>NC_059377.1:18220364-19482864 GCF_019703515.2 Myxocyprinus asiaticus
CTGTACCAAGAAATAAAATAAAAGAACAAAAACTAATAAATTAATCTGATATACTAGCATTTGAAGTTTGTGAAGCCTTCAGTAACTGTCTGGATTCACAAGGGCACTGCTGTGAATTGCTAACAATAAACAGAGTCTCTTTGGTGATCTCTTGCCAAGTGCAAAGCTTTCTTTGAGAAATATCTTTGTCTGTTGACCTTATTGCTCTATGCACAACCAATTAAAATGGTTTCTCCAAAATTCATAAATAATAAAGTTTCTGTGCAGCCTGATTGATTTCTCTTATTTTGAGTACAGGCTATTCATAGGTCACATACCTAGACTGCAGCTAAATATGGTTGTCACTCCTTTTAATTGTGCTTAATCTTGATCTGTACACACAGAGTTTGATTATACACTCACTGGCTGTGTCTCGTTTCGAAGGCTGCATGCTAGGTAGGATGCGTCCGTTGAAGGCTGCAGTATACCAAGCGTCCTCCTTTAAACAAATCTCATTTAAACGAGATGGCCTTCGCAGGACGAATGGAAACAGAATGTAACATGGTTGCTATGACAGCATGCCACTCTTTAACAAGTGCGAGTGCTTAGAGTGAGAAGGTAACAAATTCCCTTTGGAAGGGAATGTATGAGGTACATTATAGGAGAGTTATAATGATGTAAAGAGAAAAGAAAATAGATTTTACAGGTGTACTTTTAGTCTAATACTTTATTTTAATTATATATTAATATAATTATACATATTATATACTCTGCACCCATCTACTGAGGTATTTCAACTTGGGAATTAACATTATTTGCGTTTGAACATCATATTTACGGGCAAATTGGCGTTAATTTTTTAGACTTTTCCGTTGAAGCAAAGAATTGTGGGTTGTGAGTGCCCACGAAGGGTACACCTCATGCATCCTCCGAATTCCCGTGAAAGGTTACATTCAAAGGCTGCATTCTATTCGTTTTCTGAAACGAGACAGCCTCGATGACGTATGTGGCCGACAAATGTGACCTCCGGAGGACCAGAGCATGTGAGCGGAGTGGAGCGAGAGCGGAGCGTTGAGCGGCCTTTTTGAAGACTCCGCTCCACTCGCTCAGGCCGCTCAGTGCTGCTCGCTCAACCCAGAATGCGTTTCGTGATATGCTGGTTTGGGAATCTGCGAAATAAGCAATAGGCCTGAGGTTATAGAGCTCTAACATTGTTTTAGTGAATCTGCAAACCTTATAGCCTAAATAAATGCAAAGAATAAATCAAAGTTAAGAATGAGGAAATGGAAAGGGACTGTGGAGAGACCGTGAGAATTAGCAAATATTCCTTTTGGAATGGGTTACATTGCCAGAAAGCAAGAGGATGTGCTACCTGAACATGTTAGTGCAGCAAAAGGTGAGCTAGTAGGCTGCACTACTATTCGATAATAAATTAATAGATAAGTGTCTTGTTAATTTGCCATCATGTCAGTGCATCTGCCAGCTAGAAGCAAGCCCGGTTCTGCAGGGTTGCGAATGTTAGAGCATCCTCAATTGAATATGTAAGCTTAATAATACTGTATATTGGCAAAGCATTTTTCCTTGAATTCCAGCGAACACAAACAAAAAATCCCTGCATCAAAACCAATAAACATGTATGATCATGCAGATCAGTGTGTCCTAATTTGCAGGTGAAGCATTCTGCTTTCATGCCTCCATTGTACAATTAAACATTTGATTAGTAAAGATTTTCGCTCTCACATAGAGTTTCAAATGATCTCACTTAATTGACCGTCTGCTGCTTTCGACTTCTGCTTCGGGATAAAGTGGCACATAACTGCTGGTCAGTTTCTAAAAGCCAAATCCACACCTTAACGCTAAGTGAAACCTAAAAAAACTGACTCTAGATTAGTGGTTGTAGATAACATCTTCGACATCACTTGCTGCATTCATGCGCAGAGAAAAAAGCAATAAATGATTGTACATTAGAAAAAAAAAACTTTTCTTAAACGAAGGTAGCGTAATTTGTGAATTAAATAATTTGTATTTGTTTTAGGATGATTAAACATGATTTCATCTTATATAAATAAATATATATATATATATATATATATATATATATATATATATATATTGGACAAAATCTCTGCTAGACAAATATTTTTTATTCGTTAAATCCACGGTTAAACCTTGCTGTACATATAAAGAGTGCATGCACAACATATGATCCTTTGACGCATATAAATTCCAGATTCAATTTATAATGCTTTAAAAATATCAAGGAAAAACAAAGGGGGCACATGGTATCTACTAATATAATAAATATTATATAAATAACTACAGTCCTTTAGCTTGCGTATGATTCGTACATATAAAATTGTAGGGAATATTAATAAAGCAACAACACTGAAAAAAGAAAAACATTCACTGCCCTTTTCTGGATAACTTAATAAACCCTTTAAAACTGAACACAAAATTAGGATGAGAAATCGCTTATTTTAATTGACAGACCTAAAGTCTGATAGCATTAAGTCAGAAACATATTAATGTATCAAATCTACAGTATAATCATTCCGTGGAGACAACTGAAAAACAATTATGAATTTCACTTTTACCTGCAATATTTTTCCTGGTACCAGTCCATGTTTTCATTATTGACATAAACGACTCGGAAAAACGTTAAAGTTGAAAAGATTGTGGTTCCCTATCTGTCACTCACTCGACGTTGTGTCGATGTAGTGACACTAGGGATCACTCTTGTGAGCCCGAAACACCCCTGGTCTTTGATAAAAGGCCAATGAAAATTGGCGAGTGGTATTTGCATGCCACTCCCCCAGACATACGGGTATAAAAGGAACTGGTATGCAACCACTCATTCAGATTTTCTCTTCGGAGCCGAACAGTCATGCTCACTGAGCTGAATTCTCACGACTGTTCATTCATCTCTGCTGGATCTGACGCCGCATTACAGCGGCTTCTCCCTCCTCGGCACTGGTGCACTGCAGAGAACACCCCTGGGCGCTTCAGCAGAAAAAAGAGAGTATATTTTCCTGAAAGAGTATATTTCTCTAAAAGAGAGGCACACACGGAACGTCTTTTTAAAGACGCGTCTTTTTAAAGATGTCTTTCCGATTGTGTGTTATTCCTGGTTGCGGTCATTAACTCTCAACTTCAGACGGTCACGATCGCCGTCTTTCGTGTCTGGGCGCGACCCACACGGAGGCAGCGTTCGTGGATGGTTCATGTTCTCACTGCGAGAACATGACCATGGCAACATTGCTGTCGTGGCTTGCTTTCGTAAGAAAACGACCGCCTCGGTCCTTCTACCTACAGGTTTGAGCCCGCGCGACTAGCACTGGGGGCGATTTGGGGACCCCAATGGGACCGCCTCCGCCAGGTATCCCCCCGCGGACCTCCCATTCCCCAGCATGCTCGTCAACCCCGATCGGGCTTCCGGATGAGTCCGCCGGCTCATCTCATGGCGAGTTCAACCTCTTGTTCAGAGCCCGCAAAGCTGATGAACTCTCGAGCGCAGCGTCAGAGAGCGGGCTTGTCCAGTCGGACGCAGAAGCCTCAGCTGGGCTCCCCTCTTCGGGGTCGATTGCCCAGTCACAGGCTGCTGCAGAGATGACAGACATGCTTTCCTGGGCGGCCGCAAGCGTCGGGCTAGAGTGGAACCCTCCGCTCTCCCCTGAACCCTTGTGGCTCGATGATTGGTTCCTGGGCTCGTGGCACTGCTCAAAGTAGCCACGCCCTGCTCCAGTGCCTTTCTTTCCGGAAGTGCACGAGGAGCTGACAAAATCATGGGAGGCACCTCTTACTGCCTGGTCCCGATTTCTCAGTTCCCCCGCCCTCACTACCCTCGATGGCGGGGCAGCCAGGGGCTATACGGCGATTCCCCCGGTGGAACCTATGCCCGCAGAGCATCGCCACCTGGCGCGGATGCCCAAAGCTCCCGTCCAAGCCCTGTAGGTTCACGACGTCCCTGACGGCCAAAGCCTACAGCGCTGCTGGACAAGCCAAGAACCCATGAAGGTTGTCAAAGTGCCCCTGAGACGGGCAACCCAGGGTCAACGAAACCCACTGCATTGGAGCTGGTAGTAAGACCACTCCATCCCCCGGTGGAGGGCCAGGTGGAGAATCTTTTGTTGCCTTTTCATTTGATTTCGCTGCATGACCAAGTGGCTGTGGTACCCAACAGTTCAGCAAAAGAGTGGTTTCCTCCTTCCCTGGGTCGCATACCCAGTGTGCACGGTCGCCATCACGACCACCGTCCACCTTTTTCCCTTGCGGGATTGGCACTCCAGCGGCGGTCTCCACCACCCCTGTGTGCCCAGCTGTGGCACACATCCGCCCCCAATGTGACAGTCTCCACGGGTTGTGAGGACAGGCCTCTTTCTCCCCCGTCCCAGGCTGTTCCGGGGGTGGTCACAAAGAGCCAGGTAAGTGCTTCGATGTCCCTAGACTCAGCTAGACCACGACATGATGTGGCACCTCGAGCTCCGCCCTGCTGTGAGGCCCCACCTGCCGGTACGTCCGACGACGTTGTCCCTTTGGTCCCCCTTGTGCGGAACTTGGATATGTGGCTTGCGCTTTCCAATCCGTCGCGATGGCTGGTCCAGACTGTCTGACTCGGCTACGCGATTCAGTTCGCCAGGCATCCGCCCAGGTTCAGCGGTATCCACTTCACCTTGGTGAAGGATGAAAACGCTGCTACCTTGCACGCAGAGATCGCTACCCTCCTATGGAAGGGTGCGATAGAACCTGTCCCTCCGGCCGAGATGAAGAAGGGGTTTTACAGCCCCTACTTCATCGTTCCGAAAAAAGGCGGTGGGTTGCAGCCAATCTTGGACCTGCGAGTACTGAACCGGGCTTTACACAGACTCCCGTTCAAGATGCTGACACAAAAATGCATTCTGGCCAGCATCCAGCATCAAGATTGGTTCGCGGCAGTAGACCTGAAGGACGCGTACTTTCATGTCTCGATTCTACCTCGACACAGACCCTTCCTGCGGTTTGAATTCGAGGGTAAGGAGTATCAGTACAAGGTCCTCCCTTTCGGCCTGTCCTTGTCCCCTCGTGTCTTCACGAAGGTCGCAGAGGCAGCTCTTGCCCCGTTAAGGGAAGTGGGCATTTGCATTCTCAACTATCTCGACGATTGGCTAATCCTAGCTCACTCTCGGGACATGTTGTGTGCACACAGGGACTTGGTGCTCTCACACCTCAGCCGATTAGGGCTTCGGGTCAACTGGGAAAAAAGCAAGCCCCTCCCGGTTCAGAGCATCTCTTTTCTCGGTTTGGAGTTGGACTCAGTCTCTTTGACAGCGCGCCTCACGAACGAGCGTGCACAGTCCGTGCTGGCCTGTTTGAAGGCGTTCAAACAGAAAACAGCGGTTCCACTGAAACTCTTTCAGAGGCTCCTGGGGCATATGGCATCCTCAGCAGTGGCCACCCCTCTCGGGTTGATGCATATGAGACCGCTTCAGCATTGGCTTCAGACTCGAGCCCTGAGATGGGCATGGCACCGCGGGACACATCGTGTGGTCATCATGCTGGTCTGTCACCATCTCTTCAGCCCTTGGACCGACCTCTCATTTCTGTGGGCAGGTGTTCCCCTAGAGCAGGTCTCCAGGTGCATTGTGGTCACGACAGATGCCTCCAAAACGGGCTGGGGCACTGTTTGCAATGGGCACGCATCTGCCAGCTTATGGACGGGCCCTCGGCTGCATTGGCACATCAACTGCCTCGAGTTGTTGGCAATTCTGCTCGCCCTGTGGAGGTTCTGGCCGTTGATCCAGGGCAAGCACATGTTAGTTCGGACAGACAACACAGCAACGGTAGCATATGTCAACCACCAAGGCAGTCTGCGCTCTCGTTGTATGTCACAACTTGCCCGCCATCTCCTCCTCTGGAATCAGGAGCACTTCAAGTCGCTGCGAGCCACTCAAATCCCGGGTGACCTCAACACTACAGCAGATGCGTTGTCACGGCAGGTTACCCTCAGGGGAGAGTAGAACTCCACCCTCAGGTGGTCCAGCTGATTTGGAGTCGATTCGGAAAGACACAGGTAGACTTGTTTGCCTCCCAAGAATCCTCCCACTGCCCGCTCTGGTACGCCCTGACTGAGGCACCCCTCGGCATAGACGCGCTGGCACACAGCTGGCCTCCTGGCCTACGTAAATATGCGTTTCCCCCAGTGAGCCTACTTGCACAGACTCTGTTCTTCCCGACGGGAAGACCCCCAGAGATGTGCAGTTGGATCGGTGATTTCTTTCCTACAGAGGTTGGAAGGGCGGCTGTCCCCTTACACCTTGAAGGTGTACATTGCTGCTATAGCAGCACACCACGACACAATGGACGGTAAGTCCTTAGGGAAGCATGACCTGATCATCAGGTTCCTGAGAGGCACCAGGAGGCTGAACCCCTCCAGACCGCGCCTCGTTCCCTCATGGGACCTCTCTGTAGTTCTTCAGGGTCTACAGAGAGCCCCTTTTGAGCCTTTTCAGTCAGCTGAGCTTAAGGCACTCTCCTTGAAGACTGCCCTCCTGACTGCGCTCACTTCCATCAAGAGGGTAGGAGACCTGCAAGCATTCTCTGTCAGCGAAACGTGCCTGGATTTCAGTCCGGGCTACTCTCACATGATCTTGAGACCCCGACTGGGCTATGTGCCCAAGGTTCCCACGACCCCTTTTAGGGACCAGGTGGTGAACCTGCGAGCGCTGACCCAGGAGGAGGCAGACCCAGCACTGTCGTTGCTGTGTCCAGTGCGCGCTTTACACATCTATTTGGATAGCACGCAGAGCTTTAGGATATCTGAGCAGCTCTTTGCCTACTTTGGTGTACAGCGGAAAGGAAGCACTGTCTCCAAGCAGAGGATCGCCCACTGGCTCATTGACACCATAGCTATGGCATATCATATCCGTGCTCTCTAACAGACATTTGCAGAGCAGCAGTCTGGGCAACACCCAACACCTTTGCAAGGTTCTACAACCTCCGGGTGGAACTGGTTTTGTCCCAGGTAGTGGCACGCAATACAAGCGGATAAGCCCGGGATAGCCGGCCGGGTGTATCGCTTGCACATAGCGCCTTTCACCTCCTCTGAGATGAAGACATGCGCCATTAATTCCCAGTAGTGTTCACAAACTATGTTCCCTGGTTGACTTCCTCCGAGCCCTGTGGCAGTCGAGTTTTTGGAGAGACTCACTGCCAGCCCATTACCCTTGCTAACTAAGAGCCCTATTCTGGGGTAGGTGCTCCGCATGTGGCGGTTCCCTGTAAGGTAACCCCATGCGATGCATATTTCCGCTACTTTGTTTCCCTGTTGGCAAACTGCGTCTTCCTTGAGCAGAGCCCCCTCTGCCACAGTCTCTATGTTTGTAGCAACTCCTCCCCCATTGGGTAGGATCTACCATGAGACTCTCCACATGGTCGGCAAGACCATGTGGCGTATTTTCCACTTAAATACCCCCCCCCTCTCTTTGGGCGAGGTGTGGTCTCCGCGGTGTCCTCCCCTTGGGAGGGACACCCCCCGACTAGACCTGGCGGCCCAGTCGGATAATCCCCCTTGTTTTTTAGGGAGTGGGAAAAAAGAAGGGGAAAAGAGGCCACGACTGGATTAGTCTGTCTCTATCTTTTGGGTAGTCGACTTGTCCCCAAAGGGCCATTCAACACTCATAACTATGTTGGGGGAGGTTACGTGTCGGCCTGGTGCGCTGGCTATGAGGCACACAGTTGTCTGCCCATCACACAACGCCAGTTCACGTAACACAGTTAAGCCAGTTGCGGCGTTTTGTATAGGGACCCCTAGTGTCAATACATCGACACAACATCGAGTGAGTGACAGATAGGGAATGTTCTGGTTACTAGCGTAACCTCCATTCCCTGATGGAGGGAACGAGACGTTGTGTCCCTCCTGCCACAACACTGAACTACCCGCTGAAATGGCCGGACCTTGTCTCGGCTCCTCAGCATAAAACCTGAATGAGTGGTTGCATACCAGCTCCTTTTATACCCATATGTCCGGGGGAGTGGCATGCAAATACCACTCGCCAATTTTCATTGGCCTTTTACCAAAGACCAGAGGTGTTACAATCACATAATTTCAGATGTGTACATTACTAATCATTTGATAATTTAATAAATGTCACCCTATAATCTATATTTCACCCAGAGGGGCACCTCAGCCCATGTGGACAAAGGGGCAGTTGCTTGGGCCACTGTATCTACCCCCTGTGTACGTGCTTGGAATCAAGTATATTACAGAGAAATTTAATGTTGGAGCGGGATTTGAGCGAACGCTTTTTTACCGGTGAGCATGAGCGGTACTTGAGTGGAGCATCAGCTTGGGCCGTGAGCGGCTGAGTGGAGTGCACACATGGAGCGGGTTATTGAGCAGAGTGTCACACCACTCCACTTCGCTCACATGCTCTGCAGAGGACACAGCCTTCCAAACGAGACACAGCCACTGAAAACTTTATTAGGAACACCTCTACACCTGCTTATTCATGCAAAAATCGAATCAACCAATTGTGTGGCAGCATTGCAATGCATAAAATAATGCAGATACAGGTCAAGAGCTTCAGGTAATGTTCACGTCAACCATCAGAATAGGGAAAAAAAGTGATCTCAGTGATTTCGACTGTGGCATGATTGTTGGTGCCAGACAGGCTGGTTTAAGTATTCTTGTAACTGCTGATGTCCAGAGATTTGCACGCACAACAGTCTCTAGAGTTTATTCAAAATGGTGCCAGAAACAAAAAACCAGTGAGCAGCAGTTCTGCAGACTGAAATGCCTTGTTGATGAGAGAGGTCAACGGAGAATGGGCAGACTGGTTTGAGTTGACAGAAAGGCTATGGTAACTCAGATAACCACTCTGTACAATTGTAGTGAGCAGAATAGCATCTCAGAATGCACAACACATCGAACCTTGAGGCGGATGGGCTACAACAGCAAAATGCCACGTCAGGCACCTTATTAGGACCATAGCGTTCCTAACAAAGTGCTCAGTGATTGTATATATGGCAGTCACAACTGCATTCTGCCGCTACATTCACACATGAAAAATTCAAGAAATACAACTAAATTTACATGAAATACAGTGCATCCGGAAGTATTCACAGCGCTTCACTTTTTCCACATTTTGTTATGTTACAGCCTTATTCCAAAATGGATTAAATTCATTATTTTCCTCAAAATTCTACATACAATACCCCATAATGACAGTGTGAAAGAAGTTTGTTTGAAATCTTTGCAAATTTATTAAAAATAAAAAAATAAAACAATCACATGTACATAAGTATTTACAGCCTTTGCCATGACACTCAAAATTGAGCTCAGGTGCATCCTGTTTCCACTGATCATCCTTGAGATGTTTCTACAACTTGATTGGAGTCCACCTGTGGTAAATTCAGTTGATTGGACATGATTTGGAAAGGCACACACCTGTGTCCCACAGTTAACAGTGCATGTCAGAGAACAAACCAAGCCATGAAGTCCAAGGAATTGTCTGTAGACCTCCGAGACAGGATTGTATCAAGGCACAGATCTGGGGAAGGGTACAGAAAAATTTCTGCAGCATTGAAGGTCCCAATGAGCACAGTGGCCTCCATCATCCGTAAATGGAAGAAGTTTGGAACCACCAGGACTCTTCCTAGAGCTGGCCACCCGGCCAAACTAAGCGATCGGGGGAGAAGGGCCTTAGTCAGGGAGGTGACCAAGAACCCGATGGTCACTCTGACAGAGCTCCAGCATTTCTCTGTGGAGAGAGGAGAACCTTCCAGAAGAACAACTATCTCTGCAGCACTCCACCAATCAGGCCTGTATGGTAGAGTGGCCAGACAGAAGCCACTCCTCAGTAAAAGGCACATGACAGCCCACCTGGAGTTTGCCAAAAGGCACCTGAAGGACTCTCAGACCATGAGAAACAAAATTCTCTGGTCTGATGAAACAAAGATTGAACTCTTTAGCCTGAATGGCAAGCGTCATGTCTGGAGGAAACCAGGCACCGCTCATCACCTGGCCAATACCATCCCTACAGTGAAGCATGGTGGAGGCAGCATCATGCTGTGGGGATGTTTTTCAGCGGCAGGAACTGGGAGACTAGTCAGGATCGAGGGAAAGATGAATGCAGCAATGTACAGAGACACCCTTGATGAAAACCTGCTCCAGAGCGCTCTGGACCTCAGACTGGGGCGAAGATTCATCTTCCAAAAGGACAACGACCCTAAGCACACAGCCAAGATAACAAAGGAGTGGCTCCTGGACAACTCTGTGAATGTCCTTGAGTGGCCCAGCCAGAGCCCAGACTTGAACCCGATTGAACATCTCTGGAGAGATCTGAAAATGGCTGTGCACCGATGCTCCCCATCCAACCTGATGGAGCTTGAGAGGTCCTGCAAAGAAGAATGGGAGAAACTGCTCAAAAATAGGTGTGCCAAGCTTGTAGCATCATACTCAAAAAGACTTGAGGCTGTAATTGGTGCCAAAGGTGCTTCAACAAAGTATTGAGCAAAGGCTGTGAATACTTATGTACATGTGATTTTTTTTGTTTTTTATTTTTAATAAATTTGCAAAGATTTCAAACAAACTTCTTTCACGTTGTCATTATGGGGTATTGTTTGTAGAATTTTGAGGGAAATAATGAATTTAATCCATTTTGTAATAAGGCTGTAACATAACAAAATGTGGAAAAAGTGAAGGCCTGTGAATACTTTCCGGATGCACTGTATGCATAGTGTGTACACACAAACTTAAAGGTGCTATATGTAAGATTGATAACAAGTGTTTGAAATGGGTACTGCAGTCCAAATTCAAAATATTGGAGAGTTATCTGCCCCGCCCTAGACTGGAAGCTCATGCGGGTTGCCACATTCATTGATTCAGTCACAAAATACAATAAATTCTTCTAAAACGGATGTAAGGTTTACATTAGATTAGATAGATAAAAACTGTAGCAAGTAGCTAGGGATGGGCATGATTAACGTTACTCGATTTGGACATCAGTATCATTAAACGTATAATCGCATTCATAAACTGAGTCAATACTGAGTCAAGCTTGTGGTTTCTGTTGTATTTTTTTGTCACGCTGGTAGTAAACAGCCATGGCCCATCCGCTCCGCCGCATTAGTCGGGATCACTTCACCGGCTGTGTCTCACTGCCTTGAAACCAGGCTGCACATGAAACAGAGTATGAATGTGAGTGCTCAGATGTTGAATTTACTCAAAATGTCCATCCCTATTAGCAGCCGAGTTAAATTAGATAGCTAATATTAGGTGACGCTCAATGCTTACCTGTTAAGGAGAAAATTAGCCAACTCAGCATCCGTTTTAAAGGATTTCTGGGATTTAAGCTGTCTCCATCTTCCAAAGGCATCTCCAGTATTTATCTTTGTTTTACTACGCCTCTGGTCATGGTGGTTTTTAGACAGATGGCGAGGCTTTTTAGGTCGGGTGGAATCTGTTACCTCTGATCCAGTTCGTTTGCTGGCTTCCATGGCTGCACACATAGTGTTGTTTGCCTGCAAACCTGTTCAGATCTGGCAACCTGGCGGTGTTGAAATACTATTGGTGAGTGGGCAGTGGGCGGGATCACACAGGCCATGGAATGGAAACTTCAAAGTAGAATATACTGGCTGTAGCATTGTTATCGGAGAAGCCAGTCTTTAGCATTACAACTTAGCATGTTTCCTAATTCTCTAATGACATATTATGGTCATTTTATGATTTAGTACAGTAAAAATATGATATATAACACCTTTAAAAATCACATAATAAAAATTATGTATGAATACATCTCCATTCACTAATATTACTTTGTTCAAAAGTAGCCTAGACCAAACAGCATAAACTATTGTCATTCATTTTTGTATGCAGCCACAAGACCAAACAATTGCATTAGTTATCATTTGTCAATCGTTGCAATTTCAGGAGCATTCCGACACACACAGAACAATAATTTAGGGGATTTACTTCTGCATTTAACTGCAGTTGTCATTCCCAAAACCTTGCATTATGCTTGTGGACATGTTCCTACCATCAAACTCTTGTCCCTTGTTTAATTAAGAACCTCTGCTCAATAATGCTGCTTACCTGTCTCTCGTGCCCCACCCTGCTTGCCACTGTAATCATGTTATGTCCTTTTTCTTCTAGCTATAAGTCCAGTCGCTCATCCATTGCCACATGGGTTTTATCGACCCGGCAACTCTAACGGTCAGTGCTGCAGCACACCCCGCTGCCTGGCTAACCTAATGCACTCAATAATTGCCTGCAAAATGACCAGAGCAGTCGAGACAACTTCATCAGCTGTGGGACCAGGGGGCTTTAGCGAGGTGAAGTCTGGAGGGAAATGGGGACGTGGAGAGGAGCTGGAGCTGTTTCCCCATCACAGCACAGATCACCATCAGTGGCTCCCAGGAGCCCAGGATTAATGATTTGTGTCTTTCCGCTACAGTGGCATACTGTGCTGGCGCCACAGATAAAAAAAAAAAAAAAATCCCCCCCTTCCCCAACATCTGGCACCAGCCCTGCCCTACTGCCTTAGATGGGCTCTCAATGCCAGGGGAAGCTCCTCGGCTCCATCACCCACTACTCTTCCTTGCCAAGGCTGCGGTTAACCAGGCCACGCTCTGGAAGAGGGCTCTTACTCAGAATGCACTGTGCTTATTTTCTTTGCTGACTGGTTTGACAGACTGCCTGGGTACTATTAAGTGTACCGACTAAAATGCAAAGCAGATGCTATCTAATGTAGTGTCATCCTCTGAAATAGAACATGAATTTGTAGTCTCATGTTTATATCATTTATTCATGTACCATGATAAATTATCTATAGATATTCATTAAATGGATGAAAACTACATGTACATTCTAAAAGCAAGTTATTATACAAACTCTGTTATGCAAGTATGTATCCAACAAGGACTGAATTCCCTGCACTACTTTGAAGTTAAATTAAATGTATATACATTTATTTTGTTGCCTGGTTATTCAAGGAGTGTTTAAGGTTACAATACAGGGACTTTTGTCCTTGTAAGACAGATTGATTTTTTTCTAAGTTGCTTAGTAACGATAATAATTACATCTTTTAAGCAGCCAGCCAATTATTTTCCTGTTTTCATGATGGCATGATGAAGAGGCTTGTTTATGACTGTTATTACTAAATTAAAAAAAGAAAGAATAAAAATGAATCACATTGAAAGAATAAAAACTGCTAGCGCCATTAATGTTCATAAACATTTTGAAATTATTGTGAATGCATGGGCTTTTTTAAACAATGATGTGTAAGGGTCTTTGTTGCAAACAAACATAATACGCTATGTGAAGGTCACGCTGTACAATAATGTCAGTGGAATCTTTCATAAATCTTTCTGAAACATTAGTCACAGGATGCTGCATTTTTACTGATAATTTACTGCATGTCTCAACACTGCGCCTGACTCTCATGCTATTTGATTTTTAACTACCATGTTTCATTTTAACATTAATAAGCAGATATGATATTTAGAAATGAAAAAAACAAAAACAAAAAAAAAAAAAAACATTTGTCATCTCAGTCATAAATATTTAGTTTAGCAGAACTTTACCTGTCTTAGCAGAGAAATTTAGTTCTAAGCTCTCTTCTGCAAGACTTTTTGGGTAATTACTACTTTTTTCATGGAACAATCTGGGTTCAATAAAAGTTAAGCTGAATTAGCAGCAGTTGTGGCATAATGTTGATTACCACAGAATTTTTTTTGAAAAAAAAAAAAAAAAAAAAGCAAACATCTGGGTTCCAGTGAGGTACTAACAATGGAAGTGAATGAGGCCAATTCATAAACGTTAAAATACTTTTTTAAAAAGTATAGCTACAAGACATAAACAATATGCATGTTAAAATTATTTTAATGTGATAAAATCACTTACTAAACTTTTCTCTGTAAATTTATATCCAATTTCTCAACTTCATTGCCATGACAACCTAATGACATATCTCCTAAAACTACAGTAAAAATTAAAATTTACGTAAACAACTTTACAGTTCAAAATAATACACAAGTTTTAAGAGAAGAATGAATGTTAGTGTGCTTATAAAATTATAAGCTGCACACTTCTGCCTTTAAAGGCCCCATTCACTTCCATTGTAAGTGTCTCACTGTAACGCTTCTTTTTTTTTTTTTCTTTTTTTTTAAGAAAAAAATCCAAATAATTTTTTGTGGTAATCAACGTTTTGCCACAAATGCTGTTGAATAAGCTTAACTTTTATTGAACCCCGAATATTCCTTTAAAGCAAAAGTGTTTAGATGAACTGCATTAGTATACCTAACATTAACATGTTACATTAACCTAACATTATGCATTAAAGCAAGTCTTCAAATTCAAAAAGCTTGATCACTATATGTCTGTATTGTTTTATGTTATTATAATATATCATGAATTTATATATATATATATATATATATATATATATATATATATATATATATATATATATATATATCCATGATAATGGAATGATATATTGTAGGTGGAAAATACTGGAATCCTCATCACTATATACGCTGTGAGATGAATGACAGGAATGTGAGAATGAATGAAAGACATTTTGTACCCATCTACCATATCTTTTGCCTATACAGCCTCCCCACTGTCTCCATTATTCTTTTTTTTTTTTTTGTTTGTTTGTTTGTTTGTTTGTTTGTTTGTTTAGCATGATTTAGCCAATTCACATTAAACTTGTCCAACAATTCACTTTTTACATTATTTAATTGTAGAGCTCTTCAAGAGCTGTAAGAGTAGAGCAGTCATGCGTAAAGGTTGAGTATACTGTTAAGTGATGTTAGTTTAGTTTCTGTAATGTTAGTCTATTTTATTGGTTATGGAAATCAGTTACTCTAAATGATATTCAATGTTAAATATACTGTGAATTCACTTGAAAGCAACTGCTATATATGGCAATAAAATATTTTTTGGTAATATCTAGTGTGGAACTGCATTGCTGGTGTAGATCTCTCAGCAGTGTGGCAGTGTTACGGGTTGTCTGCATTGCCGAGGAGTGTAATGAGGTGGGGGAGCAGCGCTCCGTGAGCACCAGGTTTGGGGGTGATTAGTCTCTGGTGCATTCCCATTGATACGTAGCATTTGACAGATCTGCACCCGGCATGGCACGGAGGAACGTGCCACAGATGGCGTAATTAGAGGAAGCTGAGCCAGGGTGTGAAATTTGTCTTTGATCAGCACCTTCTCGCCAGATATGATGCACCTTCTTGCCCTGTTAATACTATGATGATAGCAGAGATGGATGGAAGTGCCTTATCAGCCCGGGGTGGGATTGTGTCCCCACTCATCTCCATCTAATCTTAATTCTTTGTTCATCACATAGAAAAAATTACTGTAATGCATTCAGACCTTGAGCTCTTTTCAAGCGCCGTAACACTGTCATTACAGACACCTGTGCTGTTGGAGGTTGTCGGTAAACCACTTGTAAGTTTGGATACAAAGACAGAAGGAATGAAGAAACATTCATTCTCTCTACAGTTCTGCTTGCAGTGTAAATCGACAGAACTCATGCAAACATACTTCTTCTGTTATATTAAAACATTAAAGGAATAGTTCACCCAAAAATAAAAATTATTATTATTTACTCACCCTCAAGTCATTTACAAACCTGTATAATTTTTTATTCTGTGAAACACAAATTGAGATATTTAGCAGAATGTCCCTGCTACTCTTTTTCTTACAACAAAAGTAGACAGTGACTAGGGGTTGCATTGACTATTCAGCTATATATAATAGAACACTGTCAGCCTGAAGTCGAGTTGTCGCTTCCACGTGATTTAAAAAAAATAATTGTCTGTAGGAAATATAGCGGGTGGTGGATTTTCAAAATATAGGATGGCAAGGGAAGACTCATTCATATTAATGAGGAAAGCTGTACCTGATTTGTTAGGGTTAGGTTAAGGGGTTGGGTATTTTCTCTAACCAGTCAGTTATCACTTTACTCGTGAACATAAATGACTCTTCCCCTCCCATCCAGCATTTTGGAAATTTGCCAGTGGGTGTGGAGGCCAATTGCTCTGCACTGACAGAGTGAAGTGGTTCAAATATACTGTGGTTTATGGGTAAAGTAAAGCTGTATATAAAGGAGGTTCAAAAGGTTCATGACAAGTCCATGAAAAGCTTTCATATCACCAAAAAGGTTATATGGTTAATTATTATTAGATGCCATCATTTGGCATCATTGACGTTAAACCTAACATGATGCATGTTGACACACAAAGTTTAAATATGTGCTGGTGTGAATGAGATTTAAGCCACGGTTTTGGATGTTTCTCACACAAAGTGTGACGAGACAGGAGAGGAATGAGGATCTAAATGCAGCTTTTTTAATAAAACAAATGTAAACCACGTAACTTAGAACATAACGAAACAAAACACAGGGAACAAAGCACAGCATAATACAGATGAAGACTGACAAAGAAACCAGGGGAAAACAAGGGAACGAGGAACACCTGGGGAAACAATAAGGGGAAAACCAATCATAAAATTAAACTACAAAAGGACTACAAACTAACAGGAAACAGGAATTAAACAAGAATTTCAACATAAAAGTCAATACATACAACAGGGAATATGTGACACATAGCTACCATATGTCTTCAGAAGACTTGGACTATAGAAAACAGTTAAAGGAATAGTTCACCCAAAAATGAAAATTTTCTGATCATTTACTCACCCTCAGCCCATCCAAGATGTATCTGAGTTTCTTTCTTCATCAAAACAAAATTTAAGATTTTTAGGATTTCATTTCAGGCCTCCTCCTCTAAACAATGCAAGTGAATGTACTCCATTTTTTGACGGTCCAAAATGCACATTTAGGGTGCATCAAAATAATCCACACGACTCCAGTTGACAAATAAAGTTCTTCTGAACCCAAACGATTGATTATTTTTAGAAACAAAACAATACTTATATACTTTTTAACTACAAATGTTCACTTCCGTACATCTCTGTGAGAGGGATGACGTAAGCTTGTTGGTAAGGTCCAAAGGTAAATATAAAATAATAAAAAAATAATTTCCAAATAATAATAAAAACACATTAATGCAGTAAATTACTATCCTTTATTTCGGAGCAATGCCGTTGCATTATCTACTTGTGCTTTTTCTTTAGCAGAAATATGTAGGCTATATGACTGTCAGGAATTCAAGCCACACAAGTTGTAGTTAGTGAAACCAAGTGCGAGAGCATTTACTGAGATTTACAGGATTTACAGGGTTTACACGGTGAGATCAATGGTACAGGTGATTTCACACAGAAGAGAAGCTTCACAAACTGAAGAAGAGATAACAGGCAAAACAGAAAAGTAAGCACTAAACAGATATCGACGAAGATCAAGAGCAAATACAGACAGGTAAATAAACACTGCGAGTCCTTTGTGTGAGACTTGACAGTGAAGTGGCGTGAAGGTGAGTTATTTATGCAGGCAGTGATGAGCGAGTGAACTGAGTGCAGGTGCGGTGAATTAGAAATCGGGTGATGAGGAGCGGAACGCTGAAGGAGTTGCAGAGCCCGAGGGAGGCGTGACAATGACAAAGTTTTCACACACAGCCGATGAATTCAGATATCGACCCTTTGTTTCTTTCGATGGTCTGAAATCCTCAGGGGTAAAATGTTCAATGTACACCCTCCAATATTTGAGAGAATGTAGGGGAGTACTGATATCCAGGTTCAGCGTGATAAGCCGGAGCTTCAGTCGCTCATGATCATGTATAGGCAATCGTTGAAAAGTTAATATTTTTCCCAGCGTGCATTTTCTTTGGGGTTTCTGAAGGTTGAAGCATCCAGGAACACACGTCAAATTACCATTTTGAACAATACACTTATACAAATACAAATCTACAGCAAAGACAATTAAACTTTTGTACAGCGCTCCTTCTCTTGACAATATAGCTCACTTGACTTGACTTCTCTTGTAAACAATGACGCGCTTCCTGCCTCCTCCTCCACGTGATGCGTGACCTTACCAACGAGCTTACGTCATCCCTCTTATGAGCGCGCATCACAGAGATGTACGGAAGCGAATATTTGTAGTTAAAAAGTATATGAGTATTGTTTTGTTTCTAAAAATATTCAATCGTTTGGGTTCAGAAGAACTTTATTTGTCGACTGGAGTTGTGTGGATTATTTTGATGCACCCTAAATATGCATTTTGAGCCGTCAAAAAAATTTAGCACATTCACTTGCATTGTTTAAAGGATGAGGCCTGAAATGAAATCCTAAAAATCTTAAATTCTGTTTTGATGAAGAAAGAAACTCAGATACATCTTGGATGGCCTGAGGGTGAGTAAATGATCAGAAAATTTTCATTTTTGGGTGAACTATTCCTTTAATATTGACTGTATTTATGGCACATTTATGATGTTTATTGCCAATTTGGAGCTTGTCACAGCCCCTGGTCACTATATGCTTTCTTAGTGTGGAAAATTCTTTCTTGAAGATTTCAGAAAATAGAAAGTCATATGGGTTTGGAGCAATAAGATGGTAAGTAAATGATGAAATAATTTTCATTTTTGGGCTTTTTTTAATCACTATGCCTTTAATATCATAATGAAAATAATGAAAGTGCCTACCAGTCAGCATTATTTAAACAGATTTGCAATAGAGACATAATAAAACATGGAGGAAAAAGAAGAACAAGAGAGGATAAAGAAACAGATCATTATGTTGCTTTTGGATTATCTGCTTGTATTTTAGTTCTTGGGATCTCAAACTTGGATGAAGGGGAGTGAAGGGACACTGGGAAATGTTTGGCCCCGGGCCCTGCTCACCGGCCCAATCGGGGACTTCGGTGGGAGTCTGGAGAGCAGAGGAGAAGACGTTTAGAAAAACAGGGACATACAACTCTACGGTTTTGTCACAGATGAGTTCCATACTCCGCTTTCATCTGAACGAACCATTAAGTGTAATGGTGTGTAGGTGTAATGGAATGTGCCTGTAACATCTGCTCAGACAGAAAGAGAGGGAAGAAAAGAAGGAGAGAAAGGACAATGTTAATAGATTTGCAGATACACTGCAAGGATTACAAAAGATTGTTTTCCCTTCTGCTTTATTGCTCTGTCATCCATCTAGTGCCTGTGTGCTTGTTTTTGTGTATGTGAGAACATATATGAAACTGTGCATTCTGAATTGCTGAATGACCAGACTATCCCATAAATCTATACAAACATGATTTAGATGTAAACATATTGTCAAATCAGCATTGCAAAATTATTACATTTCATATAATTGGTTGCAGTGATGGAAAGAGTACAAATTTATTTTTTCTTAAGTAAAAGTATTGCTACTGAAGAAATAATTCACTTGTGTACAATTAGAAGTACTGAGAAAAATTATAACTCAAGTAAGAGTAAATAAGTACTAAAACTACTCAAGTAATTACAAGTTACTTTATGAAAATTATATTATATATAGTATATATACGCTTCCATTTTTAGAACACAAAGACATTTTTGTTCTTGAAAGAAACTGATGCTTCCTTTCACCAATGATGCATTAAATTGATCAAAAATACTGCCAAAATCATTAATTGCTAATTATTATTACATATTTATTCCATTTTTTTCTTTACCCATGATGGCAAGCATATACTGTGTCAGCTATTCCTTACAAAAGCATTCTGAAGTGCTAATTTGGTACTCAAGAAAATTTTCTTATTGTTAGAACAAGTGAAAATGGTTCGCTACCATGTGGAAATTACAATACAGTGGGATTTTTCCCCATTTGCTGAGGTATTGAGTTCTTACAAGCTGCTTTAAACTTGCAAGTCAAATTTTGGTTTTAAAAATAGGCAAAAAGATACACATTTCTCCTGAAATTCTATTTTCTCCTAAAGTCTATTGTTTTAGAGAGATGAAGGCTATTCCATGCATTATTGTTTTGAAAAAAGAATCTCTAACCAGGATAGAGAGGGAAGTGGATGGCCAGATACACAACAAAAAGACAAGTAAATCACAGTCTCTAGTTTGAGAAACAGACTCCTCACAAGTCCTAAACTAGCATCTTCTAAATGCCAAAGACCTGCAAGATGATTCTTGGACAAACAGAACATTTTAAGAATACAACATTTATTTAAATAGTGTGAAGAGGAGGGGGGTGTGGCCAGGCCGTGATGATGCACGCCTGGCGCTGAGCTGACTAATCAGCGGGAGAGAGATAAGGGGGGGGCAAGAGACAACAGTTAGAGAGAGAGAGATGCACGAAGCTGTGTGTGCGTCATTGTTTGTTTTGCAGTTTGTTTGAGTTCAGTTTGTTATTAAAGTTTTACGTTGACTGTTCAGCTGGTTCCCGCCTCCTCCTTGCCCATCTTAAGAACCTTGTTACATTGGTGCCGAAGCCCGGGAGGGAGGAGGGATGCGCTGTTGGAGAGTCCTCGCCGCTGTTGGAGGGTCGCAACAGGATCGCAACACCGAGGAGATATGGTGCGGTGGTACTGGAGCGGTTCGCCAGAAAGCGGAGGAGCTCGCTGCCGTCTGCCAGGAGCGAAGGAGCCGCTGCCGTCCACCAGGAGGCAGGGTAGCTCGCTGTCGTCGTCCAGGAGGCAGAGGACCTGCTGACATCTGCCGGGAGGTGGAGGAGCCTGCTGCTGTCCACCAGGAGGTGAGGTCCAGTGCCATCACCCGGCATCGCAGAGGACCGCTGCCTATCTGGCCGAGGACCAGGCGACAGCATGTCCAGGGGCCGGTGAGCCACTTTTTCTCTCTCTCTCTCTCTCTCTCTCCTCTCTCGTTCTGTCTCTCCTGCTTACTCTTTCTCTCTTCCCTCTCCCTCCCCTCATCTCTCTCAGTTTCCCAGGCGGTGGGGAAGGCCGGCCGGAGGAAGGACGCCCGAAAGGGCAACACCTCCCCTCCAGGAAGTAAGGAGAGAAAGTCAGGCCGGAAGTCTCTCTGGCCTGAATCTGGTGGTGGAGGAGTGTGAGGCGTGGCCAGGCCATGATGACGCACGCCTGTTGCTGAGTTGACTAATCAGCGGGAGAGAGATGGGGGGGGGGGGCAAAGACGCCAGTTCGAGAGAGAGAGATACAAATGAAGCTGTGTGTGTGCGTCTTTGTTTGTTTTGCAGTTTATGTTATGTTTGAGTTAAATTTGTTATTAAAGTTTTAAATTAACTGTTCAGCTGGTTCCCGCCTCATCCTTGCCTATCATAAGAACCTTGTCACAAATAGAAATAGCCATTTGTATCATTCGAAATGAACATGTAAACTACATAATGTGCATTGTGACTGAAACACATTCCTATTTCAGGTTTATTCTCATTCACGTATGTCCAAGTATTTTGGCTATTAAGTAACATACTGTACAAAACTAATATAATGCAATATCATAGATGAGGAAATTTATCCTCTATGATATTGCAGTAATTATCCAGATATGGAATGAGATTATTAAGCAAACTGTTATCAACTCCTACATGCCAACTGAATAAAATAAGGCAAAAATAAACATTTCACTCAGTGTTTAGTGAGAGATATGATTGATTCAAACACTAAAAGTGGTTGTTCTGTATATGTATTATTGTATTACAGCTGTAATATTAAAGTCTTAATTAACAGTATGGTTATTTAACATATTGAGATATTATTATTAAATTAATTGTAGTATTTGGTTACATTATGTTTTGTGATTTCTCATACCTTCTTTATATAACATCCATCTCTTGCGCACTTTTGGCCTCTAGTGGGTGTGGATTTTCAGATAGATAAACAGCAGCACAGGGCAGGGAAGTACAGTACAGCACCGTGAGCGAGAGTGTTACCCACTAGGACAGTTTATTTTGAACAAGAGGGGCGAAAAGTTACGAAATTTAACGCGGGAGTAAAATACTGAACTGATGTGGATTGATAGAAGTGAATAGCCCGTCTGTGCACGTGTTGGTGCTATGAACCGGATGGCGGGGAAAAAATATAATGTTCAGCGAAAGGTCAAAAGAAGATTGCAATGTATGTAATTGTAACTATATCAGATATTAATAAAAACATGGGAACTCATTGCGTGGGCATTTTTTGCCCCCATATTTAGATTTTTGGTGTTAGTTCTGTCAATTTCAGTCCCCATTAATGTCCAACACTATTGGCATTGTATCTTTCTAAGGTATTTAAAAGTTTGTTTTAGACATATAGTAGCAAGTAAACAAGATATCCCCACATACATGTCAAACTACACTATGTTAATGTTTGAAACAGTTAAAACATTGACTACCTTAAAAACAAGTGAAGTTTGATCAGTGATTAAATGTGTTCAGACGGTTCCCTCGTACTTGAATGAACAGCTCCTTTCCAGAATAAAATGAAATATGCAGACAACCATAGTATTACAGTTCTTGTATAGTGACAGGGCAGAAAGTTTTGAAGAAGCTAGAGAAGAGAGGACACTGGTGGCAGTTTATGCAAGCTGCTGCTGTGCTCATGATGCTGTGCCCTGTGGCTTCTGTCATGCTGCCCACAGTGCTTTTTAGTTTATAAACAGGTTTAGGCCTTATAACTTTCTTCTTCCCAAAAATTCAGAAATATTATGTATCTTTTTGTACTTTGTAACTGTGGTGAAAAATAACTGAAGCGAAGTTGAATACTTCATTTTTAATCAGCTCAAATAAAAGTACTGTTATTTATTTATATTTAGAAAAGTAGAAAAATGTACTCAAGTAGAGTAGTTGTAATTCGTTACTTTCCACCTCTGATTGGTTGAGTTTTAAATTAAAAAAAAAAAAAAAATTTTTTTACATTAAACTGTTTGTTTTTTAAATCAATATTATGTTAAACTAGTTTTTTACTTTCTGTTTGAAGAAGAAGAAAAAGAATGTAAAAATTTTGTTGGGCCTCATGTATTCAGATAGAAGACAAAGGCAGGCCTAACACAGTCGTAAAAACCTAACTCAAGCCCCCACATTCCAAGTCGTAAATCTTACTGATAAAAATCGCGCCAAAATCAAACAAAGGGAGTCCAAAACAGACTACAAATCCATGAAGCCTTGCTCACTAAAGGATCGAACTCTCAACTCCTATTGGATGAGGCACACAACAGAACGTCACCTCAAACCATGACATCATCAGGAGTTGAAATACCTCTGAAATGCTTTCGTGAGTTGCTTCCAGCGACTTTGTTTGCAGCGTGTGGACGCAGCTCTTCGCTGCTCTCCGGTGCAACCTCGTGACACAAGGAAGTAACGTCCGACTTGAAACTGTAGCCATACAATCTCGCTGGACGAGTTGAGATTACTCTGTGTTCAACCGAACACTCTAATGGATCCGAAGGTGACTGCCGAGCAATTCGCATCTTCATCCGTTTGCCTACAGAAGTGAAGAGATTAAAGATTTCTCTTCCATCTTTAATCAAGTCGACATTTCAGAGTTCTCCACCAGCCCGCCGAGAATCAACAACCGTACCGCCCACCGACAGAGAGAGGAAACGGCCTCCCGTCATCACCCGAGCCTCAAGGAACCTGGTCAGAGTTAAAGAGTAAAAACACATTCTACCTGTGTCCTCATGCGATTCAAGTAAGAGGTTTACATCTGGGCAGAGATAGAATATTATAGTGTGTTATTCTTGTGTTTCAAGGTTTTTGCTTGTACAGTTTACAGACCGTCATGTCCGCTCATTATTAATACTCAGGGTATTAATTATCACGAATTTGTTTTGCTGTATTGTGGTCCAACCAAATTGGATTGTTGTGCAATTTCACCATCGCGGGTGAGACAACAAGTGAGTTCATCCATTAAAGAGTCAAATAATGCGGGACTTTTACGAACCGTCCACCGCGTCGCTGAGTGATGATTAAGTGACAGCTGCTTTCTCTCCCACTACCGCGAAATCGGCTTTAGGGCTGTCACTTAATCATCTCTCTCTCTCTCGTGCTAACCACACACCCACACACACACACACATACACCTTATGTGTTATAGGATTATTTTATTTCCATATCTAATCATATCACTGTTTAGTTTGTAGTTGTAAGTCAGAAGTTTATTGACTGCATTGTATTAATTATTAATTGATATTACTGCATAAATAAACTTTGTTTATATTACAAAGAGAAGTGTTTTGGTTTGTTTTGCATATGCCTATGTCATGCTGACGGGATGTCAGTGCTCGGATTCAAACCTTCATTCATTGTTTTTTTTCCCAAAAATCGATATTCTTCGGATGTCGATTTTCCTAAGAAAACAATCTAATACTGAGACTGTTTTACTATCTGGTTATTAGTCCCTAATTCCAGGGTGGTGCCCCGTCAATGTTAATCCTTATTAATATTCTATTGATTTTTGATAATTGATAATTATCTTTGATTGAATTTGAATGATCAATAAGCTAGTGTTAATTTTAATTTATGTTTCATCGATGTAACAATTAATGATTATATTTGATAATTGTTGATTTAAAGGATTAAAAAAAGCTAACATTGATTCTCATCAATGTTCTATTGATTTTAATAATTAATAATTATCTTTGATAATTATTAATTATTGCTAATAACCAAACTTGCTCCTAAACATAGCACACTACATTTACTGGAGCCCCATATGAGGTTTTAATGAGTTAGATTCAATTAATTAATTTAAATATTAATTAATAACTAAAGAAATAATTATTAATTATTTCTGATAGTAACACTGATCTAAACAACCAGTAAAGCCCTACCATTTCAAAGCTCGCTTTGCAGTTGCTAAGGTATTCTAAGAGGTTTTTAGCACATTGCTCTGCAGTTGCTTGGGTGATCTGGATGGTTGCTAGGTTATTGGACCAAGTATTCACTTGATATGGGTCAGGACCCTCCTTCAATATACTGTAAGAACATGGGACATTTCGCCCATTTTATTGTTTACCACACAAAAATCGCAAGTGTGTTCGCTTAGAAAAGTGAAAGCACACCTTTTCTCATTGTTTGAGGTATCATTCATGCCCCATACTTTTTGCAGTGTGAATTTGGCAAAAGTAGGTCAAAAATTCTGCAGCTGAAATCAGTCTGTTTATTACCAAATTTCTAATCACTGCCCCCTATTACTCAGACCCTGCTATGTTATGATATCAAGACATTTTTACTCTAACGCATCTTTTGAAAAATTATACATTTTAACGCTTGTATTACAGACCCACCTACATATATACACTTATTCCAATACGATTAGCTTGCATGGTAGCTCACCTCAAAGAGTGTTGGACTTTGGACTCAGAGGACCATGGTTCAAAACCAGAGAAGAACTCAAGCTGACACGTGACACAAAACAGACATAGAAGTGACACAAAGTGACGTGGTTGCTTCAGAAAATGTGCTTTTCATTTTGCTTCTGCATTTTAAAACACTATCGGTTAAGGTTAGGTGTTGGTTAATGGAAAGGATGTCTGTTTTGTTAAACTCATTTCTCTTTTTCGACACTATTGGTTAAGGTTAGGGTAAAGTTTTAGATTAGGGAGGTTCATTTTATTTAAATCTAAAATTCACCTTAAAAACCTTGTCTGATTACAACCTCATTTCGCTCGGTTTTGGTGCCCCCTGCTGGAAATTTAACTTGAAAAGTGCAGCCAAATGTGTTATGAAGCACGTAATTTCAGTTTTGCAAAAACGTTGCAATGCTGACATAAATTTCATGAGACCATGCTGGTATGGACACGTGTGAGCTCCAGTTCCGGGTAAAATGTCCAAAGAGTGACACCAAAAGCGAGTTGTATTTTTAGTTGTAAATGATTTAATACAGTCAACAGGAATGCATATTTTATTAACCATGTACCCTAACCCAGTCAGTAATTCAACAGAATGGGGTTGATTTCAGAGTACATGAACATTTGAAAGCAACATGTCGATTTCCTGTGTGATCAGGTTGCATATCCACATCACAAGCCGTGTAGGACAAGTTTCACGCCTAAGTTTAAGAATTAGGGTTAGCGGTTGGTTCAAATCCCTAACCCTAAGTTTAAGCAATAAAAATAGTGATCCATGCCTTAGCAAGCACCACTAAAAATAAAAAATCATTCTTTTAATCATTGTTTTAAATATAATTCTTAGTAATGCTATGGGCTGGTAACATGGCCTCCTCCACTCCTTAATGTTCTCTGATAAGTAAATGTGGTGATACTGAGCCACGCTGACAGCTTGTTTAACGGCTCTTAGTGTTTGTGAATACTCCACATACATAAATCCAGCCTGAGTGTTCACATGACCCTGCTCATCATTCAGATACTGGGCTGTAGCCAAAACGTCCACCCCAGAGTCTGCTCATAATAAATAATAATCTGATATTTGCTTTCATGCTTTAAGCGGGTGGAATGTTTGGACCTCCCATTTAGACACAACAGGAATTTGGCACTAAATGTGCACAGGTGCACTGAGAATGAGGGAGAAAAAAAATCCCTGTTTCAACATCTGTGTCAGTGGCTGTTGCTATCTCTCTAAAAACATGGAGAAGCTGCTTTAAATAGCTATGAGAGTTAGTGCCTGGCCAAGCATGTGTGCCCCGATCGGAGAGGTTTTAATGGAAGGCTTGGAGTATTTTTTTCTCTCATTTTTTTCTCTCTCTCTCTCTTTCTCTCTCACACACCCATGAGGCTGGATTGCAGTTGAATCTAGGCTGCAATATTGCTGAAATATTTTTTGTTAAAGCACATTTTGAATAATATGATTTTTATTTAAATTTTTTTATTTAGAATAAAATAATTATTTATTTTTATTTTTTTGTTTGTTGTTTGATCTACACTGGTGGCCAAAAGTTTGGAATAATGTACAGATTTTGCTCTTATGGAAAGAAATTGGTACTTTTATTCACCAAAGTGGCATTCAACTGATCACAATGTATAATCAGGACATTAATAACGTGAAAAATGACTATTACAATTTGAAAAAAAAATGTTCAGAACTTCGTAAACTACTTCAAAGAGTTCTCATCAAAAAATCCTCCACATGCAGCAATGACAGCTTTGCAGATCCTTGGCATTCTAGCTGTCAGTTTGTCTAGATTTGATCAAAAATTACTTTTTTCAAATAGTGATGGTGCTGTTTTTTACATCAGTAATGTCCTGACTATACTTTGTGATCAGCTGAATGCCACTTTGGTGAATGAAAGTACTAATTTCCTTCCGAAACAGCAAAATCTGTACATTATTCCAAACTTTTGGTTGCCAGTGTATGTCTAAATCTGTCCTTTAGATGTAGAGCAACTTTTCTAGCAGGATAAATGTCTGGTTGTGCATTGCCTATGTAATTCCTTGGGTTGGAGTAATGACTGCATAGGATTTGCGCTCATTTATTATTTACTTCTATAATTTTCATTGTTCAAAATATAAAATTGCTAAAGGTATAGTTCACCCAAAAATGAAACATCTATCATAATTTACACACCCTCATGTCATTCCAAACCTGTATGACTTTCTTTCTTTTGTGGACAATAAACTGAGAAATTGTAAAGGATGATCAGTTCACTGATTTCAATACAATAGCAGTTGATAGTGACTCAATCTAAAGCTTAAAAAGCACCCAATGCATCATATTCCAAGTCTTCTGAAGGATGAACAATCAGAAATTAAAGTCATTATTCACTCTTAAATCAAATCGTTGAACAACTCATGTCCCGTCAATGACCCCATTTCCACCTGGTATTAAGATGTATTTCAGGTGATCCAATCACTTGTGGTCAGCCCTAAATATAGGTCGAAACGGGGTCTAAAACATTTTGTGATCTGATCACAAAAACCACATACGACTATTGTCAAAAATGCATGTGACCACATCACATTTGAGGTGAAAACGCTTATCCATCCTGTATGCATTTCGGCAGCAGTGAAGGGCTGCCCCTCACCTGTCAATCATCTCCAAAAATGAGTTTAAACTTTACTGGTTATGACCAATGAAGTTTAATGTTATTGATGTTTGAACGAAATAAGGGTAAATTATGACATAATTTTATTTTTGCACAGGTTGGTAAGTGATTCTACTGCACTAGTTTCATGCTAAAATGTGTAAGGTTTAAGTGTTATGGCTATAATTTCAAAACATAGTTATGAATTGTACATTTCTATATTTATTGCATGTTGTTGTCACACTTACAGATTTCTCTCTCTCTCTCTCTCTCTCTCTCATTCCTGTGGATGTCCCTCTGTGAAGGTCTATATGCTCTGCAGCTGGTGTGTGTACATACGAGTAATTGGAGTGTGAATCAGTAAACTATGCTTTGTGACAGTGTGGGTAGACATAATGTTTTAGAGAGGAATGTGTCATCAAGTTCTTCCCAGATAGCTACCTTAATGTTTCCATGGTATTTAAGTGTTAGACATGCTTTTGCACAAAGCTGCAGGTATACTTCCTCTGAATGAAGACACTGCTGCTTAGACTGTTCACTTTGCATAACTTTGCCTGCCTTAAGTGGAGATGCACACTGGTTAAGAATTATTCATGGGCTTAGCTGTATTTTCTTATGCTGCATAATGCCAATATTTATGTGTTATCCCACAATATTGCTGCATTTTATGTACATTAAACGTGCTGTTAGCGATTTCAGTCATTTTGCTAACTTCCGCTACATATGTGTCAGGTAATATGGGGATATTTAACAGCTTTAACGATGACTTTCATTTTGACTACTACAAGGCAATGTTGAAATCCATTAAAAAGGAATATTCTGGTATAATGGGAAATTAAAAAAAAAAAAAGAAAAAAAAATGTGACTTGTTCCTCAGTTTGTGAAAACAAGTAAAATGCATATTTACCGTAATTCATTTTGAACGGAACTCTATGGGGCTATGGGTAATGGAGGATTTAAAAGCAGAAATATGAAGCACTTATGGTTTCTTATGTTTATGATTTGTTGATCTGTACTTTTGTGTAAAATCTTTCTGATCAAACGTGTTCTTGTGCTAAAAAAGCAAGACACAATGATTAGAACAGAAAGCAGGCATTTCGAGACACGTTTTTTAAAAGTTTTAAAAGTTCTTTTTAAGTTGTCTAAAAAATGTGGTGCTCCTGTGCAAGATTCTGATAAACAGCGAGATGTGGTGTAACGGTCAATGACATGTCAGAAAGCGTGAGACAGAGACCCAATAGCAGAGGAACTGTTCAAAATATTTATTTACCACAATAAACGTCAACTTAAACTTGTGCTGGCGAAAACTGGTGATCCCAGCACCGGCTGCAGCTATAAGGAATGCTCCACTGGCGATTCGTGGGCGGCACGGACAGGTGTACAGCAAGCTGGAAGGTAACCACACTCCCAACACGCGGGCAGAGACAGGCAACCAACAGATACACGAGACAGCACCAACTAGACACAGAGAGCAAGGTTAGTTGCTTGACAGTACACACATTAGCATAAGCGAGACTACATTCAACATTGAACTACATAAACGTTAAACTCCATTGAACGATCCAGCACCAGACAAGACACACGAGGGGATTTAAATAAGCAGGAAACAAACAAGAGGCAGGTGCCACTCGCAGCTGAAAGTTGTCATGATCAGCGTTCCCATGGAAACAATCAGTGTTCCCTTGGAAATGCTGATTCCGCATGCCAGCAGCACCTGAAACATATGAGGGCAAAACGTAAACATGCTTTGACCAAAACAAACAGGGAACCATCGTTGCCACGGTCCTCGTCAGACAAAAACTCAACCTGACAAGGTGAGAGTACCGTGACATCACCAGAGGGCGCACGGCTGTAACCAACAACCGGACACATGCGCCCACACAAAGCACGTACACAAAACACAAGACAGATGGGACAATGATGCCACGGTCCTCTTCAGGCAAAACCCAACCTGACAAGGTGACAGGACTGTGACATCACCGGAGAGTGCACGGCGGTAACATGTGCACAGTGGTAACTCGTGCACGGTGGTCACCAACAACCGGACCCGTGCGCTCACACAAAGAAGGTACACAAGACATGAGACAGGACGATAATGCCATGGTCCCGTCAGACAGAAACCCAATCTGACAAGGTGACAGGACCGTGCCATGACGTTTGTCTAGCTCATGTGTACATAGAAATAGCACAAATGGATGCAAAAATGCGTTTGGTGTGAACGGTCCTTTATGCTAAAACATGTAGTAGTTAAAGTGGTACGGCTATAATTTCAAAACATCCTGAGGAATTGTTTAATTTGAACATTTATGCTGGTGATGTAGGATCGTTCCATAAATTTCCATTGTAAGTACATTACTGTAAACACTTTTTTCAAACTTATAGGGATGAGTCATAATTATTTTCAGTGGTAAATGAGAGCATGCCACAGATGAGTCAGTTAGTATGCATAAGTTATCCTTCTTTACTATCATGAAAGTCTTCCTTTTCCTTTCTGTTAACTTCCTTATATTCGACGAGATGTTTTAGGCTGCTTATTAGTGATATCATTCAATGGACAGAGTAAAAAAAAAAAAAAAAAAAGATGATAAAATGCAGCAAAAATGGTTTAGCAGAGCAAATGTTTTGCATGCCACTTCTTTCATCAAGGATGCTTATTATTCCCCAGCTTTCTGGCTAAGTGGCTGTCATTCTAAAAGGCAGCTTACGCAGACTTTAGTCCATCCTCACATGTAATGTATTACTGTAGAAGGTATCAGCCAATGAGAAGAGTGCCCTCATGTTCCTTGTGGAAGTGTGCGATTTTGAGTTGAAAATTGTGGCCTGTCTAAAAAAAAAAAGCATTGCCGTGCTGTCGAGTCATTGCGTTTTTGACTTGAAGCGTTTGTGCCTTCACTACTATAGAGGCAGAAAAACACTCTGCTTTCCCTTCCATTTTCATCGTACTGCAGCTTTTCTTTCAGCCACTGAAAGATGTTGAAAATTTCAAGCCAATAATCATAGCCTTATCTGTGCAAGACATAAATCTGTGTAACTTCCAGTATTACCAGGAAGCTCTTATTTGTGTTTAACCCTATATATATATGAAATATTTTTTTGTTGTTGAAGGCTGTACGTCCAACTAAACTCTATTTCGGCGCAAATGTATTTGTCACTTGGTAGAAGCTAGCGTATTTAGACAGAAGCCAATATGGTCAAGTTGTGTGACCATGCCCTCATCCTTGAAAAACATTAATAAAACTATGCAAAAAAAAAAAATAAAAAAAAATACGACCAGACCGTCTCGTAACAAGAAAGAAAATATGGTTTGTGCCTACTATTATGTGTTTTATGCAGTGAATTTTTGGCTCAAAGAGCACAAAGCCATAGAAATTCAAGATTTAGAAACCAAACACTCAATAATTTAGCATATTGTTGGGTCAAAGTAGTTCATGATATTATTTTTATTCTTTTTTGTTTGTGCAAGACACAATGTTAGCACTATGTTAAATCGCCACTTGGTGGTCAATGTAAAATCTGAATCCTGATGCAAAACCAGTTGAGAACCACTGGTCCAAATTACTTCATATAAATACTGTAATTCAAATGTGCTCTGAATAAACATGTTTGTTATTATTGTTGTTGACAGCCTCTTTTGTTAACAGAATGCAATCCATCATTGTTGTTGAATTTGAATGTCAAGTGTGCAGTGTTTTCTTTACCCTTTTCAATTCATTCTATTTCCTGGTTGCGCACTTGTTCTAACTGGATGTTTGGAGGGCAGCACTCATTCTCTTGTTGAACTCACCTTATGTTCCTCCATTGCCTGGTGTGGAGTGCTTTTATCAAAACCTTTTTGCTTTTGTAGCCCTGGCAACTTATATGAATGTGTCACCTATTTTACTGTAATGGGAATGTATTGTCTGGCAGCTGTTTGAGGTCTGGTACACTCTGCAGCATGTTGGGTAAAGCAGGGAGTGTCTCCTACAAGACCAGGAAAACATATAGCAAGATCCTCGTTATTCTTTTCCGTTCTTTCTGTCTCTTGCTCTGTAGGGCTAACAAAGCCACTGGAATCTACAAGCGCCCTTCATTCAGATGAAATCTCTGCTGTGATCTGAGTCTGCCTTTAGAATTGAGTTGCAGAACTGACCTGGTCTGAACTGCAAATAAACGCAAAACTCAAATGAGTGCCTTCAAAGGACTGTATATGTACAGCTTGATGGGCGTGAGTGCAATAAATCACTAACACACATGAGACACGTTTTGGTCATGCAAACAAGCTTACATAAAGTAGTTACATATGCAAGAAACATCAGGCACAATTGAAAACATTAACATACACAAGCATTTCAACATTTTATTTAGACCAAATGTTTTTCTATCTGAAAAGACTCTGGGTTTTTGGAATTAATACAAATGTAGAGATACTTATATAATTTGGCGTAAGCCAGGTATGGTTGGTATGGTTCAGACAATGTCAGCAGGGGAGCGGAGTTTAAACCCGCCCAGGACGGGACCTAAACTGGTGGTGATGGTATGGAGGGGGGTGAAAACATGGAAGTGAGTGAACAATGAGAGACAGCTGTGGGGCTTATAAACACTATAAACCCTAATGCTCAAAATAATTAATTGTTCTGAGTAGGGAAATTTAAATATGTCAGAGGCTATTTGCACTAAGTGCAAATAGCGATAGATGCTATTTACACTAAGTGCAAATAGCGACAGCTGCTATTTTCACTAAGTGTAAAAAGCAACAAAAAGCATCTTCTTTGCACTAAGTGCAAATAGTGGAAGATACTCATACACCCATGTTTAAATACTAACATACAGTACAGTGGCATCACTGCAGCATTTTTATTGTGTTTATGTGGAGTCCCACAGACACCTACACCAACCCCTAAACCTACCTTACAAAAATTAACCATGGTTTTACTATAGTAACCATAGTATTTTTCATATCACCATTGTAGTTTTCTAGTAATAGTAACCACAAAATTAAACATAGTTACTATTAACTTCTATTAACAAAATGTTACTGTAGTAACACCATGGTTAGTACATCAGAACTATATAGTTTCCACCAAAACACATGGTTACTACAATATTACTACAGTAAAACCATGGTTAATTTTATCCGGATCAAATCCTTCTCTCAACTCCCCGAACTTCATTGTGACCAAATCATTGTGAGGAATCTCTTTTATTTATTACTATAAGTAGTATTATAGGAAATATTAAGAGTAGAGACATGGGGGGAGGGGTGGGGGGGCCTGGGTAGCTCAGAAAGTAAAGACCCTGACTACCACCCCTGGAGTCGCGAGTTCGAATCCAGGGCGAGCTGAGTGACTTCAGCCAGGTCTCCTCCTCGTGGTCACTATAATGTGGTTCTCGCTCTCAGTGGGGCATGTGGTGAGTTGTGCGTGGATGCCGCGGATAATGGTGTGAAGCCTCCACACGCACTATGTCTCCGCGGTAACGTGCTCAACAAGCCACGTGATAAGATGTGCAGATTGGCGGTCTCAGACGCGGAAGCAACTGTGATTCGTCCTCCGCCACCCAGATTGAGGTGAGTCACTACACCACCACGAGGACTTAGAGCACACTGGGAATTGGGCATTCCAAATTGCGGAGAAAAAGGGGAGAAAAAAAAAGAGTAGAGACATGGGAAAAAGTCTGTCAAGGGGTAGGATTTGTTCCCAGATCTCCAGCATGACTCCCATATACCATCATTACACCCAGAGTTACTACAGTTGCACATGAGGGTGCAGTTTGTCATAAAATCCTGTGTTTCCACCAGACTATTGGAGCACAGATAGTCACTTAGTCATCCAATCTCTTAATCCACTAAATGTCTAACCCGTTAACCAGTTTAATGTCTCTGCCCCATCGCAAAAAATTTAAATATGCCCGCCTTCATTTGATCAGCAGTTGACCCCAAATAAATCTGTTGTGGCTGTCTTGAGTTTGGTCTGAGCAGTGGTGGGCGGAGTTAGTGTAAATAGCCTCTGCCAACAAAATGGGCTATTTGCACTTAATGTAAATAGACGCTCTGTTTAAATAATCCAAATTAGTTTAAATTAACCTTAATGAGAATGTATAACTTTCTCTTTCTTTTGAGTTCACGAAACTGACACATTTTAAGTAACCTGAATTGTTTTATTGTTTTGAGTTTAAGGAACTGAAATTGAACTGAAATTGGGCATGTGATTTCCCAGCATGCTTTGCATGGCACTTGACAGGGAGAGTAAATGTTAAAATTAAGTGTTATATAATGTGTCTTTGTGCAAGATGAATGTAATGATGGAGACTTGTTAGTATTTAATGTTTTTTTGTGTTATTTAGAAGAGTTTCTGTTATGTTTGAGTTTTGGGGGTTACCATTACGGTGAATAGTTGAGTAGAGCTTAGTTAGAGGACAGGTACAAGCTTGAATGTGTTATACTGCTTTAATCATTGAGCAATTGCTATGCTAATCAAAGCATAGTGTTGTCACTCAACATGCATTCAGCATGCTAGCATTCACTATACTTGCTAATTCTAGCTAGTACTACATAGATGTTCTTTACTTGACATATTTAAGTTGAAATTACTGATTAAGCTTAGACAAAGAGTTAAATTTTAAGTGACATAAGAATGTATGATTTAGTTGACACAATTTTTTTCAAGTTAATAGCAATCCACATGCATGTGTAATACAAAATCTGGTAGTTCTGCTTACTTAAACTTGTAATTTATTAACTAAATAAACTGATTAACTGATTACTAGGGATGTGCCCGAAGCCGAATACCTTATTCAGAAAGGCACAAATAATGACTTCAAAATTAATAACAGATTCATCCGAATAATATAAAAAATATTAATTTGACTGATTAGTCAAGAAGCACAAGAATAAAGAGACATTTTAAATAAACATATACACAGTTACAAAGAATTTTTGAATCTGTGCAGCCAATATTTCTAAAGTGTAAACCTTATGAATGAAAATGTGCATGCTTTGATTTCATATCGGATGGGCGCGGTCTTAACTCTGTTTGCGGTCTCTGTTAATTGTGTGAACACTAATAGAAATAGAACACTAATTAAGACTAGCAAGCAATACTGTCAGTAAATGATGTGATAATTAAAAGAGCTTACATTAAATTTGCAGATGCTCTCTGCATTATATAGCGTCTTTCAAAAATGCCGCTCACTCATGTCATGTGCTTCAGCCAGGTTTGTGTGGGGGAGGGGAAATGTTGTTCCAGTGTGCATGCCCTGAGTAATTTTACTTAAATTCTGTTAGTTCTGCCAGCTATTTGTTCTAATATTTTAACAACTGTTGAAAATCTATAGTAAACACAACATTTTGGTTAAAATCAAGTAAAGTTACTATGATTTTTATAGTAAGGTATACTGTTTGCTTTTACAGTATACGCTTATGCTTCTATTACCTTTAAAGTCAACATAAATATCGACACTATTTACTTTATCAATACCTGTTCCTGGCCATATTGTGGACAATTTATTATGGCACAGTTTTCCAAAGGAAAGAAAAGCATGTTTAACTTCTTAATCTTTCCTTTTCGGCTGATGTCATCAAGTGCTCTTATCTTTCCAACAACTCCATCCACCTGCAATATAGAGACCACACTTTACAATCCAATCAATTCCTGATTGATAAAATCAAATTCTGCCCTACATTTTGTCTCATTGAATATTCTGTTTAACTTCGAAATATGTCACACTATGGAAGTGAATGCTACTACATTTTAAATTTAACATAAAGATGGTTTAATTAATGACTGTGATTCCCCAGTGTATGGATAATTAAAATCTAAAACTCAAATATGCTATAAGATAGCAAAAAGGAAGGAATATTTTTGAGTGTATGTGGGTATAATATTTGTGTGATAGTCAGTGGTGTCCATTTGCTGTTTCCATTTGTTTTTCCAGAGTCTACATGTGCTACTGATGACCTTTCAACTGTTTTCCCATCCACTTTTCTATTTTCCGCTCCCACTCTTCATAATACCATTAACCTGTCCATCCTCAAAAGGATCACTGTAATTTACTTTCTATTATTAAAGTCTAAGCAAAGAGGAACAAGCTCTGTTTTTTAATGAGGAAGCCGCTATATTCATATAGTTTCTTTTTTCTTATCGCTTTTTTTCTCTCAAGGCTGATTTGTATTAAAGGCTCATTCAGAGTGGATAATTGTGTTCATGAAGGAGAAAATATGAAGTATGAAGCTTTGGAGTGAAATCATTTAACACCGCCAGCACAAAAGCAAGAGTGACAAAGTTCTGCCAAACTAAGTATCTAAGCCAGTGAAGGCCAAATATCACAACACATTTAACAGCATGTGAAGTTAAAGAAATATTCTAATAGCCTTGAATTACTCAAAGGAATCTCTTGGGTAAATCAAATCTGTTATTTGAGGATAAGGTGCATTTAAAAGCCTGCACATATTAATTAATACAGCTAAATAGGCTAAGTTTTGAAATGAAAAGGTGCTATATGTAAGATTGACAACAAGCGTTTGAAATGGGTACTGCAGACCAAATTCAAAATATTGGAGAGTTGTCTGCCCCGCCCCAGACTCGAAGTACATGAGGGTTGCCAGAATGAGGACACGCAACGTAGTTTCAGCTACATACTTATGTATTCATGTTAGGATATACACTTCACAATGGGGGTTGAAAACGAATATCGATTCAGATACTGACCGGTCTGAAAGTGTTCCACTTGATAGACATCCAATACTGGACAGTGCTGGGGCCATCAAGTGATGCTTCTTCCAGTACCTCTTGCTAGGGGTGGAGGTGCTTGGACCCTCATAGCTAAAAAGAATATGCCATAATCAACCCATGTACACAGAAAATTGTACATCATTGAACTAAAATATCTACCTAGCAATCTAACGCTAGCGACATTTCACCACATTCATTGATTCAGTCACAAAATACAATAAACTCTTCTAAAACGGATGTAAGGTTTACATTAGATTAAATAGATAAAAACTGTAGCAAGTAGCTAGGGATGAGCATGAGTAACATTACTCAATTTGGACATCAGTATTCATTAAACGTATAATCGCATTCGTAAACTGAGTCAAGCTTGTGGTTTCTGTTGTATTTTTCTGTCATCCTGGTTGTTGCCGAGGTAGTAAACAGCCGTTGCACGTCTGCTGCCTTGAAACCAGACTGCACATGAAACAGAGTATGAATGCAAGTGCTCAAATGTTGAATTTACTCAAAATGTCCATCCCTACTAGTAGCCAAGATAAATTAGATAGCTAATTTTAGGTGACGCTCAATGCTTACCTGTTAAGGAGAAAATTTGCCAAATCAGCATCCATTTTAAAGGATTTCTGGGCTTTAAGCTGTCTCCATCTTCCAAAGGCATCTCCAATATTTATCCTTGTTTTACTACGCCTCTGGTCATGTGGTTTTTAGATGGATGGCGAGGCTTTTTAGGTCGGGTGGAATCTGTTATCTCTGATCCAGTTCGTTTGCTGGCTTTCATGGCTGCAGCACGCAGTGTTGTTTGCCTGCAAACTTGTTCAAATCTGGCAACCCGACGGTGTCTAAATACTATTGGTGAGTGGACAGTGGGCAGGATCACACAGGCAAAAACATAAACAGAAATTCCAGCCCAGAATGGAAACTTCAAAGTAGAATATACTGGCTGTAGCATTGTTATAAGAGAAGCCAGAATTTCAACTTGGCATGTTTCCTAATTCTCTAATTAAATGTTATGGTCATTTTATAATTTAGTACAGTAAAAATATTACATATAGCACCTTTAAATGACTAAATGGATGGAATCAAAATAAATAATGACAATAAAATAAAATAGTAACGCAAAACATTGGTTTGTTATGTCTGAATGTAAATGTATATGCACATTTTTATACACATTTTCCAAGCACATGGTGTACAGAAAGAGAAACATTTTATGTTGTTCTTCAGTGACACTAATAAAAACCACACTCTGCTATGCTCTTGCCAAGAATGGGAGAAACTTTCAGATTATTTATTTGTTTTTCCAAGAAAACCAGCACTCACCAGTGTGGGGCCTGAGTCATGCTGCCTGTTTATTTGTAATGGGATCCTTTCTCAACACTGTATTATATTTCATCCCTCTCCCAGTGCACAGCTCATCTTATAAATTGCATCATTTAAGTACATCATTGACACCATATGCAAAGTGCATTGCTGGTGCTGTCTCCCAGAGTGACTTGGAGACAAAAAAACAAACACATACATCCCAATTGATCCCTAATAAAGCACCCCTGACCCCCTCAAAATCTGTTTTTCTTTCAGAAATCTGGTTTGTGTTACTTTTTGCATGACATTTCACAGAGAGAGTGTTATCTACTTAAGTAGAGTTTCAAATCTGCTCTAATGCACAGCTGTTTTCCCTCTCTGTTTTGACTGATTTTGGACATTGTCTTAGTACTGAAAACATCTTGATTTGAAAGTTTTATTCTCCTGTTATTCATGAAGGTTTCTGCTTGCTTCCATTGTGTTTTCTTGGGAGAGAGAGACAACTAATATGGTCTTGGCATCAGGTCTTCCAATACTGTAAGCTCATTGTATTAATATACACTGTCATAGACATCTCTGCCATGTAGGGCTCCTTTCAGGTAGCCTAATTGCTCCCCTATTAGTTTCTGCCCAGTGCATCTGACAAATATGAATTGGATCTTGTCATGCAACCTGCTGATTAATGACATTTAAAAGGGGGTCTTAATTGTTGGGTAAAAGTGCGAGTTGAAGGAGAGGAGTGATGTTCCCATCTACACACCTGTGATTAGAGAGCGTGAGCTGCTTACTGTATGTGTCTGCCCTCCTTTGCAGACAGAGGCGAGTGACCCCAGGAGGAAGCGCGGGGCACCATGCGACGAGTCAATGGGAGGCAGGTTGGTGGGACAAGAGGACGGAGGAGCAGAATTAATACCCTGTGTGATTCAGTGCACGCATCTGCAGTGCACGGAAAAAGTGGAATACTGTTAGCACGCACATACACATAATTAACTTGATGCTACGCACAGCTGGCCACCTCTATTCCTGTGCTACGGTGAGTGTGGGTGGTAGAGCAGCCACGCTAAATCAATCGGCGCTAATTGCAGTGACCTTCTACGTTCCGCCTTGGACAGCGGTCAGAGAGGAGGCCGTATTTCACCTCCTCATATATCCTTTGAATCAGTGTCTCAACTGGTTGGTCACGACTCAAAACTGGGTCACAGGTCTGATCTGATAGGGCCGTGGACAGCTGGGAAAAACAATACTAACTACAAATAATAAAAATGCAACAAACCATATAATCTTGCATATTTAGGAGAGGACAAAAATAGGCTTATTAACATTTAAAAGGGAGGAGAAAACTCTTCCCATATATTTTGCTGTTGATGTCGAACTTTACAGTTTTTTGGCCCAAACTCATCTGTCACTTGGTAGAAGCTAGTCCAATGGACCCTTTTCACATTTCTGGTTATGGAAAGTGGAAGTAAATTATAGCCATCCATTTTGGGGCAAGTCAGGTCACTTGGTGGCCATGTTCGTGCTCATGGTTTTTGCTGACAACAATATACACTCATTTAGCACTTTATTAGGAACGCTATGGTCCTAACAGGGTGCCCGACTTTGTCGTCTGCTGTTGTAGCCCATCTACCTCAAGGTATGACGTGTTGTGCATTCTGAGATGCTATTCTGCTCACTACAATTGTACAGAGTGGTTATCTGAGTTACTGTAGCTTGACAGCTCGAACCAAGGCATTTCCATCCACAGAACTGCTACTCAATGGATGTTTTTTTGTTTTTGGCACCATTCTGAGTAAACTCTAGAGACTGTTGTGTGTGATTAGATTAATATGATTTTAAATATTTTCTTTACATTATGAATTATCACTATTATAAATGAATACATATAATTTTTAAGTTTGAGGACATTTTTGTTTACTTTTGTGCATTTTTGTTACTTCTGAGTCTTGAAGCAAAACCAACTGAGAACCACTGCTTTGAATTAAAAATGGACCACCATAACATGAGTGCAGAAAAATTGATTGACATGTTGCAATCTGAAACTATGACTCCATCTCAGTTTCCTGGAAGGTTGGGCTGCTCTGTCACTTAGTCTAATGATCAATTGTGCTCATTCAATCCAAAGCGCACCCGGAGCCAGGAATGGTTTTGTCATCAATAAAGCCAGAGCCAGAATCCTGCAGTGAGCGCTACATTGATGCTGCAGTTAAGTTTCAATGAAGAAATGTTATCTGCCAGCACGTTTAATCATTTGCATGCTGCATGACTGCAGTAATGTCATTTCCACATACTTACTGCTACCTGAGATGTCTGTGGTCAGCGCATCAGCAACAAACAACATGTATGCATTCGTAAGTTATAAAATGAAAACACAACAGGAAGTATGAAGATGAGAACAAATGATCATGCCATACCTTGCTGGGTGAATCATCAGTGGATATTTATGGAATGTATAACTGACCTATCGAACATGATTCATACAAGCTTCATGCGCATTCAAGTGTGCACCTTCATTACTGCAGGTAAAAAATTTAGCTTTTCTAAAATGTTGGTGCAGAAATCACCCATTTACACATCTAAATTTGGCTAGACCAATTAATATGCATCTTTCACATTTCATTTGCTTTAAACTGAAATTTCTGTCATCATCTACCAAGCCTCATGCCATTCAAAACTAGTACGTTTTTTTTGTTCGTGGAACACAAATTAAGTCATTATCAAAATGTCAAAGTTGCTCTTCTGCTCACAGTGAAAATGCATGGTTTCAATGCATAATTTGCAATTTAGCTTTATTTATTAAATACATTTATGTGTATATAAGACCATGTTTTTAACCTGGGTATGCTACTCTGGCATTAAAGTAATACGTCTTACACTTGGGTGAATACAGGTAAAATGAGACAACTGATTAAGTGGGACACTTAATCTTATACACATAATGCTAGATTATTATATTATTACAAAAAAAAATTAAGTTCATCCTAAACTAGTATGGAATGACATTGATGTAGCCATTTGAATCATATTTTAAAAACAACACCGATGACAAATTATCAAAAAGTGTACCACTTTACCTGTATTCACCATATGTAAAGAACTACTAAGTTGTTAAAGTTTTTTTTCTTTGGTCATACTTGACTAAGGCACCAAGTAAGCCAAGATTGCCCCTGCTGACCCCTCAAATAAGTAGGGTGTCCAGATTTTCCCAGGACTGTCTCGTATTCAAGCACTTTTTCTAGTGTCCCGACTTGTTCTGAAAAAATCATGTTTTCCCCTGTTTTTCCGCTCTCCTAAAATGTCTCTATCGCCTATGCAGCTTTCTCAGTCTCATGAGTATTCTAATCAAATGTAGCCAAGGATACTGCTTGTAAAATCAATAAAATCACACCGTGTTATTTGAAGTACATGATTGGATTAAACTATCCAATCACAATCCCCTATCAATAGATGTCCAGTTAGTGAACTGTGTCAGTATTGTCAGTTTGAAAGAGCACACAGATGAAAAATGTACATTTAATGAGGATCTTTAAAAAAGAGTTTAAATTTCTAAAAAAGGAGTCACAGATGGAGCCTAGTAAAGTGAGGTGTGAGATTTGTAGAGCTCGCTTTTCCATCACCCATGGAGGCCGGACCGACATCTCGCAGCATGTTCATACAAGAAAGCATGTGGATGCTGCTAAAAGTAAGAGTGCCACAACAAATGTTAGCGATTTTTTTTGTGAAGCAAAGTTCCGAATCTGACAAGGTGCATGCAAGTGAAGGACTTTTTGCTTATCATTATGTTGTGCACGGCCATAGTTTTCGGTCGGCTGACTGTACTGCGAAATTGATCAAGAAATTGTATGATCCAAGATTTTCTTCTCCCTGCACCAAATCTGAAGCTGTCATATGCAACATACTTGCTTTTGTGCAGCTGGACTATCAGTTATTACTGCAGCATGGCAACACATGTTTCCTCTCTCTTGGTCCAGCTCTTGAAAGAATAGTACACATTTTCAATTGTCTGCATGCATATTTTCTTTCTCAAGAAAAATGCTTAAAGTTTCTAAGAGACATTTTCAGCGATCCTTGCACTAAATTTTGGATTGGCTTCGCACTCAAGCAAACAGTCACTTTTAACCGTGCACTGGAGATAGTAGAGCAAGACCACATATCAGCCACAGAAGTGGCTTTGCACATTCATGACCTGAGAAAAGTCTTGCAGGTCAGGCTGGAGGAATCATTCATACCCTCTGACATTAAAAAGCAGTTGGATGCCCTTGTTGAAGCTGATGACATGCGAGCGGATGATTTCTTTTGTCCAGTGAGAATCTTTCATTCAGCATCGGTGGATTACCTCCAAAATTGGAGCCGCTCATTGGAGAACACAGAAAAACTTGAGTGGGCCCTATTGAGTGACATCCAAGAGTGGAAAGACATTCAGAGCAACCTCGAACATTTCTACTCCAGAATCCCCACTCTCAGTTTGATTGACAAAACCACGCTCTTTGATGAGTGGGCTTGCGTGAAAAACATTGTCACTCGTCGAATCACTGAGTGGAACATGAACGATGGCCATGTCTGAGAGATGGACAGACGTTTTTCGTGAGCTGGAGAGCAAGACCATCAACTTCAGAGTCTTAGCCAAGGTCGTGTTGTTTGTTTTATGCCTGCTTGGGACATCTGCATCTGTGGAGCATGTGTTCTCATTAATGAACGTAGCATGGACACTGGATAAATCTTGACTCAGTGTAACAGTCATGAAGACAATGCTTTTCTTACGTCTTAATTTTGGACTGGACTGCTCTGCATTTTACGATAAACTCTTGAAAGATAAGCGCACACTGAGAAAAACTGCTGCCAACAAAAAGTTCAAGGTGACAACAGTTACAGATGCGGATGCACCCTCTATTTCACATTGATCTGCGCCTAGGTATGGATACGTCAATTTCATTTTTGCTGGGAGGGGGCTGTCCCGTTTTCCACAAGCAGGAATCTGGTCACCCTACAAATAAGGTGTATTTATAAATCCCCTTTACCTATGATTCATTCATTCATCACCAGTGGTGTAGTCGGGGCCATACGCACGTATAAGCCATATGCTTACTTTTTCCCTGGGCTGTTTGCGTATAACAACTTCTAAGGATCAATATTTGCATATACCCTGCATATACGGTATACCCACTTGTTTTGCTGCTTCAGAAGTCCATAAACTACTGTTGTTAGTTTCCCTTTAACTGTATTAGATGCTGTTTTGTGAAACTGGAGATTCTTTGTTGTAATTGGTGCATTATCACTTGAATTCTGCCATTCCCTGCCCCTGACAACCATTGTCGCTGCCATCATCGACTGAGGGAATTTATGACAGTGAGTGGAGAGAGAGTCACCCTCATGCTGAAGCAGTATCAGGTCAAATTAATTAACAAAATATGCCAAACGTCCTGTAAAATAAGGAATCATCCCGTAATTAAGGGAAAAAATTGCGTTCCATATGAAATCCGTGATGACGTTTGTCCCATATTTTAGTGTCACACACCCAAACTGCCGAGAATGTTTGACAAATCGAGATAAATTGACCTGAAACACACACACCTTTCGCATGAGTTGTGTGAGATATCGGATGTTGCTTTACATGGATGCTACACTTGACACAGAAACGGCAGTGACAATCAGCATGTGTTTTCTGTCAGAAGCAAGATAATGTTTTCAAAATCATATAGCATTCGAGTGCATATTAATTGTTGCAACCTTTGGGATTTTAAAACACCAGTAAACACATCTATTCATGTCATGCCATTACATTTTATTGCAAATGTCAGGGCTCGTTTTGGTCGAGCGAGAGGTAAGAAAAACTGCATTACAGCATTAATTCAAAATAAAAGTACAGTAGTACGGGTGTAGTTAAAACACTTAACGTGATTTTCTTTCATTTCCCCTATGATAAACACTATTTATTTCCAAAACAATGACGCTAATCCAAGGAGAAATACACTATTTTCATGTTAAGCCTTTTCTCTCCCTTTCTCTCTTCTTCCTGGTCGTTGCGTTAAAGCATTTCATTTAAAGTTTAATAGGGGACATTCACACTGAACATGTTTTTGCATCCGTCCACGCTGTTTTTCTATGTAAAGCAGAGTCTCGCACAAGAACACCTGTAAATATGGGTCATTCCTACAATTCTGTGACATTTTAAGTCCCCATTACAAGTGTGTGTGGTATTTATATTGTTTATTTTCACCCGATAACAATTTTGATAGGCTTGTTAAAAAGAATAAAGACTTTTTATAATGTTACACACATCTGTGGGCTTAAAAGTTACATTTTTAAATAATTGAAATCCTTTTCTGTTGCACTGTGTCATCTTCTCATGTCCCAAAATCTGCACGTCAAACATCTTTGACAAAAATAAATGCTAAATCATTGGATTTCTATTTTCCCCCACATACAGTTGAGTTTAGTGTTACATTATCTCACTAACATGTATTCATTTGTGGTAAATGTGTCATTTTAACACTGACAGTGGAGGTTTTTTGTGTGTCCCTTGATTTATTGCGCACCCTGTTATGTCATGATACTATGACCTTTCACTGAAGATATTTGTTAGGAAATTACATCACACACACTGGAGGTGGACATCACACATTCTGCAAAATTACTTTGTGTTATTTGAAGTTTATAACTCTATTGTTTTATTTATGTTTTCCTTTTATTTTGTGGTGTTAGTCATATGGGGTCAAGCATGTCCACCCTGTTATGGGAAGATATATGTGAAATTAATATAATTACAAATTTCAGCATACAGTATTTATGTTAACAGAAATAAAATCATAAATATTAGTTTACAAATATGTTTCCTAGATATCAATCACAGACCATGAAGTGGCTCATTTATCCACTGAATGTCCACCCTGTTAGTGTCCACCCTGATGCTGCCCATTTAACTGGATGGACATCTGAATTTTTTAGTAATTTAGCTTGACCAGTATGACTAATACAATCTTTAATATGTCCCTGAAATGGTGAAACATGAAGAAACTAAAAAGTATGTTTTATTTTTCAAAAGTTTCAAAGCCGGAATGTCACCGAATTGTAGGAATTACCTATCTACGATATGTACAGAGTTACAGTTTCGCTGCTCTCTATACACAGATTACACAGTCATCGTCCCCCCCCAGTCAGACAAACAAGGACTGGGCAATAGTAAACCACTTTTTTTGGTAGGACTACACCATTGTTCGCCGCATCCTCTTGCATCAGAGCGCAATCAAATGAAATGCTCCTTGAGATATTATAGTGCTCATAAAACCTCTCATCTCATTAGCCCGAGCCGCTAAAAGACCAGAATATTCATATGTGATTTTACTGGGCACACGTGGTTGGAAAGCGAATGACAGGACGCTCTCTTGCGAGATGTTCCTCTATCAATCACTCTTCCTACTAACACGGTAACATTGGCCCTGACCTTCCTGCGAGAGTTTCTGTACTGACTGAGCCTTCCAACGTTATTACCGAAAGGGGCTCGTTAGCCATTATCCCAGGGGGGAGGTGGGGGGAGGAAGGTACGGAGAGAAATGAAGACATTTGGTGGAGGTCGGCCCCTTACTCACATGCTTGTGATGGAGCTATGGATTAAACAGCTGGAGGGGGATCCCAGGGGGCCACTGAGAGACACACTACACTAGAGCAGTAAAAAATCCATCACACATATTTCAATTGCCCTGGCAGCATTAATAGACACTGCTGTTCTTTAATATTTGATGAACTGGCTGGTTGGGCCTTCTAATGGCAAAAAGAAAAGGGTAATCAAGGAAAAGGTAATAGAGGAGAGAGAGTCGTCTTGCCATCCATATTTAATCCTGACAAGGGAAAGAGAGCTAAATAAAATGGAAAACACAGCTACATGTAGACTACACACACATACACATTTTGGCACACACGATTTTACTTGTATTGTACATTTATGCATGGGTTTGGCGTTGTAGTATGGTCAACGTGACGCTCTTTTTTTCTGGATCTATTAAGTTATTCAACAAGGGCCAGTTGCACCAGCTGTGCATAAGTTCAAACTTAGCCTAGTTGTGGGGTAAATGGGCACTAAGTCACAATTTACGCACTACTAAATATTTGAGCGTTGCACCATTAAACTTAGGTAGAACGTAACCCTACGTATAAACTAAATATTTACGGAAGCCTTCAACCAGGCATAACGAATGGAATTAAAAAGCCGACTGATATTTTATGACATCAATGAGCTCATGTTTTGCGTGACAGGCATCAATCAGTTTGACATACATTATGATGTTGACATTTACGAGAGAGAGAGAGAGAGAGAGAGAGAGAGAAAACGTACTTTTAAGTGGCTCTTCAGCATGAAACCGATCTAACAGTGCAGTTTTCAGGGTGTGTCACCCGGTGTCAAGTTTCAACACATTCAAAATATATATATAGGATATTAAAATGAATAAATGTCTGTTTTTCCAGCCTGTAGTATTAGTATTTATTTATCACCCCTCATTTATTTTAGATACAGTTCCTATATATTATTATTTACACAGGGCAAATATACTATTTATTAAATCTACTTTTATTATGTATCGTATTTTAATGAGGATATAATTTATTACAGCTGACAGTTACGTGAACAAACAAGGTTTGAACATCAACCGTAACAAGATCAAATTGAAGTTCATGGATTTTTTACACTTCTGTGTATAAATATGAATGCTGTTTATTGGATCAGTACAGGTAAACGTCATATTAAGCGACTACGCTTGACTTTACACATGACTTTACGGAGAGCTTACGACCTACTAGTTAAGTCTTGCCTTAAGAACAGGTGGTGCAACCAAATTAAGCACTGACTTAGTTACAAACTAACTAGTAGTTACTAAGCCCTTAGTATGAACTTTACGTCCTAACTTACGTGAGAACTTACGCACAGCTGGTGCAACCCTACCCAGTAAATTAGAAATGAAATTCACACAAGACAATTACTTGAATACACCTCTGCTATAAACATGTTTTCAATTACTGAGTTCAAAGTCATTTTGATATTTTTTCTTTGGCTTATTGTAAAAAATGTTATGTGGTGTAACTGTCCGAAGACAGTAAAAAAAAAAAAAAAAAAACTCTCCTTAAATGCTGAAATTCTTGAAAACATTTGTCCACTAGATCAAAGTAATTTTGTGTAACCAGCATGTAGATTGACAATTTTGTTGTCATGTGAAAAAAGGGATCCCTCTAGACCATTAAAACTGTGTTTGAAGTTTTGTAAGATATTTAGACATTTTTATTGAAAAGGCACATTTTGTTATGGTCATCTGGAGTAACCCTTGAAAACTTTTTTTAAACGAATGATTATAAGCATAAGTATTTTAATCCCTTTTACTAAATTGTTTCACCACATGACATTTTTAAAGTCATAAAAAATCTTTTTTATTTTTTTTTTATTTTTTATTTTTTTAGAAAATGGCATCAATCCCGGGGCAGAACTACCCTCGTGCAGATCCTTTAGCGCATTGGCGGACTTGCAGGAGAGCCATGGCATGCAGGGCGGAGGCAGCTTGTCCAGCAGCACCGCAGGCCTTGGCCGTCAGAGACGACGTAAACCTACAGGCCTTGGATGGGGGCTTTGGGCACCCGCGCCAGGTGGCGGCGCTCTGCGGGCATAGGTGCACCGCGAGCGCCTTTATCCACCGGGGGATTGCCGAATAACCCTTGGCCGCCCCACCATCGAGGGTAGTGAGAGCGGGGAAGCTGAAAAGATCGGGACCGGGCAGTAAAAAGTGCCTCCCGCGACCTTGTCAGCACTTCATGCACTTCCGGGAAGAAAGGAATGGTGCGGGGCATGGCTTTGAGCGGCACGAGCCCAGGAACCAATCACCGAGCCGCGAGGGTTCAGGGAAGAGCGGTGAAATCCACTCTAACCGACGCTCGCGGCTGCCCGGGAAAGCATGTCGTCATCTCCGCGTCAGCCTGTGACTGGGCGATCGACCCCGAAGGGAGGAGCCCAGCTGAGGCTTCCGACTGGACGAGCCCGCTCTCCGATGCTGCGCTCGAGAGCTCATCACTTTCGCGGGCTCCGAATAAGAGGTCGAACTCGCCGTGAGACGAGCCAGCGGAACAGACGAGCGTGCTGGGGAATGGGAGGTCCGCGGGGGGATACCCGGCAGAAGCGGTCCCATTGGGGTCCCCAAATCACCCCCAGTGCTAGCCGCGCTGGCCTCAAACCCGTGGGTAAAAGGACCGAGGCGGGAGCCTCTGGGGTGGCTCGCTTTCTTACGAAGGCGAGCCGCGACCGCAACGTTGCCATGGACATACTCTCGCAATGAGAACATGACCATCTACGAACGCTGTCTCCGCGTGAGCAGTGCCCAGACACGAAAGACAGTGATCATGACTGTTAGAAGGTGAGAGATAACGAGCACAACCAGGAATAACACACAATCGGAAAAGCATCTTTAAAAAGACGCGTCTTTAAAAAGACGTTCCGTGTGTGCGCTCTTTTAGAGAAATATATACTCTTTTAGATGGGAAAAATGCTCTTTCAGAAAATATACTCTCTAGTTTTTCTGCCGAAGCACCCAGGGGCATTCTCTGCAGTGCAGTGAAATGCGCCGTCAGATCCAGCAGAGGTGAATGAACAGTAGTATTCAGCTCAGTGAGCATGACCGTTCGGCTCCGAAGAGAAAATCTGAATGAGTGGTTGCATACCAGCTCCTTTTATACCTGTATGTTCGGGGGAGTGGCATGCAAATACCACTCGCCAATTTTCATTGGCCTTTTATCAAAGACCAGAGGTGTCTCGGGCTCCCAAGAGTGACCCCTAGTGTCACTACATCGACACCAACGTCGAGTGAGTGACAGATATGGAAATACTCTTATAGAGGGGAAAAATGCTCTTTCAGAAAATATACCCTCTAGTTTTTCTGCCGAAGCGCCCAGGGGCATTCTCTGCAGTGCACCAGTGCAGAGGAGGGAGAAGCCGCTGAAATGCGCCGTCAGATCCAGCAGAGGTGAATGAACAGTAATATTCAGCTCAATGAGCATGACCGTTCGGCTCCGAAGAGAAAATCTGAATGAGTGGTTGCATACCAGCTCCTTTTATACCCGTATGTCCGGGGAAGTGGCATGCAAATACCACTCGCCAATTTTCATTGGCCTTTTATCAAAGACCAGAGGTGTCTCGGGCTCCCAAGAGTGACCCCTAGTGTCACTACATTGACACAATGTCGAGTGAGTGACAGATAGGGAACCGTGTACCCTGACAAAACGAAATTTATTGCAAGCAACATTTAAATCGCAAATATTATTAGATAGATTTTTCCAGGTATTATAGACCTCCTTGGTAGATTCATATGAAAAATTATGATTTTTGAATGTCAGTTCAGGAGACGTTCATTTCACAAAACAGTCATGCTGCAGTTAAAATTAGGCTTGCTTGAGCATTAAATGTTGTTTCAAGTTCTGACTTTCGTGCGTGGACGTGTTTTTAAAATGTCAATTGGTAATACTAGTTTGCTGCAACATAATGTATGATGCCCAAAGGCATACGGTGTCTTATTCATTGTGAAACTGTGTTTTCTTAATGGCATGAATCAAACTGAAGGCGTAGACTTTAAATGCACAGCCTGCCACTGATTTCAACATATACTAATACATTTTTAAAATAAAAAGTTGTATTAGTTAACATTAGTTAATACACTACGAACTAACATTAACTAAAAATGAACAATTTTATTTGTATTAACTAACATTAACAAAAATTAATAAATGCTTAATTAGTAACAAATATAATGTTAGTTGTTTATTCATGATAACTAATGCATTTACTAATGTTAACAAATGGAACCTTATTGTAAAGTGTTACCTCTATTTTTCCAAAGTCTAATCATTTCCATGTTTCTAACACTTCAGCCAGGCTGCCAGAAGAGCACGTGTAACTGCTGTAATTAGGGAAAGAGCAAACAAGGTACTGGCGAGGAACCAGTTCTCCATATGGAACCCATTCTATCCCTTCATCGCCATGCCTGTATGCTTCACAAATGCTTACGTCCATTTGCTTAAATTTGTCAAAATTAATATGGAATCAAATTGATTCAAACGCTAACACATGTTCAAGAGACCCAACCGGCTAACACACATGCAAACAGTGGCTCAAACTGTGTGGTTTTCATAGTAATTGTAGACAGGACAGTGGAGCACACTTTAGGATTGTTCGTTCTTGACATTGAAGGATGAAGTCATCTGACATTCTGAACCACACAAGTATCATCTCTGGGTTACAAAGGAAGGTGTGCAGTCCATACACATGGAGAAAGAAGCACTTGCATAAAGACCCCATGAAATCAAAATTAAAGATTTGTGGTTCCCTATCTGTCACTCACTCAACGTTGTGTCGATGTAGTGACACTAGGAGTCACTCTTGGGAGCCCCAAACACCTCTGCTTTTAAAAAATGTCCAATGAGAATTGGCGAGTGGAATTTGCATGCCACTCCCCCGGACATACGGGTATAAAAGGAGCTGGTATGCAACCACTCATTCAGATTTTCTCTTCGGAGCCAAGCGGTTCTATTCATTGAGCTGTATTTATCCGCCGAGTTCATTCACCTCTCTCTGCTGGATTTTACGGCGCATTTCAGCAGCATTTTCCCCTCTGCATCTATGGTTTGCAGAGAACGCTCCTGGGCGCTTCGGCAGAAACAACTAAAAGAGTATATTCTTAAAAAAAAAAAAAAAAGAGTATATTTTCTTTCTTAAAGAGCGGCACACACGGAACATCTTTTTAAAGATGCCTTTCCGTCTGTGTGTTATTCCTGGTTGCGGTCGATATCTCTCGCTATCGCTTCTGGCAACTTTGCGGTCGCAGCTTGCATTCGTAAGAAAGCAAGCCACCCCAGCAGCTCCCCGCCTCGGTCCTTCTACCTATGGGTTTGAGGCCATGCCGGTTAGCACTGGGGGAGATTTGGGGACCTCAATGTGACCACCTCCGCCAGGTATCCCCGATGGACCTCCCATTCCCCAGCATGCTCGCTTGCTCTGGTCAGGCGCTCAGATGGCTCATCTCAGGGCGAGTTTGACATCTCGTTCGGAGCCCAGGAAGAAGACATTTACATTTATGCATTTGGCAGACACTTTTATCCAAAGCGACTTACAGTGCCCTTATTACAGGAACAATCCCTGGAGTTAAGTGCCTTGCTCAAGGACACAATGGTGGTGGCTGTGAGGATTGAACCAACAACCTTTTGCTTACCAGTTCAGTGCTTTTGTCCACTACGCCACCACCACTCCAGACGAGTTATCGAGCGCAGCATTGGAGAGTGGGCTCGTCCAGTAGGACGCAGAGGCTTCGACTGGGCTTCCTCCTTCGGGAGTGGTCGCCCAGTCCCAGGCTGATGCGGAAATGACGGGCATGCTTTCCCAGGCGGCCGCGAGCATCGGGCTAGAGTGGAACCCTCTGCTCTCCCCTGAACCCTCATGGCTCGACGATTGGTTCCTGGGCTCGGGGTACTGCCCACAGCCATGCCCCACCCCTGTTCCTTTCTTCCCGGAAGTGTATGAGGAGCTGACAAGATCGTGGGAGGCACCTTTTACTGCCCGGTCCTGGTCTTTCAGCTCCCCTGCTCTCGCTACCCTCGATGGCGGAGCGGCCAGGGGGTATTCAGTGATCCCCCAGGTGGATAAGGCACTCGCGGTGCACCTGTGTCCACAGAGCGCTGCCACCTGGCGTGGGCGCCCGAAACTCCCATCCAGGGCCTGTAAGTTTATGTCGTCCCTGACTGCTAGAGCCTACGGTGCCGCTGGACAAGCCGCCTCCACCCTGCATGCTATGGCTCTCCTGCAAGTACACCAAGCCAGGGCGCTAAAAGAACTGCACGAGGGTAGTTCTGATCCGGGATTGATGCCGGAACTGCGCTCGGCGACCGACCTCACTCTCTGGTTGACGAAGGTCACAGCACGGTCTCTCGGGCAGGCAATGTCCACCCAGGTGGTCCAGGAGTGCCACCTTTGGCTCAACTTGGTTGAGATGTGTGAGGCTGACAAGGCACGGTTCCTTGACGCCCCCATCTCCCAGGTTGGCCTATTCGGCAACACTGTCGAGAACTTTGCCCAGCAGTTCTTGGTGGTGAAGCAGCAGAAGGAGGCCTTACAGCACATCCTGCCCCGGCGCAGCTCAAGAAACTGCACCCCGTCTGCTCATCACCAAGGGCGTCCTCCTGCAACTACAACACCGGCTCCACCGCAGCCCACCCCCGTGGCCTGGCCCTGGTGTGGAGCCCAGCGCAGGAAGCAGATGCCACCCGTCTCACGACCGGCCGCTAAGAACCCGAGGAAGGCTTCGAAGCACCCCTGAGATGGGCGACCCAGGGGCAAGGAGACCTGCTTCTCCGGAGCTGGTGAGCCGACCACTCCATTCCCCGGTGGAGGGCTGGGAAGAGAATCTTTTGTTTCATTTTCATTTAATTTTGTTGTTTGTCCAAGAGGCTGCGTTACCCAAAAATTCAACAAAAGAGCGGTTTTCTTGTTCCCTGGGACACGTTCAGTGTGCACGGCCATCGTCATGACCACTGTCCACTGTCCCATCTTTGCAGGTATGGCGCTTCAGCAGCGGTCCCCCCGCCCCTGTGCGCCCAGCTGTGGCACAAACACACCCACACGGGATTGGGTCCGGTGGACTACGGGGATGAGACTCCTCCTCCCCCCTCCTCGGCCAATCTTATGGTGTTTGGCAGGAGCCAGGTAAGTGCTTCGATGTCCCTGGACTCAGCACGGCCACGGGGCTCGAATCCCCTCGATGTGGCACCTCAAGCTCCGCCCCACCACGAGGCCCCACCCGCCGGTACGTCCGACGTGATCATTCCCTTGGTCCCCCTCGACCGGAGTTTGGACGCGTGGCTCGCACTTTCCAACCTGTCGCGGTGGCTGACCCGGACCGTCCGACTCGGCTACGCGGTTCAGTTCGCCAGGCGCCCACCCAGGTTCAGCTGCGGCCGCTTCACCTCGGTGAAGGGCGAGAACGCCGCTACCTTGCGTGCGGAGATCACTACCCTTCTGCGCAAGGGCGCGATAGAGCCTGTCCCTCCAGCCGAGATGAATAAAGGGTTCTACAGCCCTTACTTCATCGTACTGAAGAAAGGCGGTGGGTTGCGACCAATCCTGGACCTGCGTGTACTAAACCGGGCTTTGCACAGACTCCCGTTCAAGATGCTCATGCAAAAATGCATTCTAGCGAGTGTCCGACATCAAGATTGGTTCACGGCGGTAGACCTAAAGGACTTGTACTTTCATGTTTCGGTCTTACATCGACACAGACCCTTCCTGCGGTTTGCCTTCGAAGGCCAGGCGTACCAGTACAAGGTCCTCCCCTTCGGCCTGTCCCTGTTCCCTCACATCTTCACGAAGGTCGCAGAGGCTGCCTTTGCCCCGCTAAGGGACGTGGGCATCCGCATCCTCAACTATCTCGACGACTGGCTAATCCTAGCTCACTCTCGAGAGTTGCTGTGCACACACAGGGACTTCGTGCTCCGGCACCTCAGCCGACTGGGGCTTCAGGTCAACTGGGAAAAGAGCAAGCTCTCCACACCACTCGGGTTGATGCATATGAGACCACTTCAGCGCTGGCTTCAGACTCGAGTCCCGAGAAAGGGCATGGTGCTGCGGGACATATTGCGTGGCCATCACGGCGATCTGTCGCCGCCTCTTCAGCCCATGGACCGACCTTGCATTTCTACGGGCAGGGGTTCCCCTAGAGCTGGTCTCCAGGTGTGTCGTGGTTACAGTAGACACCTCCAGGATGGGCTGGGGCACCATATGCAATGGGCACACAGCCACCGGCTCCTGGACTGGCCCATGGCTGCGTTGGCACATCAACTGCCTAGAGTTGTTGGCAGTACTGCTAGCCCTGTGGAGGTTTCAGCCGTTGATCCAGGGCAAGCACGTGTTGGTCCAGATGGACAACATAGCATCGGTAGCGTACATCAACCACCAAGGTGGTCTATGCTCCCATTGCATGTCACAACTCACCCGCCGTCTCCTCCTCTGGAGTCAGCAGCGCTTCAAGTCGCTACGAGCCACTCACATCCCGGGCGACCTCAACACCACAGTGGATGTGCTGTCACGTCAGGTTACTTTCAGGGGAGAGTGAAGACTCCACCCTCAGGTGGTCCAGCTGATTTGGAGTCAATTCGGTCGAGCACAGGTAGACCTGTTTGCTTCCTGGGAATCCTCCCACTGCCCGCTCTGGTACGCCCTGACCAAGGCACCCCTTGGTATAGATGCGCTGGCACACAGCTGGCCCCCTGGACTACACAAATACGCGTTTCCCCCAGTGAGCCTACTTGCACAGAGCCTGTGCAAGGTCAGGGAGGATGAGAAGCAGGTCATCCTAATAGCACCCTACTGGCCCACCCAGATGTGGTTCTCGGATATCATGCTCCTCACGACGTTTGGGCAGGGTGTGGTCTCTGCGGTGTCTTCCCCTTGGGGGGGACACCCCCCAACCCAGACACTTATGGCTCCCAGTCAGTTAACAAATTCCACTCTTTTTGGGGAGAAAAGAGAGGGAAAAGAGGCCTCGGCTGGGCTAGCCTGTCCCTATAGTTGGGCAGTCTACTTGTTCCTGATGGACCGTTCGTTGCTCATAAGAGCATTGGGGGAGGTTACGTGATGGCCTGGTGCGCTGGCTACAAGGCACACCGCAGTCTGCCTGTCACACACCACCAGTTCACACAACACAGTTCAGCTAGTTGTGGCGTTTGTATAGGGACCCCTAGTGTCACTACATTGACACAACGTCGAGTGAGTGACAGATAGGGAACGTCATGGTTACTTTCGTAACCTCCATTCCCTGATGGAGGGAACGAGATGTTGTGTCTCTCTTGCCACAACGCTGAACTACCCGCTGAAATGGCCGGGACCTGGTCTCGGCTCCTCAGCACAAAACCTGAATGAGTGGTTGCATACCAGCTCCTTTTATACCCGTATGTCCGGGGGAGTGTCATGCAAATTCCACTTGCCAATTCTCATTGGCCTTTTTTCAAAAAGCAGAGGTGTTTGGGGCTCCCAAGAGTGACCCCTAGTGTCACTACATCAACACAACGTCTTGTTCCCTCCATCAGGGAACGGAGGTTACGAAAGTAACCAGGACGTTTTAGTTCAACTCTGTAAACTTGAAGGCTCTATGTGCTAGCATCCATATGCTAGAATACGCCTACAAATTGACATACATTCTCTGAGGAAATGGACCAAAATATTGATGATTCATCTTGTATGCAGGGTTGTATACACATTTTTGTCCAATAAAGTGTTCTCTAGCGTGAGAATCTCCTCACATGCTAAATGCCACCTGTGTCTGACAAAAACAAGTTGAAAATCTTCACTGCTTAACACAAGTGAGAATATTTTCCAATGAGGTAATTTTAAATAAGTAAATTTTTCAACAAGTCTTAATATCTCATGTCTATAATATCTTAATTTTGTTTATAAAATCCATAATATATTTTGCTTCTCAAGTAAATTTGTGTTGTTTTTTAGGATGTTTAAGCTATTATACTGGAGTCATAAATTAATTTTTTGCAGTGTTGGTTCATGGCTGTGACATAAACTAAAGCCTATAGGCTATTAAAAAGCACACACACACACACACACACACACACACACACACATACATGTTGGTGCAGCTATCATTATGAGGACTCTCCATAGACATAATGATTTTTATACTGTATGAACTATAGATTCTATCCCCTAACCCTAACCCTACCCTTAAACCTAACCCTCACAAAAAACTTTCTGCATTTTTACATTTTCAATAAAACATTGTTTAGTATGTTTTTTAAGAGATTTGAATTATGGGGACACTAGAAATGTCCTCATAAATCACATTTATAGCATAATACCCTTGTAATTACCAGTTTGTAACCTAAAAAAAAAGTCCTCGTAAACCATTTAAACCTGCCCACACACACACACACACACACACACACACACACACACGTACACACACACACACAGAGAGAGAGAGAGAGAGAGAGAGAGAGAGAGAGAGAGAGAGGAGCCCTTTGATATGTCCCACCCCAACTTTCTCTTTTAATAGAAAAAGATGTCAACATAGGAAAGAAAACTGTGCTCTTAAAAACATTTAACACATTCTTTAAGAACTGATGTTAGCTTGTGGTGCTTTAGTACTGGCATAATAAATTGACTAAATTGACAACTCTCTTGAATGCCTATTGTGTCCCAAGTAGCTCAATCTATCCAAAAACCACCCTGTTTCATAATTTTTTCCCCCCTTAAGAACAGGCTTTGTTTCTTTGTCTTTAATGTTGCTTGAAGACCATTATGCCCTGTGTGCTGATGGATACAGTTGTTTTTGCATCAGTCTGAGTATGAGGATGTGACTGGAGGCCTCGTTCACTCATCCACGGTGTGTATCTGTCTCCAGGAGAGCTCCACAGAATCGGCCTTTCAGGGAGTGTTTATGTAAACCAGGGCAAATTATTCCACCAATTACAGGGTCGCCAGGGTCAGCACAGCTTGGAAGGGAGTGTGGAATTCAGGATGGATCGAGCCGTGCAGAGAGGGGTTCAAAACATCTGCTGTGAGGGTAAAGGGTGGAAGAGGAGCTGGACGCTTTTCCTGGCTAAACAGCCAACCCACATAAAGATGCTTGACTTCTTAACTGATAAATCAGAGCTGAAGGGGATCTGCCAAAGTAATGACAGAACGCACTGATTTTGATTCCAGGTGAGAGAAGGAGGGACCTAAAGAAAAAAAGACAAGAACTGTGTCACAAATTATGTTTAAGACCGTCCCTGCATCCAGAACCGCGTACTGTCACAGAATGTACTGTATTTGATGAAGGACGCACTTCTCGGCCAGTAAAAAAGCATATTCCTTAAACATGCATGCGAGTAGTATGAATAGATTTTGGACATACTTCATCTGCAAATGTGGTCATTGTTCCGTGACATGAATATGTGACGTAATAACAACAGCCACTGAAATAATACATTTTGGTTTTGTTAAACAAGCACCATTTAATCACAAGAAACAACTTCAGACATGATAATCCATTGGCATACTCTTTTTGGCATACTATAGAGTAGGGAAGTATGGATATTCGGACGCAGCATGTGTCTCAATGTGTACTTGCATTTTTGTTCACTACACAGAAGCATTTGCTGTTTTCCCCATTTCAAATGCATATGATGTGTTGCCACTAGCTTTAGCATGGAAACTATTGGGCGGGTGTTTAGCCCCTTTTTCTGTGTATGGAAAGCTGCAATCAACCTTAATTTTTTGGTTGAAAAATACATTATCCTGGTACTTGTATTGTGCAATATGTCTTGTTGTATTTTCCAGTGTGAACACAATAATTGCAGGTGGTCGCCTCACAGCAAGAAGGTCCTGGTTTAGAGTCCTGATGACCCTGGGCATTTCTGTGTGGATTTTGGATGGGTTCCCTCCGGGTGCTCCTGTTTCTCCCATTCAGGTGAATTGGAAATTCTAAATTGGCCATATTCAGTGAGATTGTGAATGTGTCTGTCTGTTCAGGGTGTTTTCCTGCCTTTGACCTGAGGTAGCTGGAATGGGCTCCAGCAGCCCCTGCGACCCTACATGGGATAAGCGGGTATAGAAAATGGCGTATGATTGTGCAGAAGTGTGTGAAATGGGACGCACCTATGGGCTGTATCCAACAGCTGAAAAATGTTGCCTTCACAGGAAGTATACATAGGTAGAAAGCAGTGGTCAAGCTTGACTTTTTCAAATGTGGGTGCGAATGAGGAAAGCCCAGGATAGATGCAAGCTCCAGAAATGGGAAATAAGCTGCTGAAAGGAAATATATATATATATATATATATATATATATATATATATATATATATATCCTCTCCAAATATAAGCCAGTTTGTGTACGATTTTGCTATAGGAAGGAAGGCAACAATATACGTCCCTTATCTGGTCGTCTTTTAAAGGCAGCATAGATATATCCTTTACTGCATGCTTCCCCTCAATCCAAAAAACAAAACAAAAACATAAACACAAATGGCACCTGAAGGAGCAGTTAAAAGGAGTTGCTTAATTTATAGATGTAATTTTTTTTTTCTTTTTTTTCTCATGACTCCATTTCTACCAAGAAGTAAGCATTGTAGCTACTAAATATTTTCTTGTTTATCTTAAATGCTCACTTGAATTTGTTCTGTCATTAGATATGACATGGTGCCCTGGAAGGCTGCCTGAAAACAGCCCGTGTTTACCAGAACTATGTTTCCAGTTGAACACAGATCGGTACTGTACAATTATAAACAGTTCCTGGCCCAGATTTCTCAGCGTGGTTAGGAAACCGTACTCAGGACAGAGAACCGTTGGTGGAACGGCTTTACTGTCGTGGCAACTCACGACTGGTCACTTGCTCAATCAGTCCATTCAAATCCTGATTTTGCAGCACCATAGTGGAAAAAAAAAAACATAACTGTGTCAACAAGCCAAGATCAGTGTGGAAAGGTGCGGTTCAGCAAAGGTAACCGCTTGGTCCGATAGTGGAAAAGCGTAGTGGACAATAAGGCAGCTGCCTTCAATTTTGGACGCAGTCAAGGAGAGAGAAAGTGACGGGGGTGGTGCAGAAACAGAAAAAATAATAATCTCTTCAAGTGGAATGATTGCTTTCTCGTTGCTTCTGTGGCTGTCTCCTTCCCTGCCTCCTTTTCTCTCTCTTTTACGCTCTCTCATTCTCATTTGCTCCCTCTCAGCAATGCAAGGGGAAAATGTGAGAACCAGATGTGAAGCCTTGACTGCAGATGCGCACGCTTAGATGCCAAGATAAAGCTTAGGACCTCAGAAACACACATTCACATGAATGCGCAAACACACATGAGGCACTGAGCATTTCTGGAGCAATCCTTCATTTTGAATAATTAATTTAGGAAATGATAATAGCAATGTGCTGCTGTCTAATAAAGAGCATCAGTCTCTCGTTAAAACCAGATCCTGCCCGCCACATTTTAGCCGCTTCCAGGAATCACAAGAATGAGACACTCTGTGCGCTCATTTATTTACTTAGCAGATGATAACCTCTTACCACACAGTCTCTCAACAGAGTTAAAAACATGCTCTCCTCTCTCCCACAAACAGCCTAATGGGTTTAAATGCTCTCAAATATTAATGTATGTCCTTCAGACGCTACAAGCCTAGCCCATTATTACAAAAAGCAATGGCCTGGAGGGCTGGGACAGTGTAGACAGAGAACTAAATATTAATTAAATGAGTGTGAACAGTAAAGTTATAAAGGGTGTAGCGCTCTGCCATTTCTTTCAAATTACTATAGCAGCACATAAAAAAAAAAAACAATTCACCTCCACTATCGCTTAACCATCATCCATAAAACATTGCTGCAAGGTCATTTACCAAAATGAGAATGCAATAGGACAAAGGACTTGTATGATCCGAATCTTAATCTCATGAATAATAAAAAAGAACAGCATGTAAGGTGAATTTCACCTTAGTTGAATTATAACTTTTGTTCAAAAATTCAATGTACATATAGTATAAATGTATAATTCACTAAAAATGATCTTTAATTGTTACATGGCACTGTGGAATACTTGATTCTGGTTGGTCTTATATTTTTTTTTGTAATGACCGCTAAACTGTATAATTGACCAATGTTCCAAACGATTTGCTACATAGCTATGCTACTTTAAATGTAATTCAATAATTTAAACTCAAATCAATAGTTTATGTCCTTTTATTTATTAATTTGGCCATCAGGGTGCAAAACCTAATATATGAAACAATTTTTTATATAACAATTTAAAAAAAGAGGGAGATATTTGATTTGATTTAAATATTTATTTCTGTCTTTATTTATCCATCATAATCTTAAAATCCCTCAATTGACTAAGAAAATGAGAGAGAGAGAGAGAGAGAGAGAGAGAGAGAGAGAGAGAGAGAAGAGAGAGAGTCTTCCACCTAGTTCTTTTCCCTCATTACTGTTCTATTCATCCTCTTACTTCCAATGAGTATTGATTGGGCTATATTTGCCATGGAGTGTGCACCTTAAGCTGACAGGCTGCCTGATGTGTGTGTGTGTGTGTGTGTGTGTGTGTGTGTGTGTGTGTGGGGGGGCAGGTTTAAGTGGTTTATGAGGACTTTTTTAGGTTGCAAACTGTTAATTACAAGGGTATTATGCTATAAATGTGGTTTATGAGGACATTTCTAGTGTCCCCATAATTTAAATTGCTTAAAAAACATACTAAACGATATTTTATTAAAAATGTAAAAATGCAGAAAGTCTTTTGTAAGGGTTAGGTTTAGGGGTAGGGTTAGGGTTAGGGTTAGGGGATAGAATCTATAGTTTGTACAGTATAAAAATCATTATGTCTATGGAGAGTCCTCATAATGATAGTTGCACCAACATGAGTGTGTGTGTGTGTGTGTGTGTGTGTGTGTGTGTGTTTGTGTGTCAGGGTTGTGGCAGCTGTCAGCTGGTGTCTCCCCAGGATGAGATCAGCACAGCAGAACCCATCTCCAGCACCCTTTGACCACAGCATTCTCACCAGGGACCAATAACACGTCCCTTGATTTAGTGCAGGGAGGTTACATGGTACTTGTGTTTAATAAGCAGCACACAGAGCAGGGCCTCCCCAGCAGGACTTTGGGGGTAATCACCTCATATCCATCTTATGCTGGTTTGGGAAGGGAGGAGGCCACACATGACTGCAAACAGACAGCCAATGAGAGCTCCCGTGGTGGAGGAATCAAGCTCTTTAGTTTATTGGATATTTTATGGTTTTGGTAGAAAAAATGTATGATCAATTATGGAAATGTAAGTAATCAAATTGTATCCATCATATCCACATGAGAGAAATAAGTGAGCATGTCATTTGGAGATTGTTACAGATTGCTTATTTTTCACAATAATAACACATGGGTGTTTTGGCTTAGATGAGATTGTTGACTGCAGCTGGAACAGGGCTCTTGTGTGAAACTGAGGGGGTGGGGGGGTTGGGGATTAACGCTTCATAAGTAAACTGTCATGCTTTCAAATAAGACCAAATCTGAATTATGACAGATCTTTTTTTATTTTCATTATCAATATACACCTCATTTATCTTGATGAATATAAATGCTGGCTACCGCGTAAACACATGGATAAGACAAGACAAAAGCCATATGCCAGCCTTAGGAAAAGTAATTAATACTGACAGGGTGCTGATGTTCAAAACACATCACCCTAACTTGAAAAAACACAACACCCTAACTTGCAGTATACATTATCACAAAGAGTCTACCTCAGATTATCAATTGCCCATCTTAAAAAAAAGAAGAAAATATGCTTAAAAGTGTTTAGCGCTTAAAAACAATGCGCGCATGGACATGCGAGCCACTTGCGAGAGCATTTGTCACTGGACTCATGCAGAAATCGCATGGACTACTTTAATGATACTTTTGGCTCTTTTTTAAGCTTGAAAGTGAGGCACTATCCACTGCCATTGTTTTGTTTTTAATGTAAAATTATGAATATAAAAATATGAAATGAATGAAAATATGAAAACATCACAAAGTGAGAGTGAAAGGTGAGATTATTGGTAAACATTTTTTTTTTTAAATACTTAAATATTGATCTGTTTCTCATCATATCGCTTCAGGTGACATGGATTTAACCACTGGAGTCTTATGGATTTCTTCTATGTTGCCTTTATGTGATTTCTGGAGCTTGAAAGGTCTGGTCACCGTTCACTTGCATTGTAAGGACCAAGAAAGCTGAGATATTCTTCTAAAAATCTTTGTTTGTGTTCAGCAGAAGAAAGAAAGTCATACACATCTGGGATGGCATGAGGGTGAGTAAATGATGAGAGAATTTTCATTTTGGGGGGAACTATCCCTTCAGTGCTTGCTGTACATGTTATTGGTACATAGTGGCTTTTTAATTTCACTTTCGAGGTAATTTGTGTAATGTTTTTGTAATGTGAGTCATTTTGATGAAATACTTTCTCCCATCCCAACTTATGCAGAGACAGCAATAAGTAAGCAACTAGTAGATTGAATTTACAGAAAAGTGTAAACACTGTGGAACTGTGGTGCATTGACATAGCAACCAGCGCAACGCGGCAACATTGGCTCAACCAGTGGCATAGGTTTGCGTGACTATCCATTTGTCCAACCAAGTACAGTAAAACAGGGGGTGTTCATCGTTATCATTATTGTTGCAATTCCGTTTGGTGAAGTTAGTGACACAGAAATTACACACTTTCAGGCATGACTGATAACAGTGTCTCCATATCCATTGTTATTATGCTACAGTCAGATATTGTATGCTATGCTTTGGTTAGTGTCAACCTATTTAGCATTAAAAACATTGCTGGCAAGGTGGTAAGACATGAAAATGCTGAAGCTGTAGAGTCTTCCATCGTGTGTTGTCAGATGTGCAGACAGAATGGTGTATCAACTCCACTGCCCCTTAAATACTCCCAATGTCACCTTTCGCTGAAGCCCATGACAGTGAGGTGGATGCTGGTTTGAGTGGCTGTCACACACTGGATACTTTTGTACCAGTCACCTTGTCTCTCCTTTCAGGAGCTAGTGAGCATTTTCTTTCTCCATGAGTGCCTGTGTTTGGCCTGAGGGAAACCTAATGATCTTCTGTCTCTTCTTGTTTGTCATGATGTCTACACCCCTCCTTAGCTACATCACAAACCAAAGCTTTTCTTCCACCATTTCCAGTCTTAAAGGAATAGTTCACCCAAAATGTTTAATTCTGTCATCATTTACTCACCCTTCAAAACCATAGACTAATTCTTCTGTGCAACAGAAAAGGAGATGTGAGGCAGAATGTGCTCAGTCACCATTCACAGTCATTGTATGAAAAAAAAAAAAAAAGAAGCAATGACAGTGAATGGAGACTGAGGCTGTCAGTCTCTAATTTTCTGCCTAACATCTTTGTTTGTGTTCCACAGTAGAAGGAAATTCATACAGGTTTGGAACAGCATGAGTAAATGATGACACAACTTTCAATTTTGTGTGAACCATCCCATCTATTTACCTGACCTACCTTTTTGCTCGAAAACAGGACAGTTCAGTTCTGTAGGACACAACTGCAGGTTACAGCACTATATTTGTAAATCCTTCAAAATGAATCAAATAAAAAAACAACACAATTTTGTATTCATGATATTTTCTGTGATGTGTCTTGAAAATAAAATTCCAATTTTATTTTTTGTCCGATTGAGAAACACTTCTTTTTCTTTTTTTTTTTTTTTTTTTTTTTTTTTTTGTGGAGACAAAAGAATAGTAAATGGGTAAGTGCATTGATTTGCTGTTGTTAGTCAGGCTTAAATATGCAGATTTAAATGTGCTTATTACTTCCATTCTGCTCATTTCAGCTGTCTGACTGTACTAAATTAAATCAGATTGATTAGACCTTTCCTAGACGTCCCCTACAATCAAGTAATTATGACAAATTCAGCAGCTGATACAAACTCAGGGTCTGAGGACTTCTTTTCCTGCAAAAGTATAGTCCTGGTGTCACCTTGTGCCACTTCAGAGAAGACAGACAGAAAAAATTGTGACATTATGGAAATCTTGTGGTAGTTTTTTGTAGGAAAGAAAACAGCACCTGCTTTTTTCTTGATGTCACATGCATTTGAGTAGGATAATCTATAGCCTATTGACACAATGTTGCTTAAATGCATTTAAGAAAACTTAATCAAAATATGAGAGTTGCTATTTTTTGTTTATTTGATATTCGTCTGTTACTGAGAGAAATAAAATTGGCAGTTACAGAGTCATGAAAGACAAAAAAACATTTTATCTGATATGTATGTTTTTTCAAAGAAGGCAGAGAAAATAATTATTCCAGCAATTTCGGCATTACAAATACCATCTACAATCGCATTCTCACATACAGCCTTTTCCAGAAAATTACCTACAATTACCAGTTTAGAGGTCATGTGTGAACACCGCCCTATTGAAAATACTGGTAAATTTTGTTCTGGCAATTTTCCTTATTGTAAAGTTGTATCATTACCAGTAAATTTCCTTATTGATGGTATGTGTGAACAGCGCATTTGGTACATTTACCAGTAAAGGCAACACAACGATTTTCCTGTAATTTACCTAGTTGCATGTGTGAACGAGGCTTATGTTTGCAAACAGATCAGACCAGTTATATTTGTGAATCAACGTCATGAAAACAGTCTCAAAAGTTATCACAAAAGCGAAAGTACATATTTAAAGCAGAGTACAAAATACATTTTTGAAACTAAAACACACCAATTCAGTCAGTTTGACATTTATGTGTGGATTACATTGTGAATATATAATGACGTTTCACTTGTATTAGTGCATTTTGTTGCATTTGACAGACAAAACCCTTCTAAACACATAGCAATACGTTTATATGACACACAGAGTGATACTTTAAATAATATGTGTTCATCCAGAGTTGATTAGATATGCAATGTAAAGTTGAGAAAACTCTAGCACAACTTTAAATGCTTCTTTAGATTTGGTGTGGAATCATTTGCAGTGGTCAGGATATTACATTTTGGAAGGCAGAATTTACATTGCACAGTAATCTTTTGCTCAGTGGCACCACGACGCGTCTCGTCTAGTGTGTGACCGCCTTAAGGCTGAGTTCGGAATGGCATACTGCTCATACTACTCTTGCCATATGTGTCTATGGCAGAAATAGTATTAGTATGGTAGTATGCAAATCAGAACTCAGCCTAAGTCCCCTGCTTCTCAGATTTCCTCATAAAAAGTACAGTAATCTCATATGTGTCTCTAGAGTTTCAGAAGAGATCTCAACAAGGTCTCAGTGCATACTGTGATGTTTTGTGAGATCTAAATCTGCAATCAAAAGTCAGAGATTTCGATTGGAATTCTCATTTCTCTTCAAATTATTTGAGCTATGCTATCCAGATTAAGTTTATAGCTCTATAGTATCACTGCAAGTCAGTATTTGTGTCTGTTTTTATTTCTCCAAAGGAATTTTAGGTGAAACATCAGAGACGAAGATAATACTTAGTCAACGTTAAATAAATTATACAATTTAATTTCTTGATACACTTTTCTGGTCATATAGTGTACTCTTCATTGGTGCATGTTATGCCAAAGAAAAAAGTTTGTCTTTGTAATCTTCCATCTTAATGTAATAACTTCCTCCGCCTCTGAAACAACTTGTCATATACTGTTGATAGAATGCTCACCCAGCTGTGCTAGTCAATTCGAGTATGGAACACAGTTTTCATGGTCCAGTTAATTTCTGATGGATAAAATAAAATAAATTTAGAATATTCCTATTTAATTTTGAAATACACCATATTACGGTATTAAAATGGGTTTTGAATGCCATTTCATGTTAATTTTCAATTAAAAATAACTAAGATTTCCAATCACTTCTGAAATCAGTCTCTATAAAAGATCAACTTCTAAGCAGTAATATTTTCCTCTGAGTTTCTATAACCTCCAAATGAACTGCATGATGAACCTCACATAAAGCTAGACAAAAATTAAATTGTGTTCGCAATAATGAAAATGGAAAATTTCTTATTTCTGTTTTCATGAGTAACCAGAATAATGATTGAACAGGGCCTGTTCAATATTTGTTCCAGACCATTTTTTATGTAGACTGTTAGTTGTGTGCTAAAAGGCTTTGAAGTACGTTTATTGTTCCCGAAATGAAAAACGCCCTCTGTTCAGCATCCTTCAAATTTATGATTTAACTTCAATATTGATGATTGGACAGGGCATTTTGAACAAAAAGAAAATATGTACTGACAGAAACTAAAGCCTAGGAGCTGTTGAGTTAATATTGTTGGTAAAGTGTTTCTCCAGCTTTGATTGCAATTCTGAGGGGAAATTATATATGTTCATATTAATAAAATTCTCCTTGCTCTCTGCTCCCCCTTTCTTTTTTGTCCTAGTCAGACTCTGATAACATCCAGCTGTAGAGGCATGAAGATGTGACTGTTGCATTCATAAATTGAGCCCTTTCCTTATCTTCCTTCTGCAAAGCTTTCGCTGCATAAAACGGCTTGATTCACCAGTACTGAGAATAAAAGCTATCAGATAAGAATAGGAATGCCTCCCTCTCAATTCATTCATACTGTGCAGCTGTAGCAATGCTGATGTTCACTGATGTCTAATACAAATTGTGAAAAAAAAAAAAAAAACCTGGTTGAAATCAACAGTTCCAATCAGGGGTGTGTTTCCCATACAACTACGTAACTCACTGCACCTGTTATGACGAATGATAGTTCTGGACCCAAAAGCAGAACACAGACATGGAGAAGGAAGTTGGTTCAACAGGTTTATTACAAGATGTTTGTAGACACAGGTAGTGGAATACAGGCTGATGAAGGTGGAGGCAGTTGAGTGGCTGAACAGAGCTGCAGGCAGGCCAGGTGAGTCGTGGCCCTGGAATATAGGAGAGACTGGGTGTTACACACAAAAGGCAAAACTCTAGGTAGGTAGAGATGAGCAAAAATCACTAGGGGGCCTAAACATTAGTATCACACTGGCTGACTGAATGATCTGGCAATGAGTGATTGGAGAACCGGGGTTTAAGTACTTGCAGCTGATGAGAAGATGAGGAACAGGTGAGTTGGCTGCTACAATCAGGAGGAGGAGCCGAGTGGAGCACCACGCCCGGAACAAACCACAATCACAAACAAACGGGAGGGATAACAAAATACAAACACAGAAAACACAAGGAAAGGGAAAACAAGGAAACAGGAAAAAATAGGAGCCTCAGCCCAAACCATTTCAGCACCACCATAGTTGGATACATCATTGGAGAAATGAACTAGCTTGTCAAGACTGTTTCCCAAACCACAGTTACTATGTTGCACATCCATCGTTCCAACAACACTGGTTCAACAATATAGAGCTGTCCTTGATGACGCAATGAGGGGGTGGAGTAAGAACTTCTGCGGATGTGAAATTATAATAGCTCATTTACACATACTCCAGAAAGGTGTTTAATGTGCAAAAGGTGTTGAAGACCTGAAAGCTGTGTCAACTATGTAATGTGACAGGTAAATTGAGCTGCAATAGTGGGGTTCCCCTGACACACACGTACATGCGCACTCTTCAAAAGCATTTAAGAACTTCACTTATGCGTTAATATGCCGCTTACATTAATATGAATATACTGTAGCTCTTTCTCTTAACAGCCTTTATTTCCTTAAACGGCTGCATTCGCGTTTACGTGACGTTTCAGAACGCCGCTTTCTGCAAAACACTGGAATAAGCAGTTTTCTGAAGTGAACGTAAACATGGTCAAATTCTTGATAGAATGAAATATATATGGCATGAAAGATGTAGAAGCCTCAGCAAAGTTGAATGATGTCCACACAGTAAACTTCAAGGAACTATGCTGTGGTAGCGGGGGCGTGGTCAAGCATCTCTCCGGAGAGAGAGAAAGCGGTAATTGCGCTTACACCTGAGCTAAATGATGTCTAACACCTGTCTCTAATTTCAGTGAGCGCGGAGAGAGCGGTATAAATAGAGCCAGACCGCAAGTAGACGAGAGAGAGCCTGGGCACCAGAGACCCTATTGTGAAGTCAAGAGTTTATTATTCGAGTGAATTATTCAACACTGGGAAAGCCCTGAAAGAGTGTATTTGCTGCAGTGAGGAGAATAAAACGCTTACCTGAACCAGGAAATCTGCTTCTCGCCTCCTCCTTTCACTGAGAAGTGTTACATATGCTTTTAACCACAGGTAAAGAGCTGTATTTTCAACCACACAACTTTGTGATGCAGTTTGCGAATATTCGGGGAAACACCAAATCGTTGAGCTATGTTGGTATTGATGGAACTTATTAACATAGTTGGCTAACAATGCTTTTAGGAAATGCACCTCTAATTTGCTTGATTAACACAAATTTAAAGGCATGCAGGGTTTCTTTTTTTTTTTTTTTTTTTCTTAATCAGTCCACCTGGTGTAACGTGTGGCTGCTGACGCTGGCAATGACGAAGACGATGAAATGAAGAACCCAAGTGCAAATTTATTAATGTGAAAACCAAAAACCCTAACTATAAATGTGAACCATAAACAAGAACTTGACTTGATATAGCATGACATGTTACCAAACACACATACAATACTTAAAGGATGATGGGAAAACATGAGTTTAAATGCATGGACATGGGAGAACAAACCAATGAACAACCAGAACTCTAAACAAGATAATTAAACCAATGAAAACAAAACACATGAACATGGAGGGAAAACATGAAGTCACATGACATGAAACAGGAAATAAACTCTTCAAAATAAGAGGATATGATATACATGAATCAACAAAATACACATGACGCCTGGAAATAAAGTTATGTTTGCAAGGTGCTGGGTTGATACAATGAGCCCTTTTGAGGAAGAACTAATTTGCCAGGTTTGTGGCATCACATTTTTGAAAGATATTCAGACTTATGTTTGAGGCACTTCATTACAAGTAAATAAGATATGCACTAGCACACCTGTATATTCTGCTTTGGTTTCTGAGTTATGTCTTTGAAATAGTGCTTATTACTTTAAGACTGACTGAAATTCTGATCACAAAGTCTATACTGTACATATTTCTGATGTTTACTTTTACACTTCCTACAAAAAAAAGTTAACTTGCTCTACTCATATTACACATAACTAACTAACATTGGCTAAAGTCTGACTATGCAATATTCCACATGTGGCTGTATACTGTACATATGCCCAGATGTGTATTGGGTAAAGCCTTAGATGACAAGACACACTTGATGATGGGAAGAGTTCATTTTTCACTAAATTCTGCGCTCCCCCAATTGATTGGACAATAAGAGAATTATCTCTTTGTGAAAAGGACTCTCTCAAAAGTGGCACGGACACTTGGCATTCATATTCATTTAATTACTGTGTGCATTATTACCTTCGAAGCATTTTCCACCCTTCTAACGTAATGGCTTTTCACTGATTCTGATGACATTTCCTTTCATAGGCGGCTGCACCTCCAGAAATTGCTCAGCCTTTCTTTGACAGCTCCAGTCTCTCTGCTCACACCTGATCAGACAAATCAGCCATGCCTTAATTGCAACACCATCATACACTCAGACAACCTTTCCGCACTGCACTGCCAGTAGCATTACTAAGTCATACTGCAGAAAGATGTTTTTCCACTAAATTATGCCCATGAAACAACCCATCTAAAATGGTTAATGTAAAAATCCAATTTAAATCACAGTATATTCACAATATATCATGATTCTCCTAAAATTTCCCTAAAAGTATTAACACATGGACACATTTCTCTCTTTGCTCTCATTTACATACAATAGCCCCAAAAAGAAAATGGACATTTAAGCCACACTGAAAAATGTATGAATGCCATTGCTTTATTGAAAAAAATAAATACACATTACACAAAAAGACATTTGTTGGATTAAAATGATATAATAATAAATATACAGTTAAAAATTAAGACAGAAAGTATTTGAACTCTTTCTAGATGTCAGACTTGGTGGAACATGTCCATAGTTAATGAGATGAACTATGCCTGTGGTTACTTTGATAGGACACCTGTGTGTACTTGAGGGGAACTGACTCCATACATCCACTAAAAATGTCCTTGGGACCAGTTGGCTAAAAGAAATTGCAAACAAGTGACTTAAGAAAAGTGAAATTAGCTCTCAGAAATGGTCTAGTTAGCATAATTTGGAAGAGTTTTTAAGAGGCTTTATTTTACATCTGCCTTAAAGTGACCTTCTGAAGCAACTGTGAGGCAGGTCTATTTACTTCAATAGCATATAGACCTATTTTAGACTACAGGGCTATTTGTAGTTGTTTTGTTGACCATCAGTCTGTAAACAGCACCCATTTTCTCTGACTCACACTGTCTCCTCCAAACATTTTCGCAACAGGGACTAACAGAGGTCAAACTATCAACAGTACTATAGTACACATCTAACCTTCAGACCAATAGTCTGACTGCCCTCTTTTAGCTGCTTTCAAATGCATTGCATACAAGTGGGGGGAAGGTTGAGCCATTTCTGCCACCAGACAAGCCGACAGAAGATAAAGGTCTGTGATGTGGTGGAGATGAAACATTTGTAAAGGTTAAGCAATGATCCGTAACAAAAAAAGCTCTTTTCTACATAGTTAAAGCCTGACATCGGTTAATGGAGGGACAAGGACAGGGAGAGACATGCAGCTGTGGGAAGTGTCCCCATTTCTGAGAGCAAAATTAGCTTTTAACATTAGAATGGAGGGGTGGAGGGGGGTGGGGGTGAAAATTGTACTAAAAACAGGGTCTCTGTACAATCACACACACTAAAACCCAATTTGCCTGCATTTTAATTAGCCTGGGAAATTAGACGCATTAATTTCTGCAATTAATAATGAACACGTTAAAAAAATGAATGCAATTAATCAATAAGTCTTTCTAGCAGGTCAGTCCACTGTTGGCCATCTTTGGAACGCTCTTGGGAGGCCAGTGTTTAGTCCAAGCAAGTGCTATCTACTTGAATGGGAAAAGACCGAAATCTCCTAAACGGTTGGTCAAGATTACGATCACAGGACATATTTCAAAACAGCAGTAAAATCTTACAACACTGGTATCATAAATTGTGCTTCTTTACCAAAGATTATGCTAAAAGAAATGCAGTTTTCTCGGCTTGAATAGCTAATGAGCATGTGCGTTGTCAAGTTGAATGACAGGCTATGTCTGTATCTAAAAGGTGATTGGCTCTTTTACCTGTTAGGCGGGACTTCCTTTCTACATTTGTTGACCGTTAGCCCCCGTTGGGCATTCCAGTTTCTCCCATTCATTTTAATAGAAGTGGCCTATCTCTGCTAAATAATCTCTGAATTAATGCAGGTGGTCTATCCATTTTTTTAAATTCCTGAAACTTCACTAATATTTTCCCCAATTCTTGTGGCTAAAATTGGTATACTGTATATAAATCTCCAGGAGGTACACGCTCAACTCGACTGCACATCCTAGCACAGAAACTTATTCAGTGCACGCTTGTTCATTACACGCATAATAAATATGGGAGTGAATTTATTATGGAGAATGGAGACTTCACCCGCAATGCTGAGACAAGTGTGGGAGAGATACGGGTAAGCTGCTGTATCTCTCTGCATCACCTGAAAACGCTCACTCACTGTCATCTGAACCAGTGACCCAGCATGTGTGCGATAGAGACTGAACGGCAACCTGAGAAAATAATAGTTATGAGTGTTTAAAATTCAGCAGATGAAACTACATTATTCAATTTGTTTTATGTCTGTATCTATAGAGTCTAATAATGCATTGGCAATGTTCACTTAAGTTTATCTTGCCAATAAAGCTTGAAATGAATTGAATCTGCCCATTTGATCCTATTATTAAAAAAGTCCACTGGAAAATGCCAGAAGATTTTGCCCAACTTTTAATTACAGCATGTCCATTGATTTATACCTGTAAAAATGTGTCTAATTAACTCTATCCGCACAAAAACTGAACATTTTAACATTCACATATTAAAATATTTAAAATGAATGGTGATTAATCATATACTTGCAAGTTCTTTGAGACAAAGTATGAAGTAAATATACTGTATTTATGATTATATTTTAATGTTTTAATGTACAATGTACCATTATTAACCGTGATTAATTACAGAAAACTGTCATTAAAAAATGTAATCGATTCACAGGCCTAATTGTAATTAATGCAATATTGATCAACATCAGTTGGAACTTTGATGTCATGGGCTTAAACGAGCATGTATGCATCATTTGTTGATTAAAAGGCTAATGATATTGTGTTCAAAAAAGCAGACCAAAGCTGATCAAATAAGCTATTATTCTAAGCAATTTACATTTAGCAGAAAAGGTTGCAGTGAATAAAGCACACACATTCTATTAACTGGGGTTTTACATTAACTGTACTTACTAATTGTAGTTAAAACACTCATTTGATTTGTAGACATTGTTGCTCTCAGGACACTTGAAGTGATGCCAAGCTTAACTGGGTCAAGATATTCCCATTCATATTGAACAAAAGTTAGAATCGTCCACAATGGTAGACACAGTTACCATAGCTACAGCAACCGCTGTTTCTATTAGATATCCACTGAGGCCTCGCCAAGGTCACAGAAATAAACAAAGCTCTCAGATAAAATGTTTGTGATTACTCAATGATGACAAACTGCAGATAGCGATTCTGACTCTTTTTCTCTGAGCAATTCATCACTAAAATTGTGTCTTTATGAACATTTAGACATTCATGTCCATGCTGTGTTTAGTTATTTTTTCTGAACAATTATGGTTTTCAAAAGTAGCTTGTTTAGTTGATATGGGTATGTATGTGGTTGTCTGTTTGGTGGGCTGATACCTAAATATGTTACCAAATATTCAATATTGAGGGGACCAAAGTTAGAAAATGCAGAATATTAATTTATTCTGAATATTTTCAATATTTTGAATATTGCCCCCCTAAATGAGCGCATATAAAAGCACTATCAGCTATCATAAATCTATTCTTAAAATGTATCAATTTATTCTCTGCTTTTGTTGTCAAAACATAAACAGTCCTGCGAAAAAAAAGAAAAAAAAATGTAATGCACACAACACCCACTTGTTGTGAATGTCGATAAAGGAATATACTGTGCATGCGATACATGCAAAAATCGTGGTAATGAGCAAAAATCTATGTGTGCCGATCGGGTTTGTTTAAACCGTTTATGATCTTACCTCGATTAAAGAACGCAGTTTAAGGCATTTACATGACTACACACATTGTCAGCTTATTAAGCATAACTGATGTAAGATAGTGCATCTTAACAGGGGCGAAGCAGTCATTTTAAAAGTTGGGTGGACACAGCTGTCAGTAGGTGGCTCACACAGATCAAACACTTACAGTGCAGTATTAATATATTACAGTATATATTAATATATAAGTATGATATAAGTATTATATTTATATATACATATTATTTACTTTTTACAAAATAATTGCAAAATTTAGCAAAATTAGCTGCAAAAATAAAGGGCATCTTGTGGAGCACTTGCTTCTGTTTCACACATGACAATAAAAGACTGAGCACAAGCTGGTATTGAATAAATTATATAATCAGTTACAATAATGACAATTGTGCATGTGCACAATTTAATTTTTTACACTGTGCTTGTGCGTTGTGGGATTTAAATGTATCCAAGTGGCTCGAGTGTTTTGACTACATTCATCAAAATTTGTTCAGATCCATTTAATGATTCAGTGACCATTTCTGGTGATGCCAGAAGGTGGTGACAAATGAGTGTCTTGTGTGAAATTAGTTAGTCACTGAATCAACGATCAAAAGAAAATTTTAATCCTTTAAAATGTGTATGTCAACAGACCTACAAATAGATTTTAGTAGAGGTTTTAAGCATTATAAGAACAAATCAAATCTATCATTTCCCTACAGTTTGTGAGCTGCTGAGCATGATTTTTATCAAAAGACAACAATAATAGTCTTATAATAATTATAATGAGTTTCAATAACGTCCGTACGTTTTCATGTACATATAAAAAAGGGTGTTTACATATCTATTCACTTCAGTAAAATGCATAAGTGTTCTAAGAACACAGCAGGTCTATTTTTTTTCCCACAGTTTGTCGACTGCACATCAACATAGAGGTAAAAATCAGGAGCTGATATTAAAGATAGCTTTACATATTTAATATAGCTCGTTATCTGCTTAAATTGGCAAAAACAACTGATCAAACTATTACCTCACAAACATAATGTAAAAAGCATAACTTAATGAAGATGGCTGCTACGCCCTTGCATCTAAACATGCTCATTGTTACGCTGGTTACCTGAGTGATGCCATGATGACCTCTCATTGCCACTTTTAGTGTGGTGACTTGACTGTGCTCATTAAAACGGATTAACGGATCATTCCCCCTAATTGTTTTTGTTGACAAATTAGTCCTCAGACTCAAGGCTTCCACAGAGCCTGCAGCAGAGTTCTAGCTAATGAGCGATCCTCTGTTTACATGAGTATTTTGCTGCATTCTGTATGTGTGGGTAAATGAAAGAGAGAAAAAGACAATGAAGCTATTTAAGGGGGACATACTTTAAAAAATATATATTATCATCAGATTATATAATTCAGAATGTGTTCAGAAATATTTCTCTGATTTAAAAAACCTTTTGAATAAATCAATCTTGATTAGCGTGACATCATTAAACTTGAATCAATACATTTACACTAAATAAAAAATTATTATTTTTTTTTTTTAAAAAGCAAAGATGCGAACTCTGCTGTATTGCTGCCTAAACGTGCTATCGGAATTATCCCACTTCCCATTTCTGAAGTCGTAATTGCGAGTATGTCTTGTTCAAGTGCTTTGTTGTCGGAGAGAATAGGAAATGTGGGGAACTCTTATTTTGAGAACGTGATAAATGTTAGTCAGCTTGCTGACGATAACGGAATTTTAACTGGAAAAAATTTACAATGTGCATCAAATAGTCACTGATTGTTACTGAAATGACAAGCACAATTGCAACTTCCAAGTAGGAAGTTACAATAATTCTGATAGCACATGAAGGCAGCATTAAGCTGTGCAAGTTATACAATGTGATGTTAAAAACGGAGATGTACTAGTGTTTTGCCATGTCACAATGCTACTTGTTGGGAAAAATCTACACTATCTTGAAAACATAACTACTGCTATGCTTTTAAAAAAAAAAGTTCTTGTTATTTTAGTTGTGTCACTGCTTTTAGTTAGTTGCTCCTCAGTGCTGACATTTATTTGTGTGGAGAGCTTAGCTCATGAGGTTCCGGAGTCATTGGTATTCAACACATTTTTCTATCCTCAGCTTTGCTTTAACCTTTCCCCCTCTCCACTACGCATGAACTCACTCACTCACTCACTCTCTCTCTCTCTCTCTCTCTCTCTCTCTCTCTCTCTCTCTCTCTCTCTCTCTCTCTCTCTCTCTCTCTCTCTCTCTCTCTCTCTCTCTCTCTCTCTCTCTCTCTCTCTCTCTCTCTCTCTCTCTCTCTCTCTCTCTCTCTCTCTCTCTCTCATCCACCTGTTCCATGGTCCAGTGGAGGGTTGTGAATGCTGTCAGGGGAGAGCATGGTGCGGTGCAGCCTGCCTGGCTCTAGTCCATCACGGGTGCACTCAGGCTACTTTCCAAGCTCGCCAGAGCCCTGCCGAACCATATCGGGGGCCCAGCTGCAGACCCAACTGCCGCATTATAGCATGACGGATGGCTTCATATCAGGTGTTTAAACCCAGTGGCCGCTCCATCTGCTGAAGGATTTGGGAAGTCTGGAGTTCCAGCGTGATGAATGGTGAGAAGTGATGCTGCCAATCAGCCCTACCTTTGGCAGTGTTGCTCGCTCCTCTGCTGTCTCACTTCTCTCTCTTTTCTTTTCTTTTTTTCCTAAGCCATATCCTGCGCTCTTCTCCCCACCAACGTCTCTTTCTTTCTCTCTCTTTTTCTGTATTTGTTTTAGAACCCAGTTTAAGTTAAAGTACTATGGTGGGTTCTCCAGGAGCTAGCAGTCAGTTTGAGAGTCAGATGTGCTTAGCACATTAATCGTTTGCAGAGCTCCTGATGTCCCGACGGCTACTGTGAATAATTAGCAACACATTAGAGTCATCCAGGGCTAGTTCTGCCTTGTAGCCATGTCAGAATTGTGTCAGAATGGTCAGAATTCTGCTGTCAGAATTGCACTCAATTAGGACTAGTCAAATTGTATGCTTCTAACACCATGTCCTAACCAATTGTGATGCAATAAAGTGGCAAGCTATAATTTTTTGAACTACTCAGGAGCAAGTAGCGCCAGAACATTCTGTTGGTTATTTGGTTTTCATTTCTGTGTCATGACGCTGGGTAGCCCTGCCCACTTCTGCTCCATATAGCTCAATATTTAACCTGAAATATATTTAGATGTGATTGTGTCACATTGAGTGTGTTTACATGTACATCAAAATGCTGAAAACTACTAAAATCAGATTATTTTTTTAAATCTGACAACGCAAGAAAACCATGTTTACATGAAACTTGAAATCATTGGGTTATTCTCTGGTCCTTTGAAGTCGAATATTAAACAGTAATGCACACATTGGATAAACCATTAGGAACGCCGGTCACGGTGTTTACATGCAGAGAGAATTGGGGTAATGGGCAAAAACTTACGTTTGCCGATCAGGTGTTGTTTAAACTGTATATGACCTTACCCCATAAAGGAAAACCGCTTAAGGCGTTTACATTACACACCTTGTCGGCTTATTAAGCATAATCGCCGTAAGATTGTGCATGTAAACGTGCTCACTGTGGACTTGTTCCTGGTTTGGACCCTGTTAAGTCAATATTAAATCAAAATTTACCCTATTTACTGACCTTATTGAATTTACCCATTCCTGCTCTTATTTTGTATGTACGATTCATCTGTGAATGTTTTTAAAGAAAGAAAATGTTTTTTTTTATTTTTTTATTATATTTAATATCTTGCTCTGCCTCAGAAACAACTTTTGGCTGAAGTAACCAATCTCTCTTTTTTTTCAGCCCCTCCCCTGCAGCCACCTGGTTCCATACAATTATAACACCCACTTGTCATAATCCAATCAAAAAGATGGATAAAATCAAATTCTGCCCTTCAAATTTTCCTCACTGAATATCCTATTTCACTTTGAAATACATAAGATTATGGATGTAATGTAAAATGGCTTGTGGACGCTGTTTCACCTTGACTTCCGTTGAGAATTCCATAACAATTTGCATCATTTATTTTATGTGAATTATGGTAGGCTAAGCCTGTAAACACAAGCTTGAAATGCTCCCTTGTTAAAAAAAAATTCAGATTATTCACTGATATCCCTTTTCTCTGCAATGATTCATTTTTTATGTCGATGTCTTCTCCTGATGCAAACAAACACTTCTGTTCCAACAGTAGACTCTAGCTACCTTAAATAATTTTTTCTCAGTGTGTTCATGTGTGTGCACCGAGTGTCCTCACATGTACTGTATGCTAGAATATGAATGCTTTTTCTTTCTGGCTTCTTAATTTGTCTGCTTCACGGACAGTAGGCTTTTCATGATGTGTGGGAAATCCATTTGACTGAGAGCACTTCCAGTTTTTGAAACAAGACAGGTCTGGGCGAATCAATACACTGTCTTTTATTCTCATGGCACAACAACAGGGACATATTTCAAGAAGCATGGTTCAAAAAGACTGTGTATGGTTGTGTGTGAGGGTGTATGAGTGTTTATACTGTATATATGTGGCTGTCAGACAGGGCAACGTTACACTTCATATGTCTTGTGTGTCAACTTTTATTGCCAATGGGAGCTGGGCTGGTGGAAGGCACTGAGATGTATTTTTCACATGTGCACACTTCAAAAGGGATAGTACAGAGCCCAGCACCCAGAGGACACCACCAGGTCCCCAAACTCCAGCATCGAGAGACGTATATATCTGCCACTTTGGACTGATTTGCCTTACAATACACCCATTGGCAAGACTATACTGTCTTGCTTTCCTTCATATTTTCATTTACACAAAGAGAGGTCTGTTGCTTGATTTATCTGAGAGTTGTCTGAGGGAATTTAAAAAAAACAAGCAGTAAATGTAATAGCAAGAGCAGTGTGATTTGTTCATTTGTGTTAGGGTGGAAAAAAGGAAGGTGTGTAAAATCGCCCAGTTATATATGGCCTTCAGACAAGAACTTGTTTGGAGAATTAGGCGAAGCTCTGGAGAAGGGCCCCCTAATTACATTATTGCAGAGGTAGAAGCGCTTGTCAATTTCTTCCCACTTAGCTTTTCCCCATCACTCTCAGAAAGAGGAAGCTGCCAGACGGCATTTGAATTCATTAATATGCCAAGTGAACCATGGGCATACAGATCCTGCACCACTGTGGATCTGGGAAATCTTTCTGTTTGAATAAAAAAATCTCTTATGATGGGCTAGTAGAGCTGATGACATTTTGGGCCAAATGCATTTCTTTTTTAGTGTTGTTGGAGGGGTAAAAAGTGAATCCGTTTTTACATATTTTGGCAAATTCCATAATTTAAACTCAAAACATTGCACAATACATAACAGAACTCTAAATGAGCAAAAGCAAAAAACAACAAAGTGTGCACTTTCAGTTGCTATTGACATTATTTCGGTTGCTATTGGTGACTCTGAAGGAAGTTTTTACACTACATCAGGATTATACTTCATCTGGCATTTTGGAGTTTTGAAGGTTTTAAAGATAAAATGTTTCCTTGAGTTTACTCCCCTTTTATCCTTTTTTTTTTTTTTTTTTTTTTTTTTTTGACTAAGACTCATAAATTTCTTAAAGATACCTTGACAGCAACAATACATTAAGAAAAAGATTTTATATGAAATCCCTTTAATATGCATTTTTGCTCAACATGTTCTTATCAGAAGAACCCAGGAATTCATAAAACTACAAGTATCCTCTTATTTCTTGACCCGGTTAAAGGGATTGTTTATTAATTAATAATTTATTCACACTCATGTTGTTTCAAACCTGTATGACTTTTTTTTATACTGTGGAACACAAACAGAGATGTTATGCCGATTGTTAGCCTCAGTCACCATTCACCTTGATTGCATCTTTTTCATAGAATCAGAATCAGAATCGGCTTTATTGCCAAGTATGCTTACACATACAAGGAATTTGTCTTGGTGACAGGAGCTTCCAGTGTACAACAATACAAAAACATTACAAAAACAGCAGCAAGACATGGATAATAATAAAAAATAAAAAATTGTTATACACATACATACACACACAGACACACACATACATACGTACATACACATACGTAGTGCAATCTAATACAAATCTGTTATCTGTTATGAGATTGTACACAGTGTGAATACAAATCTGTTATGTACAGTGCAAATGTTTGTTTGTTTGTTTGTTTGTTTGATTTGGAATGAAATGGCAGAAGAGGTTGCAGAAGGCAACAGTTCAAAAAGGTAGTGGGCAGGGTGAGTGAGGGTGATTTTTCCAGCCTTTTTCCTCACTCTGGAAGTGTATAGTTCTTAAACGGGGGGGGGGGGGGGGGACCAATAATCCTCTCAGCAGTCCAAATTGTCCTTTGTAGTCTTCTGATGTCTGATTTCGTAGCTGAACCAAACCAGACAGTTATTGAAATGCAGAGGACAGACTCAATGACCGCTGAGTAGAACTGTATCAGCAGAGCCTGTGGCAGGTTGAACTTCCTCAGCTGGCGAAGGAAGTACAAACTCTGCTTGGCCTTTTTCACAGTGGAGTCAATGTGTGTCTCCCACTTCAGGTCCTGTGAGATGGTAGTGCCCAGGAACCTGAATGACTCCACTGCTGCCACAGTGCTGTTTAGAATGGTGAGGGGGGTCAGTTTTGGGGTGTTCCTCCTAAAGTCCACAATCATCTCCACCATTTTGAGCGTGTTCAGCTCAAGGTTGTTTTGACTGCACCAGACAGCCAGCTGTTCAACCTCCCTTCTGTATGCAGACTCATCGTCATCTCGGATGAGGCCGATGACAGTGGTGTCGTCTGCAAACTTCAGGAGCTTGACAGAGGGGTCCTTGGCGATGCAGTCATTGGTGTAGAGGGAGAAGAGTAGTGGGGAGAGCACACATCCCTGGGGGGCACCAGTGCTGATTGTACAGGTGCTGGAAGTGAGTTTGCAGGAGGTGTTGGTGTTTGTGTGAAGTGAAGGTCAGAGTGGGTGTGGAGTGTGAGATTGGGCCTTTTAAATCTGCAGTAGAACACATTCAGGTTGTCAGCCAATTGTTGGTCCACCACAGGGTTGGGGGTAGCAGTCTTGTAATTTGTGAGTTGTTTCATGCCACTCTACTCAGATGTAGGGTTGTTAGCTGAAAACTTGTTTTTCAGCTTCTCAGAGTATCTTCTTTTAGCCACTCTGATTTCCTTGTTCAGTGTGTTCCTGGCCTGATTGTACAAGACTTTATCCCCACCCCTGTAAGCATCCTCTTTGGCCTGATGAAGCTGCCTGAGCTCTGCTGTAAACCACGGTTTGTCGTTGTTGAACTTTAAATAAGTCCTAGTAGGAATGCACATATCCTCACAGAAACTGATATATGATGCAACAGTATCTGTGAGCTCATCCAGGTCTGTGGCTGCAGCCTCAAAAACACTCCAATCCATGCAATCGAAGCAGGCTTGTAGTTCCCGCTCTGCTTCGTTGATCCATCTCTTTACAGTCCTTACTACTGGCTTGGTTGATTTTAATTTCTGCCTGTAGGTTGGAAGAAGATGAACCAGACAGTGATCAGAGAGTCCCAAAGCTGCTCTAGGGACAGAGCGATATGCATCCTTTATTGTTGTAGCAATGATCCAGTATGTTCCTCTCTCTGGTGGGGCATGTAATGTGCTGTTTGTATATGGACAATTCACGTGTGAGATTTGCTTTGTTAAAATCCCCAAGAATAATAATAACTGAGTCCAGGTATTGTTGTTCCGTGTCTGTGATTTGATCAGCCAGCTGTTGCAGCGCCGCATTCAAACACACGTATGGTGCAATATACATACTCACCAGAATAAACGATGAAAACTCCCGCGGCGAGTAGAAAGGCTTACAGTTGATAAACAGCGCTTCCAAATTAGGACAGCACATCCTCTTTAACGTTGTTACATCTGTACACCAACTTTCATTGATGTAAAAGCATGTTCCACCGCCTCTCGTTTTCCCCGTTAACGCCGTGATGCAATCTGCTCTGAACAGCTGGAAGCCCGGCAGATGTAACGCGCTGTCCCGAATGGATTCACTCAGCCAGGTTTCTGTGAAGCGCAAGGCAGCAGAGGTTGAAAAGTCCTTGTTTGTGCGGATGAGGAGATGTAGTTCGTCCATTTTGTTAGGAAGAGAGCGGAGATTCGCAAGATGAATGCTCGGCAGCATTGTTAGAAAGCCCCGCCGACGGAGTTTGACCAGCGCACCGGCTCATCTTCCTCACCTGCGTCTCCTGAACATCAAAGCCGTGCCTCCAACTAAAATATCTAGCAAAACATCTGAATATTCAAAAACCGGGAAAAGACTGTCTGGTATAAGCTGTTGAATGTTCAGCAGTTCGTCTCTGGTAAAACTAACTGGAAAAAGATTACTAAACACAGGACAAACAAACAAAAACAACAAAACAATAGGAGCGCTCCACACCAAGGCGGCCATCTGCGGCGCCATCATGATGTAATCATAGGTGGGTAGAGTAGCCAAAAACTGTACTCAAGTAAAAGTACATTTACTTTAAAAAAAGAATTACTCAAGTAGAAGTAAAAGTGCTAACATAAATAATAACTTGAGTAAGAGTAAGAAAGTATCCAATGAAAAGAGTACTAAAGTAGTGAGTAACTCGTTACTTTCACAAATGACATAATGGACATTAACTCCCCTATATTCCATTACATAATACACATTTAACATGTATTACAGAATTAATATTATTATTATTATTATTATTATTAATGGAAATTCTGTCATCATTCACCATCATGTTGTTCCAAACCCGTATGACTTTCTTTCTTCCATGCAACACAATAAGAAGATTTTAGACAGAATGTTAGTCTTGGTCACCATTTACTTTCAGTGAATGTGTTATATATATATATATATATATATATATATATATATATATATATATATATATATATATATATATATATATATATATATATATTGAAAGTGAATGGTGACTGAGACTGTCGGTCTCTAACATTCTGTCTAACATCTTTTGGGTTCCACAGAATACAGAAGGTCACACGGGTTTGGAACAACATGAAGATAGGTGGTGACGGAAATGATGACGGAATATTAAATTATGGCTGAGCTATCACTTTAAAGGTGTAGTTCACCCAAAAATGAAAATTCTCTCATCATTTACATGCCATCCCAGATGCGTATGACTTCCTTTCTTCTGCAGAACACAAATTACGATTTTTAGAAGAATATTTCAGCTTTGTAGGTCAGTACAATGCAAGTGAATGGGTGCCTAAATGTTTATGCTTCAAAAAGCAAATGCAGGCACCATAAAAGTAATCCTTACAACTCCAAAATCCATATCTTCAGAAGTGATATGATAGGTGTGGGTGAGAAACAGATCAATATTTAAGTCGTTTTTTGCTAGAAGTTCTTCTCCCAGCCCAGCAGGGGGCGATTTGCAGAGAAGAATGTGAATCAGCAAAAACACAAGAAGAAGAATGTGAAAGTGATCTGTTTCTCATCCACACCTATCATATCGCTTCTGAAGATATGGATTTAACCACTTGAGTCTTATGGATTACTTTTATGCTGATTTATGTGATTTTGTTGAGCTTTAATATGTTGGCACCCATTCACTTGCATTGTATGGACCAAAAGAGCTGAGAAATTCTTCTAAAAATCTTCATTTGTGCTCTGCAGAAGAAAGGAAGTCATACACATCTGGGATGGTATTAGGGTGAGTAAATACAATATAACAGAATTTACATTTTTTGGTGAACTATCCCTTTATGGGCTCTTGTCAGATCTGGACGAAACCTTGTTTGGAAACCTTTCTAGTAATTATTAGAGTGAAAACGTGAACAGTGTCCCACAGGGAAATATAAACCTAATGCCTAATGTCTTTCGCTATTTCATAGTTTTTAGTTGTTATTTCAGTGTAGATACAGTTTTCAGTGTCGAAAGAATTTAGATCATTAGTTCTGTACAGCAGTACCGCTGCTCCCTATACGCAGAGTACGCATCCTGCGTAGGGCACCACGTGCAGAAATGCTGTCTCCAGTTGTTAATAATGCGATCAGCAGAACAAAAGGCATTTACACTTAATGTGGATGTTTACATGGATTTATACAGTTAATCAGCCCAAAGTAGCTGCAATAGTTTCCAGTACACCTTCGAGGGTGTGAGTTAAATGCATAAATACTGCTCATGACATGTGGAACAAAGCACACTGATATATTGCTGCAGATTTAAAAATGTACACTTAAAAACTGATGTCACAAGAGCCCATATTTACAGAATCACCTTGAAAATTACCATCACCATGACACAGAAAAGTCGTGTTATCATTAGAGCCACAACTTACCTCAGCGTGCTGCCTTAAATTGGAGCTGCAGTTTTAATCTTGAAATATCCGCTTGTCTTGTCTTGTCTTGTCTTGAAGGCATTGCATGATGAAACTTCTTTTTTCACTGTGTGGAGCGAAGAAAGTGTTTCACTTAGTTAGAAGAGTTTGACGCTGCAGCAGTGATGGGCTCGTCTTGAGTGACAGTTTGTGATAGTACGCGCAGCTGTGTGAACATCCACTGTCGTAAAAGTCCCATTCAGTAATATCTCAATAAATTACACATTAATTCAAATGAAACCCAGTAATGTAACGACAGGAACGCCGTCCATTGTAACGGAGTAAAAGTAAAAAATGTTCATTAGAAATTTACTTGAGTGAGAGTAAAAAGTACCCACTTTTAAACCTACTCTAAAAGTAAATTTTTTTCCCAAAAAGTTACTCAAGTAAATGTAACGGAGTAAATGTAGCGTGTTACTACCCACTTCTGATCTTTTTATAGGAAAGTGAATGGTGACTGATGCAAAAATTTTGTCTAAAATCTCCTTTTTGTGTTCCGCTGAAAAAAAGAAAGTCATATGGGAACAACATAAGGGGGAGTACATTGTGACATCATTTTCATTTTTAGGTGAACTATCCCTTTAAATGTTAAAGGCATATGATATGAACTTGTGTTCAATGCAGTGCAACTGTAATTGGTCTAATGAAGGACTTCTTTATACGAGTTACAATTTTTGTCAACACACCCCATTAGTGGCTGTTTTTTGCAGTTTTTTTAGAACTCCTACACAGTGGCTTAATTGTGTGTGTGTTTGCATGCATGCCACAGGTGGCTGACCGGTAGGTGGGGAAATGCAGGAAGTCTGTGTGGCCGTATGTGTGTGTGTGTGAGACCCAGCATGTTTTTCCCTCAGCAGAGGCGAGGTATCCTGTGTGTGTGCGGCCCATCGCCCAGGGCGGCCGACTTTCAGGAACCTCGGCGGCAAAAACAGCACTGTGTGTTTCCTGGTCTCTTGTGCTGTTATCAGTGGACACGACACCCGCTCGTGCCCCTGCAGGTTTCCTAAACCACCATCCTTTTGCCTCCGGTGTCAAGATGTTGCCCTGTGATTGCCACAAGAAGCTTTTCTCTAACGCATGCTGGGCACAAAAGAGATCGAATTGAGTCCTTGTGATAACAGAGGGATGTGCCTGTTTGTGCTGATCTGACGCGAGCGTGTTCCATTCAGCCAGCAGCTTGCAGGCTCCCAAATTGAGAGGAGTCTCACAGAGTTTGAGAGGAGTCTTTGTCTGAGAGGAACAAAGAGTCTGACCTGCACATCAAGAACTATGGAGAGAGAGAGTCTGAGATAGGTTTTCTTCATGGTTTCGGAGAAACCATAATTGGCTAGCACTCAAATGAGAAAATAAATACGCAGAAATACGCTCAATCGTCGCAATTACACAAATCCTCATTTGAACCCCCGAAACAAAAGGAAAATATTGTTAAACCAAGTACAGTATTTGACATCATATTTGGAATGTGGCCAAGTTAATGTTGGTTGCCAGAATGATTTCATAATCTTGATGCAAACCCCTATATATTATCTCACTTTAAGCATACAATTTATGGGTCGAGTTGGGGTTAAAAGTGAGATTTGAGAGAGGGAGTCTGCGACGCATTAACTTCATGAACGGCGTCTGTGTGATAGAGGCTGTTATCATGGGGCTGTAAACGATGCTTCTGCTTTTCATGGCTCCGCTGGCCGAGATGAAGTCCAGATGGTCGTGGAAGTGTTTGCCTTGAGTTGCTGCAGGCTGAGAGAGAGAGAGAGAGAGAGAGAGAGAGAGCGCAAAGCAAAGCACTAAAGCGCCACGACAAACCGTCCCCGTCTTCTCACACAATCTCATTTTTCTCATTTAGAGTTTATTCCACAAACCTGTCCAGATGCCTCTTATCTTAGTCTCCGCCCACCGCTAGAGAAAGACCCGCCCACTCTGCACCTGGGTTTCCCGCCGAAGCTCGCCGACTAGAGGCAAAGTACCACAGCTTCGAGTAGCAGACGGACGTTAGAGGCTCTTGGAAGGAAACAGTTTTATTACTAATTCTAGTTTCACTAAACGTTTCTAACTGTCGCAACACACCTGGATCGAGCATTTCAGTGTCTTTCGTATTCATTTACTTTGACATTTAAAGGAAACACCGCGCTAAATGAGTTGAGCGCGAGACGCGCACAGCATCCTCTTGTCAGGTTGAGCTTCATCCGAGCCTAAAGCTGTCTGCCCTTCAGCAGACTGGAGCCTTTTTAGAGCTGTGCACTGGAGATTGATGGACACATTTTAATTCTTCTTCTTGGAAGTACACGTATAGGACTGAGAAACAGCACTAATATATCGATTCGACCGGAGTCGAGGACAGGAAATTATTTTTTCTCACACAACGCCGTTACGCATGGTGGGAATTTCTACCTCTTTTCAGTGTAAGTCGCTCAGTTACTATCTTTACTTGTTTTCTCCTTACATTAGATGCATACTTAGTTGTCCGTACATTTTAAACATGTTCAGTAATATAAGGATGTTTTATTACACATTTAGGCAAATGACAAACACGCATAGCCTACGTCTACTATAACTTATTGCCTATTGCAGAATTAAATTCTTTATTCACAATATAAAGCAAATATCACCAACAATAGGTTGTTTAAAAAATATATTTCCCAAGATTTTACTATATGCTGGTTTTACATTTAATCATAGTCAGTAAATTGCTCACTTATTGCTGAAATGGTTTACTGCTGTACCGCTTAACAAAATTTAGTCCATGCTTTCACGATATTTATCTCCCTAATTTGTAAACAATGCAAAAATAACTTTGACACCAAGGAATATTTGACTGCGCATTAATGTACTATGATTATATAATTTCAAAACCTTTTATTTTTATTTTTTTTATGTATTATTTTCCTCTAACTAAAGAAAAATAAGTGCACATTAATTTCTTATATGGATTGTAGTCCACATATAAATTAGTCCGGATTATTCTGCATCTACTGTGTCAAGTAAATTCACTATCATAAATCAATAGTCTTGACAATCCAATACAACAATTCAGCCTCTCAGTCTCTATATAATTCATCTTTTGATTTATTTATAGTGAACAATATTTTTCCTTAATGGACATTATTTGTACTGTAATTGGTATTCGTCATAAAAGTCAACCGACTCGTTTTAAAAGTCAAATATTAACATTGTCTGCATGTCAGCTGCTGTATAATGTCACCTCAGTCTATAAATACACAATAACGGACAGAAACGGCTCTAATGGGCATGGGAATTGTTGTTGGCCAGTTTGTGAGCTTTCTAACAAGTTCATTTTTATTAATTTTTGTTTTAATGGAACAAATTTACACTTTCGAGATAAGGTAAACAAGGTGTGAGGCAATGCAATTGTGACTCCACTGTGGATGGAGAAGATTTTATAATTCTTATGTCACATCGGATTAAGAAGATGCGTTTAACAGTTGTGCTTGTGACATCACGATGGATTGAGAAGCTGCATTGACAGTAGTTACATCAACATGAAATGAGAAGATGCTTTGGACAATTGTGACAAGTTGCACCTGGCACAATTGTGAAATGCATCTTATCAAAGACATCTTGATGTTTATTCTCGATGCTTAAATTACCTCGTGACAGAAGAGTTGGGTCTTTAAAGTTTAAGTGAGAATTTTCAGAGGGTTAAGGCCGAAAGTAAAGGGTCGATTTTTATTTCTTTATGGGTCTTTGCTTTCAGTGGCTGTCAATGTGTGATTTTCAGGCATAAAATAATAATAATAATAATAATAATAAAAAAATAAAAAAATAAAAAACTTAGGATTTTGGAGAATTGCTGTTCTCTGTCGAAAGATGCTCGTTCTCACGGCTTGAGAACGTTGTGCAAAGTTTATGAACAAGTCATAAGTTCAAGAAACATCGATGACTTTTAATTTGAAATTTTCCACAGTCCAATTGTCTCTGTCCCACACACATGCAGGAGAGCGTGCAATACGCGTGGACCTGATCATTTAAAATACAAATCACAATGATGCTGAAAACTAAAAACATCATATTACGTGTAAAATGAGCTCTGAATAATCACCAAAAGACAAATAACTGAAAGTTGCAATAAAAAAAATAACAGCATTATATCTAAAATTGACAAGAAATAAAGCTAAGCTGTAAACACTAATCTGTATAATTTATTCATAACGCAAAGCATTATCAATTGACATTAGCCAAGATTAATAAATGCTGGAAAATGTTATTATACATTGTTAATGATACCTAATGGAAACCTTGTTGTAAAATGTTACCCAGTAATTATCTTACTTGCAGTTTCCATGACCTCATATTAATTGAGACATTAGTTTATTTGTACTTCTAGAAAAAAGTTGAAAGGCGATCAAAATAAGGTGATAAAATGGTGACTTCTCACAGCACCTAAAATACACATATTTCCTTACGAATGCATGTTAACCTAACATCTTCATTTTGGAAAAGAAAAGCTATTGGACATGTTATTTGTCATCTACCGAGCTATACAGAATAGTTCTTCTTTTTTTAGTGCTTTCTATCTGAAAAAAAAAAAAAAAAAATATATATATATATATATATATATATATATATATATATATATATATATATATATATATATATATATATATATATATCTGCTCATCCCGTTTGCAGTGGTTCTATGGATGTTTTAAAGTTATGACAGTTTTCACACCGGGGGGCCCATTTTCATGATTTCGCCTAGGGCCTCACAAACCCACGGGCCGGCCTTGCTCCAGTGTGATCTGGTCATCACCTCATTAAAGTATTTGCTCACTGCTCCTGTCAACATGAGATTCGAACTGGAGACCAAGGGACAGTGCAGGCAGTGAGTGTACCTTGATTAAAGGCAAACATGGTGCATGATGACTGGAGGTGAGGGTTCGGTGAGCGATAAGCACTTTGTTTGTGTGTGTATGTGTGAAACCAACATTAGCAGGCAGCAGCATTCTCTGGCTGAGGCCATCTGCACAGCCACCAGCCTGCCTGCCTCACACCTGTTCCCCTATCCTCCACTCCCACTGGCCTCACGCGGGTCAAACGCATGAAACCAGACACTGCCACAGCATAATGAAGAGATGACTCGGCTGCCCCCACCAGAGAGAGAGAGAGATATGGAAATATACAATCATTATTTTTCGAGTATATCAGAGAAGGTGTTCTACATTTTCCCATTATTAATTTCCCATGTAGGAAATTTACTTATATTGCTTTCTGCTTTCATTTTAATAACAATATACTGTCAGTTTTAAGAATTATCTATACATTTCAATGCTCATTTTAGGTCATGCATCACTAGAAATTAACCATGACATTCTAACAACCATGCAAGGGAAAATATTAATCTGTTTGTGTCACATTCATGAAAGACAAATGTTCTTTTAATGGTAAATGTGTTTCACATTTACCTGATATGCAGAGCACCGTAAAAACATTTGTAGTGAAGTGCTTATTGTGTATTTTAAATGATGAACAGCAGACGCTCTGGCTGAAAGCCAAGTGTTTAATCGTGACAGTGTGTAACTCATTTCATTAGTGATGTCATTAACCCCATAAATAAACTGACAGATATTCTCACCAGACACTTGCACAAATACCCAACATTTCTCTTTATGCGTGTTTAAATCAAAAACACACCCTTTGTGCACAAGGATACAGGAACACATATTGTAAATTCTGCAGTGAGCAACCATTTGCTTGTGTGCGCAAAAAGGTTCAAGAAAGGGAACAAAAGGGAAGAAAATCGAGTAATAATGACATCAGCCAAGTGTATTATATGCACTCTTAATGTTTCAACTCTTAAGGGGCACATTCCCAAAATACATTCGTGTTATTTTACTTGCATCTATCTTAACAGCTATATCATGTATAAGGCTCTTTATATTCATTAAGGGCTACTGTTGGACTTGCTGACACACTCGATCTTGGGCCGTAAATAAGCAACGTTAGTTGTCAGGGGGTAGAAAGCCCCTTATTTGCGAGGGCTATAGATTTGATTTGACTAGACGTGAGACTCTGCGGAGGGCAGGCCATGAATGATTGAGACGACCGCCATCTCTGAGAATCCGTACTTGAGATCGATAGGGGGCATAATAGCTACAAATTTTTCAATGAGAGGAATTTAGCTTGTGGTTATTGGATTTCATAAATCATGAAAGTATAATGTGAGAGGAGAGGATGAGTGGTTTTATTGTGTAGTGGGGCTGAATACAAGAGGCAATATAATGTGAAGGGGGGATGTGTAAGAATTTACATTGTCTTTACCCAAGACATATTTTTATACTACTGTAAACCATGAAGTTTATTACATTACTTTAAAGATTATAAAAGATTTAGAATTAAAAATGAGATAATTAGCAAGAATATTTGTTGAATATTCTGCTGCTAGGGAAATTACTTGGTGCCTGCCATGCAAATACCCTTATTCAAATCACTGAAATATGAATATGAAACCAAATATTCAGTATGAGACATCTTCAGTTTCACAAGTATTTCTATAAATTTAGTTAGTATGGATCAGAACTTGCTGGTGGTTAAAGGGATCTATCTGACCGTGAGCAGTCAATGTGGTCCAGGGTTACCTAAACAAAGCACAGCTCCAGCTGACAGGCGTCCAGTCCGCCATGCAGCCTTGCGCACTATCTGTCTACCTCTCTCTCTATCTGTCTTTCTCTTTCACTTTCGCTTTCTTTCTCTGTTAATTTAAGATTCAGTTGCCAATTATCTTATTTTTCTCTCCCCGTCTTACTCCAACACACACTCCTTTTGACACATATCCATCAGCCACACACACAGAGTCACGCACACACTAAACTACCTCTCAGTCTTGTGTCTCTTTCTCGCTCTGCTCTCTCTCTCTCTCTTTCTCCCTCTGTTTATTTTCCTGCCTACATCTGGACCAGGCTGATATTGTAATCGCCCTAATGCATGTTGCCTTCCCCTTAGTCACACACACAATATGCCATCCTGACAAGCCCCTTTATATTTCAGATAAGCCAAGGATGTGTGTTTAATGAATACAAAGTGTATTTCGCGGTGTGTCGCCGTGCACTCTGCCAGAAGATAATCTTATTGAATAGGTGCTTTTCAGTGATGCATAAGATGATAGCGGCGCAGGAGTGAAGATGTAACCTGTTATCTTGCGCCACCTCTATTTTCCCATCACAGAATTTACATTTAAAGATTAGCAGTATTAGGGTAAAAGATTTAGGGTGGTGAAGGTGTGAAGATGTGTGTGCACGTGTGTGTGTGTGTGTGTGTGTGTGTGTGTGTGTGGAAAGAGGAAGGGAGCAAGACTTTAGCAGGAAGAAGTGAAGAAGAAAAAGAAGAAGAAGAAGAAAAAAAAAAGGTCTGTCATAGGCTGTATCTGGTCTGAATTTCAGCCTCGCGGCAGCACTATCTCTCTCCAGGCCGACTCTCTGCACCCTGGGAACAGAGATTAGCACATTGTTATCTGTAATTGGGTTTTGTCTGTGGATTCAGGCATTGCTTTTGCCAAGGAGAAGGTGAGAATGGCATATGACCAACACTGTGTATTGACATATCAGTGTAAAGGCATGATTGATGGGGAATATGGACTGTGTAATGGCTTCATTAGGATTTACTTCTCTTTATGAGGTAACAATTGCTGAGGAATGGACTCGGCCCTTGCAAGAAGTCTATAAAACTCCTCCATAAAACAAGTGTTATTGTGCTTGTGCAACAGTCAGTGATGAACTGCAAAAGAGACAAAAGTAAATTCATTTTGAATGACGTTTATCTCCCTTTCATTTAATTTGCAATCGCTTGCAGTTAGGGATGGGTGGTTTGACAAAATCCTATATCAAAGTAAAAGTAATTTTATATAACAGTAATTCCGTATGTACTGATTATTTTTGCTTGGAATAAAAAAAAGTGTTTATATATAAAATATTCATGTGGCAATGCCTATTATTGGATAGTGGATTAAAAACGTAATAACTGACAGGTACAAATGATTCATATGATTTGATTATATTCCAGTGTTTCCTACAGCCTTATATATATATATATATATACACACACTGGCAGCCAAAAGTTTGGAATAATGTACAGATTTTGCTGTTTCAGAGGGAAATTGGTACTTTATTTCACCAAAGTGGCATTCAACTGATCCCAAAGTATAGTCAGGACATTACTGATGTAAAAAACAGCACCATCACTATTTGAAAAAAGTCATTTTTGATCAAATCTAGACAGGTCCTATTTCCAGCAGCCATCACTCCAACACCGTATCCTTTAATAATCATGCTAATTTGGTACTAGAAAATCACTTGCCATTATATCAAACACAGTTGAAAGCTATTCGGTTTGTTAAATGAAGCTTAACATTGTCTTTGAGTTTGTTTTTGTGTTGTCACAGTATGCAATAGACTGCCATGTCTTAAGGTCAATATTAGGTCAAAAATGGCAAAAAAAGAAACAGCTTTCTCTAGAAACTCTTCAGTCAATCATTGTTTTGAGGAATGAAGGCTATGCAATGCTTGAAATTGCCAAAAAAACGAAGATTTCATACATAGGTACAATACAGTCTTCAAAGACAAAGGACAACTGGCTCTAACAAGGATAGAAAGAGATGTGGAAGGCCAGATGTACAACTAAACGAGGATAAGTACACCAGAGTCTCTAGTTTGAGAAATAGATCCCTCACATGTCCTCAGCTGACAGCTTCACTGAATTCTACCTGCTCAACACCAGTTTCATGCACAACAGTAAAGAGAAGACTCAGGGGTTTGCAAAGAAAAAGACACTTTTGAAACAGAAAAACAAAAAGAAAAGTTTAGAGTGGGCAAGGAAACACAGACACTGGACAACAGATAATTGGAAAAGATTGTTATGGATCTTAACCCCATTGAGCTTTTGTGGGATCAGCTAGACTGTAAGGTGCATGAGAAGTGCCCGACAAGACAGCCACATCTATGGTAAATGCTACAGGAAGCGTGGGGTGAAATGTCACCTGAGTATCTGGAGAAACTGACAGCTATAATGCCAAGGATCTGCAAAGCTGTCATTGCTGCACATGGAGGATTTTTTGATGAGTTCTTTTGATGAGAAATCTTTGAAGTAGTTTAAGAAGTTCTGAAATTTTTTCATGTTATTAATGTCCTGACTATACATTGTGATCAGTTGAATGCCAATTTAGTGAATAAAAGTACCAATTTCTTTCCATAAGAGCAAAATCTGTACATTATTCCAAACTTTTAGCCGCCTCTGTGTGTGTGTGTGTGTGTGTGTGTGTGTATACATTCCTATATATCAGCCTTTCACATCTCTTTCTGTCCTTTTTAGAGCCAGTTCAGTTGTCCTTTGTCTTTGAAGACTGTAGATGTAGGTGTCATACAAAGACACCTTTGTATGAAATCTTCTTTTGCAGTTTCAAGCATTGTATAGCCTTCATTCCTCAAAACAATGATTGACTGATGAGTTTCTAGAGAAAGCTGTTTCTTTTTTGCCATTATTGACCTAATATTGACCTTAAGACATGCCAGTCTATTGCATACTGTGGCAACTCAAAAACAAACACAAAGACAATGTTAAGCTTTAAACGAACCAAATAGCTTTCAACTGTGTTTGATATAATGGCAAGTGATTTTCTAGTACCAAATTAGCAATTTAGCATGATTACTCAAGGATAAGGTGTTGGAGTGATGGCTGCTGGAAATGGGGCCTGTCTAGATTTCATCAAAAATTACTTTTTTTCAAATAGTGATGGTTACAAATAGTGTTTTTTTTTTACATCAGTAATGTCCTGACTAAACTTTGTGATCAGTTGAATGCAACTTTGGTGAAATAAAGTACCAATTTCCTTCTGAAACAGCAAAGTCTGTACATTATTCCAAACTTTTTGCTGCCTGTGTGTGTGTGTGTGTGTGTATATATATATATATATATATACTGTACATTATATTTTATAATAAAAAACTATATAACTGAATATATTTAAATTAAAATATTATTTATTACAAAAAAAAATTAATTACTGTTTTTTAAACTACAAGTTGTCATATGAACATGTCAGTAATGTTACTGATTTAACTAACACAAATCTTAAGTATACAAAACAGCTCTTGGCTCATTTCTGAAAGTAATGATAACTTCAGTTAGTGAGCCAAATGTTGTTTCAGTAACTGCTCTGACTAATTCAGTGAGTTATTCAGCGAAGATGATTCAAACTGGTAAGTTGGTAACGTGTGAGTTCATGAGTCTTTTAAACTATTCATTAAAAGAACCGGTTTTAAAAGAATTATTTGCTCATGGATCTGACTAGAATGATTGCACTGTTTTTGAGTGCAGCCCGAGAGCCCTAAATAGAAAGAATTCTTGCCAATATTTTGCAGTACACACCTTTTTTATCCCATTGCATTAAATATAGACTGCAAGGTTACGAATAAAATGTATTTACAAAATCATTTATTTTGCTGTGGATTCAGTAGCGGCGCTGGCAAGCGATGCAGGAAACACTGTTAAATTCACTTTTTATTTGTTACTTGATGGACGCAAACTAAAAGATATGATTCATAACAATTAAATGATGATGAGTCTGGCATCAGTGCAAAAACACCTAAATAAAACAATATAAATGAAAAGTTCCGACTTTCTATTCTGATTGGATGAGCCAAGTTTGGAGCCTATGTAAAATAGCTAGATATGAGATACAAACACTTGTGCCCACACAAATGTTGAATTCTATAATTATGCTCCAACATTGCAACTTTGCAAAAGTGAAAATGCATGAAAATAACGAAGAGCTGTCCTGTCCATTGAAAGTTTTAACCACAGTATAAACAGTATAGCAAAATCTCTACCATTGCACTGTACCTATGTTGTCATAATGCCTAGCTGTATTTACAGCTATAACTGCTTTCACATTTTACATGGCACACAGATGCACTTAGGATGGTTACATTTTTTCCCCATAATTTATGGGATCAGAATGTGAATCTGTCAGCCGTATCTGTTCAGTCACTAATGTTTGATTCATGGGCCGCACACGCCCATTAGTTTTGATTTATGGATTCTGATATGTATTTATGAAAAGGGCACCCACTGGAGTGCAGTCTCATGGCCCAGTAAAGAGGAGTGTAATTAACTCCTTCAAGAGCTATGGATCAATAGTCAGAGACAGAAGACCCCTGTGTATACACTACACATATTGACACGCTCAGTCAATTAGAGCTCCTGAGAAGAGGAGTGAGCAAGCAAGCATAAAGATGGTGAGAACAAGATGGATTAATGAAATTGTACTCGTCTCACACACCGTCTGAATAAATGAAAAATAAGGTAGTGTATAATTTTGTAAAACAGTGACTATCCAAAGCACACAATGCCATATGGCATCCATTCATTATAGAGTCTATAGATTCTTACAGCGCTAGAGAAAATAACACCTGGTATTCAATAGCTTCTTCATAAACTGAGTATATAGACTATTTCAAAAAGCATTTGTGTGTGTGTGTGTGTGTTTTATTCTTGTCTCTGGATTAGTTTAAATTGTATTGAGGCTATAGTTTGGGCTTCCTATGTTGGCAGTTAGTGTCACAGACACTGTGGTGGGACATTAGTGGTGTAGCACACTAGATGATTGTGTTGTAGCTGAATGATCAGCAGGTGCCTTAAAGATAAACGCTCAGTGTCAGTTATGTCTAGAAGAGGTCATTCATAAGACAGGGCTAAAGTGTTTGAGAGGAGGAAGACAGGATGTGGGGGAGCAGGTAAAGAATAGCGTGGGTTGGGGTGGATGAACCTCTCGTTTTCTATGCGGCTTTGCATAAAAGAGTCATTTTGTTAAACGTCCGCTGCATCTAAGCTTTTGTTACCAATGAATGGAGGGGGCACCCCTGGCGCATTAAAAGTGTTTGTAGCTGCAAAACGAATTGAGAATTCACGAGTTCGCATGCCCATATAATCTTTGAGTGATAAAGGGTAAGCATACGTGGCTTGCTGTCCGCAAAGGAGGGGCTCGAGGAAGAGGCTCAACTCGAGCTCTACATTTACCCCCCCCCATGGTACTACTTTATATATAGAGGAAACTATGGGCAGTAACTCTTAGAAGATTGAGGAAGGAGATGGGGCGGTGGAGGGATGCCGGAAACACGGTCACTAGAGTGAGGTAAGCAGCGGTTTATATACTCAGGAGCCTGCAGGTTGATTGGCAGATGAGCCAAGATGAGCTCCTTCCAAACTTTCGTTTAGTAACACCATTTCATGAGTTCATCTGCCCATATAATCTTTGAACGATAAAGGGTGAGCGTATGTGGCTTGCTCTCCGCAAAGGAGGGGCTCGAGGAAGAGGCTCGACTCGAGCTCTAAATTTACCCCCCCAAAAGATGCTTAGAATAAAGAACATCGAGCACATGGATAAATCATGAATACTTTATAGATTATTGTATCCTTTGACATGTATGCGACCATGACAAATAATGCTGTAGTAGAACCGTTTATTAAGCGCAATGTTTAACCCCCCCCAAAATGGGTGAAAGAAACACCAAATTAAAGGCTAACTGAAGTGCTAGATCTTGGTAAACTGCATTGAAGCAGCTGGCTTGCGGAGGCAGCCTCATGTAAGGGCCCGATCCGGGTGTAAGGTTTAGATTAAAGGAACTGTGTACGACCATAGGGAGTTGCACCATAGGTATACTGTCAGATCAGCTGGCTTGTGGAGGTAGCCTCACTCAATGGTCTACCCAGAGACAGGGAAATATGGTGCTTGAAATGAACAGGAGGAGATGGTGACCACAGCTGTAATGCTCGTTACAGCTGCTTTGAAGAGAAGACAAAGGGCTTCAGCAGAAGCATGGTAAAACTGCTGCGGCAGTAGAGTAAAGTGGGCCTCCTGCGGGGGGCAGAGTTTAAGGCACTGCTGTGGCAGTGGAGTAGATGAGATGGAATATTAAAAAAGGGGTGCTCCTGCGGAAGCAGAGTTTAAAGTACTGCTGCGGCAGTGGATTGAGTTTGGGGGCATAGTGTGGGACCGCTGCCGTGTTTCCATTGCTGTAGATGCACTTTTATAAAAGCATGGAACTTAGAAATTGAAAGCACCTGTGGAGAAAATAGAAATAACTCTGTGTACACACCTGTAAGGGAAGCAAAATGTTAGTTAAGAAAACATAACCATTACATTTATAAACACGTGCAAGGGAAGCAAAAGGTTAGTTAGGAAAAACATGACAATTAGGTTTGTAAATGCCTGTAGGGGAAGCAAATGTTTAGTTAGTAATACATAACTTTATTACATTTGGCATGGGCGGGGCACTGCTGTGGCAGTATCAGGTGGGGCACTGTTGCGGCGGTATCAAGTAGGGCACAGATGACTTTATTACATTTATAAACCCCTGTAGGGGAAGCAAATGGTTAGTTAGGAATACGTAAATTTATTACCATGCATCTCTACGTTTCATTACAAATGCAAAGTCTCTTACTCACCATTGTACTCTTTATGATTTAGTGGGTTGGGCATCATTGACCAATCGCAGACCACAGTATTGGTATATTTTGATCTATAAAGCTATACTACGTAAACTTCCAGCCTACCTCTGTACCCTTCTCTGCCTCAGCATTGGTTATTTCCAACTGCACTCTTCCAAGTGGTTGCTTTTTAATGTACCATGGGTTGTGACAGATCTGGAGAAAATAATTTTCCTACTATGCTCCTTGGACATGGAATAATCTACAGAAAGATCTCAAATGAAACTTTTTTTATATCCATTGATGAATTTAAGGGCATCATAAAGAATATGGTGAAGGAGGCATGTGACTGTTTTTCGTGAGAGACCACTGTGTTTAAATAGCTGTTCATGTTGATGTTTATAGGTTACATTTTAATATGTTGTGAGATTGTATGGCTGCTACCTTGGCCAGGTCTCTCTTGTAAAATAGATTTTTGATCTCAATGGGACTTCCTGGTAAAATAAAGGTAAAATAAAAATAACTTTTTTTACATTTATACACTCCTGTAAGGAAAGCAAAAGGTTAGTTAAGATTATGTAACTTTATTACATTTGTCATGTGGGGCACTACAGCTGCAGTATCAAAACGCGAAAGGGATACTGCTGTGGCAGTATCGAGCGTGGGCGGATGCTGCAGCACAGTATCAAGTGGAGAACTGCTGCGGCAGTACCAAGTGGGGCATTGCTGTGGCAGTATCAAGTGGGGCACACATGGCTTTTTTACATTTATACACACCTGTAAGAAAAGCAATAGATTATTTTGGAGGTTAAATCAAGCTCTATTTATTATGTGTTGGGCTCATTTTAACCAAGAGTGAAAGAAATGCTAATGCGAAGGCTAACGGGAAATGCTAAAAGGCTCTTAATATTACTGTACCACCACTGCACTCGAATGGGAGAGCTCATACTGCATTTTGGATGGGAGAGCCCACGGAGTGAATGACATGAAATCTCACACTGCATTAGAATGGGAGAGCCCACCCTGCGATTCGAACGGGAGAGCCTGCATTACGATCGAACGGGAGGGCCCACACTGCGATTCGAACGGGAGACCTGCTGGAAGTAATATTAGTGAAACCCCTGTGGATGGCGCAATTTCAGGTGTTGCGGTAGAAAAGACAAAATAGTCATATTTAGGTGAAACTTATACTAGGAAGACATTTCACAACCCTGTGAAATAAGAAATAATCTGTGAAAAGTTAGATCCATGGCCACTGGAGAGTGGGCTGCTCTTGCGCCAGTAGAGGGAAAACATGTAGACTGCTAATGCTTATTTGAGGGGAAAGCAGTCGACGTTTCAGGGACATAAGTCTAGAGAGAAGATAAAATAAATATTAGTGACATTTAGAAACAATAATGTGACCAACAGCATAAAATTATCTAGGAATAAAGAGAGCTGCAGCTCTGCACTGCATATGGAAATGCAGGAGAAATGGTCTTCCCGGGAAATACTGTACAGCTTTAGAAGCAATGTGAACAACAGCATAAAATAATCTGAGAAATAAAAGAGCTGCAGCTCTGCACTGCATATGGAAATGAAGGAGAAATGGTCTTGCTGGGAAATAAAGCTTTAGAAACAATGTGAACAACAGCATAAAATAATCTGAGAAATAAAAGAGCTTTAGCTCTGCACTGCATACGGAAATGCAGGAGAAATGGACTTGCGATCATTATTGAAGGATTCGCTTGTGGCCATTCACTCCTTAGGAGTATGACCGCCACCTACTGTACAATATACATCTTACTTGGGTGATGCATCTGCATTGCAATAGTTTTATGAGGAGGAGATACTTCACAGAGCCCAGGCTTCAGCTGGCACTGCTCTTTCAGCTCCTCCAGCTTTAACACTGGGCTTCTCAAGCTCCAGTGCATGAGGAGTTTTCTCAGGAGTTACGAGAGTGTGAGAGAGGAGACTGCTGAAGTGCTGCAATTAAGCTAAGAGGAACCACCTGTGCGCTAGAACGGGATTAAAACAATCAAGCACTTGGGAATAAAATGTAGACAGTTAAGATGAAAGAACCTGTGCACGGCCATATGAAGCGGTAGCACTGGTATACGGCGAAGCATTGGCCGGTCTTGCGGAGGCAGCCTCAACGCAGTAGGATCTGCTTTGGTGAGAACACTACAGTTAAAGTGGCAGCCGCCATTATCACGATGTATGCAAATAGTGAGCAGTTGCGGCAGCTTCCATTGAATAACATAACGATAGTGATAAAACAGCTTATCTGATAAGGAGGACGAGTGCTTAAAGCGGAGTAATAGGACATTGCATGGATGGTCGTGGGTGGGCCGGGCCAAAAGCCGGAAAGACTGTCGCTAGAGTGAGGTAAGCGGTGGTTTATATACTCAGCAGCCTGCAGGTTGATTGGCAGATTAGATGAGCCAGGTTCTCCTGAACTTTCGTTTAATTTGCACTGAATTACTTGACAGGATCTCCCCATGTTACCATCATTACCACTGGAAAGACTAAAGGAAACATTTGAATACAAAACTAAAAATATACAAATATATGAACACAAACACACCGAAAAACACAATGATGATGCACTGATTACTAAGTTGCTTTTTTAAACAATTTTTTGTCCAATGCTGAATAGTGGTCGACCGATATGGGTTTTTTAATGGCCGATGCCGATATCCAGAGAGCAGGGTGGCCGATAGGCCAATACAATACCGATATATCACACAATTTAATATAGTGAATAACAAACATAAAATTGCTAAAAAAATAATAATAAACACTTATTTAGCACTATATTTACTAAATTTCACACAAAACTAAAAAATAATATTGTATTTTAAATGGTAGATAGCAGTTTCTTCAGATTTCTGTTTAGTCATCAAATTTTAGTAATTTATTTGCTCATGAAGAAATTGTTAATATATTAGGAAGAAGGAAATAACAGTACACACAGTAGTCCAGCAACCATGGATGGGATGCCTACGTTAGCAATCGCATTTACTAAAAAAATATAGAATTAAACCAATTGTACATACAGTGCATAGTGAATAAGACATTTACTTATAGCACACGTGACACACTTTTACCTTGGGCTGCATCCGAAAACGTAGGCAGCTGACTTGCTACCTTGCTGCCTAATCAGTTAATGGCTTAACTGACATCTGTTTTGAATGAATGGAACTCTTAAGGAAACTGGTCTCCGAACAGTTTGAAAAGCACCTTATTTTCATTGTACCTCTGTATACAGCCTCTGGTGGCAGCATTTTCCTGGTTTCGGATGCAGCCTTGAAGTTGCACTCATGCGCTCGTGTGGATCTAACGCGAGCCTCAATCTCCTGACAGTGTAAACAGTCTGGATCACCTACTTGGATTGTCACGGAGTGACCATCATGATTTGTGAATGAGAGGAACTTTTATCCTGATCCTGAAGTTTTTGATTCTGGCTGTTGGAATATGTGCTTCAGAGGAAGATATTAGATGAGTGCTTGATGGGAATAAAAAGCTGGATTTCCGTAAGGTTCGTGAATTACATCTGTTTAAATGAGATATCTGCATATTTGCAAACAGTATATAATGCAAGTTTTATTGATATTTGCTTTTTATCATTAGAAAATATACAGGGAACTGTTGAAGATAGACTGTTAGAATACATACTTCAGAGGAAGATTTATGAGCGCTCCACAGGATGCTAGATCTGCTGAAGTTGTGTGAGGTTGGTTTATTACATCTGTTTAAATGAGATAAGCGCATATTTGCAGACGGTATATATGATATTAGTTTTATTGATATTTGCCTTTTTCTCACTTGACAAGACAGTTAAAGTTACGGGGAACTGCTGAGGAGAGAGAGGGAGAATGAAACAGGCGAGCACTTTAACATTATGAGCTCAAACACGTCTTCTCCGGCTCTGATATGCAGATCTTTTAAATGACACTGTGTTGCACACTGATCTATTATTGAAGTAACACAAAGGCACTGTGACGAGGAGGAGGGTGTGGCCGGGCCATGATGTAGCATGGCCGGCACTGAATCAGCTGATCAGCGGGAGAGCGAGGTAAAGGGCAGCCGGAGACACTGGTTCGGGAGAGTGAGAGACGCACGTGGCCGCGCTGCATGTGTGTGTGTTTCTTTATGTTTGTTTTATGTTGAGTTTACCATTAAACTTAACGTTGACTGTTCAGCCAGTTCCCACCTCCTCCTTGCCCATCCTTTAACTGTTACAGTGGTGCCGAAACCCAGGAGGGAGGAGTGATGCGCTGTCGCGGAGTCCTCGCCGCTGCCACCCGCCAGGGGAGCAGCCATGGCCGTCTGCCTGGGGACGGAGGGGTCGCTGCCGGCTGCTGAGAGCTGGAGGAACCGCGGCTGTCTGCCGAGAGGGGAAGAGCGGTTCCATCCACCAGGGGCTGGAGGACTTGCTGCCGTCCGCCACGGGAGGAGCGAACTGGCATCCGCCAAATGGCGGAGGAGCGGTTGAGGAATGGGTGACAGCACGTCTGGGAGCCGGCGAGCAAGTTTTTCTCTCTCTCTCCTCTCTCTCTATCTCTTTCTCTCGCTCTCTGTGTGTCTCCGCTCACCCTTTCCATCTCCCCACGCCTCCCCTCGTCTCTCCCCCAGTTTCGCAGGAGGCGGGGTGGACCACCGGCTGACAGAGTGGCCGGAAGGGCAGCGTCTCCCTTCCAGAGATGGGGGGGAGTTAGTCAGACCAGTGGCAACCCGGCCTGAATCGGGCGGGGGAGGAGTGTGATGAGGAGGGCGTGGCCGGGCCGTGATGGAGCACGGCCGGTGCTGAATCAGCTGATCAGTGGGAGAGTGAGATAAACGGCAGCCGGAGACACTAGTTCGGGAGAGAGAGAGACGCACGCGGCCGCGCTGCATGTGCGTGTGTTTGTTTATGTTTGTTTTATGCTGAGTTTACCATTGAACTTTACGTTGAATGTTCAGCCAGTTCCCACCTCCTCCTTGCCCATCCTTTAACTGTTACAGGCACATAACAACAAAATGAACTGTGACTGGTCGTTTACATTTCTCAGTTGCTTCACATGCAAGCAGGCGATTTTCAGCACCCTCAAGAAAAAAATCTGCCAAACGGGAAAATGTATCGGCCAATGCCAATAATGAAAAAGTCAGAATATCGTCTGATTTATCTGCCTCAGCGATTTATCAGTCAACCACTAATGCTGAATTACGGCAGGTAAGCGAGTTATAACCAGTGGACATTTCCTGACAAATGAGGTACCATTGATAAGAATCCGTACTTGTATACAGACTTCGTAGAATCTGTAAAGTAAGAATTAACCTTGTCTCAGATCCTGTTTATTTCAATATGAATGTGAGCGTATTGTTTAAACGAAGGAATTCACCCTGCCAGGAGCCATTCTTGGTCACTCTGGACTTCTGCCATTAGCAGAACGGCTCCACTGTACACATATGACCAGAGACTGAACTCACAGATGGGCACTTGCCTCAGTTGCCACAGACCTCCAACATGTCTCTGCTTTTCTTTCAAGTCTATCAGTTACATTCTTAACCCCCTCCGAAATGAAATACAGAAGTCTACAAAAGGTCATCAGAGCACATCTTCTCCTGTCTAATGTAAGGTTACGGCTAGGTGAAACAGCACTCATGGTTATTACGTGACTTGTTTCTGTGTTTTATGGTGTGCAAAAGTGGATCATTATGGATCAGTACTGTAGGGTGTGAGTTGAGGGGCTTGAGAGAGGCGGGCAGTGATCCATGCCACTTCGATTTGTGAGAGTATTTGTGTATCATTAACCTTTATGCACATGGCATAGCCATTAAAGACCTGAGGTTCTGTCTGCTGCCTGTATTGAAAGAACATCCAACAATTTGGAGAGATTTGTACATGGGTGGATAATAAAATTAACTAGTGATTGACTGATACATCAGCCAGGCTTATTAATCGTTGGATATTTGGCTATTTTTCAATAGATAACAGAGATGTTTCCCCCCGTGTCAATGTACCGACAGCCTCGTCAATGTATATACTATTTCCATTTTCATTTTTTGTAAATATTTTGTAAACAAATTTCATTTAATTTTGTGTTTTCATTTAATTAATCAGCAAATGTCTACTAATGTCTATATTTTAACATAAGTTTTGTCATTGGCCACCCTGGTCTGTAGATACTGGTGCTGGCATTGGCCATTGAACAAACTCATATCAGTCGATAACTAAAATTGGCAATAATGACTGAAAGATGTTTAAAGGCTTGTAATGGGACCATGCTGTAAAAAGTCCAGATAAAGTGGTGCTTTTTGGCATTTTTCAGTTTTGCAGGACCATTGGCTCTTTGAAATGTTGCTGACCAGTGTATCCAACTTTATTAAGGGGGACATAAGGATTGGAATGGAACCATGTGGTATTTTATGGCACTGTGGTCTCTTTTTGATATATTTCTTTCCAAAATACACTTCAGTGCCAGTGTTTTAAATAGCTGTACATTGTGGCGAACAGCGCAGCTATGGCTATGGCAGGATTGAGACCAATCCCCAAATGGGAAGGGGTCTCATGGAGCAATAAAATGGCAGTGCTTATAAATCCAGCTTGCCTTATAAGGTCAGAAATGTTTTAAGTTGTTTCAGGACAGTTGTGCGTGCCAGTAATTGCTCTCCCATCTGTCTTTATGTGTCTTTATCAACATCTGGTTTTGTAAGCTATACTTTTGTAACTAGGCTCCGTTATGTGTCAAGGGTTCCCAGTCCTGCTAGCACGATTAGCTTAGCCTTGACTACAGCTCCACATATGCTTGTCATTATTCCATACCATTCACAAAATGTAATAACTTTTCAGGGGGAAAGATGTGACTGTTTTTCTTCTTCTCTTCACTTTTTCCATAACTGTTAGGAATTATTTCGGTCTGGTTTTAATGTTCCCCTGGTGACTGGACAAATTGCTGGCTCGCAGGCTGTTCGGGGTGCATGAATGAAACAGGAATGGCTCATCCCCTAAAGCTCAGTCCTGTCTGCACCTCCATACATACCTTGCAAACAGAGAAAGTGAGAGAGAGAGAGAGACATCTTCTAGCCGTCTCGTTTGGCACATGAAAGGAGATGCGTCTGTAATGAACCATTCCCCTCCTCTGAGAATTGGGGCTCAGGAATGGCGCACACTTTGGCAGCGATGCAAAGATATGATCTTAATCTGCTATTTCCTCTTTGGCAGTATTAAATTGTCCACATAATAATTCACAGCAGCACTGGGATCAAACATAATGGTGCAGCTGCAATTTTATGTTTTGGAATTTTAACTGTTTTTTCTGTCTGTCTTTCTGTCTCTCTCTCCACCCCCACCTCCCGGCACCATATGGGAGATGTCGCTACAGTTGAATGAAGGGGGTTTGTGCGTCGGATATGGTAAGTGATGTGTGCAGTCAAAGCCATATCGATGGCTAGATTGTGTTGCAGTGACTGACGGTGTGGTGTGCTGTCTCAGTTGAGGGATTTGGAGCTTGTCATGGTTTCATTCACCCTGAGACACATAATTCCAAATATCTCAGTCCCCTGAAGACCTAATTGCAGCTAGAATCTGTACGCTCACCCATCTACACTGTCCTACAAAGCCAAAATGCAGTAACTACTCCAACACTGAAACTGAGAAAAATGGCTTTAAAGCATTTTGATTGTTCAGCCAATTATGTATTATCAAATAGTCACTCTTAGTTTTCTGTTAATCTGTGGATAATTGAGCTAACCTCATCCGTCACAGGAGAGATCATAGTCTAAAGCCATTTCTCCACCATCAGGCTAAACGATTCTCATTGCAGAAACATGCAGTTCTGATCGATCCGGGCTTGCTGGTTATGGTTTCTTTTTTCCAACATGAGGCTGCGAAATCAGATTTGGATGAAATGGACGGACTGAGCAAGTGACCAGTTGTGAATCGCCACGTGTTCCACCAGCACATTTGAGTACAGTTAGCTAACCATGCTGAGAAATTCGGGCTGGAAACGGTTTGCAATCGTACTGAACCGTATTTTGGACAATAGCATCCGTAGAGTTCCTGGGTATGAAGCAATGAAAATAGCACTCATCGCTGACAAGGAAGTCCTTTTGGACGCAGCCTCCCAAAGCACTTATTGCCAAAGAGATGATTTATCATGCACGGCCTCTGGCTATTGCTTTTAATGACAGTGTAAACGAAAAAGTCTTCTGCTCATTAGAGAGCATGTACACACACAGCATGCTTATTCAGATCTCACTTTTGGCTCCCGTCTGGTGCTCCCCATCACTCTGCGCCAAGTACGACTCTCTTAAAAGGCCCCTTGCATCAGCTGAGTGCTTGAGGCGTCTATTTGTGTGTATGTATGTGTGTGCACAAGATGGATTATTGCTATAAACAGAGAGTTGGATTTATCTGTGATTGGCACCATATTTCTCTCCATGCAGGATTTGGAGCCCAAAGAGGAGGAGAGAGAGGAGAATGCCTTTATTCAAAACAACTGTTTGTGAATAATTAACATATGAAAGGAAGCTTACAATCTGGCAAATCCCTGCACTTGTTTTCAATTATTTATCCACATTATGAGAGGGGGGAGGAAGGGGAGAGGCGGAGGTGGGTGTTGATCGCAGGGGGAGGGAGGGGTGGTATCCAGAGCCATGAAAACAAAAGTGTTTTTTTTTTTTTCCCAACACAACCTGAGGGCCTCTGGGAATTTGCTGGGAAGTCATGATGAGATGAAAATGGAGTTAAGCCATAGAGTGGATTATGGATAATACAGAAGGTCGATAAGAGGCGGACAGTGAAAAGGAATGAAAATAGACCAGGATTCCAATGCTAAACTCACAGTTTGCTAAGTTATTGAATATGCCTCGGCACGTTTTTGCCGTTTGTCTGATTGATCTGACGGAATCGGATGGCACCAAGATGAGTTTTAAAGGGATAGTTTACTCAAAAATAAAAGCTCTGTCATCACTTTGTCACCTTCATGTTGTTTCTCCTGTTGAACATAAAAGTCACACAGGTTTAGAACAACATGAGGGTGAATAAGTGATGACAGAATCTTCATTTTGGGTGAACTATCCCAGCCGGGGCAACAGCTGACCTAAAGGCCCTGTCCATCCTGAGATTGAAGGAGAGAGATGTTAACAAAGAGAACAGGACTGGGATGGAATAAACTTTTCACAGGCATTTGTCAGGGTGGGGTGTTCCTCTGTCCTTTTGATGCCACAGGTTGAGGATTGATGGGTAGGGCTGCAGGCCAAGACTATATCAGCATTGAGCAGGACCAGGTCTGGACACAGCAGAGGAAACCAGAGGGAGGAGAAGAGCAGGGAGCCCCGTAAGAGAAGGGAGAGAGAAAAAATTGTGAGTGTTTCTGTGAGAGAGATTGAAGCACAGAACTTTTGAACAGACATACAGACTCTGTGCCACATGCCACAAAATATAGAAGCAGGAAGAAGTGAAAGAGGAAAAGAAGGAATGAAATGGTCCTCCCATTTCATTCCTTGGTCTAAATTGCAGCAGATTCCAAAAGATCATATACAACTATCATGTTTTAATATGTGGATTTGCTGCGTAGATGAGGTTGGGCTTGTTCGCCCATAATCACCAGCTTTATTTATGATGGGGTTTGGAATAATGGTATTATCAGATTGCCTCATTCATGGATAATGCAGACGATAATGTTATACAACATAATAACATCATTCATATCCTCTTTTTATCATTAGATATTAGTGTGAAGGTGCAAAATAGCGCAAAGGATTTTAGTAGAACTGAACATTCATGGTTGAAATGTAACATTTGCAGTAATGCTGCATAGCTGGAGGCTTTTCTTGAGTTTGATTAACTCCTGCTGTTCTCATTCTCGCAGATCTTACTTGTTCAAAGGCATCTGTGTCTGAATGCCATTCATTTCAAATGCGGAATTTCTGGCAGTAGGGCTGAAACGATTAGTTGACGTTATTGACAACGTCGACAGTAAAAAAATTGTTGACAAAAATTTTCGTTGTCGAATAGTCGTTTGATCTCATTTATTGTAACATGAGATCACATTAAACTCTAATGATGACACACAAGAGCAGCACTGCAGCTCGCGCCTGACTGAGGAGAGGAAGAATTACACAGCTCACAGTCCAGATGCACTCTAAACTTTCACAGCTTCAGGTGATGTAGATCGCAAAGTATGAGGGAATTATACAAAAATATAAAAGTAAAAACAGAAGCACTCTCGTTGTGGAATAAGCAGAGCCAACGCTCTTTAAAGGAAACACCTTGGTGTTACATCTTAAATGCAGTTCTATTTAATGCGTTATAACTTTAATAAAGTTCAAATAATACGGAAGCAGATCATGTAAATAACTACAAACTCCAAAACTGGCATGTCCCTGTGCGGTCAGCACCTCTTCTATGAGCTGCATGAAGTGTCCCGATCTAAGGGGGAGAGATTGAAACTGCACTCGGCTGAGGCACACTCTGTCGCGGGGATGCTCGTCCCTCGAGCGTGCACACTTAATGCAGCTAGATTATAATGTGATGGCTTGCGACTTATTGAATCATAATATATGTCACTGTGCACTTCTTATCGTGAAGAAAATTGGCAATATGCAGCTTTATTAATAAGAGAGAGTTTGTTTTTTTGTGAGTTAAAGATGGATTGAAGTGAACAGAAAGGTGAGAGAGGGTAGTCTTCGCCCCATTATACACTGCAACAAAATACGTTCTTGATTTGTTTTTGTTTTGGCTTGTTTTCCAATATAAATATCTAAAACTCCTTTAAAATAACGTACATTTTCTTTACCAGCTATACTGCAGAATTTTTTTTTTTTTTATCTGAGTTTGTTGAATATAATATTAAAAATAAAAAGATTTTAAAATATCTAAAAATCCTTTTAAAAAGATGCATTCACCTGAGAAGCAGCATATAAGATAAGATTGCTTTTAGAGAACAGATCTTGAATATAAGTATATTTAGTCTTTACTGCACTCGCAGAAGTATAACCAAGTAAAAAAATACACTTATATACAAAATATATTTATATTTAAGATACATTCTTTTAAAGCAAGTCTAAATATCTTATATGTTGCTTCTCAAGTAAATGTATCTTGTTTTAAGGATTTTTAGACCATTTTAAATGGAAAACAAGACAAAAACACTTGATAACAATAGGATGATTTTCAGTGAATTTCTTGACTGAATAAAGCTTAATAAAAAGGTTTTTTTTTTTCCGTTTGATGAATCGATTATCAAAATAATCGTAAGTTGCAGCCCCATCTGGCAGTGTCATTGATCTGCTTTCTGCATTTTGATCTCTTAAGGTTCAGCACAGTGTGTGTAAAAGAAAGCAAGTTTGATGTACTGTATATTTTTGTTTTTTGTTATTTTTTTTTTTCCTTTATGTAATACGAGGAGTGGCCCCCCTACAATTTTTAATGTGTCCTGTCGAATAAGATACCCACGATTTACAATTGTCTGTTTTAGTGGTCTATCGATATGTTATTGTTTTTTTTTGTTTTTTTGTTTTTTTAGAGCTGTGCACCAGACCAAAAAAATTACAAAAGTATATGAAACATTTAGGAGCCAAAAAATTTTTTTTGTTGCCAAATCACAGAATCGCTGGAAATGTAATCTGTTGAAACCACATTTTGGCGCAAATTACGTTTTTCAATGTAGCCCCAATGGTGATTAAATTTTAAATTATTATTATCTGATAAAACCACATATTGGCGAAAAATATGTTTTCTGATATATTTTTTCTGATACGTTTTCCAATGGTTATTGGATTATAAATTAAATTAGGGATGCATGATATATCGTCAGCCGATATATTATTGACCGATAGCCTGGAAAATCAAAATATTATTATCTCACCGATAATGGAATTACCACCGATATTTTCACAGATAATTTGTTAAAGTTTATTTGCTTGCGGGCTGAGAATCTCTGACTGCATGTTTTTCATTCAGGCAGGGACTCAGACAGCCGCAAGCGACAGTGCGCGTGTGCACACACAGCGTGTCTGTGTGAATGAAAGCCAAGCTCATGTTGCTCTGTGTGGATTATTTTAACATCTCTGCACCTTGTTATGTTGATTTGGGTCTGGTTTTAATTCGGGATCATCTGCTGCAAGTAACGACATGCCATTTCCCATATTCTGTTTATGTTTCATGAGGCAATAAACAAAAACACAACAAAAACATGTATGTATGTTACTTGGGGGCAATCATTTTCGCTTATTACATTACACATCAATACTTGCAACAAAGCATTGCGATTAAAACAAGCCTCAAAACAACCTAACACAGTTCATAGATCTTGAAAAAAAATGTAACAGAGTGTTTGAGATGGCTAAAAACATTAGTTTGTGAGTGAAACGAATCTGTTTGTTGTATTTTACAAGTTGTATTTTACACTTTTCTAACATTGACTCGTGACTCTTCGATTTGTATGATGTTACCTATTCCCATTATGATTGCTGTGTACATGTTTCATAAATAATACAGTGGAAATGTCACAGATGAGCGCTGTAAGCATCAGTGAATGCGCTTACAGTCCACACACAAAACACTGCTGCACACACAGTCTGGCTGTTGTCAATATTATTACACCATGTATACAGAGTTTAGGGTTTGTATTGTGTGTTTTGTTGTTTAATTTTTGTTACACGCTGTTTTTCGCCTCAGTTTGGTTTAATGCATTATCACAGCTGTTTGAAGTTCATTTTTCTCTCTTTGTTAGAGAGTCATCAGGATTACCGGACACTAGGGATGGGCATTTTGACTAGGGTGATCATACGTCCTCTTTTTCCCGGACATGTTCTCTTTTTCGGACCTTAAAAAAGCATCCGGCCGGGATTTCTAAATTTGAGAAAATTGAGAAAAATTATTCGGCTTTAGTTGCATTATGATGTGCATCTGGTCTAATACTTCATTGTGTGTGCGCGCATATTTGCATTGTTTTAACCCCTCTTTGTAAGTCCCGCCTTCTCGCACACCAATTGGTCGATTATAAGAGGCTTGCAGCAACTATTGGCCAAATTCCTGCCTGTCAATTTCTCCGCGAACGCGCAAAGCGCTGTTGTGTTCGGCATCAAACAGTTGCTTGACAGTAGCAGCAAATGACAGCTGAGTGGAAACAATGCCCAAACGAAAATTTACAGAAGATTTGCACAAAAAATTCCCATGCTTTTTTTAACTCTATTATTTCCGCAACGAGGAAAGTGCAACGGAATGACACTTTATGTCGGACTTCTAACTTGGAAACTCGTGCAGAAATCTTCATTCATTTAATCAAGATGCAGGTGTGTGTTACGTCACGCAATATTTCAGCACCCAGGGCAGGGAGGATTACAGTCAGTGACAGACATTCACTTTTATTAAATAATATCCATTAACGAGTCAAAGTTCTTACATGAAACGATAATAAAACGTGTTTAGTAAATGTTTTGCAGAGACAGGTGTTCAAAACACAGTTAATTACACTCTCTTTTGATAATCGAACGATAGCATTGCAGTGTTGTGTCAGTTTGGTTGCTATGAGACGTTTCTGACAATCAATGTACCCTCAAAATCACAACATAATCAATCTCAAAATTAAAAATAATCTCCCTCTTTGACACGTTTGTGTTTAGTTGTAAGGTAATTGTCACTGAATTAAGTGAAAAATCACATCATGCATGATCACCATCGATCATCGTTTTCACGATCGATCATTGCTGCCACGTCCGAGTACCTGAGTAATCGAGTACTCGTGCCCATCCCTACTGGAAACACTCATATAAATAGGCACCATACAATTTATGCAAGTGTATTTTCATTTATTTCTAATTCAAATCATCATACATTTGTTTTATAGGCACATTTCTGGTTCATGTTACATGTGCCAAACCTTAAATAGCAGCAAGTCCAAATTCCTAGCTTTTAAATGACACATATTTTTCAAATGAGAAGCTTTTAATAAATTAGCTAGCAGTTCCAGGTTAAAGGATTAAAAATTAAAACATTTTTTTTGTTTGTTTTTTTATATCGGGTCTCGGCCACAATGAGCTGTGAATTATCAGTTATCGGTATCGGGCCAGAAATTCCATATCAGTGCATCCCTAAAATTATATTATCTGATTACTGATTCATAATGCTGTTGGTAGATTTTGGAAATAACATAAGGGGAAATTACCACTTCTGTTAATTGATTAATTAGCCTGTTATATATAGAATATATATTGGTCTATTACTAGTTAGTGGGAGCAAGAACCTGCCTTGTTATTGCAAAATTGTGACCTGCAGTAAATATACAAAGTGAGAAAAAGCGCTCTCCCTTTTTTTATTTTTTTTATTTGATTATTTGCATTTCTTTTGTCCATTGACAAAGGGTGTTATATCGCTGGCTTCCTTCAGCTGAGAGGAGAATGTGAAACCTGAATTGAGTAGCGTGGTCTCTTAGCCCCCTCTCTCATTTCAACCCGTCTCCTTTCCAGACTCAGCCTTTATGCCATATGTGGGTTTGATTTAGTGGCTAAGAGGCTTTCTGAGCAATGGACAAGTGATGTTAATAGTGCACATATGCCAGAGGACTGTTTTAGTTTTACGACTCTGACATGAGACCATTTTGATTCAGGAAAGGCTGAACATAATTCATCCAGCGCTATATATAGCAGCTCGCTATATATTTTATTAACAGCAAAGAGTCTCTCTTTCTCTTCTGTCTATGCTGTCCTCTCTATTTTTTCTCTTTCTGGTAGTGATGGTAACTTTATTTAGCATGTAGTACACACACAATGTGTTCTGCTCTGAGCGCCTCTGCGGTTTGATGGGGCTGCTCACCTCAAAACATATCTGCAGTGCCCGTTGTCATGGCAACTGCAGCGGGCTGCTGGTGGTACTCGGTGGTCGAAGGTGTGCTGAAGTAGAGCAGTGCTGACCAGAATGATGCTTGGGGTCTACCTGGGACACCCAGTGTCAGAGGATCAAAGGATCACAGCTCTGTCCGTCCTCACCTTTCTCCTCCGCCAGGGCGAGTGAATATTTCATGAGGATGCTGGAAGTGTTTTATCCACTTAATCTGTAGAGTGTGGCTTCATTAACAGCATGACATTTGTGAAATCCATGCTCAACTCCTCCAGGGACTGTGTATTGTTTAGAAGACAGATGTAAGTGGTATTTAGAAGACTTCCTGTGACCTTGTGAGTGCCTGGTTGGTCAGTCTGGTCTTCAGAGTGCACATGCTTTGTTTAAAAAAATGTGTGAATTTTGAGTTAATAAATTTTTACATTTAATTTCAGTGATTTTGTGTGTGTGTCTCATGTGCCATCACAACATTTTTATTATATGTCAGAATTCCAGATTTTGGGCTTAGAAAAGTCATGGAAATTAATAAAATCTTAAAAAGTCATGAAAGAAAATCATGAAATTTCTGTATTAATCAAATGTTTTCTGATTCTGCTCAGCTTTAATACATTTCATTGACTACAGATTGCTCTCTGTGAGTGCAATCTCTAAAAATTATTTTCAAAAATCCTTATAAAGTAATCACAAGCAAAAAGGGGAGAAATCTTGGAAAAGTAATGGAAATTCATTGTTCCAAGTGTATGGGAACCCTGATATATGTTAATATATAAGTCTGTATTATATTGGCCAGTGGCCACCCTGCTCTCTTCATATCAGCATTGGTATCAGCTAGGCCTGTCACGATTATTAAATAATCGTCTGATCTACCTCTTGTCTACCCTAAGGGCTTCTGATTTTAATTACCTGAGGAGCAAAACATCACGGCCCGCTGGAGGGGGGAGAGTGTGTGAACGTGGGATATCAGGGCCGCAAAGGCACCGTGGCAGCGACATCCTGCCCGGGGAGGCCGGGCCCTGTCCGTCCTTGTTCCTGACAGTGGGCTATCTCTGCCGGGCCCATGGTTCCTTCCATTCTAAAGGCCATTGTGTGGAAAAGGGCTGGGCCAGGAATGACTGGTTCCTGTTGGGCTCGATCTCTCGCTCAGCCAGCTCCGGTCCCACTGACAGATTCCTCCTGTTTTGTTTTGCTCTCTCTCTCTCTCTCTCTCTCTCTCTCTCTCTCTCGCTCTCTCCCTCTCTCTCTCTCTCTCTCTTTGTACTATTCAGTCATAAGTATACCAAAAGTAACAACAAAATTGAGGAGAGTTTGCATTGTTTTTATCATGCTTGCAAGGCAGCACAGAATTGGTATATTTCTCAAACATTCTGGTTAGGGATTGATCTAAACCCCTATAAGTTTAATACATGCAGAAGAATTAAACTTCTGCAGTTAATTCAGCCTAAACCAGTTAACATACTGTACAGACTCCATTCAAACTTTGTTCTGTAGATAATTTTATCCTTTGGTGTGTTATCTATTTTTTTTTTTTTTTTTTTTGTAAACATTATACTCTTTAAGGCACTTAAGATAGTTTGAAAATCTAAGTTTGAAAAAATGTATATAAACATTTATAGCTGCCTTTACACTGCATAGTGACTATTGCGGAGACGTAGCGCGTGTGGAAGCTTCATGCTATTCTCCGCGGCATCCATGCACTACTCACCACGTGCCCCACCGAGAGCGAGAACCACATTATAGGGACCACGAGGAGGTTACACCGTGTGACTCTACCCTCCCTAGCAACCAGGCCAATTTGGTTGCTTAGGAGACCTGGCTGGAGTCACTCAGCATGCCCTGGATTCAAACTTGCGACTCCAGAGGTGGTAAATTTACCTAAAATGTGAACATAAATTGGATACACTTTATATTAGGTGTCTTTAACTACTATGTACTTAAGCATTTGATGCAATGTACTTATTATGTACATATGTGCTGTTGCATTGTACTTACATTTAAAGTACCTGCATTTACCCCTAATCCTAAACCTAACCCTACCCCAACCCTTACCCTTAACCCTAACCCTAATATAAACCCTTACCCTACCCCTAAATCTACCCGTTCCTCAGCCTCAGTGGCAGAAAATGTGAATCTTGTAAGAATTTTGCAGAACAACATGAAGTTACACATTAAGTAAATTGTATTGTATGTATTTTAATGTTAGTATATAGTAGTTAAAGACACCTTATGTAAAGTGGGACCCATATTTTTCCAGACTTGCAAGCACTAGTATTTCCTTGAGGAAATGCAAATACATTTTTATTTTTTATTTTCTTGTATCTACAATATGTTTGCATTACATAATCTAACATATGCTGGGACAGCTGGTGTCCTCCCTTTTGAAAAAGGAGACAAAACCCTTCTAAAGTAGAAACATCTTTTTTTTCTTCAGTGTTTGCTGTTGGATCTGTCAGTTTGAGCATCTGGACTTTCTTCTGAAATTTGAACAGCTCCTGATCAGGATTTAGAAACGTGCTAGACAGAGACGTAGGTGTGCGAGAGTTCTTGTTCGTTATCGAAATGTCTAACCAGACAGACACAATGAATCTGTCACTCTCTATGTGTTTTTGTATTTTGCATGTGTTAGGGTGTAATAACTGAAGTATGTATTACTAGCACCACCTAGTGTGCAAAAACTAAGGGATGGGCCAAGCACCAACATCTTCACATCCATCTCTGTTTTATTCATGAGATTATACAGAATTAAAAATAACATCAAACTTTACAGTATGCAGTGCTCCTGATGAAACATGCTCTGTTCTGCAGTGAGGAAAAGCAGCTTGGCTGTCAGACAGCTGGTGGACCGGGCTGAGAGCAAAGCTTGGCACTGGTCCAAATGAAAGGGCTGATTTGTAAGTGACAACATGCTTTTCATGAATCAGCACAACTGCCTGTGTCACTTTATACTGCAATACAATTCAAACAAGCCACAAATTCAGTTATAGATCGATATACAGTATTAGCCAGGCCAATTAATTGGCCGTTATTTGTCCATTTGACATTATTGGCATAACTGTATCCCAGTGGCCAATTAATAAAAGTGGTCAGTTCCAAATCTACCAACAGCAATGTCAATGTCAAAGACAGTTTATCAGATAAATAAATTCATGTTTATTTAAATAAATAAATAAATCTTAATTGCTGTCATTAAATTGTATTATATAGCCTATATTGGCATTGTATTGGCCACTGGCCACCCTGCTCTATAGATTAGCTATTAAAAATAACATAGAGGTGGACCACTACGGATGATAGTTACACCCTTTAAAGGACGTCAGGTCTGGTCTTTGGAGAGGGGGATCATTTTGCCATCATGGGGGGCTCGAAGGGGCACCGTTGAGCTTGATTGGCATGTACTGTGTGGAGCAGCCATGCTGAAAAGGTGAAGTGGGAAAGTCATGAATAGCTGCGGTACACAGATCTGGCCTCGGCCTCAGCCACAGCTTGCTCTGGGACTCAGGGACAGCAGAATGGACAGATGGCTCAGGATTGGACACACATACACACACTCACACACACTCTTGCTTTGCTTTTTTCTTTTCTACTTTGATGCAGACCTACAACACTAAGGTAGTTCAAAAGCGATGGCGCCTACATGCACCATTTGGTACAAATATTAAAACACACAAAGTATTGGTTCACATACAGAAAACCGGATGGAACATTAACTTATGCATAACCCTATTTCCACATACATGTCCATTTATAATCATACAACATACTCTTACTTTGCTGTCTCCAGTATATGGAAGATTTCACAATGGCTTTAGATTACATGTACAAACATTAATCACGAGTGGGAGTAATTAATCAACAGAGACATTTCTGTTGAGTTTTGAGCTCTCACAATTGGCAAATTGCTCTTGTAACTCGCCTGGCCATATTTGTGTTCATTTTAAAGCTAATGTGTGTAATTTTTTCTATGTTAAAATAAATTTTCCTATTCCTTAATATGGAGAGACTACTAGAAGTAAACCATTCATAGGTAGATTTCCCCAAAAATTATAAACACTGTGGCACTGTGGCACTTTTAATCATTGATCTGTTTGTTTGAGTGATCCCGGCCAACTCAACAAAGCACCATTGACTTAACCCATAGTGTGAGTTTGGGGTGGGACTATCTGTTTGAGCAACCAATGGCAGATGGAGGGTGTATTAGGAAACAATGTTTATTTTTGCAATTTCATTTGGTGATGCTAATACCATAGAATTACACACATCACCATAATTGTTTTCTTTTTATTTTTATAGCACTTTACAGAATACATTGTTCCAGAGCTGCTTTTGAAAGAATAGTGCCTTACAAAATAAAGGCAACAGTGGCAAGAAGAAATTCTCTAAGATGTTGAGCAGAAGTTCCAGAAAGCAAGTTTAGCTTATCCTGACACAAACTCTGAACTCTAGGTCGATTAAACCAAGCATTGATTATTGGTTTGCGGTTATTGGTTCCAGAATACCAGTTTTGGGTTAGTTCACTCAACCCTGAGTTTGAAACTCAAAGTTTGTGTGCATTCACTCAGAAAGGCATTCTCAGCAGATGGCGGAATCCACGAGTCACCATTGAAACAGACTTTAAGAAGAAATATTGCAGTTACGCAGAACTTGAAGTTTAAAATGACTTCCAATGAGCATTATAAAGTTGTCTTCACTCGTAATAGTGATAAGGGCTGCATCAGTTTAGGGCTGAGAGTTTGTTTGACGGAAAGCATACTGAATCAATGAGTGAGTTTTTAAATACATAAAACTATACAAAATTTTACAGTACATGTAAAAGCCCAATTCAACATTTATATTAGACCTCTCTCACCCACATTAATGTTTAATAGGTCGGCCATTATGTTATTTGTTTGCACTTCATAATAGGTATTAAAATTCATATTCTATTAATATTATAATAAAAGCCTAGATAGGTTTACATTATTTTTTTTATTTTAAGGTTAATTTTTCTGGTATTTTGCCATGTACTGTGCTTTTATTTTCCCACAGTTCTTTTATTTTTAATACCATTTGATGTACCCAGTTTAACATTTGGGTTTCTAAAAACTTAGCATCATATCATCTTCCATTTCCCACAGTTGCTGAAGGTGTTTTGTTTTAATAGACCCTCTTTCAGTTATAGGTAGGATCTCCCACAGTTGTCATCAATCTCCGCAGTGAGGTGGTACTGAGCACTCACAGGAAAAACAGAGCAACACACTTACAGTACATAGGCGAGAAGATAGATGGCAAACGGCAAGTAGAGTTACAGCGTGCCGAATTTGCCAAACAACGGTGTCATATGTCCCGGCGCTACAGTACATCAAACAAGTCGTTTTATTTACTCTGACATCATCGCACAAATCGGTGGATTTGCGATTCAGAAACAGCAGCAGCAAAGTTGCATTTAACATCAAGCCTCTCCCAGACGTCACAGAGCATGAAACTGAGCAAAATGCTCAGAAGTAACAAAAACAAGCTTATTCAAAAATCTGACAATGTAAGAAACCCGCGATTACATGAGACTTATTATTCTCTGGTTTTGACGTCGAAATGTAACCGGTATGAGCACAACACTGCGCACATGTTATATGCCGGTAATAACACCAATGTTGTGTTGAACTCTGTTTCCCCGTTGGGATCTGTTTACCCCCAGCAGATCTGTATAGGGGGAACAGTGTCTGACGGTAACATTCTCCGCTGTCAGAATGCATTCCCCCATGCATAAACCTAAGCCTAACCCTTCCCTACCCTACTGTACCCTACCTACCCTAATCCTAACCTACACTACCGTACCTACACTAACCATAACCATAACCCCATACCCTATTGGGGCTAGGGGGAAACAGATTCCGACGGGGAACACAATTTGATACAACACTGGTAAAGTTTACATGCAACATGAAACGGGGGAAGAGGCCAAAAAAATTACGTGTGCCAATTGGTTTTTGCTCAAGCCACTAAATAATATTGAATTATGTACATATATTGTAAAACCAGAGGTCCTCTCAGGAACCTGATGATCAAGTCGTGTTTCCCCAAATACTTACCGTCTGCTGCATCGTGATGTGCCGATATAGCGGCTACATACACCTTCAAGGTGGAGGGGGACAGCCGCCCCTCCAGCCTCTCCTGCAGGAAGGAAAGCACCAATCTGACTGCGCATCTCTGGGGGTCCTTGCGTCGGGAAGAACACCACTTAGCGAACAGACGCCACTTCAAGGCATACAGGCACCTCATAGAGGGGGATCTAGCCTGAGGGATCATGTCTACCATCGCGGGTGGTAGGCCACTTAGGTCTTCCGCATCCCATCCAGGGGCCAGATGTGGAGATTCCAGAGGTCTGGTCGTGGGTGCCAGATGGTGCCCCGTCCCTGAGATAGAAGGTCCTTCCTCAGGGGAATTCGCCGGGGGCGGGGTTGTTGCGAGGAGTGTGAGGTCCGAGAACCAAGTCTGGGTGGGCCAGTAGGGTGCTACTAGGATGACCTGCTCCTCGTCCTCCCTGACCTTGCACTGGGTCTGTGCGAGTAGGCTCACTGGGGGAAACGCATACTTGAGGCAGATGATGTGCCAACGCAGTCGCGTGCTGGTCCCGTTGCATACGGTGCCACAGCCTGTCCTGGAGACCTACTCTAGGGGAACTCCAGCCTGTAGAAACGCCAGGTCTGACCAAGGGCTGAAGAGGCGGCGACAGATCAGTGTGACGACCACACGATGTGTCCCGCGGCGCCATGCCCATCTCGGGACTCGAGTCTGAAGCCGGTGCTGAAGCGGTCTCATATGCATCAACACCGCTGAGGCCGCCATATGCCCCATGAGCCTCTGAAAAAGTTTCGTGGAACCGCCGTTTTCTGTCTGAATGCTTTCAGACAGTTCAGCACCGACTGCGTGCGCTCGCTTGAGACTGAGTCCAACTCCAAACCGAGAAAAGAGATGCTTTGAACCGGGGAGAGCTTGCTCTTTTCCCAGTTGACCCAAAGCCCCAGCCGGCTGAGGTGCCTGAGCACCAGGTCCCTGTGCGCACATAACAAATCCAGAGAGTGAGCTAGGATTAGCGGGGCAAGGGCTGCCTCTGCGACTTTCGTGAAGACGCGAGGGGACAAGGACAGGCCGAAGGGGAGGACTTTGTACTGGTACGCCCAGCCCTCGAAAGCAAACCACAGGAAGAGTCTGTGTTGAGCCAAAACTGAGACGTGGAAGTACACGTCCTTCAGCTCTACCACCACGAACCAATCTTGATGCCGGACGCTCGCTAAAATGCGTTTTTGCGTCAGCATTTTGAACGGGAGTCTGTGCAAAGCCCGGTTCAGTACTCGCAGGTCCAAGATTGGCCTCAACCCACCGCCTTTCTTCGGTACGATGAAGTAGGGGCTGTAGACCCCTTCTTCATCTCGGCTGGAGGGACAGGCTTTATCCTTCAGCAGAAGGGGAGCGATCTCGGCACGCAAAGCAGCGGCATTCTCGCCCTTGACCGGGATGAAGCGGACGCCGCTGAACCTGGGCGGGCACCTGGCGAACTGAATCGCGTAGCCGAGTCGGACGGTCCGGGTCAGCCATCGTGACGGGTTGGAGAGTGCGAGCCACACGTCCAAACTCCGGGCGAGGGGGACCAAGGGGACAATCACGTCGGACGTACCGGCGGGTGGGGCCTCGTGACGGGGCAGAGCCTGAGGCGCCATGTCGAAGGGGCTCGAGCCCCGACCCTGTGGCCATGCCCCTGGTCTATCTACAAAAGATTCTCCTCCTGGCCCTCCACCAGTGGATGGAGTGGTCTGTCCACCAGCTCCAGAGCAGCGGGTCTCCTCATCCCTGGGTCGCCTGTCTCAGGGGCACTTCGAAGCCTTCCTGGGGTTCTTAGCGGCCGGCTGTGAGACAGGTGGCGTCTGCTTCCTGCGGGTGGCTCCACGCCGGGGCCGGGCTGTGGGGCCGGGCTGCAGCGGAGCCGGTGCTGTTGCAGCAGGAGGACGCCCTTGGCGATGAGCAGACAGGGTGCGGGGTCTTCAACCACGCCGAGGCAGGATGTGCTGAATAGCCTCCGTCTGCTGTTTCACCGCCGAGAACTGCTGGGCAAAGTCCTCGACAGTGTTTTGCGAACAGGCCAACCTGGAAGATGGGGGTTTGCACGCTCATGAAAATAGAGCCCATGATTTTTACAGCATTTGAGCATTTTAATGAATACAGTATTTGTCAATATATTGTATAACAGTCTCTGTCTCTTTAACTCAAAGGTAGTTCACATCAAATCAATCAAATCCCTTTATTGTCACTCAGCCATATTCACAAGTGCAACAGTGGGTGAAAGTCTTGGGTGCAGTTCCGAGCAACATAGCAGTATGACAATTACAATAAACATCTGATTTACACATAACACGGTTTACACATCTGTTACACAACACAGTATACACCTAATAATATACAATATACAGTATACACAAAATAAGAAGACTTCATACGAAAGAAAGCCGCGACCGCAACGTTGCCATAGTCATGTTTCGCAATAAGGACATGACCCGTCCATGAACGATGTCTCCGCATGGGCGGCGCCCAAACACGTAAGGCAGCGGTCGTGGCCGTCAGAAGCGGAGAGGTAACGACCGCAACCAGGAATTATACACAAACGGAAAGGCATCTTTAAAAAGACGCTCCCGTAAGTGCCACTTTTTTAGTTGAAGAAAATATACTCTTTTAGAGAAAGAATATACTCTTTTAGCCTGCCGAAGCGCCCAGGGGCGTTCTCTACACTCCACCGGTGCAGAGGGGGAGAAGCCGCTGAAATACACCATAAATCCAGCAGATAAGGTGAATGAACTTGGCGGATGAATTCAGCTCAATGAATAGAACCGCTCAGCTCTGAAGAGAAAATCTGAATGAGTGGTTGCGAGCCAGCTCCTTTAATGCACGTATGTCCGGGGGAGTGGCATGCAAATTCCACTCGCCATTTCCCATTGGCCTTTTCTCAAAGATCAGAGGTGTTTGGGGCTCCCAAGAGTGACCCCTATTGTCACTACATCGACACAAGGTCAAGTGAGTGACAGATAGGGAACTTTTATTTAGTTCAACAGCACTCTTGCTTTTGAGAAACCGCTTAAACATTATTATTATTATAATGATTATCATTGTAAATATACTTTTTAGTGAATAATACATTTTACTATACAGTATTAGCATACTGTATTTCTGTCACAAGTTAAATCAAGCTTTTGTTTTGAAATGAAGGCTTTTCAGTTTTTTTGTGTGTTTTTGATGGTAGCTTCACACCTCCAGATAAGCAGTTGTTCAAATGGACCAGTGATTATCAACGTGGAAATTGCTGCGATTTAATTATATAAACATAATCTGCATGCACTACGCAATTCACAGTGAATAAGGGCTCTGTTCTGTAACCTGTTACAACACCCACAGCAAGACTGATGATTTTAATGCAGTAATTTTAGCATATGAGCGGCTTCACACATTCACTGTAAAGCGCAAAGCACATGCAGACAGTATATTTAATTAAATCATATTTTTTTGTGGTTTGATAGTCACACTAGGACCTATCACAATTTCAATTAGATTAATGGTGCATACATTTTAACCCAAATATTTCAAATACGCATGTAAGCTTTTGAAAGTAGTCATGTGTCTGTCAGACATCACGCGGGTACCGAATTGACTCGGTGCACAGGACTACTGGTACTGTATAAACACTGGTATTGTGACATCTTTTTTATTTTAGGATCTACTTGGAACCGAAGTACTGGTACTTCTGACATCCCTACCACTCATTCTGAGTAAATTTACCCGGTTTACGAATAGCCCCAAGATGAGGAAGTAACCATGGAGGATTCTGGCATGTTGACAACAAGTACAGTCAACATGAGATGAAAACGTACTGTAACCACTTTCATATCAAACAGACTAAATATGATTAAATCAGAGTGTTTCACCTCTGAACGCTGCATGTTTCCTGTGTTTCATTCCTGAATTGACTATCTTCATGTGTTTTCTGCTGTCTGAGTGTGTTGCAGCTATGACAGAAATTGAACCATTTGCTCTATCCATTCGTACCCTCTTACTGGGCAGTCGTGCCCTTTGGGGTTTCTGTGAGAGACAGCAACATACTGGCTGGTCTAATGACCATCTCTCCTTCCACAGTTCCTTTGTGTCCTCGTTCTGCCTCTCTCTCCCTCTCTCTTTCTATTTTTCTGTCTCATTTCTGCCTCTGCAGCTCAGCCACCCTGCGTATGAACTGATCATCAGAGAGCTCTAATGGCTTCCAGCTGTGTGAAAAATCAAGCCCTTTAGGTTGGGTTGAGGATTAGACAATGCACAAGAAAAACAAGACTAATTTGAGCTTTTTTTTTCTGCATCAGTGTACTAAAAAAGACTGCTTCCCCCAGTGTCAACCCCCAGAATAGGTCAAAGTGCTGAGTGTGTGGGGACACTACATGTCTGCAACTCTGTTGCCCTTCCCATCGGGACCTTCACCTTGCAGGAAAAGACCCTGCTGAAGTCATACCTGCAGATTATTAGCTTTTCATGGAGCTTTCGAAGATGTCACAAAGTCTGGTGCTACTGGCTAGCTCCTTTGCTTGCTCCTCCAATGCTAAACAAAAACAGTTGTTCCAATGGAATCCCCTCAACTCGCTCTTTCGCATTGTCTTCTTTTGACTCTTTCAGTCAGTTAATGCAGCCAACTCTTAAAGCAAGCCTTTATCAGGCCTGGATGAAAATATATTCTCTTCACACTGACTCTGAAAGGTTTGTCAGATTGGTTTAAGAGGAGGGAGGGGATGGAAAAGAGTCCCAGAAAAGCCTGAATATTTAGTTTGCTGTATGCCTCTCAATAAAATCATTGATGTAGCAGCTCTTTGGAGATGCAAGGGGAATGGATGGGACTGGCTTTATGTGGAGTCGAGTTGAAGATGTGTAAGTGCTGACAAAAGGAAGTAGGGAGGAAATATTCTCACACGTCACTGCAGGAAACCCTCAAAAACTACTTGTTAAGCAGCCTCTTTTTTATTCTGCACTTTATACAATGGAAGAGTCAAGTTACAAAGAACCTCATCGCTACAATGATCTGCTCATCCATTGCGAATATTCAGTGTAGCTACATAACACTGCCAACACAGAGGTCACTGCCAAGCCAAGCAATTACTATTGGTCAGCGCTGCAAATTTGCATGTCAGAGTTCACCAAACTTGAACACCACATAAAATTTGCGTAGGGAAATTTTTCCCCACCGAAAGCCCATCAGGCGAAATTCCTGATCGTACAGACTCCCATTAAGATGACTGTATCTCACCTGTGTAATTTCGCTGTGCAAAGATAAATGTGACTGAGGCCACGTCCACGCTAAAATGTTTTTGTTTGAAGACACAAACATTTTGTTACATTTACTCCACCTCATTGACACTAGAACGTTGTTTTCCTCCATTGAAACATTTGGAAACGCTCTCCAAAAACGCATACTTTGGAAAACAATGACGTTAGGAATCCAAAACGTTTTCAGATGAAAATGGATTAGTGTGATGTGGCCTGAGCCTTTAGTGATAGTTCTGGAATTGTTCAATTATGTTTATGCTCTTGAAAGAATAGTGAGCAGAACTCTGCTGAAAAGACCAGCATTGCTGATCACCAGCTTATGTTGGGTTTTGGGTGCTTGTCCCCCAGCAAGGGATGCTGCTCTGGTGATGACCCTAACAGGCTTTTAAACTAGCTTCACCAGCTAGGTTTTGCTGGCGAAAAGCATGGCTATGCTGGTCTACCAGCTAGACCTGCACCAAACCAGCACTAACCAGCATAAACCAGTCTAGACCAGCCTGGTCTTTGTAGCAGGGCAAACAAGATGTTTTTGAAAGTATCAGAGTTTTTGTCCTTACACACCTTGTAGCTTAATTTAACTTTTATAATTTCGATAACTACACTGCATTTAACTTCAGTTTTTAAAGCTGCAGGAAGAAAGCTAATGAGAAAATTTTGCATTGTTAGAGATTTGGTAACTTTCGTAATTTAAAAGTGAATGCAACTGCTGCCATTTTAAACAAATCAACTTTGTTTGACACAGAACCGGTAAGAATTCTTTATTGAAGGTAGACAATCTTTTTTTGTCAGTGATTGAACATTTAATGTACAATTATCCTGAGTATTGTGTTATTGTCCATCTCTGTGAGACAAAATGCATCTTCGCGAACGCTTTTTATCTTAAAGCCACACTTAGTCCAGCCCCCAGTGTGGATAGATGGGTGGGTGGCAGATGCAGAAACATAGAGAAGGTATGCCATTAAAGAAAGAGGGAAAATCTGTCTCTCCACCCCTTGTTCTCATCCTCCTTTCACTCTCCGAAGTGTTTCCTCCACATGGAGCTCATCTGCTGTTTAAGGAGGCTGGGAGAAATGCCACCAACCTGACAGGGCCTGAAAGCCCAGACATATGTTAGTCAAATGCAGTGATGGCAGTCTGGGAGGGGAGAGAGAAACAGCAAATCTGAGAAAGACAGCAGAAAAAGAACTAGTGTGAGAGTGGGGAGGGGGAAGATCGCTACTCTAGAGACTTAAAACGCAGCAGCACAGATGCATACCTTTGTTGGATTCTCCAAATTGATTTTTATTGTTTTTAATGAGGTTGTTCCTGCTGCTTCTTGCACAAAGAGGCTGGAGGGAGGGTGATGGATGCAGGCAGGGCTACCGGATGCCATTATTTTGGATGAATCTAAAGCATTCGAGCATCAACGTGGTGAATGTTTAGATAGATAAATTAGGAGGTTGTTAAGTGAAGCTGATAATCTCAAACATGAGCAAACACACTGTTAACCTCAGATCTATATTTTCTCATTTGATCTAAATGTAGTAGTAAAGTAAGAACTGAATCTGGTTAAGCAGAAACAGATGTGTTTGAACTCAGATTGGCTGGGTGACCAGAAGTGAGTTGTTTTTGCAAGAGCACTCTTAATTCAGAACATATGAGACGAGACACATTCATAGCACATTGACCTGTATCATACATCTATCTATCTATCTGTCTGTCTGTCTGTCTGTCTAACCTCCGAACCCTCTTGCTCTCTCATGCGTGCTGTGTTGTGTGTGGCTGCCGCACGTCGGCTGGGAGGAGTCAGTGGAGGAGGCGTAGAGCGTGTGTGCACGTTTGCGTGAGCTCTAGCTGTCATTGTCTCAGTCCACGGGCTCTGTGAGTAAGTGTGTGCAGGATAGCGCGAGGCCCCAGTGGCCACACGTGCCCTCGTTAGTGCAGGGCATCCCTGGAAGCAGAGCAGAGCGAGAGGCAGGTCTCCATCTGGCCCCTCTCAGGCTCTCAAGGCAGGCAGACAGGCAATTTGACTTTCTCCCACACTTTGATTTGGTCACATAGCAGAGAAAGACGGAAAAAGACGAGGTTACACGGAAACAGGCAGAAATAGAGAGAATAACCGGAATTCTGTGATATCCAGTTTGGTCCCATCATCTATGCCAGGTGAGATTGGAAAGCTTTGAATGGGTAAGACTGAGGAAAACTGTGCATGTGTATGTTTAGATGCAAGTATGTGGAAGTACAAAATAATACTATACAGTGTTAAATGCTGAACCAAATGAACATTGTTACAGCTCTTAATGCTGTTGTTGCCTTTGTTGGCTGCTGTTGTTGCCTTTGTTGGCTGCTGATGGGAAAAAGAAACAAATCTGCACAAAACATATTCAAATAATGTGCTGTTTTATTGTTGTTGTTGTATTTCCTTGTTTGCATTTGTGATTTGATTATGAGTTATGTGAGATCTGCTGAAGTTTTGTATATGGGTAGTTGACACATAACATGTCCATGAACTTTCTTTTTAATCCATATCAAGATGTTAGTTTAATTTGTATACAAATGTATAAGGGAACATGTATAATTTAGGACCTGTAACTGGTCACCATGCACTTCTTTTTTATTACCATTTTTAATCACCTTTTTGCCTTGCATAGGTCATTTTAAATGTACAAAAAAATTTTTTAAGAACAAATATTCCATGTAGACTTTCAGTTGCTTTAATATGAGGTCATAAACAAAATGTAAAATGCTGTTTAAAATACTTTTAGGTGGAATTTAGCATGTCACACATGTAAACATTCCCAAAAGTATTTCATGTTAAGGCTCCATATACAGCTGAGGCCTCTCTCTGATATGCTAGAGGCACGCAGTCTCTACCTGTCTACCTGTTAAGTGGTTTCTAAGGAACATCAGAGGTCTGTTTTTGGAAGAATAAAATAACAGTAGAGAAACACAGGAGTGAAGAAAACAGACTGAAAGAGAGAAAGAATGAGAGAAGAGTTGCAGAGGGCAGCTGGCGTGCTGTGTGTGTGCAGGCTGCAGTGCTCCTCTTCACAGATGGTGTTGTGAGGCAAGCTCTGTTGGCACTGCTGCTCTCCTGTGTGCCTTGGCCACTACCTCTCTGCCAGCCTACCCGTCTGGAGCCCAGCTCTCCGTCTTCCCCTCTCCATCCATCCACTCCTTGTTTCTCTTTCTGTTTGCATCTAAATTTACAAGTGTAACATTGTTTGTTGTGTATGGAACAATGCTACTGTTGTTTCATTTCAACCTGTTACTTTTACTGTAAGTTCTTCAGTTCTGAATTTGTGCTCCCTATGTGTTAAAGTTATAGTTCACCCAAATTTAATTTCTGTCATCATTTACTTACCCTTATGTTGTTCAAAACCCTTATGAATTCCATAGAACACAAAAAGGAGATGATGGACAAAATAACAGTTTACTTTCATTGTATGGAAAAAAGATGCCTTGAAAGTGAATGGTGACTGAGGTTGTCAGTCCCTAACATTTCGCCTTTCCCAACATGAGGGTGAGTAAATGATGACAGTTTTAATTTTTGTTTCTTCAGTACATGTTTCTAACTGAAAGTTGTGGTGGTGGTCTGGTTTCACAATGTTTACTTTTCAAATGGGTGCTTAAAACATGTTTGTTAATATGTGGCTTTGTGTAAAGTTTGTGTTCATACATTGTGTATGTGTAGAATTGTTCTGGGAAGCTGTGGAAGAAGCAGCTATAAGCAGACGCGTGTGCCAGGTCAGGGACACTTGAGCAGAACTGACACTGGGTTATTTCGGACACCCATCTTCACTGGAGCTACCATTCCTCCAGGCAGCCGCCACAGACAATCTGTTCACTCGCTGGCAGCGTGCCAAACACTGTGCCGTCCATCTGTGGCAGGGACTGGAGCTCTCGACGCAGAGCAGAGCTTGGCTCGTTCCTCTCCGTCTGTAGTTTGTCACTTTTTTTTTGGGTGAGTGTTATCGAACGATACATTTCTAACGCACTTTCTCCGTTCACAATATTTCGCTTGCAGGTTATGCTACTGTAACGAGATAAAGGTCATTCTCTTGAGCAGTATGGAAGCAAGGCTCTCCGTCTTTTGTTTTGTTGCATGCTTGTTAAGGAGAGTAGCTATTTTCGTACAATACGTTTTTAACGCATCTTAAGTTCGCAATATGTTGTTTGCAGATTATGCTACTTTATTGTTGTTTTCTTGGGTATTACTGTATGGAAATAAGTCTCTCAGCCTGTAGTTTTGTTACTGAGAATGTTTTCAAACACCATGTTTCTAACTCTGTGTTTATCTATCTGCATTTCATTTGCAGCTTATTTTACTGTAACAAGAATAAAGGTTGTTCTCTTGGGTAGTATGGAAACCTTTTGACCTAAGTTTAAGCATTAAAGACAGCCTCTCCAGAGTGTATTTAGTCATTAAGGAGCCACTCAGTGATGGCAGCCAGTCAGTTGAGGGTGCAGTCATTGCCTGGAGCTACGCCTCAGTTCCCTGTACTGAAAGCCATTAGCAAACTGCGGCCAGTGCCACAATAATGCACACACACACACAGAGAAAGGGTGGAAGTGCCCTGATGTTAGGTCATTCACCACTAACTCCTGCATCTCCTGCCTGCCAGATGTGACTCAAATCATTTTTAAGGTCTCTCAGAGGGGAAGGGAGAAAGAGAGAGAGAGTTTTGTGTATCTGCACAGTAATTGGGAAGGGGAAGGCTTAGGCTAGTTGTTTTTTAAATCTGGTTCTACTTAGTAAATCTCTATCCAGAACTGTGTTTCATAAATTATCGACATATTTTTCTGCGCAGTGGACTTAACTCACTCTAATTTTGAACACATGGCTTCTGTCATGTGATATTTTCAAAACACTGCAGTAGGGCTGCCCCCTGATAGTCGACCAAAGGTTAGTCGATGAGAAGGGTCTTGGTCGACCAAGTTTTGATTGGTCGGTTGGTCGCAGACAAATCTCCACATAAAAATTACGAACACCGGTATTACCACTGGTTGGACTGTGGGTGGTACTATGGGGTAATTTTCGTTAAGCAGGGTTAGGGTTAGGGTTAAGCCTACACAATAAAGCAAGACACATTGATTTCAAACTTAGAACTTTATTTTTTATTTATTTTAACTAAAAATTCAAATTGGTGTAAATAACTGGTAAAAAATAAGTGCTATTAAAATGTGTGTTGTTCAACTTTTTGAAAGATGCTTTTACAACAGTTGTGAAGGGCAACATCTCTCTGGCAAAGAACCTACTTCATCTGTGCATTCTCTACCGGTATTCTGTATTTCGTTATCCGGGAAAATACATCATGTGTGTGAATAAATTCGTTTTGTTCCTTCATTTAAAAAAAAAAGTTTTTGAAATTGATGACTTAGACCGAATAATTAAGAATAGCAGCCAATAAGTGCCCAACATAGATGGGAACTCCTTCAATACTGTTTAAAAAGCATCCCAGGGTGATACCTCAAGAAGTTGGTTGAGAAAATGTCAAGAGTACATTTCTGCAAATTCTAGGCAAAGGGTGACTACTTTGAAGATGCTAAAATATAACACAGTTTTGATTTATTTTGGATTTTGTTTAGTCACAACATAATTCCCATAGTTCCATTTATGTTATTCCATAGTTTTGATGACTTTACTATTATTCTAAAATGTGAAAAAAAAAAAAAAAAAACAATTATAATAATTATAATAAAGAATGAGTAAGTGTTTCAAAACGTTTGACCGGTAGTGTGTGTATATATACATATATTAGGGGTATAACGGTACACAGAAGTCACGGTTCGGTACGTACCTCGGTTTTGGGGTCACGGTTCGATACGAGTTCAGTATAACAGGAAAAAGCAACAAATCCCAAATGCTAGGTTCTTTTCATTTATTTTGAACAGACAGTAGTGCAAATTACAGTTTGTTCCACCTAGTGGCATTTAGTACCCCCTGGGGTAGTTGGTACAGTACAGCCTCCTTTAGTTTTTTTTTTTTTTTTTTAGTTCAATTACAGACAAGTACAATGCAAAAAGTACAAGGCAAATATAAGGCATTGTGGTACAGTTCAGAGTATGTGAAACAGAGAATAACAACAACAACTAAAACATAAAATGAACATATATGTAAAAATATGTTCTGGGATAAAATAGTGCTATATAATATTAGGGCAGTTACATGAATTTGAAAAGCTTTAACATTTTTATTGTTTTTATAAGCTTTTTGTTTTGTGATCTCATGTTTGAAAGGGTTTCAAAGTATATTGTGAAATCAGAATTACAAAAGGTAATATATGAGGGTTTCTTTTGAGTTATTTTTGTCTTATGAATATAAAACTTTGCCAAAATAATTAAAAGATTAATAATGTAATTTTGTTTTTCAGAACAATATGGGTTTTGAAAACAAAGTAAAATAAGGTTCTAAATTAAGAGTTTTGCTTAATTTTTTTTTGTCATATCTATTTTAAAGTCAGTCCAAAAAGAAATAGAAAAAGGGCAATAAAAAAATTAATGTTCAATATCTTCAAAAGATGTGTTACAAAAAGTATATTTGTCACAAACAGTATGAATATATCTACTAATGGCTGCATTTACAGGATAACATCTATGAATAATTTTGTAAATTATTTATTTTACTTTATTAGAAATAACATATTTATATGGTAATGTCCAAATGCTGTGCCAAGATATACAATGACAGCCTCCTTTAGTGTATTAAGCACTAAGCAGTAAACAGAATGCACTCTTGCATAGGCCATATTTTTTTGTAGGGTTGATAAAAAACAAAAGGTATTTGGTTACAATCAGCTAAAAAACTGAAAAGCATCTCTTGTACAAAATAAATAGAATAATGAAAAATTAAACTTGTGCATTAGGAGAAGCCATTCTTGTTTTGGGTTGGTGCATAGATCAGGGTTCCCCAATTAGTTTTCACCAAGGGCCATATTCTGTCAACAATACAAAGCCAAGGGCCACCGCCCTCAATGTTATGAAAACATGTTTGTGCTGCTGCTAATATTATTATTATTACTATTGTTGTTTTGATTGTTTTTGTTAAAAGAGTCGTGACATAAAGATCCTGTTTTTTTTATACGTTTTTTCTCAGTATTAGTAGCCTGTTTTATTTATTCAAACAATTATGAACATTTTGTTTGTATACAGAAAAACAAAACTACACAACTTTGCCTGTTGAAAAAAATTTTAATAATAAAAATGAAAAACTTTAATGAACAATCTGGATCTCCATGTTCTCCATGGAACCGTTCCTGCTCATCTCCAAACGGGACCTACTCCCTGCACTTTCCCTAATTGCAAATTCAGTTATTAGACCTGTTAGCATTAATATTGTTATTGTTCTTCCTTTGATTAATGGGGGTCAAACTGTACCTGTATTAATTGACATATACTCCCCATTCAATGAGAGAAGTGACAGCGACGGGCTGAAGCAACCTCTGATGTTGGGACTTTACTCTGCTGTAGCAATCCTGAGACACTGATTAAGATGTGCACTATCCTGGTTCTTGATGATATTCATTATAGAAAACGATGACACAGATGTAGGTGCAGCTGGCACCCCCGAAAATTATATAATTGAACTGTTTGTACTGCAAACACCTGGTCTGTTTTTGAAAGGCTGCTTATGGTGTTTTGTCTTAATATACATTATTTAATGTATATCATATTCTCCTGGCATTAAAAATAGCAGAGAGGTTCGGCAATTCATTTGCACTAAGTTCGTAGTAAAAATATCCCATAAAAAGAATCTTTACATGCAATATTTTACTGTACACAAATGAACTTCAGAACCACACTGCTATTTTTATTGCGAGGAAAATATAACAAAGTATTGCAATAATTTCAAAAAAGTAAAGACCGTGAGCCAGTGATTTCTTATTTGTAATATTAGTCCTATGCATCGTATTTTGTGCTGTACTATACATGTTATTCTTAATGTGCACTATTGTGCATGTGTATTTGTATCACAGAACCTTGTGTTATATTATCCAGGCATTAATCCAGACATTATAAAAAGAGTAGTTGGGTTCGGGACCCCTTTACTCGTGGCAAAATACATGTTCAAATATAAACAGGATGATATTTATGCAACATGCGTCAACACCATGGAAAGAACATAATGAAACAGTTATGCCAAAATAGGTAAATAAATGCCTTAACAGCATTCATCTAGTATTCACAGCTGGGCAGGGCAGGAGACTGGGAAAATGTTTGTAGAACAGCAACAACGCCGCCTACTGTACGAGGGTGAAATTGTGTTTGGTTTTTATTTTTCACGGACTCTGTGAGTGTTTCGTTGGAGGTTCGTCTCGCAAAATCGTCACAGATTTGGTGTAATAAGGCCTTTGGCGCGGACCAAACAGTTGTCTCGCCTATTGAGGAACCCTGGCATAGATGGTGTCTTCTTCTTCTGCTCTTTCTGTTGTGGTGGTTAGCAAACAGTGTTGCATTACCACGTGCGCCCCCTTCTGGATTGGAGTGGATCGCCTGTGACTGACTGTATTCTTCATCTGCCTGCATGCACTGAACCGTGATGTCAGTACTGTGATGGTTCGGGACGAATACATGTACAGTTACACCCCTAATTTATATTATATATATATATATATTGCAATATCCAATTACATCGGCAACCCCCAGGCTGAGGGATCGGTGAATATTCTTGCTTCAGTGTTTTTGCATTGAAAATTAAATTCATTTATTTAAAAAACGAAAAACTTAAATCAAATACATTTCTAAATTTAAATTGCACTCCAATGAAATGAAAAAGCAATTAAAATAATGAAGTGATAAAAGAATAATAATATATATATATATATATATATATATATATATATATATATATATACAGGTGCATCTCAATAAATTAGAATGTCGTGGAAAAGTTCATTTATTTCAGTAACTCAGCTCAAATTGTGAAACTCGTGTATTAAATAAATTCAATGCACACAGACTGAAGTAGTTTAAGTCTTTGGTTCTTTTAATTGTGATGATTTTGGCTCACATTTAACAAAAACCCACCAATTCACTATCTCAAAAAATTAGAATATGGTGACATGCCAATCAGCTAATCAACTCAAAACACCTGCAAAGGTTTCCTGAGCCTTCAAAATGGTCTCTCAGTTTGGTTCACTAGGCTACACAATCATGGGGAAGACTGCTGATCTGACAGTTGTCCAGAAGACAATCATTGACACCCTTCACAAGGAGGGTAAGCCACAAACATTCATTGCCAAAGAAGCTGGCTGTTCACAGAGTGCTGTATCCAAGCATGTTAACAGAAAGTTGAGTGGAAGGAAAAAGTGTGGAAGAAAAAGATGCACAACCAACCGAGAGAACCGCAGCCTTATGATTGTCCAGCAAAATCGATTCAAGAATTTGGGTGAACTTCACAAGGAATGGACTGAGGCTGGGGTCAAGGCATCAAGAGCCACCACACACAGACGTGTCAAGGAATTTGGCTACAGTTGTCGTATTCCTCTTGTTAAGCCACTCCTGAACCACAGACAACGTCAGAGGCGTCTTACCTGGGCTAAGGAGAAGAAGAACTGGACTGTTGCCCAGTGTTCCAAAGTCCTCTTTTCAGATGAGAGCAAGTTTTGTATTTCATTTTGAAACCAAGGTCCTAGAGTCTGAAGGAAGGGTGGAGAAGCTCATAGCCCAAGTTGCTTGAAGTCCAGTGTTAAGTTTCCACAGTCTGTGATGATTTGGGGTGCAATGTCATCTGCTGGTGTTGGTCCATTGTGTTTTTTGAAAAGCAAAGTCACTGCACCCGTTTACCAAGAAAGTTTGGAGCACTTCATGCTTCCTTCTGCTGACCAGCTTTTTAAAGATGCTGATTTCATTTTCCAGCAGGATTTGGCACCTGCCCACACTGTCAAAAGCACCAAAAGTTGTTTAAATGACCATGGTGTTGGTGTGCTTGACTGGCCAGCAAACTCATCAGACCTGAACCCCATAGAGAATCTATGGGGTATTGTCAAGAGGAAAATGAGAAACAAGAGACCAAAAAATGCAGATGAGCTGAAGGCCACTGTCAAAGAAACCTGGGCTTCCATACCACCACAGCAGTGCCACAAACTGATCACCTCCATGCCACGCCGAATTGAGGCAGTAATTAAAGCAAAAGGAGCCCCTACCAAGTATTGAGTACATATACAGTAAATGAACATACTTTCTAGAAGGCCAACAATTCACTAAAAAAATTTTTTTTATTGGTCTTATGATGTATTCTAATTTTTTGAGATAGTGAATTGGTGGGTTTTTGTTAAATGTGAGCCAAAATCATCACAATTAAAAGAACCAAAGACTTAAACTACTTCAGTCTGTGTGCATTGTATTTATTTAATACACGAGTTTCACAATTTGAGTTGAATTACTGAAATAAATGAACTTTTCCACGACATTCTAATTTATTGAGATGCACCTGTATATATATATATACACCTTTCCATTTACCGTCAGGCAAGAATCCATCTTAACATCAATTACTTACACAAATGAAGACATAAAAACAATTATAAATGTAAAAATAATAATTATAATGATGATAATAATCACTGAAATATAAATCATGGTTCGGGGTGAACATGGTTTTGTATTATTTTATGATTTAATCACAGATGTATAGGCTGCAGAGTTGTGGTCACAATGAACTGCTCTGTGGAAATAAAGTGAACTGAACTCAAAGCACCTCCTGAGCTGAGGTGTCTGAGGTCATTTACAGCACTTATGGACGATACTGTTCTTGCAAAAAAATAAAAATAAAATAAAAAAAAATCAGAAGACAGAAACAAAGAAAGAGTGAGAACCTTTTACATGCGTGTTCCACGAGACTGCACGCCTCCGTACCAACAGCGCGTCATACATGCGCATAGACAGCTTTTCTGTCATCTTTTCTTAATAATATAATAAAGTGTGTTTCTTCATATTAATTTGATAATAATAGTAGCCTAATAATAATAATAATAATTTAATGCATGGGAAAATAAAAAAACGAGCCAAATATTGTCTTGACATTGTTAAAGGCATCAGCTATTGGCGATCACACTGACCATCGTCCATCGATCCCCGAGACATCGTCTGTCGGCACAACCCTAATGTGCATTTCTCTCTATAAATTAACAAAATGTTCAGACAGTCTCCTTGCTGGTTTTTCTGACACATTTAGAATCATTACCGCTTTTGCTGGTGTTGCTGTGGCTCGCTTCATGCGTGCGCTTGTAAAATGTATATTTTAAAGGCTCTTTATTACGGTTGAGTATTTTTCTGTAATGTAGAACAGTGTTTGCAATGTTACTTATAACATTCTTTCTCAGCCCTGGAACTCAAACCATTTTCTGATGCCCCTCAAAAAATATATTCAAGTAATTAAATGAATATCATAAACTAGTCGACTAATGGCTTAAATTAACTCCTACTAGTCGACTAGGAAAATCTTTGGTCGGGGGCAGCCGTACACTGCAGACAGAGGTCCCAGCAGAAATAAACTGTCATCTTGCTGCCAGGTCTGTCTTTTTCTCGAGCCCACCTGCCCCCCTCATCGTTGCCTGTCAGTTATTCCTTTATCACATAGCTGTGTTTTCAGTTAGCGAGAGCAATATATTATTAGCTTAAATTTTTGAGTGTAGTAAAACAGCGTTATGTTATTGTAAAACATGAGCCTCTTTATTATCTGCTGAAAATTGATTTGGCATCCATCGCCGTGGGCTCGTCTCGTCCTAGCATCAGATACTTCGCCAAGCGATTGTTGCCAAGCGTGGAGAGACGTCTATTCATAGCTGCCACAGCCAGTGAGAATAAGTGGCTGAAATGAATAAAGTGAATAAATGGACAAAGGCCTGCAATTTGCAGGTTTGAGTGGTGCTAAGGGCAATGAGCAGAGAGCAGAGGTAATTGCAGTCTGCTTGAGGTGGAGGAGAGGACAGGAGCTGTATATGGATATGGTTGAAGTATCTAATGTATGTTCTTTCTGTTCACTCGGGTTTATTGTTGCTTCTCGTGATGGTAGAATAACTTGACATTTGAATTCAAATGATTCTCAGTATTCTCATGAGTACGTTGTGATGTGGGATCTTTCAAGGGTTTTCAACTTTTCGACTTTTATGTGTGTGTTATTAGTGCTTGACCGATATGGGCTTTTTTCTTTCTTTTTTTTAAAAAAGAGAACAGGGTGGAAAGTGACTGATATACTGTATATACAATTTAATGATGGCAAGTGAGATGTACACAAAATTGCTAAACTGAAATGTCTCAAACTGTGCTCAAATCTGCCAAGATACTTGATCTGTCTGTGATCAAAAGTCAGAGATTTAAAAATGAATTTGATTTGACATCAAATTTTTCCAAGACCAAAGTATCTGAGCTATCCTATCCATTCATTGTATTGCTTTGTAATCTTTCTGTATGTCAACAACTGTGTCATTTGTGCCTATTTTATTTCTCTTAAGGAATTTTAGGAAAAACCTCTGCTCCTAAACTGAAATATTTAGGAGCCAAATGGCTGTTTTTAGTTGCCAAATTACAGAGTTGATAAATTTAGAGGGCTTTTCAGAAGCTAGATAGAAAGTCGAAGAAGAAAAAAAGACAGCTGATAACTGATTAATGCACCGATGGTTTTAAAAAATCTATGTATGTGACCTGCTCCATCATTTTGAGTCACTTTATCCCAGAAACACATTTTGAGTTTTATGCACAAAAGTGAAAAGGAAAGCATTTAAATTATAAATCTCATAAGCGGTTTGGAGTAGAAACATAATAATTATATCACTAGAAAGCTTAGACCTTCCTTCTGACTAAAGATCACAAAACTCAAAACGTGTTTCTGGGTCAAAGTGACCCAAAATGATGGAGCAGGTCACCTATATTATATACAGTATATGCAGTGTGTGTATATACAGTATGTATATATATAAATATAGACACATAAACATACACTCACCGGCCACTTTATTAGGACCACCTGTACACCTACTTATTTATGTGATTATCTAATCAACCAATTGTGTGGCAGCAGTGCAATGCAGAAAATCATACAGATATGGGTCAGGAGCTTCAGTTAATGTTCACATCAAAAATGTGATCTTAGTTATTTCGACTGTGGCATGATTGTTGGTGCCAGATGGGCTGGTTTGAGTATTTGTGTAACTGCTGATCTCCTGGGATTTTCACACACAACAGTCTCTCAAGTTTACTCAGAATGGTGCCAAAAACAAAAAAACATCTAGTGAGCGGCAGTTCTGCGGAGGGAAACACCTTGTTAATGACAGAGGTCAAAGGAGAATGGCCAGTGGAAAATCCCAGGAGATCAGCAGTTACAGAAATACTCAAACCAGCCTGCCTGGCACTAACAATCATGCCATGGTCGAAATCACTGAGATCACATTTTTTCCCCATTCTGATGGTTGATGTGAACATTAACTGAAGCTCCTGACCCGTATCTGCATGATTGTATGCATTGCACTGCTGCCACACAATTGGTTTATTAGATAATCGCATAAATATGTAGGTGTACAGGTGTTCCTAATAAAGTAACTAGTGAGTGTATATATTTATTATTATTATATAAAATGTGTTAAAAACTTTATTAGTGTTTTGTTACTGTGATGGGGCAGCCCAGACACGGAGACTACAAGAGTCCAAATTAAATGAAATCCCAATAATAACTAGAAAAAAAAAATTAGGTACATAATGTCTTTTAAATATAAATAAGCCTGAAATACACTGGGGACTCTTATTTTGAAATGTCTGCCCTCCCAGGTGCTCCAAGTTGATAACTCGATGTCTGATTCACTGACGGCTGATTCACTGGCCGAGTTCGGAATGGCATACTGCCATACTACTCTTACTATTTCTGCCATAGATGATATGGCAAAAGTAGTAAGCGTAGTATTGATAGTATGCCATTCTGAACTCAGCAACCCATACTGGAAAAGTGACTCTAATTCAAACTGAGCTCCTGAGTTCAAACCTTTTTTCATGAAACTTTTCTGGTGATTTATTAAAAAGACCCAGTTCAAAAGAGTCATTTGTTCATGAATCGAATATCATGGCTCGCTCTGTGTTTGTTGCAGCAAGCTCATCTCGAAAGATGTAATTGAAGAACTCACAAGATGATATCTTACGAAACCGCATATGAACGCACACAAAGTGTTCCAGACTCTCTCCAATGAATACTAGATTTTAAATTATTGTTTTTTAAATTAAAGCATTCTGGGGCTCTGTGATGCACTGATCAGGAAATTTTAGATCGATACAGATCATCGATATTTTAACATTGTTAAATGAGCAAATGCTCATTTATTAGAGTAGCAGTGTATGGGCGTTTTCCAAATAGCATTTTTGCACCCTTGAAGGGCACTGCAGGAAGTGCACGCCACTCGAAGTGTCGTTCCAAATGACATTTTTTCTCGAAGGGCCCTTCCACAAGACCGTTAACGAAGGGCGCATTCATAAAGTAATGCCATGCTCTCTTCAGAGCGCCCACATTAAGAGCTCTGTCTGTTGGAGTGAGTAGGGCATAGGGATGATAACTTCGATTGGAATTTGCCCAAAGTGTGAATTTGTGCATCCGTCAATTAAAATCTAGGCACGATCGCCGATCACAGAATTAAGACGAAGATCAGCCGATTGCGATCGGTGGCCAATCGATTGGTGCATCCCTAGTTAATGGCTTCTTTTTCTGGCCATGTTACATTCTATTTATGTGCTGTTGTTTTCACCAAACAAACTTTATTCAATGACAAAGTGCTTCTTGTAAACCTTGTGCAAATCTCATGAGGATATGTGACTTTAACCTACACGCTGCTAATGAGGGACACAGTGAAAAAAACACAGACGTGTTGGTGAATAGCCAGTTAATGCCATGTGTCTAGGTGCTGAGCCATATTGCATCTTTCTCTATTCCTCTCTCTCTTTCTCCCCACTTTTCAGCTGGCATCTGCTCATGCCAGGAAGCTGAGTGAGTCATTGACTTGAGAGTTGGAAGAGCTTCATACTAGCGCTTGAGAGCACTAATCTCAGTATAATAGGCCTTTTATTGAAAAATGCTGTAATTCTGCCTCTCTAGATAAGAAGTTAGTAAATAATGATTTACTGTTTGTTCAAAAGATGCTGGAAATTGCAGTTATGCTCATAGTGTAATTGCAAAACCTTCATTGTTCCTATTTCAATTATGATCATCTGTTTGTAGTTGAGGCAGGAGTGGAGATTACAAGTGCTTTTTAAAATTTTCATTTATGTGAGATCCCATATGAGGTCTTACTCTCTCACAGCATTTATTTATTTTTTATTTTATTTTTTTAATACTGGCAAAAAGATACAGCACAAATCTGTGCGATTTGAACGGATGCATAACAGCAGTAGTGAATCACTTTTATTGTTCCTCTACACTTGTTTTCTTCTTCTGTTCTTCATGCTGACGGGGCCTTATTTCAACAGATGGTTAAAACAGACATTAAGATAAATCCATTTTGAAGGAGAAGAGGAAAAAAGAGTCTTCACTCTTAAACACTGCATCTGTTTTATTGGTCAGTCTTCTTTCTTGACGCAAGACCATATTTTGAAATTGATCAGCAGATGGCTCCCAGTCCACCGTATTTACTGCTGAAATGTTTTGTATGCGTACACTGGGAACGTGTTATACCACATTAATGGCAAACTGTAAAAGTAACAGTATCCACTTAGACCAACACAACTGTTATCAAAGTGGGTAGCTATAGTGTGAAATTACTTTCTTTTAAAGGTTACCACTGTTGGTAACAAGAGTTGTGGACTCATTTCTGGTCTTGATCTGGGTCTGGGTCTCTGGATTAGATCTTTGTATGCATCTGCGCCTTGAATGGTCTAGTCTTGGACTATATGGGTATATGGGTTTTAGGTGGTCTAGTATTGGTCTGCATCTTAAAGGGGCTGGTCTTGATGGCCTTATGCCAATAGGGCCTTATTTTAGATGTTTAAACAAGACATTAATATAAATCCATTTTGAAGCACAATACAAAAATTTTTTTTGTCTTGTTTTCCAGTAAAAATATCTAAACATCCTTAAAACAAAATTTATATACTTGACAAGCAACATGATATTAAGTCTTATTTTCAGAGGAATCTGGCCAATTTTGTGATGATTATGCTTAAAACAAGAAAAAAACAATTTTCCAATGTGGTAAGACAAATAAACTTGTTTTCTCTTTGAATTAAGTTTATTTTTCTTACCCCATTAGCAAATTGTGTCTTGTTTTCTTGTTGATTAGCCTGAGGGGTCTTGAAGGGTCTAGTCTTGGTCTGGATCTGGCTCTTAGGGGGTCTGGTATTGGTTTGGATCTTGGAGAGTCTAATCTTGACTATAACACTGTTGGTAACCTAAAATGTAATTTATGGATACTTTTAAGATGGGGAATGATGGTGAGGAAAGAGCTGATTGAAAAGAGCAATCTCTTTAAATATCAGATTGCACAGGTTGCTGTGCACAGCAGCGGTTGGTGGGTGGGTGGGTTGGTAACTCTTGAGTGAGCACAGACTGATGCAGGTCCCTTCAGCACGCGCATCATTTGATGGAATGGAATGGAACGTTGGCACACCACCTGGCACCGGCCAAGTGAGGCCCGGAAAACAACTGCGCCTGGGGAGAGACCTTGAAAACTGAGGGCTGGGGGGGGAGAGTGAGCGAGGGAGAGAATGAGACGGAGAGTAAAATAGCAGTCCAAAGGGACAGGCTGTGTTGCAGGGAGAATGAGCAGAATAAGTGCTGGAAATGAGTTCCAGGAGGGTGGGGGCATCCATACATCTTCCCTGACAAGCAAGCGGGGTTTGATGGGCCACGCTCCATGCACCATTCCATCTGGCGGAGATGATTGCATGGTGCATCGGCGCGCACAAGTTCATAATGTATTCATGCCGATGCAATGCTCTCTCCCCCTCTTCCCCCTGTTCACCCTCAGCCTCGGATACCTGCGACGGCATCTGAATTCCAATTATCCAAAGAGACAATGTTGTCTCTTACTCGCCACATTACTAACGGGCCGTTCACACTTAACACGTGTTTGTGTCCATCTGTGCTGTTTTCCATTGTTTATCAATGTTAACGTGCTGGACGGATGTCTTTGACAATTGTGCTACATGTCACTGTTTATTCGGCACCTCGCGCAGAACTTAAAGTTTTAATAATGCGCCTTAAGACACCTGCATTCTGTTCCATTCATTGTGCTGCGTTTAGATTTTCTTAGCTCAATATTGCATAGCATTCACGTTTCACGCCACTGTCTGTCCCGTGAGATGGCTTCACGTGAAAGGTGCACTCTATCTTGCTTCCATCACCTCATGACCCTCAGTCTGATAAGCGAATGAAGAGTCTCAGCCGCCTATGAGGGAAGCAGGCTAAAAGCAGCTGTCTTTTCAGCATTAGCATGCAGCTGATTGGCTTCCTGTGGCTTTGGCACATCATGCGTCACATTAGTGGGCACAGCTATTCTCTAAAGAGCAGAGCATCTACTTCTTCACTCCAAAGCACATTCCTATGTGTTTGTGAATTGACACTAGCATGAATTCCATGCTTGTCCAGGTGGACTAATGTGCTGATTAATGCTGGTTTGGTTCTGGTCTAGCCAGTGAAATAACAAAATGTAGCTGGTAAAGCTGGTTGACCATGGTCTTTCTGGTGGACTGCAAAAAAATGTCTTAGTATTTTTGTCTTGTTTTCCAGTAAAAATATCAAAATATCTTTAAAAACAAGATAAATAGACTTGAGAAACAAAATTACATAAGATATTAAAGGAATAGTAAGGCAGAATGACTCACTCACTGTTCACTTTCACAGTATACCAGCATCCCAATTTGGGGACCAGCATCCAAAATACAACATATGCCATGTTGGTCTTTTCAGCTAACTGAAAATCCTGCAGTCAAATAACTGTGTGGATTTCTGCATTACCACAGGCGTTACAGGTATAGTCTGAAATCATTGGGTCTGATATAAGGCTGAATTATCACAGCAGATTAGATTTCACAAAGCTTCTCCTAAACTAACTCAACTAGAAACTCTATCTGCTGTGTAGGAGGATGAATCGAGTTTCAGCTTTATCATCTCACAATGACACAAAGGCAAAGATGCACTGGAGAGATCCTGATATTAAATTCATAATGCATTTGTATGTGGGGAGAGTTTCTTCAGAAACATCCTACAGGGATTGTAATTCGCAAAAAGAAAATGAAATATATTATTTCTGACCTTTTTCTCATGTGCAGCTTGTGTACACACAGATGCCTATTTTCACCACCCAAGAATGAGCTGAACATTGCCGCCTGTGCAGTGAGTGATGTAAGGGATATGTAAGCCAAGCAAACAGAATTGCAGAAATTAAATTAACCACACACAATGCACAATATTTATGCACAATATTTATACAAAATAAAAATAAAAAAAATAATAATAATAATTTTACCATTTTCAAACCATTTTACTGTTGTAATGTGACAGAAGTATATTAAATGTTAAACAAAATGCAGATTTTATCTATCTGGAATTGATTGGTTCATAAAAAGTGGCCATGCTGTACATATAATTCAACAGAAGTGCTACTTGGAGGATCAATAACTAGCTAACCTCCGAGCTGCTCTTTGATTCACCTTACCAGAAAAAGAAAAAAAATCTTATGTTAACAGCATACATGACTAACTGTTTTGATTTTAGAGGCTAACTAACTTGACCATAAATGTGAGGGTGTGACTCAGTACTACACAAGTTCTGCTGCTTCTGATTTGGTGGTCTCATTAAAAATAGTGTGAAAGTTTAAAATTCCTCCTTGACTTCCGCTGTGTCTAGGCATGCATATTGCCGATATAAGGAAAACAAATATAAGGAGAGCAAGTAGGAGTGCCAGTCACATCATGACAAGGTATTCACTGCCACTGTCAGGTCATGAAAAATGACCAGGCGTGGAGTGAAGATGAGCGAGTCTGTGCTTTCTAATGCTCAGTTTGACGTGCCATTTAATGGCGATCCATATTTCTCTAGAGCTCTTTTGAAAAGCAATAAAAGACCTTGCCCAACAGGAAAATGGAAAGCACTTCATCGTCCTTCCTGGGAGCCACATTAAATATCTTGCTGCATCAATATCCATGGTGACCCACCTAATATTCATCTGTGCCGCTCCTCCACCAATTTCCCGTACTGAAAGGCAAGGTAACCGAAATGCACTCTGTGCATTAACTGCACCGATTAAATTTACGAATTCAGGGCAGGATGGATGTGCACTCTAGTATGTTTTTTTGAGCCTGTTTAAAAAATGCAAAATTGCACCTTTTTCTGCAAGAGTGAACTCATTTGAATTGAGTTATGCATTGCTTTCTTTCCACAACATATTCATGCATTCTACCACTTTTAGGTGGGTTTAATGCCCTGGTATGATGTCATTTATTGGTTATCCTTTAGCCTTGGCTGATAGAAAATAAAATACATAAAAGTTTGACTGAGCATCTGCACTCTACTCTCCATACCATGTCTGTAATACCTAGTTGTTATTCAGAAACTTCTAGTCTATGAAGTGAAATACTGGCAATAAAGTGAAATTACAATATAAAGAGTAGAGAACAATTTAATATATTCTTTCATTTTTTATTTATTTATTTTTTTTCTTGGGTTTTTTACAACCGTTAATTTTATTTTGTATGGAATTCATGCTGCCTGCTAGTATAAAATTGAGATGTATTATGGTGATTATTTTTTCACTCTAACACAGGATGACATGCTCTGTGGAAATGCAATGCTTTTAATTTGTCTGATGTGTAATATTACAGCTGAATGCAGTGAGGGAAATATCGAACATAATGGATATGGCATGCCTGCCCATCTGTGCTGAAAGATCCTAATGGAGGACTTGAACTATTTTATTAATTTCAGTCTCTTGCTGTGGCTCTTGTGAATTATAGTGCCTGGACTTGTCACATTGTTAACATTTCAAAGGTAATAACCGGCCCCATACTGAGAATTTAATATTGAAACAAGGTCACTTACACCAGCTCTTTAAAAATAAATAAATAAATCATTGTATTCTTGATTGAATATCATAAGCAGAAAACAGTGTTGTCTTGTGACTATTTTTTTGCACAGAAATAATTATATGTCACATTGAAATTACCAGCATTGTTTTGTTTTTTGTTTTTCGGTCTGGTCCATATTCCATCATCTTACCATTCTTTATTTAAAGGCCTTTTTTGACAGTGAAGATATAGAATGGTTGATCAGTAAAGGTGTAAGATTAAAGACTCCCACTGATTATTCTGTCATTTATACCTCTGATAAAATAGCTTCCTCAGGCAGGACTGGATGGCTCTGTGGCTGTGTACTGTATAAGGTTTTTAATCTGAGCGCTGGCTGCCCGTTTGAGTCTGTTATCAAGTGGGGAGAGGATTGAGAGTGCATGGCGAGCGCGTATGGCTCAGATTGAGCCTGCACCGACACATACTGTATGTTTAGGATCTTTTACTTACACACTCACAGCCACAGAGGTGCCTAGGGAATGGGTGCCATACAGAGCTGATATTCCCACCCTACTTTATCTCTTCTGCTTCCCTGGTCAGACTCTGGTTGTCAAAGGGGAACCACCTTTCTTCAAGAAAGTTTTTGTGGGTATCCCCCAGGGCTCTGTACTCGGACCTCTGTCAAACTGAGATCTTCTTTAGTTTAAGACCACCACTGAACATACATGCCAGAGAACATTAATTTGAGGTGTTTGCTTAGGCTAGCATTACCATTACTATTGCTCATATCTAAACAAATCCTTTGTATTGAACTTTGACACATAACTTGCCCTGCACCGTTTGTGCTGCAGACATGAATGTTGCCTCAAATCGTGCTTGAAGAAGAGGTGTGCTATTCTAAGCAATTAGACTTATTATTTTTTCACCTGGCAGATGATAAAACAAGTGATCAATTGGGTAAATAACACTCACCACCCATTTTTTAGTTATTACTGGTATTTCTCCATTCAGAAAACATTTTTCCTTTTACTACAGGGTTAGGAATATTTAGAATGTAAATATTTAGTAACAAGTTGATTATTTATTGATATTATACTGTTATATAATCTACTAGAAGTCTTTGGTTAAAGAATCTAGAAAAGTAAGTAAAGCTTTAGTTGGATAGTATAGCGCCTTTTAAAACGAAGTGCTTTTCAGAAAACATAAAAACATAAATATCATATACTTAGAATAAATTAAACACTAAAAATAAGATAATTGTTAAAAATTAAGTTTAAAAAATAGAAGAAAAGTTCAAAGAAATAAAATGCATAAAACACATATAATAGTAATTAAAAGGAGATAAAACAATTAAATATGTAATATGCTGTTTTAAATTAGCTGGGTTTTAACCCAGTTATTAATGCTATCGACCTTGTGTCTGATTACTAATCTCCTGATCATCATCTCTGTTCTAGCAAAGTGCCTGTTGTTGAATATGGTAAGGTCTGTAAGAGGTAACTCATCTGTAATACTTTCTTCAAATTTAGTCTAGTGCGGTGATGTGCCCACATCTCACTAATTGCTTAAAGAAAAGGGTCAGAGTTGACTCAGAGGTCAAGAGCAGGGTCAAACCATAGATATGACAGCACACAACATGACATCTAGATAGGGTTTGCTCCAGAAGGTCATGACTAAGACAGGGGTCAGGGTCACATTGTCCTTTAGCTGCTTTCACGGTGAGCTTCTAAAATCCCTGCTAATCTAACAGACTTACAATAGCACAATTACTTTCAACAGCACAATCACCCTAGTACACTTTAGATGTCTGACACAACATTGTAATTTACCATACCCATCCCCAATTTCTCTGTTTCTTACACACAGACAGACATGTACACGTTGTACCAGCTGTGGGAACATTGTGTTTCGGGGGAACAGCCGCCCTGTGTCTGGGATGTGTACCCTGACTTTCCTGATTACAGCTGTCCTGGGTGTCCCTTGACTCTGATAGCAGTAGGGGCTCCTGTCTTACCCCCTCCCTTCTCTTCTTTAAAAAAAGCAAAAATCCAGGTTACAGTAAGTTACTTAGAATGGAAGTGAATGGGGCCAGTTTGTGGAGAGTTTAAAGGCAGAAATGTGAAGCATATAATTTTATAAAAGCACTTAATGTACATTAATTCTTCTGTAAAAACTTGTGTATTATTTTAGCTGTAAAGTTGTTTAAATCATACTTTACGGCGTTATGTCATCATGGCAACAAAATGTTAAAATTTAATATAACTTTACACAGAAAAGGTTTGTAAGCAATTTTATCACACATACATCATGTTAACACATATTGTTTACGCCTTGTAGCTATACTTTTGAAATAGTAAGTATTATAACGTTTACTGATTGGCCCCATACACTTTCATTGTAAGTGCCTCACTGTAACCCAAATTTTAGCTTCTTTTTTTTTTAAGAAAAGGAGGGACAAGTGGAAATATATATTTTTTGGTAATCAATATTATGCCACAAATGCTGTCATTTGAGCTTAACTTGTATTGAACATGGAATATTCCTTTACGATTTTCAACTGCGATAAAATGGGCAAAAAAAATAAATAAAAAATCTTTGATAAAGGGACCTGAGCCATATCAAGGCACCAGAATATTACAGAAACTTGGGGGATTGCTGTTTGCTCCTTTGACTTGGGCCACTTAGCAACCATGTAGCAACCACCCAAAACACCCTTGCAACTGCATAGCATCGAGCTGAAAACAAAACACCCTGGCACCCACCTACAACACCCTAGCATCTTTTTGCACAGGCAAGCACTCACATTTTCCTACATACATAGTGGAAGAAGCTCTCTATCTCTACGGTGTTACTCTGTATTTGTGAAATGTTCATAATGAGAGTTCTGCTGGTGTCTTTGATTATTAGGGAAAAGGTGATGACAGCTGGAATTTGACCACTGTTATGATCTATGAACTCTCTAAAGGCATATATGGTGTATGTAGGTATGTGAGTTTAAATGTTAAAGGAGCTCAGTTGCTGTAGAAAAGGCAGCTGTTGGGATATCACTGAGGTCTCACAAGAATTGTTCTACTTTTTCACCTACAGATCGCACTGAGAAGCGCTCCACCATGCCCGACTCACCTGCTGATGTGAAAACACAGTCCAGGTTAACTCCACCCACCATGCCTCCTCCCCCCACCACACAGGGAGCTCCCCGGACCAGCTCCTTCACCCCCACCGCATGTAAGTACACATCAAACGTAGGCCTACACTTTAAAAAACACTGCAAGAGAAGAATATGTAAACCAGTTTTCAGCTTTAAAGGGATAGTTTGCCCAAAAATAATAATCCTGTCATCATTCACTCACCCTGTACTGTATGGCTGACTTTGTGATGTGAAAGTGAATAGTGGCACTAACATTCTGCCTAACAACTCATTTTGTGTTCTACAAAAGAAAGAAAGTCATGCGGTTTGGAACAACATGAGGGTAAAATACCACAAAAAAATATTTTTTTTTTTTTACAATGGAAGTAAATGGGGCGATCCGTAAACATTAAAATACTCACTGTTTTAAAGATAAACCACAAGACATAAACAATATGTGTGTTTTACTTACTTAATGTGTGTTTACGTAATTACTTAATAACCTTTTCTGTGTAAATTTCTATCCAATTTTAAAATTTTGCTGCCATGATGAAGTAACACTGTAAACCCTAAAACCCTAAAATGATGATTTAAAGTAGTGGTTTACTTTATTTTTAGTAGATTTTGCTTCGGGACCCAGATTTCACATTGGACATAAAGTGGCAACCCAACATAGTAAAAATTATATATCACTACTGTAAAATTGTGATATATATATGTAAGGATGATTATGTGTAATTTGTAAAAAAACTTTATTTTTGCACATGGCACAGAGTTGTATCTTTTTCTTTTCAGTACTGGGATGTCTACTGTTTGAGAGGTTTGACTTCCTCCAAAATTCTCACTAGAATTCAAATGGGTCGCATCAGTTTTGTGATCTGCGCTGTGACATCGAGGCAAGGCAGTTGATTCACATGCGCTCCACAGATACAGTAGGTTCAGAGCAGAGCAGATCATTGCTGCAAGTGGTTCTGTACTGACTTTTACTTTTGTGCACCCATGTGCACAAAAACCAGACTTCAATCGCACCCCGAAAATAACGCATTACAGATGAGAAGCATATTTAGCATGTATAAAGTGCCGGAAAATTTCCATTGGAGGGATAACCCTGGCATTGTTCTTTCCCTGCTGTCCGTGACCCTATCTGAACAGACCTGTGGCCCACCAGTTGAAAAACACTGATTTAAACTTTACAGCTCACATGATACATGAGTTTAACTCGACGAGCTGAAATTATGTTTTGTGGTAATCAACATTATGACACAAATATTGAACCCAGAATATAAACTTTAAAACTTGATTCTGAAAATATATAGTTTTACCCATCCCTAATTACAGTCAACATGCCTAACATTCCTATTGTTGTTCTGCTGGGCACTATTCTCTCTAACCTGCAGATTTTTCTGTATGCCCACTGGCTAATGCTTCCAAGAGCATCACACATGCCAACTCAGCAGACATCTAGAGTGGCTCAGTATCAAAGCCATCCGTGCAACAGCCTCCCAGCAACATGTCTGTGTAATTGAGCATTGGTGTGCTGTCAACAGCAGTAACACATTCCTCTCTCTGATGTTACATCCCTAAAAACAGATCAGTTGGACTCTGCAATTAGCGCTTATGGAAAAAAAAAGACAAAAAACAAGTCTGAAGCAATCCGGAGCCTTTTTTTAAAGGCACGCTCTAATTATACATTCTGAAGGTTTAACAAAGCAAGTGCTTTGATTTACCCTCCATGTAATTGTTACCAGATGCAGCTCAAGTATCTCGTTTCTGTTCTGTTGGAGGGACGCCAGGCAAACTAGGCTATTACGCAGCCTAATTTCATTAGAGAGACGTTGATTCCAAGCTGCATCCCTCCACCACGTATATTTCTCATCGTGGCACGGGGCGCACTCGACCACATGTATTCTTCTTCTCTGGACTTAAGTTGTCTGATGTATGGAAGCAAGAATGCACAGCTTCCTTCTCAAAGCTGCCATGGCTGATTCAAAACAAATGTTCGACTGTCACAAGAGCCTCATTCGAGTACTGTCATTCACAGCCGCACAGAGAACAGCAATGTCATTTTTGACAAAGGCTCCATTTGCTGCTTATTTTGAGGGCTTTTCCTGGCAGTGCATTATAGAGATATTTGGGATTTAAATGATTCACTGTAAATACATACACTATCTGCAAAACTACAGATTTTCAAAATCGACTAGTTGTTGGGTTGCCTTAATGATGAGTCAACAAATCATAATCATTTATATAAGATAATTAGGCTGGTTTCATCGGAAACTGACTGGACGTGTTTCCTAGGTGGTGTTGGGCTAGACGGAGCCCAATAGCATGGAACAGAATGCAGAGGTCTTGTGATACGTTTTTAAAAATACAACAATTTTTTTTTTCATTGCATCTTAAAAATGCAATAGGAAATTAATTTAAAGATACAACTTTTCCGAGAGCATTTTACAATGCTAGCTATCTTACAACTAAAGCAAAGCACACTGTGAGCATGCCAATTAAAGCAAAGCATATATAAACATATAAAAAAACATTATCTGTGTTAAGTTTTGTCCAGTAACGGAATTATAGGGTTTCATTGTCATGATAACAAAGTTGCAATATTGGCTATAACTTAATACAGATAAGGTCAGTAAGTGATTTAATCACACTAAAATCATTCGTCTTGTGGTGTACTTCTGAAACGATGTGTCAGTGTTTATGGACTAGCCACATTCACTTCCCCTGCTGAAAGACCAGCATTGCTGGTCACTAGCTTATGTTGTGTTTTGGGTGCTGGTCCCCCAGCATGGAATGCTGGTGTGCTGGTGTGCTGGTGTCCCCCCCGGCCCCCCCCCCAGCTTAATCAGAAAGACCATGCTGGTCAACAAGCTTCACCAGCAAGGTTTAGATGGTTAAAAGCATGGCTATGCTGGTCAACCAGCTAGACCAGCACCAAACCAGCACTAACCACCAGCATAAACCAGCCTAGACCAGCATGGGAATTGCATGCTGGTTAAGCTGGTCTTTTCAGTGGGGTCCATGGTAAGTGCCTTACTGTAACCACTTTTGTAAGTAAAGGAGGGACAAGTCATTTTTTTGTAGAAATCAACATTATACCACAAATGCTTTAATTGAGTTTAGCTTGTACTGAACACGAAACATTCCTTTAAAAATAATTCCCAATGGTGATGAATCCTTCATGGTAAATAAAATAACTTATTTTCTGCTTTTCAGTAACGAACGGCACCAGTCACTCTCCCACCGCACTAAACGGAGCTCCATCTCCACCCAATGGCTTCAGCAATGGACCTTCATCTTCCTCTTCTTCCTCACTGGCCAATCAGCAGCTCCCACCGGCATGTGGCGCAAGGCAGCTCAGCAAGCTTAAACGCTTCCTCACGACGTTACAGCAGTTCGGCAATGACATCTCACCTGAGATAGGAGAACGAGTGCGCACGCTGGTGTTGGGGCTTGTGGTAAGTCTGTTATCAATTAATCTGTGATGAAAATTTAAAATCTTTGTCATTTTTTCCCACCTTAATTGTACGTTTAGGTTCATTGACCTTTGTTGCAAATTACCTTTATCTTTTTAATTGGAAAGGGGAAGGAGATCCTAGCATTAAAGTATTCTGACTCAAAATTGGCTAGAAAAAACGGTTGTCTCTGCCAGGAGACAAGTGATTATTGTTTCTCCTATAAAGTTGCTCCCCATACAGACAGTAGAAATGAATTTGTTTTGCTTTCTGACCACCAAAAAGGATCTTGTTTGGTCTTCATCAAAAAGCTGTTGGTGAGAATAAAGGCTTGTACAACAACAATAAATCAAAAGAAACACATCTGTAGCTGAGACATAACCTGCATTGAAAATAAAATCCAACCAACAAGACATGCAGCATGAGCTGTAAAAGCATTACTATGTAGTTATGGAATAAACAATGGCAAAATACCTGCCTGTACTAGAAGAGGGCTGCTTTAATTAGCCATTCGAAAGGAAAGGTTTTTTTTTTTAGGTGGGCATTTGTTTATTTTTTGCTGTGTCTACTGCAGAGGCTTTTTTGTGTCCCCTTGGCTTCCATGGCTCTCTTTAATTCGCTCCCAACTCTGCTTTATTGAAAAGAGTGACACACTTAATTAGCACCGCCGATGCTGGAGAAAAGCTCAGGAGGCTTTCTGGCTGTCAAAACAGTCCGCCGCAATCTGGACGAACAGATGTAAGCCTAATGTAACAAAATTCAGGTCTGGGAAATGAGGGGAGAAAAAAAGGCTGTGTATTTTTTCTCAAATATATGACTCCCCGCTCTCTTTTCCTCACTAGCTCTCTTGGAAATAACATCTAGAAAATTTAAAATAGTGTCACCATCAAATCAGTCTGTTAAAAGTTGATGGAGCAGGGAGGAGGGTAGACAGAAATTTGTTTACACTGCCAGAGACGTGCTGAGTTTAAAGGGGGTGAGACACTGTACATGCCAGTTCGGTAGCGAACAAGAAATGTTTTTTAAACCGATCAAGCTGAATATCTTCCGTCATCATGTGCTTTGCATTTGATATGTATGTGTTATGATGTTTATGCCATGTTTTATCTCACACAGCAAGCTGTGTGGTGTAATACTTGAGCTGTAATTGTGTATGCATTTGTGTGTGTGTGTGTGTGTGTGTCTGTGTGTGTGTGTCTGTGTGTGTGTGTGTGTGTGTGTGTGTGTGTGTGTGTTTGTTTGTATTTGTGATGATGCGGTCAGCTTTGGCACATGTAAAAGCCACCAGATCAAACTTCCCCAAACGTGGCCTTTTACCACAGTCGTCCATATGCAGCCTATTAAAGTCTTCAAATCATTCAATCTCCTGCAGGATATAGTTTTGCTTCCAATAAGTAATACTATCACATAAAGTTTTCCACATGTATTCATGGGTGTACTATCTTTTTTTTCCCTCTCCCCACAGAACTCCACTTTAACCATTGAGGAATTCCACTCCAAACTGCAAGAAGCGACCAACTTCCCGCTCCGACCTTTTGTCATCCCGTTTCTGAAGGTATTGCACAAACAAAGCGATCTGGAAAGCATTTAAACAACTGAGGCACAGATGTGCATATTTCTCCCAGCCCTCGACTTCTAAAGCACAGGCATGCCCTAAATGGATACATTGGTTTCCTCATGAGCAGCGAGGCATCAGGTTTCCTGTTTATTGGGACCATATTTAATTCAGTTTTTTTATTTATTTATCTTTTGTGGGAACATGACGTGGACCCTCATAACCCTGTTCAGTATAACAGCGCTGTACAGGCCCGTCCTACAGCACAACATCTCTATTTATTCATACGCATTGATGGACGCCTAAATTCCGGAGGGCAGGGCACATCTGAAACCAGTAAGAGGAGCTGTTGTAGTTGTCTGGGAGAGTATCGACCTTTGCCCTCTCTGTTGCCCATTTGTCACTGTGGCCCTTATTTCATTACAGTTAAATATGTGTCTCTGGGCTTATTTATGTTGGAGCACTTAACACGGATCCTTCAAGTAAACAACCGCATTTTATTATTTCAACTAAGGGAATTATACTTGAATTATACATGGTATATTTTTGTATCACATCATCTTGTTTGAGATTAAAATGATTGTAGCCTGCACACTGAATGTATAGTAAATTTTTGACCTATGTAGCAAATAGATTAAATTCTCTTGAGCCTATATGGTGACTTGTGTATCCATCCACCCTCAATTGTTCGCCATTCATTTTCATCTGCTTATAAATGACAGCGTTCCCCTCCCTCTTTGTTTAACATCCCCCCCCCCCCATCTCTTACTCTCTCTGTCTTCCTTGCCATAATAATGAAATAAGCGACCAGTGTAGATGGATAAAATCTGTGTTGTTTACTCCATTAGAACATGATGGAATGAGGTGTCTCCAGTTTATGTGGTCTGAATGTGGCCCCGTTCTCACGGACTGGCATTCTCAGGCATTTCATCTTGTCCACTGCTTGTCCTAGGCGGCTATGCATTGCAGAAATTAGTCCCATTAGGGCTTGTGGCAGCCGCTGACAGATACAGAGAAGCATACTGGGACACTTCCCTGGCTTTCTCTCTCGCAGCTCTGCGCCATATGGTTACTGTTTCATCCAGCCAGGAGGGGTGGTATCAAAGATGCAACTTGTGTTTTTTTGCCTCTCTCACTCCCTCTCTACCTCTTGTCTAATTTTAGTGGTTTTCCTCCAAGGAGCCTTTAATGACAAATACCATATGGTGTGGGAACAGGAGCTTTTGTAAGTGTGCAGAAGCGCAGCTGCAACAATATGCATTAGCAGCGTTTTTTCATTAGGCTAATATTGTCTAGCAACTCTCCCATCAGAGTTGGGTTTGCGGGGAAGTGTTTACAGGAAGGGCAGTGTGTGCCATGCTAATGATGTAATCCGGACTCAACGCCTTTGTGTTGATGTCTTTTGTTTAAGATTTCTAAATGGATTTCTGGTCAGATACATTTTGAATATTTCACCAGTTTTGTTGAGCAGGCTCCATAAAGCCTGTAAGCACATGCGTTCCTCTATGGCTCTGTGCCTCATTGCTCAGAGTCGTACTCAGCATGACATAGTCGGTGCTTCACCACATGTTAGCCGTGCAGAGGAAGTAAGGTTTACATATACGTGGCAAACTACTTTGCGGCTTGTGTTTGATAACTTTCCAACTAGCTGTGCGCTAATGGACCACACAGGAACAAAGGGCTGGAGAATGCATGTTGACATTACCAAATCAACTGCTCTGTACAATTGTCAAGTCATTGCATAAATTTATGGTAGTTGACACACAACCATCCATGGACTTTTTTTATCAATATTTTATCAAGCTTTTAAGTTAAACTTTATATCAATGTGTAAGGGAAACTAACTATATATGTATATCCATTAGGCTTGAGATCGCTGTCTTTTTCACGCATCGATAATTGGAATATTTTCCTGATGATTATCGATATATAATTTATTGGGATTTTTTTCAGATATAAATAGGGTTGCTCGTTGCACAATAGTCTTTGTCTTTTCAAACATATTTCTCAACACAACTTTGATAAAGTGTGAGCTGCAGGGTTAATTAAAGTGGGTTGCTTACTAGACATTTCTGGTGGATGACATGGCGTGTTCTGAATTTCATAACAATTATTTTCTACAAAGGTGTGCACACCGCCAATGCTCAGCTTCAAAATTCTGCAGCGCCACAGAGTGCAACTCACATAGTTTTCCATTAAATTCGACCCAAATCATTATCAAAGGTCAAAGATTATTTACTCTAGCCATCACTGGATGATATTGTGTCTATATATCTGTCATATAGCCTACACAATGTATTTTCTGTTACAAGTAAGTAGTTTTGTGGTTTGACAGCTTGAATGAAAGACCTATTCAATACTACATACAGAGTAATTAACATCAACTTTTCTAATCGTTCAGTTTGCACAGTTACACCAGTTTCATACACTGACCTGCAAACTCATTTACGTCACTTTGTTCATTCTTGGAGAAGTACAAAAACCTTTGTAACTTTGGACTGCCATCTGCTGCACCCCATCAGCTCGTCCTGTGTGCGTCAAGGAGCTCTACAATACAGTTTGTGTGATACTGTACCTGTGCCTTTCCTACCTGCGTCAGTAAATGGTATATCACCCCCTTGTGGTCTCCCAGCTCTATTACGCCATACTACATAAACAGAAGACCATCTGAGTGAATTGGAAAGCACGCAAAGTAGGCTTCTAATTTAAATGTCGGCTAATTTTAATATCTCAATGCATCAAAAATATATAGACATAATAACGTTCCAAACAATAATCGATATATCTATATTTTTTTGACATTCCTAATATCTCTCTCTCTCTCTCTCTCCCTCTCTCTCTCTCTCTCTCTCTCTCTCTCTCTCTCTCTCTCTCTCTCTCTCTATATATATATATATATATATATATATATATATATATATATATAATGTATAATTTAACTATGTTTTTCACCATTTTATTCAACTTTATGCCCTGACTAGTTCACTTAATGTGGCCCTGCTCTGTGAATATATTCCATATAGTCTCTCAGTTAACATTTAGCATAAGATCAAAAGCTGAATGTGTAATAATTATAAAAGAATTAGCAAAATGCTGTTTAAAATGTTTTTAGATGGATTATAGTGTCACACCACAAGGCATACCCCTAGTATTTGTTTATGGAATTTTATAACAAAAAAATATATAAGACCTCCTTCATGAAGCACAAGCAGAATGAATTTCTATGTATTGTTTGTAAAAGCATTATATGTACTGTAAATTGTCAAATGGAATTGAATATAAAAATTGATGTAAGAATGGTTATGAACAACCTAAATTGGATTGTTTTACATTGCGCTAGCTTTTCCAGTTTAATAAATAAGCGTTTTGCATGAATTATCTTGAATATCTACAGTACATTGTTAACCATATGAGCAGCCGCTATATGTGAACTGTCAATAACTACGAGGACGTCCATTTAATTAAATTCGGAGGTCACGGGGGCCTGTGTAGCTCAGCAAGTAAAGACATTGACTACCACACATCAGTTTCAACACACGAGGGGACCGGGTTTTGGACCATTGCTACTCTCCCTTCCGGGATGTCTACAAATCCCTCCCCCGCCCACCATTTGGCAAATCAGACCACTCTTCCATTCTCCTTCTGCCCGTTTACAGGTAGAAACTGAAACAGGAAGCACCTCAGAACGATCCAGTGCTGGTCAGACCAGTCAGATTCTATGCTACAAGACTGTTTTGATCACGCGGACTGGGAGATGTTCTGGTCCGCCTCTGATGACGACATCGAGGTCTACGCTGATATTGTAACGCGTTTCATCAGGAAGTGCGTAGAGGATGTTGTACCAACCAAAACAATACGGATCTACCCCAACCAGAAACCATGGATTAATAGCGATGTTCATGCGGCACTTAATGCGCGGACCTCCGCTTTTAATTCTAGGAATGCTGAGGAGCATAAACAAGCCAGTCATGTCCTCTGCAAAAATATCAGAGCAGCCAAACGCCAGCACAGGGACAAGATTGAAGGACAGTTCAACACCACTTACTCTAGAAGCATGTGGCAGGGAATTAATATCATCACGGACTTCAAAGGGAATAAAAACTCCGCCGTGAACACCACTGCATCTCTCCCAGATGAGCTTAATACTTTTTATGCTCGTTTCGAGGGAAATAACACCGCCTTCATGGAGAGAGCTCTCGTGGCCGAAGCTACAGAGGTTAGTTCACTCTCCGTCTCTGTAGTGGATGTAACCCGATCCTTCTGATGCGTGAATACCCGTAAATCCGCGGGTCCAGACGGCATTCCGGACCGCGTCATCAGAGCGTGCATGAACCAACTGGCTGGTGTTTTTACGGACATTTTCAACCTTTCCCTCTCTTTGTCTGTAGTTCCCACATGCTTTAAAACATCCACCATTGTGCCTGTACCAAAGCAATCCAAAATTACTTGCTTAAATGACTGGCATCCTGTTGCTCTGACCCCCATCATCAGCAAATGCTTTGAGAGACTAATCATCTGATTACATCTGCTCTGTACTTTGCTTACCGCAACAACCGCTCCACTGATGATGCCATTGCATCTACACTACACACTGCTCTCTCCCACCTGGAAAAAAGGAACACATATGTGAGAATGCTGTTTGTAGACTACAGCTCAGCATTCAACACCATAGTGCCCTCCAAGCTTGATGAGAAACTCTGGGCTCTGGGCTTAAACAGCTCGCTGTGCAGCTGGATCCTGGACTTCCAGTCAAGCAGACGCCAGGTTGTTAGAATGGGCAGCAACATCTCCTCATCACTGACCCTCAACACTGGAGCCCCGCAGGGCTGTGTTCTCAGCCCACTACTGTATTCCCTGTACACACATGAATGTGTGGCAACACATAGCTCCAATGTCATCATTAAGTTTGCTGACGATATGACGGTGTTAGGTCTGATCACTGACAATGATGAAACAGCCTACAGAGAGGAGGTGCACACTCTGACACGCTGGTGTCAGGAGCACAACCTCTCCCTCAACGTCAGTAAGACCAAAGAGCTTGTGGTGGACATCAGGAGAAAAGAGCCCCATCACCATCCATGGAGCATGGGTGGAGAGAGTCAGCAGCTTCAAGTTCCTCGGTGTCCACATCACTGAGGAACTCACATGGTCCGTCCACAATTGTGAAGAAGGCTCACCAGCGCCTCTTCTTCCACCACATTCAGACACCACATCCTCACATGGTTCTACACCAGCACTGTAGAGAGCATCCTGACTGGCTGCATCACTGCCTGGTACGGCAATAGCACCACCCTCAACCGCAAAGCCCTGCAAAGGGTGATGCGAACTGCTTGACACAACATCGGAGGTGAGCTTCCCTCCCTCCAGGACATATATACCAGGCGGTGTGTGAAAAAAGCTCGGAGGATCATGAGAGACTCCAGCCACCCGAGCCATGGGCTGCTCTCACTGCTACCATCAGGCAGACGGTATCGCAGCATCAGGACCCACACCAGCCGACGTCATGACAGCTTCGTCCCCCAAGCAATCAGACTTTTGAACTCTTGATCTCTCATGATCAATATACATCAGCACAGCACTTTATTAATCTTACACTGGACTGTCATAAATTATATTCTCTCTTAACAACACACTGGCAACTGACTATCAACCGACAGCCTGAATGTCAATACAGCACATACAACCTACTCTATATTTTATGTATACTATTTTTATTGTATACTGTGTATTCTATATTGTGTGAATGTGTATTCTATATTGTGTGTATTGTATACTGTACATTGTATATTATTATTTGTATATTGTGTTGTGTGTAATTATGTATATATTAGTTATGTAAATTGTGTTGGGTAAATCTGATGTTTATTGTAAATTGGTATATGTCTCATCACTGTCATGACTGCTATGCTGCTTGGAACTGCACCCAAGACTTTCACCCACTGTTGCACTTGTGTATATGGTTGAGTGACAATAAAGGGATTTGATTTGATGTTTTTTTATTTGATTTGACACCTGGATTCGCAAATTCGAATACAGGGCGTGCTGAGTGACTCCAGTCAGGCTTCCTAAGCAACCAATTGGCCTGGTTTCTAGGGTGGGTAGAGTCACGTTGGGTTAACCTCCTCATGGTTGCTATAATGAGGTTCTCGCTCTCGGTGGGGCGTGTGGGGATTGACGGTCTCAGACGCGGAGTCAACTGAGATTCGTCCTCCGCCACCCGGATTGAGGCGAGTCACTATGCCACCACGAGGACCGAGAGCACACTGGGAATTGGGCATACCCAATATTCTGAGGTCACTGGGGGTCAAAGCAATTTCACTTTCCATTACATCATACAGCTGGCAACCAGGAGGTCCTTTTTTTAAACAACCCTCATTATCATCATTAAAATTGATCAAAATCTAAAATATTTTTATTTATTTTTTTTTTTGTTCATAACCAGTGGCAAATGTTTTTGCCACACTTTAAGAATGTTCGTGCTTTAGTTCTGCTTTCATTCGATATTCAAACAACACACTGCTTCTAATTTTAGCCATTACATCACTGAAATGGCACACTGTGGGAGCGGACTAAAGAATATTCCAGAGCTGAAAAGATGTCTGATTATAGTCTTAGATCAGAGTCACAGGTTCAGGCAGAAAGAAAGAAAACAAAGAGACAGAGAAAGAAAAGCACAGAGAGAGAAAATAGGCCGCCACTAACACCTTTCGCTGTTTAGATGCTGCAGTAGTCCGACTGTTGCTGCATGGGGATTCACAAAAACCTTTCATCTGCCATGAAAATGCTCCTCAGTGTGTCTTTGAAGTACAGAGGCCTCCAAGTGCTTTCGGAGAAAGCCAGGCCAGCTAGTAATCACGAGTGAGACGAAGAGGGAAATGAGAGAGAATGAAAGCGAACGTTGCTTCCTCCCCTAAACCATCTGCTCTGAAGATGTCACTTTCCATGTTGACCATGATTGCTCATATCAAGGGCCCAGGGCACTAATGCATGTTTCGGGTCACAATAAAGTGCTGCTCGAAACAGTGCAAGAGTGTCTTTATTTCGGAAGAATGTACCTGTAATGATAACAATAAGTAAACAAAAAACGGTGTTTAGAGCCACTTATGCTTCGACAACTTTGTAGTTGTGCACTTACTTAGCACAGCCTGACCTCTATCTCCCCCTACAGGCCAACCTGCCACTACTGCAGAGGGAGCTGGTGCACTGTGCACGGCTGGCCAAGCAGAACCCGGCACAGTATCTTGCCCAACATGAGCAGCTCCTGCTAGACACCAGCACCACCTCACCCGTCGACTCATCCGAACTCTTAATGGACGTCAATGAGAATGGCAAGAGGAGGACGCCGGACAGGTGAGTGTGAACTGAACATTCATGGTATTAACAATCGGTATTGATTTACATTTGGTGGGTAATTAGCTGGATCAAATAACTGCTAGTCAAACAAGAGCTCATAGTAGTTAAATTCTCAGATGAGGTTAGCGATAAATGTTCACTAACGCATCATTCACTACCAGTTAAGGGTTTGGACACACTTGACTGAATTTGTTTTTTATGATCTTAACAACTTTATCTAAATGCATATGCTTAAATGCTTGAAATTAGTTTTGTAGACAAATGTAGATTGTGCCTACGTATAAATTTCTTCATAAAAGTACAATTTTATTTTTTATATTTTTTAGTGGGTGAGTTATACTGGATAGTGGAATAAAATTAGCCAATAAGTATCCAGCATACATGGGAACTCCTTTAATACTGTTTAAAAAGCATCTCAGGAAGGCGTGCTGAGTGACTCCAGCCAGGTCTCCTAAGCAATCAATTTGGCCCGGTTACTAGGGAGGGTAGAGTCACATGGGGTAACCTCCTCGTGGTTGGTATAATGTGGTTCTCGCTCTCAGTGGGGCGCGTGGTGAGTTGTGCGTGGATGCTGCAGAGAATAGTGTGCTTCCACATGCGCAGATTGACGGTCTCAGATGCGGAGGCAACTGAGATTCGTCCTCCGCCACCCAGACTGAGGCGAATCACTATGCTACCACGAGGACCTAGAGCTCATTGGGAATTGGGCACTCTAAATTGGGGGGGGGGGCATCTCAGGAGGATAATTCATGATGCTTCAGTTAGTTGAGAGAATACCCATAGTGCGCAGAGCTGTAATCTAGGCAAATAAGGGGTACTTGGAGTTTTGATTTGATTGACATTTTTCAATGACTTGGACTATATATTTTCATTTGTGTTATTTAATAGTTTTGCTGACTTTACTATTATTCTATAATGTGGAAAATAGTAATAATAATGATTAAGTAGGTGCATTCAAACTTTAGGAATAGATAGTTTTAAAACAGCTGGAGGGCTAATGGAAATTTGTCAGCAGGTTATGAGTGTCTATATTGTCATGCGTCATTTGGATTCTCCGCGGTTCTTTAAATGGAGCAGAACCTGAAAGAACCAGACACATCTGGAGAATGCAGATAAATACTTTGGAGACAGAGGAAGAAAGAGAGGGAATTATAAACCTGTTCTTGTAGACATTTGGTACTCAGTCAACTGAAATGGACATGAGTAGGCCCACACGGAATCTACACCCTCAGAATTCCGCAGAAAGCTCAGTGGATTTCCACAGAATTCGAAAACCAGTCATTCAGAAATATCTACACCTCCCTCCTTTTGCATGTTTTATTAAATTTTTTGCTTAATTTGTTTAATTAAATGTTGTCGTATTGACCATATGTACTGTAAATCCATTCCACAGAATTGCACAGATTTCTCCCTAAAATCAGCACAGAAAATGCAAAAATGTCTGCAGATTCTGTCTGGGCCTGAACACAAGTGAGGGTTAGAACCATAAGACAAGAGAAAGCCTCCGGCCCAAAGCTACATGTCTTCTTTGGAACAAGACTCATTCCCAAGAGCTCTGCATTCCCCTTTTCAGTGAGGAAATATAATTTTTGAGTATAGGACCTTATATTAATACATATCAGCTCAGATACTTGTGGTTATTAGAGGCGAGTATACAGTCTTCTTTTTTTCTCTCTTTCGATATTTTATTTTTAATGTACTACCTGCATATTTTGCATGAGCTCTAAAGCAATGCTAGGTGAGCCTGGGGACATGGCTGATAACACATACAGATGAGACTTAGCTCAGATACAGCTGGCTAAGCGCTTCTGTTTCTGCTAAGCTCGGCTTCACTGCTGTCAGAATGAGGAGGTGAAAGAGACTGAGAAAGAAAGCAATATTGGAATTTGAAAGGGAGCTTTGCTGTCCTTAATCACGGAGCACATTGTAGGGTCACTTCAGTCTGATTAATATCAAAGGATCGGGAAGCTATGGCTATTGAGAGGAGCGAACCTGAGAATGCATGCTTAGTAGCGTTCCCCTCATTTAGAAGAGAAATGTGTGCAGAGGCTTATTTGAATAAAATATTCCATTGTGCTGCACAACCCCTACAGTATATTTTTGCAAAGAGAAATAAAATGGTGAATAAAAATGAGGATTCAATTCAACTTATGATTCTCAGGGTACCCCAAACATTTTGATAGTTGAGGTAAAAGAGGCTTTTTTGGAGGAAATAGTGAATTTAAGTAGGGATATGTACACTAAAAAGTGGGAACCTGCAATTGTTACCCTGAGCTATTTCTACTTGATCTAACCCTTAAAACTAGTATTTTTGGTGTAACCTAATATATTCAAGTTGAGTCAGACTTGAATATTATGACTTGAGTCAGAATAATATTATGACTTGAATTAAATATTTTGACTTGAATGAAACCAATTTAGATGTTACCACCTGAAGCATATTTTTTAGAATACCTCTTTTTCCAGTACAGTCAGTAAGTCATTATTACAAAATGTGCAAAAATGCCTAAGGGGTTTATTTTGCAAAAGTGGATAGAATTAGAATTGGTATTAAAATGCATGAGACTGGGGTAAAATAAAGGTAGTTGTGTTTTGGAGGTGTGGGTGGAGGAGAGTGGTTTCTTCGAGGAGCATATGGACGGTGATGGATGCGCATTAGCAGCTCATGAACTCATTAGGAAGTTCAGTCTCTTTCAGAGGTTTCCAAGGCAGACGCACATACACACACACACGCACTCGAGTACCAGCATCTGTGAACACCTGGACCCATGACACATGAAAGTGAAGGACAGAACAGTGTGAGAGCCCCAGGGGTTGGGTGCACTGACTGAGTTGTGTAAAGTACATCTCTTATGGTCATCATGTGTGCTCTGTCAAGACCTCCCTTTACTGACAACACCATACTTGATGGAGGCGTCATAACTGCTTTTGTACTTAGCACATGAGATGACAGTGTCTTAATGCCCCAGGAGTAGTTTCACTCCCATAGCAGAAGAAAGTACATTACAGTAGCATTGGGAAGTCTGATTCATTTTAGAGATTCAGTTTGTTTGGATGATTCCATTCAATGAACTTGTTCAACAAACAATTTGCAGATTCATTTGAGACATTACTCAGAAGTGTTCCCATTTAGAAGGGTTTCATTTTTGTAGACAAACAAATTTGAAGTTATTGCTATTTTTTGCGATGTGTTTGATTTAGGTTATAGAGATTGCTTTGAGTGCTTATAATCTGTTCGTTTGGACAGTTAAGATGTCCCTGTGCAGCATTTTATGTTTCATTTTTGTGGGAACATGCATGCTTATTTAAATATTGCAATAGTTCACTATGTTTTCAAATAGGTTTTAAAAAATGTTTAAACCAAAATAAACCAAACAACCAAACAATTCACTAAATTATTTGAGTCATCACTCAGAAGTGTTCCCAGAAATCCCCATATGGCATATACCCATATGTTTCATTTTTGTATTTTAATATATTTTTAGTTATGTATTTGCTATTTGTTGCTGTGTTTTCTTTTTAGGTTAAAGAGATTCATTTGAGTGCTTAGAGAATCTGATCGTTTGGATGGTTTATTTCAATGGGGGAAAAAATTATTCACTGATTCATTTCAGTCATCACTCAGAAGTGTTCCCAGAAGTCCCTGTGCAGTATTTTCAGTTACATTTTTGTAGTAACATACATGTGTATTTAAAAAAAAAAAAAAAAAATCTATGTTTTAAATTAAGTTTGTTTGGAAGGTTCAATTCAATGAACTTTTTCAACAAAACAATTCACAGATTCATTTGAGTCATCACTCAAAAGAGTTCCCAGAATTCCCACATTTCATTTTTGTAGAATTTTCCACGATTTTTAAATATATTATATAGATTGCATCTAAACCTGTGTTGTTTATGGTTCTAATGGTTCACTAACCTCACAGTTTTACTCCCACACCAAGTTCTCACTTTCAGCTGAGTGATTTACAAACAGTTTGCCGAATCAGGCATCACTACATTACAAGCATTAGCGTACTTTCCTGAAAGATGCCGTTCTCAATGTCAGCCAGAGCCCCTCCAATCAGAATAAATTATTCTGGAGAGCTGTGTAATAAAATATTACATTTTATTTTACTTTAGTAAAAATGTAAATGACATAAACAAAAGTAAATAATACTAATTATGTCATTACAGGAAATTAATTTGATTGAGGAAACTGAAAACAAAGACATGTTTGGAGCATGAAAAACATGATGGAGATGGCATTGAAAAGGTTTTTTCCTCCTCGTTTCTTTATGTTCCTCACTCTGGATTCTTCTCTTTCTTTCCAGAACCAAAGAGAACGGCTTTGAGCGGGAGCCACTCCACCCCGAGCATCCCAGTAAAAGGCCGTGCACTATCAGCCCAGGCCAGCGCTTCAGCCCCTCCAATGGGCTCTCCTACCAGCCCAACGGCCTACCGCACCCTACTCAGCCCCCTCCACAGCACTACCGCCTGGATGATATGGCCATTGCGCACCACTACAGAGACTCATACCGCAACCCCAATCACCGTGAGCTCCGCGACCGCCCTCGGCCTCTGGGTAAGAGAGGGCACATTACATAAGTATCATTAATGAAAGTGTTACTCTGCTGTGAATGATTATTTGAGCCGCAGACAAGAAATATGAGTTATTTTCTCCATCGCTGTGGTCGTCAATGGCTCAGATCTTCAAGTTTTAAATAAATATGATATATTTGGAAAGTAATAAAAAAAGTTTAAAGGGCTACTTAACTGAAAAATTAAAATTCTGTCATCATTTACACACTCTCTTGTTGCTGCATACCCGTATGACATTTTTTCTTCCGTGGAATACAGGCAAAATGTTAGGGACTGACAGCCTCAGTCACCATTAATTTTTATTGTATGAAAAAAAGATGCAATGAAAGTTAGTTGTGGCTTAGGCTAACATTCTGCCTTAACAGCTCCTTTTTTGTGTTTCATGGAATAAATAAAGTCATACAGTTGTTGTTTGGAATATATTATGTCAGAATGTTATTTATTTATTTAATATTGTATTTTTTTGGAAGGGTATTAAATATTATTATTATAATTTTTAAGTATTTATATAAAAATATTATTAATATAATTGTTTTTATATATATTATTACAATAAAATAATATATAATAAATATATTATAAAATATCAAATAATTTATATATTCATACATTATATCTTTATAAATGAATAATTAAATACAAATTATATCATGGGGCAAATGAATTTGATTGAGGAGAAAAATACATGTTTTCTGCATGGAAAACATGATTGAGAGGAAAAACACATACAAAGCCATGTTCTTCAGTGCCTCAAGTCCACTCAAGTCTTTTGTGTGCCACTCAGTCTCTTAGAAGTTAAATCAGGCAAGCCTCAGGAACATAAACTCCTTTAAAAATGATTTGAGGTTTACATAAAACCAACTCGGCATAACAGGCTTAAATTTGCTAAAAATACTGAAGCGCATTAGTCGGTGATATATGCACAAGATATGTACGAGCCTGGCAGCTCTGTCTGGTGCGGCATGGAGAGAAAGTGTGCCCGCAGGCTGTTCGGGAAAGCGGAGTGAGCAATGAGAGCGTGTGAGGAATGAAGAGTGTGTGAGTGATGGATGGTGTCAGGAAGCTGGTGAGCTATGGCTGTGAAACAGACGGGCACGACACACCATGAGGGCAAGCAAGAGAAATGGAGAAACCGGGACCCAAATAGTAACACGTTTAACACTCTCTCTCTCTCTCTTGCTGTCTGTGTTTCAGGGATGCACGGCAGCACACGCCAGGAGGAGGTCATAGATCACAGACTCACAGACAGAGAATGGGCAGAAGAGTGGAAGCACCTTGACCATGTAAGAAAAGTAATAACATTTTTATTACTATCCAAAGAATATGTGTGTTTGTGTGTGCGAGCAAGTGAGAGAGGGAGAGAGAGAGAGAGAGAGAGAATGAGAGAGAGAGAATATAACATGAAAAGTGTGTTTGCTATTACATTTCTGTGTTTGCATGTTTATTGTCTTAGGAAAGAAAAATAAAAAAGGAGATCTCTGTAATATCTCGATTGTTTCTCCTAGGCAGCCATGAGATTAAATGGGGACTTTCGCTCAAGTCTCCCACTTTTCAGATTTTGCTCCTGAGAAAAACACCCCGGTAATCTCACGTGTCTTCTCTAGTGTTTCAGAAGAGATCTCAACAATATCACAAATTTTGCTCAGATATGTCAAGATGCCAAAGTCTGAAATTAAAAGTCAGATATTTCAAAATAAACTCAAACATTTCTCATTTAATTCTTCCAAGAACAAATTATCTGTTTTCTACATTTTATAACACTATACACTTACTGTATGTCAACATTAATCTCATTTGTGTCATCATTTTTATTTCTCCCAAGGTGTTTTAGGACAAACATCTGAGACAAAATATAGTTGAAAGAAACATAACTAAGAACTCGACTGAGTGCCCTAGAGATATAAAATGAGTGATCTTTTTAGAGCTATTTTTTAAAGCTAAAAAAAAAGAGCAATCCCTGAGCATTACAATTTTTCTCTGGGTTGGTATTAGTGTTTTAGTAACTTTAAATATACAGTACTGTGCAAAAGTATTAGGCACATAAGATGTTTCACAAAAGCATTTGTCTTAAGATGGTTATTTATATCTTCAGCTTTAGTGTGTCAATAGGAAATATAAATGTTAGACTCCCAAACATTACCTTTGCAAATAGAAAAGATTAGAACAGAAGAACAGGGAGCCCTGCGAGAGATGGCATTGCCCCCACAAAGCCCCCCACTGAACATCATGTCAGTCTGAGATTACATGAAGAGACAGAAGCAATTGAGACAACCTAAATTGATAGAAGAACTGTGGCGAATTCTCCAAGATAGAAAAACTGTGTCCAGGTGTCCCTAGGAGAATTGGTGCTGTTTTAAAGGCAAAGTTGGTCACACCAAATATTGATTTAGCTTTTTTTATGTTTACTTGATTTTGTATGACATTAAGTGATAAATTAAAATGATTTGTCATTATTTTTGAAGACGTCCTCAACATTTTTCACAAGTGCCTAAAACTTTTGTACAATACTGTATAATGAGTGCGAGTGAGTTCTGTATTTTATATTTATATTGGTAAATTCTATTCAGAGTGATTTTGGTCACACTCTGTCTTTGTCTCCTCCCCAGCTGCTGAACTGCATCATGGACATGGTGGAGAAGACACGTCGCTCCCTGACGGTGTTGCGGAGGTGCCAGGAGGCTGACCGGGAGGAGCTCAACTACTGGATCCGTCGTTACAGTGATGCAGAGGACCTTAAGAAGACCAGCAGCTCTAGCAGCAGTCAGTCCAGACAGCAGAGCCCCGCCGGCCCGGACAACAATGCTTTAGGTACTGTATATAACACACTCAGCATATGCACTGTGTCATTTATTACTGCAGCACAGAATTAAAATAAGATGGGATACATAACAAACTTCTCATGTAAGTACATGTACGTTTCCAAAACGTCTGTAAAAGCATTTTGTTCTATAATCATTAAAAAGAGTAGATTCACAAACATTCTAACAACACATAAACAGTGAACCCTTAGGCTTTGGGGGGCCAATACCAAATTTAATTGAATAAAAGTGCATTTTTATATAAAATGTGTAACATTAAAACTAATCAAATTTTGGCACATTACTCTGATTTTATATACATAAACAATATTTTTCTTACATTTTATCAACATTTCTTGAAATCTCAGTAGGTTACTTCAAGTACATTTAGGTCACAGGGGTTCAAGTAACAAAAAAGGTTGAGAACCCCTGGTCTGAATGAAAACACATTCATTAAATAAACATCTTGGCAATAGATGTGTGCTATCAGGTTTTTGAGGCTAAGTCAGTTAATTTATGTGGAAATATTTGTTGTACAATTTATTGAGTTTAGTTCATTTTAAATGAAGTAACCTTTCTTCTCTCTCCTCCAGACATCCATAGAGAGCTCCTTCACAGGCCAGCGTCTGGATACGTACCAGAAGAGATCTGGAAGAAAGCTGGTTAGCATGCTCTTTATGTCCCATTTTTTAAAACATGCACAAAACACACTCAGAAGCGCAGGTGGAAAATCAAAGCAAATGTATTCAGACAGAGCATTTTCAAAGCCTGTCTGTGATTTAAAAGCTCTCTGAAATTCAATCAGTCAGTTAGCTATTTGTATGCAGGACTGCAGAGTCAGGTGAGAACTTGGTCAGTGTCACACCAAACTCTGGCGTATTATTAATCTGAGGTCCTAGAATATTCTGTGCATCTTGGTATTGTTGCTTGCTTGGTTCAAAAGGATCCCTGCATTTTGAGGTGTGTAGAAGCCCACAAAGGCCATGTCCATGTCGCATATTATTTTTTGTTTTGTTGTCTCAAGATCACAACTTTCTTTTGATATTGACATAATGGAGGTTTTCTCAAGATCACAACTTATTTTTTCACAACTTTCTTGACAAGTAATTCCATGTACCGAGGTCACAACTTATTTTTCTTGTGAAAAGTCTTGTGATCAGAACAATATATAGTCTCGTCACCACAACATTAGATGGTAGTGGGCGGTTGGCAGGGCATTGCAATGTGGTTGCTAGGGTGTTCTGGGTGCTTGCTAGAGCATTGCTAGGTGTTGATCTACTCAAAGTCAAAAGAACCTACCTTCAAATCTCTATGATCTTCTCATTCCTTGATATTGCTCGGGTCTGACCTTTAATGTAAGTTTATGGAATTTTATTGCATGTTTTATTGTCCAGCAGACAAAAATGGAACGTAAATCCAATCTCCCAATAAGCCATACGATTTTAATTATTCATGTCTATAAATCTAACTATAGCAATAGTTGTAGTAGGCCTAATGCTTGCCTTAGCAAGCTATGAAATGTTTGTTTTTTGCAGAATATTCTTTGAGTTTTAGAATGCATTTTGAAATGTTTGTGTGTTTTTGTGGAATATTCTTTGAGTTCCAGAATGCGTTTTGAAATGTTTGTTTGTTTTTGTGGAATATTCTTTGAGTTCCCTATCTGGCACTCATTCGACGTTGTGTCGATGTAGTGACACTAGGGGTCACTCTTGGGAGCCCGAGACACCTCTGGTCTTTGATAAAAGGCCAATGAAAATTGGCGAGTGGTATTTGCATACCACTCCCCCGGACATACGGGTATAAAAGGAGCTGGAATGCAACCACATGCATTTCTCTTCGGTCATGCTCACTGAGCTGGATTCCCACGACTGTTCATTCACCTCTGCTGGATCTGACGGCGCATTTCAGCGGCTTCTCCCCCCTCTGCACTGGTGCACTGCAGAGAACGCCCCTGGGCGCTTCGGCAGAAATAAAAGAGTATATTTCTCTAAAAGAGTATAATTTCCTAAAAGAGTATATATCTCTAAAAGAGCGGCACACACAGAACATCTTTTTAAAGACGCGTCTTTTAAAGATGCCTTTCCTTTGTGTGTTATTCCTGGTTGCGCTCGTTATCTCTCCCCTTCTTACGGTCACGATCACTGTCTTTCGTGTCTGGGCACTGCTCACGCGGAGACAGCATTCGTGGATGGGTCATGTACTCATTGCGAGAACATGTCCATGGCAACGATGCGGTCGCGGCTTACCATCGTAAGAAAGCAAGCCATCCCAGAGGCTCCCCGCCTCGGTCCTTCTACCCACAGGTATGAGGCCAGCGCGGCTAGCACTGGGAGCGATTTGGGGACCCCAGTGGGACCACCTCCGCCGGGTATCCCCCCACGGACCTCCCATTCCCCAGCACGCTCGTCTGCCCTGATCGGGCTTCCGGATGAGTCCACCGGCTTGTCTCACGGTGAGTTCGGCCTCTTATTCGGAGCCTGCGAAGGTGATGAGCTCTCGAGTGCAGCATCAGAGAGCGGGCTCCTCCAGTCGGATGCGGAAGCCTCAGCTGGGCTCCTCCCTTCACAGGCTGACGCAGAGATGACGACATGCTTTCCCGGGCAGCCGCGAGCGTCAGGCTAGTGTCGAACCCTCTGCTCTCCCCTGAACCCTCGTGGCTCGATGATTGGTTCCTGGGCTCGCGGCGCCGCTCAAAGCCACGCCCCGCCCCCGTTCCTTTCTTCCCGGAAGTGCATGAAGAGCTGACAAGGTCGTGGGAGGCACTTTTTACTGCCCGGTCCCGATCTTTCAGCTTCCCTGCCCTCACTACCCTCGATGGTGGGGCAGCCAAGGGCTATTCGGCAATCCCCCCGGTGGATAAAGGCACTCACGGTGCACCCATGCCCGCAGAGCACCGCCACCTTGCGCAGGCGCCCAAAGCTCCCGTCCAAGTCCTGTAGGTTTACGTCGTCTCTGACGGCCAAGGCCTACGGTGCCGCTGGACAAGCCGCCTCCGCCCTGCATGCCATGGCTCTACTGCAAGTCCGCCAAGGCACTAAAGGAACTGCACGAGGGTAGTTCCGCCCCGGGATTGATGCAGGAGCTGTACTCGGCGACTGACCTCGCTCTCCGGGCGATGAAGGTCACGACGTGGTCTCTCGGGCGGGCGATGTCCACCTTGCTGGTCCAGGAGCGCCACCTTTGGCTCAACCTGGTCGAGATGGGAGAGGCCGACAAGGCACGGTTCCTTGCTGCCCCCATTTCCCAAGTTGGCCAGTCCGGCGACACCGAGGACTTTGCCCAGCAGTTCTCAGCGGTGAAGCAGCAGACAGAGGTTATCCAGAACATCCTGCCCCGGCGCGGCTTAAGATCCCGCACCCGTCTGCTCGTCGCCAAGGGCGTCCCCCTGCGGTGACTGCACCGGCTCTGCCACAGCCCGCCCCTGTGGCCCGGCCCCAGCGTGGAGCCCACCGCAGGAAGCAGACGCCACCCATCTCACGGCCGCCAAGAACCCGCGAAAGGCTTCGAGGCGCCCCTGAGACGGGCGACCCAGGGATGACGAAACCTGCTGCTCTGGAGCTGGTAAGCAGACCACTCCATCCCCCGGTCGAGGGAAGGGAGGATAATCTTTTGTTACCTTTGCATTTAATTGCTCTGCATGCCCAAGTGGCTGCAGTACCCAAGAGTTAAGCAAGAGCGGTTTCCTTGTTCCCTGGGTCACATATCCGGTGTGCACGGCCATCATCACGACCACCGTCCACCACTCTATTTGGCAGGTTTGGCGCTCCAGCGGCGGTCTCTCCGCCCCTGAGCGCCCAGCTGTGGCACAAATCCATCCCCGATGTGACAGGCTCCACGGGTCACGAGGACAGGCCTCTTCCTCCCCCATCCCAGGCTGTTCCGGGGGTGGTCACAAGGAGCTAGGTAAGTACTTCGATGTCCCTGAACTCAGAAAGGCCACGACACGGTGTGGCACCTCAGGCTCCGCCCCGCCGCGAGGCCCCACCCGCCGGTACGTCTGACGAGATTGTCCCTCTGGCCGAGATGAAGAAGGGGTTTTACAGCCCCTACTCCATTGTACCGAAAAAAGGTGGTGGGTTGCAACCAATCTTGGACCTGCGAGTACTGAACTGGGCTTTACACAGACTCCCGTCCAAGACGCACTCTAGCGAGCGCCCGGCATCAAAATTGGTTCGCGGCAGTAGACCTGAAGGGCGCGTACTTCCACGTCTCGATTCCACCTTGACACACACCCTTCCTGCGGTTTGCATTCGAGGGTTGGGAATATCAGTACCAGGTCCTCCCTTTCGGTCTGTCCTTGTTCCCTCGCGTCTTCACGAAGGTCGCAGAGGCAGCCCTTGCCCCGCTAAGGGAAGTGGGCATTCGCATCCTCAACTATCCCGACGGTTGGCTAATCCTAGCTCACTCTCAGGATGTGTTGTGTGCACACAGGGACCTGGTGCTCTTGCATCTCAGCCGACTAGGGCCTCAGGTCAACTGCGAAAAGAGCAAGCTCCTCCCAGTTCAGAGCATCTCTTTTCTCGGTTTGGAGTTGGACTCAGTCTCCTTGACGGCGCTCCTCACGAACGGGCGCGCACAGTCGGTGCTGACCTGTTTGAAGGCGTTCAAACATAAAACAGTGGTTCCACTGACATTTTTTCAGAGTCTCCTGGGGCATATGGCATCCTCAGCGGTGGCCACTCTGCTCAGGTTGATGCATACGAGACCGCTTCAGCACTGGCTTCAGACTCGAGTCCCGAAATGGGCATGGCACCGCAGGACACATCGCGTGGCCATCACGCCGATCTGTCACCGTCTCTTCAGCCCTTGGACCAACCTCACATGTCTACGGGCAGGCCTTCCCCTAGAGCAGGTCTCCAGGCTTGTCGTGGTCACGACAGACGCCTCCAAAACGGGCTGGGGCGCTGTTTCCAATGGGCACGCAGCCGCCGGCTTATGGACGGGCCCGCGGCTGTGTTGGCACATCAACTGCCTCAAGTTGCTGGCAATTCTGCTCGGCCTGCGGAGGTTCTGGCCATTGATCCAGGGCAAGCACGTGTTAGCTCGGACAGACAACACGGCAACGGTAGCACATGTCAACCGCCAAGGCGGTCTGCGCTCCCGTTGTGTGTCAGAACTCGCCCGCCATCTCCTCCTCTGGAGTCAGCAGCACCTCAAGACACTGCGAGCCACTCACATCCCGGGCGACCTCAACACTGCAGCGGACACGCTGTCACGGCAGGTTACCCTCAGGGGAGAGTGAAAAATCCACCCTCAGGTGGTCCAGCTGATCTGGAGTCGATTAGGGTAGGCACAGGTAGACATGTTCGCTTCCCAGGAATCCTCCCACTGCCCGCTCTGGTATGCCCTGACCAAGGCACCTCTCGGTATAGATGCGCTGGCACACAGCTGGCCCTCTGGACTGCGCAAATATGCGTTTCCCCCAGTGAGCCTACTTGCACAGACCCTGTGCAAGGTCAAGGAGGACAAGGAGCAGGTCATCCTGGTAGCACCCTACTGGCCCACCCAGACGTGGTTCTCGGACCTCACGCTCCTCGTGACAGCCCCCCCGGTGAATTCCCCTGAGGATGGACCTTCTTTCTCAGGGACGGGGCACCATCTGGCACCTGCGACCAGACCTCTGGAATTTCCTTGTCTGGCCCCTGGACGGGATGCGGAAAACCTAAGCGGTCTACCACCCGCAGTGGTAGACATGATCACTCAGGCTAGGGCCCTCTCTACGAGGCGCCTGTATGCCTTTAAGTGGTGTCTGTTCGCTAAGTGGTGTTCTTCCCGACGGGAAAACCCCCAGAGATGCGCAGTCGGATCGGTGCTTTCCTTCCTGCAGGAGAGGTGGGAAGGGCGGCTGTCCCCTTCCACCTTGAAGGTGTATGTACCCACTGTAGTGGTGCACCACGACACAGTGGACAGTAAAGTGCTTAGAGAAGCAAAGTCCTTAGCATGACCTGATCATCAGGTTCCTGAGAGGCGCCAGGAGGCTGAATCCCTCCAAACCGAGCCTCGTTCCCTCATGGGACCTCTCTGTACTTCTTCAGGGTCTACAGAGAGCCCCTTTTGAGCCTTTGCAGTCAGCTTAAGGCACTCTCCTTGAAGACTGTCCTCCTGACTGCGCTCACTTCCATCAAGAGGGTAGGAGACCTGCAAGCATTCTCTGTCAGCGAAACGTGCCTGGAGTTTGGTCCGGGCTACACTCACGTGATCTTGAGATCCCGACTGGGCTATGTGCCCAAGGTTCCCACAACCCCTTTTAGGGACCATGTGGTGAACCTGCAAGCGCTGCCCCAGGAGGAGGCAGACCCAGCCCTGTCATTGCTGTGTCCGGTGCGTGCTTTACACATCTATTTGGATTGCACGCAGAGCTTTAGAGTCTCTGAGCAGCTCTTTGTCTGCTTTGGTGCACAGCGGAAAGGAAGCGCTGTCTCCAAGCAGAGGATCGCCCACTGGCTCATTGACACCATTGTTATGGCATATCACGCCCAGGACGTACCGCCTCTGGTAGGGCTACGATCCCATTCTACCAGGGGTGTAGTGGCCTCCTGGGCCCTGGCCAGGGGTGCCTCTCTAACAGACATTTGCAGAGCAGCGGGCTGGGTAACATCCAATACCTTTGCGAGGTTCTACAACCTCCGGATGGAACCGGTTTCGTCCCGTGTAGTGGCACGCAATACAAGCAGATAAGTCCGGGATAGCCGGCCAGGTGTATCGCTTGCACATAGCGCCTTTCACCTCCCCTGAGCTGAAGACGTGCGCCATCAACTCCCAGTAGTGTTCACAAACTATGTTCCCTGGTTGACTTCCTCCGAGCCCTGTGGCAGTCGAGTTTTCAGAGAGACTCGCTGCCTGCCCAGTACACATGCTAACTAAAAGCCCTGTTCTGGGGTAGGTGCTCTGCATGTGGCAGTTCCCTGTAGGTAACTCCATGCGATGTATATCTTCCGCTAATTAGTTTCCCTGTTGGCAAACTGCATCTTCCTTGGGCAGAGGCCCCTCTGCCACAGTCTCCATGTTTGTAGTAACTCCTCCCCTGTTGGGTAGGACCTACCATGAGACTTCCCCACATGACATACTTCTGACATAGCTCAGCAAGACCATGTGACGTATTCCCACTTAAATACACCCCTCTCTCTGGGCGAGGTTTGGTCTCCGCGGTGTCCTCCCCTTGGGAGGGATAGCCCCCCGACTAGACCTGGTCGGCCCAGTCGGATAATTCCCCTTTTTTTTAGGGAGTGGAAAAAAAGAAGGGGAAAAGAGGCTACGACTGGGCTAGCCTGTCTCTATCTTTTGGGTTGTCAACTTGTCCCCAAAGGGCCGGTCGACACTCATAACTGTGTTGGGGAAGTTATATGCCGGCCTGGTGCGCTGGCTACGAGGCACACAGTTGTCTGCCCATCACACAACGCCAGTTCACATAACACAGTTAAGCCAGTTGCGGCGTTTTGTATAGGGAACCCTAGTGTCACTACATCGACACAACATCAAGTGAGTGACAGATAGCGAACGTCATGGTTACTTGCGTAACCTCCGTTCCCTGATGGAGGGAACGAGACGCTGAACTACCTGCTAAAATGGCCGGGACCTTGTCTCGGCTCCTTAGCATAAAACCTGAATGAGTGGTTGCATACCAGCTCCTTTTGTACATGTATGTCCGGGGGAGTGGTATGCAAATACACTCACCAATTTTCATTGGGCTTTTATCAAAGACCAGAGGTGTCTCGGGCTCCCAAGAGTGACCTCTAGTGTCACTACATCGACACAACGTCTTGTTCCCTCCATCAGGGAACAGAGGTTACGCAAGTAACCATGACATTCTAGAAAGAGCTTTGAAATGTTTGTTTTTGCAGAATATTCTTTGAGTTCTAGAAAGATTTGTTTGTTTTTGTGGAATATTCTTTGAGTTCTAGAATGAGATTTGAAAGGTTTGTTTTTGCTTAATATTTTTTGAGTTCTAGAACAAGTTTTGAAAGGTTTGTTTGTTTATTGTGGAATGTCCTTTGAGTTGAAGAATGAGCTTTGAAATGTTTATTTTTTTTTTGAGGAATATTCTTTGAGTTCTAGAATGAGTTCTGAATTGTTTGTCTTTTTTGCAGAACATTCTATGAGTTCTATAATATTCTTTGAGCTCAACAGTGGTCAGTTCAGTTAGTGGGTTTCACTGGAAGCACCTCTACACGTTCCAACAGTAATGTAAGATCATAAAGCTCTTTTATTGCTCTGGCTGAACAGGACATATAAGTGCTCCCAGCCTTTACAGCACTTTAGCACTCCCGCCATTAGCTGTGCAACAAGAACTGGCTGGCCCTTCACAGCAATTTTTTTTTTTTTATAGCAGAGGAGCTGGTTAAAGGACGGATAAAGATATTAAAAGGCTTTGTTTAAAGAGCAGCTGATCTGTGTGAAATGACATGTGATGGATTCTATTATAGCAGATTGTTTACTTTGGCCTCTGCTCACTAATACGCGACAGATGCATCTGTTAAAACAGTTTGTCTGTGTGCTCTTACCTAAGGGCTGTATAAGAGCAAACAAACCTTTCACCATGAAAATTGCTACAAAAGATGCTCTTAGACCATTTGTTTCAGATGAGGTATTGCCACTGCAACACATTGGCGGTACCACCCTAAACAAATCACAGCAGATTGAAATTCCATCTGAATAGAGGAATATAAATGCAGTTAAACATATAAGGGAACGCGGTGCATTTTCCGTAACCTCAGCCCATCAAGAGGAAGACTCTATGTACCAAACCACAATGGTTTCACAATTCAGTCCAGTCCTGATGAAAATGTCCCTGGCTCTATAATCCTTTATATTTAAGACAGGGGAGAAGGGGTTTTGTGACCACAACCATCCATGTTTTCATAACAACAGGGTGCTGCACTATCAGGCATAACAGCTTGGTCTATTTAAAATGCTTAAATAGAAAAAAGGAATAGTTCACCCAAAAATAAAAATTATGTTATCATTTACTCACCCTGATTTTGTTCCAAAACTGTATGACTTATTGTCTTCTATGGAACACAAAAAGAGATGCGAGGCTGAATGTTAGCCTCAGTCACCACTTATTTACATTGCATCTTTGTCCAATACAATTAAAGTGCTCCATGGAAGAAAGTCATACATGTTTAGAACAACATAAGGGTAAGTAAATGATGACAGAATTTTAGCATTTTCATTTTTGGGGGGAACTACTGTATCCCTTTAAGCCTTGCTGGTTACACAACCCAAGCTAAGAGCAAAATAATGGTGCTTTTATTTTCACTAAAGATTCAGAATTGCCTCTTCGTAAGCTGCAGCAATGCAATAAGAGGTGAATGTCCTTTTTTTAGAAATCTTGGGTACAGTAGGTGATGAATATTCAAGCCCTTTTCTTGCACAGTGCCATATCCTGATCTGCATGGGCCTTTGGGGGTGCAATTGAACAGCATAATTTAAATATAAATTGCCCGATTTGCATATGCAATTAGTCAGGCTGCAGCCTTGAACAATGAAAACAAACAAACACAAAAAAATGCCCTACTCTGCTCTTGAGATGAGTTTTCAAGCCAGAAGTGTTTACGGTTAATGGGATAACAATGTAAAGCGTATAGATAAAGAGTCCAAGGAAATACATTTCTACTTCAGAAGGAAAAATATCAAGGATTACGTGAAATCTGTCTTGTGCACTACAGTCAGATTTTTTTGGGGGGGAGGGGAGCATTTTTGCTTGTTTATATGTGTTCATCAAACACAGAAAATAATCCAAGTCTATTCAAATAATAATTGATGTTTCTAATGAATCCCCAGATTAATCTCTCAGCTGATTTTGAACAAAGCAGTTTTCAAAATGTGCAATAATTAGCAATTTGGTTACTTTCTTTTTAGCAAATTAGGGATAGATGAAGAAAAAAAAATCTAAAAAAAAGATGATTTTTTTTTTAACTGATAATTTTAACCTTTTAAAATTGCATGGCTGATAATCGAAATGTTCTTTTTTTCCTCCCAATTTGGAATGCCCAATTCCCAATGTGCTTTTAAGTCCTTGTGGTTGTGTAGTGATTTGCCTCAGTCTGGGTGGTGGAGGACGAATCCCAGTTGCCTCTGCATCTGAGATTGTCAACCTGTGCATCTTATCATGTGGCTTGTTGAGTGCGTTGCCATGGAGACATAGTGTGTGTGGAGGCTTCACACCATCCACTGCGGCAGCCATGCTCAACTCACCACGCACCCCACCGAGAATGAACCACATTATGGTGATCATGAGGAGGTTACCCCATGTGACTCTACCCTCCCTAGCAACCAGGCCAATTTGGTTGCTTAGGAGACCTGGCTGGAGTCACTCAGCATGCACTGGGATTCGAGCTAGCGAACTAGTGAACTCCAGGGGTGGTAGCCACCGTCTTTACCACTGAGCTACCCAGGCCCCCCGATAATTGAAATGTTGAATTCAGAGCTTTGGCAAACTTGTCAAAACTTTGTCAAACATGTAATTGACAAACTTAATGTTTTACATGTTTTTGACTTAAATTTGAAGTTATTTCTGCTCCACTAAATCACCAAACAGAATTGTACAAATAATGATTTGAACACTCCCCCTGTCTTCCACTGGTCAAACAAACAGAGAGTCCCACCATAACTCACACCATTGGTTGAGCCAAAGTTGCTGTGTTAAACTGGTCAGATTGCTCAAACACAGAGCAATGTTTTGATAGGGCCTCAGAGCCACAGTGTTTACACTTTTCAGGGAATCAACATATAAATGGGTTACTTATTGTTGTCTCTGCATATTAAGAAAATATGAAACACTGGAAAAAATTACACACTTGACCTTTAAATAAAACCAGTTCGTTTAGATATTTTCACATTTTTAGGTTACCAGACAAAAAAAAAAAAAAAAAAATTATCATGTGGGAGGCTTGTAAATTCATTGTAGTCTTTCTTTCAGAAGAGGCTGTTAATGAAGTGAAGAGGCAGGCCATGTCCGAGCTGCAGAAAGCCGTGTCAGAGGCCGAGCGCAAAGCTCATGAGATGATCAGCACTGAGCGAGCCAAGATGGAACGCACGGTGGCCGAGGCCAAGAGGCAAGCAGCGGAAGATGCGCTATCAGTCATCAACCAGCAGGAGGACTCTAGTGAGGTAACAGCTTGTATGCTCACTGCATTATATTACTGAATAGCTGTAACATTCAGACGCTCTACATTGATTCATTTGGATGGTAATTTATTCCATTTATTATTATTGTTTTGGATTACATATTGTCTTGGGGTTTGGTGGATTTTCTTTATATAAAAATATACAGCAGCCCCAACAAGTATTTGGACACTTAAGTCACACATTAAAATGTATGAATGTAATTGCATAAAATAACAAAATATAAAACCTAGTGGGATTTGCAAAGAAGTTATGCTAAAGAGCTTTACTCAGAACCTGTGGCGGGCCGTGCATTTAAAGTCTAGGCCTTCAGTGTGATTCATGCCATTAAGAAAACACAGTTTCACAATGAATAAGACACCGTATGCCTTTGGGCATCATACATTATGTCGCAGCTAACTAATAATACCAATTGACATTTTAAAAACACGTCCACGCACTAAAGCCAGAACTTTAAACGACACTTAATGCTCAAGCAAGCCTAATTTTAACTGCAGCATAACTGTTTTGTGAAATGAACGTCTCTTCAAAAATCATAATTTTTCATATGAATCTACCAAGGAGGTCTATAATACCTGGAAAAATCTATCTAATAATATTTGCAATTTAAATGTTGCTTGCAATAAATTTCGTTTTGTCAGGGTACACGGTTATGCTGCATTCCATTCAAGATGGATGTGGGATATTCCTACTTGATATCTCCGACCATAAATGCATTCCATTCCCCGATATTCGGAAGATGACGTTTAAGGGAACAAAACTGCAACGCTCCCGTTAGCTTAGCAGGGGTTTGACTCTCATTAGAGATGTCTCCTAGCAACCCAACTGATAAACAATGCTGCAGCGCTAGCATTTGAGCTACAGGTGTACGATTATCAAAAGAGATTATAATTTACCATGTTTTATACACCCGTTTCTGCAGGCGTTTATTAAACAAGCTTTAATATCATGTAATGTGGAAACTAAGTCATTTATCGATATTACTTAATGAAGTGAATGTTTAACACTTTGTATATCTCCCTGAGTGTCGACATGTTTGTGTGACATCATGCCCCTGCATCTTGGCGAAATCGGAGTTGAGAATTTCTGCATGAGCCTACAAATTGTAATTCTGACTTCAAGATGCATTCCATTGCACTTTTCCTAGTGGGAAGTTGTTTTTTCCAAGTTGAATGGAACGCAGCACTACTTTTCAAAACTTGATCCGACACTGAATGCTCAAGCAGCCTAATTTACACTACTCCTGATGTTGCTATAACAATGCAAAAAGCACTTACCAATTTACTTGAAGTGAAAATCAGTCCTCCTTTCCTGTTTAATAAAGTAAGCAATCACACGGTCATGCAGAACATCTCGTGTTTTTAAATCCATAAGGATCTCTTTCTCAATGGCAATACCAGCAGTGATGGCAGCCGACTCGTCAGACAGCTTGATCTTACGCTTTTCGCTCTCAAATTACGTACATCACTTAAAGCGTGATTGCGTCACTCAAGGCCAGCTAGAAGGCCTCGACCGGGACATATCCTAAAGATCACACCCACCAAGAACAAATAAATCTGACAAATCTGGCTGATGAATCTGACAGTCTGACTTTAGTTGCCCATTCGTTTGCAGTGTTGAGGGATTCTGTGGAAATTCTGAAGGCCTGAGGGGGTGGAGCACAGACTCACGTGCTGCTTCGGGAATGCGATTTGTGAAACAGTTGTCACACTTTGCTTGTAAGCATCAATGAATACATTCTGACTGGATAAACTTTTCGTTTTTCTCTATTTGTTTGTAGATTAAGAGTGGAAAGCGATTAAAAATACATAGGCAAAAAGGTGATTGAGAATGAAAGGATGAAAAATATTTATTTATTTGGCATGTAAGGCCAGCAGAGAAGGCTTTGCTGGCCCTGAGAATTCGCCACTGCTCAGAACTACTTTAACTTCCATTTTTGTAATTACTTTTAACAAACTGGTTTCAAGTTAATACTTAGTTGATGTATTCAGTAATTTCACACGGATGTCCTAGCAGAGTAACCACAAGTTTGACAAAAAAAAAAAAAAAAAAAAGTCAAAATACTTTTTTATCTTAATTTTGAACAGTATGTCTATTGTTTTTTTTATTTGTTTTTTTATTTATTTTTTTATTTAAAACCTAACAAACTTTTTTGTGACATAGTTTGCTTGAAAAGTGTGCTTGTTCTAACTTTCTTTAAAATAAATGCCACTTGGTTCGGTATTTTCTTATCTAATGCAATGACATTCATACATTTACTTTATAGAGGTGTGGTATAAGTGTCCAAATGCTTTTGTGGCCACTGTACATGTCTATTACATTCTAGATAACATATCTTGATTTAGTAAGTTTGGTTGTTTTATTCCTGTGGTATATTTTTATCTCCTTAAACTCTATCCTTAGGAAAAGAACAGGGGGAAGACAAAGGGTGTCCCAGATAATTCCTCATGCAGGCCGGTGTCATGTGGAGCAGAGGAATAGCGTTGCATTTATCACTTCAGGCAGAGACGTGCTTTCCCTTTAAATGAAACATGTGGACAGTTAAGGTGGTACTGATTTGGATGAGGGAAATTGGGAAGGGAGCGCAGATTGTCTGCGCACAGCGGGGGGATGGCTCGTTTAATCAGTTAGCAGAGAAATGCGGCATGCATCTGAGTTTAATTGCACGAGCCATGTTTATGCACACGTCTCCCTGGAGGATTGCGTTGGTAGCTGTTTCTAACTCCGGCTTCCCGTTTCATGGTACGCATTCAGGACTTTGCGATAATTGCTATTATTTGGCCTGGAGACAAACACAAAGAGGCCACAGTGGTAACCTGAGTGTCTGTGTGATCTTTGAACGTTTTGGAGTTAACCTGTTACAAATGTGTTCTCACACAGCGCCATGTGGAGCTCAGTAAAATGACTCCATTTAACGTTACTTTTTCCCCAGCTAGCTCATTATTTCCATGTTTTGAAAGCAGAGATATCCAAAGAGAAATAAACCAGAATTCTCTATTTAGACTTGAAATCAATTGGGAAATGTTTGCTGCTAATAAGCCGAGACTTTCTCTTGGTTGTCTCAAAGGTCTGTACATCTATTGTTTCTTAATTGTGATAATTCCCATGGAAAGGAGCACACAGATTGAGAGAGAGGGAGGAATTGTTTGGAGGCTGGAAATTTTTGACTGTGGTGACATTTTTGCAAAGTGATATTACGTGGCTCCTTTTCGCATATCGCGACAGTTGTGAAGTGAAATGTCCACTGAGTGGTGATAAAAGCATTTAAAAAAAAAATTGGTAAAATCTGTAATTCCAAAACAGATGAGGTTTTTAAGGTTAATGCTCTAACGAGTTTTAAATCAAGAAAACCTACCCATCTCCCTACCCTAAACCTTAAACCTAAACCTAACCAAAAGTGTCATAAAAAGCAAATTTCACATCAAAAAACGCAGTTGCTGAAGCAATTGGTGTTTCTATGACACTTTTGATGCATATGTCTACTCAAGTGCTCTTCAGGGGGTGATTTTTTAAATTATTTTTGTAACCTAAACCTCCCCCCATTTTTCTGTGCAGAGTTGCTGGAATTGCGGGCGCAAGGCGAGCGAGACCTGCAGCGGGTGCAACACAGCACGTTACTGTGGTTCCTTCTGCCAGCACAAGGACTGGGAAAAGCACCACCACGTATGTGGCCAGACTCTTCAGTCGCAGCAGCAGGGTGAGACCCCTGCCACTGTCAGCTCCTCAGCGACCCCCAGCAGTGGCGCCGGCAGCCCTGCGGATACGCCCTCCACCGCCACTCCCCGCTCGGCCACGCCCGGCACGCCCTCTGCCATAGAGACCACACCACGCTAGAACAGATGCTTAAGCCTACCACAGACTGACTCACCTGCCTCACTCGCTCAAAGATATTGATGCTGGCGTGCTAACAAAGAAAGAAGTATTTAGAGCGATCACCCACAGGAGGTCCATATCAGGTCATATTGACTTGCCATGATAGAGAACGCAAATATATTCTTTGTTTTTAATTGCTTATTGTTCTTTATTGTTACTACAGCTATTATCGATTACTGTTGGTTATGTTGTTTATTGTTGTGGCTCTCGTAGATTCTTGTAAATACGATGAAAAAAGAAATGGAGTAGACAGCTGTGACCTCTCGATGAGTATTGTTATGTTCTCTAAGCTCTTTATACGTTGCTATTGACCTCATTAAAAGACACTTTATCAAACAACAAAACCAAGGAAATACTTCATACAAACAGATGTAAGCAAAGACACAAAATATGATTCCTTGTAAAGAAGACAAAAAAAAAAAGGTTGTTGCAAAAAAAAAAAAAACATGCCATTAAGGGCATCTGTGTTGGACATAGTGGAGTAGACAATGGATGAACTCTGCAGACCTTCAACACAGCATGCAGATGTGCAGCAGATTGTAAAGAAATACAGATGCTTATCCCTCTTGCTTTATTTTTATTTATTTTTATCATACTTCTGCAACATAATATCCAGGTCAGTGGTCTGAGAAATACAAAGCTGTTTCACTGAGGAATATATTGGGCAAGGAGGAATGTGAGCCTGCCTTTGTTGGACATTGAGTACCACACAGCATAATGAAGGATGCGCTCTGAGCCCTGATCCCTAATGCACTCCATCAGCGCCCAAAAAGGAAGTGAAGTCATCAGCCCGCCAGAGCAGGACTGTCAGAGCCTCACTATGACAGACGCTGGAAAAAAAAAGATCCATAAATCAAAGGCGAGTTCCTGGCCATTGGAGCCAGTCTAGACCCCTCTCCTATCCTGCCTATCTCTAACCCTACCATCAGTTCTTACTTGATCTCATAGTGTTAAACACTCGTGTCCTGTGCCGTCACCAATGGTTATTTATTGTAAATGTGCTGGACAATTGTAACAATGCATAATAGTTTAAACCACAGTGACAACTTTCTAAACTCTCTAGGTGCAACAACATATTTTCTCTTGTTTTCTCACTTTCTCTCAAACGCTCTCGCAAGCTGCTTTTCTATACGTATGTGTTTGTGGTAGTCCCCTTGTAGTTTTCGAAAAAGAAGGCAAATGCTTTTTTTCCCCGTTGTCCTCAAAAGAATACAAACACTATCTCTCAGAGCTGCTACTTCATTCTCATTCAGATCTTTTTCTGAGATCTAGCATGTTACATGGAATGCTAACATAAATGTGTTTGTACATGGGACGTACATAAATGTATTTGCACTGTCACGGTTTCTCACGGCATGCTTTTTTTGGCAGTTTATCCCGTAGGGAGCCTCACTTCATGGGTTATCTTTGGAGTGCTTCATTACATGTCTGTGATTTTCATTTCTTGTAAAAAAGAAATTGGAGAAAAAAAAAGGAAAAAGAAAAAAAGAAGAAAATGAAAAAAAAAATACAAAACAGAGGTATCACTGTCTGTTTTTGTTTACATTTTTTTCTAAAGATAATGGCAAAAAGTCATAACTTTTGCTTTGAATAGTTAAGGATAGTGCATGCACATGCATACTGAACGCTATGGTATATGTTGTATTTGTTTTATACAGAAAATTAGAAAAATTTACAAAAAAGACTAAGAAACTAACTTTCCAAATGCAGAGGTTACAAACAGACAGCTTTAACACTGCAGAGCACCAGGATACACAGTATTACAAATGAATTAACATGGAAGACAGCCAAAGACAGACACGAAGGACCAAAACCTGACAAAAGATATTCACTCAAACGCATTCTTGTTTTATTTAAGTGTTTATCAGGGGAAGCCACATTGAGCAATGTTTCCATTTGAAAACCTTTAATTCTCCCCTGTCCAGAGCCAAGACCAGCCCTTTTCAGCTCATAGGGAGGAGAAGCCACTTAAAAACCATGTAGCAGTTCTTGTTGAAAGACGGTTCACGTATGAATGATGTGGTCTTGAATGATTGAGCAATAATCGAAGGTGGATCTGATATCTCGATCCTTCAGGGCAAGGTTTTCTGTGAAGTATATTTTACGACAATTTCATCTTTGTTGTTTTTCTTTACGTATCATTCTTCGAAAGAGTGTCACCCCAAAATGCTGTACTCGGAATAGCCCAACCGAAGCTGTTCGTGTTCATAAACAACGCATAACCAAACCTTCAGCTCATGATATAAAGCCATGTAAGATAGAAACAAATGTGTTGTTTCTAAAACTAAAGTTAACAAACTAAACAAAACAACCTTGTTAATGGTTAAGAAAAATAGGGGACTAAATGAGCACTCAGCTGTATACTTATGGCTCGCAATCCCCAAACCATGGTGCTAAATGCTGCACATTTGACCTCTTAGGATGCTATGGTTAAATAATCCAAAAACAAAGGTGTAAGACACCTGTCCACAACTCCACAGAACCTGCCAGCTAAGCTGTCTTGAAACACTAGTGTACTATTTTTGAAAAATGTATACAGTTAGTGTAGTGAGTTTGATCAGGGCAACCTGAATAAAATAAGCACGGGCAAAGCATTAAGAAACTCAATAAAGGCTCTTTCTCCTCTTTCCCCACTACTAGTACGTCTGTTTTGCTACAGTCTTTTTCCTCGGTGGCAAAAAGTCTCACTCTACCTCTGACAGCATGTTAGGAGCACCAGTCGCTGAGCGGACACTGGTCTAGTCAAACCAAATGGGCACAAAAGAACAGGACTTTAACCCAAAGGTAAAAGCTCATACAGCTGCAAACCATATCACTACTTGGTAACAATGCAGACCTCATGAGAAAAGAAAAAAAAAACTGAATTAATATAATACGTAAGATAAAAAACAGGAAAAAAAACTTTTTTACGTTCCTTTAAGTTTGTCACTCGTACAAGATCACTTTGAGTGTCACAACTCAAAGTAAAAAATAAATAATATGATGATTTTAGAGAGTTGACTCCATTTGACACTATAATTTAATAAATTGTCAAAGATGATATATTCCTATTGCCCTCTTCTTCTCCTGTTTTTGTCCTCTGTTGTGAGACCTGCTTGGCTGTTTAATGTCATTTAGGTTCATGTTTATGGGGGATTCATGCAGAACATGAGCAAAAAGGAACAGCTGGTGAATTTGCGCATGCCTCTTGTTCTTGCGTTTCCCGTTTGTAAAGTGAATAAAATTGTGGGATTATAAAGGGACAGTGGAAACACAAAGTGAAATTAATTGTGTGGGTTGGGTTTAGGGAAGGGCGGTCATAGGGTTCTTTGAAATTTTTATTGTGAAAATAAAACTCATGAAAGTCGTTGTGCAATACTAAACTGAAACATGAACCACAGACTAAAGGTGTGGACTGGGAGGGTGTGGTCTTTATCACACTTTTTCAGTATTCTCTAGGGTTTTTTGAGTCTACGATGTCAGAACTGTGGTTTCTTGTTTAATTTGTTTTCTTTATTTTATTCTCTCATTTTCGGGGGCTGTAGTACATGATCTGTCAGTCTGTGAATCTTTGCAGTATGATTCTTGTATTGTTGTTCTCTTTACTGTGTAATAAATATGTTCATACCTGCATTGGTGACTGTTGGCTTCTGTTTGTTGTTGTTGCAGCAACTTTAAAAAAGATCCAGTGAATGAAAAAAACCTCTGCCCATTTGTTGAATTATTTACAGGGTTCCTACAGTCATGGAAGATTTATGGAAATTAAGAACATTTTAAATCAGATCTTTAACCCAAAATGATCATTTTTCAACTCTTATTCCTTTCTTTCCTCTGTGGAACACCAAGAAGTTATTTTTAGCTGAATGTCAAAGCTGCTCTTTTCCATATGATGAAACTGAAAGGTGACTTTGATTGTCAAGCAAGATTTTCAGTAAATAATCGACTTTTGAGTGTTATTCACACCAAGCTATCATATAGCTTCAGTAGACTTGAAATATTGTGCATGAGTCAAATGGATGACTTGTTGAATTGTGTTTTTTTTTTTTTTTTTGTCCTTTTTGGAGCTTTACAGCCCCTGGTCCCCATCCACTTTAATTGTATGAAAGAGAGCAGCATATTCTTTTAAACTTCTTTTGTGTTCCAGAAGACATATGGGTTTGGAACAACATGAGGGTTAGCATACAATTTTCATCTTGAATTGAACTATCCTTTTCAAAATCATGGAAATTTCAGTATTGCATGCTTAATTCATTCTGATGTGCTTTAACCACAAATGTGGCCGAAACTATAACTCATTGCTGGGTAGTAACTAGATTACAAAAGTACTTGTAATTAGATTCAATTACATTTTAAAATACTCATAATCAGATTACAGTTACTTATTTTGAATAACATGATTACATATTAATCTGGCGACTGTATTAAAATGTCTATAATTTATTGATCCCTCTAATTCTTCTTTTTAAATATTTAAAATGTTTCATTCTAAATGAGTTTACCGCTAATCGGTAAGTATTTTAGTGTTGTTCTGGGGGGGGGGGGGAGAGGTGGAATTGCATACATAGACCTGATACGTGCCATCATCCATGTGGCTATAATTACACTGAAGATAGAGCGGCAATCCACATCAGGTCAAACACATCATGCGATGCACTTGGACACATTATCAGTGAGGTTACCTGAGGTCATTGGATGTTTCGGGTCTTTCAACATCAGGCACCCTCGCCCAGTCGACCCAGCCAGGGTTGATCAGGCTCCAGCTTGTGTGCGGATGGCTTCCTCTATCCGGTCTTTCCAGGCCACATTTAATTACAGCAGAACCACATGCCAAGATACTTCAGACACCAGCACCATATCTGGCGTGTGTGGCATGAGTGGTGACTGCGATGGTATCTGGGAACTTTAGCTGTCTCCCAAGGTTAACCGTCAACTGCCAGTCCCATCTTGTGGGTAGGAGCCATGCTGGTTGCTTTGGCCACACTTGTGGCATCTCAGCCTCCCTTACAAAGGCAATCTTCTGCTTCTCCACTCCCTATTTACTCTGAGTGAGACCTGTGCAGATGCTATCAGCTATTGCCTTCAGGACCTGGTCATGGCGCTAGCGATAGCATCCCTCACCTAGGGCCTTCGGACAGCTGCTAAGTATATGCTCTAACGATCCCATCCTTCCATCTCAGCCCTGGTCACCTGCAGTGAAGCGGTGTTATTCAGTGTGCCGTTGAAGACCTTGCCTAGGCTCTTTTCTGGTTTCTTCACAACTGAAGGAATTTGGACACCTCTGAGGAAGAAGTGAAACTCATCTGTCACTTTCCCCCTCTTCACAATCAGGGACCTGGATTTTGCTGGCTTAATCCAGGCCCAGGTGATGAGAGCTTCAAGACCTTTAAGGATCCACCTACATCCAGTTACTGATGTCATTGTCACTACTGACTGAGGTACTTATTCCCCCCCTCGGGCACCCCTGGGGGTATATTTCTGCACACATAAATGCTGAACAGATTGCATTAGTGTAGTAAAGTTTGTTTTAGTTTCGTGAATTGCTTTTGTACTCGACTTCAAAAATGTACATGTGACAAAAATGTTCATGATGCTTTTTTGTTTTTTTTGCTATGTTGATTCACAAATATAACTGATCTGTTACCACACATGGATGCCATTTTTAATTAAAAAAAGTACTGGAGTAAGAACATTTTAATTGCCTTATTCACTCACAAATAGCAAGTAAAACACACACACAAAATGTTTTATATATATACCTGTATATATATATATACCAGTGGTGGAAAAAGTACAGATTTTTTTTTTACTTAAAGGTGCAATATGTAACATTTTTCATGTAATATTCGCCTTTTTTTTTTTTTGCCAATGTGTGAACGGCTTGCAACGCAACTTCAAAAATGAGCCCTTCCTGGACTTCCTAGGTTGCCTATTAAAGCCTGTAGACTGATTTTCATGCGAAAGGAGCAGATCGCGTTTGCCGGGAAAATCCAAAGGATGTGATGTTTTGCACGCTCCCAAGAGCCTTGCCTCAGTGCTTCTCTTCTGCTATTCAACAGTGTCAACAGACAGTCTGCAACACTATGTAACGTTATCTTAGAGATGGAATCCAGCAAACGGCCGGCTCCAAATACAACACCGACTCCTACACAAAGCCATAAGGATTGATCTGTGTAAGCTAACTTAATCTTGCCTGCTAACACTGACGAATTGCAACAATCTTCTCTTTATACTAAAAGTCAGGTTAATGTCAATGTTAATCTGTAATTATTCAGCAAGGTAAACTACAATAATACATGAAATGAATGCTAGACATTGTTCAAGATAATGCAAAAAGCTCCATTCATTAGTGTAACTTAACTTGGTTATACAGAAAATATATACATTTTATTATTATAAAACAATAGCACATCAATATAACAAAATGACAGTTGTGATGGAATCACATCAATACTGAATTGTGTCAACATATTTATAATGTACAGTCTATTTTATAAACAGCTACTGTCATCATCCACCAAATTTAACAAACAGCTATTGATAAACCTGGCTAGCTAGCTAACGCCGACATAGGCTATCGTATAAATGCAGTCAATGTATCATGCAAAGAAAAGTGATTACTTCAAACTACAGTCTCGCATAGTCAAACCTATAACAACTCTATTTTTTAGCCCTGTTCCAGCACTGGAGAGTCAAATATATTATACAGTCTCAAAGTTTGTAGTAAAACAATCATAACTGTGTAATTTTAATTATGCTACCTCATCTGTCATCATGATGCCGGTCAATCACGTTCAGTCTCTTTTTTTTGCCGATGCTCGCTCGCATCCCTATGGAGTGTGTGCGCACGATCACGAGCAACAGGCTGCAGTTCACTTAACGGCCACAGGTGTCATTAATAACAAGGGTACAAATAGAAGTACTAAGAAATATTATGACTCAAGTAAGAGTAAATAAGTAGTTTGCCGAAAAACTACTCAAGTAATTTCGTTACAAGTTACTTTATGAAAAACATATTATATATAGTATACGCACTTCCATTTTTCCAAGACATTATTGTTCTTGAAAGAAACTTATGCTTCCTTTCACCAAGGATGCATAAAATTGATCAAAAATACTGTCAAAATCATTAATTGCCAATATTATTATGGTTTGAAATAATTGTTGTGATATTTATTCCATTTTTTTCTTTACCCGTGATGGCAAACCTATACTGTGTCAGCTATTCCTTACGAAAGCATTCTGAAGTGCTAATTTGGTCCTCAAGAAAATTCTTATTATTAGAACAATTGAAAATGGTTGCGCTACCATGCGGAAATCACAATACAGTGTTTTCCCCATTTGCTGAGGTACTGAGTTCTTACAAGTTGCTTTACACTTGCAAGTCAAATTTGGTTTTAAAAATAGACAAAAAGAAACACATTTCTCCTGAAATTCTATTTTCTCCTAAAGTCTATTGTTTTAGAGAGACGAAGGCTATTCCATGCATTACTGTTTTGAAAAAGAATCTATAACCAGGATAGAGAGGGACAGCCAGATATACAACAAAAAGACAAGTAAATCACAGTCTCTAATTTGAGAAACAGACTCCTCACAGGTCCTAAACTAGCAGCTAAATGCCAAAGACCTGCATTGCTGTAAGAGGATTATTGGACAAACAGAAACTTTTAAGAATACAACATTTATTTAAATAGAAATAGCCATTTGTAACATTCGAAATGTCTTTTAACTACATAATGTGCATTGTGACTGAAACACATTCCTATTTCAGGTTTATTCTCATTCACGTATGTCCAAGTATTTTGGCTATTAAGTTAACATACTGTACAAAACTAATGTAATGCAATATCATAGATGAGGAAATTTATCCACTATAATATTGGAGCAATTATCCAGATATGGAATGAGATTATTAAGCAAACTGTTATCAACTCCTACATGCCAACTGTATAAAATAAGGCAAAAATAAACATTTCACTCAGTGTTTAGTGAGAGATATGATTGATTCAAACACTAAAAGTGGCTATTCTGAATATGTATTATTGTATTACAGTTTTAATAATATAATCTTAATTAACATTATGGTTATTTAACATATTGAGATATTATTATTAAGTAAATTGTAGTATTTGGTTACATTATGTTTTGTGATTTCTCATATCTTCTTTATATAACATCCATCCCTTGTGCACTTTTGGCCTCAAGTGTGTGAGGCTTTTCAGATAGATAAACAGCAGCACAGGGCAGGGAAGTACAGTACAGCACCATAAGCAAGAGTGTTACCCGCTAGGACAGTTTATTTTCAACAAGAGGGGCGAATGGTTACGGAATTTAACGTGGGAGTAAAATACTGAACTGATGCGGATTGACAGAAGTGGATAGCTCGTCTGTGCACGCAATAGTGCAATGAACCGGATGGCGGGAAAAAAATATAATGTTCAGCGAAAGGTCAAAAGAAGATGGCAATGTATGTAATTGTAACTATATCAGATATTAATAAAAACATGGGAACTCATTGCGTGGGCATTTTTTGCCCCCATATTTAGATTTTTGGTGTTAGTTCTGTCAATTGCAGTCCCCATTAATGTCCAACACTATTGGCATTGTATCTTTCTAAGGTATTTAAAAGTTTGTTTTAGACATATAGTAGCAAGTAAACAAGATATCCCCACATACATGTCAAACTACACTATGTTAATGTTTGACAGTTAAAATATTGCCTACTTTAAAAACAAGTGATGTTTGATCAGTGGTTAAACGTGTTCAGACGGTTCCCTCGTACCTGAATAAACGGCTCCTTTCTAGAATAAAAATGAAATATGCAGACAACCATAATATTACAGTTCTTGTATAGTGACAGGGCAGAAAGTTTTGAAGAAGCTAGAGAAGAGAGGACAAAGGCAGCAGTTTATGCACGCTTGATGCGCTTCATGTCATGCACAGTGCTTTTTTGTTTATAAACAAATTTAGAGTTTATAATCTTCTTCTTCCCAAAAATTCAGAAATATTATGTATTTTTTGGTACTTTGTAATTGTGGTGAAAAATAATTGTAGCGAAGTTGAAAACTTCATTTTCAATCAACTCAAATAAAAGTACTATTATTTATTTATACTTAAAGTTTAAAAATGTGACAGATTTACTCAAGTACTGTAACGAGAGTAGTTGTAATTAATTACTTCCCAACTCTGATATATACATATATCAATTCTCATATTTTGATCCATTAAGTACTGTTAGTTTGCCTTAATGCATTTAAGCAGTATTAGATTATCCTATTTAAATGCATGTGATATCAAATAAACAAGGATTAGTTTAGAAGTAATCCAAAAGTAATTTAAATCAATCAGATAATTTGTAATCAGAACCAGATTATAATTGAGAAGGAATCTACCAAGCACTGCTAAAACTATTCTCAGTAACACAGACATATTGTTAAAGGTTGAGTAAATTGTGATTCGCTATGTATGTATGCATGAATCAAGAAAAGCTTTAAGTGAAATTAGGTTTTGAAAGGCCATTTTAAAGGCCTTCTACACTCAAAATCATTGGCCTTTGGAATTAAAGAGTGAATTCTCTTTATGAAAGGAAGCTATTAGAGTGCAAGGTCTATATTTAAAGTGTCACTTAATACACATTTTACCTAATGTTGAAATGTTAATATGTCCAATATTCAGCCCACTTCCTCCTGCAATGTGAAAGCAACATTGACAAGGCAACACATTTAGTACAGCAATTACCTTCCTCCTGGCCGAAAGACTTTATAAATGCGACGTTTAGATGCTGTGGCCCCACACCACCAAAATTGACCCTCTGATTCGACGATCACTCAGCCGCGAAAACACTTTCTAAACTCGTATGCCAAAGATCTGTCTTTTGTGAATCTCTTTTGCGCCTTATCTCCTTCTAATACCATTTAAGAGATCATTAAGCTAAGAATGAGTTAAAATACTCTGATATTCCCAGCATTTACCACCATCCACATTTTGGCTTTGCTTTTTTCTTAGCGTTTTTATTAAGTGGCAAGAATTGACAGACCCTCAATTAAGCGAGGTCTAGAGAACTGTTCTCCACTGATAACAATACAAATGGACTTTCTTAAACAGATAAAAACAGCTGTCTCTTTTATTTGAATGCCTCACCTTTCCGCTCTCCATTAATTGGGTCTTTGATCACAGGCAGAGGTGCAGAGTGCCTGATAAGAAAAAGGTTATTAGTAAAGTAGCCTGGAGGACTAAGTCGCGTTGTAGCGCGGGCTGCACGAGATGAGATAAGCTGGTAATGCTCGCGTGTGCATGTGGTTGTGAGTGATAGGGCCGCCGTCTGGCGCTGGAATGCTTGCGGAAGGAAAGGAGCAATACTCTGAGAGACAATATCTAATGCAGGATATAAATTCGGTTTGCGGGGACGGAACACGGGATTAAACTCCATAAAGAGTTCACCTCTAAATGGTTTACATTTTTTGCCTCTAAATCAAACTGTGTCGCAGAATTTCACCGTGCTTTTTTTAACCAAATATGTCATGAGGAATATTACTGTAGGCCCACAGTGACGGAGGACAAAATAACATTCTGCCTTTGAGAGTTAAGCGAGAGGGTCTGTTTGATGTGCAGCCTAGCTAAATTTGAGGATTTAAATCTGATATAATCTAAGCCTGTTTTTATGTTCCCATGTCCACGGATGAGGCGCTGAGTGATTCGAAACACCTCGTTCAGGAATCTTCGAGGGAAAGATTCCTCCAACATCAGAGGAATACAACTAGGGGATATGAGAGCATATTAGGGCCGTTATGGTGTGGGCAAAGTGACTCTGTGGAGAAAATCTTTTTTGATTAAATTACAAAACACAAGGTTATCTTTCCCAAGCACATGCCTCACTGCCCTGGGCATGGATAATCTGTTAATACCATTCAACCATAATGACATTATTAAGGAAGTGGAGTAGTGCATCTCCACCCAGGCCTGAATGATGTATGTAGCCGACCCTCCATTATCCTAAATAGAGGATATGGGCCATGATGTGGAGAGAAAGTTATAGATAGAGAGAGAGAAAGAAAAGCACTGCTTAAATGTCACCTAATGGTTCCCTGGCACCCTGCTGATGAACAGGGCAAGAAAGAAAAAAAAAAAAGAGGAGAAAGAGATCTACCATTTATCTCCAGGGGCTAAAAAGCTAAAGCATATATTTATCCAGTGAAAAATAAAATCAATCATACGCACTGTCTTAAAAATAGCTACACTGAGAAAATGTGTAATCCATTATAGTAGCCATACAAGTCTGGTTTCAAATATTTGTAAATCTAGGATCTACGTTGAGTAAATAGATTGTACATTTAGGTTGCAAATTATACAAAACTGTCAAAAACCTAAATTATTCCGCAGGGCGGGGTTACGATTTCCGAGGCCCCAAGCAACAGTCCAGTCGTGGCCCCTTTTGCTGTCTGACTAGGTCGGGGCAATATGGCTCCAAAAATTATATCTCAATATTTTTCAGCCTGTTGACAATATATATTCAATATATATCTCGATAATTGTTTATTTGCTCAGAATTTATATAAAAGTGATTTTAAATCATATTTTTTTATCCAAAAGCCAGTTTTAAAATGTTTAATGAAATAAAAATCTAGCTAAAGATAATGAAGGCATGTGTTCCAAAGTTTATCATTAAAAGAACACAAGGGCAAATGGTATGGTATTTAATTTATAATATAATAAATATAATTTATATGCCCCAATTAAAAAGTACAGTAATAAAGAGTTATATTTACCAACGAATATATAAAAAAATAAATTGTGAATGAACAGGGTGTGCAAAAACCACAAATTTACTCACTTATATTTTGGAACCCAGTTAAATATTATTTATTATTGTCCAGTCAAGTTTATTATTATAAGATGATACTGAATTATTATTATTTTTTTGAGTATTTGTTTTATACAGTAGTGATTTATTTCTGTTGTGTTAACTTCACCTTCACCTGGAGCTTTTATTTTGGCGGAACACTGTCTCAGAACAGTTTGAAAAGCACCTTCTTCTATCGCAGCATTTGCACTTTGTTAGTCACATAGGAACATATTGTGATTTTACTTTTATTTTAATTATTTGTGCAGCCCTGGAGGCATCAAATTAGTCACAGAAATTAATTCTGATTCAAAGTAATGGCCAGCATCATCCAATCACTGCCAACCATGTTAAAATAAAAATATACATTATAAATTCTGAATCTATGCCAAATATGTTGAGTGGTCCAAACATCATCGTCAGCCTGAAAACTTTTGGTCAGATTTTAGGAGTGAATGCACTTAGCTGCATAGACAGCTGGATGCTCCCTTGCTCCCTATTTAGTGAATGACTTAACCTCCAGTGTGCTGTCTGTCTGCACTGGTCTCCGATCAGTTCAAAATGCACCTCATTTTTATCTCAACTCTATATAAAGCCTCTGAAAGCAACATTTTTCATCTTTTGGATGAACCCATTGATTCTCAATGTGAAAATGCACAGAAAAAAAGGAATGCATTTACTAATGTTAATGAATAGTACTGTATTGTTCAGTTATAACAGAATAAAATATAACAAAATGTATATTAAAATGAAGCTAAATGACCTACAGATGTGAACTATAGCAATTTTAACTCAAACTCATTAGGTTAGGTTAATTTGGTTTACTAAGGTTTATTTAAGTAATTTTCTTACATTGGTCCAACTTATTTTTTTGATTAATCATAAGTATATGTTAAGTGTGCAAGTGTAGGGACCGTGAAACTGTTGAAATTACCGTGAAACTACTTACAGAGCCAAGCAGCACTCAAATCAAGTATCATTTGAGAGTGAAAGTCCATCCTCAACCTAAGCACAAGCACCAATCTTCACCACAAAAGTAACCCCCAAAACTCCAACATAACCAATACCAATATAGCAGAATATTAACAAATCTCCAAATGCATAAAATAACACTTAATTTCCACACTTGTTTTCCCTATCCAGCTGGGAAATGGAAATCCTCTGCCCAGTTTCATCAATGCTACATTAACACAACAAAATTATTTATGTAGTCCCAACTCAAATGGATTAAGAAAACTTCCATTTTACAAATTTAAATGGATAGAACACAGTTGTTTTTGCACAACTGCAAAAGTTGTGTTGCTTTAGTTCATTTTAATTAAGGAAATAGAACAAGCAGCAAAAATCCCTTTTTAGTATAAAAAGTGCATTAATATTAAATGAGGTAAGCACTGAGGCATTATGATTGGTTGTCTGTTGCTAAACAACTTTCTGAAACATTCTAACAGTCCATCATTTCACATTGTATACCTTTGGTACCGCAATGTGGGTTTAACCCTACAAAAGCAGTGCTAACCCTGCTCTGTAAGGTTTCATAACCCAGTGTTATAAGCGGTGCTAGCCCTCTTTAAAATTACAAGTGTGAAACATTGCTTTACTGGAGGTTAAACATGGGGTTTAAAAAGACGATAACAAATATTATTATCAATAAGACGATAACAAGGTGTAAGCAAAGTGAAAAGCCTAATGGGTATATCAGCCTACAGTTAACCAATTCAGGGCACCGTTCATATTTCCATATATACTACGGAGGAGGTGCTACATATGATAACATCACATGAAGCATGACTCATATCTGGGGTGTGCAGTATAATGATGATGAGTGGGAGCACATCTTGAGAAATGAAGAAATTAAAACCGAACAAGAGAATTATTCTCAGGCCCCCTTGAAACTGGTACTGGTTTGTGCTGGTGCTAGAAAAGTGCTGACTGGCACACCTCCAGAAAGCCAAGAGCTGCAGGTCTTACCCAGCTGAGATGAATGATGGCTAATGAGAGTGGAGTGAGGACCAGGCTGACTGTTATCCACTGTGTGTTTAAAGCGTGATTGATGTTGTTCATGGCTCCTGAGCCCCCTCTTCACAGGAACAGCTTGCTCTAAACACACAGGGCAACACAATGCAAACTTTGTGTTTATGAGAGCGGCCCAATGCACAGTAAAACTTTAGAAGGCATATGTGGCCAACAACTTTTAAACCTTACTGGATGTGATCTGCATACTGTCAATGGCTAAGTCTTGAACCAAATGCAGCCACAAAACAAACCCATGGTTCATCCTATGACTTCAAAATATGTAATATCAAGGGATGTACGACTAAACAAAGCTGAAAAACTGAGTAGACCAGCCTAAGCTGGAAGAATTCTACCCACCATATACAGGAATGCTCAGTGTTATTCAGATTCAGATGTTACAGATTTCAATTTTTCATCATAGATCCAGTTAGATGCAGGGAATGTTCAGTGAACCCGCCTGGTTTTTGGCACTAGAAACGTGTCAGAATTCATTGAGTGGGACTGTGTGATATCCATCTTTCTGTTAATAAAGTCCTCCATGGAGGCTTTTTCGTGTGAGATATCACACCAACACAAACCGAGCTGCCATCATGAAAATATTGCAGACAGCTGATACATTTTTGTAATCTGTTTTGTAAACTGTTTTGTGAAATACTGCTAAACAGATCTCAGCGGGGCAGTTTCAGAATAAACAGAGATGCCATCCACAGTTTTTCCAAGTGCTTGTTATGTTGATAAATGGTCTCAAACAAATGCGTCTTTCGGTTTGCCAGGGAGAGAAAAGATGTGGCAGAGCAGCTGGGTCAGGTGCTCCCTGACATATGCGTCCTCCTGATTGGATCAGTACTCAAGCTTTCCTGTTCCTCTCTCACACAAAACTGCACTGATCATGTAGTACAGTGATTCCCAAACAGTGATATTTGAACCTCAGTGTGTACTTAAGCAGGCTCCAGGGATACTTGGCAGGATTTTACTTTTATTTAGTCTATAAACCTATAATAACAGAAACATACAATTTGTGCATGTGTTTTTTCAATTTGTGTGGATTCAATTTGTTGCATAATATACAGTATGTGCATATCTTTAAAGATCTATAAATACCTTATTTTCTTTCGTACAGTATGTGATATTTCATAATTGTTGAGCTTCAATAACACCTAAATACCACCAAAAGACTGCAAATGACTTTACTTTTTTAAAACTTACATTTGATTGATAAATGTATTCACAGTTAAAAAGGAATGGTTCACCCAAAAATGAAAATTCTCTCATTATTATCTTAACCTGATGCCATCCCAGATGTGTATGACTTTCTTTCTTCTGCTGAACACAAATTAAGATTTTTAGAAGAATATTATAATATAAGAGCTGAGATATTCTTCTAAAAATCTTTGTTTGTGTTTTTCAGAAGATAGAAAGTCACAAAGACACATCTTAGGCGGCATACAGGTGAGTAAATGATGAGAAAATTTCATTTGTGGGTGAACTATCACTTTAAGTCTTTCTATCAGAATGCTCTCCTTGGTTTGACAAGGCATGACACCTGTACAGCTGGAGTTGCGCTGACTGCCTCCTACTGGCACAAATAAAAAAACATTAAAATGGTACATCAAGCTTGAATTTTTCCAACAGTTGGGGCATTCCTTATTACAGAATTTGGCACGGTCGGAGGCATGATTTATTGCATAAATCTTTTTTAATGCACAATTTTTTATATTATTAATCACACTAAATGAATGCTTTAAATCGACAGCCCTAATTTATAGTTTAGAAGTGAGTAACTTTTAAGACCATTTTAAGAATATTAATGACAATGCAAAATGATATTATATAGATATTATATTATTTTATATTATATTATATTAATGCAGCTTTTTCTCACCAAGAACAGGCATAAAGCATCCGATCACAGTTGAACGTATTTTTACACTGCATTTTGAGACAGGGTTATCTGAAATAGATTAAAGAAAGGTACCACTTGCCATCTTTGTGTGCAATATGCATCAGACAGTCACTGAACAGACTGTGGGTGGTTTTGGTTGGAGGCTGAAACTAGGAAAACACTGACTTCGAAGATGAAGGACATGAGAAATTCAGTGTGGTGAAGCTTGTGATGTACCTTTCATTCTACTAAATAAACAACCAGAGAGAGGTCATAAATCAGTAGGGCTTTGTTTGGCCTCCCCAACGCACAGAGTAATGGCATGAAGAACGAAGGGAATAAAATAGAGATATAGAGCAAAAGCGAGCTAAGATAGAAAGGAGGAAAAGGAGAAGGATTGGAGGTGAATAAGTGCAGCTGATGGCCAGCGGATTGACAGGACACACCTGAGCTCCTGCACATGATTAATAGTGCTAGAGAGACATGCCGGTGTTAAGTACCCAGAGTTCCTGCACAATTTATAGCTCCTGCCGCGCTCTCCTCCTATCCTCATTTCTGCCATCCCCCCACCGTGGTCTTCCCCAGCTGTTCCACACCTGGACGTGGGCCTGGGAGAGAGACGAGCCATCCATCTCTCACAGGCCACAGAGGGAGGATTGGTGAGAGAGAGCTCCCAGCAGGTGTTATAGGGAGACTGGATGCAGAGAAAGCTACAAAAAAAAACACAAAACAAATGCAGCATTGCAGGTAAACGCTGCTTGGCCTTCTACACTGCAAAAAAAATTATGCAGTAATAAATTGTTTATAGGTTAGTTACTTTACCATATACAGTAAAAATTATATTACATTTACAAAACAAATTGCCTTAAAATTTTATGAGGAAAGGGACATAACCAGAAGTCTTTGCATGAACCAGGTTTGTTTAAATTGTATACATTATTTTTGTTATTAGTTGTCTACATTGGAGTGTTTTATGTTACTTTTAAATGTTAGTTAATTAATGTTTATTGCATTATTGTAGTGTCTATTTTATTATTGACGACAGTTGGGAAAGGCCTCTTTTGATGAACTTTAAGTCATCATTTAGCGTTCTATTGTACCCCCTGCGCTATTATCAGTCCATTTCAGAGTAACAAACAGATTTTAATAGATCAAATAGGTTGCCATTTTAAAATTATATAATTTAATCACATATTATACTGTACAATTATGAACTGTAAAATATACAGTCACCAGCATGCCATTCTGTAATGCCTTAAACATTGTTCCTGTATTTTTATACAGTAAAGCTATGGCAACCACAGCTGCTATGTTTACTGTAAATTTAACAAAAATATGTGCAAAATGCAGCAATCATCACACATCTGCTGTATTAAAAATAGCAACCTCTCAAAGTCTCCTTATCAGTCACTCTAAATCATATTTCATACTGACAAGTGTCATGGCTGAGATTTCTATACATACTAAAGCAGCTTTGGGACTCTCTGATCACTGTCTGGTTCATCTTCTTCCAACCTACAGGCAGAAATTAAAATCAACCAAGCCAGTAGTAAGGACTGTAAAGAGATGGACCAACGAAGCAGAGTGGGAACTACAAGCCTGCTTCAGTTGCACAGATTGGAGTGTTTTTGAGGCTGCAGCCACAGACCTGGATGAGCTCAAAGATACTGTTACATCATATATCAGTTTCTGTGAGGATATGTGCATTCCTACTAGGACTTATTTAAAGTTCAACAATGACAAGCCGTGGTTTACAGAAGAGCTCAGGCAGCTTCTTCAGGCCAAAGAGGATGCTTACAGGGGTGGGGATAAAGTCTTGTACAATCAGGCCAGGAACACACTGAACAAGGAAATCAGAGTGGCTAAAAGAAGATACTCTGAGAAGCTGAAAAACAAATTTTCAGCTAACAAACCTGCATCAGTGTGGAGTGGCATGAAACAACTCACAAATTACAGGACTCCTACCCCCAATCCTGTGGTGGACCAACAACTGGCTGACGACCTGAATGTGTTCTACTGCAGATTTGAAAGGCCCAATCTCACACACCACACCCACTCTGACCTTCACTTCACACAAACACCAACACCTCCTGCAACCCCCCTCCTCCCCCTCCTGCTACTCAACCTGCACTTAAGATCTGTGAAGATGATGTGAGCCGGGTCTTTCGGAAACAAAAGACGAGGAAAGCTTCAGGCCCAGATGGCGTCTCACCAGCATGTCTTCAAACCTGTGCTAACCAGCTGGCCCCCATCTTCACACAGATCTTCAATAGATCACTGGAGCAGTGTGAAGTCCCATGCTGCTTCAAATGCTCAATCATTATTCCTGTCCAAAAGAAACCAAAAATCACAGGACTTAATGACTACATACCTGTCGCCCTGACATCTGTGGTCATGAAATCATTTGAGAGACTGGTGTTGGCCCACCTGAAGAACATCACTGGACCCTTTCTAGATCCCCTTCAATTTGCTTATCGAACAAACAGGTCTGTGGATGATGCAGTCAACATGGGATTGCATCATATCCTGCAACATCTGGATAGACCAGGGTCATATGCAAGGATCCTTTCTGTGGACTTCAGTTCGGCTTTCAACACCATCATCCCAGCTATACTCCAGAATAAATTACACCAACTCTCTGTTCCCATGTCTATCTGTTAGTGGATTACCAGCTTTCTGACGGACAGGCAGCAGCTTTTGAGACAGGGGAAACTCACTTCCAGCACCTGTAAAATCAGCACTGGTGCCCCCCAGAGATGTGTGCTCTCCCCACTACTCTTCTCCCTCTTCAGCTATGTCTACATCACCAAGGACCCCTCTGTCAAGCTCCTGAAGTTTGCAGATGACACCACTGTCATCAGATGATGATGAATCTGCATACAGAAGGGAGGTTCAATAGCTGGCTGTCTGGTGCAGTCAAAACAACCTTGAGCTGAACATGCTCAAAATGGTGGAGATGATTGTGGACTTTAGGAGGAACACCCCAACACTGACCCCCCTCACCATTCTAAACAGCACTGTGGCAGCAGTGGAGTCATTCAGGTTCCTGGGCACTACCATCTCACAGGACCTGAAGTGGGAGACACACATTAACTCCATTGTGAAAAAGGCCTAGCAGAGGTTGTACTTCCTTTGCCAGCTGAGGAAGTTCAACCTGCCACAGGTGCTGCTGATACAGTTCTACTCAGCAGTCATTGAGTCTGTCCTCTGCACTTCAATAACTGTCTGAAGACTACAAAGGATAGTTCAGACTGCTGAGAGGATTATTGATTGCCCCCTGCCCTCCCTTCAAGAACTATACACTTCCAGAGTGAGGAAAAAGGCTGGAAAAATCAACTCTGGACCCCACTCACCCTGCCCATTACCTTTTTGAACTGTTGCCTTCTGGCCGATGCTTCAGAGCTCTGAGCACCAGAACCGTCAGGCACAGGAACAGTTTTTTCCCTTAGGCTATCCATCTCACAAACAATTAAATTGCCCCATTGAGCAATAACTATGTGCAATACACAGTTTAGTCTTTTTTATATTTATCCAACACATCCAACCTCTTGGATGTGTTGGCCATTTCATTCCTCTGAAGAAAAAAACAAAAAAACATTTGCACTGTACATAACAGATTTGTATTTGCACTGTACATAACAGATAACAGATTTATATTAGATTTGCACTATGTATGTGTGTGTCTGTGTGTGTACGTATGTGTATAATTATTTGTTATTTTTTATTATTATCTATGTCTTGCTGCTGTTTTTGTATTGTTTTTGTGTTGTTGTACACTGGAAGCTCCTGTCACCAAGACAAATTCCTTGTATGTGCAAGCATACATGGCAATAAAGCTGATTCTGATTCTGAATAAACCACCTTCCTCAGTCAAACATTGGTTAGATGTGATATGTATGGACAGACGATGTCTCAGAATGTGTAATTGATTTTTCAGTTAATAGGGTTGAGACTTAAAAGGCAACTTATCTTCAAATGGGAATCCCACCCAATGCTCTCAGAGGATTCGGAATCATGCTGAAGTATGTATCTGAGCTCTGAGCTGTCCAAAAACAAATTAAATCCAGCTGCAGGATCATCGGGAGCAGATGAGCAAGACCTGTCAAGATTGGGACACCATTCACACTTGCCCTGATCAATCCAGTGGCAGAGATGACACCTCAAACCCCTCATAAGACAGATCCTCACACACCATTGTCTTTTCATCCTCACCTTTATAGATAGATGAATGATCAAATACTTCAGAACCTCAAAAGAGCAAATACTGGTAGATTTTTACAATGTGCAAAAGTACATTTACTGTGCAAAAGTTGCTGCCACAACTGTATTATACGTCTAAGGTATTGGTGGATGGTTGCCTGGACATTTTTATGCGGTTGCTAAGGTGTTCTGAGTGGTGCTCAGTATGTCTCTATGACATTCTGGTCCGTTGATAAGGCTCGAGTCTATTGTTTTTTTTTTGTTTTTGTTTGTTTTTTGTCCAGCATCATTTTATCAAATGATGCTGGACATATTGGTCAGTCTTTTTTGTCATCCATCAAATAAATAAATAAAAATTGGACTTGTCTCATTTATAGTAATAAAAGAACTTTGGTCTGTCTGGAGGCGAATTTTCGTCCATGATGTGATTAGGTCCATTTGAATCCATTGTTTCTATTAAAAAAAAAATGACAATTTCCTTTGCATTAAACATTCGCAATTAAAATTTGTGCAGCATAAATTGCGCTGGTGTGAACATGCCTTTTTAGAGGTTTTGAAAAACATGTAACACTTTACAATAAGGTTGTATATATCAACATTAGTTATCACAATAGTTAATATGAAGCAAAAATGAGCAATACCAGCCTGATCTCAAGAAATGTACATGACAAAGGCAACATTTTTGTAAACCAAAATTACGTGCTGTATTACACGTTTGGTTGCAGTTTCCCAGTGAAATGTCCAGTGGGGGGCGCCAAAATAGAGTGAAATGATGTTTAAATCAGATGAGGTTTTTAAGGTGAACATTAGATCGATGTTTTAATGAGTAAACCGTACCTCCCTAACCTAAAACTTTAACCTTAACCTAACCAATAGTGTTCAAAAAGATAATTGAGAGGTGAACCCTTAACCAACACCAAAACCTAACTGATAAAAAAAGTTCCCTATCTGTCACTCACTCGACGTTGGTGTCGATGTAGTGACACTAGGGGTCACTCTTGGGAGCCCGAGACACCTCTGGTCTTTGATAAAAGGCCAATGAAAATTGGCGAGTGGTATTTGCATGCCACTCCCCCGAACATACGGGTATAAAAGGAGCTGGTATGCAACCACTCATTCAGATTTTCTCTTCGGAGCCGAACGGTCATGCTCATTGAGCTGAATACTACTGTTCATTCACCTGCTGGATCTGACGGCGCATTTCAGCGGCTTCTCCCTCCTCTGCACTGGTGCACTGCAGAGAACGCCCCTGGGCGCTTCGGCAGAAAAACTAGAGAGTATATTTTCTGAAAGAGCATTTTTCCCCTCTAAAAGAGTATATATTTCTCTAAAAGAGCGCACACACGGAACGTCTTTTTAAAGACGCGTCTTTTTAAAGATGCTTTTCCGATTGTGTGTTATTCCTGGTTGTGCTCATTATCTCTCGCCTTCTAACGGTCACGATCACTGTCTTTCGAAAAAAAAAAGGCTCACGCGGAGACAGCGTTCGTGGATGGTCACATTCTCATTGCGAGAATGTGTCCATGGCAACGTTGCGGTCGCGGCTCGCCTTCGTAAAGAAGCGAGCCACCCCAGAGGCTCCCGCCTCGGTCCTTTTACCCACGGGTTTGAGGCCAGTGCGGCTAGCACTGGGGGCGATTTGGGGACCCCAATGGGACCGCCTCCGCCGGGTATCCCCCCGCGGAACTCCCATTCCCCAGCACGCTCGTCTGCCCCGATCGGGCTTCCGGGTGAGTCCGCCGGCTCGTCTCACGGCGAGTTCGACCTCTTATTCGGAGCCCGCGAAAGTGATGAGCTCTCGAGCGCAGCATCGGAGAGCGGGCTCGTCCAGTCGGAAGCCTCGGCTGGGCTCCTCCCTTCGGGGTCGATCGCCCAGTCACAGGCTGACGCAGAGATGACGACATGCTTTCCCGGACAGCCGCGAGCGTCGGTTAGAGTGGATTTCACCGCTCTTCCCTGAACCGCTCAAAGCCACGCCCCGCCCCGTTCCTTTCTTCCCGGAAGTGCATGAAGAGCTGACAAGATCGCGGGAGGCACCTTTTACTGCCCGGTCCCGATCTTTTCAGCTTCCCCGCTCTCACTACCCTCGATGGTGGGGCGGCCAAGGGTTATTCGGCAATCCCCCGGTGGATAAAGGCGCTCGCAGTGCACCTATGCCCGCAGAGCGCCGCCACCTGGCGTGGGTGCCCAAAGCCCCCGTCCAGGGCCTGTAGGTTTACGTCGTCTCTGACGGTCAAAGCCTACGGCGCTGCTGGACAAGCCGCCTCCGCCCTGCACGCCATGGCTCTCCTGCAAGTCCGCCAAGGCGCTAAAGGAACTGCACGAGGGTAGTTCCGCCCCGGGATTGATGCAGGAACTGCGCTCGGCGACCGACCTCGCTCTCCGAGCGACGGAGGTCACGGCACGGTCTCCCGGGCGGACGATGGCCACACTAGTGGTCCAGGAGCGCCACCTTTGGCTCAACCTGGTCGAGATGGGTGAGGCCGACAGGACACGATTCCTTGCTGCCCCCATTTTCCAGGCGGGCCTATTCGGCGACACTGTCGAGGACTTTGCCCAGCAGTTCTCGATGGTAGAGCAGTAGATGGATGCTAGCCGGCTTGTCCTGCCCCGGCGTGGCTCAAGATCCCCCCATCTACTCATCGCCGAGGGCGTCCCCCTGCGGTGACTACCGCCCGCCCCTCCGGCCCGGCCCCGGCGTGGAGCCCACCGCAGGAAGCCGACGCCACCCGTCTCACAGCCGGCACGAAGAACCCACGGAGGTCTTCGAAGCGCCCCTGAGACAGGCGACCCAGGGACAACGAAACCCTCTGCTCTGGAGCTGGTAAGCAGATCTTCTTTTTGTTACCTTTTGCATTTAATTGCGCTGCATGCCCAAGTGGCTGCAGTACTCAAGAGCTCCGCAAGAGTAGTTTCCTTGTTCCCTGGGTCACATATTCGGTGTGTACGGCTGGCATCACGACCACCGTCCACCACTACATTTGGCAGGTTGGCGCTCCAGCGGCGGTCTCCCGCCCTGAGCGCCCAGCTGTGGCACAAATCCGCCCCCGATGTGACAGTCTCCACGGGTCATGAGGACAGGCCTCTTCCTCCCCCGTCCCAGGCTGTTCCGGGGGTGGTCACAAGGAGCCAGGTAAGTGCTTCGATGTCCTCGGACTCAGCACGGCCACGATGTGGTGTGGCACCTCAAGCTCCGCCCCGCTGCGAGGCCCCATCCGCCGGTACATCCGATGACGTTGTCCCTTTGGTCCCCCTTGCGCGGAACTCGGGTGCATGGCTTGCGCTTTCCAGTCCGTCGCGAGGGCTGGTCCGGACCGTCCGACTCGGCTGCACGATTCACTTTGCTGGGCATCCGCCCAGGTCCAGCGGTGTCCACTTCACCTTGGTGAAGGATGGAAACGCTGCTACCTTGCGCGGAGATCGCTACCCTCCTACGGAAGGACGCGATAGAACCTGTCCCTCCAGCCGAGATGAAGAGGGGGTTTTACAGCCCCTACTTCATTGTACTCAAAAAAGGCGGTGGGTTGCGGCCAATCTTGGACCTGCGAGTATTGAACCGGGCCTTACACAGACTCCCGTTCAAGATGCTGACGCAAAGATGCATTCTAGCGAGCGTCCGGCATCAAGATTGGTTCGCGGCGGTAGACCCGAAGGATGCGTACTTTCACGTCTCGATCCTTCCTCGACACAGACCCTTCCTGCGGTTTGCGTTCGAGGGTCAGGCGTATCGGTACAAGTCCTCCCTTTCGGCCTGTCCCTGTCTCCTCGCGTCTTTACGAAGATCGCAGAGGCTGCCCTTGCCCCGTTAAGGGAGGTGGGCATTCGCATTCTCAACTATCTCGATGACTGGCTAATCCTAGCTCACTCTCGAGACGTGTTGTGCGCACACAGGGACCTGGTGCTCTCACACCTCAGCCGACTAGGGCTTCGGGTCAGCTGGGAAAAGAGCAAGCTCCTCCCGGTTCAGAGCATCTCTTTTCTCGGTTTGGAGTTGGACTCAGTCTCCTTGACGGCGCACCTTACGAACGAGCGCGCCCAGTCGGTGCTGGCCTGTTTGAAGGCGTTCAAACAGAAAACAGCGGTTCCACTGAAACATTTTCAGAGGCTCCTGGGGCATATGGCGTCCTCGACGGTGGCCACCCCGCTCGGGTTGATGCATATGAGGCCGCTTCAGCACTGGCTCCAGACTCGAGTCCCGAGACGGGCATGGCGCAACGGGACACACCGCGTGGCCATTACGTCGGTCTGTCACCATCTTTTCAGCCCTTGGACCGACCTCTCATTTCCACGAGCAGGTGTTCCGCTAGAACTGGTCTCCAGGCGCGTCGTGGTCACGACAGATGCCTCCAAAATGGGCTGGGGCGCTGTTGGCAACGGGCACGCAGCTGCCGGCCTCTAGACGGGTCCGCAGCTGCGTTGGCACATCAACTGCCTCGAGTTACTGGCAATTCTGCTCGCCCTGCGGAGGTTCCGGCCGTTGATCCAGGGCAAGCACGTGCTAGTTCGGACAGACAGCACGGCAGCGGTAGCATATGTCAACCGCCAAGGCGGTCTGCGCTCCCGCTGTATGTCATAACTCGCCCGCCGTCTCCTCCAACGGAGTTAGCAGCACCAAGTCGCTGCAAGCCACTCACATCCCGGGCAACCTCAACACTTCGGCGGACGCGCCGTAACAACAGGTTACCCTCAAGGGAGAGTGGAGACTCCACCTTCAGGTGGTCCAGCTGATTTGGAGTCGATTCAGTCAGGCACAGGTGCACCTGTTCGCCTCCCAAGAATCCTCCCACTGCCCGCTCTAGTACGCCCTCACCGAGGCCTTCCTCGGCATAGACGCGCTGGCACACAGCTGGTCCCCTGGCATTCGCAAATATGCGTTTTCCCCAGTGAGCCTGCTCGCACAGACCCTGTGCAAGGTCAGGGAGGACGAGGAGAAGGTCGTCCTGGTAAGCACCCTACTGGCCCGCCCAGACGTGGTGCTCGGACCTCACGCTCCTCGTGACAGCTCCCCCGGGCAAATTCCCCTGAGAAAGGCCCTTCTTTCTCAGGGAAGGGGCACCATCCGGCACCCGCGCCCAGACCTCTGGAATCTCCATGTCTGGCCCCTGGACGGGACGCGGAAGACCTAAGCTGTCTCCCACCTGCGGTGGTAGACACATTCACTCAGGCTAGGGCTCCCTCTACGAGGCGCCTGTATGCCTTTAAGTGGTGTCTGTTCGCTAAGTGGTGTTCTTCCCATCAGGAAGACCCCCAGAGGTGCGCAGTCAGATCAGTGCTTTCCTTCCTGCAAGAGAGGTTGGAAGGGAGGCTGTCCCCTTCCACCTTGAAGGTGTATGTTGCTGCCATAGCAGCACACCATGACGCAGTCGACGGTGAGTCCTTAGGGAAGCATGATCTGATCATCAGGTTCCTAAGAGGCGCCAGGAGGCTGAATCCCTCCAGGCCACGCCTTGTTCCCTCATCGGACCTCTGTAGTTTTTCAGGGTCTACAGAGAGCCCCCTTTGAGTTTGCAGTCAGCCGGGCTTAAGGCACTCTCCTTGAAGACTGCCCTCCTGTCTGCGCTCACTTCCATCAAGAGGGTAGGTGACCTGCAAGTGTTCTCTGTCAGCGAAACGTGCCTGGAGTTCGGTCCGGGCTATTCTCACGTGATCCTGAGACCCCCGACCGGGCTATGTGCCCAAGGTTCCCACCACTCCTTTTAGAGACCAGGTGGTGAACCTGCAAGCGCTGCCCCAGGAGGAGGCAGACCCAGCCCTGGCGTTGCTGTGTCCGGTGCGCGCTTTGCACATCTATTTGGATCGCACGCAGAGCTTTAGACTCTCTGAGCAGCTCTTTGTCTGCTTCGGTGCACAGCGGAAAGGAAGCGCTGTCTCCAAGCAGAGGATCGCCCACTAGCTCATTGACGCCATAACTATGGCATGTCTCGCCCAAAACATGCCGCCCCCGGTAGGGCTACGAGCCCATTCTACTCGTGGTGTAGTGGCTTCTTGGGCCCTGGCCAGAGGTGCCTCTCTAACAGACATTGCAGAGCAGCGGGCTGGGCAGCACCCAACACCTTTGCAAGGTTCTACAACCTCCGGGTGGAACCGGTTTCGTCCCAGGTAGTGGCACGCAACACAAGCGGATAAGCCCGGGATAGCCGGCCGGGTGTATCGCTTGCACATAGCGCCTTCCACCTCCTTTTGAGCTGAAGACGTGCGCTGTTAATTCCCAGTAGTGTTCACAAAGGTTGTTCCCTGGTTGACTTCCTCCGAGCCCTATGGCAGTCGAGTTTTCGGAGAGACTCGCTGCCGGCCCAGTACACGCGCTAACTAAGAGCCCGGTTCTGGGGTAGGTGCTCCGCATGTGGCGGTTCCCTGTAAGTCTAACCCCATGCGATCCATATCTTCCGCTAGTTCGTTTCCCTACTGGCAAACTGCGTCTTCCTTGGGCAGAGCCCCTCAGTCTCCATGTTGTAGTAACTCCTCCCCCATTGGGTAGGATCTACCTTGAAGGCTCTCCACATGGTTGGAAAGACCATGTGATGTATTCTTCCACTTAAATATCCCCCCCTCTCTTGGGGCGAGGTGTGGTCTCCGCGGTGTCCTCCCCTTGGGAGGGACACCCCCTGACTAGACCTGGCGGCCCAGTCGGATAATCCCCCTTCTTTTTTAGGGAGTGGAAAAAGAGAAGGGGAAAGAGGCCATGACTGGGTTAAGCCTGTCTCTATCTCTGGGTAGTCGACTTGTCCCCAAAAAGGGCCGTTCGACACTCATAACTGTGTTGGGGGAGGTTACGTGTCGACCTGGTGTGCTGGCTATGAGGCACACAGCAAGTCTGCCCACCACACACCGCCAGTTCACGTAACACAGTTCAGCCTTGTGTCGTTTTGTATAGGGACCCCTAGTGTCACTACATCGACACCAACGTCGAGTGAGTGACAGATAGGGAACGTCATGGTTACTGGTGTAACCTCCGTTCCCTGATGGAGGGAACGAGACGTTGGTCCCTCCTGCCACAACGCTGAACTACCCGCTGAAATGGCCGGACCTTATATCGGCTCCTCAGCGTAAAACCTGAATGAGTGGTTGCATACCAGCTCCTTTTATACCCGTATGTTCGGGGGAGTGGCATGCAAATACCACTCGCCAATTTTCATTGGCCTTTTATCAAAGACCAGAGGTGTCTCGGGCTCCCAAGAGTGACCCCTAGTGTCACTACATCGACACCAACGTCTCGTTCCCTCCATCAGGGAACGGAGGTTACACCAGTAACCATGACGCTAATTCAACATGAAAAGCACATTTACTGAAGCAACCATGTCATTTCGTGTTGCTTGTATAACACTTTCACTTCACTTTTACTTTGAGTGTCCTAGGCTGGGCTTGAAGCTTGGTTTCCAAGTCCAAAGACTAACACTCTATCAATTGAGCTACAGCGCAAGTTAATGACACTGAAATAAGTGTGTAAATGTAGGTGGGTCTTTAAAATAGCATAAAAATTAATTTAGAAATTGAATCAATTGTTTTTCAAATGATACGTTAGAGTAAAAGTGTTTTGATATAATAAAATAGGGTGTGAATAATAGAGCGAAAAATAAGTGTTTATAAAGTCATAAACAGCCATAGTACCCATGATTTGTGTGAAAGTGAACAAAACGTACAGTTGTTGTAGCACCTCTAGTGTTCATTTCACCAGGAAACTTCAGCAAAATGTAGAAAGCGGCACGTAAAACTTTTTGCGGCATGCAAAAATGTAGTTATAATAAGACTAGGTTGAACAATAGCATTACAGCATTTATTAATCTTGGTTATTGTTCATTGCAACCTATACTAATACATTTTTAATATTAAAAGTTGAACAAGTTAACATTAGTTAATGCAGGTTGATCAAACATGAACTAACAATATACAGTAATATATTTATAAATTAATATGAACCAAAACAGTCAGAAATCTAGGGGTAACCATCGATAACCAAACTCAATTTCACAGACCACATCTCAAAGACAGCAAGATCATGTAGATTTACACTCAACAATATCAGGAAAATAAGACCCTCCCTCTCTGAACATGCCACACAACTGCTTGTTTAGTCACATAACTAGACTGGATTACTGTAACGCTCTCTTGCAGGCCTCCCTGCATGTGCAATTAGGCACCTGCAAATGATCCAGAATGCAGAGCGCATGTTACAAACAGAGTGCATGTTACACCACAGAACGTATGTTACACCACTCCTTGTGTCTCTTCACTGGCTGGCAGTTGATGCACATATCAAATTCAAGGCTCTGATGCTGGCATACAGAACAGTCACTGGATCTGCTCTAGCACACCTAAAATACAAAAAGGCATCCGTGAAGCAGACTCACAATCTGTCTTCAAAAATGGCTAAAGACACATCTTTTCCATGAGCACTTAACCATGCACTCATAAAAAAAGAAAAAAAGAACAAAAAGAATTATAAATATTCTTGTTGCACTCTAATCTGTATTGGATACTACTATTCTGATGCTAGTGAAATTTTGTAATGCAGCACATTTTATGCTGCAGTCTCCTTAAGATGAATCGCTTATGATGCATTATTCCTCTTTTGTAAGTCACTTTGGATAAAAGCGTCTGCCAAATGAATAAATGTAAATGTAAATGTTAACCGAAATTGATAAATGCTGTAAAAATGTATTGATGATGCCTAATGCATTCACTAATGTTAATAAATAGAACCTTACTGTAAAAGTGTAATTGAAAAACAAAAAATCTAAATTTCTCATAAGCATTAGACATATTCTTGTAGATCAAAAGCAGAATGCCTATTGGGCAGGAAGTGACGCAGATTCAAGAATATACTGTGGAAAATCTGACTTAGTACATGTGGGCAGTGTTACTCATCTGCAATATTCAGCTTTTGCCCCATGGATACAAGATAAATGGCCAACAAAATAATTCCTTCAATATGATACATCTTTGTTTTTCCTAGCCTAAACTTCCCTCTAGCAGTGATAAGTTGGGCTCAGTCAGAGGAGTGCTGGCAATGTAAAAACCACCCCATTGAATTTCCTCACCCTCTGTCCCAGTCATCCATCTACAATGAGTGATGCCACCTAGATCTAAAACAAATGTTTGACCAAGCTGTTCCACTGTATTATTCAGTTCTGCAAAGCACCTGACACATTTGACTGAATGCATTTGCCCCTTTAATTATATAGATTCCAGATAAATATTTACAGATGGTCTCCCTCTGTCTCATAGCAAGTGATTTATTTGACTATGGCGAGGGTTTCTGCCTCCTTGACTGGGTTGAATGCACCAAGAATAAAGCACTGGAACATTCTGGGTGACAGATACAGTTGTGCTCAAAAGTTTGCATACCTTTGGAGAATTGGTAATATATGTACCATTTTAAAACAATACATGAGTGAGCAGGTAAAACACATTTATTTTATTTCTTATGGGATTCATATTCAACTGTAGGTTATAAAGAACAGCACAATCATAAAACAAAACATGGCAACAAAGAAAAACAAAAGTCTGCATACCCTTAGTTCTTAATACTGTGTATTGTCCCCTTTAGCATCAATGACAGCGTGCAGTCTTTTGTAATATTTGTCTATGAGGCCCCAAATTCTTGCAGGTGGTATAGCTGCCCATTCGTCTTGGCAAAATGCCTCCATGTTATGCAAAGTCTTTGATCGTCTTGCATAAACCGCACGTTTGAGATCTCCTCAGAGTGGCTCGATGATATTAAGGTCAGGAGACTGTGATGGCCACTCCAGAACCTTCACCTTTTTCTGCTGTAACCGCTGGAGTGTCAACTTGGCCTTGTGCTTAGGGTCATTGTCATGCTGGAAAGTCCAAGAGCGTCCCATGCGCAGCTTTCGTGCAGAAGAATGCAAATTGTCTGCCAGTATTTTCTGATAACATGCTGCATTCATCTTGCCATCAATTTTCACAAGATTCCCCATGCTTTTAGAGCTCACACACCCCCAAAACAGGTCTTTTGACAGTTCTTTTCTGCTCCCCATGTCTCAGTATCTAGCCTGCTCAGTGCATCCACGTGAGAGCTAACAAACTCATTGATTACACATACACAGACACTAACTGCAATTTAAAAAGCCACAGGTGAGGGAAATTAACCTTTAACTGTCATTTAAACCTGTGTGTGTCACCTTGTGTGTCTGTAACAAGGCCACACATTCAAGGGTATGTAAACTTTTGAACAGGGCCATTTGGGTGTTTTCTGTTATCATTATAATTTAAAAAGGAGCCAAACTAATATGTGATAATAAATGGCTTCATATGATCACTAGCCTTAAATAAAAAATAAAACGTTTTTTTTTTTTTTTTTTTTTTTTTGCATGATCAGTCATATTTTCAAAATCAATGCCAAAATTTCACAATTTCTGCCAGGCTATGCAAATTTTTGAGCACAACTGTAGTTAGATAGCCTTTCCAGACAGTTATATAGTGGTTGCCATGCCAAGCCAGTTTGTTAAAGTAGGCAGGAGAAACCTGAAAAAGATTAGTCCAAAGATATTCCAGTGAAGCAGGAGACATAAAGAATACAAGGTCCAGATATCTGGATCACATTTTAATCACCAATGTGCATACAAACTTTTTCACTTTGTCATGAACTTCCACATTATTGCACTTTGCATTTACAGCAATTGTCAATCAGGAGTAAAAGGAACTGTGGCCTAGTAGTTGGTGTATGTGCTGCAACACATTGAGCAATGGTGCTCATGTGGGAGTTTGAATCTGTTTTGTGACATTTCCCAATCCCTCCCCACCATAATTTCCTGTCAACTCTTGACTGTGTCTATCCAACATGATCACATGAGAATGCGTATATTCTTACAAAAAGTTTAGTTCTAGCATATGCTAGCATGTTTTAGCACTTAGCTGGGCATTGCTAGCATGTTTTAGCATCTTAGCTAGGCATTGCCAGCATGTTTTAGCACAGGGGTTGGGAAACTTTTTTCAATAAGGAGCCAATTTTTTAATTTTTGGTTGATGAATTTTTTTAGAAAGAGCCATAGCAAAAACTAATTAAGTTTTTCAATAAAATAAAGTGTTTATTATGCCCATAGACTACACAAAAACAAACATAAGATTAACATAAGATAAATGATAAATAACTAGATTATTTGTCTGAATAAAATTCTCCACCATTAAAATCGTAATACAATGTCTCGTTGTATCCGCTCACAATTCCTATTGTAAGGAATTAGCTTTAATAAGGGATTTATGATTAATTAACTTATTTGAGTAATATTATTCTCATGGCTTATTGAAAATAATATCACACATACTGCAGTATAGCTTTGAAACAAAATCTTTTAAAAACAGGGATGAGATTATTTATCAAAATATACCACAGTCAAATTATCTTTGAATACAGACAAACTTTATTGCTTTTCTAAACATAAAACTAATCTAACACTAATCTAGAGGAGGTGTCCCGGGGGGAAGAAACAAATGTCACAGTCTTAGGTCTATGTTGATTTCGGGCCTTGGGACTGTCTTCATGAGTCTCCGTTTCCTGATATGGCCGTGGATTTATGCATTAAAGTCACAAGGTATGTGGTGTTGTGTTCATTTGATGGCTTCATTCATGGATAATCCTACATATTCATTTATTGAAACAAAAAAAACTTAAGCAAAAGACATTTTAAATTCAAATTGCACTTTAAACTATACAAAAAAAGCAGTTAAAATAAAGAAGTGATCAAAAAATCTTATATATACAGTAACCACCTCCCCAAGCACGCAAGCATCCGTCAATGACAACAGGTGAAAAAATACTAATAGCCTACAAATTAAGAACTAAAGACAATTATAAATGTAAAGACAATTATAATAATCAGAATAAATAAGCCTAATGAATTCCCTTGTGTTCCCAAAAAAATGCTGCCAAATGTGTGTTCTTATCGAATGTGTTTGTATTGCATTTTGGTAAAACAGTTAATGCTGCCTAAAAAAAATAAAATAGAACTTAATTTTAGGTTCAAGATGTCTTGAATTATTTTATAATTTTATCACTTTCGACTTTGTTTCTACATATATATATATATATATATACACATTATGATATATTATTGAACCTGCACAGTTGTGTTCACAATGCGTAAGATCGAACTGATCCATAGAAATAAAGCTAACTAAACTCACAGCACCTCCTGAGATGGTTGGAGATCATTTGTAGCATTCTAATAGATGACATTATTCTTGCAAACAATTTTCAGATGAATGAAACAGAGAAAAAAGAGACTCTTTACATGCATGTGTTCCACGAGACAGGGTCCCGCTGCACGCTTCTGAACAAACAGCGAATCAGACACAAGCAATGATGGCTTTTCTTTTGTCTGTTCTTATATAATAAATATAATCAAATTTCTTCAAGCACATGTCTTTGTGTCTAACATCATGTGTCACACAGAAATGTCTTACAGGTCACCTGCCTGTTGCGGGTAGATGAGCAAAATTACCCGCGCATGAAATACCTGCATTTGGACGAGGAGCTTGCTAACTGGATTGAGCCTCGTCGCATTTGGCGGGTGGCGTGTGCTAGTTTCACACCTTGGGCTACTGTTTAATATATTTGCCGACTTCCCACATCCATGGCTTTGCCATTTCCCGATAATGTCGATCATCGTCTTTCAATGTCCTATTATATCATCCTATCGCCCAGCCCTTCTTCCCTATATTAAGGCTACTCACAACTGGTGTGACTTATGGCTTTGCATGGTCTTACAGATAGCTTTGTAATCCGGTTCATAGGTGGCCAAGTTCAATTTCATCCAGGCCTTCTGATTCACAAACTTCTCTGTAGAAATAAAGCAAACTAAACTCAAAACACTTTCTGAGATGGATTGAGATCATTTGCAGTGTTCTCTTAACACTATTTCTGCAAACTGTTGTGCCTGTCTTGGAGAAGTGCTCGCATGCACTCGTGAGCAGCAGAGCTCACTGTGCACTAGTGTTGTCAAAAGTACCGGTACTTCGTTACCAAGTCGATACTAAAAAAAAAAAAAAAGTAGGTAACAATACAGTGTTTCTGCAGTACTGGTAGTACCGAGCACTGATTTAATCTGGTGTAGAGACCTGCGCGGGACGGATTTTCCCGCTCCCACGAGATTCTGTCCCGCTCCCGCCCGCTCCCACAAAAAGTATATCTTATCTTCTCCCGCTCCTGCCCGCAACTTTCACGTTTTGTCCTGCTCCCGCCCGCAAAAGCCTGCAGGTAAAGGTATGCGTGGATTTGTTTCTGCCTGCTCCTCTGATATCAGACAGTTTTTTAAAAAGCAAACACAAACACCACAGACATCGTCAGCTGAAAAAGAGGATGAAGCATCAGTAAAAACTTCCTCAGGCTTGAGGCAGCTGCAGTTCTTACCTGAATGTTCATCTGACCCAGGTAGACTACTCAGGTTTAGTCCATAGCAGTTATTTAGGCTGAAGACAGTAGCCTACCAACTGCAAAGATATAAAACTACAGCTAACTTTGTAAATTAATTAAGTTATATGAATTGTATTTTTTAATGTCTTCTGTTAAAGTAGCTCTTTTTTATTATTAACAGTTTTATTGATTCCATATAACATATATAAATATAATAATAATAAAAAAATAAAAATAATATATAGAATCACATTATATTATTTACAACCCTTCCTCCTGAACATTAACCCCCCCCTCCAAAAAGGCCAAATAGCCACCCCACCTCCTGATGAACATATCCATGTTGCCTAGCCTTCTATATGACAACTCCTCCAAAGCCACTACCCTGCCCATCTCCTCGTACCACTCATGAAAGGAGGGGCTCCAGCTGACTTCCATCCTCTAAGGATAACCTGTCTGCCTATCATAACTCCAGCCAGGATCCAATTCTTCATGTATTTATCCCCTACATCAATGACCGCCCCTTCACCTAAAATACAGAGTTTGGGGAAAATGAAATTTGAGTACCTAATACATCGCCATAAAACTCTGGACCCTCAACCAAAATTCTTGAATTTTAACACATCCCCAAGAGACATGGGTTGTGTTTCCATCTTCTGATTGACATCGCCAGAAGGTGGGTGTGTCTTTAAGACCAAGCCTATGCAATCTAGTGGGGGTCCAATAGACTCTATGTAAAATCTTAAATTGCATAAGGCGAACCCTTGCATCTCTAGTGCAGATTTGACATTTTTTAGAACCTAGCCCACACTCCCTCCTCCAATCCCAAGTTTAGATCTTTCTCCCATAATCTCTTAAGAGAAGTTGAAGTTCCATCCCCCAGACTCTGAATTAGTAGGGAGTAATACACTGATGCCTCATGACCTTTTCCAAAAGCAGTAACCACCACTCTGCCACTTTAGGGGGGAGTAAACCACTCCCAAATACAGTACAGAGCAGGTGGCGCAGCTGTAAATACTTATAGAACTGAGATCTAGGAATCCCAAAAAGTTTAACAAAATTTTGAAAGGATCTCAACACTCCATTCTCATATAGGTCACCGAGTGTAGTAACCCCCCTCCCAATCCACTCTGACCAGAAAAAGGGGACTTGTTGATGCTGTAACGTCTGTGTAAGATCAGTGATGGCTAATTACACTTTGTTTGAAAAAAAACCTTTTAGCCTTTTGACATTTGCATATAAATTACTGACCTGGCCTCCGCGTTTACATTTATATGGGTGCTAAATTGCAGATGGTCTTTATCACTATCAAAAGGATGCTAAAACAGGTCGCCTCTGGAGTGTCTCCATCAAGCTTCAAACACATTCCACAGAAAGGGGGGTGACCCCCCGTGCCAGGCACCAGAGCAGTTGTCTGTCTCCAGTAATTCCAATACACGTCACACACACACCTAAAGACATTTTCTCTATTTGGGCCATAGTAAGCAGTTATAAATGTATCTGCTATATGCATGTGTTGTATGTATATTCCCCTATTATATTAACTTGGTTAAAACCCTTTACTTGTATTAGTTAGACGTTAAACGCCTATATTCATGTGTATGAGTGTATCTCTGCTTTAATATCGTCTGGAGGTTACCTTCTTGGTATCAAAATGATCTTCTCTTTATTTCTCACACCATAATGGGTGACCCCCGTGCCAGGCACCAGAGCAGTTGTCTGTCTCCAGTAATTCCAATACACGTCACACACACACCTAAAGACATTTTCTCTATTTGGGCCATAGTAAGCAGTTATAAATGTATCTGCTATATGCATGTGTTGTATGTATATTCCCCTATTATATTAACTTGGTTAAAACCCTTTACTTGTATTAGTTAGACGTTAAACGCCTATATTCATGTGTATGAGTGTATCTCTGCTTTAATATCGTCTGGAGGTTACCTTCTTGGTATCAAAATGATCTTCCCTTTATTTCTCACACAATAATGTACACCATGTGATCGTGAAATGCATCGAACAATTCTTACTATGTTTTGAATTAAAAGCTGCACTAGCGGTCCAGATCAGCAATAAAATGCGAATGGGCCATAAACGGAGACAAAGGATGTTTCTCCCGCTCAAAATGCATGCCTCTGATTGGCCACTCCACCCACAAAATGGGTGCGGCAATGAACTATCAAAACTCCAGAACGCAGACTAATCATCGCTCAAAACTCTTCTTCTTGAGACCAACACACTCCAAAACTCTCCTCTTGAGTTTAACCTTCTGGCAGTGTTTACCTTCAAGTAACTTTGTGGATTTCCTGTGGACTTCTTCAACTCACTCCTAAAGAAATCGTCGAGAACCTCGTCTACCGCATCAAGACTCTTATTCAGCAACAAACCAATGCAAGTAACCATTTACAACTGATTAGTTGCGCGTTTAAGTTTGAACCCCTTTTAAGGTGAATTGTGCCTCTGATGATTCTCATTTAGGTTGTGGTTAACTGATGTGAAATATTGCCATTCTGTGCTTTTCTCTCTCCTTTCCTTACTTTCCTTCATTCTATATATGTATGTTTTGCTTAGTTTGTTTGTATGTTAGTTATAGTTTCATTTATTAAATCCCTTATATTCACAATTGATTGTCTCTGTGTTCCGCTCACAATTCAAAGTCACTGAATGTTGCTCCTTGCTACATGCTAAACTACTGCTAGCACTGTATAAGTAGGAAGGCTATGGTTCCTTGGCCAGGAAAGTAATCTTCCTAGAATTGATAAATAATTATACTGTCTGCTCGGTGGACGGACAGATCAAGTAATTGTAATATCGATTCTGCTACAGTTAATTCTAAGATCTAATCTAAATATTTGTTATTAATTATAACCAGTTATAATTAATTATAAATAATTCCCTTTTTAAGCTAATTTGCTACATATTTATATTGGACGGACAGATCAAATAATTGTAATATCGATTCTGCTACAGTTGATTCTAAGATCCAATCTAAATATTTATTATTGATTATAACCAGTTATAATTAATTATAAATAATTCCCTTTTTAAGCTAATTTGCTACAATGCATAATTTTGGGTTCAGCCATATGCTCGAGGCAACATTTAAAAAAGTGTCCGAATTAAACAGTCTGGACATACCGAGTTCAAGTGCGAGATAATGGGATGTAACTTCTCTGATTAATTTGATAGAGAGGCTCTGCAATGGTGAAATAGGGGCAAGAACTTCCTGTTCTATACAGAACCAGGGAGGTGCTCTCTCAGGTGGAAGCGACCAATGAGCCAAATGTCTGAGCCAAATGTCTGAGACTGAAAGCATAATAATAAAATAAAATCTTGGGTAGGCCTAGCCCAACTATGTCAATCGGCCTATGTAACTTATTGAAATGTAATTTGGGACGCTTACCATTCCAAATGAAGGACTTCGCTATGCTATCAAATTGCTTGAAATAAAAGAGGGGGACATCTACAGAGAGAGACTGCAACAAGTAATTGAATTTTGGAATACAATTCATTTTAATAACATTAACTTTCCCAATCATAGATAAATGTAATGAAGTCCACCTGTCCACATCGCTCGAAAACCGTTTTATTAAGGGGTCAAAATTAACTCTAACTAAATCAGACAATTTTTCTGGGAATAAGATGCCCAAATACTTAATGCCCTGTTTGGGCCACTGGAAAGTACCCGGCTGAAAAGCCGTTACTGGGCAGTACGCTGTCAGAGCCAAAGCTTCGGATTTAGACCAATTGACTCTATATCCTGAAAACCTCAAGGCATAGATCTAGTGGGGTCAGAGATGAATAATAAAATATCATCTGCGTAAAGCAAAAGTCTATGCCCCATACCTCCCGCCACCACCCCTGGAAAATCATCTTCCCTTCTTATCGCGGCTGCTAATGGTTCCAGGGCAAGACAGAACAATAATGGGGAAAGAGGGCAACCGTGCCGAGTGCAACTACTCAGAGAAAAATAATCTGAAATTAGTCCATTTGTTTGTACCGCCGCTACCGGGTGTCTATAAAGTAACTTAATCCATTCAATAAAAGTATTCCCGAACCCGTACATTTCCAAAATCTTAAAAAGATAATCTACCATATCAAATGCCTTTTCGGCATCAAGTGAGATGGCAGCGACCGGAGTCTGATCATTCGCTACTGACCACATGATATTGATGAAACACCTAATGTTGTCAGAAGAGCTGCGGCCCCGAATAAACCCTACCTGATCTATATGTATAAGAGATGTCATAACTTTACTTAATTGGTTAGCCCAAATTTTTGACAAAATTTTTATATCTAGCTGGATCAGGGAAATTGGATGGTAACTCTTACACTCGCTTGGATTTTTGTCAGACTAATCAGACTGATCCGGGGTTGCATCATGGTTGGAGGAAGCTTTCCATTCTTTAATGATTCCGTATAAACTTCCAACAAAAGTGGAGCCAGTTCTGTAGCATAAGATCTAAAAAATACAGCGGCAAAACCATCTGGCCCCGGAGCCTTGCCTGTAGGCAAGGCTTTAATTACCTCGTCAAGCTCCTCCAAGGTTATCTCAGAATCAAGAGAATTGTTTTGATCCGTTGTCAGTTTAGGGAGTTTTAATGGTTCCACAAAGTCTCTAATATCCTCATCAGTAGACAAAGACATGTAACTATAGAGATCAAGATAGAATTCTTTAAAAGCATTATTAATATCGATAGCAGAGATAAATATTTCACCACCAGCAGATTTCACTGAGGGAATGGTAGAAAAAGACTCTTTCTGTTTTATATATCTAGCCAAAAGCTTCCCTGCTTTGTCCCCTGACTCAAAATATGACTGTCTTGCCCTGAATAACCAAAACTCCACCGCGACAAAATAGCATTATATCTGTATTTCGAGTCAATTTTCTGAGGCCATTAGATGACATTTGGCACTTCAGCTCTGCCTCTGCACTTTTAATATTCTCTTCCAACTCCAAGAGTTCTTGTGCTTTGGATTGTTTGGTGAATGAGGCATACTGTATGATCCGACCCCAAAGAACTGCCTTAAGTGCCGCCCAGGCTACGCCAAAGGAGGAAACTGAGGACCAGTTGGTTTCCATATAAACACTGATTTCAGTCTTTAACATCTGTTGGAAATCAGGATTTTGCAAAAGGGATACATTAAAGTGCCAGTTGTATGATTTCTTTTTCTCCGTATGTGGCAATATCTCTAAACTCACCAGGGCATGATCTGAGACTAAAATGTTTCCAATTGAACAATCAACAACAGATGAGATGAGAGACTTAGATATAAAAATAAAAAAAACTCTATTCTAGAATAAATCTTATGAACTGGTGAAAAACATTTATAGTCAATACCAGATGGGTTCAAAAGTCGCCAGATATCAGCAAGACCAAGATTTTTACACATCCTATGGAGTGTCAATGTTGCTCTAGTGGGCTTACACATTTTTGCTTCACTATGATCAAGGACTGAGTCCATCAAAAGATTAAAGTCTCCTCCCAATATTATATCATGAGGGGTGCCAGCGGCTTGCAACATCCCTTCGAGATCTATAAAAAAGCCCTGATCATCAGCATTAGGTGCATAAATATTAGCCAAAATCAACTTTTGCCCCTGAATTTCTCCTAAAACAGTAATGATTCTCCCTAATTTATCTTTAATCTGTTTGAGACATTTGAATTGTAGGTGTTTACTTACCAATGTAATGACCCCCCTGCTCTTACTGGAGCCAGCACTAAAGAAAATATGTCCACCCCATATCTTTCCAAATTTTTCAGCTTCCTGCTGGGAAAGATGCGTTTCTTGAAGAAACACTATATCATATTTCTTACGCTTAAGAAAAGAAATAACCTTTCTTCTTTTTATGGGATGCTCCAACCCATTCACATTCCACGTGGAGAGAGACAATCCGCTCATATTAACATTTGACATTTTGATATAATAAAAAAAAGAAAAAATTGTGTGTCAAAAACAAAATTACACAGACCACGTTCCCCATAAGTGCAACAATCAAACCCCAAACTTCCCCCCGAACAAAACAAACAGAGAAAAGAAAAAATGTGTGCATTAACCCCGCACACGACAGCGCCAACCGGCGTCAATCCCTCTAAACTCAAACAGTCCATGTACGCCTACGTGAGCCCCCGCAACAACTTTACCATTGGATTGCTCAAGCCCGGTGCTTCTATACAAATTTTGTGAGGCAAAATTACATAACCCGGTAAAATCCCCATGGGGGTCACCGTTTGTAATGCGTGAGCAAAAACATAATGTTACCGTGATAGCATGTCATTGAAGTTTAGGTTAAATGAAAAACACAAACAATGACATCTTTAATTTCACAATCTATAACTTTAGTTATATACTATTATGAGTAACTTATAGTTAAAAGTCATTAAATATCGTATTTACAAAGTTATATCGACATACATCATAAAACGATTTTATAGGATTTCTACACAGGCATTGAATATAGAACCCATTAATAGGTCCCTCAGCCAATGGAATTGCTGTGACGTCAGAGGGTGACCCTATTTTCAGGGGAGACTACATTTTTCACAACAACGGTACCAGCGCGCAGTATGACTGACACAAGACTGCTTTAAAATGCTCATTTTGATTGCGTGCTCTGTTACTCCTTTTACACTGAAATGGATAATTAATCAAATTAAAACCATGACATATCCTAGTGTGATTTATTAAACCGCTAAAGGCTGAATCTTAGTGTGGAAAATCCGACCGCTCATAAACTGGAAACTCCACAGATATTGAGAATCATTCATGACACATTGTATCAGATGACGGAGCAGAGCACTAATCTACTGTGAACCACGCAGCACATGTAAACTATATATTTATATAATTAAATCACAGCATTTGCACTTTAATCTCAACTATTTATATTGCATTTAAAACAACAGAGTTGACCAAAGTGCTTCACAGTAATAAAATTTAAAACATAAAATTTGAAAATGACCAAACACAAACACCAGTAATCTAAAACACAAAATACAAACACTCCAAAACTGTGACCTACATTTCATTTGTCTGACTTAAAGGCCAGTGTAAAGAGATGAGATTACAGACGTGACTTAAAAGCCTCTGTGTTGCAAACTGTTTATCTGGAAAGTGAAGCTTCAGATAAAAAAAATTCACGTCATAATAAAAGCATGTTTCAAAATATAAGCTAGAGCCCACAAATTGAAGAAATTGTGACAGAAATACTTTTTTTCATTTTACAATTTACTGTATAGTAAAATGTAATATTCACTGTAATTATAATAATAATAATAATAATAATAATAATAATAACAACAACATTTAAGCAGTATATCATAAGCAAAACTGCTGTTGAATAAAAGTTTGGCAAAAAAATGCAATGACATGTTGAAAAGTAATATTTTCACTTGTTAAAAGTTTTAAGAATGAATTGATTAGACACCATTTTGATGATGAAATTAAATTAAACTCTAAAACATGGAGTTCTGGCAAATAATAATAATAATAATAATAATAACAAAAAGAAAAACATGATATGGTAAAGAATAAAACTGATTTCAGTAGGGCGCTGCTTAAAAACACTTAAGCAGTGCATCCTTGATTGAGAAAAACTTGAAGGAAACATGCATTTCTTTTAATTTATTATTTACATTGAAATTTAACTTTTTAAATAGGCTAAATGGGTGTGTTCAATAGCACATTGTCATATTACCATATTTGTGCTGTGGTACCAAAATTGGTATCTAGAACCGTGAAATTTTACTGGTATCAGTACTGACTACTGAAATTGTGGTACCGTGACAACACTGCTGTGCACACATATGAAATCAGACGTGCATTGGCAGCTTTTCTTTCATTTGTTCTTCAAATGCGCATCTTTGTGTCTAATTTCTTGACATATATTACTCCGAGACATCTATCAGGTCTCCCTCCACAGTGGCTGGTACATCAGCAGAATTACTCACCACAGCGCACGAAAAATCTGCATTTGACATTTAATTTCAAACCTTGTTCACAAGGAGTAGGCTGTACGACAAATTTGAGAGAAAGGAAATCAAAACAGTGTCATTGACTTCAAGCTTTGCAATCGCACCTACACTTTCTTCAGGAAAATTATATCTAGAAAAATTTAAACAATCATGTGTTGGGGAATAGTGAAACACCCGGCAAGCAACTTGATTTTTGACAAAGAGCCACTTGTGGCTCGCGAGCCATAGGTTCCCAACCCCTGTTTTAGCTCTTATCTAGGCATTGCTAGCATGTTTTGGCACTTAGCTAGGCTTTGCTAGCATGTTTTAGCATGTTGCTAGAATGTTGCTTTACAGCATAAGCCAGAACAGCCTGAAGGGGTGTGATGAACTTGGTGGATGTAGCTTAAATCCTCAAAAGGAGTTATTACAGGAAAAGTTTTCACACTTGAATGGGTGTCAATGGGAATTTGGGCCTGTTCGGAAGTCTGCTTCGGGAATTCCATAATTCAGATCAATTAGAAAAGATAGATAACACTATTCCAGATCATTTTGATGATCTGTGCAAAGTTTGGTGCATGTAGCTTGAAAACTGTAGGAGGAGTTAGTGTTAGAAATTTAGTCTCAGAAGAAGTAATAGTAGTTTAAATAGTAGATCAGTTCTTTTTCAAGCCAAACTAATTAATATATTGTAACAAAACTTGTCGTCACTGTACAATAATCTACTTGTTACATCTTTTTATATTGTTGAAAAGTGGTTATGTTTAGAGGTTGGGGTAGGGTTAAGGGATCTAAAATAGCTATAAAACAGTAAAAAATTACAAATATATTTACAATAGATTCATGTATTCAAATATATTTGTAATGGTTTTTTCAATATTTTACATTTCTAAAGCTGTAAATATGTAAAATTGTTTACATTCTAGATGCTTTCAAACATCTATACTGAACTTTTTAGTGTCTATTCAAGTGTAAAAGCATGTACATTTAAATGTTACAAATATTAATGTACATATAGCTACGTATATTAATGAGATCAGGCTGGTCTATCGAGGAGACCTACAGGTATAATACCTAAAGAGAGCTATCTGTTTGCATTTCCATTGATCTCAACTGCAGTTGCTCGGCTGGCACTGGGCACCCCAGAAGTATGCAATTGTAAATCTGCCATTTTTCCTCACGGGAAGGACAAATGCTTTTGAGCCAGTAACCGGAACATTAAATGCCAACAGACTGAATACTCTGGAGTTGCAGGAAAATTATGTTGTGACAATGTTTATTGGCTGATGGCACCACAAGAAGGTGCACCATTCCATGCCCTTCACTAGCGACCAGGGGCGTAGATTCCGGGGGGGGTGGAGGTAACCCCCCGCAATAATCAAAACATGCAAGTACAACCCCCACCCCCACATGTAAATGTTTCATGCTGCTACCTCCCCCCCACCCCACCCCCCAGCTAGCAACTATCCTGAGTTGAGACTTCAAAGACAGCAGATGGAAAAAAAAAACAACAAATGTAATACTTTTAAGAGAAATCTAAAAATTATGCACTTAGGAAACTTCTACTATATAATAAAATGATATATTAGCAATTTATACTATATGTTCAGAATTCACAATTACTTTTGAATGGTCGTCAATAAAGAAAGCTTTTTTGTATGGCCACATGCCATACACAGAAAAAAAGTTGGGGTTTACTTAAAAAAAAACCTAGGAAACAATTTCCTTGAATTAGCCAAGCTTTTAAAAGTGTACTAGCATTACAATGCCTTTTTAATGTACTTAGTCATGACACACACAAGCCTTTCACATAGAAGTTTCATGCATACTATGTGGTCTGTTAGACAACATCACCATGCTTTAATGGTAAAAGAAACAAGATTCAGAGCTGCGCATGCAGACCTCAACACTTAGTGCATAAAACACGATGACGTCACCAATCAACAGATAGTTTTTTGGATCATGAACGGGTAATTTTGAGTAGAAAATGAACTTCAGGCTTCACAAATAAGAAGTTACCAACCCTAACAACAAAATCAACAATACAAATGGTGTAAATCAACTTGCAAACAGTGAAACCTTGCAAGCTCATTAATTGTATAAGCTACAGCATTCATTTTTACACGTTTGAATTGAGTACAAATGCGAAATTGCTTAATATTTTCAAGTTCACGCTTTAACTTATTCAGTGTAGAAAGTGTAGAAAGTACTTACTTTTTTCTGCTATATTTACTTCAGTATTTTTTTCAGTGTAGTTATGGCAGCAACCAACAGGGGCTAACTGGACTATGCTAACCAGCCAAACCTTTACCCCTTGGTGCCTATAAATAAAACAGACAAAACAATTGTAACATTGGAACTTATTCAATTCCTCAGCCCTCTTAAATAAAGAAATCCATTAAATCAAAATTAGAGGCAACATTTGTGTCTTTTAGTCCTTGTGTGTTATCTTTTAGATCATCTATTTACCAGTGTACTCCTAAAAGTTGACAAAACTAAATTTTAGCAGATATCCACATTTAAAACTACTCTTTGGGGAAAACGGACCAAAAAATATTGATGACTCATTTTGCATTACACAGATCTTTGTCCAATAATATGCTCTCTAGAATGAGAATGTTCCTCCCCATAATGTCATTTGCCATCGACTAGCAAGTGGCAAATCATTGGTTCATGGCTGTACCATAACTAGGCGCTCGTCTAGCAAATTTACAGGGTTGTTTAAAATAAAAAGAACTCAGGTGAATCAAAATGTTTAAACATGCCAGCTCATCTCACCTCTTTTCTCTTCTAGTTCTTAAACAGACAAGCCGAATAATAGTCTCATGGCTCAACCTGCTGTTTCAGTCTTCATCATCTCATTTTAGAACTGTTCTTTGCATTAACAGAGCAGTAGCATTAATGGGTAGGTTGAGGGGGTTGACTTAATCCAGGTGCTCCAATTAGGCTGGCTGGGTTCCAGCACATACGGTTGCAGTACCGCCCGTCACCAGCCATCGCAGTGCTTTCCCTTTCACGCACCTGCTGGAATGGACTCAGCCTCCCCATATGCTGAGAGGATCACTGAAATATTGCATTAGAGCTTTAGTGGTACCAAATAAGATTTAGTAGTTTCATAAGTGTGCATATTCCCCATACAGAACATGTTATTGTGTTAATACAAAACTGTGTTTTTAGGTTGAAAATCTGTGACTGTGACCTTGAATGACCTTATAGTGTTGTATTATGGCTTTTAATAGATCTGTTGTGATTCTAGGCTGCATGCAATGTCACAATCCATGTTTCATCTTAATAGTTCACCCAAATATGAAAATTCTGCCATCATTTACTCATCCTTATGTCGTTCCAAACCTGTATGACTTTCTTCCTTCTGTGAAACACTAAAGGAATGTTAGGCAGAATGTTAGCCTCAGTCACCATTTGCTTTAACTGCATGGAAAGTAGAGGGTATTGTTGCGCTCAAACTCGTATTGTCTCACTTTTATTACTTCAGGTGCGTGGAGCACTGCTGAAATGTTTACTCCTATTGGTCTGGCTTTTAATTCACTTGCACTTTTCACTTTTTCGCCATGCAAATGAAAACGTAATAAATAACGTATTATTGCTAGACCTTTTTTCTAGTCTGTGTCTTAATTCAGTGTGCAGACAGCAATTTTTGTATTTTTTCATTGCATGGACAAATTATGCAATGAATGTTACGGTAATGGTAACTGAGGCTAACATTCTGTCTAACATCTCCTTTTGTGTTCCACAGAAGTAAGAAAGTCATATAGGTATGGAATCACATGATGGTGAGTAAATGATGACACAATTTTTATATTTGGGTGAACTATTCCTTTAAGTCTAATTACGAGTGCACATATGAGCCAGACATCTGCTACAGTATGTTATAAGGCAAGTGTAACAATTGACATTACAATGACTGATGCTTTTGTGGAGGGAAAAATATATATATATATGTATGTATATATATATATATATATATATATATATATATATATATCCTGTATAGAGAGAGAGAGATAGACAAAGAGAGAGAGAGAGAGAGAGAGAGAGAGAGAGAGAGAGAGATTAATGAATACAACGGACATATTCCTCAAGGACGTTGTTCTTGTCCCTCTATATGAAACAGATGTTGAGCGAGTGGAGGAAGAATGCCACAGGCGCGGCATGTTCCAGAAAAAGCCTGTGTACAGATGCCTCTACCTGGGTCGTGCTGTTGTCAGCTGCCTCTCACATGCTCCCGGGCCATGTGAGCCACCATGGAGTAATGGAAAAAACAGCACAATATGAGTGCGAGACCGACAGTCAACAGCACCAAAACTGCAATGGTCAAGTCATTACACTGACTGGCAAAGATTAAATATAACACTAAACTTTCAGAAGAAAAGGAAACATTCATTGCCAAACATGAGCTCTTATTATGAAAGATTATCTAAAAGATTTAGAAAAAATAATAATTTTAATCATTTTTATGCAATTATATATCTTATGTGCTATTGTTAAAAAAAATAAAATAAAAAAAAGACTGAACATTTCAGTTTTATATCAGCATTAATCATGTAAAAGTCAACATGTAACAGCTTAGCAACCCATTTTACTTTCTCAATGTGACATACTGTATTTCCAAGTTAAACAAGATATTTAAAGTATGCAACTTTTTCAGGTTTTAAAATTAGAGCTGTCAAAATGAACACATTAACGCATGCGATTCATTTCAAAAGTTTAAAATGTTGATTTTCTTAATCGCGATTACTTTTAATACAGCATAAACCAGCATAAACGCTGGTTGTGAGGGTGGAAACTTTGCGATGTGTTCATCGTCATTACTCTCACGCACACTTCACAACACACATAGCAGTGATCCAGTGTCAGTGATAAAGTGATGGGGAAAGGAACTCTTAACGCTTTGTTGTACAAAACAAGATTAGAGTATTTTTCAGCCTAATTAAGGCACATTTTAGTTACCACAGAAGCACGTCAAGTGTTGACTATCACTAAAACGCAGGATGAGATGTTTTTGCATGCTTTCATGTGGTGTTCAAAATGGCGATTAACACTGGTGCTGACTCCCTGACGTGGATCATGAACTTGATTTTCTTTCAAGCAAGTCAGTCCACTGGCGGCCATCTTTGGAATGCTCCCGGGAAGCTGTTTCCAGGCATGGAAAGACCGAAATCTCAAAAACGGTTGGTCAAGATTATGATCAAAGAACATATTTCAAATCAGCAGTAAAATCTGACAACACTGGAATCATAAATTGTGCTTCTTAACCTCAGATTATGCTAAAAAACGTAGTTTTCCTGGCTTTTATAGCTAAAGCGCATGCACGTTCTCGGGTTGATTGACAGCAATGTCTGTATTAAAAAGGTGACTGGCTCTTCTACCTGTAAGGCGGGACTTCCTTTTTAGATCTCTTCGGCATTCCAATGTCTCCCATTCATTTTAATAGAAGTGGCCTATCTCTGCTAAATAGTCTCTTGTTTTTATCCATCAGGAATTGATTGGACTGTAAAAAGTATATCAGAATAGAGCCTGACCTGAATGCGAGTTTGTAGTCAATTATGGAAGACACTCCCCTCCTAAAACACTACCAATGCCAACTTTTGATGTCAAGTTCATCCTAAAGAGCATTGCAATGTATCCCAGTCGTATCCGAGTGCTACCTTTTCTAATCTATCGTTATTTGCTATTATTTATTAACATGATATTCAATTACTGCATTATTTGCAAGACATTAGAAAGGCTGCATTACCTAAAAAATGTGTCTAAAATAATGCCTAAATAGCTATTTGGCTATCAGTTAACAATATTTTCTCTGTCCGTGCAGGTCATACGTGTGTTCTAAGTGACATCAGCTGAAGGGTAAAGTCGTTTCAGAGGCAGAGCAAGTTATTACCATTTGATGAAAAATTACAAGGACCAAATTTGTTTTCTTTGGATTAACATACACTAATGAATCGTGTGCAATAAGACCAGGAATGTGTATTGAGAAAGTAAATGGATTCGTGTTGACTTTCAACCAAGGTGCATCAAAGGATTGAAAAGGATTGTTAGGTTCAGAGCATTCTCTGTAATTTGTATTCAATTACAAAACTTGAAAACAAACTGTGTGAGAAAAACAAAAGCTCTCAAAAGTATGAAAGAGGCCCAGGTTCATAATTCCCTATAGATAGTCTCCAGTCATTATTGTAAATATGGAAACTCTCAAAGAGCACGAAACAAGATTAAAGCGTATTGGTTATATTTGAAGTTTTTGCTTCTTCTGTGTTTTCTTGCTCTTAACAACGGGGCTCTGTGCACTCTGGTAATGAGGATAGGACCAATGATGGTACAGCCTCATCTTCACCTCAAAGCCTCCATGCCTCACTCTTTCTAATACTTATTCTCATTCGTTCAGAGCTGAGACACAGAAAGACAAAGGCTTACATTTCTCCTACACTGTGGGGCTGGGATGTTTCTGAAATCATTGTGTGTGCTTCTGTCTTCTTTTCTTTCATTAGATTTTTAATGGAAGAAAATACAGCAAATTACCAAATAAGAAGAAAATAGTGCTGAGTGATATGAAACATTAGATGCTTTGAGCATTGAATTTTGGCTTTGGATCCAGTTATATATATATATATATATGTGTGTGTGTGTGTGTGTGTGTGTGTGTGTGTGTGTGGTGTGTGTGTGTGTGTATATATATATACAATATTGTGTATTTTTTATTTTATTTTATTTTATTTTTTTTACTGCCTACAAAGCTTGAAACTCTAAACAATGAACTGAAGTCTTTTTGAGCACAAGCAGTCCCTGAAAAAAATCTAATATTTTCAGAGTTCTTGATTAATCATATTTTTCTGGTTACATTTTGGATCATCTACAGTCTTCCTCTGCCATTTTGTTTTATCTATGGTATTCTCATACTCTTACATGCTTTCACAGGCTGTGCTTCAATGCGTTTAAAATCTGAGCACTGTTATTCCGTCACCACATTGTTGGGACGTTTACCAGAGAGACACAGTGCCCCCTAGTGGCACTTTGGAAGAGCGCGATAGACTGATTGTGCAACCATCATGTTAACAACGCCTTGGTGCCATGCCAGCAGCTCAATAGGAGATCCCTCATTCAGCATAAGATGCGAGACAATAGATTTCCCTGATTGGAGAGTGCTCTTCTTAGCTTGACAGTGATTCACTGCGTGGTATTGAGTAGCTGTTTTTCTCCTTCTCAGAAGCAGGCCAATACACCAATCAATGATGCTACTTCTAATACTTGAACTCAGAAGATAGCAGGTTTGGTTGTAGGACTAAAATGGACCCAAACCAATCATATTCAGAGGTGTATAGGCTAAATTTCCCTAGTGATTGAACATATCAGAGAAATGAAAGACAACTTAAAAATAATAATAAAAAAAAAAAACGCTATAGATAATATTGATGTAGGGGAGACCAGTGCTAGTTATCGCATGAGGAAGTTGTCACAAGGGCAACTTATAGTTAGTGTCTCACTAACTATAAGATTTTGAGTCTCTTAGTCATTTTGCATGTTGGTTTGTCCGCTCTTGGGGTCAACAGCAAAAAATGTCAACATGTATTCAATGATCTGTATATTTTTCTGGGCAAAAATGGTGGAAATGTTCAATTGCTTTTTTGTAGCCTAGACTTTAGGGTATGTGTCTATACAGAAATTGACCCAGAGAAATATTCAAAAGAGTAAAAAGACAACTAGCTCCGGTCTCCCTTACAAAACTACAGTGATGAGGCTATAACTGCATGTATTTGTATTAAATGTTAATATGACTACCAAATGCTTAGATTTACCAAGAAAAAAAAGCATGACTATAACATTAAAGGGCTAGTTCACCTAAAAATGAAAATTCTCTCATTATTTACTCACCCTCATGCCATCCCAGAGGTGTGTGACTTACTTTCTTCTGCAGAACAAAGATTTTTAGAGGAATAGTTCAGCTCTGTAGGTCCTCACAATGTAAGAGAATGGGTACCAACATTTTTATGCTCCAAAATCCCATGCAGCATAAAAGTAATAAATACGACTCCAGTGGTTAAATCCATGTCTTCAGAAGTTAGATTATAAGTGTGGGTGAGAAACAGATCAATATTTGTGACGAGGAGGAGGGCGGGGCCAGGCTGTGAGGACACATGCCCGGCCCTGAATCGGGCTAATCAGCCGGGAGGGGGATAAAGACGAGCCGGAGGCATGAGAGAGAGAGAGACAGAGAGAGAGAGAGAGAGAGAGGGAGAGAGAGAGACATGTGGCCGCTGTGTGTGTGTCCCCATGTGTTTAAGTTGATTTGAGTTGAGTTTATGTCATTAAAGTTTCGTTGACTGCTAGGCAAGTTCCCACCTCCTCCTTGGCCATCCTTTACCTGTTACAATATTTAAGGCCTTTTTTACTATCAATTTCCCCTTTCACTTTCACATTCTTCTTCCTTTGTTTTGGCGATTCGCATTCTTTGTGCATATCGCCACCTACTGGGCAGGAGGGGAGAATTTATAGTAAAAAAAGTCATATTGAGCTGTTTCTCACCCACACCTATCGTATCACGTCTGAAGACATGGATTTAACCACTGGAGAGAAAGTCATACACATCTGGGATGGCATGAAGGTGAGTAAATGATGAGAGAATTTTCATTTTGGAGTGAACTATCCCTTTAAATTCAATGTTTTAAATGAGCTAAGACAAAACCATGCCTTACTTTTGACATTTAGAGGGTTGTTAAATAAGCTGTGGTCAAGGTCATGAGCACTGACAGTTACTGAATTATATCAAGTTTAATAATGTGGTCTGGCCAATCAAGTCCTTTGTTTCTGTTCAGGTTTAGTATTGTGCTATGAGACAAGGTTTGATTGTCAGTTTTTATACAAGCTGAATACAATAAAATACACATATCTAGGAGAAAAACTTTATAAAAATTGATGAACAGCTGATGTGTCACTTGTCCTTTTTTTAATCAAAATCAAGATTTTAAATTGGATATGAATGTAAAGTAATAGGGAAAGTGTATAAGTCCTGTGAGTGGCCACCATTTCTTTTTCTTTTTTCTTTTTTTTTTTACCACAAATAAACACAAAGTACAAATATACCGTGTACTCTCTAAATTAAATTCAATAAAAAGCTACATACATAATAATTACAGTATAAAATGGTTTTAGATGGAGAATAGTAAATCACACCACAGTACATTTCAGCTACCCAAATATGACTTAGTCAAATGCTGTTGTTAGCACTCAAGGACATTCAATAGTCACATAGACCTGAAAGACTGGGCAGGGCTAGAAGAGATGCTGGAGAGATGAACAGGCATGCCTCAGGCAAAAGCACAATCAAAGCCATCTCGTTCCGGCTACATGTGTGTCAGAGATTATGAAAGCAATATGGTGTGATAAAACCTTGTTTGGCTGATCTCAAATCCAGGGTGACAATAAAGCCATCTGAGTGGCATCTTATAAACAAATCATGTGAGTTTAATATAATGATCAAAGACAAGCTGCTTATAAAAGTCATTGGCATTATGCAACCTATCACTGTAATATTTAAGTGGCTATATCATTCATAAACGGCATTGCTGATACATTACCGGGAGCTCATTTCTTAGCAAATTCCCAAAACAGGTCAAACTAAACTCACTCTAATCTATAACTACTGCTACCAAAGCATTCTTAATGTGTGTTTGTGTGTGAGGGGCTGATAGGTGTTTAAATAGTCTGACAAAAGGGAAATGTAATAAAGCTCAGGCTTTCCAATAGATCATCCTGAGTGAATTTGCCAACATTACTCTTCTCAGTTCAAGCCTAGTAAATTAAAATGTATGCACACCTACTTTATCTTCCTTTACGTTCCCCATGAGGTCACAGGGAGATATTCTCACCATAGGCAATATTCCCTTTCAGTAATTCTATCAGTGTAGACTTCCTAATTAACATATGGCATATTTGTTCAGAGTGTACAGGCATAATGCTCTCAGTACTCCAGAGTGCCTCCCACTGTGTGATATTTCTTTAATGACAGATATTTTGCATTGCTATTAATGTCAATCAAACAAATACTCTATTCAAGCACAACAAATGCCCACAAATCAGGGATCGAGTTCACCAGATGCGTCGCAACAATCCTGTGTCACTGATGTATAAAAACAACAGCGGTGTGTTTGGACGGGTGTTTGTGTGAAATGAGGTTAGCAAAACAAGAGAAAGGCTGGGCTTTGCTTTAACAAAGTGGTCTGACAGAGGCACACATATACACACATCCGCAAACACACACGTGACACCAGACATGACCCGAGGCGGTCCTGCTGCTTCAGGACCCCAGCATATGCTCTCTGGAATAATGCATGTTTCATTTCAGATGCTTTCTCTCTCTTTAAAATGGAGCAGTGATCTGACTGTAATGCAAAGGCCACAGATCATGTGGTAAACTCTGGTCTGGTAGCCTCAAAGCTGACCTCGGGCACTTAGAATGCAGCTAGAGAGATGGAGAGGGCTGGTGCACTGTTTGTTTTCAGTGCACTGAGTAATGGCTGCCACTGGGCTCTGCCAAAAAGCAGACTGTTTCAGTCTAGATGTAGTACTAATGCTTAGTGGTTCCTAACACATGTACAAATACAAACAGCACTTTATTTTACAGTACTGTTCCACATTTACGTACTATATAATTACAACAACTATAGAAATTACTAGGTACTAACCCTAAACCTAACCCTAACCCTAACCTTATCCCATATTAAGTACATATAGTTACCTAATCTTAGTCAGTACTTTCTTTGGTAAGTACACTGTAAGTATACTAAAAGTGCACGTACTGTAAAATAAAGTGCAACCCAAATGAGCATAATTAGGCATTTAAAACCCCTCTAATCTCTATTTACATTTAATGCTGCCAATATGCCAAACCACGAACAAAAAGTATCTGTACTGTATGTACTCCTACAACAGATTTACAACAGTAGTTCAAATGGATATAACTTTACACAGAAAAGATAAGTAATCAATTTTATCGTACTAAAATCATGTTTACACTATATTGTTATGTCTTGTTGCTTTGAAACATTAAGTATTTTAACATTTACAGAATGGCCCCATTCACTTCCATTGTAAGTTTTGTTATCCATTGACTCACTGTAACACAGATTTTTGCAATTTTTTTTTTAAAGAAAAGGAGGGACAAATGAACTTGTATTGAACCCTGAATATTTCTATAAAATCAAACACTGAAATGAATTAATATTACCATGAACTGTATAAGCCCAATACTGTTAAAAATTATCAACATAGCAATTTTGTAAATGCATAAACAACAGCAGAAGTGTGATTTACCAACCTAACACGTGGAACAAACACTGGATTAAATACTGTGTTAGTATTAGTTGATAAATATATTGATGAGCCAAAACATTATGACCACCTGCCTAATTTGCTATTGGTCCTCCGTGTGCCGCCAAAACAGCGCAGACTCGCCGAGGCATGGACTCTACAAGACCCCTGAAGGTGTCCTGTGGTATCTGTCACCTAGACATTAGCAGCAAATCCTTTAAGTCCTGTAAATTGCGAGGTGGAGCCGCCATGGATTGGACTTGTTGGTCCAGCACATCCCACAGTAGCTCAACTGGATTGAGATCTGAGGAATTTGGAGGCCAGGGAAACACCTTGAACTCTTCATCATGTTCCTCAAACCATTCTTGAACAATGTGTGCAGTGTGGCAGGGCGCATTATCCTGCTGAAAGAGGCCACTGCCATCTGGGAATACCATTGCCATAAAGGGGTGTACCTGGTCTGCAACGATGTTTAGGTAGGTGGCACGTGTCAAATTGACATCCACATGAATGGCCGGACCCACTGATTCCCTGCAGATTACCCAGAGCATCACACTCCCTCCACCAGCTTGTCGTCTTCCCACAGTGCATCCTGGTGCCATCGCTTCCCCAGGTAAACGGCACACACATACACGGCCGTCCACGTGATGTAAAAGAAAACGGGGCTCATCGGACCAGGCGACCTTCTTCCACTGCTCCAAGGTCCAGTTCCGATGCTTGCATGCCCATTATAGCCGCTTTCGACGGTGGACAGCTGTCATCATGGGCACTCTGACCGGTCTGCGGCTATGCAGCCCCATTCGCAACAGGGTGCAATGCACTGTGTGTTGTGACACATTCCTCCTGTTACCATCATTAAAATGTTCTGTTACTTGTGCCACAGCAAACCTTCTGTCAGTTTGGACCAGATGGGATAGCCTTCGTAACCCTCGCACATTGATGAGCCTTGGGCAACCCAACACCCTGTTGCCGGTTTGTGGTTTATCCCTCCTCAGACCACTGTTGGTAGGTACTCACCACTGCTGATCGGGAGTACCCCACAAGCCTTGCCATTTCAGAGATGCTCTGACCCAGTCATCTGGCCATAACAATCAGGTCTTTCCTCCTGCCCATATCTCCTGCATTCTGTTTGTTGGTGCATTTGGTTGTCTCAGAGAAAGCAATTTTGTAACATCAGAACGCAACAGACTTGTTTACACTATCATCCCTCCATTCACAGCGAGGGCATATACCATTTGTTTCGGAGCATTAAAGCCCGCCAGGTGCACAATCGCTTGGAAATTGAGGCAACTGCTCTAGAATAATGTCTGAGCTTGACTGAGAGCTGTATAATAAATGACTAAGTCTTGTGGCTCTTTTCAGTGGACATCCACACAATCACCATTAGTTTCCTATAAATGCACTTTTCCTTGCACTTCTAAATTGATTGAAGCAAAATGTAACAATTATGCCCTGTAGCTCAAGATTTAATTATTCATCAATTAGCGTTTTCTCCCCCCTCTTCCTTTTTTTTAACTGATTTTTCATTCAGTTTGCAGAGATGTATGGTTCCCCTGCTGTTAACCAGTCCAAAGTCATTAGTTTCTGGCTTTGCAATTAAACCTGCTGCATTATTCATCAGGCCCAACTCTGCTCTGAGCTCAGGAGGCCTGCATGAGAAATTAATTTGGAGAGATTAAGTTTCCTCTCAGGTTAGAACAGATGCCATTGCCCAGACAGAGGGTAGGTATGGAATGCATTCATTGTGGTGAATTAGAATGGCAAGCATAAAGCCAGACTATAGGAAAATGATTAAATAAGGGAAAAATGCAAATGGCATATTTATTTATTTTTTTGCATAGTCTGTGGTGGAGTGCTTCAAAATAACTTCATATAATATCTCAAATTGTTCACTTAATTGAGTCTTTTATTTTTTTTATTTTTTTTGTGATAAAATAATAAGCTGTTAATATCAAAAACAATTTAAATATTTGCAATGATAAAAATATAAAATATCCTGTTAAAGGGATAGTCCCCAAAAAACTAAATATTTGTCATCATTTACTCACCCTCGTGTCGTTCGAAACCTGTATGACTTTCTTCCATGGAACACAAAAGGAGATATGCAAAATTTAATAGGGACTGACAGCCTCAATGATCTTTCACTTTCATTGCATCTTTTATCCATCCAGTGAAATTAAATGGTGACTGAGGCTATCAGTCAACTTTCACTTTATGTAAATAGCGCCCAGGATATTCTTTAAAAAAAACACTTTTTGTGTTCCACAGATGAAAGAGAGACATACGGGTTTGGAACAACTTGAGGGTGAGTTAATGATGACATAATTTAAATTTTTGGGTGAACTAACCCTTTAAAGGACAGATTTTTAAAAGCTTATTCTAATCTAGAAGCATACTGATGTGCATTATGGTCAGATGTATACCAAAATATGACTGGAAGGATTCGCTTCAGCAGATATCTGTCTGACAGCCTCATCAAAGAATGTCTTTGATCAAATGTTGCCATCTGCTGGTATACTGCATAAACATCAAATATTCATTCTTTCTCATAAACAGATTTAGAAAGAAGGACCTTTATCGATCATGGTGGGCTAGAGTAAAAAAAATATTGTTTTAGTTACATCCGTACAAGCCAATAGTATAAATGGTAATTTCCGTTGAAGCAATGGTAGGAACACAGTAACACTTTCACTTGAATAGACTGGGAGCTTTTCATCCCCATGAGCTGCCCAAAGACAAAAGAACAGACCACAAATCACCATAGGACATTCATATATTCTACCGTACTTTTAAGTTTTATGCAATGTAGGTCATACCGAAAAAAGTAGTGGCAATCTACTACACTGAAAATCAGAATTAAGTGCCAAATTTGTATTATTGTTTACTAAGTTTTTATAGGGTGACCCTAGGCAAAGGCTATTGCCCCTGTTAATCTCTGTTAATTAAAATAACAAATGTAATTTGCATACTAGGTTGATATTAAATATCTATAAGACAAGCACCACTCTGCCCTACAATAGCAAAACTACGCCAATTCTACAAACAGAGAAAAATGTCTCACTTGGTTTTAGTGAGGTTTTTGTAGTTACTGCAGTATTAACACTTGCAGTTTTCTCTGAATCTGAGTGTAGCTGAGCCAAACCATCTGTCACAATGACCTGGTTTTGGTTGTATCTCAAATGTGACTAAATGTGTTGTGTTTAGCCTGCACTGCAGTATTGTAAGCAGAGTGCCAACTTATCAGACTGTGTCACTAAAGAACTTAAGCTTCTTGCCAATCACTCCGAAAAACTACGGAGCCCCTTCGAGGACAGGGCAGGATTTTTTTTTTTTCTGAAATAGTTTTGCGTGGCCTTGCAATACGTTTTGTGTTCCCTCGCAATATTTTTACATTCCCTCACAATACATTTACCATGGTTTTACTATAGTAACCATATTTTAACCATGATATTAATCTTGATAAATTTGATGAATCCCTTATGTTTTATCCTTCCTCATTTTTTAAGTCGCTTTGGATAAATTAAGTCGTTAAATGAATACATTTAAATGTAAATGATATTCGTAGTAATACCATAGTAATAATACAGGAAACGAAATCTATGGTAATAAAAATTATAATTTTGTGGTTATTATGGTTTTACTATAATATTTGTAGTAAAACCATAGTAACCACAAGAATTACCTTGGTTAATATATAGCAAAACCATGGTTACTATATGGATACAGTATACTCTATTATCTAAATCATGGTTTCTGCCAAAATAAATAAATAAAAAAAAACATGGTTAGCCTACAACAGTCATGGTTACTAAAATATTACTATAGAAAAACCATGATTTCCGCCAAATATATGGTTACAACATAGTTTTCATTTTCCTGTTTTATCTCTACGGTTTCACAAAAAATAATCATGGTTAAAATATGGTTACTGTAGTAAAACCATAGTAAATTTATTGCAAGGCAACGCAAACTACTGTGAAGGGTTACACATTACAAACTATTGCGAGGGAACGCAAAACTATTTCAGAAAAAAAAAATCCCACATGTCCTCTTAGGGGCTCAATAAAACACTGTTCCTACAGTATGAATTTACTGCCACACTGCAATCAGTAGTGTTAAAATAGGTGTGAAAGTGATATGAAGAAAAAGTAAGTACCTTCCTGAGGTTTATGAAATGTACACACTCCAACCAGGTGGTGAGGAAAGGCTGGGCACACAGGGCACATTGGCCCCGTGAGACAGCAGGTCTTGCAGCTCTAGGTATAATGATAGAGCCCTGGACACCACTGAAAACTTGTTTATGCTTTCCTTGAGAATCAGCCTGGCTGAGAGTTCCTGCACACATGAAACTACAATCAACATGAGCTACAATCAATTTCAGTTCTAAATGTCATTTAAAATGCCTTCAAATTGTCACAGAAAAGCATAAAATATTGCTGCCCCATTAAGCAATAGTGTTGCACTTTTAATGAGAGGACTTTTTTCCCTTGAATTGACTCCATCAGTGTAAATGGAAATAAACAGTTCCCTCAAAGAACAATTCCTTTAATGTGAGAAACTGGAACTATACCAAAAAAGAAAATAATTAACAAAAATAATATGTCCCCAGATCTCAGTTTTTTAGGGATCTTCAGCTATGCCACTTGCGGCTACTGTAGCACATGTATGGTGTGGGAGTAGCGTGAAGCTGAAAGTTTGTTGTCTCAATGAACGAGAAAAATTGACCATGGATCGTTCAAAACGGCAAACCTCCGGGGAATCACCGGTTGTAAAAACAAAGAAACCCCAAACAGAGCAGAGTCTACAAGCAAAAAAGGAAAGCGACAGAGTCCGTAATAAAACCCGAATATACATCGGCTTGGATTTTCAGAGGTGGCCACAACAGAAAGGATTTAAAAGCGACCCAGAGATGGCTTTTTTCTTACTCAAAAGTTAAAATATTTTATTGATATGGTTTATGTATAGTTGTGTAATCACACACACACACACACACACACACACACACACACACACACATATCTGTGTGTAATGAAATACAATAATTATACTGTAATCAGTGCAGAATTTTTCACTTGCTAGCACACGTGTGTATTTTTCTTTATAACTGCAATAATTTATATAAATAAATCCTTTAGCCCTAGGCTTGCCAAGGACATGCAAGTCTTGAAATGATGTTGACCACTTGTTGGTAACAATGACAATCTATAAATGAGTTATAACCATGGTCAGAATATCCTGCAATTATAAAAACGTTACAATGTTTAACCTTATAAGACTAGCAATCATTATGTCTAATGTTAACGAAGGTTGCCTAACTTTTGTAACGTAATTTATTTTAAAACATCAATGTTTCCAATAAGTCAAAATAACAGCATAAGATATGGCACTTACCTGCTCAGATGACATGTTTTCGGACATCCACTTTTTCCTTTTTTTTTTTTTTTGTTATTTATTTGCCCATTCGTTCTGATAAGATGTCTTGTATCCATGTGTACACCGGTGCCTCAAACCACATTCATCCACGCAGAAGAGCAGAGCCGAAGCACAAACAAAACAGTGTTCTTCCACAAGACGCATGCAATTTCATTTTTTAACTGCTAGAGGGCCAAAAGTTATATAGTGTAGCTTTAAATAAATGATACAAATCAAACATCTGGCTGAACTCACCTGTTGTAAACATTGCAGTTCATATGGCAGACTCGACAGATAATTATTGTTCAGCTTTAACGTTAGAATACATGTCAGCCTCGCGAAAGCTTCTGGGAGATAAGTAATCTTCCTAGAGCTCAAATTGAATGATTTTGCTTTTGTTTTCAATGCTCTGATGAAAAAATAGTTTGCCATTTGACTTTTGCTTAGTCTAAATAAACTTTTCCCCATGTTTCCATAGAAATGTTACGTAGATCTCACTGGCGATGCTTATCGGACAAACACCAGTATGTCATTACCAGCTATACATACAGTGCATTCAGAAAGTATTCAGACCCCTTCACTTTTTCATATTTTGTTATGTTGTAGTCTTATGCTAAAATGCTTTAAATTATATAAAAAAAATGTCACATCAATCTACACTCCATACCCCATAATGACAAAGCAAAAACCAGAACTTTGCAAATTTATTAAAAAGAAAAAACTATCACATTAACATAAGTATTCAGACTCTTTGCTTTGACTCTTGAAATTTAGCTCTGGTGCATCCCATTTCTCTGGATCATCTATGAGATGTTTCTGCACTTTGATTGGAGTCCACCGGTGGCAAATTCAATTGATTGGACATGATTTGGAAAGGCACACACCTGTCAATATAAGAGCAAGAACAAGCCATGAGGTCAAAGGAACTGCCTGCAGAGCTCAGACACAGGATTGCGTGGAGGCACAGATCTGGGGAAGGCAACAACATTTTTGGGCTGAATTGAAGGTTCCCAAGAGCACAGTGGCCTCCATAATTCTTAAATGGAAGAAGTTTGGAACAACCAGGACTCTTCCTAGAGCTGGCTGCCTGGCCAAACTGAGCAATCAGGGGGGAAAGGCCTTTGTAAGAGAGGTGACCAAGAACGAGATGATTACTCGGGTTGAGCTCCAGAGATCATGTGTGGAGATGGGAGAAACTTGCAGAAGGACAACCATCACTGCAACACTCCACCGATCTGGGCTTTATGGCTGAGTGGCCAGATGGAAGACCCTCCTCAGTGCAGGACACATGAAAGCCTGCTTGGAATTTTCAAAAAAGCACCTAAAGGACTCTGACTGTGACGAAACGAAGATTGAACTGTCTGGCCTCAATTTCAAGCATCATGTCTGGAGGAAACCAGGCACTGCTCATCACCTGCGCAATACCATCCCAACGGTAAAGCATGGTGGTGGTAGCATCATTCTGAGGGGGTGTTTTTCAGCGGCAGGGACTGGCGGACTGGTCTGGGTTGAAGGAAAGCTGAATGCAAGATATCCTTAATGAAAACCTGGTCTAGAGCGCTCAGACTGGGCCAAAGGTTCACCTTCCAACAGCACAATGACCCTAAGCACACAGCCAAGATAATGCAAGTGTGGCTTAGGGACAACTCTGTGAATGTCCTGGAGTGGCCCAGCCAGAGCCCAAACTTGAACCCAATTGAACATCTCTAGAGAGACCTGAAAATGGCTATCCACCGACGGTCCCCATCCAACCTGACATAGCTTGAAAGGATCTGCAGAGAAGAATGGCAGAAAATCCCCAAATCTAGGTGTGCAAAGCTTGTTTCATCATACCCAAAAAGACTTGAGGCTGTAATCACTGCCAAAGGTGCTTCAACTGAGTTAAGGGTCTGAACATTGGTGTCAATGTGATATTTCAGTCTTTTCAAGTTACCAAAAATCTGATTTTTGCTTTGTCATTATGGGGTATGGAGTGTAGATTGATGTGAGAAAAAATAATAATTTAGAGCATTTTAGCATAAGGCTGCAACATAAAATGTGAAAAAATGAAGGGGTCTGAATACTTTCTGAATGCACTGTAGATGACAGACAGAACAGGCAACTTATTTAAAAGAGTGATGCATGTCTTTGATAAAAAGTTATTTTTATTCCAAGACAATGAATTCAGCATGTTGCACTTTACATGATCCAGCACCTCATAGAGCAAATTACTTTATATGATATATATATATATATGCTGATATGTAGTTTTTTTGTAAACAACACAATGCACATTATAATACAGTTCAGACAATTCATGAATAGCATTGGCAAGCATGGATTATTATTACATTAAGCTTATTCACTGCAACCAAAGTTGCCGCCTTGTGTTATTGAAGCATCTTCTATGAGCATCTTGAGAGAACAAGTTCAATTTAGCTGCTCCAATCAAAACTGAACAAAATTTCAGTAGATCCATTTCTACAGGCTAATGAATTATGCACAGCTGCATATACTGTATTAATGTGCGTCACTGATTGGATCAGCCCTCTTCCTCATTTGCTAAATCTTTCAGGGGTTCCACAGAGTTGTAGTGCTCACCAAGTCCATATGCATGCCGCATGTAACTGAAAGAGACAGTGAAATTACTTTAAAGTACAGCAGTTTGGAATGCATTTATGTATATAATCTTTGTTGTTTTTAAATGAATAAAATAAACAAATTGCAGGTATTTACATGAGTGTGATTGGTGGATTGCCATATTCTTCACCAATAATAATAGTGGGGGACTCTGCCTGAATAACTTCGATCGGAAGCTGGAGGACCTGTGAAAGGGCTTTCAACTGTCATGGAGGAAATAAATTGATGTAATTAATCATAAATAGTGGACAATATAAAAAAGTGGATATTATAGATGTATATTATTTATAGGACATGTATATTACCTCTAACTGTCCACCCCAAGCAGCTGTGTCTGCCACATCACTGCAGTACTTCTCAAACTCATCTGAAGTAAGAAAAAGTAACTTATGTTACAAACTCACTAATTCATATCATAAAAAGCTTACATATGTATTTTACATGCTGCTGAAAACTGGACTAATTGCACTTGGCTTTATGATGTGCCAATAAAAATAAAAAAAAGAAATCCCACCTAAATTGAGTGCCTTAAATGAAATCAAAGAAAAACTATATACAGTAAATAAACTCAGCAAAAAAATAAACGTCCCTTTTTCTGGACACTGTATTTTAAAGATAATTTTTTTTTTAATCCAAATAACTTTACAGATCTTTATTGTAAAGAGTTTAAACTATGTTTTCCATGCTTGTTCAATGAACCATAAACAATTAATGAGCATGCACCTGTGAAATGGTTGTTAAGACACTAACAGCTTACAGACGGTAGGCAATTAAGGTCACAGTTATAAAAACTTAGGACACTAAAGAGACCTTTCTACTGACTCTGAAAAACACCAAAAGAAAGATGCCCCGGGTCCCTGCTCATCTGCGTGAACATGCCTTAGGCATGCTTCATGGAGGCATGAGGACTGCAGATGTGGCCAGGGCAATAAATTGCAATGTCCGTATTGTGAGACGCCTAAGACAGCACTACAGGGAGACAGGAAGGACAGCTGATCGTCCTCGCAGTGGCAGACCACGTGTAACAACACCTGCACAGGATCAGTACATCCGAATATCACACCAGGGGTGATGGTCGGACTCTTGTTTATCGTTGAAGAAATGAGCGTAACACTGAGGCCTGTACTCTGGAGCGGGATCGATTTGGATGTGGAGGGTCCGTCATGGTCTTGTTGTCATTGCTGCAATCTCAACGCTGTGTGTTACAGGGAAGACAACCTTCTCCCTCAAATGATACCCTTCCTGCAGGCTCATCCTGACATTACCCTCCAGCATGAAAATGCCACCAGCCATACTGCTCGTTCTGTGCGTGATTTCCTGCAAGACAGGAATGTCAGTGTTCTGCCATGGCCAGCGAAGAGCCCGGATCTCAATCCCATTGAGCACTTCTGGGACCTGTTGGATCGGAGGGTGAGGGCTAGGGCCATTCACCCCAGAAATGTCTGGGAACTTGCAAGTGCCTCGGTGGAAGATTGGGGTAACATCTCACAGCAAGAACTGGCAAATCTGGTGCAGTCCATGATGAGGAGATGCACTGCAGTACTTAATGCAGCTGGTGGCCACACCAGATACTGACTGTTACTTTTGATTTTGACCCCCGCCCCCCTTTGTTCAGGGACACATTATTCCATTTCTGTTAGTCACATGTCTGTAAAAACTTGTTCAGCTTATGTTTTAGATGTTGAATATTTTTGTTCATACAAATATTTTCACAGTTTGCTGAAAATAAAAGCAGTTGAAAGTGAGAGGATGTTTGTTTTTTTGCTGAGTTTATATAGTATATATATATATATATATATATATATATATATATATATATATATATATATATATATATTCCAATCCAAAGTAAATCATGCTGTGTTTTGAATAAAGCACCACTGAACAGTGTTGATGTTCACCTGCAGTGTACATGTCTCCTGTATTGGGGTCAGTAAGGAAAGGCAGGAAGTCATCGGAGTGGCTTCTCATGTACTGAGCTGTTTGAGCCCGAAGCTCTTTGAGGCTGAGAGAGCAGCCTCGCTCCATCATCTGATCCTCCACAGCGTGGTACATGCAGTGTCCATCAGAGGAGATCTCTTTGACCTGAAGGTGCCTCTCCACCAGCTTCTGTCTCAGCTTCAGACCCTCCTGATGACGGGAGCCAGTAAGATTCTCCACCTCTGCCTCAGCGATCCGCACCTCCCGTTCCTTCTCAAAAGCAGCCTTTTTGTCCTAAGAAACACAACAGATGCAAGTTAAATAAAAGCATTAGACAAGATTTATATGATGGAAAGCCAGACGATCAGTATTCCCAAAAATTACGTTAAAGCTGAACACTTGCTTATGTGTTGAAGCCTTAAAATAGGCCAATCAAGTGAAGAAAATAAATGTATATATTTAGCAGGGAATAAAAATTAAATGTTATTTATTTCAGCTCATTCTAAACAGAAACTGTATTATTTCGTTCCAGTTTCGGCATTCCACAGCCTCCTTTCCAATTGATAACTGGTTAGAACAAGAAGTATGGTTAGTAATTTTCAAATAACAGTGCTCTGTGCTAAGGGTGGGTGATATACCAGTTGCCAGATCTCACAAGAAAAACAAGCTACCTGGTCTGGAAAAACAAGCTCAATTAAAAGGACTTGTCTCACCCAAAATTAGCAAAAACATAAGCAATTATTATTATTATTTTTCCCATGTGGGGAAATTATCAGCATTGAAATCATTGTATATACAATAGCCTATATAAAATAACATATTTTCAATAAATGTATTCTTAATATTAAATATATCCCCAAAAATATTGTAAATACTTCAAATATACATCAGGCCATCTAAAATCAATTAATATCCTAAATCTCTTTCTTCTGCACACACTGCGTGGGCACGTTTGGACTAAATATCATCTTATGCAAATTATTTTAATTAATTAATGTTTAATTTTGTTTTAATTATAGATCTGCTTCACAAACCACGCCCACGTTTACATGGGACATTCGTTTCAATGGAAACTGAAGATTAAACTTGTCAGTGCATTGAAGTCTAATTGTAAGAATTTGCAACAATGTCATAGGCAGATATGTGTCTGCAGTTTACTGTCATGTGTTCTGATCGCATATGACAGCACATCTTGGCTGTTTAAATTAAATTTGTTTGGTTTGTGTTTGTTCTTATGTGATTTTACTTTGCTGATTTTATTATTTGAAATCTCATTGTACAAGCAACTGACACTTGTCACAGAGTGTATGCCTCTGTGTCCTCTACCTTGGACATAAAGCTTAACTATGCATAGGGTCATGAAGGTAACTTATGTAGCCAATAACAAGTATTACAAAATAATAAACAAAACTTTATGTCAGTTTGATTTGATAATTGTGTGAATTGATTATTCCATCCTCTTGTTTTTGTTCCAGAATGAGGCGTATGTTTAGCTGGATCTTGATTCAATTCAACATTGGAGGGGGAAGGATTTTTGTTCTTTGTGATGGTGTCATTGGATTGCAGGTTTTGTTTGGAGTTATAAAAGGCATGCGACTATGTAAGAGAACTCTGAAAATTCTGATAAAATGATTAAGCTTGGATTTATGACTGATGTGCAACCAATAGTTGACAATTGATTAGGAAGTATCTACTGAGAGTTACAATTTCTTTATCATTACTTTCTGTCCCCCTACATCATTCAAGTTGAACAGAACTCCATGTCTGGAACAGTTCTGGAATTGTGGAATGTTCTGATTCTGTCACTTCTCAGAATCTTAGAAATTACAACTACTGATTTTACATACTGTATGCTTAAAAAGTAATGGTATATCCATTTTGCTCAGAGTTATGGTCCATTAACTCATTGATGTGTCCGACGTCTGTCAGTGGAAGTGTGTAGAACACTGTGTCTTCAGTAAACACTCTTAATCCATGACTCCTTGTCCTCATTTTCCATTCTGGTCTCTCTTTAGGCCAGTTATATTCCTCAAAAGTAGTTCTAAGAAAACAAGCGATGAGCTTTAATATGTGCAATGAACATAATGAACATGTGAAGGCTTTTTCACAATTCCCATAACTGGAGCTATTCATGTCATGTGTATGGCATAATTACATTTCAAGGTGACATTCAAGGTACTTTAAAATGACATGTAACGAAGTCTTTAACTATTCAGAATTGACCATGCTGTACGATGATGCATAAATTAAACATGAGACTTGCAGTTTTCTCCATAAATGCTCTCAGTGTGATGACCCTGAATTCAATATGAATTATGGAACAGACTGTAGTTTTAACTATGGGAGATGCAAAGGCCTGAAAGTACTTTTCCTCCCTTTCGCTCCATTATCACAAGTTCCTCAACAAAACTGTCTTCTTACACTTTTTCTTTCTTTCTGTCTCCTGGAATTTTTTTCAAATTCCTTTTTCCAGCTTTCAAACTATCCTTTCATACTATCTGTCTTCTGTTTATGCAAGCCATTTGACAACTGCTCAGTGGCAACCACAACTTCAGCTTTTCCATGACTGACATAAGCATAACATATCCACAATTACAATCAATTCTTACAAATATGCCTATTAGGATATCATGTCATACTAAAATACACTATACATACTAACCTCATTATTTGGCACCTCACATGGATACTGTGCCACTCTCCCAAATATCAAGTAGTATGGGGAAAACTTTGCAGTAATTTACTTTTTTTTTTTTTTTAAACAATGTGGCCTTCAGATGGTGCCACAATGATGGCTTCCCCCCACTGTCATGAAAATTGAGGGGGAAAATGTTGATGTGGTCTCATCGAAAGGGAAAACACTAATCAAATTCAATACAGACCACCTAAAAAAGTATGTGGAGCCAGAGCCCCACATTCCAAAAAGATGGATCCCATCAACTCCACCCAGTCCTCTTCCTCCTTGCAGTCCCACCAAGAGTCTGTCAACTCCAAAAAACAATAGCCCCACCACTCCTTGTTGTTCCAAGGTTCTTCCCTCACATCAGCCCGCTATCCAGTCAATCCAGATCACAAAAAAGGCACAGACAAAACATCCATCCTGCTCATCGGACACCTTTCCAGCATCTACAAATTCTGGAGAGCAAGGTAAATACTAAATAGTGACAACATTTGACTCATTTGCCATAGCTCAGTATTTTTCTTTGTGCTAATTTTCATAGTGATATGTGATATATGGAGGGCAAGAAACAACATCTGTTGTGGAGCAAGATGGGCCCCTATAAACTATACAAAACATAATGGATCTGGCACTGGGCAAACAGCTAGAAAGTGAGGCAAGATTAATGAATTCTCCAAATACATTTTACATGGTTACAAATGCAATCAGATGGCTTTCTTTGTATATATGTGTTTCAATTCTTTGTGATAACAATCTAAAACTTTGATTCTTTCTGCAAATAGGTTGTAAATTTCTCCACAACATTGCAGAGCGATTAAATGTCAGGAGAGTAAAAGGCATATTTAAAAGATTCCTATCAGACGACCTCATTCTGAAAAGGAAGCCAAAAAGACTTGTAAAAGGTAGTTGGCAGTTGCATTTCAACACAAACCCAAAATAATTATTGCATATTAGTAGAGTATTTTATTTATTTTTTTACCACTTGATGTTTTAGCTGGATCCATCCACGTATGATGTGCTTTTTGGGGCAGTTTGTGTAAACAACCATTGGACATTTATAGTAAGTGACTGCAAGTTTTTTAATTTATTCATAACTGGAGACCAAAAAAGTTGTGTCCAAAAACAATTATCTAATGAGACTCTTAATACTCTTCTTTCTTCCTTAAGGCAATGTACCCAAAGATGGGAAAGTCCATATATATTAACCCTTTTGGCACCAAACATAAAGATTACAAGGAAAGTATGTAAAGTCCGTTGAACTGAGAGGGAGGTATCTGTCATTCTATAACATGCTGTTGTTGAATTGTGGCCTACTGACAGATGCACTTTCTGTTTCATAGATCTTTCATGAGGATGAGGGGTCTGCACATTTCAAGGTGGGGATGCCACACAATTGTGCATTCCACTCAGCAGGATATCACATCCTGTGGTGCATTTGTTTGCAAAGTAAGCAATGGCAATTATTTTATCTAATATTTTATAATATTTACTGATAATGACACAATTCATGTATGGCATAATTTCTCATATCAGCTAGCAGAGGTCCTACTTCTGAAGGAAGAAATTACTTTTTCTGAAGATGAAGCAGGCATCGTTGAGATGCGCAAAGACATTACTACAAGGCTTTTGAGAGAAACTGGTGAGCATGACAGCATTTAAACAGCTTTGATAGTCCACATAAGTGTTCTGGGCATGATATGACTATCCATCTGTTATAGATGACCTTTCAGAACTGTGCCGTTCTTGTGGAGAGCTGCATACATACAAAGTCCAAACTGAAAAGTAAATGTTTTCCAGTAACATATCACCCAATTGTATTGTTCATGCTTCCTTCCTCAGATTGAATGTACAGAATGTGGAAGATGGTTCCACAGGGACTGTGTGGGCAGACCCTCCACAGCTGGCAAATACAGTTGTGCAGCATGCACATAAAAATGTATTGAATTTGTGTGTCTACAAAAGTTAATCATTTTGTTTTGCATACTTGTGTGTCTCACCTGTTAACTATGGACAAGTTTGTAAATAAATCATAATTTGCTTCATTACATCACTCTTGGATAATTCAATGTTTCAGAATTGGAGTATGTCACTAAATCTACAATTTTAGGGTACGGTATTTGCATCTTTCATAGACATAACTATGGATTGCTTACCGTCACTCATATTGACTACAGGGTCATCACACTCTTCAGGCAGCATTTATGGAAAAAGCAGCAAGTCTCATGTTTGGTTTGTGCAACATCCTGCAGCAATGTCACTTAAAATAATAGAACAATTAAAAATACTTCATAACATGTCACAGCATAACTTAAACTACAGCGATATTGCTGCTCAACTCAAAATGTAAATACACAGCAAATATAGCTACATAAATCTCTGCCTAAATGCAAAGACAATTCTTACAGTTAGACTTCAATGCGCTGACAAGTTTAATCTTCAGTTTCCATTTAAATGAACGTCCCATGTAAAAGTGGCAGTGGTTTGTGAAGCGTGACATGAGAACATGGTAAACTTCTTTTAAACTGCGCCCATTACACAGGAACAGACAACAAGGACTCAAAGCGGATTAACATTCATTCCAACAATTCTAAATAACGTGAAAAACATTTTTTAATCTGTGCTCCGTGGAAAATCGCATTTGACGCCTCCGACATCTGCTGGAAAGTCAGGTAAAATGATTTGCGTGCACGCGCACATCCCCAGTTAACACAATTCCCAGTCAATCCATAACACCAGAGTCATAAATGGAGACCCCATATGACATCAGAGCAATTCCACTGGCTAATTAATGGGTACTCTATTCAGTGCCTGATTAAAAATCGCAGTGCCAGTTTTAACATAATCACATAATAATATATAACTGAACTTATAGATTGTGAAATTAAAGATGTGTTGTTGTTTGTGTTTTTCAGTTAGCCTTGATAAGTTTTTGTTCAGGCATTACAAACAGTTACCCCCATGGGGACTCAATTTACCAGGCGGACTCCATTTATCATGACACCGGAACAATTGAAAGGGACCTTGTACATGTTTTTGGTTACGTTCGGCATTAAAAAAAATTTAGTATTCGGGTTTCGTTTCTTGAACCGTTTTCAGTCCCAAGTATTTATTTACTACATGTTATGTAGTTACACTACTAATGTTACATTGCTGGTTGTCCCCACCCCCGTGACAACTAGCCCTGCTTTAATGTAATGCCACCTAAAACCACAAACAAATGCAGCTGAACTCACCCGTCTCTTCTGAGCTTTAGATGTCCTAGCTTGCGTTGCATCTGTTTTTTCCTCATTATTTGACAAGCTCATTGAATCCAATGTATTTGAAACCTCCTCTGCCTTTGAAACAACAAAAATCTAATGGTGAGCTGAAAACGTTATACACACACCTTATAATAACAATGGGTTCTTAAATTGTACAAACGTGAGATGATCCGTTTTATGTACCGTAGAAGAGATCTGAAGTTGTTTCAGTTCATTTTCGTGTTTTTGGATGAGCTCAGCCTCTAATCTGGCAATGTCCTCAGTCAACTGTTTCCTCCTCTTCTTGTCATTTTTGGGCACAGCATTTTTCATACTTTGTATTTTTGCTAAGAAACAAAAACACATCTAGATTGACAGTAGTATTAGAGATATTCATATGTCGTTTACTAACACATCCATCAACAAAACACTTTGTCTTTAAGCGAAATCACTAAAATATCATCTAGTTAATACTTGGGTGAAGGGTTACCTAAAGACACATGTTGTTGCTTTACCTTGCATATCTTTCTTTTCCTTGCGATGCTGCTTAGCTAACAGCTCCTCTGCTGTCTCCACTACCTCCATATTAAAATTAACTAAATATTCAGAGTGATAAAATGTTGGCTAAAATTGACCTAAACAATAAACATTAGTTTCCATTGGTTTCAGCTATTAAAGGACTAATTTGTGGGTTCAGCTCATAGAAATCAATTGATTTTGAGTACATTTGCTCAGCTGCTCAAATGCAAGCACACTCTCGCGAGATCCTGGAAATCGTCCCTTTCTAATAAAAGTCTCTCTATAAAATAATTTGGAAAAGACAGAATAAATAATATTTGTATTTAGACAGTGGCTTTCTCTGACTGATTTATTCAGTCGTCCCATTTCTGGTCAAATAACGTGTTGGTAAAGCCATTTGCAACAGTTTCAAATGCTTGAAAATGCAAGACCAAACTAATCGAAAATGTTCGTTCTATGGGGCCGTTTAGACCAGAGAGTATTTAGCAGAGACAGGCCACTTCTATTAAAATTAATGGGAGAAATTGGAACTCTCAACCAAGGCGCTCTGAGTGCCCAACGGTCAACGTATGTAGAAAGAAAGCCCCGCCTTACAGTTAAAAGAGTCAATCACCTTTTAGATACAAACGTCACCTGTCAATCAACCCTAGAACGCGCATGCGCATTAGCTATACAAGCCGGGAAAACTGCGTTTTGTAGCGTAATATGAGGTAAAGAATCACAATTTATGATACTATTATTGTCAGATTTTAAAATTGATTTGAAAAATGTTCTTAGATCATGATCGTGACCAACCGTTTTTAAGATGTTGGTCTTTCTCCATTCAAGTAGATAGGAGCTGCACTGGCATGACTGGAAATAGCCTCCCGAGAGCGCTCCAAAGATGGACAACAGTGGACTGGCTTAGTAGAAAGACTTTGGTTTAGACCGAACGCGAGACGCAACGCAACGGGGACACGTTTTTAACAGTTGAAGTTGTTTTTTTTTTTTAATTAACACGGTGTCTAAAAACGCGGCGCTCCTACACGAGACGCTGGTGGTGAAAGTGAGACGCGGCGTAAAGGTGAAAAACGTCCGTCTAACGCCGCAGTGTTTACATAGACTTCCATGTGAACGGCCCCTAAGGAATACATGCCAAATGATGTATTCCTGTCTATATCAAAGCTTTAGTCAAACCAAGTGAGATATCTAACCATCCTTAATATAAGATACAGTTGAAGTCAGAAGTTTACATTCACTTTGAGTCATTACAAATAATTTTTTAACCACTCCACAGATTTCATATTAGCAAACTATAGTTTTGGCAAGTCATTTAGGACATCTACTTTGTGCATGACACGAGTAATATTTCCAACAGTTGTTTACAGACAGATTGTTTCACTTTTAATTGACTATATCACAATTCCAGTGGGTCAGAATTTTACATACATTAAGTTATCTGTGCCTTTAAACAGCTTGGAAAATTCCAGAAAATGATGTCAAGCCTTTAGGCAATTAACCAATTAGATTCTGATAGGAGGTGTACTGAATTGGAGGTGTACCTGTGGATGTATTTTAAGGCCTACCTTCAAACTCTGTGACTCTTTGCTTGACATCATGGGAAAATCAAAAGAAATCAGTTACCATGTTCATCTGTAAAAACAATAGTACGCAAGTATAAACACCATGGGTCCACACAGCCATCATACAGCTCAGGAAGGAGATGCATTCTGTCTCCTAGAGATGAAAGTAGTTTGGTGCGAAAAGTGCAAATCAATCCCAGAACAACAGCAAAGTACCTTAAGAAGATGCTGGAGGAAACAGGTAGACAAGTATCTATATCCACAGTAAAACGAGTCCTATATTGATATAACCTGAAAGTAGGGCTGAAACGATTAGTCGACGTTATCGACAACGTCGACAATAAAAAATTGTCAACAAAAATTTTCATTGTCGAATAGTCGTTTGATCTTAACGTAACATAAGATCATATGAAACTCTAATGATTGCACACAAGAGCAGCACTGCAGCTCACGCCTGACTGAGGAAAAAAAACTTTCCAGACAGTTTCAGGTGATGTAGATCGCAAAGTATGAGGGAATTATAATGCAAAAATACAAAATAAGTAAATACAGAAGCACTCTTGTTGTGGAATAAGCAGAGCTGGAGCTGACGCTCAGCTTAAGCAAAACTTGCGTGTCGAGCGTCTTTAAAGGAAACACCCCGGCGTTACATCTCTAATGTAGTTCTATTTAATGCGTTATAGCTTTAATAAAGTTAAAATAATAAGGAAACTGGCATTTCTCTGTGCGGTCTGCACCTCTTCTATGAGTTGCGTGAAGTGTCCCGATCTAAGGGGGAGAGATTGAAACTGCACCCGGCTGAGGTACACTCTGTTGCGGGGACGCTCGTCCCTAGAGTGCGCGTGCTTAATGCAGCTAGATTATAACGCAATGGCGACTTATTGAATCATAATATATTTGTCACTGTGCATTTCTTATCGTGAAGAAAATTGGCAAAACGCAGCTTTATTAATGAGAGAGAGTTTGTTTTTTTGTGAGTTAAAGATGGATTGAAGTGAACAAAAAGGTGAGAGAGGGTAGTCTTCGCCCCATTATACACTGCAAAAAATAAAACAAATTATTTGTTTTTGTTTTGGCTTGTTTTCCAATATAAATATCTAAAATTCCTTTAAAACAACGTACATTTTCTTTTGCAGCTATACTGCAGAATATTTATTTTTTTTATCTGAGAATGTTAAATATAATATTAAAAATACAAATATTTTAAAATATCTAAAAATCCTTTTAAAAAAGATGCATTCACCTGAGAAGCAGCATATAAGATAAGATTGCTTTTAGAGAACAGATCTTGAATACAAGTGTATTTTGTCTTTACTGCACTCGCAGAAGTATATCCAAGTGAAAAAATACACTTGTATACAAAATACACTTAAGATACATTCTCTTAAAGCAAATCTAAATATCTTATATGTTGCTTCTCAAGTAAATGTATCTTGTTTTAAGGATTTTTAGACAATTTTAAATGGAAAAAAAGACAAATACACTTGATAACAATAGGATTTTTTTTGTAGTGAAATTTTTACTGAATTAAACATAATAAAAAGTATTTTTTCCCTTTAATTCAGTGAATGTCATTTAGAGGTATTTTTAAAAGATGATTTTGTCCTCTTTATTGTTAACAAGCACGTATAATACAGCCTTTTAAGTCGGGGCACAAGCTGAATAGTCGGTTTAGAGCTAATGATTAATCGTTGCAATAATCGTCCGAATAGTCGAATAATCATTCTAATAATCGTTAGATTATTACTAATGATTACCAAAATAATCATTAGTTGCAGCCTTACCTGAAAGGCTGCTCAGCAAGGAAGAAGCCACTGCTCCAAAACCACCATAAAAAAGCCAGACTACAGTTTGCAAGTGTCCTCTGGTCTGATGAAACAAAAATTGAACTGTTTGGCCATAATGACCATCGTTATGTTTGGAGGAAACCATGAAGCATGGGGGTGGCAGCATTATGTTGTGGGGGTGCTTTGCTGTAGGAGGGAATGGTGCACTTCACAAAATAGATGGCATAGGAAGGAAAAGTATGTGGATATATTGAAGCAACAGCTCAAGACATCAGCCAGGAAGTTAAAGCTTGGTCGCAAATGGGTCTTCCATATGGACAGTGTCCCCAATCATACCTCCAAAGTTGTGGCAAATTGGCTTAACCCTCTGGGGTCGACGGACGCGCCGGCGCGTCCTGCTGGATTTTTTCCTTATAACAGAGGAAACAACTTAAAATACTCTGTCATTTTTGGGCATACAGATAAGTGTAAGACATCATTAGAGACTATAAAGGGTGTACTTTTATTTGTGTACACTCACAATAACAACAAAACCTTGTGCTTTTGTAAAATAAAGAAAATGAACAGGGTGTGCTTTCAGCCATCTCTGTCTCCACGAGCATCTTTCTGAAACATGTCACAAAAATGAAACTCCGCGAATACTTATCAGACAAACATGAAACATATTTTTAAAGAAAGCTTAAAATGTCTACTTTTAAATAAAATAATTCAAATTTAAAACAAATATTCTCCAGCAATGTAATCTGTATGAAACAAAGCGATGTACAGTTTCTCCTGGCTCAGCTAATTATCGCTAATGTGATCCCACCCACACACAGAGGGTACTATTCATATGGTAATGTGCTGAGGCGATCGTTGCAAATGGTAAACGCCCCTAACAGTGCCTTAAATAACATCAAGTTAATTTACTTAACTGCATGTTTGGAAGATGGCACGCTACAAAGGTGAGGAAGCTCCTGGATAGTGACGAAGAGTTCATGTTTTCCTCAGAAGAAGAGTGGGAATCCAACGAGGAACGTTTGCATTTTGAAGAGCAACTTGATCCAGCCGAGGATACAATTCCGGATGAGTAAGTCATTTAGTTTTACATATATTAGTTGACATGCTGTTTTATATAAACATGTACATATTTTACTAGTTGGACTATTTCCAGACTTGCCAGCCAGTATTCAAAATATTGAAATTTGAAATATGTCCTAATAGGCAAGTTTTAGTTACATTTAAATGTTGTTTCGGCTAAAGCAGGTATTTAAATTGTATGCTGTATGATATAAATATGATATGTAATATGATATAAAAGTAATATGAATATTTAGATTAGATTTTAACTAGTGTTTATGCTGCCTCATTATCATCAACGTAGCTTGTGCTTGCAAATATCTGTTTGGGTGTAAATGTGTAAAATGTGCTGTAAATATGCCCATATTAGAAAATCAGCATATTAGAATGATTTCTGAAGGATCATGTGACACTGAAGACTGCAGTAATGATGCTGAAAATTCAGCTTTGATCACAGGAATAAATTGCATTTGACAATATATTCAAATAGAAAAGTTATTTTAAATTGTACAAATATTTCACAATATCACTGTTTTTGCTGTATTTTGGATCAAATAAATGCAGTCTTGGTGAGCAGAAGAGACTTCTTTTAAAAACATTAAAATCTTACAGATCTAAAACCTTTTAAATGGTAGTGTAGTTCTAAAGTTTTTAAGTCTTTATGTAAAGAAAATGTATAGTCAGATTACTTCTTTTAACTTAAACTTGATTTTGTGAATAAGCTACAAACAATACATTCAATCATTAAGTCTCCTCAAATTCATTCTCTCTCAGTCACATTCCTCACTGATAGGCCCAGGGGAGGGGTCTTTGTCTCCTCAGGTGTGAATCACATCAATATTCATGATCATCCACGCCTCCTCAAATATGGCCTTTCTAACACTAAAAGTGTCTTACAAAAGTTAAATGACTATATTGTTTTGTATGAATGAGTGATCAGGATGGTTTTCACATCATTTTGTAGCAAAAACTCTAGGCTACAAGATCCAGTTCTCAAAAGTCTTGTGAACAAATGTTTAGTATGTGTTATATGGCCTTATTTCAGTGACTTATTATTTTTGTTTTTTCAAAAACCACACATAAACATTATTTTCTCAAAAATAAAAACATGTACATACATGTTGTTCACATATTATTGTAGCCCAGTTTGTGCTGAATACAGTGTTATCAGACTTTAGCCATTTATATGTTTTTAAGCAACTGAAAAAAGCACAAATGTCAAGGCATGTCAAAACTTCTCCAGGGCCCAAAACACCTTCAGACCCCAGAGGGTTAAGGACAACAAAGTCAAGGTATTGGAGTGGCCATCACAAAGCCCTGACCTCAATCTGAAGGCAGAACTGAAAAAGCGTGTGCAGAACTGAAAAAGCGTGTGCGAGCAAGGAGTCCTACAAACCTGACTCAGTTACACCAGTTCTGTCTGGAGGAATGGGCCAAAATTCCAGCAACTTATTGTGAGAAGCTTGTGGAAGGCTACCCAAAATGTTTTAACCCAAGTACAAACAATTTAAAGGCAATGCTATCAAATACTAAAAAAGTGTATGTAAACTTCTGACCCAATGGGAATGTGATGAAAGAAATAAAAGCTGAAATAAATAATTCTCTCTACTATTATTCTGACATTTCACATTCTTAAAATAAAGTAGTGATCCTAACTGACCTAAGACAGGGAATGTTTTCTACGATGAATTGTGAAAAACTGAGTATAAATGTATTTGGCTAAGGTGTATGTAAACTTCTGATTTCAACTGTATTCCTGTCCATAGCAAAGCTTTAGTCAAAAGTGGCATTTATTTTAACCTCCCAAGATCCGAGCGTGACTGCGGTGTGCACTTTCCATTTCCCTTTTTGATTTGTAACTAGTAGCACCTAAGAAACATGCAAAAAAAATAAAATAAAATAAAACATTCTAGAGCAAATAGTTTTACTAAAAATTGATGGCAACATATGTGGACAGCGGGACTTAGTTGAGAAATTTTATATAATACCAAGCTATAGAAAGTATTTTTTTTATTTTTTTTTTTTATCAAACTGTTTATTATGTTTCCAGGAGTGTTGGTTATTCATTTTTTTGAGACGTTACAGACATTACATCAGAAATTACCATAAATAATTCTGATTAGTAATGGCCAGCATCTTACAATCACTTCCAACCATGTTAAAATAAAATTATACATTATAAATTCTGAATCTATATACTGATTACCATTGTCCCATGTCTGCCAAACATGTTGAGTTGTCCTAACATCATCTGCAGCCTGAAACTGAACTTTTGGTTGGATTTTAGGATTGAATGAACTTAGCTGCATAGGAAAGCTATAGGATGCTCCTTATTTAGTGAATGACTTAACCTCCAGTGTGCTGTGTGTCTGCACTGGTCTCAGAAAAGTTTGAAATGCACCTTTTTTTCATCCTAACTCCATATAAAGCCTCTGAAAGCAAAACTTTTCAGCTTTTGGATAAACCCATTGATTCTCAATGTGATAATGCACAGTAAATATAGCATTTCGAAGGAAAAAATGTGCTAAAGTACACATTAGTGTACATTGTGTTTGGCAGTGTGGCATTTCGCAATACATCGTTTAAATTTTATGAACCTAGAGACTCTAATCTTTTGACTCAAACAGGTGTCAATGTAAAAACTTAATTAGGTTTTTTACCAGATGTAGATTTGTTGGCGTTTTTCCCAAAGACAAACTCCGCTCTGATCCACGCCATGTTGTTTTGTCACATAACTCTGTACGGCGAAAGTTTAACCCTTTACTGACAGCCCAGAGTCTTCTTAACTGAGATCAGTCAGTTTAAATTAATTTAAATTATGCATTGCGAATCGCAAAGCCAAAATACAATGTCCATGCATGTGTAAGCGGGGTCGCACAAGGTTAAAGAAAAATAACACAAAAAGTTTGATAGGTTTTAAACGATAAAATAATAAATATAATGTTCACAATTAGGACAAAAAGTATTTGTACACTTTATGGTTGTCATACCTGTGACATAATTTGATGAACTACAGATGTGGCTTGTCTTAGGCTAGCCTTAGAGTAGTTTTAAAGTCTAAAACCTAAGAGCTTCTTTCCAGGAGTTTCACAGCATGGCTCTGGAACAGCAACTCCTGGACCAAATCCGAGTCGTTTTTATTGGGGGTGTGTTTCCTGTGTGGGTGGACCAACATACTGTAATCTATATCAGGATAGGTCAGTTAGCCCTAATTTAAAGGTCAGTCATATGGGAGTTATTGCAGGTATAAATCAAACCATTTACATTAATGATCCTTTGTTCTTTAGCATCCCTCTCTCCATCTATCTCATATGGTCAACTGGAGCAGTTCACAGTGCTTGTTGTCTCCCCAAAACTACATGCTGGAGGTGAACAACTTCTCCAAACTCCCCCGGTAGAGCCAAGCCAGCGTTTACAAAAACAACAAAATGTTGATTCCACGCCTTCTTCCACCTCATCCTCTGTAGCCTCAAACGTCCATCTTGAAAACCTCAGTAATAATCAGGATTTTAACCAGATGCAGAATAAAGGCCAATGGGGAGCTGATCTGAAAAGCATGCTTACATACCTGTTTACAAGTAAATCTGAGCCTGCAAAAGAGAATATTACAGTTCCTACCATTCCCATCATCCTGAAAGACTGTATCCTCTGAACATGTGGAGGCCCTCCTGGGTCTGTCAGCCATCTTGGATCATGCCATGGAGATGTATATATACTGCCATAGAACCCACAACAACATGACAATCAGAGTCCAGGGCATTCAGCCCTAACATATGGGAGACTTTCAAAGGTTCTTTCTCCTATAGAAGTCAGAGAGAGAGTCAAGCAGGCCATGGAGAAATAGAAAGTAAGAGATGGACCTCACAAAGAGAAATGCTGTTGTGGTTAGGATGCTTTGTCATAATATAGAGAAGCTGCAGGAAGATCAAAGATTCAAAAGAAGTGAAGACATTTACTCTGGGAAGATTTGGGTAAGTACAGTTTTATTTTATTTTTTTTATTTATTTATTTATTTATTTATAGAAATATTCTATATTTTTGTTTTTTCATTGAAATCATTCATAATTATTAGCAAGATTCATTATTACTGTTGCTCAGAGTTAGTGTTAGGAATTTTAAGAAAACCCTAACCATTCAGTAAGTAATACACTTAGGCTTGTAATTAATCCCATCCCACACTATTTGTGCTACAGACATAAATGATACCTCAAATCGTGAGGTAGGCTATTACTTTTCTAAGCTATCTTAAGATTTTTACTCGGCAAGTTAAAAAAAATCCCATAGACTTGTATTGAAGGATGGACCCAAGCCAAAACTAGGGACCAGAATATCATAGGGCCTTGGAGGTGGGCTCTTTTGACTTGGGTCAGTAATTAACCACCTTAGCAACTGCATAGCAATGCCCTGGCAACTGCCTTTAACATTCTAGCATTGTGGCAGTGAGGTTTGCATGTGCATATATAACTTTAAAATATACTTTAATGTTTGTTACATTTATCAGATCCCAGTAGTGTTGCAAAAGCGAATGAGGATAGACCTTCATTCTGCTGTGAGAATTCAGCCTTTGAAATCAACACCCAGGGTAGCAGAAGCAGTCATGCTTCAACCGTTACAACCACTGGTAAGTAGTTTTTTCAGACTAATGCTTTATGTTGTTAGCCAGGTATTGAAAATATTGTATTGTAAGGTTGTTATTCTTTCTGTGTGCAGGCAGAGAGTGAGAGAGAGGATGAGATTCAAGCTGCGTTTCTAGATTGGCTTCATGCTCAGAGCCATCAGCCGTTAACCTGTCTGACAGCACGCTCTAACGTCATTCTCTTACCCTGTGCTGAAGATGTGGTAAAAGCTCTCATTGATCCAATAGAATATAGCATTTATTTTGTGGTTGTTATGGACTGCTAACCTGTGTTTGTCTCTTCTCAGCAAAGTCAGAGTTTGCATTGAATGTGTTTAAACCAGAGCAAGAGCAAGAAGATGAGATGTTCTTTCTGTCAGCCAGTTAACTAAAGAAAACAGATGTGCAGGTATCAGTTCACATACTTTTTTTTTTTTTAAATGGATAGTTCACCCAAAAATGAAAATTCTCTCATCATTTGCTCACCCTCATGCCATCCCAGATGTGTATGTAAAATTTTTGGAAGAATATCTCAGCTCTGTAGGTCCATTTTATGCAAGTGAATGGTGACCAGACATTTCAAGCTCCACAAATAACACAGGCAGAATAAAAGTAATTCGTATGACTCCAGTGGTTAAAACCATAACTTCAGAAGCAATATAATAGGTGTGTGTGAGAAACAAATCAATATTTAAGTCTTTTTTTGCTATAAATCTCCACTTTCAGCATGTGAAAGAATGTGAAAGTGGAGATTTATAGTAAATAAGGATTGAAATATTGATCTGTTTCTTACCCAAAGTGACTGCATCGCTTCAGAAGACAGATTAAACCACTGGAGTCGTATGGATTACTTTTATGCTGCCTTTATGTGATTTATGAAGCTTCAAAGGTCTGGCCACCATTCACTTGCATTGAAAGGAACTACAGAGCTGAAATATTCATCTAAAAATCTTTGTTTGTGTTCAGCAGAAGACAGAAAGTCATACACATCTGGGATGACATGAGGGTGAGTAAATGAGAGAATTTTCATTTTTGGGTGAACTATCCCTTTAAATTGATTGTCACTCTCCAGTCTGAAAAATACTAGCTCAATGCTTTTATGGTTTTGTTCAGGTGCTCAGGGAACTACACAATCTGGACCGCAGGGGCTCTGCAAACACTGATGGAGATACCTGTCTTGGCTTTCCCTTCCTCAGCTCTCTTGGGTATGCTAGAAATAACTATATATATATATATATATATATATATATATATATATATATATATATATATATATATATATATATATATATATATATATATATATATATATATATATATATATATAAAATTACTTTTTCTTCTGTGTAACACAAAAGGACATGGCACAATTTTAGCCTCAGTTCCTATTTACTTTTATTGCATCTTTTTGCATGCAATGAAAGTAAGTGATGACTGAGGCTGTCATTCTGCCTAAAGGCGCAGCCACAGTAACCTTCACACAGGGAAATTCTGCAGGTGAAATTCAGTCATATCAATGGGAATTTTCTTTTTAACATCACTCTCCCATAGTATAGTGTAGAATTATTAAAAGACTGCTTGGCAATTCGTTTTTTGCTTGTTTTAGACATGCTCAATGTCTGCCAGTGCCTTCTTCCCCTGTGGAATTTTGCCGTGAAGGTGCTTTTAGTGATTTTTTTTTTTTTCTTCATGGAAAGGTATACAAAATGTTTTCCTAATCCCTGAAAGATAATAATGAAATAAGTGTTGTGAGATATCTCACTGGTCTCTGTGACAGCTCTAGACTCTGAAAACAGCACAAAAAAATACAGTGTGTGTCCGTAGACAATGACGCTTTCTGCCTGTCAATCATTTCATATGTTCTCATAGTATTGTAGTTGCAACAAATTATTGAGGCATAATGCCATTTTTATGCCATGTTGCGCATAACAGTTGTCAGTTGATGGTGCTATTTTGTTGCTGTTGTTTTTGACAACTTTTTTGCTTGTGTCGGTCTCAATAAAGCTAATTTCGCTCACAACACCTTTAACATCTCTTTCTGTATTCACAGAAGAAAAAAGTCATACAGGTTTGTCACAACATGAGGGTGAATAAATGATGACAGAATTTTTTAGTACACTATATGTACAGTTGAAGCTTACATACACCTTAGCCAAATACATTTAAACTCAGTTTTTCATAATTCCTGACATTTAATCATAGAAAACATTCCCTGTCTTAGGTCAGTTAGGATCACTACTTTATTTTAAGAATGTGAAATGTCAGAATAATTTTAGAGAGAATTATTTATTTCAACTTTTATTTCTTCAATCACATTCCCAGTTGGTCAGAAGTTTACGTACACTCTGTTAGGATTTGATAGCATTGCCTTTAAATTGTTTGTACTTGGGTTCAAATGTTTTGGGTAGCCTTCCACAAGCTTCTCACAATAATTTTCTGGAATTATTTCCCATTCCTCCAGTCAAAACTGGTGTAACTGAGTCAGATTTGTAGGCCTCCTTGCTTGCACATGCTTTTTCAGTTCTGCCCACAAATTTTCTATCTGATTGAGGTCAGGGTTTTGTGATGGCCACTTCAATACCTTGACTTTGTTGTCCTTAAGCCATTTTGCCACAACTTTGGAGGTATGCTTGGGGTCATTGTCCATTTGGAAGACCCATTTGTGACCAAGCTTTAACTTCCTGGCTGATGTCTTGAGATGTTGCTTCAATATATCCACATAATTTTCCTTCCTCATGATGCCATCTATTTTGTGAAGTGCACCAGTCCCTCCTGCAGCAAAGTACCCCCACAACATGATGCTGCCACATCCATGCTTCACAGTTGGGATGGTGCTCTTCGGCTTGAAAGAACACCATTTTTGCACCATTTTTCTCCAAATATAACAATAGTTATTATTTTGTTTCATCAGACCGGAGGACATTTCTCCAAAAAGTAAGATCTTTGTCCCCATGTGCACTTGCAAACTGTAGTCTGGCTTTTTTATGGTGGTTTTGGAGCAGTGGCTTCTTCCTTGCTGAGCGACCTTTCAGGTTATGTTGATATAGGGCTCGTTTTACTGTGGATATAGATACTTGTCTACCAGTTTCACACCAGTATCTTCATAAGGTACTTTGCTGTTGTTCTAGGATTGATTTGCACTTTTCGCACCAAACTACTTTCATCTATTGGAGACAGAATGTGTCTCCTTCCTGAGTGGTATGATGGCTGCGTGGTCCCATGGTGTTTATACTTGAGTAATATTGTTTGTACAGATGAACGTGGTACCTTCAGGCATTTGGAAATTGCTCCCGAGGATGAACCAGACTTGTGGAGGTCCACAATTATTTCTGAGGTCTTGGCTGATTTCTTTTGATTTTCCCATGATGTCAAACAAAGAGGCACTGAGTTTGAAGGTAGGCCTTAAAATACATCCACAGGTACACCTCCAGTTCAGTACACCACCTATCAGAAGAATTGTCTAAAAGCTTGACATTATTTTCTGTAATTTTCAAAGCTGCTTAAAGGCAGTTAACTTAGTGTATGTAAACTTCTGACCCACTTGAATTGTGATATAGTCAATTAAAAGTGAAACAACCTGTCTGTAAACAGTTGTTGGAAAAATGACTCGTGTTATGCACAAAGTCCTAAACGACTTATAGTTTGCTAATATGAAATCCGTGGAGTGGTTAAAAAATTTGCTTTAATGACTTCAACCTAAGTGTATTTAAACTTCTGACTTCAACTGGAGCTGTTTTATGTTACTAGTGATTGTGCCTGTTCAGATTTGTCTGGGTCCTGACTGTTTTCTCAGTGGGGTAGAGGACATCAGCAGGCCTGCTTTTGAACACATCTGTCATGCTCTAATGGGAGGTCCTCTCTCCCTTGACCTGGTCTCTACAGGATGTGGACTCATCGGTGGAGCTCTGCTCATCACAGGACACAAAGTAATCTTCAGGTTCCTCCAAGTCGAATGTTAATCTTTCTGCTTATGCAATAAGTATAAAGAAACAATAATGCAACCTTATTGAAATACAGTGTAAACCAGCCTGAGTTGCTAAGACCAGCAAATCACATGAGGTATAGAGTGTGCTGGAGTGTGTGCTAAATCTTCTGCTGATCTCTACAGGGCAGTGAGAAGACGTCTCTCTCCAGAGCACTGTGTCGAAAGGCCAATGAAGAGTTGGATGCCCATGTGCAAGTGGTAGACTGTAAGACACTGAAAGGTGGGCACAAAAAAAACATACATGCTTGCTCTGTATTCCATCCGGCAATGTTTGTAAGATTGTTAGCAGTGCAATTTGTCGATTCTCAATACCAACTTCATTTAACCATTTCAGTCACTGTTTTTATGGGACTAATGGTGCAGAAATGTAATACTTCAGCTTTAATGCATGATTCTAAAAAGATTTTGTGGCAGATTTTATTTATTGTGTCTCTTGTCATTCATAAATATTAATATTATGAATTAATTTCTTAGGCAAGAGAGCAGACACAATCAGACAAAAGCTGGAGGAGGTTTTTGAGCAGGCGGCTTGGAGACACCCTCAGTGGTCCTGCTGGATGACCTGGATCACGTGACAGGTGCACGGACATGAGCACGGACCGGTGGCCATATTGCGACAGCACATCGCACAGAGTAATACGTCGCAACAGACACATCTGGCCCCTCACACATCTGCCTGAGGATCCTTGAAGTCTGATGGACATCTTCACTACGTGTTTTGTTCAGGTCTGAGGAATTCGGTGGATGAGATGGTGGTATGTTCCAGTCTCGTTGCTCTGGTTGTCACGGCACAGAGTGAACATTCCCTTCATTGGACCTTGACTGAGGTGCAGGACTCACACTTCTTCCAAAGCTTCAGCAAGATCCAAACACCGGATCAGGTTAGGTCAGGACAATGTGGTTCCCATGTGTCTTTTCTTTCTCTATAACTTCCTTGCTGTTTGTATTGTTTCTATATAATCTAAAATGTTTGTACATAGTGTTTTATAAAAAGTTGCTATGGATATATCAATTGTATGGTTTCTCTTTGAAGACTCAAAGGGATGAGATTCTGAGGTCACTGATACACAAAAAGAATCTTATGGACTGTCAGACTACTCTTGATCTGGACAGTGTTGCCAAGGAAACAGAAGGGTACATGCCACAAGACTTGAATCTGCTGCTTAAGAGAGCCATCCATGCCAACACTGTACACAGCAGAAGCAATGGCAGCTCTGAAGGCAAGCTCGAATTAAGTCAGTGGTTCTCAACCAGAGGTCCGGGACCCACAAGGTTCCGCAACACACTTCCAAGGGGTCCTCAAGATGACTTGAAATTAATTTAAAATAAGAAATATTAAAATAAATAAAATAATCCTACTTAATTAAAATGCTAAAAAATACTTTAAGATGTATGCCTACAAATTATAAACAGACTCTTTCTGAAACTTCTAGAATCAAAAATTACCCATGATTAATTATTTTAATCAGACACGTCTAGTTTCGGGCGAGGGGGCCTTCAAATATTGCCTTGGAGTCAAAAAGGTTGAGAACCACTGAATTAAGTCATACCTTTCAAAGATTCAACAGTCCATCTGAAATCTGTTGTAGTTAAGATTTCTTATTCCACAGATTTGAGCTATAAGGACTTCAAACAGGCTCTTCAGGGCTTCGCCCCACCTTCACTATGGGGGGCTCAGTTGCAGGCGCCTAGCGGGGCGGGCATGGAGAGAATCGGGGGGCTTCACCAGGCACGTCAGCTCCTGATGGACATTATACTGCTGCCAGCTAAGGTACAAAAATATATCCAGGACCTATCCAAGAAGAGTTGGAAAACTGGTTACAAATCTCTGTTAAAAGGTCTGTTGTCTCATGTGTTCCAGTACCCCCTGCTTTTCTCAAGTCTGCCCATGTGTCAGTGCTCTGGTGTGATGCTCTATGGAGCTCCCGGTACAGGAAAACCTCTGCTAGCTGGAGCTGTCGCCAAGGAGAGCGGCACGAACTTTATTAGCATCAAGGTATAACACAGTGTGAATATATAATCAAAATATCTAATATGTATATAGATAGACAGACAGATTGATAGATAGATTGAAAGGAATATTCCGGGTTCAATACAAGTTAAGCTCAATCGACAGCATTTGTGGCATAATGTAGATTACCACAAAAAATAATGTTAGCTCATCCCCCCTTTTTTTTTTTTTTTTTAAGTAAAGTCGAATTATTATTGTTTTTGGTAATTAACATTATGCCACAAATGCTGTCGATAGACCTAAACTTGTATTGAACCCGGAATATTCCATCTTAGTCAAGCAACGTTCCTCAATGATTGTAAAATCTGTCTGTTTCTCCAGGGTCCTGAGCTCCTCAGCAAGTATATTGGTGCAAGTGAGCAGGCAGTTAGAGATGTGTTTCAGAGGTCTGTCTCAATACAAATTGCCCTTTTCAGTATGAAATACTGCATATTACCACCAGTTTACTAGAGTCTCCAGCAGATTTTTCTTTGTGTTGCAGCAGGGCTCAAGCAGCTAAGCCTTGCATTCTGTTCTTTGATGAGTTTGACTCTCTGGCGCCTCGGAGAGGTCAGCTCACACAGCTGGATGGAGTGGAGGGACTGACAGGTAGCAGGGTAAAAGATCAAATGCGTTTGCCTGGGTCATAGAACAAATATAAGCTGTGTCTCAAATGATGCACTATAGTCTTTGCACTCGGCCATCTAGTGTATGAATCTTCACTGAATTATGTCATGTAGAACAAAGACAAATGTTGACTTGTCAGACTTCTGAATTATTGTATGAGAAATATTTAGTGTATATTTTACATTTGAAAGATTGCAGTATTGTGTATGCAGTTATGGGCATGCCACTGTAGAAAAATGGCAATTGTCTGTTAAGTGAGTGCAGTGACTCTTTCTTATTTCTAGGGGTGTATGTTTTGGCTGCCACCAGTCATCCCGACCTAATAGACCCTGCTCTTCTGAGGCCCGGGCGACTGACAAGTCTCTCTACTGCCCTCCTCCAGATCGGGTCAGCTTGCTGTCTGGCACACATCAGTTTATCATCTCTACACCAAAATAAACTGCCTTTTCAATTAACTGATTCTTGCTGTCATTCAGGAGGCACGCCTGGAGATCCTGAGGGCTCTGACTCGCTCTGTGCCACTGGCTGCATATGTGGACTTGGAGCAGGTTGCTGTGGCAACAGAGCTGTTCACTGGAGCTGACCTGAAGGCCCTTCTCTATAATGCCCAGCTCGAGGCAATACTCAGCACCTTGGGGCCCAACCTTCTGCATGTAGGTTACAAACAAACTCAAACAAACATACATACATCCATCACAGTAGATATTGGAAATGACGCAAAGAAGAGCTTCTGTTAACTGGCCAAGTGGGTAACACTAATAATCTGTAAAAGGGCCAGATATTTTCAGAATAATCGGCCTGGTCAATACATCGATCTATCATTACCCCATATATAAAAATAATGTACGTCACTATATCAGTACAATGATGTGAGCATGCAGAATTGCTGTAACAACTCAGAATGTACAGGCTTGTGTCTGAAGCTGACTCTGTTGTTTAATAGGTTCTGGGCTCAGAGTCTGACAGTGTTGTCAGCCTCTCCTCCCTGATCTTCCTGAACCACAGCAGCGGGTCAGATGACTCTGCTGGGGAAGGGGATGCAGGACTGGAGAGCTCTATGGTTCTGCTGGACTCCAGTGAGTTCCCACCTGAGGACCCACATCACAACATCTGGCGCCTTTATTTGGGAGCTCCTTTGAGACTGAACTGGATAACCATTCACTATCTGAACTGGAGTCTAAGTGTACAAATGGAGATATGATGGGTTAAGAATAATTATGTACAAATCAATGTTGTATTGATACAAATGTCATTTCAGTATAATTTATTTTAACACTGATTTGCTAATGAGTTTGTGTTCCATTTGCTCTGCTCTCAGAATTCTCAGTGCCTGTCTGGCCCCAACTCTACTGCTCCTGATCTGACTGGGGCATCAGTGAGGGACTCAAGCTCTTGTTATGCCCCAGTCCTCATGTCCTGTCTGCAGGAAGGCTTTCAGGAACTGACCCATGAGCAGAACGGCTCCGAGCAGTGGTCAGTACTGTAAAGAATAGTTACCACAGAAACATGGTCAGTTACATTCATGATCTATCAAATCATGTTCTTTCCATCCATCTATACGTCTGTCTGTCTTTTTTTTATGTCCATCTATCTACTGTATCTGTCTATCTATCTATCTTTCTGTCTGTCATTCTATCTGTCATTCTTTCTATCATTCTGTCCATGTCTGTCTGTCTGTCTATCTGATAGACTGATCGACAGATAGACATTCTGTCTAAGTCTATCTGTCGGTCTGTCATTCTGTCTGCCTGTCTATCATTCATTCTTTCTGTCTGTCTGTCTGTTTATTGTTCTATCTATATATCTGTCTGGAATTCTATCTGTCTGTCTGTTTATCTGTCTGTCTGTCTTGTCTGGCGTTCTATCTGTCTGTCTGTCTATCATTCTGTCTGTCTGTCTGCCTGCCTGCCTTTCTGTCTGTCTGTCTGTTGTTCATTCTATCTATTTGTCTGTCTGTTATCTATCTATCTATCTATCTATCTATCTACAGTGTCTGTCTGTCTATCTATCTATCTATCTATCTATCTGTCTACAGTATCTGTCTGTCTATTTATCATTCTATCTGTCTCTCTGTCTTTTTGTCTCGTTTTATCGGTAACACTTTACAATAAGGTTGCATTAGTTAACATTAATAAATGCCTTAGTTAACATTAGTTAATGCATTATTTAGCATGAACTAACAATGAACAACACTTATTTACTGCATTTATTAATCTTGGTTAATGTTAATTTATACATATACTAACATACATTACAGTTCTACTCAGCAGTCATTGAGTCTGTCCTCTGCACTTCTGTAACTGTCTGGTTTGGTTCAGCTATGAAATCGGATATCAGAAGACTACAAAGGACAGTCCGGACTGCTGAGAGGATTAATGGTTGTCCCCTGCCCTCCCTTCAAGAACTATACACTTCCAGATTGAGGAAAAGGCTGGAAAAATCACTCTGGACCCCACTCACCCTGCCCACTACATTTTTGAACTGTTGCTTTGTGGCCAACACTTCAGAGCTCTGAGCACCAGAACCGTCAGGCACAGGAATAGTTTTTTCCCCCAGGCTATCCATCTCATGAACTGTTAAAACTGCCCCATTGAGCTATAATTAATGTGCAATACACAGCTTAGTCTTTTTATATTATCCAACACATCCTACCTCTTCTGCCATTATATTCCCTTGCACTGCACATAACCGATTATTAGATATATTTAGATTTGCACTACGTGTGTATATATATATATATATATATATATATATAATTTATTTATATTGTTTATTGTGTATTCTATATATACTTTTTTCAATATTTATCTATTTTTTTTTATTCAATTGTAATTTTTTTTTTAAAGTCTTGTTGCTGTTTTTGTATTGTTGTACACTGGAAGCTCCTGTCACCAAGTCAAATTCCTTGTATGTATAAGCATACTTGGGCAATAAAGCTCATTCTGATTCTGATAATTAATGTGTTTATAATGTTTGTTGACTTTTAATTAATGATAAATAAAGATAATTAAGTATTTACTGTGCATATTTGTGAACATTATTGTAAAGTGTAACATATTTCAACATTACCTAATGTGTTACTAATGTAGGCTCTTTACTAACATTATTTAACAATAAAAAAGCATTACTTTTAGGTATTGACAGACCTTATTGTAAAGCAATTCACACGTTACAAACATTTGCAGGACGTGTATTAGCATTACAAAGCAAAGGTAACACATTCTTTAAAATATCTAATCACTATCAAATCAACAATCAATATCACATAGTTCTGAGAACACTGCAGAAGAAAATCAGTTAAAAAATAAAAATCTTTAGCAACATACACAATAATGTGAAAACTGTCAAATAAGTTTTGCATGAGAGAACTCCGCTCACGTTTTCTTAAAAAAAAAAGTTTACTGTAAAAGGGTGCTGTTCATTGTTAGTTAACGTTAGCTAACGCATTAAGTAACGTTAACTTATACATATTTTTAATGTTAAGAAATGTGTTAGTATAACAAATTATGTAAATAAGCGTTGTTCATAGTTAGTTCATGTTAACTAATGCATTAACTAATGTTAACTGAGGCATTAACTAATGTTAACAAATGCAACCTTATTGTAAAGTGTTTCCATTTTATCTATTGATCGTTCTATCATTCTGTCCATCTATTATTCATTCTATCTCTCTATCTTTCTGTCTTGATTCTGAGGAATTTGTTGGAGTATGTATCAGTCAGTAGTCACTGTTGGTACTGTTGGGTCAGATTCACTGGTCTCCTGTGTTTGTAGGATGACTCTTCTCTGGTAAAGAGAGGTCCCAGTAAGCCTGGTTCTCTCATATGTCAAGCTCACCTGACCTCAGCTCTGGCTAACACTAGAGCATCTGTCAGCAGAGAAGACTGGAGGAGATACACTGAACTGAGAGCCTTGCCTACATTTATACAGCTCAGGGCATTTTTAGACAGTGAATTTTTGTGGCTAGGGGATAGTCTGTTCATGTGTGATTGGTGTAAAAAAAAAAAAATATGTTTGTATCACACGTCACTTTCGTTTTTCCTTAAGTGTGAATGCAGACTTATGATTAACTGATTGTGCATTAAGCGTTATGAAATATTTCAATTTTAATAATGTAAGCCGGGGGATGTGTCAAGAACTTCAGTTCGGTAGCACTGAAGAAGTAAATTTAAATCATTTAGATATCATTAATTTTCTTAGTGATGTTTTTTAAATTATTTTTATTTGTTAAGCTGCTATAGGAAATGTTTGAAAGAACAAATGTATATGTGGGAAATATGTAATTAATTAAGTTTTTAATAAATGACCATTCTAGGAATTCTGATGTTCATGTTAAATTTTTACATCACAGACAGATTTCATATATGGTTTTGTCTGAGGCAGATATCTAGAGACCAATATCTAGGAATGTGCAGGGTGGCTCATGGCTGATATAATGCCAATATACAATTTAATGACAGCAAAAGAGATGTGTACAAAATATCTGAAATGAAATAAACACTATTTACTCAAATTTAACACAAATAAAAAATAAATTTATTAGGCCCTGTCCATTGTCAAGGATGTCGATTGACTTTGGACACAACTGGGAGGCAACACTTCTGTTAATTGGTCTATGAGTTCATCATATATGTTCAAAGAAATTGCCATCAAAGAGTACATAATAAATGTACTGTGTAGTTGGTGTTTTTAAAATCAGTTTCTTCAATTCTACCATCAAGTGATACTTACCAGAAGGTGGCAATATATTCCAATCGTGGATGCTGCTGAATCTGTATTCAAAGAGATACTTGTCCTTCCCTTTGGAAGAATCCTCTTTTTTATCAACCTTGAAGGCCTCTGATTTATTCTGTGGGTAGCTGATCTGCAAACCCCCAAGATCTGAGTATCTCTTAAATTGATTTTTCAAACCACACCTTCTTCATAGTCTTTGGACATGCCCTGAAGCTAAAGCTGTCTCTGCAACTTTGATTATCATTAACTTTCAAAGCACATTCACAGTTCTGCCCTCTTGTGAGCTGGATTTCCCCCTCACATATCTTTGTGCTGAATTCAGAGTTACTGCAAGACGTACTACAGCCTACATATATTCAGCCTTATGCAGCAATTTTTGCTGAGTTAAATATAGTGAGCCTTTGTTCTGGCCCCTGCTGGTAGTATTGTATGGGCTTGCGCTGAGGACCACAGAAGAGCTGGAAGCCCATTTGACTGTATCTCAAGCCAAGTGACATGCGACTAGAATAGACCAGCACTGTGAGAGTGCTCCCGTCCTTAGACTGTGAGAGAAGCATAATTGCATTCTGCAGGACACATTTGTCCAGTCTGTGTAGAACCAGCATCTGTTTATACACAAGTCTGTACTCATAAATAAGTCCTTATTTTACATTTACACATTTGGCAGACGCTTTTATCCAAAGCGAATTACAGTGTACTTATTACAGGGACAGTATCCCCGGAGCAACCTGGAGTTAAGTGCCTTGCCCAAGGACACAATGGTGGTGGTTGTGGGGATTGAACCAGCAACCTTCTGATTACCAGTTATGTGCTTTTGCCCACCACCACTTTCAGCGCCTCAAGGGAAGCAAGGTCTCAGAGCACTGCTTCATTGAAATGTGCTATGTGTCAAATATTTTAACACAGCAGTTGTTACTATATATCTTCACTTTCACATTTTGAAAGTGAAAGTAGAGATTTAGAAAGAAAAAAAAAGAACTTAAATATTGATCTGTTTCTCACCCACACCTATCATATGTCTTCTGAAGAGATGGATTAAACCACTGGAGCCATATGGATTACTTTTATGCTGCCTTTTTGTGCTTTTTGGAGCTTCTAAGGTCTGATCACCATTCTCTTGCATTGTAAGGAACTACAGAGCTGAAATATTCTTCTAAAAATCTTTGTGTTCTGCAGAACAAAGAAAATCATTCACATCTGGGATGGCAAAAGGATTAGGATGAGAATTTTCATTTTTGGGTGAACTTTCCCTTCAAACTTGGGAAGTAAACTACACCGATCAGCCACAACATTAAAACCACCTGCCTAATATTGTGTAGGTCCCCCTCGTGCCGTCAAAACAGCTCTGACCCGTCGAGGCATGGACTCCACAAGACCTCTGAAGGTGTCCTGTGGTATATGGCACTAAGCCGTTAGCAGCATATCCTACAAGTCCTGTAAGTTGCGAGGTAGGGCTTCCATGGATCGGACTTGTTGGTCCAGCACATCCCATAGATGATCAATCGGATTGAGATTTGGGGAATTTGGAGGCCAAGTCAAAACATTAAACTCTTTGTCATGTTCCTCAAACCATTCCTGAACAATTTTTGAAGTGAGGCAGGGCAAATGATCCTGCTGAAAGAGGCCACTGCCATCAGGGAATACTGTTGCCATGAAGGGGTGTATGTGGTCTGCAACAATCTTTAGGTAGGTAGTACATGTCAAAGTAACATCCACATGAATGCCATGACTCAAGGTTTCCCAGCAGAACATTGCCCAGAGCATCACACTGCCTCCGCCGGCCTGCCTTCTTCCCATAGTGCATCCTGCTTCCATCTCTTCCCAAGGTAACCGACGCACACGCACCCGGCAGTCCACATGATCTAAAAGAAAACCTGATTCATCAGACCAGGCCACCTTCTTCCATTGCTCCATGGTCCAGTTCTCTCGCTCACGTGCCCATTGTAGGTGCTTTTGGCGGTGGACAGGGGTCAGCATGGTCACTCTTGACTGGTCTGCGGCTACGCTGCAATGCACTGTGTGTTCTGACACCTTTCTATCATGGCCAGCATTAAGTTTTTCAGCAATTTGTGCTACAGTAGCTCTTCTGTGGGATCGGACCAGACGGGCTAGCCTTCGCTCCCCACGCGCATCAGTGAGCCTTGGGCACCCATGACCCTGTCGTCGGTTCACCCGTTGTCCTTCCTTGGACCACTTTTGGTAGGTACTAACCACCGCATACCGGAAACACCAAACAAGACCTGCCATTTTGGAAATGCTCTGATCCAGTCATCTAGCCATCAAAATTTGGCCCTTGTCAAAGCTCAGATCCTTAAGATTGGCCATTTTTCCTGCTTCCAACACATGAAATTCAAGAAACTAATTTGACAGGTGCCATTGTAATGATATAATCAATGTTATTCACTTCACCTGTTAGTGGTTTTAATGTTGTGTCTGATCAGTGTATGTTCTCCTCAGCATTAGTCCCGTGGCTAGAATTTTTGTTTTTTAACACAGATAATACTTGATCCACCTTTGGTGTGAGGAGGATTATTGTGGTTTTATTTCTCTAATCTCAGCAGATTAACTGATCTCTGGTTTAAATTGTAAAAAGACACAAACTGACTTTGAAACAAAAACCCAACATACAGACTAAAGAATACTGTTGACAACATTGTTACTGAAAAGATTCTCTCAATGGAACATGTTTTTATGGTTTGTAAACTAAGGCCCTGTTGCAGCTTGTTTTCATGCTATTAATAATCTTAATCAGACCTGGAGACAAATTTTGCAAATTAATAAATTCTGCTTTGCATCATTAATAATGATATGCTCATCTACAGAACTAGTTGAAAGAAAAACTGAGGCTATTCTGTAGAGGCAATGCAAAATATGAAGGAGGCTGTGTATGTACTAGGTGGTAATTCACACGGAGGAGATGGACCCATAAGAGTTTAAAGAGTTTATTTATCCCGAGCCCTCTTGCACTAAAACGTCCTATAAAATATTCTAACAAACAAACTCTCTTGTCTCTTATTTCAGCAAATGTATGTCTTCCTGTCACTGAGGACTTTGACTTCATTAAATGTTTATGGTGGTTTTTAAAACACCTAATTAGACAACCATTAAGTTGTTAATTTCTCTTCAGAAATAGGTTTAAAAGCAATCTTTTAAGGGTAGTAACCTTTGATTTAGGCTCATACCTATATTTTGACACTTTATTTTGTCATCAGATTACTGTTTTGTTTATGAATAATGCATTGCAAATTAACAAAGAGGTACAAAAGCTATTAAATTGTTTTAAAAATAAATAATTTCCATTAAACATGGATCTGTTGATAACATGACAGGCAAAAATTTTAAGAGAGCCACAATGAAAGATAAATACAAGATATATATATATATATATATATACACACACACACACACGTACGTTGCAGTTTTAAATAGAACTCACATTTTTCATATTATGATAGATCATTACAAATTTATATTCGGAATTATTATATTCAACATGCTTTTTCGGATTTCATTTATTTTGGTTGGTATTTTTTTATATTACACGCAAAAATTATTATAAACGTAGTACAACGCAATACATTTACATAATTAATTATAAATAAACCATCAACTTTTTATATCTGTGTTTTCTTGCTTATGCAATGATATGCATGAATTTGCCGATATGAAAAACCAGTGGTGGATATTGGGGGTTTATATCAATGGTTATAGTTGATGGTTTTAATTTGGTCAATAATTGGCCGATACGTCGGTGCATTTCTACACAGTGCCAGTCCTAGCCTTTTGGGGGCCCTAAGCAAAAATTTAGTATGTTTGTAACACTACTAATAATGTCTTTGAAAATAATGGGGCAATCATCTTTTAGATTTGGTACAGTAACAATATAAAAGCTAATTATTTAATGTTATACCACACTTAACATTTTTGTAAATTTTTATTTTATATTTTTATGCTCAAATATATATAAGGCCTTTGTATGTTTGAGGACAGGGTCCCTGCAAGGTGATTGTCATATATTTGGGGGTTTGAAAACCACTGGTCTAGCGCATACGCCATATGCCCACCTATTTTTTTTTCTAAGGATTTTGCATATTCAGAATCAGAATGAGCTTTATTGCCAAGTATGCTCAGGTACACAAGGGATTTTTTTTTTTTGGAGAAACAAGCAAGTGCACACAGAATATTACAGTGAGACAGAATATAAAACAAGATAAGAGCATAAAAAGACTTACAAATAAATAAATAGGACATAGAATGGTGCAAGTGGTAATATATGTGCAAGGTAGGGATATGTACAGTTATTAAATTAAATATGAGTGAATTTACATATGTACAGTACTTGACATATTTATACATTATTGCACTATGGGAGTCCTGAGGCAGTTTAATTGTTCTTGTGGAAAATGGCCTCAGGGTAAAAACTGTTCTTGTGCCTGATGGTGTGTGCAGTCCAGAGTGGGTCTACCTGCACGTTTCCTCACTCTGGAGACGTGCAGCTCTTGGAGGGTGGGTACCAATAATCCTCTAAGCAGGCCTGACTGTCAATTGTAGTTTCCTTCTGTCTGATTTAGTGGCTGAACCAAAACCAGACAGTTGTACACAGGACTGACTCAAATGAAGGCTGAGTAGAACCGTGTCAGCGGCTCCTGTGGCAGGTTGAACTTCCTCAGCTGGCGATTCTCAAATAAAATGAGTAATGATGTGTGACAAAGAACAACAAGCTGGCCTTTGACCCATAACTTTTTTAACTACTGAGGCGCTACTGTAGCACTTTTCTTTGAATTGTGGATTTGTATTTGTATTTTAAAAAGTGTACCGAGATCCTCTTTAAGCGCACGAAGCGGCTGGAGCGCCGCTAACCTGAAGACAAGGGAAAGATAGATAGTCTAATGATTAAGTTAAACATTATCACATAGCAGGCCGGTTAGCTCAGTTGGTTAGAGCGTGGTGCTAATAACGCCAAGGTCGCGGGTTCGATCCCCGTACTGGCCACAGAAGTTTTTTCTTAATATACTTATATCTGTATATTGTTAGTGAGGAGACGATTATCATCACCTTCCGGACTAATGTTCAAATCATAAATGTAAGTGATGCCAAGTAGCTGTTTGGTCTGGCCTTATATATAAACATAGCCATTTAAAATAAATTTTGGAAGTAGTGTCAAAAATTTAATATATTCTCCGTGAACAATGCATATTTGTGAAATAAATAAATAAAATACAAATAAAATCTGCTGACATGTTCACTGCTTATTCACAACCCATTCCCAGCAAACACATTTGCAATGTTTCATTTTTACTTTTGCAACACTGGAAACTTCCAAAGATCATTCTAAAGACTGGTATCACTATTCATTTTATTTATTATTCATTTTATTTATTTTTTAAAGAAATTGATACTTTTATTGACCAAAATGACATCAAATTGATCAAAAATTACTGTAAGACATGTAATGTTAAAAATGACCATTTTAGTTTCAAATAAACTCCACCTGTTTCAGTCACAACAGCATTCTAACTGTCATTCCAGAAGGTGATCAGGCGAAGTTTCAGCATATGCTTTCTGAGGCACATCTTTAGTATGTATGGCTAGTAGATTGATTTTCTAGTAGGGCACTTCACATGAACCTCTCAATTAAGATGTTCTCAAAACAGTTCAACACCTCAAACTTAGATATATCTATCCATAACACTTTTCTACATGTTTACTTTCCAATTTGTATATATTTTTTTTGCCCCTTTGTCAGTGTCAGATGTGGATTTTCTTCAAAAAACAACCTAACTGCCACCTGGGCCTGTTATTACCATACAGAGGTGTGAAGAGAATGCATAGATGCCCCATCTCAGTAGAAATATAGTACAAAAGGACTTTAATATTGATCTGTTTCTCACCCACACCTATCATATCACATCTGAAGTTATGGATTTAACCACTGGAGTCTTTTGGATTACTTTTATGCTGCCTTTATGTGTTTTTGAACCTTCAAAGTTCTGGCCACCATTCACTTGCATTGTAAGAACCTACAGAGTGGAAATATTCTTCTAAAATATTTGTTTGTGTTCTTTTGTATGTGTGTGTGTTTTGCAGAAGATAGAAAGTCATACACATCTGGGATGGCATGAGGGTGAGTAAATGATGAGAATTTTCATTTTTGGGTGAACTATCCTTTTAAATGCTTTGGTGTGTATTATGAGACAACAGTGAAAGCCCTGAATAAACACTTCTGTATATCTTTGCTTATCGGAGGTGGCACCCACAAATTCATACTGAATATTTGTTTTATATACTGATATAGTAGTACTTCATCTAAAGCTATTTTAAATATATTTTTTAAGTAATGTATCATATTGTGCCATTTTTATGACATCAGATTAGAGACTACATAGTATTTTTTTTAATTAATTTGTCACTGCAGGACTAATATAAATAAGTGACTGCCAAAAAAAAAACTGTTGATAAAATAAAATAAATTAAAAAAAAACACCCACACACAAAAATAAATAAATAAAACAAAATCATGATGTTAAATAGAAGAAGAAGAAAAAAGTTAGTGGATTATGTTATTTCCCAATTACCACTAGGATATACTGGCATTTCACACCAGAAGCTTTTGAAGAATATTCACAAGTATCTATATGACACCAACATATTGAAATGTTAAAAATAACCAAAAACTGAATTGGAATCAATCTTTAATGTAAACAGCAGGATGTCATGTTCTTAAACCTATAACAACTGAGGGGAGAAAAATAAATCATACCAATTATAATACCCACAATCTTAAATTAAATTAAACATGTTAAAATTAATTTGACGGCCCGAAAAAATAAAACTTCCTTAACACACAAAAATGTATAATACTGACTACTTGGCAGCAATCACGAATATCACAAAAGTTTATACCAGCTTACAAAAACAGAAGCTCAATATTGCTTTGGAATGTTACAGCAGTCTGCCATGAGTCTGTTGATATTGAGTGAAGGAAAGAGCTTTATCTACACGCCTGCATTATAGTCAGACAATGATAACAATGGATGCACAAAGCAGGTATGGTTTAAGACAAAAGAGGCAACCTCTTGCACGAAGCTACCTGTTTAACAGTCTACAGTATATGAGGCAGGAATGAAATACTTGGAACTAACTTTGACTTAGCTAGCACTGCCTTCTCAGCTTTGATGTTAGCTGCCGCTTGTTGGAGTGAGAAACATTTTATAGTGAGCGCTACAAGCCTGCTCCTGAATATCTACTTTCCTGAAGAGCTTAGATCCATCTCTAATCAAACCTGAACCAGCCAATTAAGGTCTTGGAGTTCACTTGAAATGAATCTAAATTGAATCTAAACTCAGAAGATAGATCACCAGGAGCAGGGTTGGACCTTCCGCACACTCAACAAGGAGCATCCCGCTCCGAACAGCCTTAAATTATACGATGTGACAGATTTTTGACAAAGCAATTTTTAAGCTGGAGCAGGTGGTCTGTTTGAGGAATGTAACCATTTGAAGAGATGTTTGGAGTTGACTGTGACAAAACTAGAGTGATTTAGGACCTGAGGACCAGTTTGTGTCGAGGTTCTTTAAACAGACCAGATTTTTCGTAGGCCTTGAAGCCAAGTCCATTAAGTTCAGCAAATCCATTGTGATTAGGTGCACAAAAGAGCCTACTTTTAGTAGGAAAGAAGTTGTCCTTTTTTTAAAGTCTTTCTTCCAGTATGTATTTAAGGAAAATCAGTCAGTCCAGTGAAAGGAGATTAGTTGCAGTCATAAACAAAGTCATAATTGCTTGGCTCTTTGGGGATGGGGGGTGGAACTTCAGGAATCTGGATGTTCTCCAGGTCGAGGAGACGGAGCTTCATCTCCATGTTGAGGAGAGTGTCCATGTCTGAGCGAGTGAACTCACTGGTCATCTCCTTCCCCAGCAGTGCATTCAGCCCATCTGTCCACACACAGTACTGAAAAAAGCCAGCCAAAACATCATTAAACCAGAGCATGCACTAAGTCTGGAGAAAAAAAAAACACTATATGGAGCAACAATGCCCGGCAACTTTTTCAGCCATCTTGGTTCCATACGTTTTTTTTCTCATTCGTTTTTTTTTTTTCCATAGGGGTTACATATAAGTACTTCATAAAAGAGTTCTAAGCCATGAACCAAACAAACCGTGGAGAATCACAATATTACAATCTTTGATTTGAAACAAATTTTTTTTTTTGAAAATCAGAAAAAAAGGTAAAGGTACAACACTGCGTACTTAACTTCTTTCATGAGGGAATGAACTATATTGTGAAGCATTATGAATGAAAAAGTCTAATTAAAAACGCTGGAAAAAATATAAAACTACTTATTTAAAGTTGTTGATTATAAGTATAGACACTATATAATTTACATGTATTTCAATGTTTAGATATTTACAAATATACACTGATGAGCCAAAACATTATGACCACTCACAGGTGAAGTGAATAATGTTGATCCTCTCCTAACAAGGCCACATGTCAAGGTCTGGGTAGATTAGATGGTAAGCGAACAATCAGTTCTTATAGTCAATGTGTTGAATGCAGGAGAAATGGGCAGGAGTAAAGACCTGAGTGACTTTAACAAGGGCCAAATTGTTATGGCCAGATGACTAGGTCACAGCATCTCTGAAACGGCAAGGCTTGTGTGGTGCTCCTGGACAGCAGTGGTGAGTACCTACCAACAGTGGTCCGAGGAGGGACAAACCACAAACCGGCGACATGGTGTTGGGCGCCCAAGATGCACGAGGGCAATGAAGGCTATCCCGTCTGGTCCAAACTGACAGAAGGTCTACTGTGGCACAAGTCACAGAAAATTTTCATGATGGTTACGGAATGTTTCACAATACACAGTGCATCGCACCCTGCTGCATATGGGGCTGCGTAGCCGCAGACCAGTTAGAGTGCCCAAAATGACCCCTGTCCACCGTTGAATGCGCCTAAAATGGACATGCGAGCGTCGGAACTGGACCTTGGAGCAGTGGAAGAAGGTTGCCTGGTCCAATGAGTCCCATTTTCTTTTGCATCACGTGGATGGCTGTGTACGTGTGCACCGTTTTCCTGGGAAAGTAATAGCACCAGGATGCACTGTGGGAAGACGACAAAACGTTGGAGGGAATGTGATGCTCTGGGCAATGTTCTGCTGGGAAAACCTGTGTCCGGGCATTCATGTAGACGTCAGTTTGACACGTGCCACCTACCTAAACATGGTTGCAGACTAGGTACACCCCTTCATGGCAATGGTATTCCCTGATGGCAGTGGCCTCTTTCAGCAGGATAATGCACCCTGCCACACTGCACACATTGTTTGGGAATGGTTTGAGGAACATGAAGAGTTCAAGGTGTTGCCCTGGCTTCCAAATTCCCCAGATCTCAATCCGATTGAGCATCTGTGGGATGTGCTGGACCAATAAGTCCGATCCACAGTGGCTCCACCTCGCAATTTACAGGACTTGAAGGATCTGCTGCTAATGTCTTGGTGCCAGAAACCACAGGACATCTTCAGGGGTCTTGTAGAGTCCATGCCTCGGCAGGTCAGAACTGTTTTGACGGCACGCAGAGGACCAAAAGCATATTAGGTCATAATGTTTTGGCTCGGTGTATATTGAAAGTGCTGGTAGACCGACTGGCTTAAGTCATTCACTGCGTCATAGAAGTGGGCGGTCCCCGCAGAGCTAGAAATAATGTGGACTGATGGCTTCATACCATCGATTAGCAACTCACAGTAAGTCTTTAAAGGTTTCCAAGTTTAAATCAAAAATCAGTTATGAAAAAAGAATGGGATTTTCACTTCTGGAACAACTGTTGCACTTTTACTGAGATAAAACAGTTACTATTTTTGGCTTGTTGTTGGCTGTTACTCACCTCATGCTTGTCAGGGGCAATGAAGTTTAGATACTCGTCAGACTCGTAGAGGACAGAGAAAGCCAGCTCCAACACCTCCTAAAGAAGGAGAGAGAATTGACACCGTCTGTCAAATGCTAATATGGCTGCTGTTTGTTTGCCTCATACTGCGTGACTTTTGAAGGTCTTCTCCGAGACATATTACAACAGCAGATGGTCCAATCTGGTGAGTGTGTGTGCATGTATATGTATGTATATGTGCCTCTCCTGCTGGGCACCAAAAGACAGCAGTAAGATGATCAACACAAGATGTGCATCAATGCTTTACTGTAACAAGATGTTTCATTCTCACCAACTCAACTCCAAACAGAAAAAACATGGAGATGTTTTTGGGGTAGAATTTAGAAGAGGTGTCCAGTGCATCCAGCAAATGTGTCTAGCTACAATTCTGACAAATACTTCTATAAATTGTGGAAATGCACATAAGATACCAGCTCCAAATTGATCTACAACCTTTCTATGGCATATTTGATTAGTCTAGACCTAGGCCTCAAAAATGTCCTCACACCCCTATGACTAAAATTGTACAGCAACAGGTGGATTACCAAGATAAAGTAAGAAGTGTTTGGCTGGTCATTTGATCTCAACATGTCAGCTGCCATGAGGCATTCTGCTCTGTGAAAAATAAATAATCTTTAACTAGGATACTCTTCATCTCATTTTTCCAAAGACTATTTTTGGAGTGTCATCTCAACATCAGGACTATGTGGATCCGACAACCTTATGGCTTGTCAGAAAGTTCCAGAGACTGTTACTTGATTACTTGATGTACCATCGTCAATTTTAATCAATTGCATCAATTTTTTACACTTGTCGCATAAATTTGACATTCCCTGCTTTGTTTGGTGGGAATAAGAAAGGGTGACTTTGAAACTGAAGTGAGCTGATGTATCATTAGTCACAAAGCTACAAGGCATAACTAATGCATCCTTTGTCACCAAGCCACATACCAACGCATCAAAGGAAAATTTGATCTTTTGATATTCAAGTGCATTTTTGCTCTCCTTCACTGAGGACACACAAAAGGACTCACCTTATTCTGCTTCAGAGCTCCCTTTTCCTTCATGTGTGGACAGTCTTTACCAGTGACAACAGCTTTGATATCAGCCACAGGAACTGCCACAGGGAACAGAGAATAATTAATGGCCAAGTGCATACTGCAGCTAAATACAGATGTGTGCATTAGTGAAGGATGATACTCTATATGTGTACATCATGTTGATGTGTCTTCAGTATATTTCTGCGTGGATTGTAGATTTTTTCAGCTCATTTCAGTGCAGATTGCTTGTGAACTAGTCATAATATGATTCAAGCTTTGCTAAGGAACTGTTATTAAAGGATGGGGTAGATAAAAAACACAACTGTACCCGATCGCAAAACAGTGAGTAAACGGTTTTATTTATGAATATTTCAAATGTCATGACTGTTTGATAGTTTATGGTGCTGCTGTGCTTGAGTGAACAGTTTAATATATGCAGATGCATTCTGTTGGATGTGGGCTATATGTATACCCTGAAATGTAGTTTTATAATGTTGTGGAGCTTGTTCATTCTCTTCCACTGAGTGTCAAATATGTCTGTATTCGAGGGGCTGCACGATGTTAGCCAATCATAACAGTGGCCATTAACAATGAAGTTTAAAGGGGAAGCTGAGGCCAAAACAGTGTGTTTCAGACAGAGGGCTAGAGACAGGGTGAAAAATTATATTTCTAAATTATAACTGGTTTGGTGCAAACCCCCACCACAAAAATAAAAATAATTCTCAGTGGACCTCAGGGAAGAAAAAAGAAGAGTATGTCATGACCCCTTTAATTATGGAAGCCACGGAGTGCCAATTAAAAAAGAATGAAGAAATAAATAATCAATCTATTAATCTCAAAATAAAAACGTGGATAAATAAACCAATTTATAAATGGACAAATAAACAGACACATTTAAATGTGTTTATTTAATTCACATTTAAAAATGTAATTGTATTTAACAATACAATTTTTCATGAATAAATCATGTATTTAATTCATGTTTAAAATGCAATTAAATGTATCAATAAAATAGCACATTAATAAGTCATTTTAATGAGTCAAATTTTGTCCATTTGACAATTGAGTTAAAAAATGCCATTGGACAGTTGGCACATGGGAGCAACCAATGAAATTTCGACTCAGTTTTAAGACACACCCCCTCTTACACATCCCACTCGATGGAGATGTAAGACGGCCTGTCATTGGATGGTTATTTATAGTGGTTTTGAGCAGTTTGTGCTCTATGAAACCCACACAAAATAAGCGCACGAAGCATATCAGAAGTTAATGGTCTTGTCACCGCTGCTGTTAAATGCCAAGCATGTAAGGTACCGAGGTACTGAGCCACGGGAGAAAGTTGCTACATCTCCGGGCTGCAGCGGCCGCCGAATCTTGAACTTACCTGAAACAAACGCTTCTCTGTGTGCTGCCTAATCTTCCAGTTATTCATCTGTTTCATATGACTTAACTATATGATTGCTATTGCTATTTCTGAACAAACCCCATATACTGTTCCTTCAGTATGCTGCGCTGAATCACCCACAACCACTGGGATTCAAATTTATAAAACTTTGCAAAACTGTTTCGGTTTATATAGCTTAAAATGATACTGCTTTTCGCTTTGACAAACAACATTTTTTTTTCTTTTAATAAAAGTTATCTATTTTAAGTGACATGGCTTTATTTTACACATTTCAAGCTGTAAACGAGCAACGGTAAAACATGTCGATTTTTGCTATTTTATTTTCGGAAAAGGTTTAGCTTAAAGCTTTGTCATTTTACCTCAAACATCTATGACATATTAGCTGACATTACCTTTGTCAATTAAATGTAAAAAACAATCGAGAATGATGCAATTAAACTAAATTCATTAAAGAGTTTAAACCATAACACCAAGACTATGATTGTAAGAGGTATGAGATCAAAGTAGCAATAATTTATAAAGCACTTCAATACCAATGTACAGTGTGTATTTAATGTGTGTAAAGCTTCTGTTAGACAATAAATATCTTTATGAAGATGTGCACAACACCAGATTGAGAAGCAGACTTTATTTGCGACATTAAACATTCATGTACAAAGCAGGTTGATGTAAAAAAGAGATTATTTTTTAATTATCATTCCAAAGAGTCAATTTTTAAATGCTTGACAACAAGAAAAACACAACAGTAGTTTAAGCTATACATTTCTCACAAGTGTGCTCACTTACCTTCTGTGTATCCTCCGCTGGTCCGCCTTTTCCTGATCATACCCATGCAATTATTTTAATAAAAAGGACCTTAACATATTTAAAAGGTGGACATAAAGTGTCTTAAAAGGAATGTGATATAACTGACAGAGGACATGGTGTCACCGCTTCACAGGAGCGGCTGAAGGAAGATTAGGCACAGGAGATAGATCACAGGAGGTAGATTCAGGTAGCTTCAGGGGGCCGCTGCAGCCCAGAGGTTCCGGTGGCTTTCTCCAGCAGCTCGGTACCTTAACGGCTCCCTTCCATTGTGCACACTCGAGGAGGGCTGCGCTCAGCATTTAACAGCAGCGGATCAGCGTTCTGAAATGCTTCGCATTCGCATCTGCTCGAAACCTCTATAAATAACCATCCAATGATCCAGTGGGACGTTTGAGAGGGTGTGTGTCTTAAAACTGATTTGAAAGTTCATTGGTTGCTCCCATAGGTCAACTGTCCAATGGCATTTTTAAACTCGATTGTCGAACGGATAAAGAAAAGCATTTAGCAAATGGAAAAAGAAAAGCCACAGTAAAACGAAAAAGAAAAGCCATTGGCAAATAGATGAAGAAAAGCAACTGGCAAACGAATGAAAAAAGCAATTGTCAAATGCTTTTTTAAAACGCAATTTAAAAGGTGCATTTAAAAATGACTTATTAATGTGCTATTTTATTGTTACATTTAATGCATTTTAAACATTAATTAAATACATGATTTATTAATGCAAAATTTTATTGTTAAATATAATTAAATTTTTAAACGGGAATTCATTAAACACATTTAAATGTGTCTATTTATTTATCCACATTTTTATTTTCAAATTAATAGACTGATCATTTATTTCTTCATTCTTTTTTAATCGGCACTCCGCGGCTTCCATATTTAATGGAATAGTTCACCCAAAAATGACAATTCTTTACTCACCCTAATGTCACTCCAGACCCATACGAAATTATATGGCTTTTGTCATAAAAAGAAAGTGAAAGGTGACTCAAGCAAAGGAAAAAAAACATAAAACCACTATAAAAGTACTCAATACAACTAAAGCACTATATAACAATCCTTCTGAAGCCATCCTATAGCTTTGTGTAAAGTAAATAATGGCATAATTTTAATTTTGGGTGAACTATCCCTTTAATTCCATTCTGTACACACAGAACTCTGTCATTTACAGTAGTGACAACCACATTCCAGAACCAAATGAATTGAAACAGAGGTATGTGTCTTTACTCTTTTGCAAATTATGACACTAGTCTGTCTCTCTGCCCTGTAGTTGCTCTCATCATCTCTGTCGTCTAAAGGAAACTCTTACATCAAAGTTGAGTAGAAAGTGCACACTGTTTAAAAGTAAAATCTTAAAGAGCATGAGCACAGCATAACGACTCTGGTGATGGCATTAATAGCAACTGCTCTCTCTCTTACACACACCCATCCTTGTTTCTCCAATAACATGTTAGACACAGCCCAAGCTGTGTTACTAGTAGTTCTGAAGTGATGATTTTGAGAGGCTTGGACGCATCATTTGGTTTGAACCAGCAACGGCAGATGCTGATCCGTCGCATAAGAAAGTAGTTCCATGCACAAATCCGTTTTTTGTGACTGTACACAGTTTTTCCTATTTTTTTTATTTTTATTTACTTGTTCATTGAACAAGTAGTTGCTCTCATCATCTCTGTGGTCTAAAGGAAACTCTTACAAAATATATATATACAAACTCAGCAAAAAAAGAAATGTCCCTTTTTCAGAACACTGTATTTTAAAGATAATTTTGTAAAAATCCAAATAACTGTCACAGCATCATTGGACTGAGCTTGTTGACATTGCAGGCAATCTCAATGCTGTGTGTTACAGGGAAGACATCCTCCTCCCTCATGTGGTACCCTTCCTGCAAGCTCATTTTGACAGGACCCTCCAGCATGACAATGCCACCAGCCATACTGCTCGTTCTGTATATGATTTCCTGCAAGACAGGAATATCAGTTTTCTGCCATGGCCAGCGAAGAGCCCGGATCTCAATCCCATTGAGCACATCTGGGACCTGTTAGATTGGAGGGTGAGGGCTAGGGCCATTCCCCCCAGAAATGTCCAGGAACTTGCAAGTGCCTTGGTGGAAGAGTGGGGTAACATCTCACAGCAAGAACTGGCAAATCTGGTGCAGTCCATGAGGAGATGCACTGCAGTACTTAATGCAGATTTTTACATTCAGGTAAAATGAAACACCAGATCCTGACTATTACTTTGAATTTTGACACCCCCTACCTTTGTTCAGGGACACATTATTCCATTTCTGTTAGTCACAAGTCTGTGAAAGTTTATGTCTTAGTTGTTGGATCCTTTTATGTTCATACAAATATTTAAACATGTTAAATTTGCTGAAATGAAAAGCAGTTGAATGTGAGAGGACGTTTCTTTTTTTGCTGAGTTTATATATATATATATATATATATATATATATATATATATATATATATATATATATATATATATAAAACACCAAATTGGTTGAACTGTTGGGATCCATGTTTCTTGTTTACAGCAGCAACTTTATGGTTATTGCTGTCCTGTATTCTGTACACACAGAATATGTACATGGACAATAAGACTGGGTATGGCCATCTTAAACTCATCTTTATAAAGCCACCAAATCATAGTCAAAATGTAGGCTGTACTCACGTTTGTCCTGTAGGGAATCATGGGGTACTTCTCCCTGAGGGCTCTCCTCCAGGTCCCCATAGTGCAGGACTTTATGATTAGGTGACAATCGACAGTACCAGAACTTATCTGTTGAGTAGAACAGTGGGTCAGTCTTCTGCACTGTTATCCATACAAATTAATTTGACTAAATACAACCATATCTGATAAAAAAGTAGCACTGTATCTCATAAGACCCAATGGTCAAGGTCCACCATTATTTTAATACATTCTGAGACCATGGAAACACTACTTTTGGTGTAAGCTTTCACACTGACAGCAATTTACAGAAACAAAACGAGCTGAAGTCATTCATTTTTAATGAGCGTTGTCGATTTCCTACAACATGAGTGATGATTGTATGATGCAACAAAGTTTATAAGAGCACAACTTTATACAAATGAGCAAAGTGATGCAGCAACTACCAATAGCAGTGCAGACAGTGATCATATGCTGACCAATTGGATACAGCATTCATTTTGGAATGCCTACTAGCCATAAAAAACAGACACTCAGCGACCTCCAGCAATTTAATCAATATCGCTGTGAATGGTCCATAAGTTTTGTTTTGTTTATGCAGGAGCATGATTTTAAAATTCCCTGTTGGCTTTAGCTTGATAATTTGGTAAAGTGATTGACAAGTTGTCTCCCCAACCCCTTCCCCAAACTTCCTGTGCCATGCAGAAAAGCTAGCACAAGCTATCACTTCCAGGACTGCTCGCTTATAGCCAAGAATAGCCATGGCTGGCACTCGACCCTAGTGTCAGAATCCAAATCCTAATTGATGGGAATAGTAGTTTGGCAGAATAAAAGCATTGTGTGATGGAAGTGCATCCTGCAGAGTGGCACTTCACAGCTGCTTATACATTCACCCTAAAGGGGACAAGGAGGGCACTGCAAACAGCTCGATCATTGCTCACTTTCCATACCATCAGCTTACCAACAATCCAGCTCAATAGGGTGTTTATCCACCACTATGAATGTGCGATGAACAACTAGCGGATATTGCAGCCAACAGCCATCTGTGAGCTTATTCTGAGATGTCAAACCAGATATGTGCAGAATGGTTTAATATGCATACTGTGCCACGTGCATGATGGAAATGGGTTTTTGAAAGGGGGCTTCCTTTTTAGCTGCCTTTATTGAGTCTCTATGCTAATAGATGACAGACATTAGGGTGGAGTTGTGTTCCGGCACCTTTTCATCTTAACTATCACAATGACCATCTTGAGCCTTGACTATCGCAATGACTATCCTGGCCCTCGACTCTTGCAATGAGTATTTTAGCCCTTAATTAATCACAATGACTATCTTTGGCCCTTGACTAATCGCAATGACTATCTTGGCCCTTGACTAAATCGCAATGACTATCTTTGGCCCTTGACTAATCGCAATGACTATCTTTGGCCCTTGACTAATCGCAATGACTATCTTTGGCCCTTGACTAATCGCAATGACTATCTTTGGCCTTTGACTATCGCAATGACTATCTTTGGCCCTTGACTATCAGAAATTATTTTGTTTGACCCTTGACTATCACAATGACTATGCTGGACCCTGATTAATCGCAATGACTATGATGGCCCTTGATTAATTGCAATGACTATCTTGACCCTTGACTATCCCATTGACTTTCTTTACCCTTGACTATCGTGATGATTATGTTGGCCCTTGATTAATCGCAATGACTATCTTGGCCCTTGACTAAATCACAATGACTATCTTGGGCCTTGATTAATCGCAGTGACTATGTTGGCGCTTGACTATCGCAATGACTATCTTTGGCCCTTGACTAATCGCAATGACTATCTTTGGCCCTTGACTAATCGCAATGACTATCTTTGGCCCTTGACTATCAGAAATTATTTTGTTTGACCCTTGACTATCACAATGACTATGCTGGACCCTGATTAATCGCAATGACTATGATGGCCCTTGATTAATTGCAATGACTATCTTGACCCTTGACTATCCCATTGACTTTCTTTACCCTTGACTATCGTGATGATTATGTTGGCCCTTGATTAATCGCAATGACTATCTTGGCCCTTGACTAAATCACAATGACTATCTTGGGCCTTGATTAATCGCAGTGACTATGTTGGCGCTTGACTATCGCAATGACTATCTTTGGCCCTTGACTAATCGCAATGACTATCTTTGGCCCTTGACTAATCGCAATGACTATCTTTGGCCTTTGACTATCGCAATGACTATCTTTGGCCCTTGACTATCAGAAATTATTTTGTTTGACCCTTGACTATCACAATGACTATGCTGGACCCTGATTAATCGCAATGACTATGATGGCCCTTGATTAATTGCAATGACTATCTTGACCCTTGACTATCCCATTGACTTTCTTTACCCTTGACTATCGTGATGATTATGTTGGCCCTTGATTAATCGCAAGGACTATCTTGACCCTTGACTATCCCATTGACTATCTTGACCCTTTACTATTGCGGTAAAGTCTTGTGCGTTTTGCATGTTATTCTGTCCAAAAACTGTCCACTTAGACATAAAGACTGTCTGACCTATAAGTAAAGTTACCAATAATGTGTTGTTGATATATACCATTTAGGGGCATATAAATCTGAAATTAATGACAGACAACCTTGTAAAGAGAAATTTGTTGTCAGGTGGACTAGTACAAAATTGAGCAAACTGACTCCTGAAAATTGTGTAGCAGCCAGCCTGTCAGATTGTAAGATAATGCTAGATTGTCTAGCATTTTCTGCCAGCATATGAGTGCCATATGCATTCGATGGGCAGTGAATGGACTGTGAGCGATCCGTGTCTCAGACTAGACACACTCATACAGTTAAATCTCTAAAAAGAGAACTAAAACAAACCAACACATTTTTTGAGAATTAAGGGCAATTTATTTTGTATTCATTTTTTTAATTTTTATTTTAACATTATTCTGAATCCTCAGGCAACCTCTGCAGTACTTGTGGTTAAGATTCAGGGTTGGAACTGGACTGCTCACATTGTAAGTCTGTTCTGTTATGGGGGAACAATAGAAAATACAAATGTCAAAGCAGTTCTGGATGTAGCACCTGTCACAGTGGAAAGCCACAGGCACTGCATGAAAAGAGTCAAATCTGGGAAAAAGTGGGAATAGTAAACTCCCACTTAACTTCAAGTTTGTCAGTTGTATTAGGGAAAAAACAGACCCAAGCATCATAAAACCATTAACGTCCACAAAAAGCCATATACCTCAGTTCAGCGGACATGTAAAGGGAATCGTGAAGTTTGACGGAAATTCACGGTTGAAATTCAGCTGGTTATGACGACTGATGGCAGTCCTGCTGTCAGGGCCTTTTGGCAATTGTGGGTGAAAAGTGTTAGGTGATTGCTGTATTTCAGAGTACAGGGGAAGACAAATAATGGAAAGTTTGGCTTATTGTCGGCTACAGCAAACTACATTACTGTACAGACAAACATGTTAAAATAAACACCATGAATGTAAAAATAGTTAACCAAAGAGTGGTGATATTTAACTCAATAATAACTACATTTGATTTTAACTGATAGTTTTGACCGATATTACAGAAAAAAAAAAACAATTTTAAAATGCAGAGATTTATCTGTATTTTTTTTTTTTTTTATGTACATCTGTCCAATTAAAAATTATTGTACAATACAGTAGTAAACTAAAATTAAGAAGTTAATAAAATAATAAAAACAAAACAAAAATGTAAATAATAAAAGCAGAAAATTTAAGTTAATCTAAAAAACAAATCCAAAATGATAAAATTTGATGTGCGCATAAAAAAAAAAAAAATATGAAAACTTTAGGAATCATATTGGCCTAAATCTCAACCATTGTGTACAGTGGTATTACTACTCTTTTGTCTGGCTTAACTGCACAGAGAAAGTACTAAGTACACATCTGCCTGCAATATGTTTCACAGTAGAAACATTGCTGCAGAGTCAGTCTGTGTGCCCTGTAAACTCCATACCTCAACAGGGCTCCAAAAAATGTCTGTCTGGGTGAGAGTGCAGCCATGTTACCTTTGCAACAACATGCTGTTAGGTCAATGTGTGCTGCAACTTGTATCTTTTTCCTGGGCAATAACATGGAGTTTAATGGCTTTAATGTGTGTCTACACAGAAAAAAACTTGAAAAAATACACCTACTCTGAGAAATATTTATTGAAGTAAAAAGTAACAACTAGCCCCAGTCTCCTTCATAGTTGACTATTCATGACTGACCCCACCATCCCATCCCCACACACACACACACCTCACACCCCACCCTGCACAGACTTTTGTTGTTCTGATATCTGATCAGACTTGAGTCATTTCAAACACACCTACAGATGCCACAGACAGACTGTCAGACTGCAACATTCAAAGAAGAATCTTCATTAAAATAATCCACTAACCAGGTAAAACAGATGATTTATAGGTTATTAAATACCAATACTGTATTTAACTTCATCTGATTTGAACTGCATTATAATCTCTCACATAATGATTCCTCTTTTCCACAGAATAATTTTCTCCACACGAACAGACTCAACTAATCTTCACAGATTATCTAAGCTAACATTCAAACTCTTTTAATATCCATTTTTATGTTGGTTTACCCATCCAGTCTTCTGTTACTAACAATATTGTATGTCTTTCAAGTGTCCTGCAAGACTTATAATGAGCCTATAAGGAAGAAGCATTCCTACTTTTATCCTGGAAAAGGCAGAGCTGAGAGACTCAATCAAGATTGTGGCAAACAGAAAGAAGAGTACATTTAAAATGTATTATACAGTTGATGTATCTGTTTTCATGCATATGTTGTTAGGAGTCCTTCAAGTGGGTGTTTTCAGTGGTTAAATGACTGTTGTGTTTTGCAAGTGCTGGAGACCAGGTCAACAGAGACAGACACAGGAGTATTGTGTATTTCGTGGGTATGATGTCTGATGATGAAGATGAAGATGGTGTTGGAGATGGAGTCCGAGGCTAGTTTTTACACTTTTTACTTCAATAAATATTTCTCGGAGTAGGTTTATTTTTTGAAGCCTTTTCTGTATAGAGACACACACCTTAAAGCCTTGGCTGCAAAAAAACTCCACGTTATTGACCAGGAAAAAGATACATGTTCAGCACACATTGACCTAACAGCATGTTGTTGCAAAGGTAACATGGTTGCACCCTCACCCAGACAGACATTTTTTGGGAGCCCTGTGGAGGTAAGGAGTTTGCAGTGGCCAATAGCCGTCAAGATGTAGGGATGTGCTAAATAAATTGTAACCAATAAAATGAAAATCAGTGTAAGCAGTGACACAATGGTTGTCAAGATTAAGTTTAAGGGCAGCCAATCCAGTTTGAGATAAATGACCAATGGGGTGACCATTTTATCCAAAAGGTGAGAAATGCAAATGTTACTCAGGTGTGAAAAAGTCTCCTGACAGACAACTTAAGGGGATTACTTACCATGGCAAAAAATGACCATAACACGGAAGGAATCGTCAGTCACTATACATCCTAAATGGTATATAATCGGATGTATACGGGCCTGTGGAATTTGAGACTCTGGGCCAGTAGATTTCTGAAAACGTCTGAATTTCAGCGGTTTATACTGGAGTCTACTGGGCCGGATACAGCTCTTTTCATGCAGTGAGCTGTGTTTCAGTCTACCATCTAAGAACAGTCCATGAAAGCTTGCTGAAAAGGTTAGTTGCGCACGGACAAAAGGAATTGTCTAAAATTGGGTTATCTTGAGATGAAAGATATCTGAATTGAGGTGGCTTCATGTGTATGGTGCCTTCTGATGGGAAACTCATTCTAAAGATGGTATTAGAGAGTATAACATACAGTTTATGAATGTCCTGTTGCAAGCCATTGAAATTGGAAATACATTCAATGCGATTCAGTTTTGATGACTGAACATGAATAGAAATAAATGATAATATCACGAAGGTTACTATAACATTAATATACGGAATGTAAGTGAGAGATCTATATTTCTGCTTAAGAAGAAGAACCTGATATACAGTATAATATGTGGAAATGGGCAAGGGTAAAGGTTAAAAGTTATTTTTTATTCTTAGCAGTTAGCAACCTGAAGGGTGCACACAAACTCGCAGCGATTAAATTGCTGAAGTTGCTGTACTGTTGGTTGCTAGTAGGTGTTCCTACTCAACTGCTGTATCCAACCGTATCTGGCAGCAGATCCACCGCATTACCATTAGTAGAAGAAGAATTGCGTCACTTTGCATTTGCATACAATATAACTTTGTCAGATCTCCAACAGTCTCCACTGCTCATGTCGCCTTGAATCGGCAACTCTCATTAAAAATGAAGGACTGCTGGTCGCTTTGTCACTCAAATTGCTGTCAATGCAGTTTGACTGCACATTTGTTACATCATTCAGATTATGAGAGAGTGTCATATTAGTTATTTTAATTGCAAACAGGTATTCTCAGATAATTAAAGTTGTTGATTGTGAGCAAAAAACCTGAGAACATTTTCCATTCAAACAAATGAAACTCGAAACAGAAAATAGGCAGTGATGGCAATGAAACACAGTGTGAAAATTGTCAGCCAGATAGAAGAAAAGAGTGAGAGGAAGAGCAAGAATGAGAGATGAAGGAGGGTGGGGACCCTGAAAGAGAGAGACAGGCAGACGGATGCATAGCAAGAGACAGACAAGGTGTCTAGTCTCCGAAGGATCTAATCCTGTAGAAGTGTGAAGAGCATTAAATTATTCGGCTAACTGATAAGGCCTCCTTCTGAGCTCAACAGACAACCTTCCTCTTCAGCCAGTTGCCGTAGAAGGCGATATTACATTCAATGATCCTTCAACTCTCCAATCTGCGCTGTAAGCTTTATCACTCCCACCACTCAGCGCTTGTTTGAAATTGGCCCCATTCTTTTGCTCTCTCAGCAACGGACAAGGCTATTTTTCACACGTGCTTAATCATTCTGTCGGTTTAATAATAGCAGTCATAAAAATATTCAGAGAAAGGATCTATTTCAGAGTTTAAGTAAGATAGTTGAATAAAAGCTGCCTCTTAAGACAACGTTTTGAATATGTAGATATCTTTTGTTTGTGACAGGATTGAAAACCCCTAATTTTTGTCCCATGAAGATCTCTAAAAATTCCTGTAATTCTGATGTTCTATTCGAGAATGAGAATGACCTTAATAGAGATCACCAACAAAAGCGGGAAAATTGAATTCATTATGTGTTAAGGGACTGGTTCACCCAAAAATTATAATTCTCTCATGATTTACTTATCTTTAAACCATCCCAGATGTGTATGTCTTTCCTTCTTCAGCAGAACTGAAAGTAAGATTTTTATAAGCAGATTTCAGCTCTGTATGTCCATATAATGAAAGCAAATGTGCCATGATGCTGCTGGCTGTTTGACGGTCCAAAAGGCATATTTAGGCAGCATAAAAGTAATCTACACAACTCCAGTCCATCAATGAATGTCTTCTGAAGCAAATCGCTAGGTTTGTGTAAAAAAATATATAGACAATTTAAACGTAATTAACTTTTAAAAAATGCTTTCTGCTACCAGTAGACCCATCACGGAGCTGTTGCGTGACTTAAGTGCAATGGCGTGTTCACGCGAGAAGTCGAAAGCGCGTTTTGTATACAACAGAGGAACAAATGTCATGTGAAAGTTAGTTCATTTCAAACAGAAATACAGCAGTGGGCGGAAGCAACGAGTTAAAGTTAAAAACATTTTAATTGTCGATTTGTTTCTTACATAAACCTATCAATTTGCTTCAGAAGACATTCATTGATCGACTGGAATCATGTGGATAGGTATGTCTTTTGGACCGTCAAATAGCCAGCAGCCTCACGGCACCCATTCACTTTCATTGTATGGACAAACAGAGCTGAAATCTGCTTAAAAAAATCTTCACTTCAGTTCTGCTGAAGAAGGAATGTCATCATCTATGATGGCTTAAAGGTGAGTAAATCATGAGAGAATTGTCATTTTTGGGTGAACTAATTCTTTAAGCAGATAGGCAGCTACGCTAGGTTTCAGTGAACAGAATACTGACATCAAAACTCCAGACCCAGAATTGTTTCATGTACACTCCCAGAGAAATACATAGTACCTGAGAAAATTCAGCAGCAAGTGTGCCTCTTTAAAGAAGGAAAAGCATTAGTATTCTACAAACTCTCTGAAGGAATCTTTAAAAATGTAAAATATTTCATGCAACAGGGCAAAAAGGAAAACCCCACCCTTATCATGTTTTAATCAAGTTTTTGCCTGATCAAGTTTGTGTGTTTCGTACCCTGTCTCCTTCGGCTGCTTATCTTCCGGAAGCAGGTGCCCTCACACAGGCGATTGAGGCGCTGCTGTTTGATCAGCTCCATGATCTCTGGCTGGATTTTCTCCCTAAGCTCCCTGAAGAAACATTGAATCACACATGAAACATTATGACGAACAGATTAAAGGACTGATCCACCTATATGCACTTTAATAGCAGTTCACACAAAGAAATATTCATCATGTGCAGAGCATTAAAAACACAATTGATCATTAGGCAAACAGGGCCTCAAATCTAAAGATCATTTATTTTGCTGTACGCTCTACCATGTATATCCTCTACAAATGAATGCGTACTGTAATCATTAAATACTAATTAAAGTGAATTATTCATGACTCTGAGGCACACAGGACATGTGAAGCATGCAGTTATATAACAGCATTATGGAATGAGGTCATTTCTGTACTGGCATTATACCCTTTATCTTTGTGGCTTTGATCATTTTAAATTAAAGTGTAGAGATTTAAAGATTTGAAGAAGAGAGTTTTGTTCAGGTGTTCAAAGGCCTCTCCAACATCCAAATAATTTATAACAGATTTTAAGTCATTTAAATTTTGACACATACTATGCGCACCTAGTAAATGGCTAAGTGGGTTTCGATTTTTGTTTTTGTATCATTTTATTTAATTTTTTTTATTTTTGTCAGGAATTATGTTCCATATTTTATGGAACCAAAGAACAAAACAACCCCCGTCATGCAGGTGAACTATTTTTTTAAATAATGACTAATAGATCAATGATTTTAGCAAGCTAGGACACTAGAATCTTGCTAATAAGTTAGACCTTAGCTACTATCTACAGTTGTGCTCAAAAGTTTGCATACCCTTGGAGAATTGGTAATAATTTTTAAAGAAAACATGAGCGAGCAGGCAAAACACATTTCTTTTATGGGATTCATATTCAACTGTAGGTTATAACAGAATGGCACAATCATAAAACAAAACATGGCAACAAAGAAAAAAAAATGAAATGACCCCTGTTCAAAAGTCTGCATACCCTTAGTTCTTAATACTGTGTATTGCCCCCTTTAGCATCAACGACAGCGTGCAGTCTTTTGTAATAGTTGTCTATGAGGCCCCAAATTCTTGCAGGTGGTATAGCTGCCCATTCGTCTTGGAAAAATGCCTCCAGGTCATGCAAAGTCTTTGGTTGTCTTGCATGAACCGCACGTTTGAGATCTCCCCAGAGTGGCTCGATGATATTAAGGTCAGGAGACTGTGATGGCCACTCCAGAACCTTCACCTTTTTCTGCTGTAACTACTGGAGGTTCAACTTGGCCTTGTGCTAAGGGTCATTGTCGTGCTGGAAAGTCCAAGAGCGTCCCATGCGCAGCTTTCATGCAGAAGAATGCAAATTGTCTGCCAGTATTTTCTGATAACATTCTGCATTCATCTTGCCATCAATTTTCACAAGATTCCCCGTGCCTTTAGAGCTCACACACCCCCAAAACATCAGTGAGCCACCACCATGCTTCACAGTGGGGATGGTATTCTTTTCACTATAGGCCTCGTTGACCCCTCTCCAAACATAGCGCTTATGGTTGTGACCATAAAGCTCTATTTTGGTCTCGTCACTCCAAATTACAGTGTGCCAGAAGCTGTGAGGCGTGTCAAGGTGTTGTCGGGCATATTGTAACCAGGACTTTTTGTGGCATTGGCACAGTAAAGGCTTCTTTCTGGCAACTCGACCATGCAGCTAATTTTTGTTCAAGTGTCGTCGTATTGTGCTCCTTGAAACAACCACACCATCTTTTTCCAGAGCAGCCTGTATTTCTCCTGAGGTTACCTGTGGGTTTTTCTTTGTATCCTGAACAATTCTTCTGGCAGTTGTGACTGAAATCTTTCTTGGTCTACCTGACCTTGGCTTGGTATCAAGAGATCCCCGAATTTTCCATTTCTTAATAAGTGATTGAACAGTACTGGCATTTTCAAGGCTTTGGATATCTTTTTATATCCTTTTTCATCTTTATAAAGTTCCACTACCTTATTACGCAGGTCTTTTGACAGTTCTTTTCTGCTCCCCATGGCTCAGTATCTAACCTGCTCAGTGCATCCACGTGAGAGCTAACAAACTCGTTGACTATTTATACACAGACACTAATTGCAATTTAAAAAGCCACAGGTGTAGGAAATGAACCTTTAATTGCCATTTAAACCTGTGTGTGTCACATTGTGTGTCTGTAACAAGGCCAAACATTCAAGGGTATGTAAACTTTTGATCAGGGCCATTTGGGTGATTTCTGTTATCATTACAATTTAAAAAGGAGCCAAACAACTATGTGATAATAAATGGCTTCATATGATCACTATCCTTAAATAAAAGACAGTTTTTTTGCATGATCAGTCATATTTTCAAAATCAATGCCAAAATTTCACAGTTTCTGCCAGGGTATGCAAACATTTGAGCACAACTGTATATACTATTAAAAACAGAGCTGGACATTTGATATTCCTGTTATAGCGACTAGATGGAACCATGTTACATATTTCACAAACCTGTCAAGAAAATGTCCTGGTCATATTAAACCCCAAATCAATACAGAAGGGAAACAATAGGCTATATTTTGAATAAATACAAATTATGCCTACATTTAGGACCATTCAGATTTTTTGCATTGTGACATTATTTTCAGAACACTTAAGCACATTTTACCCACAAGTTCTCATTACTGTAACACGCCGAGACATTTTACTTTTACTATTCCCATTGTTTTCAATAATGATTCTCATTACCGTAACAGTATTTATTTTTAATTTTTTTAATTTGATTTTTTTTGCTGTATTATTTTTTTTTAAATATGCTGTTGTAGGATGATTTTTTAAAAGTTAAAATCTGCGAAAATGAAAAGCAGTACCAGGCTAGTACTACTATGATAAATAAATACTCTACAATTTAAATAATATATCATTTTTTCACATTGCGGTAATGATAATATCACAATGACCATCTTGGATTGTGGTAATGAGAATTGATGGGTAAAATGTGCTTAGCTGAAACTGTAAATAACTGAAAAGAATTGCAAAATGTGAAAAATCTTAATTGCCTTAAAATATAGGCTTAATTTTCTATATGCAAAATATAATTTCAAATTTGTTTGTTTTATTTTTTGGAGTAAAATAAGACCAAGACATGTTTCTTGAAAGAACATGAAATTGTGAGTGATATTATTACATCCTGAGTTCAAATGTCATTGTTTGATAAGCTATGAAAGGTCAACATGAACATTACCAAATAACTCTATGTTACTAATGTTAATATTGTTACATGTTAATATTCCGGAATATTCTCACTCCAGCTGAATGATACTACTGTAATGCAGCTGGCAATTTATTTAATGGAGACTCTTCTGAATATCCATGAGTTATGCTTCTTTTCAATCATAAGTAAGACACAGGTGCAGGCATGGTCCAAAACTGGGTGAGACTTATGTGGAAATTGGGTGTGTCAGATAACTAAACAGCATCTAGTGTGCATCAGACTCACAGGATTGGCCGCGATTGAAAGTCCTCCTGGTTCATCCTCTCGGACTGGCGCAATTTGAGGATTTCAGTGTAGCTCAGATTTTGAAGACGACCCTTAAACTGATCCAGAGAGTTAGGCTTGATGGTGAGAGCACGAGTGATCTGTTCCTTCACCACCTGCATCACCTATAACACAAAAACAAACACTGATAGTTATTTATCATTCAGGTAAACAAAACACTTATTCTTATCAATATGACTCAATCTTTTCTTTTTTTCTTTTTTTTCTTTTCTTATTTTATCCCCTTTTCTCCCAATCTGGAATGCCCAATTCCCACTACTTAGTAGGTCCTCGTGGTGGCACGGTTACTCATCTCAATCTGGGTGGTGGAGGACAAGTCTCAGTTGCCTCCGCTTCTGAGACCACCAATCCGCGCATCTTATCACATGGCTCACTGTGCATGACACCACAGAGACTCACACATGTGGAGGCTCATGCTACCCTCCGCGATCCATGCACAATTTACCATGTGCCCCATTGAGAGTGAGAACCCCTAATCGCAAACACAAGGAGTTTACCCCATGTGACTCAATCTTTTCTTTATTTTGGTACAGATTTTGAATCATAAAAGGACAAAACATCAGCCTGCTGACTGTTCAAACAGGATGTAGAACCAGACTGTCATACTTATGACAGCACAAGGTCACTATAATTTACACAAAATGACACATATTGCCTTTAAATGAAGGCTGAGGATTTGCATTCAAAGACAAAAAAGTTGCTGAAAAAATAAAGAAAAGTGAACAAACAAACAATTATTTTCTATTCCTTCTTCACATAGATTGCACAAACACCTCAAGAAATCTGATGATATCAACTGCCTTTATAATTAAAAAGCCAAAAAGTCGCAATCTATAATCAAGAGTCTTGGGTGCAGAATATAAACCCAAGAATCTTGCACACAAGGCGAGAGAAATTCATTACATTTATTTTGTTAGAAAACACCTTCTTACCTAAGCGACTTACAAAACAATGCACAAATCACATTTGAGGAAGCTCCAAAAACATGTACAGTAGATAAAATACAACCTCGTAAAAAATTTAAATGGCAAGTTAATGCCGAAACACTAGCCAAAACACTACTTCCCACACACCTAGATTCAATGACTCCCTAAACACTTCATAGGCCCTGTCCCAAATGTCACCCTAAGCCTTAGTAATCCTCCTAAAAGCCCACACTTTGGTGATGCAATGTTGTGTGGACTGTTGTGAATAGTCCGATACTACAGATTTTTATTAGTCGACTTGTCAAGGCCATTCGAGTCGAATTAAACTATTTGTGACAATATTCCACCCCACACCCCCAACAGAAATCCCACTCCCCTACCTGTACAATCATGCAGTACACGATAGACAGATCTATATTTTACACAATTTAACGGGTTTTAGGTAGTTATTTATAACTTAAAATCAAAGTAGCTAGATGCCATTAGGCATTAAATAAAGTAGCCAGCTAACAGTGCCTGGGGTTCTATAGGTTGCCATGGAAGTACACATAGTGCTTTCACACATGAGGGGGAAATTATAACTGACGGTCAGAGCGTTGTTTTGTATGTAAACTGATCAGATGGAATAAACATCAACCATTAAGTTATGTCCTCGTAAGCACCTTTTTATGACAAGTGTGCAACAACAGGTAGGCATACACTGAGCTGTAATGTAGATAAAAGTTAACATAAGTGTCAGAACATTATTAATCTTAGTCTTGACTACCTGTAGCTGCAAGCGGTTCCGCCTCCTCTTGCAGCTTGCTCGGATGGTTACGGTTGACCCCTCTCATGGCCTCAGGGATGAACTAAAGATGTTTGAAGTGAGGATCAAATGTGCAGGTGACAATGGGGATGCAATCTGTCAGTTCATCATCGGACTACAATTTTTTGTTAGATTTGTGAGGACCCTTCTGAATGATAAATGTAAAAAAAAATGGGACACCCTCGGGACCACAAGTCCACATCAAATGTGCTATTTGGGACAGGGCCAATGACTAAAGGATATTAGTAGTGCATTTATTTAGCGGTTATTGTGTTTTTGTGTAAAGAAAGTATGATATCTAAAGTAGATAAGTCTTGAGACTATAGCCCCAACTTCAGGAAATCTAACCGAATGGTTCTGAGCACGGTTTGGTACGGTCTGATTACAAGCTGTTCCCAACCAAGATTTCTCAGCATGATTAGCCAGCCATACTCGGGACAGAGAACCATTTTGGTGGAACGACTGCAGTGATGTGGCGACTCACGATTGGTCACTTGCTCAGTCAGTGCATTCTAATCCTGATTCCGCAGCAGCACAATGGAAAACGACACCGTAACTGTGCAAACGAGCCTGGATTAATAGAGAACAGCATGATTCAGCAAAAGTAATCTTTTGGCCCGATGGTGGAAAATCGCCTTTTGTCTGCAAGTGATTTGGGTGTTAGCTGTTCTCACAGGTGTTGAAAGTTGGTTCCACCCCTGAGGAGCAAGGATTGAGAAGTTACTCTGGACAAGCGGAAACCCTTCATGTGTTGAGGAGGGGAGTATTGTTTCCACTCTTTTCAAGGCACAGTTTTCCTAGACATTTTATATTGCCCAAAGGGTGTAATAGTCAGGCAAAAACAAGATGTCATGATGTATATTGTGGTTATTAGGTGGTTATTTTTTTCTGAATAACATATTCGTCAATTTAATTACATTTTAATTATAATAATTAATAATAATTTTCTTTATTTATCACACATTATACATTTGCACATATACAGTGAAATTCTTCTTTTTCACATATCCCAGCTAGGCTGGGGTCAGAGTGCAGGGTCAGCCATGATACAGCACCCCTGGAGCAGATAGGGTCAAGGGCCTTGCTCAAGGGCCCAACAGTGGCATCTTGGCGGTGCTGGGGCTTGAACCCCTGACCTTCTGATCAGTAACCCAGAGCCTTAACTGCTGAGCTACCACTGCCCCACTGCCTTTATTATCAAAATGGCGTTTAATCAAATGAATTACAATTTTAATCATATGAAAATATATATTTTTTAATTAATTAAATTTTTCAACAAAACTGCATTATTTTCACCAAATGAAGTGCTTTTATTCAAAATTCTTACACTCTCACATTCGGAAACAACACTGTAGCAACACAATATTTTTGTCAAATGAAGTGCTGCACAACAGATCACCACAGATGTGAGATATATTTTTTTAATACACTAGTATTATTTAATTACAGTACACATTACATTACTAAACAGTAGTAATATCTTTTAATATCTAATGTCTCTTTTCCCCATTTCACACGTCCATTTAAATCAAGATTTTATTTTGCCGTTTATGTGTGTTTTTGATGGTTGTTTCTTACCGGATAAACAATTCATTACATGGCCAAGTGTCATTATTAACTCCAAAAAGCTGTGATATAATTAGATAAATATATACAGTCTGTAGGTGCTATGCGCTTCAGATCGCTCTGCTCTCTGTCATCTACTACACAAACACATACACAGCGCGTTTGTGATGATCATGATTAGGACTGCACAATTAATCATATTTTAACCGCAGTTATGGTTTCTGCCTCTCACAGCTAATTAAGCATAACCGTTTGCGATATTATTATATCTTTTGAAGACTATTTTCAACTCAACAAAAAATCTGCGGTCCGACCATTGTCACTGTGTCAAATGTTTTTGTAGTTAACACTACAGCAATATTGGAACAAAAAAAAAAAAAAAAAAAAAATTATTTTGCACTTTATTGCTACTTATGTTTCATCTGAGAAATGCAGAAATGACAGCAGATGAGCAGAGAATGTACGTGACAGAGCTTCTTTCATGACAGTCAACATTTGGTTTGTTTCACAATGCGCAGTCGCCGGCAGTGACAAAACTATATGAATATGTGTAGGATGTGTTGGAACCCTGGGGGAGGCTAGCCAAACAGAGGCATGGTAACCTGGTTGAGAAGTACTGTTTGACAAAGAACTGAATTTAATGTGGAGCGAGGACATGGATGACAGGAGGAGAGTCTTGAAACAAATTCTGTCTGGAAGTGACAGCCAGCAAAGGTATGTGTCTTGCACAAAGGTATGACATGACAATTCAGCAGATATCTTTTCTTCATCAATATGATACAGAACCTTCAGAAATGCCCGACTGCTGTAGAGCCACAGCTTCCCCATTGAGCCTGATGAATGCCCAGCTCGAAATCACAAACAAGGGTTGGCATACGCAGACAGCCTCGGGCTACAGATCATATGCTTGTATGTATCATATGCACAGCTTGGTGGCGCAACACTGGATGAGTTGTGGAGCTGGAACTGAATGCAGTTGACATTCAAGCATGCATCCCCTCCTTGGTATCCTGGTAAGCAGGTGCCATTGGTGCGCAAAGCAGGATTAGATAGGGTTTAATTAGAGATAAGACTGGGCCAAGGTCAGGGCCCCCTCTCAAATCACCAGGCTGATATGCCCAAGCCTGACGAATGAGAGGCGTGATTGCTGTAGAAATAGACGGCTTCATTCAAAAGGGGATGGTTTTCGACAGCTGCAGGTGGGGAGACGGAGAAGACAACGTTTCCACTTGAAATAGTCCCTTATGGCAGGGGAAGCAATTTTTTCAGCACATTCGCAAATTTTTCACGGTTAAAAAATTAATCAATTTTATCCAAGGTGCTCTCTCACTTCCTTTTTACCAGCCCCTGTGAGTCAAGTTGTAATGGCTGAAATAGAGGCAGACTTTTATTTGTGAGGATGAGGTGACATGGGGGAGTGGTGAAATTTCAGCTGCCGATGTAGTGGGTGGTGATATTTTTGAATAAAGCGGAAAAGGGCCTTTTTTCTTTAGACAAACAGAGGACATCTAGACTAAGTGTGTCACTGCCTCATTGAGAAGTGTGTGAGGCTTCAAGCACCCTGCCATCCTTATTGTCTTTCCTTCGCCTCTCCTCTCCCGAGCTTCTAAATGCACAGAGCACACTCGCCCACTGTGTGTCAGCCTTCAGATAATACAGACTGACATACAGTGGTGAAGAAAGGATGTGTGCGTGTTCGCATGAGAGTTCAAAAATTGAGAGTGCTCTTAAGACCATGGCTGTTATTATGCATTGGACCATATATTCTGATTTATTTTGAAACATCAGACCTTTTATTATATACTCAAAGGTACCTGCACTATATAATGCATCTAAATGTCAAAGCCAAAACACCATTTAACAAATATACTGCTTCCCTCAAGCACAAAAAACAGGGGATTAATCTTAATTTTATAGTGTTTCCGAAGCATCTTAAAAAAATGAGTGGGCTTGTGGGATCAGAACTGTGCCATTAAAAGCTATGAAGAGAGGAGAGTTACAACACAAAGCAATCTCTTAGAAAATACAAAAAAATAACACAGAAACACAGTTAATATGACCAAAATTAAATTTCTTAACCATGTTAATAATCTATTACTGATCATTTTCATTCAGTCAAGTTACTTCGGTCACATTTCACTATGTGAAACTAATAATCTTATGCTAAAATGTATGTACCTTTAATTTATTTACAATTGGGGAGAGGGGTTTCTGTTTTTAATTATTTTCTGTTGGATCTATATATTTTTATGTATATACAGTTGAAGTCAGAAGATTACATACACTTAGGTTGAAGTCATTCAAACAAATTTTTTAACCACTCCACAGATTTAATATTAGCAAACTATAGTTTAGGCAAGTCGTTTAGGACATCTACTTTGTGCGTGACATGAGTAATTTTTCCAACAATTGTTTACAGAGAGATTGTTTAACTTTTAATTTACTATATCACAATTCCAGTGGGTCAGAAGTTTACATACACTGTTAACTTTAAGCAGCTTGGAAAAGTACAGAAAATTATGTCAAGTCTTTAGGCAATTAGCTTCTGATAGGCTAATTGGAGTCAACTGGAGGTGTACCTGTAGATGTATTTTAAGGCCTACCTTTAAACTCAGTGCCTCTTTGCTTGACACCATGGGAAAATCAAAAGAAATCAGCCAAGACCTCAGAAAAAAAACATGTGTGAACATCTACAAGTTTGGTTCATCCTTGAGATCAATTTCCAAATGACTGAAGGTAGCAATGTTCATCTGTACAAACAATAGGATGAAAGTATAAACACCATGGGACCACACAGCCATCATACCGCTCAGGAAGGAGATGCATTCTGTCTCCTAGAGATGAATGTAGTTTGGTGCGAAAAGTGCAAATCAATCCCAGAGCAACAGCAAAGGACCTTGTGAAGATGCTGGAGGAAACAGGTAGACAAGTATCTATATCCACAGATACTGCTCAGCAAGGAAGAAGCCACTGCTCCAAAACCACCATAAAAAAGCCAGACTACAGTTTGCAAGTGCACATGGGGACAAAGATCTTACTTTTTGGAGAAATGTCCTCTGGTCTGATGAAACAAAAATGGAACTGTTTGGCCATATTGACCATTGTTACGTTTGGAGGAAAATGGGTGAGGCTTGCAAGCCAAAGGACATCATCCCAACCGTGAAGCATGGGGGGGGGGGGGGTGCTTTGCTGCAGGAGGGACCGGTGCACTTCACAAAATAGATGGCATCATGAGGAAGGAAAATTATGTGGATATATTGAAGTAACATCTTAAGACATCAGCCAGGAAGTTAAAGCTCGGTCGCAAATGGGTTTTCCCAAATGGACAATGACCCCAAGCATACCTCCAATTTTGTGGCAATATGGCTTAAGGACAACAAAGTCAAGGTATTGGAGTGGCCATTACAAAGCCCTGACCTCAATCTGAGGGCAGAACTGAACTTCTGTGGGCAGAACTGAAAAAGCGTGTGCGAGCAAAGTAGGCCTACAAACCTGACTCAGTTACACCAGTTCTGTCTGGAGGAATGGGCCAAAATTCCAGCAACTTATTGTGAGAAGCTTGTGGAAGGCTACCCAAAACATTTGATCCAAGTTAAACAATTTAAAGGCAATGCTATCAAATACTAACAAAGTGTATTTGAACTTCTGACCCACTGGGTATGTGATGAAAGAAATAAAAGCTGAAATAAATCATTCTCTCTACTATTATTCTGACATTTCACATTCTTAAAATAAAGTAGTGATCTTAAGGGAATGTTTTCTACAATTAAATGACAGGTATTGTGAAAAACTGAGTTTAAATGTATTTGGCTTAGGTGTATGTAAACTTCTGACATGAACTGTAAAATAGTCAACAAAACATCTGTATTAGGTAGAAAACAACAAAGAAAAAAATCATGATTTCATGGGACTTGAAAAATAATGTTAAAGGATTTTTATACCCCTTAATTATTTTATATTCGATAAGCTGTCTGCAGAACTGATGAAACAAATAACAAATGGATTTTCTGGCTGATTAAGGTTTAATACAAATTTGTCCTTTGGGGTCCAAACCAATTCCAAACTAATGACTCTAATACACAAGCCAAAACGGACCGCCCACAGTCTGTGCCCTAATCGTCTGATGCTTATAGTACACAAAACTGGAAAACGCTTTCTCGATCAGTCAGCACAAATCTGATTGGCTGGTTCAATGGAACTTCCATGAGTAGACAGACACAGGACATTTTATAAGTCTGCCTGGAAGCAGAGTTGTGTTCACAAGGTTTCACATTGCTAGAATGAACACTTGAGGATGCAATAATCACAGAATTTACCCAAGTTTGCCAGGTTAGTGACATCAAATCTTTTAAAGATATTCAGAGTTTCGTTTAAGGAATTTAGCAGAAAGTGAATCAGATATCCATGAGTAGAACTGCATCTTCAGCTTTGTTTACTTAGTTATGTCTGTGAAATTCTCTATAATGAGGTTTTCTGTGCTGTACTTAGACTCTCTACACATTTTCTGCTATTCTCCCATGTGTTATGTGTGCAATCACTCGCGGAGACTTGTGCGCCATTATATAAATAATTTTTTCTTTGATTATGATATGATACATCTCTGATAATGCCGCCCCTAAACATCCCGCAATTAAAAAATCTGACTGTGATTGGTCGCTTTACATGTCAGTTAGAAGGCTTTTCCAGTCTAAATGGGCGGTTCTTGGCCAATTGAAACAGCTATAGAGCCCAGAGCTTTGCCGCATTCATAGGTCTGGCTACGCAAGACTAAATTGTATTTAACTAGACCATTACATTCTACAATAATACATAATTTTTATAGTTAGCAAACTATCAATAACAAAACAATAAAACAATCAGAGACATATATTATGTGAATATAATGTAGATATTACAGTTTCGTAGTCTAAGGGGGTGCACTGTACATACAGGGCATGTTTTTGTCTTCATAAACAGCATGAAGGTGTGCAAAGGAATGGAACAGAATGCAGGGTTTTTTTTTAAAACCATTTTCAATTTGACATGGCAACTTAAAAATCTAACCTTCATGGTACAGGATGCTGAAAATCCAGAGAGACACTACATGAATGAACAAAGAATTCTTTCTGATGAATGTGCACATAGACTAACGGGATGCAAAAATGTCCCCCTAAGCCCCATGATACAGGTCAGTGCTGTTCAAGATACGACCCCTGAAAAGCCCATGACATCAGCCCATGTCAAGCTCATGATACCAGCAGTTAGTGGCCAGACCTCGCCATGGCTCCAGGTTTCTGCAAGTTGGTTCTCTGGCATCTTTTTGTATCTTCAGCAGTTTTCTCTCCACGCAGCAAACAGCCAATCAAATCACTGTCATGCCTCTAAATCCGGCCACGCAAGATGTATCGCTCCTGTCCGATTTTAATTACAACTTCGCACAACTATCCATCATAAATTTGCATATGTGCCTCTCTTTTTTAAACGTAAGCACATAATTAATAGTCTTATTTATTTCCTACCTTTAATTATGCACAGAATGTGACTCAGTCAGACCGGGAGAGCTTATTTTTTTATGTTCTCGGGAACATCAATCACATTGTATGAGTTTATGAGTGGCTTTGCTGCAAACAAAGTTGAAGACTAGAATAGGATTATATTTATTCATGATCTATAATATTTTTTCCAACATATCAGACACAGGACCTTCAATAAATATGCCATTTACAGACCATTCTGCATATGTTGTTCAAACGTATACTGGTAACAGGCACTGGATGTTGTCAACAGATTGCAAACTGACAAATCTGGTGATCAAACCATGGTTTTTAGGGTCAAAACCCAAACTTTGCTAATATTGCTACAGATCTCTAAAAATAAGGACAGGACTGCCTAGTTAGCCTCAGTAGTCATCAATGATCAAGTTGCAAGCCTATTTATCATGCTTAAAAGACCAACTTAACCAGCCTGCAACTTCCATGATGGTCTAGGTTGGTTTATGCTGGTTAATGCTGGTCTAGCTGGTGGATCAGCATATCAGTATTGTTCACCAGCAAAAGCAGTGTTCACCAGTGTTTTTTGTTTTTTTTTCTTCAGCAGGGCATTTATCAAACGATAACATCCATTATGCATATTCATCGTAGCAGCTATGGCAATCTGTGGCCTCCACATCAACACACAAGCCTTTGCCACAACTGCATCAATTGTGCTATCACCTGATAATGATCATTTACAACCTGTCAATCATCCAAATAGTGTTTAGATAATAAACCTTATTCTCCATAAACAAATGAAAGGAAACTGAAAAAAATTTGCAGTGCATGCTGAGAAGCATGTCTTTTCTCCATCTCCACATTAATATTGCTTGTTATGGACCATTGGAGTAATCAAGTACAAAAAAGAAAAGGGACATTCATCCATTCCACAACCGACATGCTAACTGTATTGTTCCTCCCCTTAATGATCTTTATAACAGTTCATAATGATTCACATCAAAGAAATAGACATTACTTCCAAGAAAACAAATAGATCTCATTAGCCGGAAAAATTGAACAACATTGCTGCTGGGAAAACTGACCACAAAACCATGTGATGGATATAGATGCAGCCAGTACAGTTTCATATTGTTATAAATGTTGGGATTCAGCCTATGAATAACAAGCTGGATAGAAGGATAAGACACCTGTGCATGAATATGCATGCTGAAAGAGAGGTCTGCAGGTTTGTGATGGGACATTATGGATCGACTCTGTAGAGGAACAGGTAAAGCCAACAGAAGATCTGATCTCATGTGGAACTGAAAGCAAGTAGGCAAAAAAGCTCAGCAGTCTACAATGGCTCTCCATTCCATTCTCTCTTCAATTTATCTGTGACCTGGCCAAGGTTACAAAGCAGAACCTGGAGCGTTAGTTTTGAAGCAGATTGTTAAATGCTTGCTGAGTGTTGGAAGCCATGGCCTGGCATATTTCACAGGATTGTGGATATCGTTGCTTGGCTGTACAACCTGCAGTTGGTGATGGAGCGATGGCATCTGTCAAGCTTATTTAAAGGATCTCTTTCCTACTCTCTTTTCCTCTGTCTAAAATTGTGATTCCAATAGTGTCATTTTAACATTTTAGCAAAGACATGAGCTATGTTCAGAATAGCGTACTACCATACTACTCTTACTTTTTCTGAAGTATACAGTATACTGTGATAGTATGCAAATTATTTGTGGCATGGAATACCCAGATTAACAAACATATTTGTCAAAATATGCAGTGTACTGATTTATTGTTGGATAACTGATACATTTATTGATGCAGATACATTTATTGTTGGATAATGCATTCTGTTTTACATACAATTAAAACAATAGTAGGCGATATTTTTCAGTAAGCAGTAAGATAGTATTCCTTTCTGAACATAGCCAAATGTTCTGCAGGGAACATCCAGGAAGAGAGATCATATCATAAGTGTATAGCCTCAAATAATGGTTAAAACAGAGAGGATGACCACACAGACACAGATATAGACAACATGCAGAAACTCTTTCAAATCCCCAGAGGGCCAGCGTGGAGCATGCTAAAAGCATGCAGCGCATTAAGGTCACTTAAGGTCTCAGGAGCCCTTACCCCTGAGTTGCATTTGAGAATGTAAGACCACGGTTTGAGTAAAAGAAAAAGCAAATCAAAAGAAAAAAGAACAAACAAACAAACAAACAAACAAACAAAAGAACGAATATACGAGTGATCAAAAAAGTACAAACAAAAAAAGAAACAAAAGAAACAAGTGAGTGAAACAAACAAACAAAACATAAGAAATCGAACAAACAAGCCATTGAAAGAAAAAAGAACAAACCAGAGTGAACAAACAACAGAAAAATAACAGAATACAAGCAAACAAGCAAACAAGTGATAAAAAGAAAAAAGTACAAACAAAAGAAACAAACTAAACATACAAATGGAGAAAGAAAATAGAACGAATGAAATAGCGAACAAACAAAGAGAAAAGAAAGAACAAAAGTAAAAAGTACAAATGAAAGAACAAATTAAGCAAATGAATGAAACAAATAAAAAAATAAAAAATAATAATTATATATATATATATATATATATAAAATACTCCTCAGTCTTGCTGTGTAAACAGAAGTAAAGTGGAGTAGGGAAATGTTTGTGGTCCGGAGACTTGGGTGTGGATGCTGAGCACAACCAAACAATTAGACATCATTCACTTTATGAGATCTTGCAGGTTTGCGCTCTGAAAAAATGCTGCCTGCGATATTACCGTAATCAATCAACATTAAGACGTTCTGACGTGCTGTGGGATTTTTATTGTCTTTTTGATAATCCACTAAAGGTCAATGCTTTGAGCACTGAATCAACAAGAATACACAAAGGACATGGCCATACATACAAAGGAGATTAACTATATTTCCTGTAAAAAGCCTGCAATAAAAGATGCTGGACGGACAGTGTTTATCATAAAAACCATGTCTCTCTTTGTGTGGGATGCATGCACTATTTAAAAAAAAAATTGTAGTACGTAGAGCAACTAGAGGTCAATATACAACAGTATGATAAAGAAATTAAAGAGGCATACACAGTAAACCGCTCATTCATAATAAGTACCCAAGAAGGGGCTGGGCTATGGAAGAGTGCAGGTTGAAGTGAGCGCTTGGCTCTGGATCGCTGCCTCTTTAATCGCAAGCTGAAATCTGCCTCTAACCTAATTACTACAAGCAGCTTCACACAAAGCCTGCCCCATCTGTGCGCTCTCGCTCTCTGCAGCCAGGCACAATTGCAAACAACAGCTCTCTATCATTTCCATTCAGTCCACACCCCTATTCTCTCCATCCACCCGATGAAAGCTCTCCAGTGGGGACCAGGCTTTGCTGTACTCACATGCCATTGTCACCTCCATGTTTGAGAGCGAAGCTTCACACTGGTCAAACCCAGTGTAGCCGAGAAGAACCTTGATCAGGTTCAGGGACGACCAGATTGACTGGAAAGAACGATGAACAGTTGCAACAGATATTGTTTTCTGTGTGGTGCTAATGAAAATGGACCAAGCTTTAGCCACGGCAAGCGTACGTCTGGCTGTTCATGCCCCTCCGTAGGATCAGCATTCTGAATTCTGAGAGCATCTTCAAGCAGCTCAGTTTATGTCCATTTCAGCGCTTAATCCTGATTGGGCAGACGCCACAACAGCGTAAGCCAATTGCTTTGTGGCAAGGGTGATCACATGGTTTGAATACATGGGAGGGTGTCTGGAGAGAAAGATATTGGGAGGGGGAAGGGGTGTTGTGTGCTAGCTTAAACAGAGTCACTACATTACTACTACAGCGCTCGGATGCACTGAAGTGGGCCATTTTTGGTCAGGTGTCGTAACTGCCTTCGTCAGAGCTGATTGGGAGGATAAGACAGCTGTTTATGAACCAAAACACACACACAACACTCGCACACACACACACAATGGCAGATCTACGGGAGTGGGAGTAATTACAATGTGGTTGCCATGGAAACAGGCAAACCATTGCCCATCAAATTTTTGGCCCAAGAGCACCAACGAGAGCAAACCTGCCTGGCTCTCCTCAGCTCCAAACACACACACACACACACACACACACACACACACACACACACACACACACACACACACACACACACACACACACACACACACACTATATTTACAGGATGTGACAGGCCTACCATGGAGAAAGAGAGTGGAGGATGAGAAAAACAGTGTATAAATGTGCGTATAAAAATTAGATATGTGTGTGTGTGTGTGTGTGTGTGTGTGCATAGAGGTATGGGGTGGTGAGATGCAGTCATCTGTAAACAGACAGTCTCTGAATGGAGAGATCCATCAACGCTGTATGAATGTGCAGTGTGCAATATATGGTGATAGTACGGCCTAATAATCGTTTTAACGTCTCACAGGACCCTTCAAGAAAAAACAACAAAATGGAGGATGTGCCAAAAGACAAAAGCTCACAGTCATGACAGCAGTGTAAATTTCTACACAGTTTTTTGTTTTAGTCATATTTTTTAGTCTTTAACGAAAATATATTCTAAAATTAGTCAATATTTAGTCATGTCATATTCATTCATTTTAGTCAGACTAAAATGGCATATAATTTTAGTCAACCAAAATAATATCTTTTAGTTGATGGTATTGTGAAAAATGACAAAAACGTGCGTCAAACTGTAACAGACCAAACTTTAATCAAATATTCAAACATTTAGAAAAAAATTCTAAACATTTTCTTAATTTAAACATGTATCAAACATATAACTGGTAGGTTACATACAAAATACTTTACTGTCCTTGTTGTGAAAAACCTGAGCTCATGAAATAATAGAATATTATGAATATACTGAAATGTTAGCTACTCTTTAAAAGTTACTCTACTGTATTCTGAATTCTTCATGCTTTAGAGACTGTAATTAATTTTTTCATTTTAATTCAGTTTAGGATATTGCATTGCGTGTAGTGTTTTTTTATTTTTATGGAAACAATATATTCACAATGCAAGTTATGTATTTGCTTTATTGTCTGTGCAGATGTAAGTTGAAATATTACATATACACTCACCGACCACTTTATTAGGTACACCTGTACACCTACTTATTCATGCGACTATCTAATCAGCCAATTGTGTGGCAGCAGTGCAGTGCATAAAATCATGCAGATACGGGTCATGACCTTCCGTTAATGTTCACAACAACCATCAGAATGGGGAAACAATGTGATCTCAGTGATTTTGAGCATGGTATGATTGTTGGTGCCAGACGGGCTGGTTTGAGTATTTCTGTAACTGCTGATCTCCTGGGATTTTCACACACAACAGTCTCTAGAGTATACTCAGAATGTTTAAAAAAACATCCAGTGAGCAGCAGTTCTGTGGACGGAAATGCCTTGTTGATGAGAGAGGTCAGTGGAGAATGGCCAGACTGGTTCGAGCTGACAGAAAGGCTACGGTTATTCAGATAACCACTCTGTCCAATTGTAGTGAGCAGAATAACATCTCAGAATGCACAACATGTCAAACTTTGAGGTGAATGGGCTGCAACAAAAGAAGAACACGTCGTGTTCTACTTCTGTCAACCAAGACAGAACGTTGAGGCTACAGTGGGCACAGGCTCACCAAAACAGGGACTAAAGACTGGAAAAACATAGCATAATTGCAGAGGTGGGTAGTAATGTGCTACATTTACTCTGTTACATTTACTTGAGTACATTTTTGGAGAAAATTTACTTTTAAGAGTAGGCTTAATAGTGGGTACTTCTTACTCATGTAAATTTTCGTTTTTACTTTTACTACGTTACAATGTGCAACGTTCCTTTCATTACATTACTGCTTTTAATTAAATAAGTTTTAATAAATGTGTAATTTATTGAGAGATTTTTTGAATGGGACTTTTACGACAGCGGAACTTTACAGTTGCGCTCTGTCACTCCAGTCGAGATCATGGCAGCAGCAGCAGCATGCGGTCAAAATACACTTTGGTCACACAATACCTTAATTTTACACCAAGACAAGTGGATATTTCAAGATTAGAAGCAGCTCCCGCTTAAGAAAACTTGTTGCGGTGAGTTGTGGCGATTGTGATAACGTCACTTGCATGGACAACAGAGAACAAGCTCTGAACTTAAGTAAACCTAACACTCTTCCAAATACAGAGATAAGTTGCAGTTTACCCTTACTGTTCAGAACTAATGATCTAAATTCTTTCTACACTGAAAATATTGTAACTGAAATAAGAATTCATTCAGGGCCTGTGGAATATTGTTCACGTTTTTCCCCGTAATAATTACTAGAAACTGGTGTCCAAACTTTTCTTCTAATTGACAGATTCGTCTAAATCTGACAAGCATAAAGTGATAGTTCAGCCATAAATTAATGTTCTGTCATCATTTCTTCCCCGCCCTCATGTTGTTCCAAACCCGTGTGACTTTCTGTATTTTGTGGAACCCAAAAGATGTAAGACTTGTTAATGTTAGAGACTGACAGTCTTAGTCACCATTCCCTTTTAAAATATGGAGGGAAAAAAAAAAAAAACATGCAGTGAAAGTAAATGGTGACTATAAGGCTAACATTCTGTCTGATATCTCCTTAAGGTTTGGAACAACATGAGGGTGAAAGATGAAATAATTTTCAATAATAATAATAATAATAATTAAATTGTTATTATTGTTATTATTATTATTATGGACTACATGTTAAATAATGGAATATTGAGGGGGCCTGGGTAGCTCAGTGGTAAAGACGCTGGCTATCACCCATGGAGTTCGCTAGTTCAAATCCCAGTGTGTGCTGAGTGGCACCAGCCAGGTCTCCTAAGCAACCAAATTGGCCCGGTTGCTAGGGAGGGTAGAGTCACATGGGGTAACATCCTCATGGTCACTATAATGTGGTTTGTTCTCGGTGGGGCGTGTGGTGAGTTGAGTGTGGTTGCTGCGGTGGATGGCGTGAAGCCTCCACACGCGCTATGTCACCGTGGCAATGCACTCAACAAGCCACGTGATTAGATGTGTGGGTTGACGATCTCAGACACGGAGGCAGCTGTGATTCGTCCTCCGCCACCCAGACTGATGCGAATCACTACGCAACCACGAGGACTTAAAAAAAGCACATTGGGAATTGGGCATTCCAAATTGTATGTATGGAATATTGGAGATTAAATGTCCATTGTGTTATATATGAAAGTAACTAGTTACTCGCTACTTGAGTATCCTTTAATCGGATACTTTTTAACCCTTACTCAAGTAATTATTAACATCACTACTTTTACTTCTTGAGTAATTATTTTTTTCAATTAATTGTACTTTTACTTGAGTACAGTTTTTGGCTACTCTACCCACCTCTACATAATTTTACAGAGTGGTTATCTGAGTTACCGTAGCCTTTCTGTCAGCTCGAACCAGTCTGGCCATTCTCCATTGACCTCTCTCATCAACAAGGCGTTTCTGTTCTAAAGTGTCCCGTTACTGTTTTACTGAGTGAGAAAACACTCTAAATGAAAAGTTTTTCAGACATTTGAGCTTTTGGCATTGATTTCAAATAATCAGTAAACCATTCATGAAGAAAGGGCTAGGTATCATCCACACAGCTAATCAGGTGAGAAGCTATGATACCTACCCTTTCTATTTTGACTTATCATTACGTTTCCTGTTATGCTGTTGTGTTTCAGAATTGTTATTTTGTTTTTTTTTTGGTTTGCCGTTGTGTTTTCAGACTTGTTTTGTTTTGCACTCCACGGCCACCGTATCAATCGCCTTTTAGATCAGAAATTGCCTTTTAGTCAACCCGAGATCGTATATGCCTGAAAAATAGTGCTTTTTAGCGTGATCTTTTAGCACAATTTATAATACCATTGTAGTCAAATGTAACTGCTGGTTTGATATGAGTTGTTTGATCATAATCTTGACCAGCTATTTTGGTGATTTCGGTCTTTCCCTATTCAAGTAGATAGGAGTTGTACTATCATATCACTTGTATCCATAGAAAACAGCTACTCGGGAGCGTTCCAAAAGATGGCTGCTGAGTGGACTGACTTGCCTTGAAAGGGACTTTGATTGAGCACACAACTCCCACATTTGTTTATGAGTAATTGTTCATGAAACATGGCACCAACTTAACTCAAACTTCTTGTTACCATTAAAAGATAAACCAGAATCAAATCAATCTACTGACTGCAACTTTCATCCCTCCAGTAAAGATTAAGACAGTTACTGTTTGTTGTGCACTTTTCTAACTGCAAGATAAACTGTCAGACAGTTTTGTCGAGTTCTGATCACAGATTAAACTGCAGTTTTATCTCTATATTCAGCAAGTCTATTTATAATAAAGCAGGAATATAGATGAGGGGCAAAAGCAAGGTTTTCTCAGATGTGCTGCTCATGTACAAAAACAAAGCATGATGAATTTAATCACAGTGTCTAGAGAGACATGCTTCAGGGACACATTTTAGAAATGAGTTTTCATGTTCATGAATCTTAATTACGCTCAAATATTTTGATACTTTTATCCTGTGCTAGAACTCTGGGACAAGTTTGCTTGGTGATTATCATAGTTACACAAACAACAGCCTAGCAAAACTCATCCGCCTCTATAACCAGGCAAAAGCTTGCCTGTACCAAATGCCTGAAACTTCAGCAAGTCTGCCATTTCCAAGTGGTGTGAGGTTGTGATAGACTGTCAAATCGGCCAGGCCATTTTGTCAATGTACTGTATGTTCAGGGTTCACATACATTTTGACCAATAGTGTTAATTAAAATGAATAAGTTAACAAGTCTTTAAGTTCAGCAATTTTGTGTACATCTTATTTAATATCATAAACTTGTATTATGTACAGTACATTTTAGCATCATATCAGCCACTGGCAACCCTGCTCTTTAGATATCGGCATCGGCCATTCAAAAACCCATATTAGTAAACCACTAGTGTGAGGGGACAAAGAGATGAGAGAAAGGAAGTGAGGCAAAGAATGTTAGGAAGAGAGAGTGATGCAGAATAAGACACAGTTGCAGAGTCTCAGTCAATGAGTCAAAAGTGCTGCTCTTACCTTATTGAAGTCCTCAGAAGTGGCTCTCATCTCTTTCCAAGTTTTGTTGAGTAACTGAATACAGATGCAAAAGAACTCCTCAAATGAGCGGTCGTGAGTGAAAAACATGGGGTGGAAGTCATGGCAGTTCTCGCTGGCTGTGGAAAGACAGAAAGCGACAAGGTGAAGGTTTACTCTCTCAAATGTTACATCCTATTCAACCTGAGGATAGTTGACTTCTCAGGTAAATCAGCAGTATTCATATCTCATAAAAAAGCTACACCCTATATTAATGCTGCTCAGAACTGAAGCCTCAAGACACTTTCTGAAACTCAAATAGGGGCTTCGATTATGAACGTGTCTACATTGTTGGCCATCTTTAGCCCTCACGTGGGCTTCTCATGCAGGAACTCTACCTCTTGGCAGAGCAGATGTTTATTCTCAACCCAGAGAAGTGTGCACTTGGCTCTGAGGACAACTACACATCTGAAGTGAATGTGAGCAGTTGGTTTAAAATGGCATTTTTATTGCCATATATTATTTCAATGCATCCCCCTAAAAGCCAGCCACTGTTCTTTATTCAGAAATTCAAAAACACTCCTTGTGAGGTCCCACCAGAACCTACCTTTGTACTTTTCTAAGCAATTCTGGAACTTTTGAAGCACTTCTCATTTTTGTGTACCCTTAGGAAGAATTGCTTTTGTTGCAGTACTCCTCTTTTGTAAGTTTCTTTGGATAAAATTATATGTAAAGAATTAAATGTATATGTAAATAGATCTGGGTCTTGGCGATGGTCTCAGACTGCAATCTATTTCCAATGTCCTAAAGGTGATAACTGCTTAAAGCACAGGTCAACAAGGTGTCTTCACCATTACAAATAATAAGCAATATTTCAGTGATTTTGAACGGCTACTTTGCCACTGCACAAAGTGGGTAAATGTTTGAAATGAATGCTGTAATAAATTTAATATTTCTCAATTTCAGTTATTCAAAATGGTTCTTGGACTGGCAGGGTGGGTCTTGGTCTGCTCTTAAGAGGTCTGGTATTGGTCTGGGTTTGGGTCTTAGGTGGTCTTGTATTGGTCTGGGTCTTAGGAAGTCTAGTACTGGTCAGGGTCTTAGGGGGTCTGATTATTGTTCTGGCTTTTGGACTACAAGGATCTGGTATTGGTCTGGTTTTGGCTCTTAGGGGTCTGGGTCTTATGGGGTCTTGCATTGGTCTAGTTTTGTGTCTGTCTGTTTTTGGTCTGAGTTTGGGTCTTAAGGGTTCTGGTTTTGGGCATTAGTGGGTGCGGTCTTAGTCTGGTTTTGGGTCTAAGTTTTTTTTTTTGGTCTGGGGTTGGGTATTGGGAGTCTAGTATTGATCTGGTTTTGTGTCTTAGGGGGTGTGGTTTTCATATTGGTCTTAGGGGTTTGGTTTTAGGGTCTTATGGGTCTGGTATTGGTCTGGGACTTATGGGGTCTTGTATTTATCTAGTTTTGGGTCTGTCTGGTTTTGGGTTTTAGGGGGTCTGTTTGGGTCTTACGGGTTCTGGTTTTGGGTATTAGTGGGTGTGGTATTGGTCTGGTTTTGGTTCTTAGGGCATCTAGTTTTGGGTCAAAGGGGGTCTGTTTTTGGTCTGGGGTTGGTGTGACGAGGAGGAGGGCGTGGCCTGACCATAACGATGGACGCCCGAGGCTGAATCAGCCCAATCAGCCAGGAGAGGGATAAAGAGGAGCCGGGTACGCCAGTTCGAGCGAGAGAGACGCACGCAGCCGCTGTGTGTGCGTCAGTGTTTGTGTTGTGTTTAAGTTGTAATTGAAGTCTTTTTGGTTAATAACCCGGTTCCTACTTCATCCTTTCCCGATGGACAAGAGACTTGTCTGCCACACTGGTGCCGAAACTCGGGTTTGGAGGAAGACACGCTGTCATGGAATCCTCACCGCTGCCATCTGCCAGGGGTGGAGGAGCCCGCTGCCATCCACCAGGAGGCAGTGCAGAGCCGGAGTTTTTTTTTTTTTTTTTTACTTTTTCCTCTCTCTCTCCCCCGCTCTCTCTCTCTCGGGCTCTCCCACTCTCTCTTTCGCTCCCCTCATCCTATTCAGATTCCCAGGAGGCGGGGAAGACTGGCTGGCGGGAGGACTACACACCTCCCCTCCATTGGGGTATGTGATGTGGAGGAGGGCGTGGCCAGTCAGTAATGATGGACACCCGATGCTGAATCAGCCCAATCAGCAGGGAGGGATAAAGAGGAGCCGGGGATGCCAGTTCGAGAGAGAGGGAGAGATGCACGGAGCCGTGGTGTGTGTGTCAGAGTTTGTTGTAATTAAAGTCTTTTTGGTTGATAGCCCAGTTCCTGCTTCTCCTTTCCCAATGAACAAGAAGCTTGTCTGCCACAGTTGGGTATTAAGGGGTCTAGTATTGTTCTGGTTTTGGGTCTTAGGTGGTGTGGTATTCATATGGGTCTAAGAGGTTTGGTTTTAGAGTCTTAGGGATCTGGTATTGGTCTGGGTCTTAGTCTGGTTTTGGGTTTTAGCAGGTCTGGTATTGGTCTGGTTTTGGGTCTTAGTGTGTTTGGTTTTGGTTTGTGTCTTAGGGGGTCTAGTAATGGTCTGGTTTGGGGTCTTAGGAGAACTGGTATTCATATGAGTCCTAGGGGTTTGGTTTTGGGATCTTAGGGGTCTGGGTCTTGGTCTTGTATTGGTCTGGGTGTTAGGGTTCTAGAATTGGTCTGGGTCTTGGAGGGCCTGGGTTTGACTTCCACTCTGGCACTAAGCCTATAAACAATTTACTACATATAACTTTTATAATAAACCACACATAGGTGGCAGAATTCTGTGGAAGTGATGTCAGTTGATTACCTTCATAAGAAGGATAAGAGACTTGTTCTTCATCTCGCCACTTCATAAATTAATCTCAAAAATGTTCCCCCGGGACATTGCCAAAGCAGGATTATGGAATGAGAGTTCAGTGATGATCTATAGTGTGAGATTAGTGCTTAATAAAAATAAAAAAAAACTCTACGTGGGAAATTAAAGTCTGGGTAAGCGCTATAAAAACTGAAGGTGCCATTAATGTGTTCATAAACAGCAGCAGTGAAGGTGAAAATTAAACTGAGGCTTTCACCCTGAGGCCCTGTGATGCCACACACCTGTGTGTCAGTTACGCCGCTTCAATACAAACACTGGTGGAGTGGAATGGTGCTTTGAATGAGAGCCACTGTTTGAGGTTCTTATTTAGTGTAATTGGAAGCATGGCTCTGGCTCTGCAGAGGGCCAGTAATTGCATTGGCTTGGTAGAAATTGAAACTTCACCGCATAATGAATGATGCCTGAAGGGGTAATGGTGCTTTCATTGGGAGTGATGCAGGTCTGGTCAATACCAGCACAAGTAACATCCGTCTGCTGACCAGAATGAGACTCAATAACCAAAAGCCTCGCAAGCCACAGGACTCTGTCCTTTGGGATGGCTGCCACTGATTAAATGTAATAGTTTCTTTCTCCTCCAGGAGTCAAAGGAGTTCAAGGGTGTGCTGAAGGGGAGGCCAACACCATCAGCTCCCGTCTGCTGAGGAATGAAATGTCAGAGTCACTTTGGCTCTCACCTAAGCCCTGGGCTCACAGTTTTGGACAGTATTAACAGTCTGATGCAACCTGTCTGGGTGGAAGTCACAGTGAATGCAAGAATCTTAAACCAGGATATTCTCTCATAAAGAAACAAAATAATCCGCAAAGTTCTTCTTTTCCTTTCCTCTGCCACGCGATTAACACATTCCTGCTTGTCTGTTTGACTACAGCTCCATTTCAAATCTAGTGAGCTGCCTCGCTGCCTGCTGCATACATAGGCAAATACCTCATAAGACAGCATCCTTACAGAAATGCAACATCATAAGTGACTGATTTGGAACATTCTACATAGGCAGCCACACAAAAAGCTCTTTGCATGGGAGATTCACAACTGATTTCAATAGAGACATGTTGCTCTAATACGCATAAGAATACATAGCACACACAAATTTGGGGTGAAATATCTTTTAATTCCACTATGCTACTTTGTAACAATACTTTTCAAAATTAATTTAAATACATGTTTATTTATAATCACCATTTCTCTTGCTTTTTCCACCATCTTTGATTTGGATTGATTTTTCTCTATGAATGATACTTGCGTTTCATCCTTAGATTTTAGCTAAAATTAGGTATATTAAGAGGCAGCATAACTATGTTACCTATTTTTTTTTTTTTAAACAGCCTTTGGGTGTGGAGTGAGCCTATGATGCCGTAATTTGCTGTCCTTGAAGACAGCTCACTAGGTTTTAGAACAGAACAATGTAAAGATTATATCATATAACATCATTACATCATGAGTCAGTCTCCCATGACTGAAACGAAACAGAGGAAGCAGAAACAATGTGTATGGAGAGGGCTTTATGGACTTTATGCCCTCCAGCTATCAACCACAGCACAGTGCAAAACCACAGTGTTAACTGCTTACAATTCAACATGTCATTAAACGACTGCTTTAGACTTTTCTAGACTTTTCTGATTGACCAATCACAATCAATTATTATTTTTAAGTACATAAGTACAATTATTAAGTACATTCTCATAAAAGCATCTATAAATTATTAATAATAAATATATAAAATAATTATAATCAATTTGTCATACAAACAGGCATGCTGGATTCAAAGAACAACAAGCCTCTCCTTATGCACTGTTCTGATGCACAAACTCTAAATAAAATAAGAGCTAAGAGTTGAAAATAAGACTTTCAACAGTACAACATTAGACAGCATAACAAATCTGTCTCTGGAACTGTTACTGTTTTGTCATGTTGTACTTCAGACCTGTGTTACTGCTTGTTTATATGTCAATGTGTTGTTAAAGATACACAAGTTTTAATGTAATTAATGGAATTTTATTTAAAAAAAATGCATGAATTAACTATGCTATTACAGTTCTTGTTTGTTTAGAATTGTTTATTTAAAATATAGTTAGGACTTAAAATTATCATATTGCATTTATGTCTCTAAAAAGTGTGCAGACACCTTTTACAAAAGTTATTTTTACATTTATTTCTGATTTGTTAGATCTGGTCTGTAGAAACTTGAAATGATCTCATCAACTGGCAACATACTGCAGTGGATAGTAAATGCAATAAGAACTGCATCTCTTATTTCCAAATAATTCTTCCTCAAAAGTACTAAAAAAATCTGGAATTGTTACTAGGAGCATTAAGGAAACTGAATCTTTAAATTCCTTGCAATTCCCATCCCTAGTCTTTAATGAAGACACATGATTTATTCAGCGTACAAGGAATTTGTAGTGTTGTATCCATTAGTTTACACCAGTTTACACTAGTCATCACATTATTTTACATTAGTTTTCACTAGTAGAAGACACAACTCTATGTGTCCTCAAGAAGCTTACAATCAGCGGGTTAGTGGCACCTTGTGGTGCCATCTCACAGAGACACAAAATAACTTTCCCAGACTTTCACTTCCACCATTCCTTGCTGGTGGAGCGACCTTCCGAACTCCACCCGAGCAGCTGATTCTCTAGTTACTTTCAAGAAACATCTAAAGATGCATCTAATCTGTGAGCACTTGACCCAGTCCTACTAATGCACTGTCTTCTTCTTTTAAAAATAATAATAATCTATTCTTTCGCCACTGTCTCTCACCTTCCTCTATGTATTTGTACTTCTCTGAGCAATTTGAAACCTTGTATTGCAGCACTTGAATCGCTTTTGCTGTATTCCTCATTTGCATGCCACTTTGGATAAAATCGTCTGCTAAATTAATAAATGTTAACGAATGTAAATGTAGTCCACTGACATTTAAGTTGAACTGTAAACATGAAATGGTCCACAAAGATTGTGTAGGTCATCAATAAACCTAAGACTACACTCTTCATGTTTACTTTGGTAATAGAGTAAAACTCACAGTATAAGAATAACTAGTGTAATTCAGCACAAAAACTCATGGTGCCATCATCTCTTCAGCATCTGCATCAAACCTTCATCAAAATGTAAATACTAAAAGCCTAAATAATATTTATACAAATGTATCACTAGAGCTGAAGGGGTCTATTTTCGTGAGTGTGCGATGGTGCAGATGGTGCTGGAGAAAACCTCAAAATTAAACTGTGATGCGCGCAATTTCGCCAAACCCACTTGCGCCTAAACTTAGCACATGCTTGCTCAAAAATACCAAAACTTCCCGGCAATGCCCAAAGACATTGCATGTATGACTTATGGCAAAGCACTGCGCTTAGCGCTCTTAAAATAAGGCCCAACGTGTTCCATTTTACTTCTAGAGAGTTTATACAAAGTCACTTGTAACGGGCTGTCGGCCTGAGAGGAGTGAGAGGAGGAGCTGTGGTGAGAGGAATCAAGGAATGGCAGATGCATGGGCCACCCCTGCCTCTACGTGCGTCACTCTAAATCTGACAAGATCTTCTGCCACAGATGTCTTCTGATGTTCTGCCACTGCTAATTATGGAAGGCAACAGGAATACACACAGATGCATCATAGACGAGGAAATAAACAAACCAGAAAGTGAGACAAGTGAGTACAAGACTGAATGCCTGTAGGAAGACATGCAGTCACACAGAGAGCACAGAGATGTCAAGGCAAGATGACAGCTATGGGAGGTCACCTTCAAGGCGAGGGCTATAAAGAACTGATGAATATACAGTGATAGATGCCACCCTGGCTCCTCAAGACAGAGGAAAGTCTCTTCAGGGCAGAAGGAATGAAACAATTGTTGCAAGCAGTCAAAGCAAAGGCTTGTGATATCGCCAGAAGGGGAAATTAAAGGAATAGTTCATCCAAAAATGAAAACTCTTGTCATCATATCCACTAACTAACATCTTATGGAGTTTTGGGTTCCTTGCCACAGTCAGCTTTGGCTTCCTCACTGGGTGCCTAAATACAAATAATGTTTAAAGCATTATTTTCAATGACGTTTTCAAATGAAACTGCATAATGAGGACTTTAAGATATTATAGAAATTAAAGCATGATTTTCTGCTACTTTGAAGCTGCTTTGAAACAATATGTATTGTGAAAAGTGCTGTACAAATAAAAATGACTTAAATTGACATTTACTCATGGCAGAATTTTCTTTCTTTTTTTTGTGGTTGAACTATTCCTCAAAGTCTGCTGCAACTGGCCTTGACATATTTTTTATTTTCATATATATATATATATATATATATATATATATATATATATATATATATATACAGGTGCATCTCAATAAATTAGAATGTCGTGGAAAAGTTCATTTATTTCAGTAATTCAACTCAAATTGTGAAACTCGTGTATTAAATAAATTCAATGCACACAGACTGAAGTAGTTTAAGTCTTTGGTTCTTTTAATTGTGATGATTTTGGCTCACATTTAACAAAAACCCACCAATTCACTATCTCAAAAAATTAGAATACATCATAAGACCAATAAAAAAACATTTTTAGTGAATTGTTGGCCTTCTGGAAATTATGTTCATTTACTGTATATGTACTCAATACTTGGTAGGGGCTCCTTTTGCTTTAATTACTGCCTCAATTCGGCGTGGCATGGAGGTGATCAGTTTGTGGCACTGCCGAGGTGGTATGGAAGCCCAGGTTTCTTTGACAGTGGCCTTCAGCTCATCTGCATTTTTTGGTCTCTTGTTTCTCATTTTCCTCTTGACAATACCCCATAGATTCTCTATGGGGTTCAGGTCTGGTGAGTTTGCTGGCCAGTCAAGCACACCAACACCATGGTCATTTAACCAACTTTTGGTGCTTTTGGCAGTGTGGGCAGGTGCCAAATCCTGCTGGAAAATGAAATCAGCATCTTTAAAAAGCTGGTCAGCAGAAGGAAGCATGAAGTGCTCCAAAATTTCTTGGTAAACGGGTGCAGTGACTTTGGTTTTCAAAAAACACAATGGACCAATACCAGCAGATGACATTGCACCCCAAATCATCACAGACTGTGGAAACTTAATACTGGACTTCAAGCAACTTGGGCTATGAGCTTCTCCACCCTTCCTCCAGACTCTAGGACCTTGGTTTCCAAATGAAATACAAAACTTGCTCTCATCTGAAAAGAGGACTTTGGACCACTGGGCAACAGTCCAGTTCTTCTTCTCCTTAGCCCAGGTAAGATGCCTCTGACGTTGTCTGTGGTTCAGGAGTGGCTTAACAAGAGGAATACGACAACTGTAGCCAAATTCCTTGACACGTCTGTGTGTGGTGGCTCTTGATGCCTTGACCCCAGCCTCAGTCCATTCCTTGTGAAGTTCACCCAAATTCTTGAATCGATTTTGCTTGACAATCATAAGGCTGCGGTTCTCTCAGTTGGTTGTGCATCTTTTTCTTCCACACTTTTGCCTTCCACTCAACTTTCCGTTAACATGCTTGGATACAGCACTCTGTGAACAGCCAGCTTCTTTGGCAATGAATGTTTGTGGCTTACCCTCCTTGTGAAGGGTGTCAATTATTGTCTTCTGGACAACTGTCAGATCAGCAGTCTTCCCCATGATTGTGTAGCCTAGTGAACCAAACTGAGAGACCATTTTGAAGGCTCAGGAAACCTTTGCAGGTGTTTTGAGTTGATTAGCTGATTGGCATGTCAAAATATTCTAATTTTTTGAGATAGTGAATTGGTGGGTTTTTGTTAAATGTGAGCCAAAATCATCACAATTAAAAGAACCAAAGACTTAAACTACTTCAGTCTGTGTGCATTGAATTTATTTAATACACGAGTTTCACAATTTGAGTTGAATTACTGAAATAAATGAACTTTTCCACGACATTCTAATTTATTGAGATGCACCTGTATATATTAGGATCACCAGCCGAATACTTCTTGCTTAATCTCAGTAACTGCCCTGTGATTGGACACTTTCATTCATGGATCAAATGAATCATGGCTGACTGTGAATAGTGGATTTCTACAATGGAATCGATAACTGAAAACTACTGTGTTTGAATAATGCTGCATCCACGCCGCTATACAAGATGACATATTTCAAATATTACTGAGTGCACCTTTAAATGTTCCTAACGTTTGACAAGGAGGCATCAAGATTGACAGTTAAGGAGTACTAACAGTGAAAATGACAAGCTGATAAGGAGAGTTATTACTCGAGGCAGGTTTGCCAATGTGATTAAAACATGCCAATGCATGGCAGATGAGGCCCGAGACAGCTGACAATCTGACTGGATAAACATCAATTTCACCACAGAATCTAAATGTGTAATATAAGCATAGCAGATGTTCTGTTGGAGCTCTACCTCTGTATTTGTACATGTGCACAATGGTGTTTAAGAAAATGGGTGAGATTGTTGAGAGATAAACTCTTTACAGGTGACTTGACATGCTAAAGGACGCAACTAACACAGGGTTCACACTGTACGATTCTGGCTGTGATTTTGCTGTCTGAGACAAGATTTCACTTGTCGTGGGACAAAATCGTCAGTCTTTGATCACTTATGGCCAATTTATGCTCCTGTGTCGATCCTTTGTGTAGGTTACATGTAGCTACAGCAGTTACGGCATAGCCTACGGTGTAGCCTGACATGGAAACCTGCTGTGATTGGTCCAGTTTGTAACCAGACACTGTGCCCTAGCATGACAAAAAAGATATCTGAGGTAGCATCACATTTTCTCCAAGATTATTTTAAGATCTATGCATTATATTGCATTGTTTTAATTGGGAACATCTGCTGTTTTACTATTCTGTTTATGTTTCATTAAGTTACAAGTGAAAACGCGACAAAAAGATAAATCTGTTTACAACTTATAAACTCAAAAAGCTTTTTTCTAGGGGCTTTTACTTGATAATAGTGTCTGTAGCTACAGACAGGCACTAAAAGCTGCCAGGTCGGCATATTTTAGCAAACTCATATAAAATTACCACAACAATCCTAGGTGTTTATTCAGTACTGTGGCTAAATTGTTTAGGAATAAAGCATCAGCTGAACCAGATTTTCCATCGCAGCACAAGAGTAATGACTTCGTGAATTTCTTTACTGATAAAATTGAAATAATCAGAAATCAAATTGGAACTATACAATCAACTGTCACAGCACCTCAAAAAATGGTGTCTCATAATTTTCCTCATGAGCAACTTCAATCCTTCGCTGTCATAGGTCATGAATCGCAAACAAAACTAATAAAAAAAATCAAAAGCCACAACATGCATGTTAGATCCAATACCCACTAAGCTCTTAAAAGAGGTATTCCCTGTAATCTCAGAACCTCTTCATGTCCCAAGAAACTTTAAAATTGCAGTTATCAGACAGCTTGATCCTGGAGAATTGGCCAATTACAGACCGATTTCAAATCTACCATTTATGTCGAAAATACTAGAAAATGTAATGTCCTCCCAACTATGTACATTTCTACAGAGAAACAGTATATATGAACAATTTCAGTCAGGATTTAGGCCCCATCACAGTACAGAGACTGCACTTATCAGAGTTACAAATTACTTGCTCTTATCAACTGATCGCAGCTGCATTTCTCTTCTAGTGCTTTTAGATCTTAGTGCTTAGCGACAGATCACGACATTCTCTTGAATAGGCTGGAAAATTATGTTGGCATTAGTGGACTTGCATTTGCATGGTTTAGGTCCTATTTATCAGACCGCTACCACTTTTCAAATCAAACAAAAGTATGGAGTGGCACAAGGATCAGTTTTAGGGCCTCTGCATTTCTCCTTATACATGCTTCCTCTGGGAGATATTATCAGGAATCATGGAATAAGTTTCCACTGTTATGCCGACGATATTCAACTTTATATTTCTTCTAAACCCAACGGAAATTCACAATTCTCCTAATTAGCAGAGAGTATCAATGAAATCAAAGATTGGATGGCCAGAAATTCCACTAAATTCCGACAAAACAGAGGTACTTATTATTGGACCAAAAACCTCTATATAAAAAAAAAAAAAAAAAAAAAAAAAAAAGCCGCTAAAATATAATTTGACTCTTAATGGATGTACAGTTACGTCATCTTCTACAGCGAAGAACTTGGGTGTTATATTTGATACCAATCTGTCCTTTGAAAATCTAATTTCCAATGCTTGTAGAACAGCATTCTTCCACCTCAGAAATACTGCTAGATTACGACACATGCTCTCTGTTGCTGATGCCGAAAAACTAATTAATGCGTTCATGACCTCAAGTCTAGATTATTGTAATGCATTACTGGGAGGATGTCCAGCAAATTCAATAAATAAACTTCAATTGGTTCAAAATGTAGCTGCCAGAGTGATGACTAGAACCAAGAAATATGATCATATTAGCCCCATTTTATCATTATTACACTGGCTACAAGTAAAATTTTGCATTAATTTTAAAATTCTGTTAACTACATACAAATCTTTGAATGGTCTAGCTCCACAGTACTTAAGTGACCTTCTGACACGCTATATTCTATCATGTTCATCAAGATCACAAAATTCTAGCTTGTTAATAGTTCCTAGACTATCAAAATCCACAAAAGGAGGTAGATCCTTTTCCTGTTTGGCTCCTAAACTATGGAATAGTCTCCCTAACACCTAATTTATCCATCAACTCACAATTAGGCTGCTTTAGTTAGGTCTGCCAGAACCAGACACATCTATCATGATCTATAACTCTGCATAAAACTGAATGACATCTACGCTAATATTATTCTATTTGTTTTCAAATCTCAACCTCATATCCTGAGGATACCAGAGCTGGCCAGATCCAGCTCCGTTCCTGCTTGGTGTCGGACTCCACTGCTATGTGTCTCTGCGTGATGACGACTAAATGCAGCCGGTACTAGCCAGACATCACTTCAGTCATTTACGATGGACTTCAGAGGATGAACTGATGCCAACTCCAACTGTAAGACATCGGATACTTCATATGCCACTGCCTGAACACTGGATTTAGGATGGACCCCACCAAATCTCACCGAAATGACCTGCCGGTTGAACTGTGATGCACCTCACTGATCTCTGCCTGCATCACCTATGTCTATTGATGGACTACACTCTTGAAATGGAATACATAGACCATCATTTAATTGCCAACAAAAGCCTTCATAAGCCAACTAACAAAGTACAATGCATCTATGTGAACTTCTGCAGTTAACCCAGGATGGACTTTACATTAGTCATTAATCTTACAGTTCATAAAAAAATATTTTTTTTAAACACTGGACCTTAACACTTACTTAGTTTACTAATCTTAAACCATGACTTGCACTGCACACAAATAACTAATATTGACATTATATTCATGCTGGTTAGCCAGAGGGGAACTGGCCCCCACAGTGAGCCTGGTTTCTCCCAAGGTTATTTTCCTCCATCAACCATCATCTTATGGAGTTGTGTGTTCCTTGCCACAATCGCCTTCTGCTTGCTCACTGGGGTTCTAAATACAATTATTAATTAATTACTTTTTTAAACGCAATTTACAATCATATTTAATCAAACTACACAATGATCCCTCTAAGATTTTATAGATATTACAGTTTCATTTTTTTGTTAATGCATGATTTTCTGTAAAGCTTCTTTGAAATGATGTGTATTGTGAAAAGCGCTATACAAATAAAAATGACTTGACTTGACTTGATATATATTTGATATGTGAGTGACACAATATTTGTTGTAGTCTACTCGAGAACTTTCCGATCTGTTTGATGTTTTGACTGCATGTTTGACAGTATAGAGTAAATAATCATATTTCATAAGTTATGAAAACGGAAACACTTCTAATTTGTCAACAAATTAAAAAGCAGTTAAAGTTGGTTATAGTGCCTATATGCATTATAAAGTCCAGCTTCTAAGCTTTAAAATGACACCTAGTTTGTGTTGGTCAAGTGAGTAGTTAATTAATAAAAACATTTTCAGAACATCAAAATATGTATTTATTATTATTTAAGCAACTCAAGAGCAAGTATACAGTATATGCCCGATTTATTTTCTCTATGCATGGCAGACAACATGCATAATAAATAATATGTACCTAAATCTAAAATGTTCACATACTCTGATGAACTTATTTGAATGCTACATTGATTTAATAAATACTTTTAAATCCATAAATTACATTGCTTTTGTACGAAGCCGTTTAGTGCCACGTTTAAAAAACAAATCTAAAATTTCGAGAATAAAGTCCTAATATTTTGAGAGTAATGTCAAAATTACGAGAAAAAAGTCACAGCATTATGAGATTAAAGTCGTAATATTTTGAGAATAAGTCGTAAAGAAAGTTACTTTGTAGTGGACAACAGCAAAGTGGAGCGCCTGGGTATTTGGATCCAGTAAACACCATAGATGCAACATAGATGCTTAATTTCCTCCCCAATTAGTATTTGTTTGTTTAATTACAATTCTTAATCCATTAAGTTATTAATGGCAAATAATGAACAATCAATTAATCGTTAACAATCCCAATTAATACCTATCCTGAAAAGACCTGGCAGCAGTCTGAACTGTCCGCTTATAATCTTCATTTGGCTCCAAGTTGGAATAACTTTGAGCTAAAGTTTTATACCACCAGGCTAACATGCCCTCCAACCTGTCTTTTAATTGCAGTTTTTAAAACTTCAGCTAAAAAAAAATAATAAAAAAAATACAGCATGTAAGTGGTTCTTTGAACCTCTTTGAGCTGCTAATGGGACTTTATAATTTGACTCAGCCGCAGGGATCACTTCAAAGCCAATGTAAACTTAGCTCTTTAGCATCCATCATTCTCCATGTAATTGCCCATTCTGTCTGTATGTTTGTCAACGTTTGTGCATTGAGGGGTTTTATTACTGAGCACAGCCAAAGCGAAATGGAGGAACTGCAACCTGTCAATCCTGACCTCCATAACCATTTCTAGCTTCTGTACAGAGGAGTACAAAAGTTAGAAATGTAACTTGGCATCCCCTGCATTAAAATACCAGGGCAACTTGGCTAAAATTTTATATTTTCAATAGGCCAATATTAGACGACTAAAAATAGTAGTCTACTCATTTAGTGGGTTTATATTTGGTGAAAAAAAAAAAAAAAAACATGGGTTTTCGCTGTAATATTTTGAACATTCAAATAGTATGTGGCCAGGAGCCCAAGGGTTCAATTGAAGACATCGGCTTGTACTGTATGTGCCGAGGCCTTAGTGGTCCAAGTGGTCAGCTCGCACTGTATGTTTCAAAAGTATAGCTTCCTTTGACAGTCTTAGGCCACGCTGCCCGAGGCCCCTGCAGTTGGCCCCACTGGCCTGGTTCAAAATCCAGCCACTATAAATATGCACTTCAGTGGATTAAAAGACATGGGGGAGTTCCATGAAGATGCAGAAAGGAACACTTTTGAAGAACCCACATTATCCATTATCATAATCTTGGTAACAACTTCTTCTGGATTCATCCACAGACTCAACATTGATCCCTGGGGAACTGCACAGGCTTGTCCAGGCCTGGTGCCATGTGCTAATCTTAAAAGTGTGCCATATCTCAGTAGGGAGCTGATGCTTTATAAGCAAGGATGTCAAGAATCCGAGAGGTGTGAGATGATGCGGACGGATGCAGACAAGCCTATTCCTATACACACACACTGTCTGCAGTGAGAATGGAATCAGAAGCCAGGGTCTCAAGTAGACATGACTGATTGATTGATATCAATGTTACAGGCCCAAACCAGAAAGTAATTTCCATTTTTCCATCCTGGATTGCATGCACCGTCAAGATGTCTATTCTAGGGGCCTGAGTAGCTCAGTAAGTAAAGACGCTGACTACCATACCTGGAGTCGCAAGTTCGAATCCAGGGCGTGCTGAGTGACTCCAGTCAGGCTCCAGTTGCTAGGGTGGGTAGAGTCAGGTTGGGTTAACCTCGTGGTCGCTATAATGTGGTTCTCGCTCTCGGTGAGGCACGTGGTGAGTTGTGCATGGATTCTGTGGAGAATACGTGAAGCCTCCACACGCGCTGTCTCCGCAGTTACACACTTAACAACCCATGTGATAAGATGCACGGATTGACTGTCTCAGACGTGGAGGCAACTGAGATTCGTCCTCCGCCACCCAGATTGAGTCACTACACCACCACGAGGACCTAGAGTGCATTGGTAATTGGGCATGCCAAATTGGGGAGAAAATCCAAAAAATAAATAAATAAATAAATACAAATGTCTATTCTAATAGCATTGTGAAGGAATTTGAAGGAAACACTTATTAATATTATTGCTCATACTTCAGGATTTAATAAAATCCTTAACCCCAAGTATTAAACTATTAAATGTTCAGCACTGTTTTTGCAACATGAATGATGCCTTCAATCATGCGGCTTCTTGAGGAAAGGTGTGCAGCTGATTTTTGCCTGGCAGATGATATAACGTGATATAAAATCTAATTGGCTTCCATTGACAAGCAATATTAAGTGATCAGATTATCATATATACTTGGGTGTGGGCTCTTTTGACTTGGGCCAGTAAGTAACACCCTACCATACATCCAGACCACCTTAGCAAACATATATAACACTCTAAAACCAATTCAAACATCTTACCAACTGCATAGTAACACCCAAAGTATTTACACCATTTGACCACCTACAATATGTCACTGAAACATTCCCTTTTGGATGTCAGAACAAAAAACAGCTGATGTTTTTGCAACATTTAGGATTTACTGTAGATTGTATATCCAATCTATGTACATTAAGATGTTTATCAGATGTTTGTTCACAAATACAATGTTTAAAATAGAACACAGTGCTTTCCAGATGATGTGCTCTTTCATAGACATCTCTGTTACTTACTGGGATTCTTATTCATTAACTTGAACTCTGTAGTAGGCCAGGTTATTCACAGTTTGGAGCTCAAGGCATAAATATTCTCCATCATTAATATGTGAATTTGGTCTTGGAGGTGGAACTGCTCTGAAGCACACTCTATTTCTTTTGTAAAAGTGCAATAACACCGTAAATCCATAAGCAAGGACATTTCTGCTCGTAGCCATTTTGATTCTCCACATAAATATTAGATACACCTTTTTAAAAGCTGAAATAGGAAGCCATTGCATGGCGTCTGACCACAACAGATTCCATTAAAGCTTTTGCTGGGAAAACACAGCTGGCTATAAAACTTTCATTGGTTCTCTGAGGAGGTGAAATTGGGACACCTGGCCTCCTGATACATAATTCATGACTGCTGACAAGATAGCTGGTCAAACAGAAATCCATGCAGCTGCTTCATAAAACATATTTAAATGTGATGTGGGAAATTACATACATTTTTTTTAGCACTGGTAGAGTTCAATTGAAAAGGTATTGAGAGATAATTTAAGCGAAATTGTATGCCCACAACAGTGTATAGTGACAGCAGAATTTATGGGAAGGCTAAAACAAGTGTTAAAAAACTTTCATTAACATAAATGAGCAATCATCTGCACCATCGTTGTGGTCTCCAAGGCATTCACAGGTGTGATATGGTTTGGAGCTCTTCCTGTATTGGTGGGCTCACAATCTTGACATAAATACACAGTCTGAGAGAAACATCAGGTCCAGGCCCACCACAGCTTTACTTAAATGTGAATGAGGATTTGAAAGTGATTCATAAAAAGGCAGTTTTATGAATCCAATTTTTTCATAATTTAAAACCGTAAAAAAATAATAATAAATAAATAAAAAATAACATGCGTTATTTCTTTAAAATTATTGCCACTTGGTTCGACATTTTGCTATAAAATGCATCGACATTCAGAGAGTATATTTTTAAAAGTGGCTTAAGTTCGCAAATACTTTTTTGGGCCACTGTATTTTTTTAAGGTACATAACAAAACTGGCTGTAGGCAGGGGTGTAAAAAGTACTCAGAAATTATACTTAATTGAAAGTATGGATACTGAGTGAAAATTTTACTCAATTAAAAGTCCAAGTATCTAGCCAAAAACATACTTGAGTGAAAGTAAAAAAGTATTCATATTAAATTGTTCTTAATAATTAAAAAAAAAGAAAAAGTAAAAAGTAACTTTTTTCCTAGCCAGAATGAAATCATGAGAGGAGACTGTGTGAGAGAGGATGTTGATGAATTTGATTGGTTTGTTAAGTCACCTTTTTACGGTCTCTGACTAATGTCATATTTCTCAACCTGTGGCATTTGCAGCCTGGTCAAAGAATCATGTTACAATTACTACATTTTTGCTAAATGAATTTTATGTGGCCTGTTGTACATAACACAGCAATTTCCTGGTGGAATGAACACTAGAGGAGCTAAAACAACAATTACTTTTATTCCCATTCACTCAAATCACGAGTAAAACGACATATTATCAGTCCATGAACACTAACTTTTTGCTCCGTTCCTCACACAATGCTATCTTATGACATATAAAAACTTACTATAGCGCATGACTCATTTTAACGTTTGCATTACATAAACAACTACATTAACAAGCTTCTTTAAGCGTGATCAAACTGTGCGGTAGCTCAACCGATAGAGCGTTGCATATGCAATAAAAAGGACCGTGGTACAAGTCAAAATGATGTGGTTGCTTCAGATGTTTTTTTTTCATCTCACATTTGCTTTTTCTGACTCTATCGGTTAGGTTTAAGTTTAAGGTTTAGAGTAGGGAGGTAGGTTTTGTTGATTTAAATCTTGATAGAACATTAACCTTAAAAACCTCATCTGTTCGGGAGAACATTTCACTCTTTTTTAGCGGCACACAGTGGACATTTCACTCAGAACTGCCCCGAGAGGTGTAATGAACCAGATAATGCTATTTAGCAAAAATGTTGCCAGTCACGCAATGTTTGTTGCATGGGAGAAGAAACTCACGAATTGCGATGTCAGAGTACCCAGCCCCTTGAGACATAGGGAAAGATAAAAAATATTAAATTGAAGCATTTGCTGTTGAGCAGATGGATGAATTACATAAAATTCATAATTAACATTTACTCTGATTCCATTATTTTTATTATTATTATCATTATTATCATTGACTTCATAACTGATCAATCTGTAGTAGCAGCAGGCATTTAGAATAAAGTTTAGGACAAAAAACCATCAGTTTTTCTCACTTCGTGCTCACAGTTTTGAATGAATACATCACATTCAGTCAGGCGGTTACATACGGTCTTGTCGCACAAATATTTCATTGTATCTGAAGCTCAAATCAGATCGAAACTCCACACAGCTGCCGTGCGACACTCTATTTGAACTGACTGACCTCTGGTCTATCATCTGTCGTTTGCTGCATGCAGTGAAAAGGCAACAAAAATGTAATGAGTACTTTTCAAGTTTGAATAAAATTGTAAGGAGTAAAAAGTACTATTTTTCTTTGGAAATGTAATGAAGTAAAAGTACAAGTATTCCGTTTAAATTACACTCGAGTAAAGTACAAATCCCCCCCAAAAAATACATAAGTATTATACTTATGATACTTTTTACTCAGTTACTTTACAACCCTGGCTGTAGGTCAAACCCTCACAGCCTCATTTTCATTCACTTCAAATATCAAATATCTACCCTGACTAAGGTCAATAAGTGCACTATAAATTGCTTTGGATAAAAGTGTCTGCCAAATGACTACTTACAAAAGTGAGTCTGTGAAAGCCATGTTCTTCTTTGAAAAGAAGTCCTAGTTAAACAGCAGTGTCCTCACTCAGCCCTGGCTTTGAAAGGCACACATTACTTTTAAATGAGGAATTACATTAAGCTTTCTCAGCAAGTTCATTTAATTAAGCTTCCAATGACAGGGTGGTGGAGCGATGCTCACCAAAAACTTGCTTGCTGTTCAATAATACTCAAAAAGCTGTCAGTGAAGTTGTGTTAATAACACATCTCTGATAACCTGAATCAGAATACCAAATTGAGTTTTTATACAATAAAATGCTTTGCTGGCTGCTTATTATTCTCTCAATATTGTGGCTATTAAATGTGATGAATCACTATTATAAGCAACCGAAGACCAATGACTTGTGGATTTCTTTTCAAACTGTGCTGCATTAGATTATGTGCGACTGAATAAAGCAACAGATTTACAGTTCTGTTTTATACCTCAGCACTCACAAGAATGAAGAGGAGCCTTTTTGTCTTAGACCTGCCTAAAATGACATAATACATTTTAAGCAGCCATGCAGAGGTCAAATTTACTTGTCTCTGATGAGGGCTGAAGCAGTCATGGAGGTGGTTTTTCAGTATATGAAAAGGTCTGATCTTGGATCCAGAGAGTGGATAAAACCCCTAACCCCAAAGTATTAAACTTCACCACATAACTCATCCTGTACAGGCAATCACCACTCACATTTTCTTAAGAAAAATGTGGATCTAGTAATACATTTGTTTCTACTCTAGTTATAATGATTTAAAGAACTTCACAGCTCAAATAATACAGAAGTTTTAACAGAAGAATTAATGTAAGTGTTTTTATAAAATTATAAGCATCACATTTCTGCCTTATACTCTCCAAAAATTGGCCCCATTCACTTCCATTTTAAAGAAAAGGATAAACGAGACCAAATAATTTTTTATGGTAATCAACATTATGCCACAAATGCTGTCGACTGAGCCTAACTTGTATTGAACCTGGAATATTCCTTTAAAGTACATGAGTCATCAATGAGTCATTGTTTTTCAGTCACACATATGACACCTCACGGTGCTGCCCATTGAGTTCCATCCCACACCTCTCTGACCTGCTCACCACCATATATTATCTTTCTCTCTGCCACTTTCTATTACACCTCTGCTTTACTTGCAAGTCAACAGAACATCTGACCAAGCATTCAGCCAAGAGGTTGAGTCAGAGAATAGTCTAAATCACCATGCATTAGCTCAGGTCAGGCATGGCCCATAGTTGCAGCCTCAATTTGAGGAAAAAAAAACAGTCATAAAAGTCCAGGCAGTGCGGAGGTGGAAGACAGTAAACATTAGGCACTTCACTTCATTAATTTATGAACTCCTGAACAATTATAAAGTGTAATGTTGGCTTTTATCTTTGTTCACTCTCAGCACATATGAGAGATAAACAGAGTGAAAGAAAGAAAGAAAGAGAGAAAGAAATAGGATCACACTTACGAAGTTCTCCAACTCTGAGAATCTCGCACAGCATCTTTGTCAGTTCAATACTACTGCGACCGAATGGACACTCATGCTTGTCCTCTCGACTGCTGTTCTCCAGAACAATCTGCAACATTCACAGGCAGATGTTAAGGCTTTTACCTAACTCGAATAAACTCTTAACTTTGACCTAAATAAATGAGTGAAACAAATGGAGATGTTACACTTTCTTTCTAACAAAGTTGCAACAAACACATCTGTAAAAATGCTAGACACTGTTGGCTGAAAGCACTAGATGTAGTGTTTCCTGGAGTACTGCATGATATTGTTATGAGGGTGATCTAGGCCCCATTTACACCTGGTATTAGCATCTGTCTCTGGTGATCTGATTCGATCAATGCAGGTATACACAGGTTCAAATGCACTTTGAAGTTGTGTTGTGATCCGATCACTCAAACCATTTTCGGCAGTGATTAAAGACAAATATGGGAATTTGGGTGAAGAAGCCATTATTGCAAAATAAGCTATTACTCCTGTTATTACTGTTGTTGTTACGAGCAAATATCTCTGATGAACTATTTTAACAGGTTTGACACAGATAATGAGTGACTCTCAAGTGAGATTGAGAAGGTGTATTTTTGAGTGACAGGCCGCTCATGTGTGCACATACTGTGAACGCACACGCTAACTGCCCGTAGCTCTAGTGTAACATCAGCCATGCTCAGATATTATTTATATTCATTATGTCATTCATTACATCTTTTTACTCTTTTGCAGTTTATTTCCCTCTCTAACTGTAATGCAATTCAGTGATAAAAACAAATAAACTGTAAATACTCTTGAAAATGGACACTTCACAATTCATACACATTTTATATGGATAAATAAATTTTTATGATGACAACATAACGTGGGTCGCAAAAAGAGGCTGTGTGTTGATAGCGCTGTCCTAGCGTTTACTGGGATATTGTGTAACCGTGATGGCAGTAAGCAATGAGCTGCAGAATTACTGCAGGCAGCTGTGGATGCAGTGGAGTGGAATAGTACAGTTAATGGGTGATGTGAGGGGACAGGGAGTGTCCTCATTCAACATTACTTCACTTTCCTTACCGGGTCTGTGTGTGTGTGTGTGTGTGTGTGTGTAGGTCTAGGGCTGCTTGATGCATTTTGAAGAATGCCATCAGTGAACTGTGATATTTATTTTTATTTTTTTGCAATAACGGCAAAGGAACATTCAGGAACTAGACACAAATGGGACCTGGAAGAATATTTGGAGAGCACCCTGTTCCAGCACTCTTGCAAAAATTTATTTATTTATCCTCATCTTTAAGACTCATAAAGTGGCAAGTCAATGGATCTTAATGTAAACATATGACTCAGATCTGCAGTGGTGAGGTAATGCTCGGCTTTAGAAGAGCTAATTGAGCACTCATTAGATAATAAATAAATACTGAGTGCTTTCTCCGTTCCTTTCCGTAGGTGTGTGGGCATGTCTTACCCTGATATAGGCGTCCTGATGGTGCCTGGCAAAGTAAAGCATGTTATCCAGAGCCAACATCCCAGGAGGAATCTGAGTAAAGTCCACCGCAGGGTTCACGTGATTCTACACAAACACAAGAACACAGTAAGAGAGGTGCACATTGTGAATTATTTTTGTTTCTTTAATATTGTTGCTTGTCAGATTGGGTGATATGACCCAGCAAGAGCTTGCGTAAAAGCCAAGGCAGACTGTGCAACATCGATCATGTCAGACTGTACGATATATATCGTAGGTGAGATTTTGGTCATGATTGGCAGCGCTGACTTGCCGTTTTAAATCACAAGTTCAGACAAGTGTCTGGAGTCAGTTGTGGCTGGGCAAAAGAGGTCACGGACTGCTTATCAGAATCAGAATCAGCCTTATTGCCAAGTATGCTTACACATACAAGGCATTTGTCTTGGTGACAGGAGTTTCCAGTGTACAACAATACAAAAACATTACAAAAACAGCAGCAAGACACAGATAATAATAAAAAATAAAAAATAATTATACACATACGTTCAGACACACACATACATACATACACACATACACATAGATAGTGCAAATCTAATACAATCTGTTATCTGTTATGTACAGTGCAAAATACAAATCTGTTATGAACAGTGCAAATGTTTTATTTATTTTTTTTTTTTATTTTTTTTTTTCCAGAGGAATGAAATGGCAGAAGAGTGTTGGATAAACATAAAAAAAGACTAAACTGTGTATTGCTCATAGTTATTGCTCAATGGGGTAATTTAACTGTTCACGAGATGGATAGCCTCAGGGAAAAAAACTGTTCCTGTGCCTGACGGTTCTGGTGCTCAGAGCTCTGAAGCATCAGCCAGAAGGCAACAGTTCAAAAAGGTAGTGGGCAGGGTGAGTGGGGTCCACAGTGATTTTTCCAGCCTTTTTCCTCACTCTGGAAGTGTACAGTTCTTGAAGGGTGGGCAAGGGGCAACCAATAATCCTCTCAGCAGTCCGAACTGTCCTTTGTAGTCTTCTGATGTCTGATTTCGTAGCTGAACCAAACCAGACAGTTATTGAAGTGCAGAGGACAGACTCAATGACTGCTGAGTAAAACTGTATCAGCAGCACCTGTGGCAGGTTGAATTTCCTCATACAAGGAAGTACAACCTCTGCTGGGCCTTTTTCACAATGGAGTCAATGTGGGTCTCCCACTTCAGGTCCTGTGAGATGGTAGTGCCCAGGAACCTGAATGACTCCACTGCTGCCACAGTGCTGTTTAAAATGGTGAGGGGGGTCAGTGTTGGGGTGTTCCTCCTAAAGTCCACAATGATCTCCACCATTTTGAGCATGTTCAGCTCAAGGTTGTTTTGACTGCACCAGACAGCCAGCTGTTCAACCTCCCTTCTGTATGCAGACTCATCGTCATCTCGGATGAGGCTGATGACAGTGGTGTCGTCTGCAAACTTCAGGAGCTTGACAGAGGGGTCCTTGGCGATGCAGTCATTGGTGTAGAGGGAGAAGAGTAGTGGGGAGCACATCCCTGGGGGGCACCTGTGCTGATTGTACAGGTGCTGGAAGTGAGTATCCCCTGTCTCACAAGCTGCTGCCTGTCCGTCAGAAAGCTGGTAATCCACTGACAGATAGACATGGGAACAGAGAGTTGGTGTAATTTATTCTCGAGTATAGCTGGGATGATGGTGTTGAAAGCCGAACAGAAGTCCACAAAAATGATCCTTGCATATGTCCCTAGTCTGTCCAGATGTTGCAGGATATGATGCAATCCAATGTTGACTGCATCATCCACAGACCTGTTTGCTCGATAAGCAAATTGAAGGGGATCTAGAAAGGGTCCAGTGATGTTCCTCAGGTGGGCCAACACCAGTCTCTCAAATTATTTCATGACCACAGACGTCAGGGCGACAGGACTGTAGTCATTAAGTCCTGTGATTTTTGGTTTCTTTGGGACAGGAATAATGATTGAGTGTTTGAAGCAGCATGGGACTTCACACTGCTCCAGTGATCTATTGAAAATCTGTGTGAAGATGGGGGCCAGCTGGTTAGCACAGGATCGAAGACACGCTGGCGAGACGCCATCTGGGCCTGAAGCTTTCCTCGTCTTTTGTTTCCGAAAGACGTGGCTCACATCATCTTCACAGATCTTAAGTGCAGGTTGAGTAGCAGGAGGGGGGGTTGCAGGAGGTGTTGGTGTTTGTGTGAAGTGAAGGTCAGAGTGGGTGTGGGGTGTGAGATTGGGCCTTTCAAATCTGCAGTAGAACACATTCAGGTCGTCAGCCAGTTGTTGGTTCCCTACAGGGTTGGGGGTTGGAGTCCTGTAATTTGTGAGTTGTTTCATGCCACTCCACACTGATGCAGGGTCGTTAGCTGAAAACTTGTTTTTCAGCTTCACAGAATATCTTCTTTTAGCCACTCTGATTTCCTTGTTCAGTGTGTTCCTGGCCTGATTGTACAAGACTTTATCCCCACCCCTGTAAGCATCCTCTTTGGCCTGACGAAGCTGCCTGAGGTCTGCTGTAAACCACGGTTTGTCATTGTTGAACTTTAAATAAGTCCTAGTAGGAATGCACATATCCTCACAGAAACTGATACATGAGGTAACAGTATCTGTGAGCTCGTCCAGGTCTGTGGCTGCAGCCTCAAAAACACTCCAACCCGTGCAATCGAAGCAGGCTTGTAGTTCCCGCTCTGCTTCGTTGGTCCATCTCTTTACAGTCCTTACTACTGGCTTGGTTGATTTTAATTTCTGCCTGTAGGTTGGAAGAAAATTAACCAGACAGTGATCAGAGAGTCCCAAAGCTGCTCTAGGGACAGAGCGATATGCACCCTTTATTGTTGATTAACAATTATCCAGTATGTTCCTGTCTCTGGTGGGGCATGTAATGTGCTGTTTGTATTTGGGCAGTTCACGTGTGAGATTTGCTTTGTTAAAATCCCCAAGAATAATAATAACTGAGTCCGGGTATTTTTGTTCTGTGTCTGTGATTTGATCAGTCAGCTGTTGCAGCGCTGTGTTCAAATATGCGTTTGACGCGATATACACACACCAGAATAAGGAAAACTCCCGCGGCGAGTAGAAAGGCTTACAGTTAATAAAGAGCGCTTCCAAATTAGGACAGCACATTCTCTTTAACGTTGTTACATCTGTACACCAACTTTCATTGATGTAAAAGCATGTTCCACCGCCTCTTGTTTTCCCCGTTAACTCCGCGATGCGATGAAGCACAAGGCAGCAGAGGTTGAAAAGTCCTTGTTTGTGTGGGTGAGTAGATGTAGTTCATCCGTTTTGTTAGGAAGAGAGCGGAGATTTGTTAAGTGAATACTCGGCAGCGCTGTTCGAAATCTGTGCCGACGGAGTTTGACCAGCGCACCGGCTTGTCTCCCTCGCCTGCGTCTCTTGAACAGCAGAGCTGCGCCTCCAACTAAAATGTCCAGTAAAACGTCTGAATATTCGGGAAAAGATTGTCTGGTATATGCTGTCAAATGTTCAGCAGTTCGTCTCTGGTAAAACTGACTGGAAAAAGATTACTAAACACAGGATAAACAAACAAAAACAACAAAACAATAGGAGCGCTCCACACCGAGGCAGCCATCTGCGGCACCATCATGATGAAAGGGGCGACATAATGTTCTTTAGAGCAGACCAGGGTTATTATAGTTTTGAATTTTTCATTTAGTTTTTATTTCTGTGTGTCACATTTTCAATGTGACATTCCAATTTAGTTTTCACTCAGTGACTGTTAGTTTTATTTTTTTCAGTGTTTTCTAGTTTTAGTTTAGTTTGTTTTAGTTTTAGCATTTTATGGCAGCCAAAGCTAATGCGTTAACTCATATCATTGAAATATGTTTAACGGTGTTAAATTTCTCAGAGCAGTCTAATGTTACTGCTAACTGGTGTCATTTTCATGCCCACAGAAGTCATGTTGTAAAAGTTTCAAATTTTATGGTATACTGTGCATCAAAAACTAATATTAATTTTAAGTTAAGGGTTCAAGCACAAAATGCTAAAATCCTATTGCTATTTTTTGGATTTTTATAATTATTTTGCTGCCGTAAAACTGAGCGTGCAGACCAAACCGTAAGGCCTACAGACTTGAAACTTTGGGCAATGGTAGTACTCCGGCTGGCTAGCCTTACGCATGGACTCGGCCCGATCGGCCAAAGGAGGGCGCTATAGTGAACTAAATGTTTTTTTAAATTGCTTAGAAATTGGCAGCTCAGCGAATATTGACACTGACTACCACCCCTGGAGTCACAAGTTCGAATCCAGGGCGTGCTGAGTGACTCCAGCCAGGTTTCCTAAGCAACCAAATTGGCCCGGTTGCTAGGGAGGGTAGAGTCACATGGGGTAACTTCCTCGTGGTCACGATTAGGGTTATCACTCTCAATGGGGCGCGTGGTAAGTTGTGCGTGGATCACGGAGAGTAACATGAGCCTCCACATGCTTTGAGTCTCCGTGGTGTTATGCACAGCGAGCCACGTGATAAGATGCACAGATTGACTGTCTCAGAAGCGGAGGCAACTGAGACTTGTTCTCCGCCACCCGGATTGAGGTGAGTAACCGCGCCACCACAAGGACCTACTAAGTAGTGGGAACTGGGCATTCCAAATTGGGAGAAAAGGGGATAAAAAAAATTGCCTAGAAACAAAATTATTTGATCCTGTGATTCTTTGGGTCATGGCGAATCTTAAAGTTTGTTGTCAAATTTTAGCTCTGCCTTCTAGATTTTCCGCCATATGGGATTTTTGCAAAACATACTTTTTCAAACTAGTCCTAGGCTATTTGCTCTATCGGAACCAAACCAGAGGATAAATATTCTCTGGAGTCCCAAACATCGACCAATCAACTTTCAGCAGCTATTAGATAGGGTTAGAAAAGGCCGATAATAAAGAAACATGCTAGGCCTATATGTCTCTTGGCCCAAGAAGTCTGTACAAAACTTGAAAACAATTAGCCAACGGGAGGCGGCATCACATTTTACATGCGTGTAAGTTGTTCTATATACCCTGGCGTTTCACACAGACACACGTTATTCATATTATATGATAGATCTTCTCATTCTGAACAACTTTGCCTCAAGAACCATTAGTTTGAATCAAATCATTCATTAAACATTTGAAATTAATTTTAAAAACTACTTTTTCAAACTAGTCCTAGGCCGTTTGCCCGATCAGAACAAAACCTGTGCAGAAAGATTTTGTGGAGTCCCAATATAAATAATTATTTTTAAAAAATTTGAATTTTTTTATTCATCGTCGCAACTGTATGCCACAAGTACGAAGTGGGCATGGTCACTTTTACTTAAATGGTTATAACACTTGAACAAAATGAGATATTATCACCAAATTTTGGACACTTGTGTAGGAGGTCAATTTGAGGACACATGAAAAAATTGTGCACCTCTGCCTCTTGATGGAGCTATAACAATTAGGAATTAAAAAAAAAATGCCATATCTCTTGTGCTACCTAACCTGATGTTTCTGAAAATGAAGGCACTTTGTTTTAGGTGCTAACAGACTGTCTAATTACTATTTAATATCTGTTAAATATGTACTTAAATGCTTGAACCCCGTTAATTGCTGCTTGCAGCTATATTTTATATTTTGCTTCAATTGGCTTTTGAGTTATGAAATATATTTGAGTTTAGATTCAGATTTTTCCATTCATGTTAATTTTAAAAAAAAAAAAATTCAGTTAACAGAATGTTTTCCTTTTGTTTTCATTAATGATAATAACACTGGAGTGGACTAGACATAATTTTGATAGTACATTCATTACGTAAAAGTAACGTTATATAACTAGATGTTTATGTTGTATACTATAAACAGACAACCTAATATAAACACTTTTAACTGAATGTCTCTCTGTGTTCCTGTTGGTTCTTCACACTGCAGGATTCCAACCCAAAATTTTCAAAACAAGAAAGAAAGAAAATCTCTGTAAGAACTTCGTCAGAGGCTAACATTCATTGCAAAGGTAATAATCGTCCATGGATGAGAATGTCACACAGATCCAAGACTGCCCATTTTGCCCTATGACAAATATATATTTTATGATTCCTGAAATTAGTCTCAGACAGCAATATCGTGGTCAAAAATCACACAATATGCACCAATCCTAAGAGTGGTGCATGATCAAGTGGAAACCATACACATACTCAAGCTGTGACTTCATGACTTGTTTTGTAATGATGCTGAGAGTCTTGTATTGCATTTTGACTAGGTGCGTGAGATAAGACAATTCTAAAATTGGTTCCACTGCTCAAACTTAACTTTAGAGGCTCCGTGATTCAGAAACAGCCTTGTCCATCCCTGGTGGATGACAGAGGCCCAGCAAGCTCTCTGCAAATGTGAAGGTGATATCTGCTCCCTCTACTTACCTGTCTACTTCAAACTAATCTGCTGTCTCCAGAAAATCTGAGATGGTTGCCTTTGAGGATGAGGGTTCTATCATTGTCTGACTGGATATAGTGTTGTCAATTATGCTGTTTTTTGAAAGTTCTGGCCTTTTGATGAATCCTGGTGAGTCTGTGGTGCTGAAAAGCAGAACCGCAGAGCAGACACATGGCTTATTATAGAAGAATAAAGAGGCAAGTGAGAGATCGCTGTCTGCACCAACTTATTAGGTAGACACCTTTCTTTGAGTGAGAGAAACAAAGGGAGAAGAAAGAGGGACAGAGACAGTGGGTATGTTCAGAATGGCATTCTACCATACTACTCATACAATACTTGCAGTATACCGTATGATTACTGTGCACAGTACTTTGCATGCATGGAATACTTGACCTTACTAAATAGAATAGCATGCACTGTTTGGTTGTATACTATACTACTATGCACAGTATACTTCATGTAGCGGATGGCGTTCAGTTATCACCTAATAAATAAAAATACAGGTGCATCTCAATAAATTAGAATGTCGTGGAAAAGTTCATTTATTTCAGTAATTCAACTCAAATTGTGAAACTCGTGTATTAAATAAATTCAGTGCACACAGACTGAAGTAGTTTAAGTCTTTGGTTCTTTTAATTGTGATGATTTTGGCTCACATTTAACAAAAACCCACCAATTCACTATCTCAAAAAATTAGAATACATCATAAGACCAATAAAAAAAACATTTTTAGTGAATTGTTGGCCTTCTGGAAAGTATGTTCATTTACTGTATATGTACTCAATACTTGGTAGGGGCTCCTTTTGCTTTAATTACTGCCTCAATTCAGCGTGGCATGGAGGTGATCAGTTTGTGGCACTGCTGAGGTGGTATGGAAGCCCAGGTTTCTTTGACAGTGGCCTTCAGCTCATCTGCATTTTTTGGTCTCTTGTTTCTCATTTTCCTCTTGACAATACCCCATAGATTCTCTATGGGGTTCAGGTCTGGTGAGTTTGCTGGCCAGTCAAGCACACCAACACCATGGTCATTTAACCAACTTTTGGTGCTTTTGGCAGTGTGGGCAGGTGCCAAATCCTGCTGGAAAATGAAATCAGCATATTTAAAAAGCTGGTCAGCAGAAGGAAGCATGAAGTGCTCCAAAATTTCTTGGTAAACGGGTGCAGTGACTTTGGTTTTCAAAAAACACAATGGACCAACACCAGCAGATGACATTGCACCCCAAATCATCACAGACTGTGGAAACTTAACACTGGACTTCAAGCAACTTGGGCTATGAGCTTCTCCACCCTTCCTCCAGACTCTAGGACCTTGGTTTCCAAATGAAATACAAAACTTGCTCTCATCTGAAAAGAGGACTTTGGAACACTGGGCAACAGTCCAGTTCTTCTTCTCCTTAGCCCAAGTAAGACGCCTCTGACGTTTTCTGTGGTTCAGGAGTGGCTTAACAAGAGGAATACAACAACTGTAGCCAAATTCCTTGACACGTCTGTGTGTGGTGGCTCTTGATGCCTTGACCCCAGCCTCAGTCCATTCCTTGTGAAGTTCACCCAAATTCTTGAATCGATTTTGCTTGACAATCATAAGGCTGCGGTTCTCTCGGTTGGTTGTGCATCTTTTTCTTCCACACCTTTTCCTTCCACTCAACTTTCTGTTAACATGCTTGGATACAGCACTCTGTGAACAGCCAGCTTCTTTGGCAATGAATGTTTGTGGCTTACCCTCCTTGTGAAGGGTGTCAATGATTGTCTTCTGGACAACTGTCAGATCAGCAGTCTTCCCCATGATTGTGTAGCCTAGTGAACCAAACTGAGAGACCATTTTGAAGGCTCAGGAACCCTTTGCAGGTGTTTTGAGTTGATTAACTGATTGGCATTTCACCATATTCTAATTTTTTGAGATAGTGAATTGGTGGGTTTTTGTTAAATGTGAGCCAAAATCATCACAATTAAAAGAACCAAAGACTTAAACTACTTCAGTCTGTGTGCATTGAATTTATTTAATACATGAGTTTCACAATTTGAGTTGAATTACTGAAATAAATGAACTTTTCCACAACATTCTAATTTATTGAGATGCACCTGTACATGTTTTGCATTTTTATATCAATTTATTTTTAACAATGTCTTAGCTTTGACTGTCTAGTCAAATAATGATTTTTAAAACCTTGAAAGACATCAAGTGCATACATATGTGGCAAACCGTATCCTACACAGTGTGCTGTAGTTGTATACTTTAAGATGGATCCAGATTCCATGAAGTCATCTGTAAGAATAGTAGTGTAGCCTGATATTCCAAACATTGTTTGATGTTATTTGAAATTTTTTCCCAAAAAATAAAAAATTAAATAAAAACAAAATGCACAAAAAAAGAAAAACAAGTGGCATCAATTATTGTTTGAAATGTTCAAATCATTTCTGCACTTCGATTCAAAAGTTTTGAAAAGTTTTGAAACAGTAGACATTTTTGTTCTTGAAACACATTGATGCTTCTCTTCACCTCGGATGCATTAAAGTGATCAACAACACTACCTTAAACATTAGTAATGTTGCAAATTATTATTACAGATTGAAATAACAGTTTTTATAATTGTATTTATTTTAAAGTGTAATTTTAACCTGTGATGGCAAAGCCTCATTTTAAGCAGTCATTACTCCAGTCTACTAAGAACATAATATGTTATGTTATCTATTAGATATTATTTTAATGTACTAATTTAAAACTCAGACTAAGAAACATTTCTTTTTATAAGAACAGTTGAAAACGGTTGTCCTACTCAATGAAGTGTTGATATCGCAATACATTATCTTTTTTCTGTTGCTGAACAATTGATTTACCCTTGCAAGTCATATTTTTGGTTTTAAAAATGACCAAAAAGAAACAAATCTCGGACCCACATTTTATTAGGTGGCCTTAACCACTACGTACTTAACCATAATGTACTTATTATGTACATACATGTTGTTGCATTGTAATTACATTTAAAGTACTTGCATTTAATTACATTTGTAGTTACACTGTTAACTTTACCCCTAACCCTGACCCCAAAACCTAACCCTAACCCCTAATCCTAACCCTAACCCTACCCTTACTCATAAACCTACCTGTACCTCAACCTCAGTAGCAGCAAATGTGGGAATTCTGCAGAACAACATGTAGTTACACAGTAAATTTATAGTCTTGTATGTATTTAATGTTAGTACACAGTAGTTAAGGCCACCTAATATAAAGTGTGACCCAAATTTCTCATCAGTATATATATATTTTTTTTTTTTTTTTTTTTTAATTTTGAGATGAGGCTATTCCATGTACTTGAAAGAAGAAATCAAACTGGATCCAATCAGGACAGAGAGGAAAGTGGGTGGCAAATAAATCAGAGTGTCTAGTTTGAGAAACAGACCACCCACAGGTCCTGAACTTAAAAGACTGAAGTGTAAAGGATTAAAAATGAGTATTATGGATGGATGAATCAAAGTTTAAGATGTTAAAGGTGTTGTTAGAAAAGCTTGGTTGGAAAATCTGTGAGAATTGTCCTACAAGCGAATAAAATTTTTGGGAAGTGCCGCAGAAAGCATGGGATGGAACTTGACCTAAAGATGTAGAATAAACAGCCTGCTTGAATGCCTGAGATTTCATTGCTGCAAGTGGAGGATTTTTAAATGAACAGAAAATTTGAAGAATACAGCATTTATTTAAATACAAATAGCAATTTTTAACATTATAAATGTCTTTCTTGTAATTCTTAATCAATTTAAAGCATCCTCTGTGAATAAAATTTCCTTTTTTCTTCAAAAACATAAACATTTCATAGTGAATCTAACTTTTGAACGGTGTATTGCATAATGTTTGACATACTATTTAGTTCTAAAAATAGTATGCAGTATACAGTATATCAGGGATCGGCAACATATGACACGTGGGCTAATCACTAACACGCGATCAATAGTAAGAGAGAGAAGTATTTATTTTATTTATGTTAGTCTAGCCCTTATTGTAATCCTTGGTCATGATCACGCAGTGTTTTTATTAAGTTAAGAGCTGAATGGTACCCTAAACACTATTAAAGTGTGATTCGTGCAAACTATTTGCACATCATGAGCTGCTGATATCGCAGCAATTCACTTTCGGGTAGTCATGCAAGTAAACCTGTCCTCTTTGTGTCGGTCGCATAGAGCAGAAGACTATAGCCTATATTATCTTGTTTTATTTGTTCCTTTTTGCAACACATGATGTAAATAAGAAAACACTGTTACCAATGTTCTGCACAGTGATAAATAAGGAAAATAAAAAATGGCACTTCATTTTAAAAAGGTTGCCGACCCCTGCAGTATATAATGAGCAGTATATAGTAAACATTGTGCTAGTATTCCATTCCAAACATTGCCAGAAACAGTCCACTGCCAGCACACAGTACTTAAAAACAAGTCTGTGCGGCATGGGCACTAGGGACCAATTTCCCATCCATCAATGTGACAGTGCCCTGAGAGAGTTGGAACACAGCCCTCATTAACACACACTACTGTCCTAACGCATTCTGTACAGCTCCCTAACAGCAAAACTAACACCACACTTCTCCCAAAACACAGTGGCAACAGTGTATGGTCCCCACAAAGCAACCTGTGTTTTGCATGCGAGGCATGGGGAAACTAATGTGTGTGTGTCTGTGTAATGTGAGTTGGTGTTAACACCGCTGGAGGAGTTCAAGGAAGGTCTTATCTTCAGGCAGCACACAGCACTGTGAAAGGAGTCTTAGTGAATCTCAGAACCTCAGAGGGGTTTAGGAGCACTCAACAACTTCAGGTTTGCTCCCCTTCAAGCCACTGACCGCAATATGCGTGCACACAGACCTTCTCCTATCTCTGCTCTCCATCACACCTGCTACAGCCTCTCCTTTTCCCGATTACCTGCTGCTTTCATTTTCTCAAGCTCAAACTCTGGAAAAAGTATGTATTAAAGCAATAACACAAGCAAGAGTGCTGGTATGGCCGTTTATCAGCACGGCTGTGATTCGGCCAGCTGAGTGTCACAGTTAATCACAGCCGTGCTGATATAAGTACCAAACAGCACGATTGCAAGTGTGATATTGCTTTTATAAAACAGCTCAATGGACATGCAATTAAACAAGTAAAGAAAAACTAAGAAACATCTCAAAAATCCTCGTTTTTGGAACTACGTTCTTATGCCACGGACCCGCAGTTGATAGTTCGAAAGATTTGCCCAAGCTTCCATTACTAATTCTAAAGTGGCCTGGAGAACTTGTAACAACGGCGTGTGTGTTTGTGTGTGTGAGAAAGAGAGAGACAAAGTGAGCGTGAAAGAGAGTGACTGAGAGTTTGATTACCTGCGTCTGTCGCAGTGATGAACAGTAATGCTGAAGCTGTAAATTTAACTCTATTCTTCAGCTGTAATGTAGTGTGGTACTAATCCACTCTGAGCATACTCCCTCTCACCAGAAACTCACTCATAACACAAAACATGGTAATTTGAAAGATGGCCATCTCTTGCCGTAAATGTGTAATTTCACAGGGATGAATCAAAATATATCTTGTTAATCTGGTTTAGAATGCCACAAACACAAGCAGAGTGATACAAACAGCAAAACGTCCGAATGCTGTTATGACTCCTTTATCAGCACTCTTTGAACACCTGTCGTCCAATCAGGAACCTAAGACCGGAACTAACTTTTGTATAAAATTATGTACTGTATATATCTATATTTTCAGCATTTTGATAATATTCGATTCAAATTTCCACTTGTAGGAAATGCTCCTATTTTGCATTTTTTAATACAAAATTTTCCATTTTAAATTATATTACCAGCACAACAATTTGAGTCAAAAGTTGAATTGTAAAATTAACATGAATTTCAGAATGTATTGGTATTTGGAATGTCCACTATTTGCTTTAATGACAGTTTGCACCCGAGCTAACATGGACTTCACAAGTTTGTGCAAAACCTGATGATCCATGTTTACATTAAATCATTAATCATTACAGCATGATTTGTGAATGTTGCATCTTGTGTGCTTCAATGGAAGCAAGGAAATCTGACCTTATATACAAATAACTTAACATAGTCACAAATTTGCTTATTTGATTAGTGACCTTTAAATAGTGTATCTTTTTTTTGTTTTTTTTTTGGAATGCCCTGTTCCCACTACTTACTATGTCCTCATGGTGGCGTGGTTACTCACCTCAATCCGGGTGGCGGAGGACAAGTCTCAGTTGCCTCCGCTTCTGAGACAGTCAAGCCGCGCATCTTATCACGTGGCTCGCAGTGCATGACACTGCGGAGACTCACAGCATGTGGAGGCTCATGCTATTCTCCGCGATCCACGCACAACTTACCACGCGCCCCATTGAGAGAGAGAAACACTTAATCGCGACCACGAGGAGGTTCCCCCATGTGACTCTACCCTCCCTAGCAACCGGGCCAATTTGGTTGCTTAGGAGACCTGGCTGGAGTCACTCAGCATGCCCTGGCAAGATGTCTAACAGTGTAATATGTGAAAACTTACAATGAAGCCCAGTTTTTTGTAGTCTCGGGTGTACATGGATTTGCGCTTCTCAATACTGCCGCTGTTGTTGGAATCGCACTCAACATCGAAAGCGATCCTGCGCAGCTCAAAGATGATATCCCTCTGAGCCTACACAAACAGGAATGAAAACGTATTATTACACTGCTTTCTGGAATACTTGATTCTGATTGGTCAATCGGAGTATACTGTAGTCAAATGGTTTAATGATCATTAAGCTGTATAACTGCCCTAATTGATCACTGTACCAGGCAATCTATTTCCTAATTAGCATTACTAGTTTCATATTGTATCATTTGATCTTTCTTCTCAAATAGTAAAATTATTTCAACTTATCTATGTTTCATGTCCGTTTATTTGGCAAGTAGCCTTTTAATAAGCAGGACATTACATTATCCATGTATAGCATATTTGAGAGATCAGATAGTTATTACAGTTATTATAAACAGAGACACACCTGGTCTTGCGGGTCCATTTTCGTCATCATGCGGTCCTCCAAGAGGTTAAAGGTCAAGACCTGCAGCACATAAAGCTGGTGGGCCATCTCATCATTGATGGGTTTGTTACTCCTGATCACATTCTGGAAACAAGAGAGAGACAATGGACAATATTAAGAATGGAGATTGTCTCAAAACCTTCCTTTATTTGTAACACCATTTGACCAATGAATTTTCATGACTTTTCCAGTCTTTCATGATAACTGAATAAGGATTTTTTTATTTTTTTTTATTTACAGTGAAGTTTTTGGTGTTACTCAGAGAACAGGATACAAAAGTTTAAGTCTTTTTAAATAATAATGCTTAATATGACATCGTCATATTAAAAAATCTCTGTTGTCTTTTGCTCTTGCTACAGTATACAGATCAGCCGAGCCTTACTCTGGTTTCCTTGGTGAATTTGCACATTTTCAATCAGATCTAGTAGTTAATGTAGATAGAGCTTTAATTGTTGGTGACTTCAACATTCACACAGAATATGAATTTGACACATTGGGATTAGCATTTGTCAATATTCTCAACTCTCTTGGAGTCAGACAAAATGTGACCAGACCAACTCATCGCATAATCATACACTAGATTGAATTCTGTCATGTGGAGTTGCTGTTGATACTATAGAAATTCTACAGCAGAGCGATGACATCTCAGATCATTACCTCGTCTCTTATTTGTTGCGATCAGCTAATGTCACTCAATCTACACCACGCTATCATTCAGGTAGAACTATTCTTTCAACCACTAAAGATAGCTTCACTAATAATCTTCCAGAATTGTCTCACATACTCAGTAAGCCAAAAAGTCTAGAAAAACTTGATGTAATAACAAAGTATAAATACAGTTTCTATAGCACTCTTGATAGTGTCAGACCCCTTCGGTTAAAGAAAATTAAAGAAAAAATCCTCGCACCGTGGTACAATGATCACATTCATGCTCTCAAGAGAACAGTTCGGAAAATGGAACGCAAGTGGAAGAATACAAAATTAGAGGTATTTCGCAGTACATGGAAGGATAGTGTCTGTAGCTACAGACAGGCACTAAAAGCTGCCAGGTCAGCATATTTTAGCAAACAATAACCACAACAATCCTAGGTGTTTATTCAGTACTGTGGCTAAATTGGTTAGGAATAAAGCATCGACTGAACCAGATATTCAGTCGCAGCACAATAATAATGACTTCATGAATTTCTTTACTGATAAAATTGAAATAATCAGAAATCAAATTGGAACTATGCAATCAACTGTCACAGCACCTCAGAAAACAGTGTCTCATAATTTTGCTAACGAGCAATTTCAATCCTTCACTGTCAAAGTTCATGAAGAGCTAACAAAACTTGTCAAAAAATCAAAAGCCATAACATATATGTTAGGTTCAATACCAACTAAGCTCTTAAAAGAGGTATTCCCAGTAATCTCAGAACGTCTTCTTAATATTATTAACTCCTCACTATCCTTAGGACATGTCCCAAGAAACTTTAAAATGGCAGTTATCAAACCACTTATTAAGAAGCCACAGCTTGATCCTACAGAATTGGTTAATTACAGACTGATTTCAAATCTATAATTTATGTTGAAAATACCAGAAAACGTAGTATCCTCCCAAATATGTTAATTTCTACAGAGAAATTGAATATATGAAGAATTTCATTCAGGATTTAGGCCCCATCACAGTACAGAGACTGCACTTATCAGAGTAACAGATGACTTGCTCTTATCAACTGATCGCAGCTGCATTTCTCTTCTAGTGCTTTTAGATCTTAGTGCTGCCTTCGACAGGATAGATCACGACATTCTCTTGACTAGGCTGGAGAATTATGTTGGCATTACTGGACTTGCATTAGCATGGTTTAGTTCCTATTTATCAGACTGCTACCACTTTGTATGTGTAAACGAGGAATTGTAAAATTAAACAAAAGTTAGGTATGCAGTGCCACAGAGATCAGTTTTAGGACCTCTTCTTTTCTACTTATACATGCTTCCCCTGGGAGATATTATCAGGAATCATGGAATAAGTTTCCATTGTTATGCCATCGATACCCAACTTTATGTCTTCTAAACCCAACAAAAATTCACAATTCTCCAAATTAGCAGAGTGTATCAATGAAATCAAATTTCCTTCTACTCAATTCCGACAAAACAGAGGTACTAATTATTGGACCAAAAACCTCTAAAAATAAGCAGCTAAAATATAATTTGACTCTCGATGGATATACTGTTACGTCATCTTCTACAGCAAAGAACTTAGATGTTGTATTTGATACCAATCTGTCCTTTGAAAACCAAATTTCCAATGTTTGTAGAACAGCATTCTTCCACCTGAGAAATATTGCTTAATTACGACACATGCTCCCTGTTGCCGAAGCCGAAAAACAAATTCATGTGTTCATGACCTCAAGACTAGATTATTGTAATGCATTACTGGGAGGATGTCCAGCAAGATCAATAAATAAACTTCAATTGGTTCAAAATGCAGCTACCAGAGTGTTGACTAGAACCAAGAAATATGATCATACTAGCCTTATTCTATTGTCGTTACTTTGGCTACAAGTTAAGTTTAAAATTCTGTTAACCACATACAAAGCTTTGAATGGTCTAGCTCCACAGTACTTAAGTGACCTTCAGACACACTATATTCCATCATGTTCATTACGATTACAAAATTCGGGCTTGTTAATAATTCCAAGAATATCAAAATCCACAAAAGATGGGTCCTGGGTAGCTCAGCGAATACTGACACTGACTACCACCCCTGGAGTCGCGAGTTCGAATCCAGGGTGTGCTGAGTGACTCCAGCCAGGTCTCCTAAGCAACCAAATTGGCCCGGTTGCTAGGGAGGGTAGAGTCACATGGGGGAACCTCCTCGTGGTCGCGATAAGTGGTACTCTCAGTGGGGCGCGTGGTAAGTTTTGCATGGATCGCGGAGAGTAGCATGAGTCTCCACATGCTGTGAGTCTCCGCGGTGTCATGCACAGCGAGCCACGTGATAAGATGCACGGATTGACTGTTTTAGAAGTGGAAGCAACTGAGACTTGTCCTCCGTCACCCAGATTGAGGTAAGTAACCGCGCCACCACGAGGACCTACTAAGTAGTGGGAATTCGGCATTCCAAATTGGGAGAAAAGGGGGATATAATAAAAAAAATTTAAAAATTCCACAAAACGAGGTAACTCCTTTTCATACTTGGCTCCTAAACTATGGAATAGTCTCCCTAACACGGTTCGAGATTCAGAAACATTCACTCAATTTAAGTCTAGACTAAAGACTCATCTGTTTAGCCAGGCATACACCTAATTTATCCATCAGCTCATAATTAGGCTGCTTTAGTTAGGTCTGCCGGAACCAGAAACATCCATCATGATCTATAACTCTGCATAAAATTGAATGGCATCTACGCTAATATAATTCATATCCCGAGGTTACCAGAGCCTGCCAGATCCAGCTCTGTTCCTGCTTGGTGTCGGACTCCACTGCTACGTGTCGCTGAAAGATGACGACAAACTACAGGTGGGGCCAGGCAGACATCACTTCAGTCTTTTGACTTCAGAGGATGAACTGATGCCAACTCCAACTGAAAGACATGGGGTACTTCATATGCCACTGCCTGAACCTTGGACTTAGGATGGACCCCACCGAACCTCACCGAAATGACCTGCCGGTTGAACTGTGATGCACCTCATTAATCTCTGCCTGCATCACTTTGTCTATTGATGGACTACACTCTTGAAATGGAATACATCATCAATACTTCATCAGCCAACTAACAAAGGACAATGCATCTATGTGAACTTCTGCAGTTAATCCAGGATGGACTTCAAAGACATTAGTCATTAATCTAAAAGTTCATAAAAAAATCTTTTCATTTTCTTTAAAAAAAACAAAACAAAAAACAATGGACCTTAACGCTTACTTAATTTACTTATTTAAAACCAAGACGAATCTGCCCGATTCCAGCCTTGCGGAAGCACCCCCAGATCATCACCGATCCTCCACCTGGTCGTCTAATGGTTAGACGGAGACCTGGAGAGGCCTTCAAGCCACAGTGTCTCGCACCCACTGTAAAATTTGGTGGAGGATCGGTGATGATCTGGGGGTGCTATAGCAAGGTTTGAATCTGGCAGATTCGTCTTTGTGAAGGACGCATGAATCAAGCCACGTACAAGGTTGTCCTGGAAGAAAACTTGCTTCCTTCTGCTCTGACAATGTTCCCCAACTCTGAAGATTGTTTTTTTTTTTCTAGCAGGACAATGCTCCATGCCACACAGCCAGGTCAATCAAGGTGTGGATGGAGGAGCACCAGATCAAGACCCTGTCATGGCCAACCCAATCTCCTGACCTGAACCCCATTGAAAACCTCTGGAATGTGATCAAGAGGAAGATGGATGGCCACAAGCCATCAAACAAAGCCGAGCTGGAGTGGCATAAAGTCACCCAACAGCAATGTGAAAGACTGATAGAGAGCATGAAAAGATGCATGAAAGCTGTGATTGAAAATCAGGGTTATTCCACCAAATATTGATTTCTGAACTCTTCATTAAAAATGAATATGAACTTGTTTTCTTTGCATTATTCGAGGTCTGAAAACATTGCATCTTTTTTGTTATTTTGAGCAGTTGTCATTTTCTGCAAGTAAATGCTCTAAATGACAATATTTTTATTTGGAATTTGGAAGAAATGTTGTCAGTAGTTTATAGAATAAAACAAAAATGTTCATTTTACTCAACACATACCTATAAATAGTAAATCCAGAGAAACTGATAATTTTGCAACAGTCTCTTAATTTTTCCAGAGCTGTATATTTATTTTTCAGGAATGGAAATCACAATTTAACTGTTCCATGTTCAAAATCGTTCCAATTGTTTCAAATATATTCCATGATATTTATAGTTTTTCCATGACCATATGAATCCAGTTGGAAATATATAAATTGCTGGAAGAGAGAATCATACAGAGGAAAGTGAGAGAGGGAGAAAGAAATAGTATACAGAAGAAATAGTAAGAGTAGTATAGTAGTATGGCATACTACCATCCTACTCATAAAATGTTTGCAGTATGTACTGTATACTGAGTACTTACAGTGAGGATGATTGAACGCAGCTGCTTCTGTGCTAAAATGTGAGCCATCTCCTACAATCAAACAAAACACAGATTCACATTTAATTCTCACACACATCTTGAACAACCTCTTCAAAAGGTGTAGCTCTACCAAAAAAAAATAAAAGAAAAAGCTCTTATAAAAAAATAAATAAATAAATAAATAAAAAGTCATGAATGAGTTCAATGACACTCGTCATTTACACAGGGTTCAGCACAACGAGAGAGCACTTACTGTTAGAGGACAATCAAGGATGTTCATACTGTCCTCATCAAACTACCATTATGAGCACAGCGAGGGCAAGAGATAATGAGAGAAACAGAGAATGAGGAAAGAAAAGAGCAAGAGGAGTAGAGAAAAGGCAAAGGCATTTTTGTTAACAGCACAGAAATGAGAGGTCAGCAAGTCAGCAAAACAGATCTGGAGAAACTGTACATTGACATTTAGGATATGAGGCTATTAGCTGCTGTAAGCATTTTTTTTTTTATATATAATACTACACATAATGTGTCCCTTCTACCTGACAGATAGCACTGAAATAGGTGTCCTGAGAGATCACACTTGTCTCTGTGACAGACCTAGGCTCTGTAAACAGCAGCATTTTATTTTGAAATGTCTAAAATCAGTGGACCATTAAGGATCAATGTGTCACTGATGGGTGACCACACCCTATTGGCTTGTCATGTGATTGACATTTGGACATGAGTGGAGGATGAAGGAAAATGAGCAGAGCCCAAAGCTGAGAAAAGAGTGGACCTTTATGTTTCACGGGCATTTTCATTTTTCATGTGAACAGATGCTGCTTATATGCCATGTTTTAGCTTATAACTTCAAGAAAAATAAACAGAACATAAAATAAATCGCATATCATTATTTAGAGGATGCGATTATCTTTCAAATGAGCCTACAAGTACTCTGATGCATAGATCATTAGATAATCCAAACTAAGCACTATGTAACATATGGCCACCACGTAATGGTGCCAAGTAAATAATACAGACTCAATGATGCAGACTCATTGAGTCAAAAGGCACTCATTCTGTGAAATCTCATTACTAAAATCATGTCTGTGTGCTATGCAAACCTTAAGTCATAGTTGTGTTTGCATGTGTAATTAGTTCTTATGTGCAATTATTATGTTTTATGTGTTTGGATAGGCTTTTGGACACTTGGAGACATTTTTGTACACTAGGATCAATTATATTTGTAATGCTATAACTTTTGATTGCTTTGTCGTATCAGCACAACATTTTTCTCAGTTACAGTTGACATGATTGGGGACAAAACAATAGCAGTTTTTCGGAGCCACCTTATTTACACCCAGAGATATATAATGTCATAACAGAAAAGAAAAAAAAGTAACACTTGACCCTCCTTGTTTTTATTGTCGAGTATCAAGCCTTTAATTTTGTGCATGCCACTGAAACAGGAAATCTTTAAAAACACTTTCAGAGCTTAAAGGGTTAATGAGCACTGTGAAGGATGTAACTGAATGAAAAACGATGACAAAATATGAAACTATAGATTTTTTTAAAGTTGTTGATTAAACGTATAGAAACAATATATTTAAAAGTACAGTGCAAAATATTCAGACATGCACAAAATTAAAAGTATACAAGCAAAGCATACAAGTTCATATAAAACGGACGAACGGCTTCAGTTGAAGCATATACTGTATAATCGTTTAACAACTTCAGAGCTCTAGGTAGGTCTGTCTTTAAAGGTTTATAAGTTGCCGTTAAAAAAATAAATTTCCCTATAGAAAAAAAACTAATGGAATTATTACTTCCATAACCAGACTGCTGCACTATATATAGAGCTTTGGGGAGCAGGAATTTGGACCAGTGATTTTTCAGTGGAAGCTAGCCAGCTTGATGCATCGAAAATAGAACATTTGTCGAAATTCCTTGTTAGAACAAAAGATGTGATTTATAACTTGACACTTTGTCATGTCAAGCCTGATTAGGACACAGTGTCACTCTTTAGTTTAGACAACAACAAACAAATGGAAAAAAACAGGAAATGTGGGTTTGTGTGTGTGTGTGTGAGTGCTGTACCTGTCTTTTTTCCTCGGGGGCTTTGAGGAACAATGCATTAATCACTGCGATGGTGTAAGTCTGAATGTCCTGATCCGTCCTGTTCCCAGAGAGATTAAAACAAAATAAAACAGAGAGAGCAGCAATTAAATCAACTCTATTAGTCCATTAAATCATGATGGACGGAGAGGGAACTAGCCATAGCTCCATACCCTTGTAGGTGAGGAATGAGCTGGCCAATGGTGATTTCTTGAGCCACCTTCTGGTAGAGATCTTGACTGTTGAGCACCATAGATTCCAGGATGGCCAGAGATCTCTGGAGCACTGCAGTGTCCATGGCAGATTTGCAGACATAACTGGCAATCTAAAGATGAAGACACATGTCTTTGATTGTTAAGGATAGCTGGCATAAGACCAGCCTCAAGGATATAGAGTGTAAATAAACCTGTACTTTGGAAACTACAAAAATAAAGATTGCCACAACAATAGAGAAAATTCTAGAAAGACTTTAGAAAACCAGGGACCTTAGTCTGGGTAGACAGCATATTTAATGTGAAGGAATGTTAAGTCCTATGCTACAGCCTTCTTTTAATTTGCCAGTCTTCTGAAGCCATATGAAAGCTTTGTGTGAGATAAAAGACCAAAATTTAAGCTGTTATTTACTAAAAATCTTGACATCCGCTCTAGCTGACACGTTCATGAAAGAAATGTAGTGTATTCTTCACGGACAAACTGTTCTTTTTGCATTTAGTTATTGTTTTATTTTTACAGTATTGTATTTTTGATATATTCCAAAAATACATGTACATTTATATACACATATACACACACACACACACACACGTATTTTTTTTTTAAAGTTTAAAACCAATAATGATATTCTCAAAAAAAAAAAAAAAGCAGAAAATTTATATATTTTTTTTATACAGTACAGTGCAAAAGTTTTAGGCTCTTGTGAAAAACTTTCAAAGTGAGGATTTCTTAAAAAATGTATGACATAAATTGTTTTCATTAATCAATTAACATCATACAAAGTCCAGTAAACAGAAAAAGAGCTAAATCAATATTTGTTGTGAACATGTTTGCCTTCAAAACAGCAACAATTCTCCTAGGTACACCCGGACACATTTTTTCTTGGTTGTTGGCAGATAGGATGTTCCAAGCTTCTTGGAGAATTCACCACATTTCTTTTATTTATTTTGGCTGTCTCTTTGTGTAATCCCAGACTGATCCGGTGTTCAGTGGGGGGCTCTGTGAGGGTCATGCCATCTGTTGCAGGGCTCCCTGTTCTTCTATTCTAATCTTTTCTATTTGCAAAAGTAATGTTTGTGAGACTAAAATGTATATTTCCTATTGACACACTAAAGTATCAGATATAAATAACCATCTTAGGGGGCCTGGGTAGCTCCGTGGTAAAAGACGCTGGCTACCACCCCTGGAGTTCGCTAGTTCGAATCCCAGGGCGTGCTGAGTGACTCCAGCCAGGTCTGCTACGCAACCAAATTGGCCCGGTTGCTAGGGAGGGTAGAGTCACATGGGGTAACCTCCTCGTGGTCGCTATAATGTGGTTCGTTCTCGGTGGGGCGCGTGGTGAGTTGAGCGCAGATCCTGCTGTGGATGGCGTGAAGCCTCCACACGCGCTATGTCTCCGTGGCAACACGCTCAACAAGCCACGTGATAAGATGCGCGGGTTGATGGTCTCAGACATGGAGGCAACTGGGATTCATCCTCCGCCACCCGGATTGAGGCGAATCACTATATGACTACGAGGACTTAAAAGCGCACTGGGAATTTGGCATTCCAAATTTGGGGAAAAAGGGGGAAAAAAAAAATCAAAAAAATTTATAAATAAATAACCATCTTAAGATGGTTCATCTTATGTCCCTAAGACTTAGTGCTGTGTGTGTATACACATGTGTGTGTGTGTGTGTGTATATACAGGTGCATCTCAATAAATTAGAATGTCGTGGAAAAGTTCATTTATTTCAGTAATTCAACTCAAATTGTGAAACTCGTGTATTAAATAAATTCAATGCACACAGACTGAAGTAGTTTAAGTCTTTGGTTCTTTTAATTGTGATGATTTTGGCTCACATTTAACAAAAACCCACCAATTCACTATCTCAAAAAATTAGAATACATCATAAGACCAATAAAAAAACATTTTTAGTGAATTGTTGGCCTTCTGGAAAGTATGTTCATTTACTGTATATGTATTCAATACTTGGTAGGGGCTCCTTTTGCTTTAATTACTGCCTCAATTCGGCGTGGCATGGAGGTGATCAGTTTGTGGCACTGCTGAGGTGGTATGGAAGCCCAGGTTTCTTTGACAGTGGCCTTCAGCTCATCTGCATTTTTTGGTCTCTTGTTTCTCATTTTCCTCTTGACAATACCCCATAGATTCTCTATGGGGTTCAGGTCTGGTGAGTTTGCTGGCCAGTCAAGCACACCAACACCATGGTCATTTAACCAACTTTTGGTGCTTTTGGCAGTGTGGGCAGGTGCCAAATCCTGCTGGAAAATGAAATCAGCATCTTTCAGCAGAAGGAAGCATGAAGTGCTCCAAAATTTCTTGGTAAACCAGTGCAGTGACTTTGGTTTTCAAAAAACACAATGGACCAACACCAGCAGCTGACATTGCACCCCAAATCATCACAGACTGTGGAAACTTAACACTGGACTTCAAGCAACTTGGGCTATGAGCTTCTCCACCCTTCCTCCAGACTCTAGGACCTTGGTTTCCAAATGAAATACAAAACTTGCTCTCATCTGAAAAGAGGACTTTGGAACACTGGGCAACAGTCCAGTTCTTCTTCTCCTTAGCCCAGGTAAGACGCCTCTGACGTTGTCTGTGGTTCAGGAGTGGCTTAACAAGAGGAATATGACAACTGTAGCCAAATTCCTTGACACGTCTGTGTGTGGTGGCTCTTGATGCCTTGACCCCAGCCTCAGTCCATTCCTTGTGAAGTTCACCCAAATTCTTGAATCGATTTTGCTTGACAATCATAAGGCTGCGGTTCTCTCGGTTGGTTGTGCATCTTTTTCTTCCACACTTTTTCCTTCCACTCAACTTTCTGTTAACATGCTTGGATACAGCACTCTGTGAACAGCCAGCTTCTTTGGCAATGAATGTTTGTGGCTTACCCTCCTTGTGAAGGGTGTCAATGATTGTCTTCTGGACAACTGTCAGATCAGCAGTCTTCCCCATGATTGTGTAGCCTAGTGAACCAAACTGAGAGACCATTTTGAAGGCTCAGGAAACCTTTGCAGGTGTTTTGAGTTGATTAGCTGATTGGCATGTCACCATATTCAAATTTTTTGAGATAGTGAATTGGTGGGTTTTTGTTAAATGTGAGCCAAAATCATCACAATTAAAAGAACCAAAGACTTAAACTACTTCAGTCTGTGTGCACTGAATTTATTTAATACACGAGTTTCACAATTTGAGTTGAATTACTGAAATAAATGAACTTTTCCACGACATTCTAATTTATTGAGATGCACCTGTATATATATATATATATATATATATACACACACATACACACACACACACACACACACACACACACATATATGTATAGCGCAATACTTTTTCTCATGATATTGTATCAATACTTATGATCCATGTATTGATATTTATATTTAACTTTTTGTGAATTCATATCATGTAAACACTTGGCACACTGTTACTTCCAAATCAATTTCATGAGCTCATCAAGAGACAAAAATTTTATGTTTCGAGCTACATGCTCTTCATCAGACATCAGTATATAACTGAAATATACCCAAATGAATTGGAACTAAAATTAGAAATAATTCATATTCTAATCAAATTATGTATCACAATATATCAAATCGTGACATGTGTATTGCAATATATATTGTATTGTGAGGTGCCAGGCTTATGTGTACCACAGAAGAAAGAAAGTCATATGGGTTTGGAAATCATTTAGGATGAGTAAATAGTACGATCGAATTTGTGTTGTTCTGTGAACTATTTCTTTAAGGCAGCATAACCCATTGAACACGTTGAAGGGACCGTACTTCCATCCCTCACAGCCTTGTTTTCATTTGTGTCAAATAACATATGGTGTGTACTCTGACTAAGGCCCATTGCTGTCATTGGACGCACCTTTTTGATGAAAGCCACAGAGAAGGTGTCCCAGGAGACGATGCCATGATCCATGAGCTCCACGAAGGCGGTCAGTGTGAAGGAGAGCAGGTCACCAAAGCTATAAAAGACAAGATAACAGCCACTAGCCATGTATCTACTGCTCTACAGCACAGAAAGAGCAGCTAAGCTTCAGCCGAACACAGCGATAGGGAGCGAGGGGTCAATAGCTGCTACAGAGAGTGAGCCAGTGTTGGAGAACAGCACATGGAGGCAGCCCAGCTCAGCTGATGTCCCTTTCCTTCAGAACAGCAGTGAATGCCAGAGATTTGGCAGCAGAGGCAGTAGTGGAATTGCACTAGCAGAGATGTACAGTGCTTTCATGCAGCTGCTTGTTTGGGACATTGTGGTAATGGTGATTTTGCCACACAAAGAATACACTAGTCCTAAAGGAATATTCTAGGTTAGATATAACTTAATGATGCATTCAATTCAACTCACAACTACCTGCTTGGAAAAGTGCCATGGAATGGCATTTGAAGACAGAATTACAACTTGGAAATGGGTGTGGAAATCCTCAACTTCGATTTTGCCAAGATGCAGATGCACAACATCACACAAACAGGGAGATGTCCAAAGTTTATGATGAACATTCACTTCTAAGCAAATAAAAATCATCAAAGATTCAAAGTTCCTACATTACGTGATAGTAAAACCTGATTGCCAAACGTTTGCAGAGACAGCTATGTGAAACACGGTAAATTATCTTTTGTTAATCGTACACCTGTTGTGCACTTACAATATCTGTCTATGGGGAAATGTACAACAATGCCACAGAAGCTGTCAACAGAGCTAAAATTTTATTTAACCCAGAATATTCCTTCAAGTCATAAGGTCTTACTTTAATGTTTTAAGTAATACAGACCTCTTCTAAATCAAAGTCTCTCTAAAAATTCTGCCCCCTATTGGTACAAATAACTCAGTACATGCCTTGTCTTAGTTTATCAAAAACTGAAACAAAAAGTAAAACTTAAAACATAAGATACCATAAGACTGCTGTGATAAATAACACAAATTGCACTTTACAAAGCCAGTTACAAAAACATAAAGACAAATAATAACATTAACGTAAAAGAACAGAAAAGGTAAAATCTGAGATGTGAAAAAGAAATGATTTAAAAAAGTTGCTTGTTGATGTGTTGAATTTTCTGAGGGCAGCAGGGAGTTAATTCAGCATTTGTTAGACCTCAGAGACATTAGTTTGAAAACAGCAATCTATTAAATGTACCATTGGGGAAAGGAAGCATTTGCAGCTGGAATTGGGCAGAACTCTATAAAGAATTACCACGGTGAGACAAAGAGAGGTTTTATCTCCCAAATAACACAAAGGGCTATTTAGAACGGTTTTTAAATGTGATGTGGTATATCTCAATAGGAATATGACCCTAGCTGAGGTCACAGGTTGTTGACAACTAATCATTTTAGAGGGATCCTGAGCAACAAGATATTAAGCAACAATTAGTGGTTTGGAAACACTGTATCTGCTTCAAAACAGTTAAGTCATTTACAGGTTTTTGGGTCACTCTCATGAAGCTCTTTAAAAAAGTATGATTTTTTTTCTTCTTCCATAGAACGAACATCCACACACCAAAATTAGACAGTGACCAGTGGCTGTCAAGTTCCAAAAGAGACAAAAAAGTATTATAAAATACCATAACTCATGCACGATGACTTTAAAGGAATAGGTCACCCAAAAATGAAAATTCTCTCATGACTGACTCACCTTTAATCCATCCCAGATGTGTATGACATTCCTTCTTCAGCAGAACTGAAGTGAAGATTTTTATAAGCAGATTTCAGCTCTGTTTGTCCATACAATGAAAGTGAATGGGTGCCATTAGACTGCTGGCTGTTTGATGGTTCAAAAGGCATATTTAGGCAGCATAGAAGTAATCCACATGACTCCAGTCGATCAATGAATGTCTTCTGAAGTAAACCGATAGGTTGGTGTTAGAAACAAATCGATGATTAAAACGTTTTTAACTTTAAATCATTGCTTCCGGCAAGCGCTGTATTTCTGTTTGAAATGACCTAACTCTCCCGTGACGTTCGTTCCTCTGTTGTATACAAAGCGCGCTTTCGACTTCTCTCGTGAACGTGCCATTGCGCTTACGTTACTGATGCATCAACTGCTGGCAGGAAGAGATTTTTTTAAAGTTAATAAAGTTTTAATTATTTTATTTTTTTACACTAACCTATCAATTTGCTTCAGAAGACATTAATTGATCGACTGGAGTCTTGTGGATTACTTCTCTGCTGCCTAAATATGACTTTTGGACTGTCAAACAGCCAGCAGTCTAATGGCACCCATTTACTTGCATTGTATGGACAAACAGAGCTGAAATGTGCTTACAAAAATCTTCACTTCGGTTCTGCTGAAGAAGGAAAGTCATACACATCTGGGATGGCTTAAAGGTAAGTAAATCATGAGAGGATTTTCATTTTTGGGTGAACAAACACTTTAAGGACTTAAAGTTTAGTCTATTCCTCTTGCAAATCTATCACATGGGTTTAGAAGACTTGAAATATAGCAGGCAATTTGTATGGACTCTCTTTATGGTATAATGTAGTGCATTTTTGTCCTTTTGGAGCTTGACATCTATTGGTCACCACCTACTTTTGTTCAAGCAGCATGAACATTCTGTTAAATATCTCTTTTTGTGTCATACAGATTTTGAAAGACCTGAGGGTGAGTAAACAATAACAGAATTTAAATTTTTGGTAAACTATCTCTTAAAGGAGCATAGGGCACATAGTATTTGATGAATTTGTGGTCTCGGCTGTGAACAAGACCTAATCCTTAAGGAGTAGTTGCAAGAAAGTATGTGTCCTGTGAAGTATGTGCCAACTACATTAGATTTCTGCATAGATCAGGTCCTCAAATATACTCAAATTAATAAAATCAAATAAAAATGTCCTTATCGGTAGGAATAGAAATAACAAAAAGAAAAAAACTCCAAAGTTTCCCAAGTGTGGTTAGTATAAAGCTACCCCAAAAGCACAGAAGTTGCCCAATACCACATGCAAAAGAAAGAATGAAAGCTGATTTGGTTACATGGAAGTAAACATCCAAAACAAAACCAGAAAATGAACAGAAAATGGTAGTGAGTGCAGTGGTTGCCAAGTGTTCCCATCGGTTTGATTGGTTTTGAGCACTGAGGCCAGAGCCCAATCATGCAGACACTCAGCCCGGAGATTACAGGGTAAGAGACAGGGAGTTATCCAGCTCAGGGGGAGGGGCTTACCAGGGCTTCATTATCTTCTGTAGTTTCTGATACCGTCTGAAAAGATTTAAAAACTTTGACGTCAGGGAGACAGAAACACTTACACAGCCTGGGTCCAAATATTCCATTATGAAAATTACAACCAAATTATGGAAAATCTGTGGAAAGGTTACACAAGGTTTAAAATAATATAAAATATGTCTTAAACCTCCAGTTATGCATGAGCTGAGAGAATAAAAGTTGCTAAGAAAAATTCACTCAAGCACAACACTTAAAAAAAAACAAAATGTAAAAAAAATCCTAAGAGACACAAAGCATGCAAAGCACAACAATAGAAATAGGAAAAGCACATTGCAAATGAACATAATGTCGCCTTCACACTTACATTTAATGCACAACATGTGCAGAACTCCCAATATAGGCAATGAGTAAGTGTAAAGGATTACCAAAAGTATCCATAACAAATGAATATTCTTTATAATTATCTTGTTTCATCACATGGTCCTGTCAGCAGGGCTATGATCAACATAATATGACTCACTGTGTGAGACATTATGCCCACTAAAGCTGAGGCACATTGCCTGTTTGCTTTGTCATTGCCTGACCTAATGACTTGCACTCTACTTTTAATGACTGCCTGGCAGGGGTGTAAAGTAATTGAGTAAAAATAATTAAGTATTATTTTTGGGGGATTTTTATTTAAGTGTAATTTAAACGGAATACTTGTACTTTTACTTAATTACATTTCCAAAGAAAAAAATAGTACTTTTTACTGCTTACAATTGTTTTTTTTTTTTTTTACTTGAAAAGTACACTTACAATTTTTGTAGATCATTTTCTTTCGTTTTACTGGATTAAAGCCGCCTTTTCACTGCATCTGATAAACGACAGACCAGAGGTCAGTCATTCCAAATAGAGTGTCGCACGGCAGCTGTGTAGAGTTCCGACCATCTGAAGAGGCGGAATTTCTTATCTGATTTGCGCTTCGGATATGTTAAAACATTTGCGCGACTAGACCACATGTGACCACCTGACTGAATGTGGCATATTCATTCAAAACTATGAGCACACAGTTAGAAACACTGACGGTTTTTGTCTTAAACTTTATTCTAAACACCTGCTACTTCTACAGATTGATCAGTTATGAAGTAAAAAATTATCATTCACGTTGCAAATAAACATAAAACAAAAGGCTTTTGTAATTAAATGTGTATTGTCAATTATTTCTACACTTGACTTCATATTTTAATCATATCTATGAATTTCTACTCCCTATTTGTTGAATTGTTGTTGTTGTTAGGCAACTATTAATTATAATAACTATAAAACCAGCAAAGATAATTATAATAATAATACAAATAATGGAATATGAGTAAATATTAATCATGAATTTTATTGAATTCATCCATCTGCTCAACAGCAAGGTTTGTTTGGTAGCAAACCTCAGAAAACAATTCACAAATCCAACAACAAAGCTTATTTTTATTTGAATGTTCCGGGTTCAATACAAGTTGAGCTCAATCGAAAGCATTTGTGGCATAATGTTGATTACCACAAAAATGTATTTCGACTTGTTCCTCCTTATCTTAAAAAAAAGCAAAAGTTGTAAGTGCCTCACTGGAACCTCGATTTTTGCTTTTTTTTAAAGAAAAGGAGGAACTAGTCTAAATAAATGTTTGTGGTAATCAACATTATGCCTCAAATGCTTTAGTTTGAGCTCAACTTGTATTGAACATGGAACATTCCTTTAAAACTAAACCTAACTGATAGTGTCATAAAAAGCAAATGTGAGATGAAAAACAAAATTTCTGAAACAACCACGTCATTTTGACTTGTCTACTCGTGTGCTCTTCAGGACTCGTACCCCGGTCCTTTTTATTGCATATGCAACTCTCTATCAGTTGAGCTACCGCACAGTTTGATCACACTTAAACAAGCTTTTTAATGTAGTTGTTTATGTAATGCAAACGTTAAAATGAGTCATGCGCTATAGTAAAAGTGTTTATATGTCATAAGATAGCATTGTGTGAGGAACAGAGCGAAAAGTTAGTGTTCATGAACTGATAATATGTCATTTTACTCGTTCATTCCACCAGGAAATTGCTGTGTTACGTACAACAGGCCACATAAAAATAATTTAGCAAAAATGTAGTAATTGTAACATGATTCTTTGACCAGGCTGCAAATGCCACTGGGGGAGAAATATGACATTTGTCAGAGACAGTAAAAAGGTGACTTAACAAACCAATCAAATTCATCAACATCCTCTCTCACACAGTCTCCTCTCATGATTTCATTCTGGCTAGGAAAAAAGTTACTTTTTACTTTTTCTTTTTTTTTAATTATTAAGAACAATTTAATATGAATACTTTTTTACTTTCACTCAAGTATGTTTTTGGCTAGATACTTGGACTTTTAATTGAGTAAAATTTTCACTCAGTATCCATACTTTCACTTAAGTATAATTTCTGAGTACTTTTTACACCCCTGCTGCCTACATTGTTGTGTGTCTGACAAATCCCAGTTTGAGATTGCCAACAGCGCAAGCTTGGAAGGTGCCACAAGTAACTTTTTGTTTATGTTAAGTTTTCTGTGGCATTGTAGAAATGTCTGTAAAACTTTACAATAAGGTTGAATTCAACAACATTGGCAACAGTAATATAATAGTTAATATGAACTAACAATGTACAATACTTTTTAGCATTTATTATTCTCAGTTAATGTTCATTTCAAAATACACTAATAGTACATGTTTTGCTTTTAAAGTTGTTTACATTAACATTAGTTTATGAAATATGAACTAAAATGAACTAACATTGAACAGTAGTATTTTGATAAAAGAGCATTAACCAAAATTAATAAATGCTGTGAAAAAAAACATTGTTCGTTCATGATAACAAATGCAATAAATAATGTTAACGAGTAAACTGTTACCGAAATATCATATTCACAGGTGAATTTGTCACCCATTATTAACTATCTCTGCAATTTAACAATAATAGTAGTTACCGGATAAAGTATGTAATATTCAGCTAGTCACATGAACAACATTGTGGCCCCTAAGAGATTAAAGTTGGCAGGTTATCATGGTAGATACCGTAACTACACCATTCTTCGGGCAATTCTGACAAAATAAACAGTTTTGCAAACAACATATAAATCACAAATATTCCAGTATATTGATATACATCTAGAGCCTTCATCTCATATGAGTGTGTATATTGCTTTAAACATATCTGCCAAAAGTACCATTAATTTCTTTTTAACTTTTATCAGCAGCCTCAAACAAAGTGCTACTGCAGCACGTGACCAGTAGAGGGAGCTACGCCACTAGTTATTCAATCCTGTCACCAGCCACATTCATGCCCCATGATGTAATCAAGCCCAGGCCTGGAGTACTTGCTCTGTACCCTCAAGAGTGCTGTCATGCTCAAGTCTTCTGAATAATCGTCGCCTGGTCAGTGGCTAACAGGAATTCACGGCAAGAATGCAAGACAGTATGTGCTTGTGTACATGTGCGTGTCCACTTGGATTCTTAACGGTATGAAAGGACTTCATAGAAACCCACACATAGGCTCTTTCAGGTCAGGAGCTGTTGATACAGAGCTGCTTTATAGAAAACATACCCATGGAAATTATTTCCATGGTCAACTCTCCAGTGCACTGTGATGTAGAAACACCTCAGTTGATGGCACAGAGTTATAGTAAGTAAAAACGCAGCTATTGATTCAGCTAGTTAAAACCAACATCCCTACGGCAACCTAAATCCATCCAGCCAACACAGCACCAGAGGGAAATCACTGCTGCTCACACAAGAAAATTAATGAATTAGGCAATTCAGTTACATTTTATCCTCTCTGACTGAATACAATGTGAAATTTGCGGTCACAAAATGTAAAAATTGTTTTAATGTAATGACTAATGTAAAATAACAACAAAGAATACTTTACAGGATTTATTAATCTTGGTTAATGTTAATTTCTAAGTATACTAATACATTTTTTAACATTCCAAGTTGTATACATTAACATTAGGCAAAATATTATGAATGAACAGTAATTAATCAGAATCAGAATCAGCTTTATTGCCAAGTATGCTTACACATACAAGGAATTTGTCTTGGTGACAGGAGTTTCCAGTGTAAAACAATACAAAAACAATACAAAAACAGCAGCAAGACATAGATAATAATAAAAAATAACAAATAATTATACACATACGTACACACACAGACACACATACATACACACATATACATACGTAGTGCAAATCTAATACAAATCTGTTATCTGTTATGTACAGCGCAATTTTTTTTTTCTTTTTTTTTAAGGAATGAAAATGGCAGAAGAGGTTTGATGTGTTGGATAAATATAAAAAAGACTAAACTGTGTATTGCACATAGTTATTGCTCAATGGGGCAATTTAAGTGTTCATGAGATGGATAGCCTGAGGGAAAAAACTGTTCCTGTGCCTGACGGTTCTGGTGCTCAGAGCTCTGAAGCGTCGGCAAGAAGGCAACAGTTCAAAAAGGTAATGGGCAGGGTGAGTGGGGTCCAGAGTAATTTTTCCAGCCTTTTTCCTCACTCTGGAAGTGTAGGGGGGCAGGGGGCAACCAATAATCCTCTCAGCAGTCCGAACTGTCCTTTGTAGTCTTCTGATGTCTGATTTCATAGCTGAACCAAACCAGACAGTTACTGAAGTGCAGAGGACAGACTCAATGACTGCTGAGTAAAACTGTATCAGCAGCGCCTGTGGCAGGTTGAACTTCCTCAGCTGGCGAAGGAAGTACAAACTCTGCTGGGCCTTTTTCACAATTTAGTCAATGTGTGTCTCCCACTTCAGGTCCTGTGAGATGGTAGTGCCCAGGAACCTGAATGACTCCACTGCTGCCACAGTGCTGTTTAAAATGGTGAGGGGGGGGGGTCAGTGTTGGGGTGTTTCTCCTAAAGTCCACAATCATCTCCACCGTTTTGAGCGTGTTCAGCTCAAGGTTGTTTTGACTGCACCAGACAGCCAGCTGTTCAACCTCCCTTCTGTATGCAGACTCATCGTCATCTCGGATGAGGCCGATGACAGTGTCGTCTGCAAACTTCAGGAGCTTGACAGAGGGGTCCTTGGCGATGCAGTCATTGGTGAAGAGGGAGAAGAGTAGTGGGGAGAGCACACATCCCTGGGGGGCACCAGTACTGACTGTACAGGTGCTGGAAGTGAATTTCCCCTGTCTCACAAGCTGCTGCCTGTCTGTCAGAAAGTTGGTAATCCACTAACAGATAGACATGGGAATAGAGAGTTGGTGTAATTTATTCTGGAATATAGCTGGGATGATGGTGTTGAAAGCCGAATTGAAGTCCACAACAAGGATCCTTGCATGTGTCCCTGGTCTGTCCAGATGTTGCAGGACATGATGCAAGCCCATGTTGACCGCATCATCCACAGACCTGTTTGCTCGATAAGCAAATTGAAGGGGATCTAGAAAGGGTCCAGTGATGTTCTTCAGGTGGGCCAACACCAGTCTCTCAAATGATTTCATGACCACAGACGTCAGGGCGACGGGTCTGTAGTCCTGTGATTTTTTTTTTTTTTTTTGGGACAGGAATAATGATTGAGCTTTTGAAGCAGCATGGGACTTCACACTGCTCCAGTGATCTATTGAAGATCTGTGTGAAGATGGGGGCCAGCTGGTTAGCATAGGATCGAAGACATGCTGGTGAGATGCCATCTGGGCCTGAAGCTTTCCTCGACTTTTGTTTCCGAAAGACCTGTCCCACATCATCTTCACAGATCTTAAGTGCATGTTAGCAATGAACAATAGTATATTTAAATGAAACATTAACCTAGATTAATGCTGTAAAAATGTTTGCATTGTTAGCTCATCATACCAAATGCATTAACCAATGTTTGCGAATTACACCATATAGTTAAGTGTTACCAAAAAGGGACTAAAGTTGCATATGTTTAAACTGACTTTATAAAATGTGTTGGTTGTTTTCCAGCAGAGGACTTCTATGACATTTTTCACCCTGCAGTTTCAAATCAAACTTAAAATTGCATATCTAACCGAATCTGAATCCAAGCCTAGCATTATTTATTCATGTTCACAGAAACTTAGATGAGCTACTGTTGTTTCTGATGTTTATTTCTATGGTAAACGTTTTTTACCACTATTACTGTGGTCTAAAGTTTCTTCCTACTGCATACTGTAACGTGTTGAAATGTTGTTTATTGTTATATTGATAAGAGATATTAAGAGAAATTTGTTGTGTTATGCATTTTACTGGGTTGTAATGTCTGGCATTGAGAGCTGTCCCTGAATGTTTCATGTATTTGTGTGTGGGGATGCCTCGCTCAGGGCGTGCAAGGGGTTAAACTGTGGGCAGAAGGGGTTCACCGCTGTTTCAAGTGTGGTTCTCCAAACAGTTACAGAGTGTACGGCATGGCTGTTGCCGACAACAGCCTTCAATAAACACTGTTTATGAGATCGACCTCATGCGTCTTCATTGTGAAGCTACATTCGAAATCCCTTTTCTGTAAACACCTCATGACTGGCGCCTGGTGAAACCAGAAGTGGATTTGAATACACTCGCTAAACCAGAAATGAAACCTATGCAACTAGCCCATTGTTTGAATAAAATCCAGGAATGTGTATTAGGGTACTTGACATGAAATACTTTTATACTTCATCTAATTGATCTTTTTAAACAATATTTTGACAATTGTTTTAAAATGACTATGAATGCAGGTTTTATGACCTCATAACTGAGAGAATATGTGAAATATTTGTATAAGTAAAAACATTTGTACATCTGTCACACCGAAAGACTATTTAAAATAAGCGAATAATAGGGAAAACATTTGTGAAAAATGTAAATGGTAATCAGTTACGGGATCTAAGATTTACATTGTCCCTTATACATTAATAAAATGTTGAATCTAAAATTGATTATTTAACTTAACACGGCGTCTAAAAAATGTGGTGCTCCTGCACGAGACCCTAAAAAAACCAAAAAAAAAAAAAAAACAGTAGCTGCGTCCGAAACCGCATATTGTCACAGTGTATACTCAGACTCGAGGATGATGTTTGAACCCAAGCAGGTATTTACTGACAAACAAACAAAGACAGCACGTAAGTGATGACGTGACAGTACTGGGTTGCAGTGGAGATAGTTTACGTGATGAATACTAATGCTGATAGAGATGGTGATTTTCCTTGAGGTGGAGGGTGTGCAACAACGAAGCTTGCGTTGAGGAGATGGACACTGGAGTCGCTGGAGAGGAAATGTTTGGAGTAGAAGAGTCGCTGGAGAGGAGAGGAATCGTGATGGTGTTTAACGCTGGAGATACAGGTAAGTGAGTCTGTACACGAAGTTGAGACCAGACACAGAATGGAAGGGGAGTGAGGTTTATATAGAGGGGTTGATTGATGCAATGATTGGATGCAGGTGTGGGTGATCAGTACTCAGGAGAGTGAGAGGGTTGAGTGAAATTGGTAGGTGGGTCAGAAGGATCCGTGACACACAGTATGTACTGTATTTGATGAAGGATGCACTTATCTGCCGGCAAAACAGTACGTTCTTTTAGGTATGCATGCAAATAGTATTAATAGATTTCGGACATACTTCATATGTGGACATGGGCATCATCTTGTGACCCAAATATATGATGTAATAAAAACAACTGCGAAAACTATCTGCTTTGGTTTTGTTAAACAAGCACCATTTATGCACAAAGGAACAATTATCTTGGTATATATAGCAATTAGTTAAGAAGAGCCATCCGCCCTGCAATTCACCACCATTCCTTTAAATCCAGTGTTTTGAACATGACGTTGCATCAGCTAATGAGGGATTATGGGATCGTTAAGTGTCCTGTCCATCCGCAGTTAAAAATCTCACCGGAAATAGTAGGTCATCTGGGTATTTCTCACTTATTGCTTCATGAATACTGTGGATTCGGACATACCACTCCATTGGCATACTGTTCTATGTATAGTAAACAGTATAGTACAAAATTATGGATATTCGCAGTGAGTGAGACATGGCGCTATACAGTTAAAGACGTCCATCTAGCGCATGTTTACAATTGAAAAACTGCCCGAACAATGCAAAAACATATTTGTGTGAGCCACCCCTTGAGTCAACTACCCATTAAGAAAGTAAAAGGGCCAATTTTGGTTTCATGTTGACTAATTTCTAGGGAATGAAAGCGGTCATCTGTGTGGACCGTATTTGAAGTGGAGTTGTGGTAGTTTATCTTGTTTTACCAGCAGGTCCACATGAAGTTAGACAACCTTGTCTTTCCTCAAACAATTTCTTCCCTCTAGCTCATTTCAGCTTTGTATATATATATATATATATATATATATATATATATATATATATTCCCGAGAATATATAGAATATATATATATTCTTTATTGCTTTCTTATTCATTGACTTTGCGTCTAAATATCTTTCTAAGTTCTCTTTTTTCTAACTTCATGTTTCTGTACTCCATTGCTCTCTCTCTCTCCTGAAGGCAGCTTGTGTCTGCTGGCAGAGCTCTGCCGCCTCATGGGAGCATAAGAGTTGAAAAAGCTCTAGCTCAGCAGATTGTCTATCCCCACTTTAACCTTCAACTAAGATGGCCCTCATGGCCAGGCCACACGGCTGCTTTATATCAGAGAGGAGACTGAAGGAGAGAATGAAATGTATACTCTTCATTTATTATTAATATGCCTGTGTCTACACAATACACAATCTCTGCACCTTATTCAGATGGTGCATCTCTGTTGAATGAAGGCACATTGTTGTGTTGTGTTTCAGGGCACATTGCTGTGTTGTTGCATTGTGCTGTGTTTAAAGCTATGTTTTTTTTTGTGTGTTGTGTTTGAGGACAAATTGTTTTGTCATGTGTTTAAGGGCAAATTGTTGTGTTATGTGTTGTGTTATGTTGTGTCTGTGGGAAAATTGTTATGTTTGAGGGTAAATTGTGTTATGTTGTGTCTGAGGGCAAAGTGTTGGGCAAATTATTGTATTATGTTTCCTAAGGGCAAAGTGTTGTGTTATATTGTGTTTTAGGGCAAATTGTTGGGCAAATTGTTGTGTTATGTTGTGTCTGAGGGCAGATTGTGTTATATTGTGTATGGGGATAAAAGTTTTGAGATATGTTGTGTTTTAGGGCAAATTGTTGGGCAAATTGTGTTGTGTTGTGTCTGAGGGAAAATTGTGTTATATTGTGTATGAGGGGTAAACGTTATGTGTTACATTGTGTTTGAGGGCAAAGTGTTGTGTTGTGTCTGCCCTTACGAAAATCGACAGTTCATGGCAAGTTTGCCACAAATTCGCCACTGATAATTTTCACATGCAAATGAGCAGCAAATTGTCCATTGTTGTCAAAGGTTCACCACTACCAGCGAAGAGCTGCAAACTTCTGTCAAACATCTGCGGTGAAGCTCATTTGCATGTGAAAATAACAAGTGGCAAATTTGCTGCAAGTTTGCGGCTAATTAAATTTTTTGTAAGTGTTAGGGAAAATTGTTGGGCAAATTATTGTTTAACATATCTTGTGTTTGGGGGGAAATTGTGGTGTTATGTTGTGTCTGAGGGCAAATTGTTGTGTAATGTTGTTTCTGAGGGCAAACTGTTGTATTATGTTGTGTCTGAGGGCAAATTGTTGTGTTATGTTGTGTCTGAGGGCAAACTGTTGTGTTATGTTGTGTCTGAGGGCAAACTGTTGTGTAATGTTGTGTCTGAGGGCAAATTGTTGTGTAATGTTTGAGGGCAAATTATTGTGTTATGTTGTTTCTGAGGGCAAACTGTTGTGTTATGTTGTTTCTGAGGGCAAATTGTTGTGTCTGAGGGCAAACTGTTGTGTTTGAGGGCAAATTGTTGTGTTATGTTGTGTCTGAGGGTAAATTGTTGTGTTATGTTGTGTCTGAGGATAAACTGCTGTGTTATATAGTGTGTGAGGGTAAATTGTTGTGTTAGGTTGTGTCTGAGGGTAAATTGTTGTGTTATGTTGTGTCTGAGGGCAAATTGTTGTGTTATGTTGTGTCTGAGTGTAAATTGTTGTGTTATGTTGTGTCTGAGGATAAACTGCTGTGTTATATAGTGTGTGAGGGAAAATTGTTGTGTTATGTTGTGTCTGAGGGTAAATTGTTGTGTTATATTGTGTTTGAGGGCAAATGTATGTGTTATGCTGTGTCTGAGGGCAAATTGTTGTGTTATGTTATTTCTGAGGGCAAATTGTTGAGTTATATTGTGTTTGAGGGCAAATTGTTGAGTTATATTGTGTTTGAGGGCAAATTGTTGAGTTATATTGTGTTTGAGGGCAAATTGTTGTGTTACGTTATTTCTGAAGGCAAATTGTTTTGTTATATTGTGTTTGAGGGCAAATGTATGTGTTATGCTGTGTCTTAGGGCAAATTGTTGTGTTACGTTATTTCTGAGGGCAAATTGTTGTGTTATATTGTGTTTGAGGGCAAATGTGTGTGTTATGCTGTGTCTGAGGGCAAATTGTTGTGTTATGTTGTGTCTGAGGGCAAATTGTTTTGTTATGTTGTGTCTGAGGGCAAATTGTTTTGTTATGTTGTGTCTGAGGGCAAATTGTTGTGTCGTGTTGTGTTTGAGGACACATTGTTGTGTTGTGTTGTGTTGTGTATGGGGGAAAATGTTTTGGCGTATTGTGTCTGAGAGCACATTGTTTTGTGGGTGTTCTTTGATAACCAAATATCGCTGAACAACTTTTTTGGAATTTGAAAACAACATCTAAAATCTCATTGAGATGTTTAAACAAACAGAGTACAGTGCAAATCATTGGCTCTTTATTGTTAAATTCAGGCTTTTATTGTCTTAACCCTGCTAACAGGACAAACCAACGAGTGAACACCAAGAGCATCTTGATGAAAAACAGTTATAGGATGAAAGGTAGCCAGAAAAAAAGATGAAAAAAGTGACTTACTCTGTGCCGCTCTCAACCATCTGTGTGAGCAGCGAGATGCCGTCTAGGTTGATGAACTCCTGAGCGAAGGTGATGTCTCGTGAAGAGTTGGCCAGATCCTTCAGAGCGTCCAGCTTCATGTCCATGCTGGAGGACTGGATGCGCTCGTGCAGCTGCTGGGCCATCTGGGCCTGTTACCATGGCCACAGAAAAGGCGTGTTAATGAACGGGTGACAGATCATCATGTAGGAGGTCATGCCTTTAGTAACACGATTCAAGAAAGTGGACGAGAAAGCTGTGTCCTAAATGACGCACTATACAATCCACTTACAATATACAATATATGCACTCTGCCAAGTAGTGTATGAATTTTCAAAGTGTAGTATCGTTCCAAATGGAACACTTAACAATTTTTTACAACAGACGCATTCACTGTTTAACAGCTGATGGAAGTGACGTTTCAAAGCATGCAATGCGTTCCCGCTGCTTTAGCACATTTGCCCACCTCAGTTTAACACTTTAATCTCAAACAGTGCACATATTCACACAGCGTGGGGTGATGGTAAAGCATTCGACTTACATTTGTAAGGTGCTGTCTTCACTGAAGTATAGTTGCTAGATTATCCATTATTTACAATTGTTTTGTCAGATCCGCATCGCTGACAGGTAACACTCCGTTTTGGCGGTTGAAGAGGTGCATCTTTTTGTTGCATTTTCAGTGTTAACACACAAACATCGCACTACTTACACTAGAAAATGACGTAGAATAGCGCAGAAGTGTGCAGTCTGGGACGCACCTAAAATCACTGGCTTGCTGAATACCAAATGATACCCTCATTACTGAGTATTAAGCTTGTTAGTGTATCACCTAAAAGTTTTAAATATTTAAAGGGATAATTCACCCAAAAATTAAGATTCTATCATCATTAACTTACTCTTATGTTGTTCCAAGCCTGTATGATTTACTTTCTTTTATGGAACACAAAGGTGATGTTCAGACACAATTCCATTAAAAAATAAAATAAAAAAGTTAAAAATTAAAAAATAAAGGTCAACATTTTTCAAAATTGTGTTCAGAAGAAAGTGATATTGGTTTTGAACAATGAGGGTGAGTAAATGATCGCAAAACTTTCATTTTTGTGTAAACTATCCTTTTAATAGTGCATCTTTTATCCTTTAGGATCCATTTGGTTTCTGTTCAGTTTTTTTATGTATAATTTCAGTGTAAATGAGCAATAATAAATTATTCTGTACATTCAGTTCTTAGAAATGGAAAGCTACTTTCCTTCAGGACTGTTTTATTGCCATTTTGATCTCTCATCACTACAAACTTCGTATATGCATGGATAATTTTATTCTCCAAACCCAATATTTTAATTACACCAATGTAAGCCTGGTTATAAAAAGTTAACCCAAAAATGAAAATTCTGTCATCATATACTGACCCTCATGTTTTTCCAAGCTGGCATGTCTTTTATCAGTGGAATATTAAGGCTGAATTTTCCATATAATGACATAATTAAACTAAATGGAGACTAGGTCTGTCAAGCTCATAAATTGACAAAAAGCACCCTAAAAGTCATAAAATATCCCATATGACTTATGCGCTAAATTCCAAGTCTTCAGAAGTCATATGATAGTTTTTTATAAGGAACAGTCCAAAATTAAGCCATTATTCACTGATAATCTTCACATCCAGTTTTTTAAACTTGGTTTTGAGACACGAGAACCAATGCTGTGTCACTGATGTCAAACCTGGTGCATGATAACTTGAAGAATAAAGTTTGAAAATGACTTGAGAGCTACAGTGGAGGTGAAGATTGTCAGTGAATAACAACTTAAATTTCACTGTATGCTTTCATTGTATGAAAAAGAATGCGTGAACATTCTGCTAAACCTCTCTTTTTGTGTTCCATGGAAGAAAGTCATTCATGTTTTGAATTATATGAAGGTGAGTAAACGATGACAGAATTTGCATTTGTCAAACATGGCTAGTGCAAGAATGTGTGGTGCAGAATATCACAGGAGGAGGAACAGCAATTGTTGTCATTATGCTAGAGGGGACCATTTAAAATGTCACAGACATCAGCTTTAAATATCATCATCCCCAAGCTGCAAATTCAGATGGGTCATCTGAAAGCCACTTTCTGAATGACATTACCATTCTAATATAATATGTGGCACAAAACTTGCACAGAAACCTCATTTCTTGACAGGTCACGCAAGAGTGTTTCTCAGCTTCTGACACTTTAGGAAGCTTTGGTAATGTAACCTTTCACCCCTTGCATTTGAAGGATTACAGGAGTCAGATGGAGTGGGAGGGGGTTCAGAGGTTAAAGGCAGTTCCTTCCCACTGATAAAGCCCTCAGAGACCTGAGTTAAAAAATAAATTCAAATTTGCTACTCACAGCAGATGTAGTAAGCCGCAGGATGGAGCCGTTTTTGATGTTGTTGCGATTCTGGGTTAAAAAGAAGATATGTTGTTACGGTTTGGGATGAGGTATCTTTTGAAATTAGCTTAGTAATGCTTGGTGTTTTTGAGATGTAGTGGTGTATTAAACCTTTTCGGTGATGTAGAAGTTGGTGGAATCAGCATTCTGTAAGGCATAGGTTTCAGGGTTCGGCAAGTTCCACCTAGAGGGGATTCGGAGAAACATCAGAGATTGCTATTTGACGAAGTCTGTTGCCATGTAACAAAAAACAAAAAACAAAAAAAATTACTCCAGCATAAAGAAGAAAATGAGAAAAGTCTGTAAAATTCATGTTACTTACCCCTCACAGACTTCTTTAATGATGGCTGAGAGAGGCTTTTTCTGCAAAACAAAACTTTTGACTTATTCTTCCAGACCAGGAACTGATATTCTACCAAATGTCCTTACAGCTAATACACGGTCTTCATATCCAACAATAGTGTCACATTCACATCAGTTTCTACAAATACTGACCATACGTTTGGTTGTGTCGAATGTCAAAGTCAAGGGGATATTCAATAAACTAATATAAATGTTTCAACAAAATATACATTTCACATTTTTGCTTTTAAACCCTCTAGTAAACTTGCCCGATTGAAATCCACTGTAAGAGCATTACTATAAACACAATATTTGTTTGAACTGAACAAGTCAAAATTATTCTCTGTGGTTATTGACAACATGCCAAAGATTCTGTCTACAGAGCTAAACTTGTATTTACTCCAAAACAATGCTTTAAAGCAAGCATACACCATTGAGCCATTTTTCATAAACATAAATATACAGTATACAGTATTTCCAGTGAAGTTGATGCAGATATGTGCAAACAAGCAAACTTTTCTAATGACAAAAACATTAGTTATAGACTTGGACCTTGCAGGTGTAAATAGGAGTATCAAAGATGAGACCTCATAAATGACACTATGGCACAGAGATGCAAAGAGTGAAATTGTGACAGTTAATACAGTTAGAGAGCAGTGAATCTCTTGGCCTGTGACCACTAGCAGCAGGTTCACAGCCACAGGCATATGGACAGGCTATTCTAAGTTATGCTATTGGCATTAACCTGGTCTATCTCCATGAGTTTGGGAAAGGCCCCCGGCCACTCGATGGCCACCTTCAGGATGTCTGCTGGGGGCGGCATGACTGCGCTGACGGAGGGTGTGGCCTCTCACTGCTGCCTGGCTCTCATCCAAGCCTATAGAGGGAGACAGAGAGGGTCATTTTATGCATACCAGTTATTCAAAAAATCTTCTCTTTATCAGATAAACGATTAAACATAGTAAAATGATTGCATTCAACTGAGAAATAGAGATGAAAGACCATTAAATAAATAAGCTTATTGCTTTCATATTCTGAATGCTTGATTATTATTGAGACACCCTTCATTCATAAAATCCTTTGCGTGTTTGTTTATTAAATATTTTGAAAAATTTGATTATGTATTAAGTTACCAACATGATCACAGCACTCTCAGCTTTATTTAACACATTTTGTAAATATATTCCGCAGCTTTTCTCATAGTTTCTCCAAAAATCAGCACAGAAATGTAAAAAATAAGATGTAAATAAAAAAAAATCTGGAACTGGCCATATTAAACTATCCCATAATATTATGGAATTATGTTTTAGATTTGTTCTTGCTATACTTTTTTAAAAAAAGTAAATGCACATTAGTTATCTAAATATTATTCAAATTCAGCCTTATCGCTCAAGATCAACTAAGGATTATTTATGAAGCAGAGTATTCTACTGTAGTATTGTAGTATGAAGCCGAGTATTCTTACACTCAGTTCATAAAATAAAAAATAAAGAAATACATTTTTAAAATTGTATATTTCAAAGTAAAGTGTGATATAAAATATATTTGAAATAAATGACTTCAAGTTCTCTGTAAATAGTTAATTTTCTATTATATTCATTTTCTTTAGCCACGTTTCTCTAACTGATCTATACATTTCTTCCTTCCCGTCCACCTGCTTGTTATTTTTGCTGCGACAACTTAAGACACCAAATATTTGGTTAGAAAACATGTTTGACCTTGGGGTCAAAACAGAGAGCTCTTTTTGTAACTAGATAATATGCTGATAAGAACCATAAGCCTTAAAATTGTAACTGAGGAACTCAAAGAAATTCACAGCTTTTGACTTGAACAGTGTCACTTTGAGAGCTCCACACTGAGAAAAAAACATAATGACAAATCTTAGTGGCAAGTTAATTGCTGCAATATATCGTATAACTTCTTTAAAATAGATTTACATGTGTGTGATTACAGTACAAGTATGAAAATTTTAATGGAGAATATTTTTAGGGGCCCTAATATTACTATATTATATTATATTAGATTAGATTAGATTTTCTCCCTGAAGTCCATTTCTGAATGTTAGTCCAGGTTTCTTGCAACGAAAACAATTTGTAGTTTGTTTTTAAATGACTATTGTCTATTGACGATTGAACCGGCGTAGTTCAAGTCACTTTATACTGAAGTGTGGTATATATGCAAATGTAGGCAGTCATATGTTAATATATCAATGTTGCAGTATCATTATCCATTGTGATTTAACTACTTTTGATAAATGATTAGTTTTTGCAGCTTAAGAGTTAAGAGTAAGTCTATATTACACATAAAAAGCATCAGAGCATCAGTGAGACAAAAAAAAAAAAAAAAAAGTGGAACACAAACTTCCTTGTGCAATCCCACTTACACATGCGTGGACATTGTATTTTGGCTTCACTATACGTAACGCATAATTACATTTCTTTAAACCATCTGATCTCAGTTCAGGAGACTCTGGGCTGTCAGTAAAGGGTTAAACTTTCGATGGACAAAGTAATGTGACGAAACAACATGGCGCCGATCATAGCAGAGTTTGTCTTTGGGAGAAACGCCAACAAAACTACAACTGGTAAGAAACCTAATTAAGTTTTTACATTTAAAACTGTCTGAGTCAAATGATTAGTCTCTAGTTTAATCTGATAAGCCATTTTTTTTATTTGAACAATTTAATCGCAAAACGTTACACTGCTAAACACAATGTACACAAATGTGTACAATAGCATAAGGTTTTCATTGGAAATCCAATATTTACTGTGAATTTTCAAATTGAGAAAAAAAAAAATTTGCTTTCGGAGACTTTATATGGATTTAGGATAAAAATACGGAGTATTTCGAACTGTCCTGAGACTAGTGCAGGCAGAATGGAGGTTAAGTCATTCACTTAATAGGGAGCAAGGAAGCATCCTATAGCTTTCCTATGAAGCCAAGTGCATTTAATCCAAACTTCAGATCAAAAGTTCAGTTTCAGGCTGCAGATGATGTTTGAACCATTCAACATGATTGGCAGACATGGGACAATGGTAATCAGTACTTAGATTCAGAATTTATAATAGATAATTTTATTTTAACATGGTTGGCAGTGATTGGACGATGCTGGCCATTATTTGTATCAGAATTAATTATGCTAATTTCTGATTGGTAAAATGCTTCAGCACTGGCTATCACTTGTTTGACAGTGCAATGAGAGAACACTGAGATTTTGTTGCCAAAATAGAAAAAAAAAAAATATTGTAACAAGTCAAATCAAGTCAAATAATTTTTATTTGTATAGTTTATTATTTGTTCATTTCCCAATACACATTTTTCCAAAGCAGCTTTAAAGAAAATCAGTTATAATGTCTGTAATGTCTCAAAAACTTAAACAACCAACACTCCTGGGAAACATAATAAACAATTTGATAAAAAAAAGTTTTTTAAAAAATAAACTGACTTTCTATAGCTTGGTATAATTTAAAATTTCATAAATTAGTCCCATTGTCCACATATGTGGACATACATTTTTAGGATAACTAATTGCTTTAAAATTAGTTTTGGCATGTTTATTAAGTGCTACTATTTACAAATAATAAAAAAAAGAAATGGAAAATGCATACAGCAGTCACGCTAGTGTCTCAGGAGGATAAAGCACATTATCAAATAAGGCTAACACATTTGCATGTTGTCAAACTAATAGAAGTTAATTCCAGAACAACTTTTCAATTAAATATCACAATATTTAATTAATAACTTTGTCTAAAATACCATTACATTTAAGTACAATAAAACAGTTAATCCTCTCTTTGAATAGGTTAGATTAGCTGAAAAAGGAAACTGACATCCACTAAAGCCCTGTATAAATTATTCAGTACATCTGACAGTTAGAATAGTGCGGATCATCGTTGGTCCTTGTGGATAAACCCTGTTACATTTTTAATCCATCGTTCCATAATGCATGGGGATGATTCTTGGAGGGAAAACAAGAACACATGCAGCCAGTGAAACAAGCATTCATTCAAGCCATTCAAACAAGCTGCCATGTCACTCGCCTGCCATGACTCATCCCATAATACTCTCCACAGACACTACCCAGGCTCTGTTGCTATGGCAGCTGTTCCATTCGAAGTTTACAGGGCGGTTGTCTTGGAAATGTTTGTTTCATTACTTGTAGGAAGTTTCCATATTAAAAAAATGTCATGTCGTATGACAAAAGTCAATTCATTTCGCACAGCTTTTCTTCAAACAGACAGAATATCTCACTCTTTCAAACATTTAAACTTTTTATTAATTACTGTATTATTAAAATATTTGTACAAATTTTTTAGAGGTACTGCTGAGGCACCAGAGTCTTATAGAGACTTGGGGCTGGGCTCTTTTGACCAGTAAGCACCCTATCAACCACCCAGAGCACCTTTCAAATTGCATAACAACATGCTAAAAACCACTCATAACACCTTAGAAACCACATTGCAATGCCCTGGCAACCACCTACAACATCCTAGCTTTGTGGCAGTGAGTTTTTCACTGAAGAGCTCCCCTTACACTTTCTTCAGAACATTTAAAAATCAAGAGAGATCAGAGATGAGATTATATAAACTATAAAATACACTGAGAAAAATAAACAAATTGTGATGAGTCAGAAATAGGCAACCTTTGTCCACAGGAGCACAAGGTACACTTTTTTCCCCAAAAAAGCAAAAAGCTTTCTTTTAGCAGTAGGGTAAGGGGTTAGTGCTAAATTATGTCATGAATCACCTAATGACTATAATTATGAAAGTTGTCTGGCTTGATGAGAATTATATATATATATATATATATATATATACCAATTTTGGTGGCTGTAGGTGAACATGGGGGTGCTATAGAGGCCGTCACACACACATTTTAAAGAGACCCACCCCCCCACATGCGTAAACTTTGGCCCTGACCTAATGGCAATGACTCTGATGTGTGTGCAAAATTTCATGACATTTTAAGCATGCCAAGAGCCTAAAAAACACCCAAATACAGGAAGAAAGGAATAATAACAATTAATGCATTGCCATGGCAACTGTATTTAAGATATCAAAATATCCCTTTAAAAATTTACATCAGCAGTGTCTTGACATTATTCTAAAGAATGTTGAAGCAATTCATGTAAACATAAGAAGGCTTTTTCAAATCTGTCAAAAATGCCATACTTCCTGCTGCCAATTGATGGTGCTATGACCATGACACATAATAGCCACATTAATGTGATCAGCCCCCATTACCAAACATACAGCTGAATTTTCATCAAAACCATACAATGCACACAGAAGATGTAAGAAACTTCCTGTTTCCATTTTTAGCCATAAATTTATTGGTTCGCCATGGCGACACCGTTCAAAATATCAAAAATCTGTTCGCAGTTTAGCATCTAAAATGTCTTGGCATGATGCTGCACAAAATTTGGTGCCAGTCACATGAATCCCCTAGGAGGAGTATTTAAAAGTTCAGAACCTGCTATTTTCAGAAAATTCAAAATGGCCGACTTCCTGATGGGCAGAGCTAATGACTGAGTATGAAAGTTGTTTGGCTTTATGAGAACTATATACAGGTATGTACCAATTTTGGTAATGGTAGGTGAAAATGGGGGTGCTACAGAGCCCCCCTTACATGCCCATTTTCAGGGGCACACTACTTTGTCATTCGTCCATGCAGTCATGTCCGTAAGCTGAGAATCAAGGTCTGGCTGTGTGTTGAGAAGCGAGAAGCAAGTGCGACAGCGATAGCTGTTCAGTCAGTCCAGTCGCGGTTTCAGGAGTCAGGACAGCAGCGGAGAAATATCCCTCTCCTAATTGATTTAACTGTTTGTTTTTACTGTTTGGCTATGCTTTAATGAATCGAACATTACTTATGTGTACTGATCGCAATGTGTTTATATGTTTTGTTTTTTTCAGTGAAGTTACTATTATATACTTCCTAATATTCATGACTTCTGAGTATTTTATAACATTGCTGCAGTTTCGTGTTTCACAAATTGTGTCTCTAAATGTGTGTGCCGCTGTTTTCTCAGGCTATTTTTTTCTCTTCTTTTTTTTTTCTTTTTTGGCCTAATGGTCTAAACTTTGCAAGCAAGTAAGCAAGCCAATAAAGTATTTTTGGAGCAATAAGTCCATGTACGGACACTTGCCATTTTATCCTTTAAGCAGAGAGCCCATTAACAGATCTAAAAGTCACTATACTGTAGGTACAAGGGACATCGCTGGACATAGTTTTCATCTAATACATGACAATTACTTGCTTCTGTCACACATAACAGCTTCCTGTCATGTTTACACACTCTACTGATCGGTTAGGTTTAAATAAGGGGTTTGGGTAAGGGCATAATATTAATAAGCATGTCCTTGACACCTTGCACGCGAAACTCGCGCTTACTTCTGCATTACACATCCAGGCATTTGCACGTGATGAAATCGTAAGAATTCATACCAACGAAATTGAACGAAATCATATGAAATAGCTAATTCGTAAAACATGTACAAATTTACATGAGATCGGGCTGTGCAGTTTTATGCTTCAACCACTAGAGGGCCAAAAGTTACATATCACTTAATAGATATGATGATAACGGTAGCAACAGTGATTTTTTTTGTCCAAATTGTGCAGCCCTGTGATAAAAATGTATCTCAAATTACTTTGACTTATAATAAATAATGATAATAATAATGATGAATAATCATGATTAAAATTTTTAGCAAAATTATTGTGATAATCATTTTCAACATTATCGTGCAGCCCTAGTGTGTGTGTGTGTGTGTGTGTGTATGTGTGTGTAAGCAAAAGCAATCATCTGCCATGAGAAGTGATTCAGTTTGTACCACTGAAAGCACTCAACACAGAGGTAACAAATGATATACACTGTCACTGAAATGTGGAGTTTAGCTGTCGAACAGACCTGAAAATGTTGTCACCAATATGTCGAGCATTCACATCCATTTTCTGTTCAAAGCAACGGGTTGTGTTAGATTTGAGGCCCGCTTTCCTGATAACTGCAGGAGACACATCTTGCGGTTACGGATTTGATTTCCCTAGAAACAGACTTAGTGAAATGCAGGAACGGTACATTCTAAACAGCAGACAGTCAAAGCTCTTAAGCTACCACGGGAGTCTGTCTTGGGAAAGGTGTGTGTGCTGTCTGTATCAGAGTCTGAACTGTCATTGTGCACTGGTTCACCTAGTTATCACTCATTTGTAATATTATGTATGGACTGTACAGGGTGAGTAGACTAGAAGTTTTTTACAGTACGGAAAAGAGACGGGCATTCTGCTAAATAACTTTTTTGTAATCCAATGAAGAAAGTCATGCGTTTGGAGCGAAATGACAGAATTGTAACTTTTGGGTAAACTGTTACTTTAAGTTCACGCCCCTGAATGTGGTAATGACCTTGAATGATTGTCTTTCTATTTCTCCATTTCCTTTTTTAAATTTTTGTGCATTCTACCTCTTTTTATTTGGTCTCACTGGTTTGGCTGTACTACAAGAGGATCAAATATATACAGGCACAAACCTATTACAGCATTCAAGTATAAGTGGTTTCATTCCATATGAATGTTGACGAAACAGTGAAAAATAAAATGCTGGATATGTGGATATAACCACAAAACCATTAGGACACTATTATGTAAGGTGCCTTCACAAAAACCAGGGCTCTTAAAGATAGAGTGAAAAGTAGTTTTGGTTAAAGTACTTACAGACACATTATCTATCACAAGTTGCATGAAAATCTACTAAACAATCCTGATTTGACTTGGAAAAAACATTTTGGTTGACATGGATATTTTAACTGAGCCTACAATAATGTTAGGTTCTGTACAAAGGGAGTGAGAAAGATAACACACTGACAGACAGAAGGGATTTGATTTCTTCAGGGGGCTTCATAGTCTAATCAGTCAGACAGGCAGAGGAAGAGATGCTTCTCTCTGTTGGGGAGCAGGGACACATGGCATTGCCTGCTCTTCCATTCAAATCCCTCCAGCACTACATAAATTGCTGAATTAATCACTCACTCCACCACCAGCTTCCTCTGAACATTTAACCTTAACCGTGAGGAAACATGAAGTTGGGAAACACTTTACATTATAGCATAGCAATACTATGTTTTATAGACATATAATATGGTAACACCATGTTTTTGGACAAGTTACATTAATACCATTTTTATGGTAATGCCATTTTATTTATTTTTTTGGTCACGTAGGCTAATCTGGTAATGCCATGTTTTTGAACATGTACCGTGATACCATGTTTTTTTAGACAAGCACTATGGTAATGTCATGCTTTAAGATATGCATACCATGTTTTTAAGATATGTACTTTGGTAATGCCATGTTTTTGGACAAGTAACATGGTAATACGATTTTTATTTTTGGTCATGAAGGCGACTCTGGTAATGCTGTGTTTCTGGACATTTATCATGGTATTACCATGTTTTTGTAGACATGTACTATGGTAATGCCATGCTTTTTGACATGTTTACCATGATTTTTAGACATGCACTATGGTAATACCATGTTTTTGGACATGTACCATGATAATACCATGCTTTTAAGAAGCGTTCTATGGCAATGGCAAATTTTAAATCAAGAATTCAACAAAAACTTAATGTGATGCCAATTATTTAATTCAAACTTTTATATTTAGAATTTAATTTAGAATTTTTATATGAACAGTTAACGGGTGGGCGATATGACCAAAATCTTATATCACGGTATGAGTAATTTTATATCACGATAAATATATAGATCACAACATAGTAAAGGTTTTCTGTAAAAATCAATAAAAATTGGCTTCCTCTTTATTTGGAACAAGACAAACAATGTCAAAGTAAATAAATAAAAATCAACTTCTTGAACAAAATAAATATGTAAAAATAAATAAATAAATGACCAAATAGAGTTCATCTTTTGGCTTTCAAAATATTCTTTTGCTTTCTTCATTTTGAGGTGGTAAAACAGATTGCTTGTTTTACGAATGATTATCGTCGTGCAAAACCGTTTGCAGATGACATTTTTCTGCTCTGTACACTGTCACACTTGTTTTAATAACAAGCTCCTCTTCAATTTATTGACCTGTTTGGGAGTTGTCCCATTCTGTTGAGATTTATTTCTCCATTTGGGGTTTTCCTGGGTCAAAAATGATTGAGCAGCTTGAGTGATCCCGATCTTAACTCTCCTGTCTGTGGAGCACAAATATCGGAAAGCCTGCTGGATTCACGTGCACATTTGCGTGTCAGATGTGAAGAATATTCACGCTTTTAAAATGCCAAACATGCGATGAAGGTCACAATTCACTTGGGCAGCTACAGAAAATTGTTCAATGCCAGAAAAACCCTGTCCATGTTTCTTCAATTGTCTCAGTCTCGCGTGAAGCCCTGCCCACTGACAGATAAGCCCACGCTGCGCACATGGATATTTACATATCGCACTATAACAAAATAATTATTTTCCATCCAAACAGAAAATGAAAATAAAGAAGAGGCTTAATTGTTCAACATGATTGATTCTGAAGCCTATCCATCACACATTGCTTTGCCCAATTTAGTCAATAATTGATCCAGGTGCTGTTTAATAATTCCTGAGGTAATTTACTCACACCACATCCAATGGTTTCTCACATCGTGTTTGACAGCAAGACAACAGGCAAAGGCAGGTAAGCGCAGCAACATTAATTATAGTTAGTAAGTGAAGCCCAAGTATAGTCTGGGCATGGCAAAGGGTCAGTTAACAACTTTTTAACAAGCCTTTCTCTCTAAATGTAAAGCAACTGAACACCCATTCCCAAACATACGGCAACTTTTTGCATAACCGTGACAGAAAATATACTCGGAAATGAACTAATATTTATATTAGCCGGCCATCTGTACCTCTCTGCAACATTAAATGTCAGTTACCTTAAAGCCTTTCTTCAAGATTTTCAGTAATAAAGCGATAAGTTAAGCCTATCAATCTCTCTTTATCTTTCTGTTCTGCGTCCCAGGCCAGAACGCATTCCCCCTCTGACCATTTTTGTCATGTGACAGTTAGAGCAACATCAGTAGACAGAAGGTGAGCGGTTGCTAGGTACCTCTTAATAAAATAAAATAAAAATTTATATTTGAACCCATTTAAAATGCTAAGTAAAATTTTAATTTAAATAAAATAAAAGTAAAATAAAATACATTCTTTCATTACTGTTTAAAATTGTTCTTTTGGTTATTTTTAAGTCGGGGTGGACTGGGAAGAGATTTCGGCCCTGGATTTGACATACAACCCAGCCCAAAAGTAGTTTGCGGCCCACTTCGGCATAGAGGCAGCGTTTTGCGGCCCTCTTCAGCCAGTCGCGGCCCATTCAACATATTTATATAAAAATACCACGGTATTACCACAGTAATAGCATGGTAACAGTGATAGCCCCAGTGTTGTTTAAATGTTGTCAAGACTTGACTCTTGCAGAGAAACCAACACCACTAATCCAAGCAGCTGCAGTGTACCAGACGTGACAATCACCCAAAAAAGAAAGTGAAAAAATACTCAGAAACTCACTCTTTCCAAGGTTTCAGTTCACTCATGGTGCTGGGATTACTCTTGGCCTTGTCCTGCATAGATTTCAAAAGAGCCCTACAGTGATTCATCTGACACCTCTAGAAACTTTGCAAAGTTAGGGCCTACAAAAGAGCAGTGAGCTTTATCTGGGCTGAGAAACAAAGAGATGAGAGACAGCTACTGAGTTACTATTCACATTCTCTCTCAAACACACACATACACTGATGCAAGACAGTTACCATTTCTTCCCTGCAGGCCTGACCAGTACAAACCTAAAGAGTCAGAACTGTGGGTCCAGTCCAAGACGAGTCCAGTTCTTGAGACTATGTTGGCCTTACATTGACTTTACATAGTCAAAACTAGTACAGTAAAAGAGGTAGTACAAGGAAAAGTCATTTTTTTCATTTTGACTTTTCTTTCATTCATTCACAGATCACCTATTAGAGAGCCTTAGAGAGGAATTTGTAAAATGAAAGACTTTGTAAGTGTTTTTGGCCACTTGTTTTTTTCCACCACCCTTATAAAAAGTACTGTGGCAGTGCCATGGTACAATGATGGTAATAGATTGTCATTAGACCAACACTTTGGCAAGGTCACTGCCTATGTCACAGACAGAAATGGTGGCAAATCACTAGCGTGAACAGTAAACCAAACCTACTGTATAGTTAGCTGACCAAACAGTCCTCAAAAAGTTACCTTTTACTTAAAATTGTCTGGTTAAGGTACATGAAATGTTGTGCTGTGCTGTTGGCTGTTAAAATCGCAATAGCAAAAACCAAGGCTTTTACTTTTATCAGACTGAGGGTTAACCCTAACTCATATCCTTATAATAGTTTTGCTAAGCACATTTCTGTATTTATGATGGCTCTGTGTCATACTTTTGTTTAATTAATTACTATAACTAGCTGTTTTGTTAGCAATAACGTACCCAAACCTAGCTAGCTTTGAACCTGAAGGCTAATTTGATTCTATATTATCTTTTAGTGATATTTAATGGAGCTAGCTTGCGCTAGCTGTCTAATTTTTCAAATCTAACATAACAGTTTTACACATGTGCTGCAATGTTTGTAAACAATGGGACTGGTCTATATAGATACAATCAATACAATAGATTGTCTCTATTTTAATACTTTAAGTACTGGATATGCTTTGGCAATACTGTAAATGCAATCATGCCGATAAAGCTTTGTTGACTCCGACTGGTTATATCATGATACTATTAAACATACCATCGTACTGACTGAATACCATATTCCTTTAACACATGGTACCTCAAAGTCCTTCAAAGAATAACAAGGTACTATCATGGCATATGTCAAAAAACATGGCATCAAAGTACCATGTCCAAAAACTAGGGTATTATATTGTTATAAGTCCAAAAAAAAAACAAAAAAAATGGTATTACCATGGTACCATGTCCAAAAAACATGGAAGTAGCATAGTTTTTGGTGCATTTTTGTTAATGTAATCTCTTTTTGACAAACACTGAGAGATAATCAAGCCAAAAGTATTTTTTTGGCAGTATGCACTGATATGAACCACCCATTTCCTGGCCTTACTACTAAAAGTGATGCATTTAAAAAAAGGGAAATGGAAAGAGATGTATATTTTTGAATTCTTTTGAGTATGTCTTTAGTTTCCTTGTGTCACAAAATAATGAGCAGTTTAGTTTATCAAGTGATTCAGTTTCTCGTTTCTATCAGTGCGAGCCGCAGCAGGCATCTTTGTCTCAAAAACAAGCCCTCTTTTTCTTATGCAGTAACCAGGATATCCTGTCAAATTACTCTGTCAAAGACTCTACATCTCACAGCTAAGCAGCAATTTACACATCACCAGCTCCTCATATTTGATTCACACTGCACATACAGGCAAACTTCACCACCCAGTAACAATTATCCTACAACACCCCATAACTATAAAAATGTTTAGATTTTCAGCAATCACACAAACATTCAACCATACAAATGCATGAATGCCTGCAAGTACAAAGAAGTATAGATATAGATATAGATATACAAAGCAGTACAGTATGGATAGTGTTACTCAACAGATGCACATTTAAAAATGTTTTAGGAGAATATAAATTAATTATGTTCTATCCATGCAAGCTTAAAATGGGACAATATGACAACTCATTGGAGACGCCACAGTGAAACAAATAGACCACGTAATGAGATCTACCAAATTCGGCCTGGTTCACAGGTTTACCTGTAGTAAGATATTAAGGGCAACATAGGTGATTCAAGTGCCCAAAGCCACACCCTGGAGCCTTTCAAGGCCCGGGCTCATTTACAAGCATAAAGAAACTCACCCGGAAACCTCCTGGTCAAACAAGTTGTGTCTCCTTCACTGTAAGCCGATTACTCTTCAGCAGTACAGTATGCCGCTTATCCACACATACACATTATCAACAAAAGACTCCAAAATCAAGACTAAAGCAATATTTCTCAAGCTACTTCATAGAACCTGCTCTTGGACAGTGAGAAAGACACAAAGATAAAGAAAGAGAGGTGAAGGAGAAGGAGGAAGTAGGCGTTCATCACGAGAAGAGGAAACTGCTCAGCCAGAGTTAAGTGAAAAGGCGGCAAATTTCAAAGACACAACTGAAGATGTAGGAAGGAAACAGGCTCATGGGCTTCTTGCTCAGCATATCGGAGTGTTACACAATAACAGGAAATATGGAGACATGCTAATTATTCAATACGAAGTGACTGTTTGATGATGTTTTTATTTTTAAGTCTATTTTGGAGAAAATAAAACCTGAAAATGATTAGCTGATATGATGTAGTTGTCAAGTCACAAAATGTGTATATTTGTCTTGATATAAGGCAACACAATCAAATCAGACAGAAAACAGCTGCTATCCAAAAAACAAACTTCAAAACGGGTAGTGTGACAGCAGTAATCTACATGCTAACTTCCATTTAATCTGTTCAGGTGGGTGCTGAGCCTTAGTTTTAGTCTTAGAAGGATAATATCTCCTGAAGTTGTCCAGATCATTTTTCACCCCAAAATCAAAATAAATAAATAAACTAAAATTATATTGTGTTCTGTTTTGATGATGAAGCCAAGGACCATTTCACCCCAATTCTCATTACTGTAATGTAAAAAAATAAAAGATAAATAAAAACTTCTGTAATACAGAAATTATAATATTTTTTTCTGGGTACAAAGATGTTTTAATTTATTATTAAAAGCAGCACACATTTTTATCTAAATTATAATAATCATTAAAAATCAGTAAAGCAAATATTACCATTCTTTATAAATACTTAATTTAAATAAAATTTTAATAATAAAAAAAAAATAGGATTACATTTCATAATCTTAATTATTAAATAATATTAATTAGGTTCATTTTATTGCATTAATAAGAATGCTTTTTTGCAATATAATATTTAATTGTCATGCAAATAACAGCACAACACAAAAATCTTGGTACACGACACAAAAAAAAATGTATGCAAAAAAACAATTTGATATATATTATATATAAAATTTAGATTTTGTGTCAAGAGCACGTAGGCCTAATTATTCTCCGAATTTACTCTCAACAGTAATTTTAATACAAATTCAAATGTAGAAATTATTGTCAAGGAAGCAAGCATACCACTTACAATATGGGCTCTGCAGTGAAATTAACAATTCATATCAGCATAAAACACAAGAAAAATAGATTAATTAATAGACTGCATAAGGATTCTAATGGGGTCCATTTCATGCTTGGCTTTTAATGAACACTTCTGCATCTGGAAAAGTACCATTAACATGAATGGCATGAAAACAATCCACTTTTGTGTGATATACAATAAAATAATACTTTTGATTTTTCTAGGAAAAATGATATGTGTGCTAATTGTCACAACCCAAGGGCAGATTACACCATTGAGCTGGTCACTCTTATCCTCTCAAAACATTAAAAAGAGCACACATGGTAGCCTAATTTCTGCAGCTGGGTTTTAGCATTGGGTGGCAAACTCAAGAGCTTCTAACATCTTGTTGCCCATTAAAAGAGGTTTAGGGGGATGATGGGTAAATTGACTAATGTCAGTGAATGAGAGAGAGCATATGTTGGTTCCACCCATTGTGGGCTCCTAAACACCAGCCGCCCCTGCTCTCACAGCTGTTGAGGTGGCTCTGGGTTCTTCAAGCTATGAATAGAGATCAGTGGAGAGCTGGTCAATGAAAAATGTTGGGTCTGGCCTGGATTCATGCTTGGCTGGGGGTATCAAACCAGCACTGTTCAGACTGACCCATAAAAATTGTCAAGGTCTTAGAGACAAGTTAGAAAAATAGACAAGAGAGTAAGAGACAGAGAGAAGAAAAATGAGAGCATCTAAAATTAAACCGTGACCTTCTTTTAAGGCCTATACTGTGATAAATGAATGGCAGTTCCACATTCAACAAAACATAATAGGCTATATATCATGTTAAGTACTAAAGGAATAGTTCATCCAAAAACATTTTCACATCATTTACCTTTGCCTCTACATCCTGAACAATCAGCTAAAATATACAGTGATACACTGCATTTTCACATCACTTTCAGGACGCAAAATACACCGATGAGCCAAAACATTATGACCACCTGCCTAATATGCTGCTGGTCCTCTGAGTGCCACCAAAACAGCGCTGATCCACCGAGGCATGGACTCTACAAGACCCCTGAAGGTGTCCAATGGTATCTGGCACCAAGACATTAGCAGCAGATCCTTTAAGTCCTGTAAGTTGTGAGGTGGAGCTGTCGTGCATCGGACTTGTTGGTCCAGCACATCAAGTGTTTCCTATTAATTACCTACCTAATTACTAATTACTTTGTCCTGCCACAGTTTCATAATGAACCAAAAATATTTTTACACTTCTCATAATAACATAAAAGATCTCTAACGTTGTGTTTTGCGCCGTTGCTTCGGCAAAGCATCTCTCACTCCCAGCCCAAGTTCATATTCTTATTCTGCTGTTGAAAGTAATCAAGAGCACGTAATTTTATAATTCGCAAGCGATCTAGTAACAGCTGCGCCCTGTTTGATTGACAGGCGGCATATGTGTGTGCTGAAAATGCCCGTGCTAATGCGTGCCTGATCGGTCAAATACATTTCAAAATGCCCGTCTTGGTGAGGTATTCATGTAAACACAGAGAGTGATGTCTAAAGTGAATGTAAACAGCGGAGAAAAAAGCAGATTTTTATTAAAATCTCGGACTTGTAAGGAGTGTAAGCTAATAGACCTGCTGCCATCTAGTGTGTCATTATAATAATCCAACAACCATAACAAGGAAACGAGAAAACACTCACTGCTCTTGACTGAGTAACTTTAAAAGCTTTAAAAAGTATTAATGTATTATAATCATACAGTAAAGACCAGTAATAGTTTTATGTTGCATTTCATTCTGAATGTTTACTTTAATACTTGATACTGCGGTTAATTTTTTTTTAAAGCTGTTAAAAAAGCACTGAATTTTCTTAAGTTGTATTTTTAGTTCTATTGTTTTTAATCTTTATTGTTATTTTATTACTTTATTACTGACTGTTTACTAGTCTTGAATAATTAAGAACTTGAAACCATTCTTCCATAATTAACATATTAGTTAATGTTATTATTTGTTGTAGTTTTGAAGCTGGTATTGAGAATCGTCAAATTTCACTACCGACTACTGACATTTTGGTATTGTGATAAAGTTTAGCCTTTATTGTACATGGTAGGTCTTGCTGCAATAACATGATGAAAAAGTAGATCTCATTCCATAGAACTATGAGCATCCCTGCTGTTAATGACACATACGTAACATAAAATAATTACCATATGACAATAGCCTCCTCCCATTCCCAGTGCAGTTTACATTTCTGTCGCAGAGGATTGAGTTGATCGCATAGGTACACTATTAGGTTGGGCATCGGCCGTAATTTTAGGAAACATGCAACATGTTTTTAACACGTTACTTGAACATGTAACTTAAATGTCCTTTTTTCTCTCCGGACAAGTAACTTTTTTACTCGGACAAGTGAATGACCAATTTACTTGTCCGGAGGACAAGCACATGACAGTGCTTAATGTCGAGCCCTGGCTCAAATGTATGCTCTAGTCAATTTTGTGTTTTGACCATTTGTGAACTGCATTAAACTCCATCTCGTTTATGCTTTGTGGGTGTGACTTTTTTGCCATGTCATCACCATTCATATCTATACAACCAATGTGTTTATGATTAAATTACTACTAGAGCACAAAATTATTTACAAGAGCACAAAGTTCTCCAAAGATCTTGCCTCTTAATGTTGCTCTCAAAGTGCATCAGACTGATGCATTTAACTTTCTTATGGGGGGGCATGCCCCCCAACCCCCCTAGAGGGTCCGAGGTCCACCTACCACAGTCTCACAAAATCCTGTGGGAAACACTGAGCACATCCCACAGATGCTCAATTGGATTTAGATCTAGGGGATTTGAAGGCTAGGGCAACACCTTGAACTCTTCATAATGTTTTTCAAACCATTCCCAAACAAGGTGTGCAGTGTGGCAGGGTGCATTATCCTGCTCAAAGAGGCCATTGCCATCAGGGAATGCCATTGCCATGAAGGGGTGTACCTGGTCTGCAACGATGTTTAGGTAGGTGGCACGTGTCAAATTGAAGCCCACATGAATGGCCAGACACAGGGTTTCCCAGCTGAACATTGCCCAGAGCATCATACTCTCTCCACTGGCTTGTCATCTTCCCACAGTGCATCCTGGTGCCATCACTTCCCCAGTTAAACAGCGTACATGGCCATCCATGTGATGTAAAAGAAAACGGGACTCATCGGACCAGGCGACCTTCTTCCACTGCTCCAGACATATGCACTTTTAACGGTGGACAGGGGTCATCATGGGCACTCTGCCCGGTCTGCAGCTACACAGACCCATACGCAGCAGGGTGCGATGCACTGTGTTGTGATACAACATGAAATAGCATCATGAAATAGCATCATGAAAATGTTCTGTGACTTGTGCCACAGTAGACCTTATGTCAGTTCGGACCAGACGGGATATCCTTCGTTGCCTTGTGCGTCAATGAGCCTTGGGTGCCCAGCACCCTGTCGCCGGTTTGTGGTTTGTCCCTCCTCGGACCACTGTCGGTAGGTACTCACCACTGCTGACTGGGAGCACCCCACAAGCCTTGCCATTTCATAGATGCTCTGACCTAGTCATCTGGCCATAACAATTTGGCCCTTGTCAAATTTGCTCAGGTCTTTACTCCTGCCCATTTCTCCTGCATTCAACACATTGACTACAAGAACTGATTGTTCACTTACCATCTAATCTACCCAGACCTTCCAATTAGCTCTTTCTAGTGTTACCTAGTGGTACCTAAACCCCCTCCCTAGGAGCAAAGAGACCCCCTACACACTGTAATGCTATTGACAAGCCACCCAGTTCAGCCTTGGGGGTTAGTTTGCCAAAAGAAGCAGATACAGGCTGGTGAAGCTGCAATGCCAACCACAAACTTATCACATGGCAACTCTTGGTCTAGATTCAGTCCTAAAGGAAGAAAAAAAAAAATAGACTTTTTCTATGTTGTGCATGTATTAACATGGCAAAATGATCTTCTTTTCAATTCCAATTAAATGAACAAATGACTCAAGGATATTTCAATACACAGTACACCAGATTCATGTTTATAAAGCAACATTACAGATGGAAAAATAGCTCAACTGTACATCTAAACAGTGCTGCACTAATTGTAATCATCTTTAATATCATGGAAAAGTAGATCTCTTAAAGGGGTCATGAACTGCCTTTTTTAATTTTGTATTGTTCTCTGAGGTCCACTTATAATGTTATCAAGATTTTTACATAAAAAAATATAATAATTTAGAAGTAATAGGCTATTTTCTGTCCTGTTTTGACCCCCCTCATCGTAACACACCATTTGAATAGGCATGGTGGATTGTAGACTCGGAAGTAAATGCCCACTGGTATGATTGGCTAACAGTTTTGCATATTTAAAAATCCTACATCCTTCATAGATGGACGCTGCTGAGATTTAGGTTAAAAACGCATAAATACTCAGCACATAACAAACGATCTGTAATAACAGACAAAGCAATAGTGACCACGTAATAAAAACAGTTACTCACACTTGTGTGGTGCGACATTACTGTCGGATCCAATATAGTCGGCACAGCATCGTCTTTTAGTTTTAATCTTTCAGAAAATTCTGCGTCGAATTGTGCCTTGTTTGTAAATGAATCCGCGGTAAAATTAAGTGAACAAAGGACCAAGTTCTTACTGATGCGGTCTGGAACTTCATTAAAAATAAAGTTCATCCACTCTTTCCTAATGTTGGGATCAGAAGGAAGGCAATGCAAAGATTGTTTTTTCCACAACTTGGCAATGCACAGTGTCTTGTTGTCTTCGGAGCCATCTTTATCGTTTGGTTTCTGCGTAGACCTGCTTTTGCCTCTCTCTTTATTTACCTACTACATGCATGAATTGGTGGGCGGGGCTAAACAGGCAGTGATGTAGAAGCAGGCATTGATCTTCTTCTGCAGAGGCAGTGTTTAGCCACACTATTACGTAATAAGGTGGCACATTCCACATCCTGTCGTTTTAGCAGATTGGCTCCAATATAAGCTGTTTTTAGACTAACGAGAAAGTTTTGAGTTCTGAAACTTACAGGATGTTTTTATAGTACAATGACCTCTTATATGTCAAAAGGGAATTTTGATTTCTCAGTTCATGACCCCTTTAAAAGAGGACAGTACCAGATGTACACTGCTGCAAGATTATAAGATCTGTCTTTCTATTTGTAAACTGGAAAAAACAATTTGCAGCTTTTCTTTCCAAGAAATGTCTTTGCATTTCAAATAACTACATGAAATTAAATAGTACAATAGGTATTATTCTCTTAATAGTAGGGAACAAAATGCTCTCTTAACTTTAGAGCTGAAGTGTGCAATTTCATGTATCATGTTAACATACTTTATCCTATCCCAGCTTAAAGGAATAGTTCACTCAAAAATAAAATGTACCCACCCTCATGCCAACCCAGATGTGTATGACTTTCTTTCTTTTGCTGAACACAAACTAAGATTTTTAGTAGCGTATTTCAGCTGTGTAGGTCCTTACAAAGCAAGTGAATGAGTACCAAAACTTTGACGCTCCAAAAAGTACATAATGTAAAGGCAGCTTAAAAGTATCCATACGACTGGTTGAATCCATATCTTCTGAAGCTATCCAATCAGATTTAGGTGAGAACAGACCAAAATGTAACCCCTTTTCCAATGTACATCTTGCCATTGCGGTCTAGACACGATTATGATTTAAAGATTGATAACACATCCATTGTATGGACCTACAGAGCTGAGATATTCTTCTAAAAATCTCTGTTTGTGTTTTTCAGAAGAAAGACAGTGATTTACATCTGGGATGGCATGATGATGAGTAAATGATGAAAGAATTTTCATTTTTGGGTGAACTGACCCTTTAATATGCATATTCAAACCATAAAACATCGGTGTGGAGGATGCCATCATTATCAATTGCACCGGGTCTATACTCATTTGGATAAGGCTGGAAACTTGGTGAGGATTACTTTCTTTGACTTGTCAAGTGCTTTTAATACCATAAAGCCATTGTTACTGGGGAATAAACTGAAGACATTGCAGATTGACTGTTTCCTAATAAACTGGATTACTGATCATCTCACTGGCAGACCACAGTATGTTCGGCTACATGACTGTGTAAGATCAGGTAGTCAGTAATGCTGGGGATCCACAGGGAACGGTCCTCTCTCCCTTCTGATTTACACTTTACACAACTAGCTTCAAATACAACACTATAACATGTCATCTACAGAAATATTCAGATGACAGTGGTAGTAGGATGTGTTAAAGGGGGTGAGGATGGAGAGTATAGAGGAGTAATTACTGATTTTGTTGACTGGTGTGAGGAGAATCATTTTAGTTTAAATGTGGAAAGAATGAAGTAGATGGTGCAAGAGTTTAGGAGCAAGAAGGAATATCACATGCCAGTTTCCATCAGGGGAGAGGAGGTTGACATGATACAGTCACACAAGTACCTTGGAGTTTCGACAACAGGCTCGACTGGACTATTAACACACAGAACGTATAAATGAAAGACCTTAGCTGGCTCTATTTTTTTCAATATATGTCAAACCATGATTAGCATATTTTATCAGTCTGTGGTAGCAAGTGCCCTCTTTTATGCAGTGGTTTGCTGGGCAAACAGCGTTAAAAGTGCGGCGACCACCAGGATAAATATACTGCTGAGGGAGACGGGGTCTGTCTTAGTTACTAGTATTGACCCACTAAATGTTGTGACTAAGAAGAGGTTACTGTCCAAAATTGTATGTATTATGGATAACTCTGCCCATCGTCTACATGACACTATAATGAGTTATTAGGTCACCTTCAATAAGAGAGTTAGAATGCCCCGGTGTACCACTGAGAGACATAGAAAATCCTTTCTGCCTACTGCCATTAGCCTATTTAATTCGCTCCTGTAAATACTGTATAGTGTATGTACAGCTCTGGAAAAAATTAAGAGACCACTGCAAAATTATCAGTCTCTGGATTTACTATTTATAGGTATGTGTGAGTAAAATGTAAATTTTATGTTTTATTCTATAAACTACTGATTAGGTGATCACCTGAACCCAATCTTATTTAACTAGGAAAAGTATAAAAACCACTGCTGTGGTCATCACTATCCTCTTGCAATAGGACCAGCTGGATGGCAAAAACAGTGCTGGTAGTACCTCAAAAGTATCTGGAATCAAAAATTAACTTTTGACCATGCCAAAACAGTTGAAAAGAAAGGTTTTCAGTGAGGAATAGAAGGGTTCAATTCTGGCTTTACTGGCAGAGGGATACAGTGAGCATCAGGTTGCTTCCATCCTTAATTTCAAAGACGGCGGTTCATAAGAACAAGGTCAAGCTCTCACATTGGGGACAACAAAGCTACAGACCGGCAGAGGGCAAAAATGACTCTCAGTTGACCGGGATGACCGTCAACTCATTCGAATGTCACTTAACAACCATAGGATGACATCAAGTGACCTACAAAAAGAATGGCAACTGGTAGCTGGGGTGAAGTGCACGGCGAGGACGGTTTGAAACAGGCTCCTAGGGGTGGGCTGAAGTTGTGTAAAGCTAGAAAAAAGCCCTTCATTAATGACAAAAAAAGAAGAGCCAGGCTGAGGTTTGCAAAAGACCATGAGTATTGGACTGTAGAGGACTGGAGTAAGGTCATCTTCTCTGATGCATCCAATTTTCAGCTTTGCCCAACACCTGGTCTTCTAATGGTTAGACAGAGACCTGGAGAGGCCTACAAGCCACAGTGTCTCGCACCCACTGTGAAATTTGGTGGAGTATTAGTGATTATCTAGGGGTGCTTTAGCAAGGCTGGAATCTGGCAGATTCGTCTTTGTGAAGGATGCATGAATCAAGCCACGTAAAAGGTTATCCTGGAAGAGATTGCTTCCTTCTGCTCTGACAATGGTCCCCAACTCTGAGGATTGGTTTTTCCAACAGGACAATGCTCCATGCCACACAGCCAGGTCAATCAAGGTGTGGATGGAGGAGCACCAGATCAAGACCCTGTCATGGCCAGCCCAATCTCCTGACCTGAACCCCATTGAAAACCTCTGGAATGTGATCAAGAGGAAGATGGATGGCCACAAGCCATCAAACAAAGACGAGCTGCTTGGATTTTTGCGCCAAGAGTGGCATAAAGTCACCCAACAGCAATGTGAAAGACTGGTGGAGAACATGCCAAGACGCATGAAAGCTGTGATTGGAAATCAGGGTTATTCCAACAAATATTGATTTCAGAACTCTTCCTAAGTTAAAACATTGGTATTGTGTTGTATTAGTATTATATGAACTTGTTTTCTTTGCATTATTCAAGGTCTGAAATCACTGCATCTTTTTTGTTATTTTGACCAGTTGTCATTTACTGCAAGTAAATGCTCTAAATGACAATATTTTTATTTGGAATTTGGGAGGAATGTTGTCAGTAGTTTATAGAATAAAACAAAAAAGTTAATTTTACTCAAACACATACCTATAAAGAGTAAATACAGAGAAACTGATCATTTTGCACTGGTCTCTTTTTTTTCCCCCCACTACTTAGTAGGTCCTCGTGGTGGCACGATTAATCACCTCAATCCAGGTGGTGGAGGACAAGTCTCAGTTGCCTCTGCTTCCAAGACCATCAATCCGCATATCTTATCACGTGGCTTGCTGTGCATGACACCGTGGAGACTCACAGCATGTGGAGGCTCATGCTACTCTCCGCGATCCACGCACAACTTACCACGCACCCCACTGAGAGCGAGAACCCCTAATCGCGACCACGAGGAGGTTACCCCATGTGACTCTACCCTCCCTAGCAACCGGGCCAATTTGGTTTCTTAGGAGACCTGGCTGGAGTCACTCAGCACGATTCGAACTCACGACTCCAGGAGTGGTAGTCAGCGTCAATATTCGCTGAGCTACCCAGGCCCCTGCAGTGGTCTCTTAATTTTTTCTAGATCTGCTTGCTGTTTTTGTTTTTACCTAACAATTGCATTTTATATTTATGTGTTGCTACTATAACAAAGAAATTTCCACTTTGGGCATTAATAAAGTATTTCAATCAATCAATTCAATCAATCAAGACATTTGTAGGCTGATTTCCCCAAAAAGTGTAAACAGAGTTGCTCTGTGGAGCTATTAAAACATTATTCTTTTTGTTTGAGTGGCCCAACCAGCCCTATACACCAACACGTGATAAAACACTCTAATGCCTCTAGTGCTTTTTAAAAAAAGGAACTGGACACCAAAGTGTACACTATTCATAGAAAGTGGCAGAAACATTCCTCCCAAACCCACCTGCACTGTAAAAATACATATAATTGCCACAAACCCTCTTTTTGTGTCTGCTTATGTGCGATTTCACAAAACAGGATGCAAGTAGAAAAAACATAATTTTGTGGAATAAGGTTTCCCCAAAATTTGCCTTGAGCCATGACATTAACCACTCCTGGTAAGTCACTTTGTGCACACATGCCAATGCACACAAACACTAAAAATCAGCATGTTGACCAGCCCTCAACCCCCCTAAACCACATCCCACAGACTGATCTGGAACACTGAAGAGCTCTTAAATCAACCCTCTCCCCATTTCTCTGGTTTCTCTGGTGAAAATAAAACTAATTAATAATGATGAGATGGGATGAGAGAAATTCAAGATATTTCCCAAACATCCCCACAAGATCCTGGCGAGTCCTGTGGCTCTTGGATCTGAGAGATGAGTGACAGACATACAGTTTAAGTCAGAAGTTTACATACACTTAGGTTTAAGTCATTAAATAAAATTAACCATTACACAGATTTAATATTAACAAACTATAGTTTTGTCAAGTCGTTTAGGACATATACTTTGTGCACGACACGAGTAATTTTTCAAACAATTGTTTACAGACAGATTGTTTCACTTTTAATTGACTATATTACAATTCTAGTGGGTCAGAAGTTTACATACACTAAGTTAACTGTGCCTTTAAGCAGCTTAGAAAATTACAGAAAATTATGTTAAGCCTTTAGGCAATTAGCCAATTAGCTTCTGATAGGCTAATTGGAGTCAATTGGAGGTGTACCTGTGGATGTATTTTAAGGCCTACCTTCAAACTCAGTACCTCTTTGCTTGACATCATGGGAAAATCAAAAGAAATCAGCCAAGGCCTCAGAAAAAAGAATTGTGGACCTCCACAAGTCTGGTACATCCTTGGGAAAAATTTCCAAATGCCTGAAGGTACCACATTCATCTGTACAAATAATAGTAAGCAAGTATAAACACCATGGGACCACACAGCCATCATACCGCTCAGGAAGGAGACGCATTCTGTCTCCTAGAGATGAACGTAGTTTGGTACGAAAAGTGCAAATCAATCCCAGAACAACAGCAAAGGGCCTTGTAAAGATGCTGGAGGAAACAGGTAGACAAGTATCTATATCCACGGTAAAATGAGTCCTATATCGACATAACCTGAAAGGCTGCTCAGCAAGGAAGAAGCCACTGCTCCAAAACCACCACAAAAAAAGCCAGACTACAGTTTGCAAGTGCAATTGGGGACAAAGATCTTACCTTTTGGAGAAATGTCCTCTGGTCTGATGAAACACAAATTGAACTGCTTGGCCATAATGACAATTGGTATGTTTGGAGGAAAAAGGGTGAGGTTTGCAAGCCGAAGAACACCATCCCAACCGTGAAGCATGGGGGTGGCAGCATCATGTTGTGGGGGTGCATTGCTGCAGGAGGGACTGGTTCACTTCAAAATATAGATGGCATCATGACGAAGGAAAATTATGTGGATATATTGAAGCAACATCTCAAGACATCAGCCAGGAAGTTAAAGCATGGTTGCAAATGGGTCTTCCAAATGGACAATGACCCCAAGCATACCTCCAAAGTTGTGGCAAAATGGCTTAAGAACAACAAAGTCAAGATATTTGAGTGGCCATCACAAAGTCTTGAAATCAATCTGATAAAAACATTTGTAGGCAGACCTGAAAAAGCATGTACGAGCAAGGAGGCCTACAAACCTGACTCAGTTACACCAGTTCTGTCTGGAGGAATGGGCCAGAATTCTGGTAACTTATTGTGAGAAGCTTGTGTAAGGCTACCCAAAACATTTGACCCAAGTTAAACAATTTAAAGGTAATGTTGCCAAATACTAACAAAGTATATGTAAACTTCTGACCCACTGGGAATGTGATGAAAGAAATAAAAGCTGAAATAAATCATTCTCTCTGTTATTATTCTGACATTTCACATTCTTAAAATAAAGTAGTGATCCTAACTGACCTAAGATGAGAAATGCTTTCTACGATTAGATGTCAGGAATTGTGAAAAACTGAGTTTAAATGTATTTGGCTAAGGTGTATGTAAACTTCTGACTTCAACTGTAGCTGAGAGATTGAGAGACGTTATACAGGAGTCCCGCAGTCAGAAATGACTGAGCACAAGCTCTGTATCAGGAACTCCAAATTAGCTACCAATTCTATTTTCAACACTATATGGATCACATAACAATAGCTGTGAAATTCAATATGCAAATTGCACAGATAACGAACACTGCTTCCTCAACTATCATCTTTAACAGAGGCTATGAGGTTTCATTTTTTATTAAAGACATCTTAACCATCCTGTAGCTGTACTGCAAATACTCTTGGCTACTCAGAGTATTTTAAATTATTAATCTTTGGTTACATTTTACATTAAGGTTTTATTCGTTAACATTAGTTACCTACATTACTTTACATGTCGTAACAATGAACAATGAACAACAATCCTTTCACAGCATTTATTAAGCTTGGTTAATGTTATACTGTATACGCTACACATTTTTTAAATGAAAAGTATACTGTATACTGTATTTTAACATTAACGCTTTATGAACTAACATGAACTAAAACTAAACATTCACATTTCTTTTTTATTAAAAAAATTATAAGATTAATAAATGCTGTAAAAATGTATTGTTCATAGTTAGATCATGACACCTGATGCATTTACTAATGTTAACAAATACAACCTTATTGTCAAGTGTTAGCCATTTTTTTAAATATGAATAATAATATAAATATGTTTTTTTGTATTTTGGCCTAATTTTTTAAAATATTGTTCTAGGTTAATATCTAAAACATATGGCGTGACAGATTATATATTCTATAAAACTGCTAAAAGGATAATTACAGGTCAAGAGAAACAACAAATAAAATGGTACACTTAAACTATAACTATAATTTTTATCATTATATGTATATTCTTCCAATACATTTAAATTAAGCATTACGATTATTCTAAACTAATATGGAACATTTAAATAAGCCAACATTTAAATTTTACGATAAATGTTTGTGCTTTCCAATTCATTGTGAGTTGGCCTTCTGTTTAAAGTAGTCTGGCATAATAGCATTGAGAGACCACAAGGGGGTGATATAATATTTACTGAAGCCAGTTCGTGGGTAGGACAAGGCACAAAACTGTCACACAGGACACAGCGATACGGCAGGTGGCAGTCAAATCTAAGTTGTGGATCTAGTCACAATATACACAATATACAGGTTTTTGTACATCTTGAAAAGTGACGTTTTCGAGTATGCAGGGTAGTGTATGAAAATGGTGTAACTGCGCAAATTGAACGATTCAAAATGGTGGCGTTTATTATGCAATTTCTCTGTATGTAGTTTTGAATAGGTTTCATTCAAGCTGTCAAACCGCAAAAAGACGTACTTGTAACTGAAAATACATGGTGTAGGCTACATGAAAGAAATATATACACAATATACCAACCAGTGATGGCTCAAGTAAATAATCTTTGTCCTATGATAATGATTTGAGTCGAATTTAATGGTAAATAATGCAAATTTCGCTCCATGGTGCTGCAGAATTTTGAGTAGTAGCTGGGCGCCGCCAACAAAAGCGGAGCAGTGGCAGCAGTGTGCGTACCTTCATAGAGGTGCATGCCTTATGGGAAGAATTGCAAAGAAAAAGCCACTTATGAAACAAACACAAAAAGAAACGGTTAAAGTGGGCAAAGAAACAGACATTGGACAACAGATAATTGAAAAAGAGTGTTATGGATCTTAACCCCATTGAGCTTTTGTGGGATCAGCTAGATTGTAAGAAGTGCCCGACAAGACAGCCACATCTATGGCAAGTGCTACAGGAAGTGTGGGGTGAAATGTCACCTGAGTATCTGGACAAACTGACAGCTAGAATGCCAAGGATCTGCAAAGCTGTCGTTGCTACACATGGAGCAGTTTAAGAAGTAGTCTGAAGATGAAGTAGTTTGACAAGTTCTGAATTTTTTTTTCTTTTTTTCTTCTAATTGTAATAGTAATTTTTCACGTTATTAATGACCTGACTATACACTTTGGTGAATAAAAGTACCAATTTCTTTCCATAAGAGCAAAATCTGTACATTATTCCAAACTTTTGGCCACCAGTGCATGTGTGTGTGTGTGTGTATATATATATATATATATATATCGATCCCAAGCCTAATATTAATTTATGCATGTATTCATTTTTTAAAACATCAACACATGTCCAGTCTCCTTCATTTAAGTAGTGAAAACAGACTATAATTAGATTCTTTTGAAATAATTTTTAGAACATAATAATAACAATATTGACAGTGTTTAGACAGATAAAAAGTAGTAAATCATCTAAAAACAATTTAATTTAAAAATCATGCTACATCAACCATCCATGCTATCTTTTAAGCCATTTATAAATCTCTTACACAAGCAAAGAGCAAACAAAACAAAACAGACTTTCCACTAATAACTTAATGGGAATGAACTAATGGAACACAATTAATGAGTAAGCTTCAAGAATGAGTTCTCTTCTTAGAAAGAGGAAGAGCCCATAGGCCAGGCCATGCTGAAAATGTGCAACTGACCTCTGGCTGTCGTAGGCACCACACAATGCTAGGCTCAGACCGTTTGACACCAGCCCTGACGGATAGGCCCTGTTTGGGAAACCATGGGAACCATTTTCCTTTGTGTAGTCTTTCGCATGAAGATGGCCCCAGCCCGAGGAGATGGAAGAGGTGTGGATCTCTCTCCAGGGATGGACATAAAACCTTTATTTAGAAGCAGCAGATTCTGACTGTTACAACCGTTAAGCGGCTATGAATGTTAAACGCAGGCACTACACTGCCCTCAGGAGCACTTACCACAGAGTGGGATAGAGTGAGCAGCATTATGCAGGACAAAAAACATAAACTGTGCTTTCAGAAATAGTGAGCGCTATAAAAAGTACAAAATTACACAAATACGAGGGTTATGAAACATGCTCTTCATTGAAAAACAACCGAGCATTAGGTAACCAGAATAAGGGAGGACTCGCTTAACAAATGTGTCTCATTTTTCACAACAAAGTGTGTTTAGTACATTTAAAGTAGAACTCTTACAGTTTAATATTCAGCTTAGCGGTTTGTTCAAATCCCTAACCCTAGGTATGAACAATAATAATAGTGATGTATGCCTTAGCAAGCACCTCTTATAAAGTAATAATAATAAGATTTAGCAGTAATTAGGAATCACAGTGGAAGTAGAGCATCTCTCTTTACGGTACATCTGCATCGCATTTGCAACAAGCACCAAGGTAACACAATTTCAGAGATTAAAGCTTGCCTTTTTTTCTCTCTCACCTTTTCTCCCCAATTTGGAATGCCCAATTCCCAATGCGCTCTAGGTCCTCATGGTGGTGCTGTGACTCGCCTCAATCCGGATGGCGGAGGACGAATCTCAGTTGCCTGAGACCGTCAATCCACGCATCTTATCACATGGCTTGTTGAGCGCATTACTGCAGAGACCTAGCGCATGTGGAGGCTCAAGCTATTCTCCGCGGCATCCACGCAGAACTCACCACACACCCCACCGAGAGCAAGAACCACATTATAGCGACCACGAGGAGGTTAACCCAACGTGACTCTACCCACCCTAGCAACCGGGCCAATTGGTTGCTTAGGAAGGCTTAATCGCCACAGAATAGTGGAAGTACAACAGACTTGCTTCCAGACTGATGTTACATTAACTTGCAAAAGAAAAGGGAAGTGGGAAAATGCATTTCCCCTTGCATACAAATAAATGCGAGGATAGATCCACAATCATCATGGCTCTATTCGTGTCTGTCGAGATGGGTCACATACAGCGCTCTATTCTTGACTGTTGTCATAAATTCCTCTTTCCATCTGTTCCTATTCACAAAATAGGTCAGAAACATGCTTGAAAAAGCAATACAAGCATCACACCATCAGTAGGTAAACACAGCCGTTCTGCTCTCACAGTATGAATGAAACTTTTTTTTTTTTAAATGATTCTTTCATCTTCTTGAATTTATAAGTGCACAATGAAAGTGACAGCTGAGGACAAACCCAATCCATAGTCTGGAGAAAAGATGAATATAAGGACAGGTTTCAACATGGACTTCATTCAGGCTACATGAAGAACTCAGCTATACAACTAATTGTACATCAGTGTAGATCAAAAGGCTTATGCAAACACAATGCTAGAGTCACACTGTGCCTCAATCATTGCCCCCCCCCCCCCCCCCAAAAAAAAAAAAAAAAAAAAAAAAAAAACGCACAGCCTTAAATTAAGCTAATGTAGTCTATTACACATACAAGCTTAAAAGGAACTGCCTAGTTCTCCCAAAACAATTTTATAATTCTGTCATCATTAGCTCACCATTATATCTTCCCAAGATAATAGAGGGTGATTCTCACGAAACCTGCCAGGAAATTGTTTGGGTCATATTTAACCCCAAATTAATAAAAATAAATAAATAATAAAAAAAAGAAATATTATATATATATATATATATTCATAAAATAGTTAAGCCTAAATTCTCATTACCACTACACAGTAAATAATTTTAAAAATCAATAAAAAATTAAGTCAACAAAAATGAAAGGCAGCACCAAAGGCAGTAAATAATATATAATTTTATTTATAATTCTAATCTGTAATTAGAATATTATAATGATTAGTGATGTCAAAAGCACCGGTACTTCGGTACCAAGTTGATACTAAAATAAAAGATATGTACAATAGCAGTGTTTCTGTGGTACCGGCATTACCGAGCACCAACTCAATTCGGTCACCGCACACTGTCTGACTGATAGATGGCTGCTTACAAATTTTCACACACTCATTTGAGCGTGTGTTCTGATACTCCTTCATACCGAAATGGACAATTAATCAAATAAAAAGTGTGATATGTTGAAGTGTGATTATTAAACGGCAAATGGATGTGATTTGATTAAATAAATATACAGTCTGCATGTACTATGCACTGCAAAGTGAATATGTGAAATTTGCTCCAAACACCACATTTTATGAGCATCGCTCATTGTGTTTATTGTAGTAGATGGCAGAGCGCTCATTCACCAGCAGACTATATATTTATATAATTAAATCGCAGTATTTTGCGCTTCAATCATCACACTGGGTCATATAACCAACATCTTTTCCGGAAGTGTAAAACTACCATCAAAAAAATAGAACCGGAAATGCATTTTTTGATTAAATTTTTGATTTATTTGATTAGAAACAATTTTGATGGTGAAATTCAGTTGAACTTTAAAACATGGAATTTGGAGAAAAAATTTAAAAGAATTTAGAAAAAACAAAACTAATTTCATAGGGTCCTATTTAAAAGACTTGACTTAAAAGGCAATGTTTACTTAAAGAGTCCATATTATGCTCATTTACAGGTTCATAATTTTATTTTGGGGGTCTACTAGAATAGGTTTACATGCTTTAATGTTAAAAAAAAAAAAATTTCTCATACTGTACATTGCTGCAGCACCTCTTTTCACCCTCTGTCTGAAATACTCTGTTGTTGCTCCTGTCTCTTTAAAGCCCCCCTTTCCGAAAAGCCCAGTCTGCTCTGATTGGTCAGCTGGCCCAGTCTGTTGTGATTGGTCAACCGCTTAGAATGTGTGTCGGAAATGTAACGGCCCTTACCATATCCGAGTTTCAGCTCCCGAGGCTTCCTGAGCAGCGCATTCCTGAGGCGGGCATTATGCAAATGTGTTACATAGGTCTGCAGACAAGGAAATAATGGCTGGACTGCAAACCAGGTGTTTCAGGCAGGGCAGTGTTTTCTGTGGGAGAGAGTAACTCCCTTTGGCGTGGACTTTGTGCTTTGTAACTTTGCAGACCTTCACATGCACGAAGAGCTTTATTACACACTAAAGGAAAGGTAAAATCCCAAAAAGCAGAATAGAGCCTCTTTAATTGAGAAACACTCTAAGGAAACATGCTATTGTTTTAATTTATTATTTACATTTAAATAGGCTAAAAAAGTGTAATAGGATATCATTTTTTCTGTGGTATCGAAATTGGTACAGAGAATCGTGAAATTTTACTGGTATCGGTACCGACTACTGAAATTTTGGTATCGTGACAACACTTCTAATGACCATCTTTTTTCACATTACGGTAATGAGAATTGTAAAATGTGTGGATTTGTCATGAAAATAATATCACAATATAAAAAGTCTTCATAATAGGCTTCATTTTCTATACGCAAAATATTATTTCTTATTTGTTTCTTTTGATTTTTGGAGTAAAATAGGACAAGGAAATTTTCTTAACAGGTTTCAGTAGAAATATTTACACTGATTTTTTCCCAGATGCAACAAAAGCACATTGTAAACTTTGCTTATACGACTCGTACAGACGTACAATACAATTCTATTAATCTGAAGCCAAATGATTTCTTTGTGTTAGGAATAGACAGAAATTTAAGTCATCATTCAGTTAAAATTGTTCTCTCCACCGTATCTCTTAAATCTCATTGATGCTTCTGAATATTCAAACTTGGCACATCACAGCTGGTTACAAGATATACAAGAACCAACAGTGTTTAGTGTCAAAGATGAAAGAAAGAGTCATACAGATTTTGAACAGCATAAAGGTGAGTAAAATATGACAGAATTTTCATTTTTGGGTGAACTATCGTTTTTTTTGTGGTTTTTTTTTTAAATACTCCTGCTTTTTCACTAAAGTCACAGGATTCATTCAGCTCAAACTGATATATCAATACAAGGAAGCAGCGATTTGCACCTGTGTGGAAGCTCTAAATGACTCAAGATTGCGCTACTCAGACTGAAGCGTTTGTTTTTAAAGGATGATATGAGCATTCAGTGTAATGTACATCCAGGCAGTAAGGACGCAGATGAAAGGTGATTTCAGGACAAAGATAACATCTCCGGTTACACATGTAACCTTGGTTCCCTGAGATGAAGGGAACTGAGACATTGCTGTAAGCACTATGGGGTAAGTGTCCTTACACGACCTTGTTGAAACCCTTATACAATCACAGCAATTCTCTGATTGGCAATAGTGTCTGAGCCCCGCCCCTTTAGGCGTGCATTAGGCCTATATAAGCATTGCTCAGTCACCATTTCTTCAGAATTTTCTGAGTGAGGGACAAGAGTGAGTCACTCGATTATGAAACTCTGAAGTAGTAGTGTGGCCAGCTTTGGCAATGTCTCGTTCCCTTCATTTGAGGGAACTGAGGTTACATGTGTAACCGGAGACGTTCCCTATCGATTCAGTTCACTTGACATTGCCGTAAGCACTATGGGGAACAGAATCCCATCACACCGCACTATGTGACATTACACTCCCAGAGTTATAACACTAAATAGAGATATTAGGAGTCACAGGCCACAGGCTGATGACTTGTAAGTCATATTAAAGTGTATATGAATAGTCCCACATGGCGGATGCCAGTTGGAATTAATATGAACCATATAGACATACACAGTACGGTTTATTAACCCTCTCACAACATAGTTGGAAAAGTAGGTTTATTTCTTATGAGAGTACTTATTGAAGGAGCATCACGCCGCAGTCCTGCGGGACTGTGACCGACATGAGTATACCGCAAGTGAATAACCCTCATGGTGAGCCAGGAGGGGAGCACTTAGAATGGAGATATGAACTATATAGTCATATAGTATGAATTAACCCCTTCACTATCCCAGTCGGTAAGGACATTATTACAATGAAAGTACTTGTGACTTTATGGGAAATGTACAACTGTCTGTGTGCAGGCGGTTGTGTTAAATGGCGGGGAAGCACGTAATTAAAAAGGGCACAAGTTTGTTTGGGCAACGGGCAGTTCAACAGCATGTAAACAGGTGTCTGTGTTGATTATAGTCGGTAGCCCACCCATAATAAGGGCTTGGGTTCACCCTCTTGAATGTAAGAAGCACTCTATACATAGAGGACTTGTGAGGAGATGAACGCCACGTCCAGGTTATAAACTCTCGCGAACATGTTTTGCGAGGACCGTCCTGCTGCCAATCATATGTCATATGTAAGGACACACCATTTGTGCATGCCCAAGAAGAGGCCATGCCTCTGGTTGAACGCACTTTGATGCCAATAGGGCAATTCGCGCCCTGTGATTCGTATGCGGGGCCGATAGCATCAATGATCCAGTGAGAGAGCCTTTGTTAGGAGATGGACATTCCTTTTGTGCATCTTCCATAACAAATAAAGAGCTGATCCGACAGCCTAAGCTGATGGGTACGCTCAACACATGTATGCAATGCCCTCACTGGACATAACATATGCATAGATTGCTCTTCATCCGAATTAAATGGTGGAAAAAAGAAGGCTTGCAAACGAACCTGAAGGGCGTTGATAAAACCTTAGGCACGTAGACTTTTATAGGTTTAATATCATTTAAATGACAGACTGAGCCAATTCTGGCTTGTCCGACATGCTTCATTCAGAGGCCACATGTATAGGTTCCACAGCTTTGGCTGGGGATGCCAAATTGTGCCTTGTGCTTTAAAGAGAAGGTCTCTCCTCAGCGGTATTTCCCATGGAGGGCTGTCTAGTATTTCTATCACCTCGGAAACCAGGACTGATTAGGCCATATTGGAGCAATTAACAGAACTGATTCGATGTCCTCTCGGACTTTGCTGATGACGGAATAAAGGAGGCGCAACGGGGGAAATGCTTACTTGCATTTCACCGGCTATTTGTGAGCCAGCGCGTCCACGCCCAGCGAGGCTTGGGACATGGAGTACCTGTAAAAATCTCATCTTTGGGTTGTTGTTCCCCTCCTGACCAGCATGGGGTGCTTTCCTTGAGCCTTCTATGCCATGCTCCCTCCAGGCCTACAGATGGCACTTATACCCTGAGCCCTGTTCTCTCCACTCCTGCAGATGGTGCCAACGCCCCTAACCTTGTTCAGTACTCTGCTCGTTAACCCTCATTCCCTTCACCTGTGTCTAGACCTTTATAAGTCTGTTTGTTCCCTGCCTTTGTGTTCAGTTTTGAGCCTATGTACTTTGTGCCTCCTGTGACCAGTTCTCAAGTTAAGTTTGCTCTTTATTATACCTTTTGACCCTTGTGTCTATTTTGTTTCTCTGTTTTGTGGAAGCTCGGCTTTCCTTGTTTATTTGTACTTTGCATCTTTTCCTCAAGTAAAGATTATATTTTTGGAAAGAAACACAAGGATCCTGGTTCATTGCTCTTCCGCTCTTGGGTTCAACTATTGGGGAGTTAGCTCAGTGGGAAACACCATACACTTGAGCACTGCAGACCCGGGTTTGATCCCTGCCTAAGGCAGCCTCGTTACAGTACCGAAGGGGACAATGGGCGTTCTCCACGGATGCAAATAGGTCAACTTCCACGCAGGGGCAGCAAGAAATGAATTCTTTGCCGAGTGCTGACCAAAATTAGATTGAAAGTGTGCCGGGAAAGGGGAAGTGCTAATTCTCTTTGGAAAAACGTGTTTTTAATGCTTGAGATTGCTTTTGCGGCATGAAGTGCTCTGAAAAGCTTTCTACGGCGTTGACTGTCGGGCGATACCGGGGTATCGAGGAGGGAAGCTTTCTCTGCATCAGGCATCTCCGTGAGAGTTAACCAAATATACTCATTCAAAACCACCAGGTTGCTCATCATTTTGCCAATGGCCTGAGTGGTAGATTACGTGGTTTACAGCACTAAATCTGTAGCGGTGCGGAGCTCTTTGAACAGCTCTGGATTGGAGCCTTGCTCATTTATTTGTTGAAGAAGCTTAGCTTGAAAAACCTGGAGCACATGTTGTGGAGTGCTGAACCAGCTTTGCCCACTGCTGTATAAGCTCTTCCGGCCAGTGCGGACGTCAATCGACACAGCTTGGAAGAGTGGGCGGAGCGGGATTTCCATCCCAGGCAGTATTACGGCAGAGGTGTGCTGCAACCGTCTGTTCAATAGGAGGAAGTTTTGTATAGCCTTTTATATTGGCATGGTACACTTTAGTGAAGATGGAAGCACCTCAGACCTGAATGCTCGAAGAGTGAGGTGCACACCAGGTCTGCATGTACCTCAGGGAAGAATGGTGTGCTCTTCTGGACTGCAGTCTGTTGACGACAGTCGGTTTGCAAAAACCATTCATCCTGGCAAGACTTTTCTGGTTCTTCTGGAGGGGACCACTCAAGACCGAGCTCTTAAACTGCCCTCGCGAGGACGTGAAGAAGCTCCTTGTCTGTTGCGTGTGCATGCTCTTCACCCTCACTGGGGAAAGAGGTGGCCACATCCTCCATGAACCACTCGCCTGAAGCTACGAGTGACACAGTATCATCCTCACTGTCAGAGCCACCAAACATAATGATGCTGTGCACTCCAATAGAGGGCCGGAGCTCATCACGCGCATATTTCACAAGCGAGGACATTAGATCAGAAGTTTGGGAGGCTTGCAGGGCTTGCATCGGCATCCTCCTCTAAGACTTCGATCTCAACCTCACTGCCCCACTGTGCCTCCTCATGCGTTCCCTCTTGACTTAACACAGAAGAGGGCACGAGAATCTGGACCTTCCCACAGAGCGAGGTCGATCCTAGAGCACAACGTCTGGAGATTCATGCCCTCGCATTGAGGCCAGTCTATCTCCATGAGAGCTGCTCATGCGTGGGCGCAGCCCAGACAGCGAACACAGCTCTCATGCTGTGTGTGCCGTTCACAGAGTAAAACACTTGTGGATCAACGCGTATCACGCAAGCGGCTCTTTTAGTCAATATTGAATATATATATATATATACACATACAGTAACTCCAGTCGGAGCGCTGTGGGAAGCAGGTAGAAGTCTCCGCTGAAGCACCACATTGATAAATGACGAGCATCAGAAGCGAAGAACCGGTTCACAGAGAGCGTCTTCGACGGCGATGTGGAGAACTCTTCACCGGAACACAGAGGGGAACAGAAAGCCTCTGTGCAGGTGCTGAGCACAGGCAATGAGTTGTCCTGTCTGTGTCTCACTGAGGAGTTCTGTCCGCTGTAAGTGTATATCGACGGCGAGGCAGAAAGAGTTCCAAGACAAAGACGAAGTTTGCAGTCTTGAAGGAAGAAAATTTTGAAGAAATGGTGACTGAGCGTGTTGTGTATGGACACTTTTCCCATAGTACTTATGGCAATGTCGAGTGAACTGAATCGATAGGGAACTGCAGGAGTCACAGACAATATTGAAAATGAACACAGCAGTCAGACCAGCTCCAGTTAACAGGGGATCATCATTTACATAATCACTCATGCGATGTAATGATTAATGCCATCTGTCAGGTTGCTAATAGTGATGTGGGGGTTCCCAGGCTGGGTGACTTTCACACACATAATTTAAGGGGCTCGCTGCTGGAGGGGCTGGTAAGTATGCATACTTGACCTCTGGAGGCAGATTCATAGGAAGACTGTGAACTACAAGTTACTTTTCCAATTATGATTCTTCAGTAAACTGACAATGAAAAACTTCCGTTTTTGGTCTTTGCAGAGCCATGGGAGCTCACTCCTGTGTTTTTCTACAAATCTTAGTAAATTTGTTTTGGAGAAGGACTGAATTGAGTTAACCTGTTAAGAGTTTTTCATTTTTTAGTTATTCAACACAGGTCATTACCAGCTTGAGCAATGAAAATACACTCACTTGGCACTTTTAGGAGCACCTGTACACCTACTTATTCATGCGATTATCTAATCAGCCAATCGTTTGGCAGCAGTGCAATGCATAATATCATGCAGATAGGTCAGGAGCTCCAGTTAAAGCTAGGGTGTGCAATCTTTTCCAGAAACATTTTTTGTTATACTGGTTGAAAGTCTCTTCACATCCTGATGGCAATCAACAATTTAAGTTGTCTAAATGTAAAAAAAAAAAAAAAAAAAAAAAAATTATATATATATATAAAAATATCTTCTGTGAAAAGGACAGGACTAAAAAATGATTGACTATCATTCGGTCCGAATGTAATGATAGGATGTCCTTCCTGTCTGTCAATCTATATTTGCATACCGCCACGCAACTTGTTCGCGCAGACAATCACACGTCATCAACGCGGGTTCCTTGACGCTGTGCAGAGCAAGCGCGAGAATGGAAGGTGAACAACAGCTACCTTATGTTCCTCCTGAACCACCAGTAAAAGGAAACAAGGAAAGAAAGACCATGTTAGAAACTCCTACAACGAAAACATTTCTGGATCAAGAGCGTGCTAAAAGCAGAATTAACTCTGTGTGTGTGTGTGTTCATGTGTGATAGAGGAGGCGTGGCTTTGGAGACACCTCTGAAGCGAGGGCGGGCTCTATGCTTTCAAAGCTAGCTTGCTAACTGCTAGCCTCTCTAGATTACACACCCTAGCTTTAATGTTCACATCAACCATCAGAATAGGGAAAAAATGTGATCTCAGTGATTTCGACCATGGTATGATTGTTGGTGCTAGACGGGCTGGTTTGAGTATTTCTGTAACTGTTGATCTCCTGGGATTTGCACACACAGCAGTCTCTAGAGTATACTCAGAATGGTGCAAAAAACAAAAAACATCCAGTGAGTTGCAGTTCTGCGAACAGAAATGCCTTGTTGATTCGAGAGGTCAACGGAGAATGGCCACACTAGTTAGAGCTGACAGAAAGTCTACAGTAACTCAGAAAACCACTCTGTACAATTGTAGTGAGCAGAGTATTATCTCAGAATGCACAACATGTCAAACCTTGAGACGGATGGGCTACAACAGCAGAAGACCAGGTTGGGTACTTTATTAGGACCATAGTGTTCCTAATAAAGTGCTCAGTGAGTGTATTTTCCTCTAGTTATGGACTCAAGTAAGACATTATAAATAATATCAAAACAAACTACATGTGACAAACTTCACAGCAGAAGGGAAGGAGGACACAGGGAAGCGGGTTTTCCAGGCTCAGGAAAGACTTTTAATTGGCCACTTCAGTGCTTTACAACTTCACAATCTCATCAGCTTCACAGGCACGTAGTCACTTAAACACATTAGCTTTTACAGGCACGTATTTACTTAAACACATCAGCTTCACAAATACAACAGAATGAACGCAACCGCTTCATGAGCACCGTGGCCTTCCTTGTGCCAGACTCTCTCTCCCATCTGCTGGTGGCATGGCTACTTATATGCCGCTCTCCCCATGCTCACTGGAATTAGAGACAGGTGTTACACATAATCTAGCTCAGGTGCAAGTGCCCTTACCGCTTTCTCTCTCTCCGGACGGACGCTTGACCACACCTCCGCTGCCACACTACACTTTTAAATTTTCTGAAAAAACATGCAAGTGGTGCTTTCCTGTGCAAATGTCACTGCTGCAATGCTAAGGTGGTGTGGGTGGTTGCCAGGGTGTTTTAGATGATTGCTTACTGACCCAGGTCTCTGTCATATTCCAGTCCTTTGATATGGCTCAGTTCGCTCCTTCAAATGTAAGTCTAAAAGGTTTTTTTTCGCCTGTTTGATCGTCAATCAGTCAACAATTGCAAGTATAATTGCTTAGAAAAGTAAAAGTACACCCCTCCTCAATAAGCTGGAAGTTTTTAAGTATCATTTATGTTTATTGCACAAATGACGAGTGACTAATTACGTGCCGTTTTATTCTTAGGCTTAGGGATTTTTCAAAATCCCTTGCCTTAGCTAAAATCACCGATTATATAGTGAACTCATTGTAAGGGGTAACATTTCTACCCCTTTATGACAACAATTTTAGTTCTTCAGTGCTTTAAATATAGAGTAACATGCCACCGCAATCCCTGATGGGTTAATTTATCCTGAATTGAGACCTGAAGAGCCTGAAACATTCTGTGATTGATTTTATACTATTTTTACGCGGCCCACATCAAGAAACTGGTTCAAATGCACGGTCCATTTAAGTACAGAAAAAGTCTTTTCAAGCCAAGAGCTGTTCTGTAATCCCGAGGATAAAAACTGTGCACTTTAGCTGACAATTTGACAGAAATGATCTGCCAATATCCCACCGTTAGCAGGAAATATTCTTGAGAGCAATGAAAATAAACTCTTCAAGCTATACAAACAAAGGATTTTAGGGTCAAAAGCGATGCCTTAAAGGGATAGTTCACCCAAAAAAAAATTATTCTGTCATTTACTCACCCTCATGTTGTTTCAAACCAGTAAGACTTCCTGTTTTCAAAAGGAAATGTTAGGCAGAATGTTATCCTCAGTCATCATTCACTTTTATTGCATCTTTTTTTTCATGAAACTGAATGGTGACTGAGGCTAACATTCTGCCTAACATCTCCTTTTGTGTTCCATGAAGGAAAGAAAGACATTTGGGTTCATAACAAAAAAAAAAATAAAAATATTTGTGGGTGAACTATCCCTTTTACCTGCACTGTACCCTACCAGACTGGATTTTCAACCAAGCTGTGAAACAAGTTCTCAGCCCTGAAGAACTATTATTCAGTGGCACCAAAGTTTAAGCTTCCATACCAAGTATTATAATATATATATCCGTAATTATCACAAGCACTGTAATTTGGGCAATAATAGCATGCTATGGAAATACTGAACGCTGTGTGAGTGTTGGCATAGATTATTGTCTGCTACGGCCTTCTAACCTTCAAAGCATCTTCCCTGTAGTGAGCAGCCAATATGCAGAGTCGCCAAGCTGTTCCTGAAGCTTAGGTGCCAATGAGCGGCAGTAGTCTTAAATGATCTGGTCACTGCCAGGCACAGGGGAGGGGAACAAAGAGACACTGTGCTTAACACATACACACAAAGCCAGCTGTCCCTTGCTCCTCCCAAACCCCCAGCTGTATCTGGTCTTTCATCAACCATCCCCCGTCATCATGGTCTGAGACTAGAGGTCGACCGAAAGTGGATTTTGTCAATAACAATAACTAAGGTGGTAGAAAAGGCAGATAACCAATTAATCTGCCAATAGTTTTTTAAATCGATTTAAAGAATGATCAAAGATTTCACAGTCTTTCCATACTATGATGGGCACAGACATTGAGGCTACAAGAGTCCAAAATGAATAAAATCCCAAAAGCATTTTATTGTGCAACCAAAACTCAAAACCAAAGAAAAATTAAGATTTGGTGCTTAACGTGGGACTTTTAACTATAAACAAGCCTGATAAACACTGGGGCGTTTTATTTTGAAAATGATAGAGACTTGCTCCGCTACAATGATCCATACATTCACCAGATGAAGCGTTTTATATATATATATATATATATATATATATATATATATATATATATATATATATATATATATATATATAAAACATTTCACCAGATGAGGTTTATTGTTGAGGAATAAAAAAATGAGGAATAAAACAAATTAACTATTGGTAAATTATCGGTTTGCCAATAACCAATAGTGTTAAACAATTATCAGCACCGATTCATTGGTAAAACCGATATATCGTCTACCTCTATCTGAGACCATGAGTTCTTTCGACTGTGCATTTTCAGGATCTTCTCCTTGGTCAAACCACCTTGACTGGGAACACCCATTGCAATGCCAGCTTTCATTATATGTGTGTATGTGCCCACACATGCTTTCATCTTTCTGCCTCAGCTCTACCCATTCATTGGGGTTTGCTTTGGACTGTTATTTTTCATGGTAGTATGGCTTACATTATTTAAGGACGTCCTTTGATGCCACTGACGTACAGTAGATCAATTACAGTCAAGTGCATGGCAACGTTTTTGTCTGTTTTTGCCTAGTTGGTAAACTGTTGTTTAAACATTTTTTTGGCATACTAGTGCTTCCTGCACCACCATTAACACTGCCACTGAATCTACAGTTCCATGGCAAAAGAAAATATATTTTACCTGGGTAAAAAAAAATAGCATTTTCAATTAATAGGGATCTTCCTTTGAACAATCCAGATATCAAACCTATTACTGTATGCTAGGAGCGCTCATTACATTGATTGCAATAGATAAAGGCCAAAAGATAAAGAGATTAAAGAGAGAAACACACAAATGACAAAAGTCTTAAATATCACTTTTTATGGGGGCCTGGGAAGCTCAGCGAGTACTGACGCTGTCTACCAACCCGAGTCGCGAGTTCGAATCCAGGGCGTGCTGATTGACTCCAGCCAGGTCTCCTAAGCAACCAAATTGGCCCGGCTGCTAGGGAGGGTAGAGTCACATGGGGTAACCTCCTCGTGGTCGCTATAATGTGGATCGCTCTCGGTGGGGCGCGTGGTGAGTTGTGCATGGATGCCACGGAGAATAGCGTGAAGCCTCCACATGCGCTATGATTCCGCGGTAATGCGCTCAACAAGCTACGTGATAAGATGCATGGATTGATGGTCTCAGACACGGAGGCAATTGAGATTTGTGCTCCGCCACCCGGATTGAGGCAAGTCACTACACCACCACGAGGACCTAGAGTGCATTGGGAATTGGGCATTCCAAACTGGGGAGAAAATCCATTTTAAAGCACCTCAGAAATCACTTTGCATTGTTTTCCATTAAATTCGACCCAAATCATTATTAAAGGACATAGAATATTTACTCTAGTCATTACTGGATGATATATTGTATATAAGTATCTTTCATACAGCCTTCACAAATTATGACCTATTCAGTGCTACACACAGTGATATTGCATAATAAACGTCGCCATTTATAATCGTTCAGTTTGCACAATTACATAAGTTTAATTCACTAACCTGCAAACTCATAAACGTCACTTTGTTCACTCTTGAAGTAAAAAACCCTTTGTAAATTTGGACTGCCATCAGCTGGTAATGTGGTAATGATGCTTTGTTCATGGTTTGTTCATGCCGTGACCGGCTTCAGTAAATGACCACCTTGTGGTCTCCCAAAGCGGAATGCACTAGAAGTGAACTGAAAGCACACAAATTAGGCTTCTAATTTAAAAGGTTGATATCGATGCCTCAAATATGTACCGACAAAATAAAGTGCCAATCAATAATCGATATATCGACAGTTTATGACATCTCTAGCGGCTTATGTGCGGTAATGTGTATACTAGGGATGTGCCCGAAGCTGAATACCCTATTCGGAAAGGCACGAATAATGACTTCAAAATGAATAACGGATTAATCTGAATAATATAAAAAATATTTGTTTGACTGATAATTCAAGAAACACAAGCATAAAGTGACATTGAAAAATTAACATATTCTAAATTACAATGAATTTATGAATCTCTACAGCCAATATTTCTAAAGTGTAAACCTTATGAATGAAAATGCGTGCAGTGTGATTTCAGATCGGATGGCTCTGTTAATTGTGCGCATCTGGAGCTTATCAAGTGTAACATTAACTAAGATACGACATCATATATACTTTCCACTTCTTGAAAAGTCTATGTTAATGTATCACATGATTCACACGTGATTCCCATTTATTTATTTATAGCCTAAACCTGAGTGCGATGTTAAACTCTTGACCTTAAGTGATGATTTTACGTCGGAGCTCGCTAATTATATGGTTAAGACTTTATTCCGAAAAAAGTTAAAATGCTCCATATAGTATTCATCTATTCGGAATATTCTTGCTTATGTAAAACAAAGAAACTGAAACCCATTCCATCTTTTTTTCTTTTTGTTCTATAAACTGTGCAAAATTTGAGAATGTTGTGTTCTTAAGCTCTGAAAAGGTGCTGTATAAATTTAACATTACTGTTAACATTATTTAACTAAATAATTGTGTTCTATCGTAAAAATTCCTGATAGACTTACGGGACTTTCACCTGTTTGTAGGCTATATTGATTTATTATATTTCTTTTAATGCTTGAATTTGTATTTATTATTCACTGCAAAATGTGTGCTTGACATTTCACATTTTGCTTGACACCACCTGCCTCCAGAATAATGTTGTTATACATGAAAATTCTGTTTCATGCAGATATTAATATCAGAAATACCAGGAGTAACCAAAGTTAACAACATATTCCACAGTTAATGCGGCCAACAAATTCAGCTTCATCTGGTAAGAAAATAAAAATAAATTATTATTTAATTAAATAATAATTGTATTATAATACTAATAATCATCATAATTATTATTATAATTAATAATAGACTATTATTATGAAAAGGCATACACAAGGCATATTTTATTAATAGAAACTATAAACGTAAGAGTAACATTTAAAAATGGGCGTTTCATTTACTTTTAAGTAAATTTACTTTAAGCTCCGCCCACATCCAGTTCTATCCAAATACAGAGACAGATTCAGATAATTTTGCCATATGAACAAATACAAACACAGATAATGGCTTCGCTGCACACTGTATACGCACCTTAAAGTAAAATCCTTGATCCTTGAAAACCCATCTTGGTGAGGAATTTGTAAACAGTCATTTATGTCTAAAGTGAACAGAAAGAGCTGTGTTGTTGTTGGGCTAAGTAAAAGTGATAGACATTAACTCCTACCCCTTTTTCCAGCATCTTCTTTATAAATAACAAATATATGATTTTTGGAGATCTCTCGCTCTCACACACACACAAGGGAGAGAAAGTGTGCAACCACATTATTATGTTAATGTGCTCGTTAATATGAAATGATAACACCGATACATAGTACGAGTATTTACCCCCAGTATCGGCCTGATACGAGTACTACAGAGTATTCTCTGTGTATCTCTAATTAAAACACTGAACTATCAATTCAATCTTTAAAACATTAATGTTACCAAAATAGCATTTTTAAGATGTTAGTTGATGTCTATTTTGTCCCCTGCTGCAAAAACAGAATTCTGTAGAAAACAATGACACAGGCACGTGTCAAATATGCATCAGCAGATGAGTTTCCTCTAACTGCTTCTTGCAAAATATTCTCAAAAGGCTCACAATTCTCTTATTACACAATTGTTCACATTAAATCCATTACATCAACGATAAAAAGTATTTTCTGCATGGCCTACGTCCTGTTCTGGGCACGGAGAGAGTAACAACCCTCTTGAATGTCATTATGATACGATCAAACATCAAACAGGAAAGAACATAATACTCATATCTGGAAAAACATTCTACATGTCCGTTAGCACAGGAAATAGACGAGAGTGCACTGTAGGCGGCACAGGAAGCAGCTTACCTGACACTCTTCTCTCATATTTCCTCTCCATTGAGGACAGATGTGCAATAAAAAAAATTAAAAAAATTATATATATATATATAAATAATAATAATTCTTTATTAATGATTTTACTTCAATATTTTGAGGCAATGAGCTCAAATAAGTGTGGCTGCTTCTTACAACAGAACATAAAAAGGAGGAAAACAACTCTTAAAAGAAATAGTTAATCCAAAAATGAAATATCAGTAATTTTGTACTTATCCTCCTATCATTCTAAACACATATGCAGTGATTTTTCTAATTCTTAGAAAATCGTTACGCAGCTCTTGCATACAACGACAGTTCATAGTTTCCACGTTTGTCAAACTCCAAAAGAAGAAAAACACTTATAAAAGTAGTCCATTTGACTCAAGCACTATATAACTAAATAATTTAAGATGCTATTTATTGATAATCTTTACCATCGCCAAAGCTTGTGTCTAGACTTCACCTAAGCAGCCCTGTGTCGGCCCATTGTTGCATACTGCTACTTTAGCTTAACAGAAACAGGCCAGTTAGAGGTCAGATTCAGTGACAATATCTACAACAGGTGGTCTGCAGACAGATGCTCCGCCTGCCAAAGATCATAGCAGCCTGACAGAGAGCGAAACAAACAGGGAGCAGATAGACAGAGCAGAACAGAGAACAGTAGTGAAGAAAACCACCTGTAGAACATTCCAAGCAGACCAGTAGCCCACGTCAAGCATGATTTCAGGAGACATTCCAGCACAAAAAAAAGAAAGAAAACCCATCTTCACAGTCTGCTTCTCTGAACAGCCATTTGTCTCTTCAGATTTAGGCCCTATGAACGGCCAACTTCAGCAAATGTTCATATCGCCTTCTCAGGCCCCAGATTTCAATCAGCATTCAGAGTTCTCTGACACAACCCCCTGTGCTTCCTCACAAGCTCTAGTAGATTTAGACAACAGTTATGTTATCAATGTGCAGAAACTCTAGACATTCCAGCAGCCAAATAAGGGACTATCCTATGGAGAATTAAAGGGAGTGGTCTAGTTCTGCTACCAGCATTTTTATTTTTCAGATAAGGGTGGTATAGAGATGCTCACCAGCAGGTTGTCAGATATATATACAGGTTAACAATCATTGTTAATCAATTATTAATCAGTTATTGTAAAGATTGGCGAAAACAGAAGTGCAAACATGTTTTAAATGTGCAAAGTAACCTTTTCTGTCCCCATATCAATCATCATGTAATCATATATAATTTTTTTTTTAATCTTATTTTAAAAATCTTTCTTATCTTGTGTGTGTGTATCTTTCATTGTGGCTCTCTTTAAATGTTTAAAATGTCATGTGTTCAACAGATCTAATCCATGATCAATGGAAATTAGGCCATTCATTGTTAAAACAATAAAATAGTTTTTATAGCTTCCTGTATATTTTTAAAAGCCTAATTCCTAGGCAAAACAATGATCTGATGACAAAATAAAGAGTCAAAATATTGGTATTGGCCAATAGGTTTTTTTTTTGTTGTTGTTAAAATCGGTATCAGCCAAACATTTCCATATCGCTGCAATCCTACATACAAGCATTGGCATGGCCAATTCTAACAAAATGAAAATATGTTTTCTAGGTTTGGGATCCATGCCTTTTTCACACATCGATAATCAGAAGATTTTCCAGATGATTATCAATATATATAAAATCATGATTTTTTTTCAGATATAAATCGGGCTGCTCATTGCACAATAGTCTTTGTCTCTTCAGACATATTTCTCAACACACCTTTGGTAAAGTGTGAGCGGCAGGGTTAATTAAAGGGGACCGCACACCAGACGCTTCTGGCGGACGACATGGCGCATTGTAAAATTCAAAACAATTATTTATTTTCTACAAATGTAGGAAAGCCCCGCTTCAGCTCATCCTGTGTATGTGTGTGTGTGTGTGTGTGTGTGTGTGTGTGTGTGTGAGATACATGTTATATCGCCCTCTTGTGGTCTCCCAACGCTAATAAGTCAGACTGTTGGCCAATTGATTTAATTAGAAAGCCCGCAAATTGAGCTTCTAATTTAAATGTTGGCTAATTTTAATATATCAATGCCTCAAAAATAAATCGATAAAATAACGTGCCGATCAATAATCAATATTTTATGACATTCCTAATATTTTCTATATTGTGTTGATTGCGTTTTTGTTTGACCATATTTTCGTCTACGTTTTGTTGCGTCGCTCTTGGTGTGAATAGGCCTTGACTGCATTTATTTCCATCTTAGAAAAGAAAACAACATGTACCAATATAATGCTTTATTAACATTTTCCAAACAAAGTATTCCATAGGCTGAAAAAAATACTTGGCTTCGGTCACAAGTTCCATCTAGGCTTGTTTTGTACAACAAATAGCATTGAGAGCTCCTTTCCCTATCACTTTATCACTGACAGTGAATCACTGAAGCAACCTTCTAACAAGTGTTTATGCTGGTTTCTGCTGTAATAACGGTAAATGCGTTAATTGCGATTAAGAAAAATGAACGTGTTAAACTTTAATTAATCGCATGCCTTAACATGTTAATTTTGACAGCTCTATTCCCGAAACACACAAGAACCAATGAGGTTTGATGTTACTGACGTCACCATATCCGATTTGTGCTCTGTTTACAACAGTTGATCGATGATTTGATTTAAGAGTGAATAACCAATTTAATTTTGGTCTATTAATCATACAAAGTGATCGTATGACTTCAGAAGACCTGGAATATGACACACAAGTCATATGGACTGCTTTTATGACACATTTGAGTGATTTATTTAGCATTAAAGCGGGCTGCTACCTACTGCCATTGTATGAATTCAGTCAGCGGGGCTTTCACTAATTTCTTTTTTGGTTCTGCAGAAGATAGAAAGTCATACGGGTTTGGGATGACATGAGGGTGAGTAAATAATGACAGACTTTTCATTTTTAAGTGAACAATTCCTTTTAACTCAGACTGAGCTTGGTCTGGACCCATAGAATTCTGGGAGCAGTGGGAAGCAGTTTTCTGCACTGTCCTTATCATTTATGAGATTCACAATGTGAAAAGACCCAGGCTTCACAACACCAGCTGTGCATAGGTCAACAATGCTGAAAGGCACTTGACAGCGGGTGACCACTGATGCTCTTACCAACTAAGATTCCAATCCTGTTTCAGGGTCAGTGAGTGGCAATCTGGGTCAATCCAATAACCATGTTCATATAGTCAGCCTAGCAAAGAGCAGGCACAGAGTGCAAGTGACATTTTAGATTAGTATATACCAGCACCCCATTAGTTAAATTGTTTTATTTTACAGATTTACAGGCCACACTAGTATAGAGAGTAATTAGAAATATTCCCACAATAATAATCCTGCAAAATGATTCAAAATCCCTAAAGTGCACCAACAAATGTACTTCTATATTTAATAATACTCCAGCACTGTAAAGTTGCTATTTTACACTGCTGTCTACATGAAAGTTTGCTTACTGTACTCTGAAGAGTAGCTTCATGTGTTTACTCTGAGATAGCCTCTGTTTACTGTTGCAGATTTTCACAAACAAAATCATTCAGTCTTACTGTTTGCATCTATCCTTCTCAAATTATAACCAAATGCAGTCAGATGCTGTCACAAAAGCACAGGGTGTCCCAGTGAAACACCGATGAATCAGCCGTCTTTAAATGAGACCTTATCAAGAGAGTCAGGGTATGGGAGCAATATACAATCTTCTAGAATCCTATAGCGCATGTCTGGCACACCCAACACAAACATTTCTATTGGGGTTGGACGTAATTAGTCGTAACGATACTCGTCAACAGGAACACAGCCAAAATGTAAGTGCAGTGTTTTCTATGCAAATAAACATTCTTGGAATTGCAGCAGACAACCCCATAAACCTGATAAAGCACTACACATAAAAAGGGACAAAGAGGAGACGACATATAGCATATGACAGAATTTTTTGGGTGAACTACACTCTTGGAAAAAAAATATTTTTGTGGTTCTATATAGAACCATAGGGTTCTTTAATCAGCTTTTTTTTATGCCAAAAGGTTCTATTTACAAAGATGTACAGAAAAAAAGAACCCTTTTTGCACAAAAGCGTTCATTAGGCTGACAATTGCTTAAATGTTAATATGTGTATGCATAAATTACATTACTAAAAGTTTTGTTTATAAATAATTTTGAGCACTATACTACATTTGCATTTCATACTGCAGAAAAATAAAACTTAAAATGTACTTGTACATCTATGGGTTTGATTAGAAAAGGATAAATGATCCAGTGTCCTTTCTCTTTTAGATGACATGTTTATCTTAGTATTAATATAGTCTATGGTATAGTCTATTCTTGACTCATAATTCAAATGTATAAAGTTGTTTTTCTCCTCCTATTTACATAGCGCAAAAGCGCATTTAAGCCGTGCGCTCACAGACGCGCAACTCACGTGAGTGATCAAAACGCGCGAGCACCTTATTTCAAATTTTAGTGGTCACGGAAAGTCGGTTGAGCTGAAAGACTAAGAGGGCGATATTACCCTGGTAAGTAAGAGAAATAAACTAAATTGTTGATTAATTTTGTGTTATTTTGACCTAACTCCTTGTTATTTATGACATACATATTTATTTCAGCAAGCACAAAGAATAAATAGACAAAACCGTTTCGTTCAGGCCTGCAATATTCTCCGCCAGGAGGTTATCAATTTCAAACTTGAATCACAAAAATTTCTGTTGTGGATTGACTAGTAATCCTGATACCAGGTTATGTTATAATTTAATTTTCTATGCATCTAGAAAACATGGGGGAAACAAAAAAGTTTCCAGGAGCACATCACAGCACTGAATTAAGCCAACTGCACTGATATAAAGAGATGAATCAAGCTCTATTCAAGAGTGTGAATATGTCAAATGTCCTGATGGAAATGTTTCCATTTCTCAACTTGTATTTGCTATTTGTAGTTTTATTGTAATGTTCAAAAATATGATAATTATGTATTTTTTATTGAAGATTCCATATTAATTTAACATGGGTTTTAGCAAAGGCCTTCACCTAACTCAGAGCACTTCTGAAGTTCAGTGCCCGGTAGCATAAAGCACCTTAAGTGTAATTTTCCCTTAAGATCACCCTAATGATTCCTTTAAACTTAAGGGTGTTGCAGGAAATAACCCTTAAGTGTTATTAATCAATCCTCAACCTGGTCTTTATTATGGTGTCCAGACCTCTCAAAGAGTGCAGAGAGTCAGCGTCAAACTGATCAAGGTCAAGGTCAATTTATTTATAGAGAACATTTAAAAACATCAAGTGTATACCAAAGTGCTGTACATGGGCAAATAAAACAATGAATTAAGGGGAAATAAAAAAAAAAAAGATTGACATTAAAATCAATAAACAATCCAATATACATTCACACAAAAGCCAAAGAGTATAGATACGTCTTCAGACATGATTTAAAAATGTGAAGCGTAGGAGCGGATCTTATATCCAGAGGTATGTTATTCCATAGTCTAGGGCTGACTATGGAGAAGGCACGATCCCCTTTAAATTTAAAGCGTGAGCGTGGTGTATGCAGGAGAAATTTATCAGAGGATCCGATAGTCCTGGAGGACTGTTTATGACTAAGGAGTTCAGAGAGTTATGATGGCGCTAAACCATTTATAGCTTTAAAAACAAATAACAAAATGTTAAAATGAATCCTGTGTTGGACTGGTAACCAGTGAAGAGATGATAGAACAGGTGAAATACTTTCCCTCTTGTTCCAATCAGCAACCTAGTAGCTGCATTTTGGACTAACTGCAAGCAATACAGAGATCAGTGACTAAGACCCATGTACACTGCATTACAATAGTCAAGTCTGGATGAGATAAAGGCATGAATAACTATCTCCAAATCCTTAAATGAGAGCAATGGTTTTAATTTAGCAACAATCCTGAGTTGGAACAGCACTTATTTGTTTTTCAAAATTTAGAGCCATGTCAAAGATCAATCCCAAGTTTTTAGCAAAGGGGTGAACATTTAATAACAGGGTCGTTAGATTGCTAGAGATATCAGAGACAGCGCTAGGGAGGCCAAACACAACAATTTCAGGGTACGTTTACACGACAACGATGTACTAAAAATTGAAAAGTTTTTCCTTTGCGTTTTTGAAAAGTTTTGCGTACAGACGACAACGTTGTCAAAACGATCCCCGTTAATTTTCAGGCCCCAAAACGCCGTTGTTGTGCAAACGAACAGCCAAAACGCATAAAAAGTTTTCTGTTTTTAGTTGAAAACGTTGTAGTGTAAATGGCCCCTCAGTCTTGCTCTCATTTAGCTGGAGAAAGTTTTTGTTGTCCAGCATTTAATATCCTCAAAGCATTTAAAAATGTCAGAATATGAACTAAGTGGGACATACAGCTGTGTATCATCGGCATAACAATGATATGAAATGTTATATTTCCTAAAAATTTAACCCAGGGGAAGCATATATAAAGAAAATAAAATCGGGCCTAAAATGGAACCTTGAGGTACCCCACAAGTGAAAGGTGCAAAAGGGGAGGAACAATTCCCAATCCTAACACTCAGAGTTCTATCTGAAAGGTAAGATGTAAACCAATCTAAGGCTGTGCCTTTAATACCAACTTCACACCTAAGACGGTCTAAGAGGATAGTATGATCAACTGTATCAAAAGCAGCACTAAGATCGAGCAACAGTAAAATTGCAGGTCTACCAGAATCCAAAGTGAGCAGTAAATCATTCGTCACCTTGAGTAGTGCAGAGACAAGCTCTAAAACCAGACTGAAATTTATCTAAAATGTTGTTTTCAGATAGGAATGAAGAGAGTTGAGAAAACTATTTTCTCCAGGATTTTTGATAAAAATGGCAGTTTAGAAATGGGCTGGAAATTACTGAGGTTGGTAGGATCCAAACTTGGCTTCTTATGAAGTGGCTGGATCACTGCTTGCTTAAAACAGGATGGAACAATGCCATTATACAAGGAGCTATTCATAATAGTCAACACACTAGAACCAACAGTGTCCAGCACCTCTCTGAGGAGCTGAGCAGGAATACCATCAACAGAAGAGGTGGTAGGTTTTATCTGTTGGACTATATCAACTCAGTGAGAGATATAGGTTTAAACCGTTCAAACTAAACAGAACAAGTGACTGGTTCAGAGGGATCATGACTACTAGTGGTAACGCAAGATCGTAAAGCATCAGCCTTACCAATAAAGAAATCTAAAAACGCTACACAAGTCTCAGGTGTAGCATCAAGACAAGAGGTGGCAGTGAGCACTGTATTTATCATATTAAACAGAATTTTTGGATTATGAGGAATTTTAGAGATTATATCAGAAAGATATTTGTTTTTTGCATCTTTTACAGAGTGCTGGTATGCAGATAGACAATTCTTAAGGATTTCATAAGACACTTGCAGTCTGTCTTTTTCCATTTACTATCTGCTTTCCTATATTCCTGTCTGAGAGAACATTTGTTATTGTTTAACCAAGGCTGGGTCCTTAGTTTAGGTTTTCTAGTTTTAAAAGGAGCAACAGAGTCTAAAATGCAAGTACAGGTATTGTTAAAAAGAGTGACCATCTCCTCTGTGCCTAGACTTGGATGAAGTAGCTTCACAGTGCACAATACAGGAGAAGCAGAAAAGGCTTCAGAGAAATGTCTGGCTGTAGAAGAGGTTATAGAACGTGAATATGACCCAGAGAAATGTGATTTTGGGGTCAGACATGGTAGTGCAACATTAAAAACAACAGGATTATGATCAGACAGGCAAAACTCAGCAATTTTAACATTGTAGATGGGAAGACCAAAAGATAAAACAAGATCAAGAGTATGACCATGATCATGTGTAGAGCCAGTAACATGCTGTGTGAGATTAAATGAGTCAATAAGCTGAACAAACTCCCTAACCAGAGGTTTGGAAGGGCAGCAAACATGAATGTTAAAATCACCAAGAATGATAAGATCGTCTGTAGTAGGCACAATGCTAGATAAATAAAATAAGCAAATTCCTGAATGAAGTCCTTATTATTGCTAGTGTTGTTGTAAATAAAACTATTACAAATGCTTAATAATACTTAAATGTCTTTTATATGGTTATTTCACTTTCTTACTGAAATAGTATATTCAATTACTATTCAATTTGCACATCCATTAAATGTTCTTCTGGTAATAAAACAAAACAAATGTAAAAACTAAATAAAAACCAAATGTTACGGTTGCATTTTTGGAACATCTAAAAGGTTCGATAAAGAACATTTCTACCTGGCTGATAGAACCCTCAAAATGTCACGGCTCCGGTGAGTTTGTTGGTTTGTTCTGTGTGTTTTGTTATTTTCTCTCCCTCATGTTTCGCAGGCGCTACCGGCATGCATGGTCAGTGTTTCCATGGGAACATAGATTGTTCCCAGGGGAACGCTGACCATGCCACTAATTAGCATGCTAGCAGCATCTGGTTCTCCACTGATTCACTCCCTACTTAATTCCTTAATGTTCTCAGCATCTTTGCTAGACTGTTGTTTGGTATGAAGTAACTTACCTCACTCTCTCTGCCTAGTTGTTTCTGTCTCGTGTATCTGTTTGGTTGCCCGTCTCTGCCCACATGTCAGGAGTGTGGCTGCCTTCCAGTTTGCTGTACGTTTGTTCTCTGCACTCACAAATCTTCAACGGAGGATTCCTAGTCTCTGCCCGCATGTCAGGAGAGTGACTGCCTTCCAGTCTGCTGTACGCTGTTCTCTGCACCTTACTACGCTTCAGAGGATTCCTACGAATCTGCTCCTGACATCCACGATGCACACACTCGTCTACAAACAAACTATTCATGGATTTGCCCATCCACAAACTACTGCAGCCATTGCCGGAATCCTCAGTCTTCGCCAGCACAGTTGAAGTGAATTTTCATTGTTAATAAATCCTTTGAACTGTTCATCTGCTCTTGGGTCTCTTTGTCTCACTCTCACTGTCTTGACAGAACAATCTAGACAAGTATGGACCCAGCGGAGGAGTCTACTCTTCGCTCCGCCCTCTCTCAGCAGGGAGCTTTTCTGGGACATCAGCAGGATCAAATCTCTGCATCTAACCAGTTCTGGAGATGATGGCGTTGCAGCTCGTTGAGTTCAACTCTGTTGTTCAACAACTTCTCCAACCTCCCGATGCTAGTCCCACTCAGGAAGCACCCTCGCCAGTTCCGGTAGTTCCCCACATTTCAGGGCACTAAGAGGCTCGTATCCCACCTTCAAAACTGTTTTCAGGTGAGGCGGGATCCTGTAGCACATTCATTTCACAATGTTCCCTGTTCTTCACGTTACAGCCCTCTGCTTTCCCGTCAGAGAAAATGAAGGTGGCTTGTTTGATCACACTCCTCACTGGAAGGGCCGGTGAGTGGGGGACTGCCATGTTGGACAACAGACATCCCTGTTGCACTTCTTTTCATGGCTTCTCCACAGAGCTCTGTTTGATCGCTCGGCTCAAGGTTGGGAGGCAGTGAGGGTCCTATCCGGACTGCCTCAAGGAGATCAGCGAGTCTCAGTTGATGCTATTGAGATTCGCACTCTGGCTGCTTCTTGTGAGTGGAACGATCACGCCATGTGGGACCGGTTTCTTCGTGGGCTTTCCGACAACATTCAGGACAAAATCTATCCTTTGGATCTGCCTCCATGCTTCAATGATTTGGTGGATCTGGCTATCCGAGTAGATTAATGTTTGGCCCTACGACGTCGCCGCCACTCTCCACCTACCCGGGCGGCTGGCCATCAAACCCAGTCCACTGCTTCGGCCAGGTCACCACAATCATGGCCCGACACAGAGCCCATGCAAGTCAGGAGAACTCGGATTTTGCATAAGGAACAGCAGCAACGCCTCGTTCAAGGATTATGCTTTCATTGTGCCCAGTCTGGTCATTTCTCTGCTTCCTGTCCAGTTAAAGACACCACTCGTCAGTAGGAAGTGGGTTACTGGCAAGCGCAATACCCTTGGACAAAGCCCCCGGATTACGTACACTTCTCCCGGCCCGGCTGCAGTATGGATCTACCAGTCACACGGTCTCAACCCTGGTGGATTCCGGAGCCGAAGGGAACTTTATGGACATAGACTTGGCTTCCGAATGGCGGGTTCCAATGGTCCAGTTGGATGAACCTATCACTGCCCACACCCTCAGTGGCACGCCCCTGTCCGTCATCACACAGTCCACCAAGCCAGTCACCTTCGTGTCTAGAAATCATACGGAGCAGTTGTCTTTTTACCTGATCCAATCTCCATCGGCACCGGTAGAGTTGGGGCATCCTTGGTTGGTGATGAACAACCCACACATAGACTGGTCAACCAACACTGTTCTTGCTTGGAGTACTTACTGTTTGTCACACTGGTTTAACTCTGCTGTCTCCCTGTCTCCCCTGTACAGTCTTGTGTTTTGTTGCAGGATGAACTGGCAGATTTATCCGGAGTACCGTTGACATACCATGACTTGAGGGTGGTGTTCAGCCGGTCCCATGCCATGACCCTTCCTCCTCATCACCAATGTGCGACTGAATTGCTTCCAGGCACTTCACCTTCTTGGGGATGGCTGCGTTTGCTCTCGCCTCCCGAGAGGGAGACCATGAACAGGTATATCAATGATTCTCTGGCAGCCGGTCTCATCTGCCCTTCCTCATTACCGGCAGAGGCGGGGTTCTTCTTTGTGGAGAAGAAGGATGGCTTGCTTAGACCCTGTATAGATTATTGGGGGCTGAATGACATCACAGTGAAGAATCGTTATCTTTTGCCGTTGATGTCTTCAGCTTTCGAACTCTTACAGGAAGCGTCTGTCTTTACAAAGTTGGATTTACGCAATGCTTATCACCTTGTCTGGATTAGGAAGTGGGATGAGTGGAAGACGGCTTTTAACACCCATAGGGGGCACTCTGAATATTTGGACATGCCTTTTGGATTGGTCAGCACCCCCACCATCTTCCAGGGTCTCGTAAATGACGTGCTTGGAGACATGGTTGAGCGTTTTTTGTTTATCTAGATGATTTTCTGATCTTCTCCCAGAATATCCAGGATCATGTTCAGCACGTCAGGCAGGTGCTTCAGCGACTGCTAGAGAATCGGTTGTTCATCAAGGCGGAGAAGTGCACATTTCTTGCACAGTCAGTTCCGTTCCTGGGGTTCATCTTTTCATCCGAGGGAGTGCGCACGGACTAGGGTTGCAGGTTTCACGGTATACCACGGTATGAAAATTGATGGTTATCATACCATGCACATTTGCTTATCTACAGTATTGAGAAAAAAAAATGAAACTGGACGGAGAATCTCACCTGCGCATCTCCTTTCCTCCTCGACTGCCTGTCAGATTCGTCAACTTGCCCCACACACACACACACACACACACACACACACACACACACGCAGTGGAGAAAATGTCAGAGAGAAGCGAGTCTGACATAAGTGAGTGCGTGTGTGTAAGTTAAAGCAGTGTTTCTCAACTGGTGGGTTGCAGGTCTATTCAGACTGGGTCACGGACAGCAGGGAAAGAACAATGACATGGTTCTCTCATTGAAGATATTTCGGAGGCCGCCCAAATGATACCCTATTTAGGACTGCCGAGGCAGATTTAATGATAATCTCGCAATTAGCTAAAGGCTTCTCATCTGCACTTTCGCACGAGTGTAACGGAACCAGCTCGCAATCATGATTTGCTCTGCTCTTTGGTGCGCGGGTGCAACAACCGGGCTTCCCTCGATATTGTGGAGCGCAGACCTCAAAACTGATTTCATTTCTAGTGAGACTTTTCTAGTTTAAAGCGTTACGAAGGAAGTAAAGTCAAACCTCTCAAACAGTAGGCAGACCCGACATGACAAACAGCACTGAGGAAAACAGCAACACTGTGTTAGCAAATTTTTCTTTTCATTATGCATCATCACCTTTACAAAATCACCTTTCACGATTTTAAATGAGTAAAAGTAACTGTTATATTTTGACAAAATGTTATAGTTATATGAAATAATCTAAAGGTAGAATCACCTCATTTTATATCAACAGTGGCAGTTGTAGTTAAAGTTTCAAGATGTGTTTCAGCTAGTACTTATTTTTTCATAAATACTATCATTTAAAAGGAATCTTTCCTTCTGTGTACTATGTATGTTCTGTTTGAATTATGTTTGAAATTAGGAAACAAATGGGATAATAATGGGCTCATATACATAAATATGCTCTTCAGTTTTTAAAAGGGGGAGAGAAAACTTCCTGTCGCTTTTGTTGTTGACGTCAACAACAAAAATAATGTCACCTGATGCATGTCCTTGTACTTCAAAACCATGAACAAAACTATGCAACATAAAAGGAAATGCGACCCAGGACACATTAAATACAGATTACGTTTTTACTATGGTGTGTCGCCACTTGATTTCCAATGTAAAATCTGGGTCCCGAAGCAAAAACTGAGAACCACTGAGTTAAAGGTACAGATAGAAACAGTCTGGCTGTGCTGTCGCACACCTACAGTATATGTTAACTGTTAATAATCATAGGACATTACTTTAAAAGCTCACACAGCTGATGTTATTTTTCATTTAGTAGTTAATTTAACAAGGTATGCTAACATGTAAACTAACATGCTTTAGTTATATAACATGTTATTAGTTACATGCTATTTTTTTACCATGTTTATAATTCGGTTTATTATTATAATTCTGTTAGCTTTCTTATTTATTCTATTTATATTATTTATTTTCAAAAGGGAGACCCCAGATACTCGCAAGCCTTTGCAGAGGTTTCTGGGGTTCGCTAATTTCTATCGGAGGTTTATTTGGAATTAGAGTCAATTTGCTGCACCTCTGACGGTCCTCACCTCCACCCGCAATGACTTTTGTTGGTCCCTGCAGGCCAAGGCTGCATTCTTTAAATTAAAGGAACGGTTTTCTACCGCACCAATCCTTGTTACTCCCGACCCTGCATGTCAGTTCGTGGTGGAGGTGGATATATCTGAGGTTGGAGTCGGAGTGGTCCTGTCGCAGCGCTCTTCCTCGGACAGAAAGATGCATCCATGTGCTTTTTTTTGCACTGCTTAACACCAGCAGAACAGAACTATGAAGTCGTAACCGAGAATTGCTGGCTGTTACCCCTCCTTTAATACTGTCACAGCTCCAGTGAGTTTGTCGGTTCATTCTGTGTGTTTTGTTATTTTCTCTCCCTCATGTTTCGCAGGCACTGCTGGGATGCATGATCAGTGTTTCCATGGGAAAGGGGTGAACCCTTTAGGGTTCTATATGGAACCTTTTCTTCTAAGAGTGTACTCGTTAGAGTGTACATTTTTAGGGTTTGCATTTAAAAATGCAAAACAACAATATTTATTTTAAAGATGATAACAACAATGTAGCATACTACTGCTCTAAACATTAACAATGGAATAATGCCGACTGTTTATATTGTTAAATAGTAGGCAGTATAGGAAATAAATAGTAAATTAGTACTTACATGAAGCAAAACCCCATATAGATTATGCAGATCTGTTATGCATTTACAGAGGGCCAGTGAATCACCACTATGGCAAACAGAGCAAATCCAAAGCCAACAAGATGAGTCTTAACCCAATATGAAGTCCTGGCAAAGTGGATCAAGATGTGGGCCATTACTGCATGAACCACGTGGAGAGGATCAAAGCTGGATTTGTGTTGATCCTTACATACTCTAACACAGTTAATATTGTCATCCCAGTCCCTTTGCTATTTTAATGGGATAAGCCTTGGCTAAGTGCAGAGATGGAGTGATAATACCAACAGGATGCCTCTTGATTTCCTTGCCAGAGGAATGCAGAAAGATCCACCACATGTGACAGCTTTCCAAAAGAGAAAGTTTTAACTGAAGCCATGGGGGAAAGTGGCACAGCTGGATAGCACAGTTGGACTGATCGCAAGCGTGCAGCTGCAATGGCCTGAGGCTCTTATTTGTGGCACAAAGCCGCACAAAGATGATCTGTGCCCCCTCAGATACAACAGGCTGTGCCAAAAAGTACCAGCAGGGCCGATTTAACCAAATGTTAGTACCTCACAAAAGCAACACCACTGGTTTGAGAGCACAGGTGTGGGGACAAGCTTCAAAACATGCTATGTTGTTGGCACAGCACAGTGGAACATTTTATTTCTCAGAGGTTGCTCTGACATTTGCAGACTTTAGAATCTTGGCAAATCTGAGCAAAGTGTGTAATATTGTTGATATTATGGATGGAATATTAAGGAATTCAATGATTCTGGTTCCGATTCCTACTCTTAACCATTCTTGTTCCTTAACTGTTCCATTAAAAATTCATTTAGAATTATGAGGAAGAAAAATTTTGAAATATAAGTACTTGGTATGTCAGAGGAAAACAACAACTGTAGTTTTATTGTGACATTGGACTTGGTAGCTGATTTAGCCAGGAGATTTTACTGCACATCAGTGACAATTACGGTAAATCTTTGACTATTATTGAATATTTTAAGGCAATCCAGCTGAAGTTTTAGGCATTTGTCACTTTTTGACAAGTTGCTAATGAGTTGCTAATTTGTGGGCTGGACTCAGCTGTACAGCAATTAGCAATTAGTACTTAAGTAGTGAGAGAATTGTAGGGGCAGTGGAAGCCCTCCTCGTGCGAAGACCTACCTTAGGTAAAGAGCTGCAAGTCTACCTGTGTGAGTCCACCGAGCAAGGACACTGCCAAGGCGCCAGCCACTATGCTAAGTTTTTTCCCCCTTCTCTCCTTTTCCACATAGTACTTCTGTTTCTTTATTATACTTATATTATGTGTTTTCAGTTCATTCCCGTTGTTTCATGTAGGTGAAAATCTACATGCACACACTATAGACTACACACTCCAGAGCACCTAAGGTCACTTAGCACTGTCTCTCCATAGCCCCTCTCCATCTCTGTTGGACTGTGGAACTGCCAGTCAGTGGTCAAAGCTTACTTCATTCCGGCTTTTGCAAGTCAGTCAAAACGTAATGTTTTGGTTCTGACGGAAACATGGATCTGCACAAACAACACTGCAACTCCCTCAGCTCTCTCTACTGACTTCACTTTCACTTTCACCCACACCCCTCATCTAACTGGCTATGGTGGGGGAAACGGTTTGCTCATTTCCAACTCATGGAAATTCACTCCGCTCTCATCTCTCTGCAATAACACAACTTTTGAATATCATGCCATTACTGCCACTAAAAAAACCTGTGAAAATTCACTTTTGGTCATCTATCATCCCCCAGGTAAACTAGGAAACTCTACTGAAGAGCTAAATGTACTGCTGTCCTCATTCCCTGAGGATGGCACTCCGCTGGTGGTCCTTGGTTACTTTAATATCCACCTGGACAAACCTCAAGCAGCTGACTTTCTAGCTCTTTTGACCTCATTTGGCCTTACAAGATTGGACACCCCTGCAACTCACAGAGCAGGGAAACAGCTAGATCTCATCCTTACACGTAATTGTATCACCACCAATCCCCTTGTTACTCCTCTACATATCTCTGACCATTTCTTCATCCAGTTTTCTCTCACTCTCCTTCTTTACCACTCACTCCACCTAAGGTCTCCTTCCGTCACAACCTTCGGTCTCTCTCATCCACTTGCTTCTCTTCCATAGTTTCTGCATCCCTTCCCTCCACTAATCATTTAACTTCACTTGATTTAAATGAAGCTACAAATGCTTTTTGCTCAACATTAAATTCTTGTCTTGATAGTGTCTGCCCTCTTACCTCCAGGCCAGCATGTGCCACACCCTCCAGCCCCTGACTGTCAGAGACACTTTGTGAACAATGCACCAAGCTGAGGGCTGTGGAGAGAAAGTGGTGCAAGTCAAAAGACCCTGCTGACCTGAGCAAGTATCACTTCTCTCCTCTTTTTCCACCATCAATAACACTTAAGATTCACGTAAACTTTTTTTCAACTTTCTCATCTCTTCTCTATCCTCCCCCACCACATCCTACTACCTCTGTGCTGATGACTGCGCCACATTTTTTACTGACAAGTAGTGAGCAACAGCAGCCAGTTCTCTACACCTAACACCCACAGTCACTCTCTTCCAACGTCCCATCATCTGTTCTCCTCTTTCTCCCCTCTCTCCGAGACTGAGGTCTCCAAAGTGCTTCTTTCTAACCATCCTACCACCTGTCCACTTGACCCTATCCCCTCACATCTTATGCAAGCTGCCTCTCCATCGATCTTACTCGCGCTCACACACATTATCAATGCATCTCTCATAACTGGAAACTTTCCCAATACATTAAAGCAGGCTCGAGTAACCCCACTGCTAAAAAAACAACAACAAATAAGCCAACAATAGTCGACAACTACAGACCAGTCTCTCTTCTACCCTCCGTGTCTAAGACTATTGAGAGGGTCGTATTCAACCAGTTGGCTGCTTTTCTCTCACAGAACAACCTGCCCGACAGACATCAGTCTGGCTTCAAAAAAAAAAAAAGAAAACTCAGAGACTGCCCTCTTGTCAGTAGCTGAAACCCTGCGACTGGCAAGAGCTAACTCCAAATCATCCGTCCTCATCCTCCTTGAGTTGTCTGCTGCTTTCGATACAGTGAACTAGGGCTGCACAATTAATCCAAACTAATCGTGATTCCGATTACGGCTGCTACGATTATGTAATCGTGAAAACTGACGATTGCAGCATTCAGTGTAAATCTGCTCTTGCTGCATCAATGGTTTCTATTTACAATGTGTTTTTTCAGTGGTTGAGTATTCTAACCAATCACTAACATGTCTGTTGAGCAATGAAAAGGCAATGGCCAATCAGAGCCACTCAAATTAGTCCTCCGTCCTGTCAGTAATGACAACTGATCCTAATGCGCAAGTTTTAAACAGTCTGAATACTCATATGCTTGCTTTATGTCCCACCTCTGTTCGCGGTGGCGAAAATTACGAAATTTAATACTGAAGAAACATCACCTGACACTTGAAAAGAAGCTGTAGAACAAGAGTGAAAAGCACTTTGGAATTATTTTGGATTCACTGCATATTGCACCGCTCACTTTGAACGTAGATGTTAAAAACACTGCAAATGAGCAACACAACAAAACTAAAATATTCCCGTTCTAATCAAGGCATAGACGCGGTGTAATAATTGATTTATTATGCGGATTAGACAGCTTTGTTTTTAATGAGAGCATTTGCGAGAGTGCAGAACATTGTGCGGAGCGTCACTGAGCTCGCTTCAAAATGCAGGTCTTAAACAGTGTAAGACTGCAGTGAGTGACAGCAGTCATTGTAATGGGAGAGTTTGTCACGTTGCTCGATTTCTGTGCACAATTTATTAAAAATGTAATAACAGTTTTGTCATGTTAATAAGTAGGCCAGTGTGAATTTGATTTGTACAAAATAGTAATAAAGTAATTCAGCTTAACTGTTTTAAGTTTGTTTTGGAGGTGTAGCCAACATAAAGAATATGGCATGAATAGCATATTTCAGGAATCACCATTGTTATGCCGTCTGTTCTAATAAGACCCATTTGCCACGAAGCTGGTATTAGTAGATTTAACATTTTCACGAATCACACAAACTCGGATCGCAAATGACTGTTTTTAATTTCCAAAGTGCAACCACTGAGGCCAAAAATGATCTAACACTGATCTTACATGAATAAGATCACCATTGAAGATCTAACGGGATGAATGGTCCCTGTCGCTTCCAAAGGGTTACTGAATGCAGCAAGTAACTTGGTCAATTTAAATCGGCTGTTAATACGTTTGAATACTGAATATGTCATTATTTACTGTATGTGGACTAATAATTTAAGAAGTAATTTAACAATAATTTAATTTATTCTATACCATAGATATCCATTTAAATTAATTTTTATTTGGCCTAACATTAACAACCATTATTACAATATGCTTATTGTAACTGGTTAATGCTTAAAAGAAACTGGAGTGCAGCTCATATCCACCATTTAAATCTGCTACTCTGAAGAACCGCACGGTTGCTTATTTTGTGATGTCATGGTAATTTAATATTTTAATCGACATTAATAATCGCGATTACAATATCAAGGGCAATAATAGACAATTATGATTTTTGTTATAATCGTGCAGACCTACAGTGAACCAGAAGATTCTCCTGCCCACCCTCTCTGACCTAGGCATCACAGGAACTGCACTTGGATGGGTTGAGTCATACCTCATCCCGATGAGCCCGATGCCGATTGCAAACAGATGATGATCGACAATATCGGGAAATGGCAAAACCATGGATCTGGGAAGTCGCCAAATATATTAAACAGTGGCCAGGGTGTGAAACTAGCACTGGCGTAGAATTGGGGGAGACAGGGTGCACACGACCCCCCCAATGCTGTGAAGGGGGTGATTTGTCCCCCCCAATCATGCATCTGTCCTTGTTTATATATTTTTATCAATGCTGAAAATAATTTTGTATGTTATACCTTGCACTTGCATGGCTGTGAGTCTGTCATATTGATGAAAAACTGAAGTCCCCCCCTCCGTTGAAAGAGTAGGTACTTTTCTCAGCGCTGGCCAGGATGCATGAACTCACAGTTGTTTATTATTACTGGATGAAAATTTAAAAAAATGCTTTTATAGATAATGCAGAGGCAGATTTTCAATCACAGGTATGAATCCTTGCAATTATCAGTTTTTATTAAAAAATAACTATCCCGTGTAAAATGTCTCTAAATGGATATAAAGCATTCTTAGATTTAAATACGGATGAATGGAGAATTTGTTTTTCAAGCGTCAAGTGCCCCCTACAGGAATGAAACTCACAAGACAGTCAGTGGTCTGACAATGTGCAATTTCGTTCTGTAGGTCTGTTACCCACACAAAACTTTTGTATGAATTTAGAAAACATGAAATACATCACGAGTCATATGTGGAGTCAGTGGAGATGTTAAAGGCGTCCATAGAAATGATCAGTTGTTTTTCATGGTGAGGAAAGCAGACAAGCATTTCAGATGAGCAGGTAAGAAGTGTAATTTTCTGAAAGGGTAAATTTTTTTCTGAAACATTAACACTTACTTGATACTAAAATACTTTTTCTGAATGTCTGATATGATACAGTGCATAAATATTTAAGAGTATGCATTGAATTAGGGATGATGCGATTAAATTAACTGTAAGAATTTAGAATCCATGGTTAAAAACCATGAAATGCTTTATTTACACGTGGCAAAAATATTAGATATAACGTATAAATATATAATATAAAAGAGTTTTTTTGTAAGATTTTGTAATCCTAAATGGGAAAACTCTTGCATATGTGTGTACTGCAGCTGTTGCTATGGTTACGGACGGTGGCCAGGTGTCCCGAACTGAACTTTCAATTCACGTCTGAAGACGACGGTTGTAAATTATGCAGACAGAAGTCCTAGAAAGACACATTCTACAAATGGGACAGAATGCTCCACTAATCATCCAACACCATACTAGTAAGTTTAATATTTTTAGCTGTGGTGATTTTAAAGTGATGAATTAAAGATGCCACTTTTTGTAATGTTTAAACATGATGACAGCGTGTGGTGCATGTGCGTGTAGTTACTATCAGCGAGTAAATTTTGAAAAGTTGCGTCTTAAATCGTCCTCAATATTTAAAGCATTGCTTCTGTACAAATTCACCGCATTCAACAATGTCAATTTTAGTCATGATCGGACGTTAAATCGCCTGCTATAAGCAATGTTCCCGTTATTATGCATAGTGCAAAGTTTACTTGTAAGGTTGTGCAGAGTATTTTTATAGAGTCTGTTGCTGATACTTTATTTTTGGGGTGTCTGACAGACAATGGATTGCTTTAATAAACTGATGCTGAAGAAAAAAACTGTTTAATGCCATAAACTACATGTTGTGCACCCACAATAATCTAACTGTTATGCACTTTTGAAGCACTCTGGTTACACTTAAGCACAGGAGCTCGGGATGCGAATAAGCGGTGTCGTGTCCTAGATTGGAGCATCTCTAATTATGTTTATTTATATTTTTAATTTTTTTTTTGTGTTTATCAGTTTTCTTATTACAGGGCTTCCCTTAGCATCCACATATCCCCAGAAATATGTCCACTTAGACGTTTAGACAATTGTTATATGATATGTATTTTTTGCTTCAGTGCTGTTGCATAATAAGCAAATGTGCAAATAACTGTAAAACCGGTTAACTGCGATTTTTCTTTTCTCAGACAGTAATCTAACCATCAAAAACTAACACCACGGCATCCCTACATTGAATATACTTTATTTATTTATCTTCTTTATAAATAAATAAATAAATAATGCAGGACCCAGATTTGGTCCCTTTCAACGTTCAAACCAAATCTACGCCATTGGAAACTAGCTCCCGCCACCCGCAAAATACAACAAGGCTGAATCCAGTCACAAGCTCCTCGTCCAAATGTATTTCATGCGCAGGTAATTTTGCTCATCTACCCGCAACAGGCGGGCGACCTGTAAGACGTCTCGGAGTGACACATGACAAGAAATGCTGTTAGTCACAAAGACATGCGCTTGAAGGAACACACTTCATTATATTTTTAAGAACAGACAACAGAAAAGCCGTCAATGCTCGTGTCTGATTCACTGTTTGTTCAGAGGCGTGCAGCACGAGCCTGTCGTGCGGCGTGAGCGCATGTAAAGAGTCTCTTTTTTTCCTGTTTCATTTGTCTGAAAACTATATAATACTAAATAATGTCGTCTATGAGAATGCTGCAAACTATTTCCAATCATCTCGGGAGGTGCTGTGAGTTTAAAGCGCTTTATTTACTCATAGTTGGCATGCATTGCGGATTCCTACACAATGCAAATGGAGCCGTTGGAGACGGTAAATGTTTGGATTTCGGGAGGGGTTAGGTTAAATAAGATTTTTTGATCACTTCGTTATTTTATTGCTTTTTCCGTTTCGTTAAAGTGCAATTTGAATTTAGAAATGTCTTTTGTTTATGTTTTTCTTCTTTCAATAAATGAATCAAATTTACCGACCCTCGGCAGGGAGATTGAAGATGTAATCGGATATAGCGATATTTTTTTTAAGGCAATTATCACTAAAATATTTTTTACATATCACCCAGCCCTAGCTTGGACCCCTCCTCTTCTCAATGTACACAACATAATTCGAACCGATCATTGAGGCACATGGCTTTTCCAACCACTGCTACGCAGATGACACGCAGCTCTACCTGTTGTTCCAGCTTGTATCTCTGCCTGCCTCTCTGACATTTCGGCCTGGATGAAGAAACGCCACCTTCAGCTCAACCTTGCCAAGACAGAACTCCTCGTGATCCCAGCCAACCCATCTGTTGACCACATCCTCACTATTCATCTTGGTTCAACTACACTAACACCAACCAGAACAGCTCGGAACCTAGGAGTGGTGGTAGATGACCAGCTTAATTTCACTGCACACATCTCATCAACCTCCCAGTCTTGCAGATTCGTGCTCTACAACATCAGGAAAATCAGACTTTTTCTGTCTGAATATGCTGCACAGCTGGTCCAAGCTCTGGTCATTTCAAGACTGGACTACTGTAATGCTTTGTTGGCTGGCCTCCCAGCTAACACAATTAAGCCACTGCAGATGGTCCAGAATGCAGCAGCGCATCTGGTCTTCAATTAAGCCAAAAAGGGCTCATGTCACCCCACTCTTGATTTCACTTCACTGGCTACCTGTAGCTGTCCGCATCAAATTCAAGGCCTTCAGGTCAGCCAATGAAACTGCACCCACTTACTTCAATTCACTTCTCCAGGTCTATGCTCCAACTCGCTCTCTGCGGTCTATGAATGAGTGACGCCTGGTGGTCCCATCACAAAGGGGCTCAAAGTCTATTTCACTTTCTCTGTTCCACTGTGGTGAAATGAGCTTCCAACATTCACACATTCTGCTGATACCATCTCAACATTCAAGAACCAGCTGAAAACACATCTGTTCTGCGAGCACTTCACCAATCCACACTAATTGCGTTTACTATTGAACTTAACTTGCACTTACGGTACACAAATTATATATATATATACAGACACACACACACACACACACACACACTGTGTATATATACGTCTCTGTCTCTTTCTTCTGCACTAGCACCTATACTACTCCAGCCACCTTGAGAGCTAGGCAGTACAACACTGCAGATGTTCAACTTTGTATGACAAATTGCTTGTTATGTTCCTCATTTGTAAGTCGCTTTGGATAGAAGCGTCTGGTAAATGACTAAATGTAAATGTAAATAAGAAAAGGATTTACTGTCTTCATTTACTGCCCAAATGATGATTTCATATTCTAAAAGAATATGTGTTTATGCAGACAGACCTTTTAATTATTATAAATAATAATTCATTAACGTTTATAAAATAGCACCAATTACAACAAACACCAAATGTGTATCTTTAACTACACATTGTCATATAAACAGCCATCCAGTAATGATTCCGAGTCTAGGAAGTCTTAAGTACACATAACACAGTAACAGTTTTTGGTTATTTAAGGGTGCTTTCACACTGGCAGTTTATTTCGAAACAGAGCACGGTTCGCATTAAAAATTGGTAATGGGAAAGCTGTCATGTGGAGTGGGGAGCGCACCACGGTACCGAACCCGAGACTACCTGTAGGAGGTGGTCCGAGTTCGGTTGCAATGGAACTGTAGCGTGATTCGCATGAATGTGAAAGCAACTCGGACAGGAAGTAAAGTAACCTGCGCATGCGACATCTATCTATCTGTACACCTTATAAATACTACATATAAATACTATTATAGGTTATAAATATAGGGTATAATAGATGACAGTGGCGATAACTTCACCTTGGACACGAGCGTAAGCGTGCAGTGTAAACAAAGATGCAAATTAATTCCTTGCAATCAGCTGTCTCCTCAAAAAACGCCGTTTGCGAGCAGCAGCAAGCCGCCTTCCCCTGGACATCTGATGATTTACACCATGAAGCGTACATATACGCAGCTGTCGTTCACTCTGCTGTGCATAAGGGCACCAAAATTACAAAAAAACAAAAAGTATGATGAGTCACGTTGTGTTCTCCATGCGTGTTTGTGATGACGTAAGATGAATGCTAATGAACCAGGGTTCCATAGAATCAAGTGAGTGTGAAACCAGACCAAAGCTGCGGGGGGCACCGGGAACAATCGCACTCAGAACCGGACAGCAGCAAACGTGCCCAGTGTGAAAGCCACCTTAGAGTCAGACATGACAAAATTAATGACTTGCAGTTCTTGGTCGTTTTTCACAAAAAAGAACCGGCTAATAAGAGTCATTCATTTGAAAATCAGACTACACTGGTCATGAAGTATGTTCTGCACCATAGATTCAAAAGAACCTGCTCAAGAGTTATTCGTTCAAGTATCTGGCTACACTGGTCGAACTGTACGTTTTGCACTTTAGATTCAAAACAAATGGCTCTTAAGAGTCAGACGTACTGGAATTGGAAAACCTGGTCACGCTGTATGTTTCACGTTGTATATTGAAAAGAAGAATCGGCTCATAAAAGTAATGCATTCGAAAATCGTACTACACTGGTCACGATGTAAATTCAAAAGAACCGGCTCATAAGAGTCATTTGTATGGGAATCAAACAACACTGGTCGCGATGTATGTTTTGCGCTTTAGATTCGAAAGAACCGGCTCATAAGAGTTATTTGTACGGAAATCAGAATACATGATAGAACTACATTAGTCGTGCTGTATGTTTTACACTGTACATTCAAAAGAACAAGGTAATAAATGTCATTCATACGGGAATACAACTACACTGGTCAAACAATGTATGCTTCACGTTGTTTATTCCAAAGAATCGGCTCATAAGAATCATTAACTCGGGAATCTGGCTACGCTAGTCGTGCTGTATGTTTCGTGCTGTACATTTTAAAGAACTGGCTCATAAGAGTCATGTGTGCTGTGTGTTTCTTGCTGCTGGTTAAATAGTGGTGTTGCAGTTCTGCTGAATGGTAGCACAGGAAACATTGTCAGAGTATTTAACTTTGTGCGTCCACATGCGTGAACATTGTATTTTGGCTACACTATATGCAACGCATAATTTAAATGAATAGAAACTGAATACTATTCACAAGATTCGAGTGTCACTTAAAGGGTTAAATTCTGCCGCACTGAGTCACATGACAACAACATGCTGTCGATTTCCTTGAAGCACTCCTACGGACACAGCGCCAACAAGAAAGACTCTGGTAAGAAATCTCTTTAGATTTTTTAATTGAAATCTCTTTGGTTGTAAAGAGGAGAGTCTAGTTTAGTTTGATATGCTGCTTTAAGAAATCTGCTCATTTTTCACATATCAGCACCCTGATGATGTCCACATATGTGGAAACTGGCACCGCATTTCCTCAAAATGTAGAAAAAACATTTAAGTTATTCAAAATAACTTTCAACTCTAACACATCTGTGGGTCATTTCGCTTCATTTTAATATATATTTTGTTATGTTTAATTTTGTTATCTCTGTGCAATAAGATTCTATTCATTAACATTAGTAAATGCATTCCTATATATTTACTGTGCATTTTCACATTGAGAATAAATGTGTTCATCCAAAAGCTGAAAAATGTTGCTTTCAGAGGCTTTATATGGAGTTAAGATGAAAATAAGGTGTATTTTTAACTGTTCTGAGAGCAGTGCAGACAGACAGCACATTGGAGGTTAAGTCATTCACTAAATGGTGAACAAGGGAGCATCCTAAAGCTTTCTGTGCAGCTTGCATTCAATCCTAAAATCCAACCAAACGTTCCGTTTCAGGCTGCAGATGATGTTTGGACCACTCAACATGTTTGGCAGACATGGGACAACGGTAATCAGTACATAGATTCAGAATTTTATAATGCTACATTTTATTTTAACATGGTTGGCAGTGATTGGATGATGCTGGTTATTACTTTGAATAAGAATTACTTATTCAGCTTGACAGAAAATCAGCTGTAATGTCTGTATTATCTCAAAAACATGAATAACCAACACTACTGGACACATAATAAACTATTTGATGAAAAAACATCTGACTTTCTATAGCTTAGTGTTATATAAAACTTCACAACGTAGTCTCGATGTCCGCATATGTGGACATAAATTTTTACGAAAACTATTTGCTCTAGAAATTTTTTTTTGTATTGTATATTAGATGCTACTAGTTACAAATCAAAAAGTGAAATGAAAAATGCACACAGCAGTCACGCAGGGGTCTCAGAGGTTAAGCACATTTACATCCGCATCGGTGGAAGAATGTACATTCAAGAACCGATAACGGATCCGAAAGTCATCAAATCATTTGTTTCCGGTATTTTTTGAAAAATGCAATCGGTTCTGAATAATGGGTTCTCCAATCCCAACCCTAGATGAGATCTCTTCTGAAACTCTAAAGGACACACATAACTGTGTTTTTAGAAAACACAGATTACTTACTGCTGTCTAGGAAAACAATATTAAAGAGAGATCTCATTTGTAATTTTGCTTTCCTGTGAGAGTCTATAAACGACTCCCAATCTACTGCACCAGTTATAGAGAGTGTCCAGACAAAAGTAAAGCCATACTTAGTTTAAACACATGGGATGAGACCCATTTTAACAGAATATTAAAGAATGTGGTCAAAACAAAGCTTTATATAATGACCTGGTTTTAGTCTTGCGATGAGATTAATCATCCAAAGCATGGTAGTAAGTAGAACAGTAAAAACCAAAAGAAGAATTTCTTTACACTTCTTTACACAAAGCTTATTTGGAGACTTTAACACCTTCATTAATACCTGTCTGCATCTGTAATTAATCTAATGCCAGAAGCAATAATTACATGCACTGCAACAATGTCAATGCGACATGACTGACCGGAATTTATGTCAAAACCGATGCAACACATCTAACACACTATTTTTGATTTGAGTTTGTTTACTTCACTTAGTTTGTGCTTAAAAGAATAGATAAGACCAGTTTTCCTATTAGGTGTAAGTCTAATAAATTCCCTTGAGTTCCCCAATTAAAGCTGCCTAATAATTTCCACTGTGTTCTAAATGAATTTGTGTTTGTATTGCATGTCGTTACTACAGTTAACAGACTAATGCCTGAAAAAAATGAAATCGAATTAAATATTAGGTTCAAAGTGAACATTTTTTTTTTAATTATTTTATGATTTGATCACTTTCATCTTTGTTTGTTTCTCATCTTTGATGTCACTAAGCAATGCGTTTTGAATAACTTTTGAATAAAAGTTTTCATAAAGACAGATGCTCCATCACTCTCATTATTTTCGCTTTAATGACATGTCATTTTAATGTCTTCATTTACTGTATTTGTTATTAGCAATAGTGTATTTGTGACAGTTCATGTCTGAGTCTAGGTTATAACAGCTACGGAAAATGTTTCATGCTATTCAGACAACATCGGCAGTGAAAATGGACACACAACCGGCCTCTTTAATCCGTAATGCTTTTAACGTTTTAATATTTTGATTATTATCTACAAAAAAACATAAGTGCATGATAACTATTGGGCTACTATTTAATACATCTGGCAACTTCCCAGCACCATGGTTTGTCATTTACCGATATTGTCGATCATTGTCTGTCTATGACCGTCACAATCAACATCGGGGTATTTGTCAGATATCATCGATATCTGATTACATCGTTATATCGCCCAGCCCTATACAGGTCCGGAATTACATTTTTGGGTGAACTATCCCTTTAAAACCCAATAAAGCTCTTTAAGGTAGAGTTAGACAGAGAAGCTCACCGCCAAAATGGGAAGATAAAAAAAGCCAGGGAAGAACACATCATATGAGGAACAGTTTAGAATCCAACAACTCGGGGCCTGGGTAGCTCAGCGAGTATTGACGATGACTACCATCCCTGGAGTCGCGAGTTCGAATCCAGGGTGTGCTGAGTGACTCCTAAGCAACCAAATTGGCCCAGTTGCTAGGGAGGGTAGAGTCACATGGGGTAACCTCATTAGTGGTTCTCGCTCTCAGTGGGGCGTGTGGTAAGTTGTGCGTGGATTGCGGAGAGTAGCATGAGCCTCCACGTGCTGTGAGTCTCCGCGGTGTCGTGCTCAGCAAGCCACGTGATAAGATGCGCAGAATGACCATCTCAGAAGCGGAGGCAACTGAGACTTGTCCTCCGCCACCCAGATTGAGGTGAGCAACCACGTCACCACGACCTACTAAGTAGTGAGAATTGGGCATTCCAAAATGGGGAGAAAAAGAGGATAATATTTTTTTTTTTAAATGTTTTAAAAAGAATCCAACAACTCCCTCCTGAGTGAGTGAGTTAGATGCGAGAGAAGGGGGTTGGGTGGTGAGAAAGATGGAGAGGGAGGGAGATGGGGAACATGAAAGAGAGAGAGAGCAATTACTTGCTGTCAAGAACTCATCATAAATTGGCAAGGTTGCACTCAGAGGTGAGACTGAGGAATTGCAGAAACTAACTTATTTATAAATACATACACCGTAACACGCTGCACATGCAAGGAGTTGCTCTCAGTGTGGCTCTGCAAACTTCTGTGTGTCTTTTAGAAAACTCATCCGATCACGGTAACAGCCTCCACCACACAGAAACAAAAATAAACCTGACGATAAACTCCAACATATAGCTGAAAGATATAAATAATAGAACACTTTTTCCTATACCAGCTTAAAGGAATAGCTCACCCAAAAAAATGAAAATTCTGTCATAATTTACTGACCATTGTTGCTCCAAATGTGTATGACAACCTTTTGTCCCTGGAACACAAAAGGAATTTATTAAAAAAAAAAAAAAAATATCTTCACATATTTTTCACCAAATAATAAAGATAAAGTGACTCAGGGCTGTCAAGCTCTAAAAAGGACAGAAAATAGTGCAGTAATTGTATCAAGTACTGTTTTTCTTTTTCTTTTTTTTTTTTTTTTTTTTAGGAACTTGACAGCCCGTAATTTCTACTCCGCTTCATTATATGGTGAAACGACAAGTGAAGATTTTTTTGTTTTATTATTATTTTCCTATTGTGTTCCTTGAAAAAAAAGGAAAGAAATTCATATAGGTTTGGAGCGGCATTAGTGTGAATAAATAATGGCAGAATACATTTTCATTTTTTGGGCGAATTCTTCATTTAAAGATGCCCTGAGACATTTTTTACTCATTAAAAAAAGTTTAACTCCTAAATAAAATGTATTGTAATTTTGAAACATAAAATTTATAAAATCATGAACACTCACATGAGATGACTCTAGTCATATCAGCAACATTATAAAAGCTGTTTTAATCTACATGGAGAGAGAATCGCCATGGGGGCTGCCATGTTAGAATCACATGACCAGCCGAATACTACTCGCTTAATCTCAGTAACCATCCTGTTATTTGACACTTTCACTAGTGAATTAAAGTAATCATAGCTCACTGTAAAGAATGGATTTCTACAATGACATCTGAATCTGAAAACTATTGATTTTAAATGATGCTGCATCCAAGCCGCAAGGTGTCAGTGTAAGTCAAAGACAACATGAACAAAAACTTGCAGTTTGCACCTTTCATGTGACCTACAAGCAAGCCATTGTTAGGTTGATTCCCCCAAAAGTTTCAACATAACCATCCCATCCAGCCCAACTCGGAAACATTGGCTCAACTAATGGTGTGAGTTTGGGGTAGGACAATCTGTTTGTCTGACAAATGAAATACAGGGGAATATTTGGGAAACCGATTTGAAAAACAGTCATTATATTTGCAATTCCGTATGGTGATACTATTGGTATAGAAATTACACACTTCACCTTAAAACAGATCAAATTAAGTCTAATGCAAAGTGATATCTAGTATATCAAAACTGCTTTGGTTAGCGCACATCCTCTTAAAGGGGTCATGACATGAAGTATCAAATTTTCCTTCATATTTTGACATATAAGAGGTCATTGTACTATAAAAACATACAGTAAGTTTCAGAACCCAAAACTTCCTCCTCACTGCAAAAAGAGCATTTGTTAAAACCGAGCTGCCAAAACGACTCGTTCGCTACTTCCTTCACATTGTGGTGTCAGACTGTTGTAGTCATTTGCATCTGACCACCTCCACAACAGCACATCAACTTCTACTTTACCTTTAATCACAGTAGCGGTGAGCAGTGAGCTGGTGTAAAAAACTTTGGTACTATTCAAAGTGAACCTCAAGGAACATTTTAAATCATTAAAGAAGGCATGCCATGACCCTATGGTGCACATGCTCATACAGTGGTGGCCAAAAATATTGGCACCCTTGGTAAATATGAGCAAAGAAGGCTGTGAAGAAATATGTCTTTATTGTTTATCCTTTTGATCTTTCATTCAGAATATTCACAAAAATATATTCTCTAATGGATATCAAACAATTGCAAACACAACACAAGTTTTATTTAAAAAAAATAAATAAATAAAAACTAATACTTTTGTCAAAAATATGTGTGGCACAGTTATTGGCACCCCTAGAAATTCTTATGAGAAAAATATATCTAAAGTATATTCCCATTCATATTTGACATTTTTTAGTGCACCTGGGTGACTAGGGACATGAAATTGTTCAGCCATGACTTCCTGTTTCACAGGTGTATAAATAAGAAGTAACACACAAGCCAAATTCCCTTAGTCATCTATCACACTGGGTAAGACCAAAGAATAAAGTTATGATGTGTGGCAAAATGTTCTTGAGCTTCACAAAATGGAAAATGGCTATAAGAAAATAGCCAAAGCATTGAAAATACCCATTTCCACCATATGGCAATAATTAAGAAATTCCAATCAACTGGAGATGTTATGAATTGGCCTGGAAGAGAACGTGCATCTATATTGTCTCCATGCACTGCGAGGAGGATGGTTCAAGTGGCCAAAGAATCTCCAAGGATCACAGCTGGAGAATTGCAGAAATTAGTTGGGTCTTGGAGTCAGAAAGTCTCCAACACTACAATCAGACGTCACTTACATCACCACAAGTTGTCTGGGAGGGTTTCAAGAAAAAGCCTCTGCTCTCATCAAACAATAAACTCAAGCATCTTCAGTTTGCCGGACACTACTGGTACTTCAAATGCAACCAGTTTCTATGGTCAGATAAAGCAAAAACAGAGCTTTCTGGCAACAAACACCAGAGATGGGTTTGGCGCGCACAGAGAGGTAGCCATATGGAAAATACCTCATGCCCACGTTAAATATGGTGGTGAATCTTTAACGTTGTGGGGCTGTTTTTATGCCAAATGTCCTGGACATCTTGTTCGGATACATGGCATCATGGACTCTATCAAATACCAACAGATAAAAAAAAAAAAATCAAAACCCGACTGCCTCAGCCAGAAAGCTTAAAATAGGCCCTGGGTGGATCTTCCAGCAGGACAATGATCCAAAACACACATCAAAATCAACACAAAAATGGTTCACTGACCACAAAATCAAGGTACTTCAATGGCCATCCCAGTCCCCTGACCTGAACCCCATAGAAAATTTGTGGGGTGAACTGAAGAGGAGAGTCCACCAACATGGACCTCTGAATTTGAAGGATCTGTAGAGATTCTGTATTGAGGAATGGTCTCAGATCCCTTGCCAGGTGTTCTCCAACCTCATTATGCATTATAAGAGAAGACTCAGAGCTGTTGTCTTGGCAAAGGGAGGTTGCACAAAGTATTGATTAAAAGGGTGCCAATAATTGTGCCACACATATATTTGACTAAAATATTTGTTTTTTGATCAAACTTGTGTTGTGTTTGCAATTGTTTGATATCCATTAGAGGATATATTTTTTGTGAATATTTTGAATGAAAGATCAAAATGATAAACAATAAAGACATATTTTTCACAGACTTTTTTTCTCCTATTTACCAAGGGTGCCAGTATTTTTGGCCACCACTGTATATATACATATAAAATGGCAGTGTAAAAACTAAGTAGCATTCACTGGCCGCATATAGAAGGTTGAGAAGTTAACAATGTCAGCAACCTGACAAGAGTGCCTCTTAAAAAAAAAAACAAACAAAAAAAAAAAAACACATGCATTTGAATTAATGTCATGTTGTGACTCAATTATATCTGACCCAGAAAACACTAAATATACATGCGGTGGGCAAGCTTACATCTCTTAAGACCAACAGAGCATGCATGTGATGTCACAGACAGCCGACTGGGGCCAAGACACTGAGCTCACACTTGCCTCAAGCCATACATGAGGATAAAAGAAACAGACTGTCACTGCAACAAAACACATTCCCATCTGGAATCCACTAGTCCTTATCTCACGCATCAGAAATGCCCTGACTGCAACAAACACAGACAAGCAAATATAAGCATGCAAAGATGAAAAGTTGTGATGGTTTTCAAAATCAAAAGGGAGGAACTGTTCCCTCTCTAGATGGATTGACTTCTTTTGAACGCGTCTTTCGTCCGTCTGCACTCTGCACTGTTTTTCAATTTTGTTTTTTCTGTGTAAACATGCGTCAGACGGACGTCTTTGACCGTTGCGCAGCGTTTTCTAGACGCCGTGTCAAGTTAAAAAGAGGCAACTTATAACAGTTACAAAAACGTGTTTCGAGACACCTGCGTTTTTTTTTTAGCATAAGAATATTTTCGGCCTGAACGGCCCCTTACAAATGTCATTTATTCCTCGGTTATTACACACTTTCAAAACTCTTCCATCTATAAACTTCACTGGTGTATAAAAAATTCTGGTTAAAGATCTAGAGTTCATGCAAATCTCAACTGGGGTTGCAACAAATCGATAAAATCGGCAATAAAAACAATAACGAATGTCATCGATTATTTGGGCGTGTCAGCGACGTCACTTAATAGTATTTTTTTCTTTTTTTTTCTGTCGTCAAAGTCTTTTGTTTGGTATGCTTTCCTTGTAATTGTCAACTTTTGTATGAAGAATTATCCTGATAAAAACAGACCTTAAAGTGATGAGACAAAGCCATCTTTCAAAGTACAGTCAACGAGGATTTAACCAATGAATTTCATTGGTTCATCAAATATTTATATTCCATATATTAAGTTCCAAACTACAGAAAAGAGATTGCTCTTGGTCTTAAAACAATATTCAAATCAATGTGTATTCTATATAAAGTTAATTTTAATGTATCACTCTCGATGTAACATTGTTGCCGCTAAAATGTAACAATTGTGAAGTGAAACTTATTCGTGGTTGTCACCGTGTTATGACATCAGTGTATTCTTGCAAGTCTGACAGAGAGTTAAAGCTTCTGAGTGTAAGAAATTATAATATGTATGCTGCATTCATACTATGCACTAAGAGCAAATATGTAAAACTTCACAATCAGAGTGTCCTTAGGATAGTGATTGCTTGCATGGAGGTCTCTGTCAAACTGTCTGTCTGTCCGCGGTGCAAAAGATGGGCTATTCTTGACTCTCACAACTGCCCCCCACCACGGCGTTTCAACTTCAATCAATAAGCATTAAACAACCCGGAGCGGTCAGATGTCGCGCGCCTATGAGAAACTATCATCAGTCGAATTAGAGTTCCAGAATAAAACGTACAGACCTGAAGCGGCAAGGCGACTTTTCCTCCTTCCAGGGATTTTTATTTGGGAGTTTGTGGCAGTCGCGCGCTCCCTCCCTTTCTCTAGCGCACTAGATAGATAGCGCTGATGATGTTTTCACTTCCGCTTTCCTCCTCCTCCCGTCCGATGATTGGCTCTTCTGTTCTGGACATCCACCAATCACAGCACAGAAAATCCTGATCATTCAATAGATTTTTTCATTTTTTTATTTATTTATTTATTATTTTTTATTTTTTTCATCTCGATTGTGATGACTGTGTAGGTTTTTGTTTCTTGAATAAAAAGTTATAATATTTAAAAAAAAGCGGATGACAATAACACTTCGCTTTCTCCTGCAATTATATTATTACCATTAGATAATATTTTAGGAGAACAATGGGTTTTAATAATTAATTGGTTTTGTGGGGTGGGTGTGTTTACAATGAGCACACACACACACACACACACACACACACACACACACACACAGTCACACTCACACTCATTACAATTTCAATTTAACATATAAATAAATCACAAATAAATAAAAGCAAGTTTAATATGCAAAGATCCAGTTTTGCAGTATTTTAATATTTTAACAGCTTGAATCAATATCAGCAATTTTTGGTCTGTACAGAAAGGACAAATCAGACTTGTAATAAGGATTAGAACAAAAAATAATTGCATGTTATTTTGTCTTCAGGGCATATTTGACATTTTGTCAATATCTGTCTACCAAATCTTAATATGCTCACAATGTCCACACAGATGATCTATCCCACTGGATAATGTGATGTGTATTACTGTAACTGTCCCAAGATTGACATCATATGCCTACACCATTATATCCACAGTTTTCCTGAGCAACCACTGGGCGGCGCCATGATGATTCTAATTTTCTGTTTTGTATTTCTGGTCTCCAGATGCCAAGTAAAAACGGCCTAAATGAGCGATCCAGAGGAGAACAACAACCATTTAAGTTAAATGAATTTCTGGCTCAACTTGCGCAGTTGTTGGCTGTCATAACTCAGAATAATTAATGATATCAACATATCTCACCTCAGACCATCGCTTCCTGTCATCTACACACTCAGGTGTGGCACTGTCGATAAAAACGGTCATCTCGACTCTGTGAAGTACCTGCATGTTTTTGATCATTTTTACAAATGTATACCTTAAACATTACATTACCCGCTAAGAATATATGGTGATGTGAGTAAAAACACTGGAGAAATCGAAAACAGTCGAATAGTGGAACACTAAAAAAAGGTGGATTATTAGAATGGACACAACCCTATAAAAGCCCCCTTAGAATTTCTACAATTATATTAAAGGTGCACTCAGTAACTTTTGTCTTTGTGTCATCTTGGGCTTACACTGACACCTAGCGGTTTGGATGCAGCATCATTTAAAATCAATAGTTTTCAGTTTCAGATGTCATTGTAGAAATATAGTATTCACAGTCAGCCATGATTACTTTAATCAATGAGTGAAAGAGTCAAATAACAGGACGGTTACTGAGACTGAGTAGTATTCGGCTGGTCATGTGATTCTTACATGGCATTTATTGATGAAATATTTGACATTTTCCACCAGTGTTATGCATATACATTTGAAATCAAACTTATTGGCATGCATAATTAGACTTCAGCTCACCAAAACATTTCAAATGTATTTAAACGGTTCCACATCAGGTGTATGGCAGGGAGTAGAACAGTGAGTATCGGTGTCTGAAACACATATCAGGACTTGTCAGATAAAAGGGGAGCATGCCCCATACACACACATTCTTAAATGCTCTGGGCAAAATCGGCACAAAGAAATTTACAATGGAACAGAGGAGGAAACATGAGAATCCTGCCTTTATTATATTAGGCACACAAAACTCACACACACCTAACTCGAGACTGCAGATTAGAGCAAGCTAACAAATTAATCTAAAAATCAAATACAGCATGTCCTTGGGGCCAGTCATAGCCTCCGTTTTGGTTTAATATTTCCAATCAATGATCTCATGATCTCTTTCTCTTTTCTTAAAGGAATATTCCGTGTTCAATACAAGTTAAGCTCAAACGACAGCATGTGTGACATAATATTATCACAAAAATTAATTGTGACTTGCTCCTTTTCTTTAAAAAAAAAAAAAAAAAGCAAAAATCTGGGTTACATTGAGGCACTTACAATGGAAGTGAATGGGGCCAATTTTTGAACATTAAAATACTCAGTTTCACAAGTACACCAACAAGACATAAACAATTTGCGTGTTAACATAATTTTAGTGTTGTGATAAAATCACTTACTAACCTTTTCTGTGTAAAGTTATAGCCAATTTTACAACTTTGTTGCCATGACGATGTAATGTCAACAAACCCTAAAATGTCTGTAACAATTACAATTTACACAAATTTTAACATTAGAATGCAAGTGCTTTCATATAATTATTAGCTTCACATTTCTGCCTTGAAACCCTCCAAAAACTGGCCCCATTCACTTCCACTGTAAGTGTCTAACTGTAACCTCGATTAATGCTTCTTCTTTTTTGAAAGGAGGGATGAGTTGAAATAAAGCTTTGTGGTAATCAACATTATGCCACAAATGTTGTCGATTGAGCTTAACTTGTATTGAACCTGGAATATTCCTTTAATAGCACACATTTAAATAGCCTCTAATTGAAGCAGCATTATGAGAAGCTCCTTTGAAGTTGTGATGCACTGTTTGTCTTGGTACAAAGTGGCACATGCACTCCAACTACAGCCAAAGGAGTCCAGATCTCAGTGACGAGTGACAAGATCAAAGGAATCATCCCTTTTGTGATGTGAAAGATGTGCAATCCGTTGTCACCCATTCAAGAGGTGCTAACTGGATGTGCATCATCCAGTCATAGCCAGATGCAGAGTCCCCACCAATTTGATTTGAAGTTTCTTGAAAATGCAAATGCTCAAATACCTTTAAGGACACTCTGATTGGGGGCCTGGGTAGCTCAGCAAGTAAAGACGCCGACTACCACATCTGGAGTCGCAAGTTCGAATCTAGGGCGTGCTGAGTGACTCCAGTCAGGCTTCCTAAGCAACCAATTGGCCCGGTTGCTAGGGTCACGTTGGGTTAACCTCCTCGTGGTCGCTATAATGTGGTTCTCGCTCTTGGTGAGGTGCGTGGCAAGTTGTGCATGGATGCCGCAGAGAATAGCGTGAAGCCTCCACACGCGCTGCGTCTCTGCGGTAACGCGCTCGAGCCAAATGATAAAATGTGCGGATTGACTGTCTCAGACACAGAGGCAACTGAGATTTGTCCTCCGCCATCTGGATTGAGGCGAGTCACTGCACCACCACGAGGACTTAAGAGTGCATTGGGAATTGGGCATTCCAAATTGGGGAGAAAAGGGAAGAAAATCAAAACAAGAAAAAAAGAACACTCTGATTACCATACAATGAGTATTTGTATTCGTAAACACTGGAAACCTTGAACTCATTCATTTTTGAAAGTATTTATGGACTGTTCATTTGTACAGTAATTACATCTGAAGCATTCTGAAAAAACTAAAGCAGACAACAAGCTCTTCTCAGTCGCTTTGCATGACAAAACAGTCCCAAAAAAGTAAATCAACATACATTCTAAAAAGCAGATTTCATCTTTAGGCAATGACATCCTCAAATCCTGGACCTCAAGTCTGAAGAGCAAACATGCTAAAGGTCTGATAAGGACAAGCTATAGGAAACATGATAGAAATGCACAAATCCTAAGCGTTCCATGTGACAGAGGAGTTTAAATGCTCCCATGCATTATTAAGCAGCTCTGAAGATGGCCTGACCCTGGAGAGAAGCCTACTGTGTTTTCACTCTGATAGGGCAGTGGTCTGAAACAGTTTCACCAAAGGCCTTATAAGCTTTTCTAGATGAGCACTGACGTTAAACAGAGGTGTCTAAACTTCAAACATGTGTGTGTGTGTATGTGCACATCCGAGGCCTTTATTTTTGCAAGCACACATGCACATATGTGAACATGAACATGCTCCTGAACACTCAGTTTATCTTTTATTTTTGATCTCCCTCATTCATTTTCAATTGCCGGTCATCGCTGCCCTTGGCCTTATGCTTCTTCTTTTTCTTCTTTTGTTTCTTTTCTTTCTTCCTCTTCTCCTTTTTTTTCTTTTTCTTTTTCCGGGCGTGATCGGATGAGGCAGACGAAGAGGAGTCCGAGTCCGAGGTGGTGTCTTGTAGCAGCTGCTTCAGTTGTTGGATCCTACAGCAAGGAGATCAGACAATTTTAAAGCATTCACATTCTATGCGCAATATGAACTCTAGATACATTTAAAGGTGATATTTTTTTCCCTTGTTAAAAAGACTTTCTCCTACCCCAGCTGAATATGCAGAGACAACTAGAAATAGGCCATTCGATACTTGCTAACTCACTACCCCAAGAAAGTGTAACATTGTGGCACATTCAAAACATTGCTCTATTTGAGCATACTGACAAGCCCAACACAGCAACATTGGTTCAAACAATGTTGTGAGTTTGGGGCAGACTATCTGTTTATGGGTAACCGCTAGTAATTCTTTTTTTTTAAATTTAGTTTGGTGACGCTAGTGGCGCAGAAATTACACACTTCCCCTTTAAAAGGTGCACTCAGTCTTTTTTTATGCTGCGCTAAACAACATTGCAATAATTTTTGGACTTATTCTGACAACTAGTGCAGTCAGTATGCAGCAACAAGCAAAAGTTTGCAGTTACCGATGCCATTGTAGAAAAAGCGATAGAATTCACATTCAGCCATGATTACATTATTTCACGACTGAAAGTGTCTGTTACCAGGGGATTACCATGATAAAGGCCTGTTCACACCAAATCCGTGCCGATTTTGCGAGACAAACCTCTGACAGAAGGTCTATTATACACAGAGTCCGTAAAAAGATGAAACTAGAAACTATTTCACTCCTGTACAGTAGACAGCACTGTTACGGTGCTGCTGTTATACCAGTCTCCTGTTCGCACCCTCAGCTGTTAGAGATTAATATAATAAATGCTGTTAAAAGCATTTATTTTCCTAATTTGGCATAACTGTTTCATTATGTTCTTTCCATGATGTTGATGCATTCTGAAGAGTATATAATCAGTTTTTTTATGCAAGTGAGATGAGTGAAGAGCGCCGTTTCATACTTATTTGCACATAAATTTAGCTACGAGTAGGTGTATGTTCCAGGCTCCCAAACTCAACTTCTCATTTTATGTCTGGATTAATGCTTGGATAAAATAACACAAGGTACAGTGATATAAATACATGTGGAATATTGTAAATTAAGAATAACAGTTTAGTATAAAAAAAAATTAAGCATATTTTAAAAATAATATAAAAGAAAACAGCTCACAGTCTTTTCTTTATTTAAATTATTGCAACACTTTGTTATATTGTCTTTGCAATAAAAAAAGCAGTGTGGTTCTGCAAATTGTTTGTCTGAAACTTTGCATGTAACAACTTTTTATGGGATATTTTACTAAGAGCTTAGTGCAAACAAATTGCCGAACCTCACTGCTATTTTTAATGCCATGAGAATATACAGGGACATTGATATACATATTAAAAAATGTACATTATTAAGACAAAAAAAAAACATAAGCAAACTTTCAAAAACAGACCAGGTTTATGTTTGCAGTACAAAGGGTTCATGAACTGCAACTATTTATTTTTAAGTATATAATTTTCAGGTGTGTATCAGAAGCATGTCCAATGCTGGTATTTTCTAGTTGATTAGTGCCATCAACACGCTGGATTGAGCAGCTGCAGCGACACTTGAAAGTCTGAAGAAAAAACAAAAATCGGACCACACTCCATAAAAAAAAATACATTCGGATTGACAGCGGACGATTTGTCGGACCTGCTGTGAATAACGGCATCGGAATCCACTGTTACCGTTCAAAAGCTCATTCGGAATGAACAATCGCACCGAAAAAACGGGGTTGGTGTGAACAGGACTAGAAGCAGTAATAAAAATAGCGCTCAACTGGTCACGTGATGTCCACGATCTACTCCATGTAAAATAAAACATCTTTTATTAACGGGGTCATGACATGCCTTTTTTTTTTATTATTTTAAAATGTTCCGTAAGGTTCACTTATAACATCAGTTAAGTTTTTTGCACAAAAACAGTCATATATTTGTAAAACATGATCATTTTCCACACTCATTCTTACCCTCTGTCAGAAACACTCGGTTTTGGTGCTGCTTCTCCTATAAGACTTGACAGTACACACACACACTGCTCTAAATGGCTCTCTGCTCTTGACTGACCTGCTCTCTCTACTTGCCATCTCACTGCTCACCAATGCTGGGCGGGGCTATGGTAGTGAATAAAGGTAAAGTAGGTGTTGATGTATTGTTGTGGATGCAGTCAGATTCAAATTTCAACCACAGCGTGACATCACAATGTGGAAGTAGATAAGTTGTTTTGGCAATATGGTTTCACACAAATGCACTTTTTGCAGAGAGGGAAGTTTTGAGTTCTGAAACTTACAGTATGTTTTTATAGTACAATGACCTCTTTAATGTCAAAAAACCAAGTAAAATTTGACTCCTCTTGTCATGACCCCTTTAAGCTACTGATGTGTGTCACAGTCTGGCCTGACTGTGCCTCTCCTGACTGTCTGTCTAGTCTTGAGTTAGCTTTGTCTCTCACTCCCTCTTGTGTCTTGCAGGTGCCACGTGGAGAACGCCAGCTCGTTCTCCAATTAATAATCAACAGCAGCACCTACTTCCTATCAACCCTTTCTTTCTTAAGCTCCCCTCATATTCAGTCCAGTGTTGAATTGTTTGTGATTCTTGTTGTGCTTCATTGTGTGTTTCTCCAGTCGATTGGTTCCTGTGTCTTTTTTCATTTGCCAGTGTTTTAGTTCTGTCAGATTTTCTCCATTGTGAAATTTTTGGTTTGCACTTTGTTTGTTTATTTAATAAAGCCATTTTCATTGCCACCCTACGTTTGGGTCCTGCCTTGCTCTCCGTGGCAATATGACTATAGCTATATCAGTTTGGGTACATGATTTAAATTTTTTTTTAAAACAACTATTCATTTCTTTGTGTACAACTTTTTCAATAAAGGGGGAAAAAATACTAAATCCTAATAAAAGTGCACTTTAAAAGCAATTGGGATTATTAAGCTAATTTCCATATTATAAGAAATCTATCTTTAATTGAATTCAATTGCCACCGATATGGGAATATACTTAAGAGACACAATATAAAGAGAAAGCAGAAAACACAAACGCGTTCCGACAGCCTGTGTCACACTGACCTGAAACTATTAACAATTCATCACATCACAGCTGTTTAAGGGTTCACATCCTCTAATAGAGGTGTGTATCCTAGGGAACCGCACAGCACACCATATCTTCAGCACAGCCTCACTTTAGACTTATTTTGATTTACAGCATGCTGTGAAGACTGCCTCAACTTTAAAGCAGCTGACTTCTGATTTTCAACTTTTATTAAACAAGCTACGTCTTGCTTTCCAACATCATATTGAAAATCAAAATGAAAACCCTGGGGGGATGTTTTGTAAGTTTCTCTGCCGTAAACAAGCATCTTAACTATGTACGACATCTTTACAGCCCACGTAACGATTTCTAATTACTCCTGGGTAGCAGGAGCTTGTTGTCAGCAAACAGCAGTAGATAATCACAGTGGAGTGAGGAGTTACATCATCGTCTGCAACAGCGTTCTTCTGTTTACTGTTCTTTTGTTGTACTGACACAATTCATCAGCACTGGCATCTGAGAGACTTTTACACACCAAAACATGTCATTAATAATCAGTTCCTGCTGAGGCTGAACATTAAAACCTCTTAATCTCAGGGAAGTACATGACATTGACTTTTTCAAAAAAATGTCTGCCCTTCCTTTTATCGAAAGACATTATAATGCAACATGAACTGCCAAAACTATTCCATTTGTCTAGCCAACACAAATAATATTTAAAGATATGATGCATATTTATCAGCCATGGTGCACTTAATTCACCTTGTCTCTTTTTCGTTGCGTTTGTTTTCTCGTATGATATCATACATTGGATCTTCATGCGCCTGTAAAAAAAAAATATATATATATATATATATTATTTTAACAATACATCAAAGCCCCAAGCAAATTTAACTAAAAAAAAAAAACAGTTTATTGTGCAGCTGCATATTACGAGACTTGAAACTGAATTATGTTTTAGAACTACAACTTGACAAACGGCTATAGAAGATGGATGGATAGAACTACAACTTCAGATAAACAAAGACTGATGTAATTTATATTGTCTGGCATGAAACAATTCAAAAACATATTTAAAAAAAAAAACAAAAAAAGAAAAAAAAAAGAAATGCAACACTAGCTTGTATCTGTGAATTTACACAACATTGAGTTAGTAGATTGTTTAGTCTCAGCCTCATACGGGACACCCAGGGACTGTTCACTGTTGAACACCTGATGCATATGAATCTAGTATAGTAGTAACACCATCTTTATTTTTTACGGGAATTAAAACTAGGCTGTGAGGGATAGACTTAAGTCTCTTCAATTCACAAATTTCCTAGACAAAAAAAAAAAATACTCCAGAAAACACAGGTTACAGAAAATTAGACTTAGGAGTTTTATACAAACTTTATAAAGTGCATGCCTTTGAAGGGACCATAAGTCTATCCTTCACAGCCTCATTTTCATTCTCGTAGGAATTCAAATGTGGCATAACTGTGATCAAGGTCTATTGCACACAAAAATGATATGACCAGTTCCAATCTGATTGGATGGAGGTGCACAAGCTTAAGCCGTCTGTCAGGAAACATAGTTCAGATGGCCCATTCCTGTCTAAGCAGGCAGTTCCTGGCAAGAATAAGTTGCAAAGTGAACCAGACTTAGTGCCCATAGTCAAACTATGCAAGGCAAGCTACACAAGGCTAGTAGGTTGTTAGTGGGTTTTTTTTAAACTATATTTAAAGGGACAGTTCACCTAAAAAATTAAATTCTCTCATTTGCTCACCCTCATGCCATCCCAGATGTGTATAACTTTATTATGCTGAAGACAAACAAAGATTTTTAGAAGAATATTTTGAAGCTCTGTAGGTCCATACAATGTAAGTGAATGGTGACCAAAACTTTGAAGCTGCAAAAGCATATGAAGGCAGCATAAAAGTAATCCATATGATTCCAATGGTTAAATCGATATCTTCAGAAGCAATATGATAGGTGTGGGTGAGAAACAGATCAACATTTAAGTCCTTTTCTACTACAAATCTCCACTTTCACTTTAACATTGTTCTTAATTTGTTGTTGGTGATTTGCATTCTTTGTGCATATCACCACCAGTTGGGCAGGGAGGAGAATTTATAATAAAAACAGACTTAAATATTGATCTGTTTCTCACCCACACTTATCATATCGCTTCTGAAGATATGGATTTAACCACTGGAGTCATATGGATTACTTTTATGCTGCCTTTGTGCTTTTTGGAGCTTCAATATTTTGCTACCCATACACTTTGTCATTTTGAAGACCCACAGAGCTAAATGATGCTTCTAAAAATCTTTTTTTCTTTTGTGTTCAGTAGAAGAAAGAATGACATACACATCTGGGATGGCATGAGGGTGAGTAAATGATGAGAGAATTTTAACTTTTGGGTGAACTATCCCTTTAAGGTATTCATTTCTGTTATTTACTGGTAGTGGTAATACGTTGCATGACTGTAGAGATTGTAGAGAAGCTGTATGACCATTGCCCTTTTATTCAATATTTAGCCTACAGAAAGTTGGGTTATAACTAATCTTTAAATAAATCATTTATACAGACCAGCAGTGCAAAAGTAGGCCAGTTAAGTTGCACTCACCACTCTGAACTGCTCCAGTTTCTGGTTGCCTTTTATGAAAAAAGGGCATTCTTTGTCTCCTGTTCGGTGGCCATACCTCTTGCATCTCCAACCTACATACACACAGTTTTAATCAATGTGCAATCCTGTTTCTCAACCTTCATTAACACAGTAGAAATGCTTAAATACCACTTACAACTTATAGTTAGAGATTGGAGGAACCTCAGTTCACTTTGTGGACTATGGGAGCTTAAAATGTAGGTGAAAGTATAAGTCTCTATACATACAATATCTGGAGAACGTTTGCAATTCCAACCTTCTCACAATTCTTCAATTTTTAGAAGTGAAGTTATTTGAAAAGTTTGCTTACACTGCATGACTTTCACCTCTTTGCCCAGAGGCATCCACAGTCCTTTGGTGGGCGCGTGTGCCAAGAACTTCCTGGCATCCTCATTACCGGGGTCATCAGGAATACAGTCCTCTGGCTTGTCGTCCTCTTCCTGCAAAAGTGGTCTTGCATGAATTGCAAAATCCTCACTCCAAAGGTTATTTTTTATGCCTTTTACTTAAAGTCTAATGAAAGGAATTATTGAAAACTATCCAAAACAACTGGCCTACGATGAATCTGGATTTTATAAAATATTTTAAACTATAGCAAACCTTTATGAGTCCAGGAGGAGGATTTTCATAACTGACAATGAAAGAAAAAAAAAAATATTACAAATATGGAAAGTAAAAGACAACAACACAGATAATCAAAACGTTGTGTATAAAGCTGTAAATGTTTCATACTCTCCTGAAGGAGAAAAGCCAGTGCCAAACATTACAAAGAGTCCAGCTTACATCAAACTCTCTCCAGTTATTGAAAGTGTTACTGAAGTATAGCGTGACACTCACAATGTTTCCACATGCTTGATTTTCTGCACCTCCTGAATTAGTTTTTTGGTTTGGTTTTTGTATTTGTCGTCCTCTTGTTTTGACTTGTGTTTCTTTCGTTCATGTCTGTCTTCATGGTGCTCTCGGCTTCGTTTGCGATCTGACATTGTGCATACATTAAGAGTAATGACTTCTAAATATATAATTACATCTTGCGGCCAAAGAAAGTTTGATTTTATAACGCAAATAAATGCACAGGAGTGCGTATGTTTAACCACTTCCGGGTGAAAGATCAAAGTGAATGATGTCAAAATAAAAGTCGCCAAGCAAACTGTGAATCTAAATTGTTTTGTGTCAAACTATAATCTAATATACTATTATTAAATATTATCAGAAAATAATTTGATTATGCACTTCTAATCAAAATTTTGGAAACACCTACTCATTCTATATTACAACTATTTTGCACATTTTAGAATAATATTTAATATTTAGAAAATAATATAGGAAAATATTAATTCAACAAAACTATTGAATAACACAAATTACAGTTAGGTAAGTGTGTAATGTATGTATTTAAATAGCTTAAAAAAAATCAAAACTATCATATACACTGGCGGCCAAAAGTTTGTAATAATGTAAAAAAAAAAAACATGTTCAGAACTTCTAAAACGACTTCAAAGAGTTCTCATCAAAAAATCCTCCACGTGTAGCAATGACAGCTTTGCAGATCCTTGGCATTCTGGCTGTCAGTTTGTCCAGATACTCAGGTGACATTTCACCCCACGCTCCCTGTAGCACTTGCCATAGATGTGGCTGTCTTGTCGGGCACTTCTCACGCACCTTACAGTCTAGCTGATCCCACAAAAGCTCAATGGGGTTAAGATCCATAACACTCTTTTCCAATTATCTGTTGTCCAATGTCTGTGTTTTTTTGCCCACTCTAACCTTTTCTTTTTGTTTTTCTGTTTCAAAAGTAGCTTTTTCTTTGCAATTCTTCCCATAAGGCCTGCACCCCTGAGTCTTCTCTTTACTGTTGTACATGAAACTGGTGTTGAGCGGGTAGAATTCAACGAAGCTGCCAGCTGAGGACATGTGAGCAGGCCCGGTTCCAGATCAAAATCACTGAGGGTGCTGCTGAAAATAGTGGGGGTGCTCTGTATAAAGTGGAGATGTTTTGTAATTACAGTTTTTTAATAGATTAAATCGTGTATAAATGCCACTAAAATGACGTAAAGAAATGATTATTATTATTTTTTTTTTTAATGTACAAAACATTTATTGCTTCATTTTTTTCCACATGATCTGTCACTGAAAATGACAGTAAAATGCTGTTCCTGCAGATTAGGACATACTGATTTGCAAAATCATGCACGTTTATAAAGTGATGCAGCATTTTGTGAGTTCAGTAGAATATGAAACAGAGAAGATAAACATTTCTGCATAGTTGTATCTTTTAAGCCCAGACATGCACTCAATGAATGATGCACAATTGTCTGAAGTGTATACAGACTGATGGGACCATTCTGTGATTGCTTGAAGTTTTGCTGCTACTTTTATGTGTTAGTAAAACTGAATAAAGGCTGAATAAAATTATTGTTTATTTTACCATACTTCAATGCAGTGGTAATTTAGTATTCAAATTAATACTCTACATCAGTTTGGTTTAATAGTAAAATAAAATATTTGGAAATTACAGATTCTTAAAGCTTATTTTAATGTTTGCTGCAAAGTGGATAAAGTTGTTTTATTCTCAAAACATTATCAACTCGTTTACACGCTCATGGGTCATGATGTGGGTCTTGTCAATGTTTGGCACCCCATTCAGCACACCACTGAATAAAACAGGCTGCATGACACTGATAAAAGTTTACTGCCACAGTAACATTCACATACAGGTGTGAGGAACTTCAGCATTTTACAAATAACACAAAGAACAATCATATTCCTCTCTCACTTGGTTTAACCCCCCCAGCACACGCAGCCTAATGAATGGACACGGAATGGCTGCATCACTTTTCTTTGAGCAGAATATTGCACTATTGAGCGCTAAGTTTATTTATTTTTTCTGAAGAGGAGATTGAAATCACGCACTCGCATGCATGGTTGCCACATTGCATACAGTAAGTATGACAGAAGGCAAAATATTTCGAATTTGTGCAAGTATAAATATCTGATTGGGGTGTTGTATATATTATCTGGCAAACCTGAGCACATTGAAAGCTTGTGGATTAGTGATAGGTCCAAGAGCCAGATAAATGAAAGATCTAATAAAAAAAGTTAATGATAAATCGACCCATGGGCAGTAGTTTGCCATGGTCTGCAATTGAGGGTGCTCTAAGGTTCGTTTGCAGGTGCTTAGCACACTCAAGCACCCCCGTAGTACAGGGCCTGCATGTGAGTCATCTATTTCTCAAACTAGAGACTCTGATGAACTTATCCTCTTGTTTAGTTGTACATCTGGCCTTCCACATCTCTTTCTGTACTTGTTAGAGCCAGTTGTCCTTTGTCTTTGAAGACTGTAGTGTACACCTTTGTAAGAAATCTTTGTAAGCATTGTATAGCCTTCATTCCTCAAAACAATGATTGATTGACGAGTTTCTAAAGAAAACTGTTTCTTTTTGCCATTTTTGATCTAATATTGACCTTAAGACATGCCAGTATATTGCATACTGTGGCAACTCAAAAACAAAGACAATATTAAGCTTCATTTAACGAACCAAACAGCTTTCAACTGTGTCTGATGTAATGGCAAATGATTTTCTAGTACCAAATTAGCAATTTAGCATGATTACTCAAGGATAAGGTGTTGGAGTGATGGCTGCTGGAAATGGGGCCTGTCTAGATTTGATAAAAAGTGACTTTTTACAAATAGTGATGGTGCTGTTTTTTACATCAGTAATGTCCTGACTATACTTTGTGATCAGTTGAATGCCACTTTGGTGAATTAAAATACCAATTTCCTTCCGAAACAACAAAATCTGTATATTATTCCAAACTTTTGGCCGCCAGTGTATTTTAGCCACCCATTGCTAAGATATAATTTTGCATACTTACGCAGCTTCTCTGAAAACATAAAGATGTGCATTTGAACAGCTCTTAAATAGGAAAAACTTATTTTTATTGCAAAATACGCACTACGTGAAGAATCATCATACAAGACAAAAGCATCTTCCATTTTAATTGCACTGTGCTGAGGCAAGTTTCTATAACATAAGAGTAATCCATAGACCTTATTCACAGTAGCGCCATATTTTATGTTTGACAAGAATGAAAACGAGGCTGTGCGGCATTAATTGTATAAAGCTCACTGATCACATCTAAATTTTTCCGACTTGTGTTTTCAGCAGTTTTATGTCTACTGAATTTTTTTTTGGAAGGGTGTATTTGCAATGTTTCATCATTTGAACAATTAACACCACTTTAAACAACAGTCCAACTCAAGTTGTACAGACAGCAAGTTTATCCCTCACAGCCTCATTTTCATTCCCGTTAAAAATATGGCACTACTGTGAATTAAGACTATATAGCTTTGGTCTTTGCTATATAGTTTGACAGCCATTAAACCATCAAAATGTTAACAAACAGAAAACCCAGCTCAACTCTTGTAGGAATATAAAACGATTTTCAGTGTGTGAGCCAGAGTAAAGACAATCCCTCCTTCCTTACAAAATTGAAGCAGTGATGTAAATACAAATGTGTGAATTTTAAGTGTACAAAATTAACATATCACAACAGATAAAAAAACAGTTTGTTCTTATGGAAAATGGCAAGTATGCAACATAATGAAAATAAATGCCAAAAAAAGAAAAGCATGGTTCTGTAGCATATGTGACAGCCTTAAACGTGACACTGTCCTATAAAATACCACATATAATGTCCACAAGGATCCAGAGGAAGTCATGCCATTTAATCTACAGAACCCGCTATGAAGGCGTTACTGCCCAAGCTCTATAAACCACCCTTTTAGAGTCCTCCACTAGATGGCCCTGTAATACACAAGGAGAAACCATCGCCATCCGTTTCAAGCTTGACACTCTGAATTTCAGTAGCATCACTCAAAGTGGGCCAGAGCTTATCGGCAAAGGATTCAGCTGCCCTTAAGACCTTCAAAGATGTTCAGAGGGAAGACAGGAAGTCCTTCAGACCACCTTTCTTGCTCTGCTGTTTGTCTTCCAGCATAAGTAGCTTCTTAAGGCGGGCAAAAGGTGATGACTTTGCACTACCTGACTTTGAAGACGACGAGTTGGTGTTTGAGGTCACTGACCTACAGAGAGAAAAAGTTTGGAACAACAAACTAATGAAGACAGAATTTTCATTTTTGGGTGAAAGTTTTAAGATCAGATGGGGCACTGTAACAGATTTGCTCAGTACGATCAGCTCACCTTCGCCTCCCACTTGGTGTTCTGTCCAATGAAGATTTTGGAGTGGCCCTGTTAGCAGACTGTGGAGTCCTGAATTTGCCCACACTCCCGGGGGTGCTGCAGTACCTTGACTGAGTAGTCAAAAATTCCCTGTTCATTCCAGGTTTTCTGGACGTCTTACTACAGGTGTGACACGTGACCATCTAAGAGAAGAGAGCATTGTTTTGTTGTTTACACAAAAAGTTGGATGCAAGATTAAGTTGTCAGGTTATAATGAGAATATAAGACTGTTTGCCAGTATTAGAATTTGCAAGAAAACACGTAAATGATTTACAGCATTTTGTGCATAATAGAACATTTGTATGAATTGTTCTCAGGTTATAGATATATTTGGAAAATGTATCCTCTATGAAAAAGAACTGAAGACGAAACCTTTAAAAAACATGCAATAATGATCAAAGCAAATCCGAGAAGAAAGAATGTCATTACTTTTCCTCAAAACGGTCCTCTACCATAGCAACTGTGACAGCCAGCTGTAAGAATCTGACATCAGAGTTGCTCACAGATCTTAAAGATTATGTTATGAACACAAATTATGTTGATATGCATGACTGTTAGTCCCTCTGGAAATCAGTGGAGAGAGTCTGCGGACAACCAAGTGTCTCACCAAAAAATATTGCAGTCAATCAGATTACAAAAATAGTTAATTTACTTTGTAATGCTGGCTCAACAAGAACCCCATTCCAAACCACAATACCAAAAAAATGCATTGGTTTAACATGAACACATGTTAACAAAAGCTAATGAATAAAACAAAACTGTTGCTTCTCAAATACTTTTTATCGTGTCGTAATCTCTGCTAACAAAGTGCTATGACAGCCAGAAGTTGTAGACAACTCCTTTGACAGGTATCTCGCATATTGCATATGAACGTGAGCTCTAAATACAGCAAGGTACAGGCCAAAGGCACAAAGTGTGCACATGCCCTGGAGGCCAGAAACTGCCAGAGACAAGCACTAATTCAACCCAACAAACCACTGGGGCTTCATTTTTGCTCTGACACTTGAAAATTCAATATACTGACATACACAACAAGAGTATCCTTAAAAAACATTAATGCTGGGCCATAAACACCACAGACACTAAGCAAGCACGTCCCTCTTAATATTTATATCAGTGCTCGACCAATTGGTTATTTCTTATTTGTTCCCCCTAATCTTGAATATGTGGTTAAATTGATGTATTAATGCAATTATTATGAATAAATCATTACAAATGGTCCCCCCGATTCTGAATATATGGTTACACCATTGGATTATTGCAATTACTATGAATAAATCATTAGATTTGCCCCCCCCCCCATTTGCATTGATGTAACTAATATGAATGAATAAATGAATTAAAAGTACCAGCACAAATGATAAATCTATTCAATTTAGATTCTTCTAATTGAAATTGAACTCACCGACACAAAGGTAGCCATTGCTTTTGAGGGTAACAGGTGGTTAAGCTGAAATGTGAATTATTTTAGATGATCCAGTTATTCAGTGACAGCAGCATTTTACTACTGCTCTCTTCATGTCTGGAGATATAAAGAACAAGCACAGCAAATCAGCTGCAGTGGGGGCGGAGTCTAAGTGACTCAATCACAACTCTCATTGGTTACTGAAGGTATTCAATGTAATTTCCTAACAATCCTTTATGAAATTTCCTCAGAAACTTAAACCAAGTTTTAAATGAATACATAATAATAATAATAATATTTACACAGCAATACTCAAAATAGCAGTATCAGTCCCTAAAGGGAAATGTTTTAGTATTTGACTAAAACATTGGCCAAACTAACCATAGAGCTTTAGCAGAACATGATACCAACATTACAGCTGATGAAGGGAAGACCTCATACTAGTTAACCACTGCTTAAAGTCAATCGGCTGTCCATATAAAGACAATGGTCTCTGCCATATCCTTTAATCTCAATCACACAGCTCACTCGTAAAATAGCCTATTCTCCTTGATAAATATCTGCCCATAAAATTGGATCATAAGGATTCAAACAAAGATGCCAGACACAGCTGGCTGGTAAGGGATCATTGGAACAAACACTGTTAAAGATAAGGACAGAGAAGGAGATGAGAAAGATGTCATTCCTGACAGTTTTCCTTGTCTTACTTTTAGACTTAAAAGGTGAAGTGTGCAGGTGAAAGTGAAAATGCTTTATCAGAAAATATATTTCTTTCATGTTATTTCAACATAATGGAATAAAGTTGTTTTTAAATGACCCAATTAAGTATGTGTGTCCCTAACAAGATTTATTTATTCAGTTTTACATAAGCAATTTTGTCACATTACTGATTTATGTTGGCACTTAAAGGAATATTCCAGGTTCAGTACAAGTTAAGCTCAATCAACAACATTTGTGGCATAATATTGATTACCACAACAATTCATTTTGATTTGCCCTGCCTTAAAAAAGAGCAAAAATCTGTTACAGTGAGACACTTACAATGGAAGTGAATGGGGCCAACCTGTAAACGTTAAAATGCTCAGTTTCAAGAGTATTGCCACAAGACAAAAAAAAATGTGTGTTAACATGATTTTAGTGTGATAAAATCGCTTACTAACCTTTTCTGTGTAAAGTTATAGCCAATTTTATATCTTCATTGCCATGACGATGTAATGTCAACAAACCCTAAAATGACTGTAAAAATGTATTACAGCTCAAATAATACAGACGTTTTAACAGAAGAATTAATGTAAGTGCTTTTATAAAATTATAAGCTTCACATTTCAGTCTTTAAACCCTCCAAAAATTGGCCCAATTCACTTCCATTCTAAGTGTCTCACTGTAACCTCCATTTTGTTTTTTTTAAGAAAAGGAGGGATGATTTGATTTTTTTTTGTGGTAATCAACATAATGCACAAATGCTGTCAATTAAGCTTAACCTGGATAATTCCTTTAATTAATAACACTTAATTTCAAAATTTTTACTCACCGCATCAAGTCCCATGCAAAGCATGCTAGGAACTAAAAATCCCCTGCCCAAATCCCCTTGGCAATGTCACTGAACAGACTTGACTGGTTCACATTCACCCTACATAATGTAATCTAGTATAACACACATTTTAGAGAATTACATTAAAAGCAAAGAAAACAAGTTTAGAAGAGAAACACAATTTTGTTGTGTAGACCACAAACAATATGATTTAGTAAATCGGACAACCTGTGTTTTCCTGTTTTTTCAGTGTGTAATTTTTTCAAAATCAAAATACTCCTTTCCCAGCTTAATATGCAGAGTGAACTATAAGCAAGCCATATGATTTGCTTCTTCTGTGGAACACAGAAGGGGATGTGGACAGTGACTGAGACTGTCAGTCCATTACAATCTGCAATAACAAACCTTTACTTGTTCGACATGAACGACATGAGAATGAGTAAATAAAGACTTAAGAATTTTCTTTTTAAAGTATTCCTTTAAGTTGTATTTAACCTTTCCTTTATATCTTGAACATTTCTTTAATGGGCTGAAGCACAAGTAAGGTTGTAGTTCAGGCACATGGACAGCATTCAGTCAGTGATGACTGAGACAAATCTTTGCTGATCCTTCCTATTACCCCTCTCCTTCAGAAATTCCATATAAACACAGCTATATACCAGCACCTCATAAGAGTATCAATAACACATTCATCAAACAGTGACATGACGACACTCTGATCTCAAGACGTCTGTCCAAAGCAATCCAACACCGCACATGACCAGCGTTCTATCATACGGCTATGAGAATTCACAAGCTTTTTTATACTGGCAAAAACTCTATGGCTCCAGAGAGACTGATGCAATCAGTCAACAGCAGCTGTTGAGGCAGAGAAAAGAAAACAAATAGAGAAAGCAAAATGGAGCAGGAATGGCTGCATATAGATTAATGCAATGCAGGGTGAAGAGTCACGCCTGGAATGACAGCATTACAAGAGGTTTCTACAACCTCTAACCCTCCAAACACAACGATTTCTGATTATTTAAACACCAATACAAATTAGAGTATCTGTAGTTGATATATCTATAGCAAGCATCACTATTACTCATATTTGGCTAACCCTAAGTATTAAACTTTGAGCAACTCATCCTGCACTATATCAAAATATAGTTGATGTATACAACTTTCATGATTTAAAATGTATAAATTGTTTGAACTGGTTGGTTACATATAGGAAGATTCATAAACATTTCAAAATCATTTCTGCATTTCTAGATGTTAACTTCGAAAACCACCATAGAAACAGGTGGTATAAAAGAGCTTTTCAATGAGTTATCCCTTACTTCCTGAACATTTACTAACACTTTCCCTCTCACACACACACATCAATCCAGCAAATTGACTCTTTGTTTTCTATTAATAGGCCAGAATCCTGAAATAACCTCACCCAGCAGCCACAAGCCAGGGTAAACTGTCCGCTGTGTCCTTGCTGTTGAGATTCTAGCTTAGAGCTTCCCTTGACATGCAAGCCTGGCCAAGTCATTTATTCATGTGTTTGTTTAACTATTGATATGTGGAGACCCATCTGATTTCCAGGGCAATCGATTTTTGGTATGCCCATCCCTCTTGACCAAACATGGAAAAGCTGTACTGATTAATTCCCTGGAGGAAAATTAGATGTAACACATATCATGCATCAAATGCAGGCTGGAAAAAGCCAAGGTTGGTTGGCACAGATGCTTCCCAAAATGCTGAAAGATGCACACAACAGTTAAGCTTTGTGTCAGAAGTATGGAAACTTCCAATCCCCAAGATGATAACATCAAAGGAACATAATGAGATTGTGCAACAGCAGAGTTGCGATCCAATTTGCATTCTATTTGTCCTAAATAGTACGCAAAATTAGAATTAGTGTGGCCCAAATCATAGTACATTGACAATACTATGCTCGGATGATGCACGGTTTCCAAAGTATGCATCCATACATGTTTTTTTGGGCTTATATTGCCCACAACCAAAAGTGTGCAAAAGAGTTTGTGACTGTTCTCTTTCGATTTCTTTTAAGTTGAAGAAAAGTTGGGAGGAATGCAAAACCGAAGTTGCAACAAAAGTTTTTAAAATGTATGAACCTAAAAGTGAAGTAGTAATAAATAGTAGTAGTCAGGAACTTAATTTATAGAGAAGCTACGCATACACCCAAATGCAAACATTACATGACATAGGGGTCTGTGGCATCAAAATGCAATTTTATGACATGGTAGTATCTCTCAATACAGGCATAATGTTTTGCTACATATTTAAAAGTATGTGCTTTCCCCATCAATAGGCTTACACAGAATCTACAACCACAGAATTCTGCAGAAAGCTCAGCATGTTCATTTATTAAATAAAAATATTTTGACTTATTTGCCTACTTTTGGCAACCATAAATATGTAGTACTCAGATTTTAGTAGTTAGCAGAATTTCCCCTTAAACCAGCACAGAAAATGCTAAATAAAGTTGATTCTGTCTGGGCCTGGACATCACCAGCAAAATAAACTAGAGCATAGTACAAGTACACGATTGGGACCCAGCCTAGGTGTATGCTGGGTACAGCCTATATACAGTAGCAAGGGGGCACCAAGTCACTGGAACCCACTCTACACAGTCTTTTATGCTCTGGAAACAAAGAGCCGTGGTTATATTCAGCAGCTTTAAAACAGTGGAATCACCTCATTGCTCATGCTAAACAAATTAACCTCTGAAATACACAGGTGAACTCTGGTGAACTTTACCCAAATCAATGCACCACATACATAGTGGTCTTCTGTAAATGGTGCTTCTTTACAACAGATTATGTTTAAAAAAAAAAAAATAAAAAGCAATTTTCCCAGCTTTTATAGCTAATGTGCATGCGCATTCGAGTTGATTGACAGGTGATGTCTGTATCTAAAAGGTGATTGGCTCTTTTACCTGTAAGACGGGACTTCCTATCTACATTCGTTGACTGCAGTTGAGCATTCTAATTTTTCCCATTCATTTTAATAGAAGTGGCCCATCTCTGCTAAATAGTCTCTGGTGCAACTTTAAAAGTGCTTCACATGTAAAATGACTTATTCACTATGCACTGTATGTACAATTGGTTTGATCCAGTATTTTTTGAGAAAATGCGATTGCTAAAGTGGACATGTCATCCATGGTTGCTGGACTACTGTGTGTACTGTTATTTCCTTCTTCCTAATATATTAACAATTCCTTTATGTGCAAATAAATTACTAAAATTTGATGACAAAACAGAAATCAGAAGAAACAGCTATCTACCATTTAAAATACAGGATAATTGTTTTAGATTTTTTTTTACAAAGTTAAAGTTTTGTGTGAAACTGAGTAAATATAGTGCTAAATAAGAGTTAATTTTTTTTTAACAATTTAATGTTTATGTTTTTTACTATATTAAATTGTGTTATATATAGCTATTGTATCGGCCTATCGGCCACCCTGCTCTCTGGATATCGGCATCGGTCATTAAAAAACCCATATCGGTCGACCACTACAGCTATGCATCCGTGCAAAACTGCACGTACACTGCTGTTCAAAAGTTTGGGGTCACTTGACTGAAATGTTTCTCATGATCTTAAAAATCTTTTGATCTGAAGGCGTATGCTTAAATGTTTCAAATGAGTTTTGTAGACAAAAATATAATTGTGCCAACATATTAATTGATTACATTACAAAACTAAAATTGTATTTAAAAAAAAAAGTTTTTTGAAATGGATGACTTTGACCGAATAATATAGAAAAGCAGCCAATAAGTGCCCAACATAGATGGGAACTCCTTCAATACTGTTTAAAAAGCATCCCAGGGTGATACCTCAAGAAGTTGGTTGAGAAAATGTCAAGAGTACATGTCTGCAAATTCTAGGCAAAGTGTGAGTACTTTGAAGATGCTAAAATATAACACAGTTTTGATTTATTTTGGATTTTGTTTAGTCACAACATAATTCCCATAGTTCCATTTATGTTATTCCATAGTTGTGATGACTTTACTATTATTCTAAAATGTGAAAAAAATAAATACAAAATAAATAAAGAATAAGTGACCCTAAACGTTTGACCGGTAGTGTAGACCGTCGTAACAGTGCTTTGGATGGTTAAATACTTCTACAAATAAACACATTTCACTAACCCCCTTACACCCCCTTATCACAAAGATCCAGTCACACTCCCGAGGAGCGTCAGAAACCAGGACTGAAAATTGAACTTTTCCGCTCTAAATCATCTTAAGCTCATCTTATTGGCTCCAAGTTGAAAGTCATTTAAGGCTAAACAATTCACTATAAAAGGAGCATTAACTTCCAAATGGTTTAAATCATGCTGTTCCACAGGCTGTACGCTTCTATAGGACATCAGTAGTAAAAGTGCACTTTACATGGCCTGCATACCAATCTAAGTGGAATGTCAATGGTAACTGCTTGTAGGTCACATTAATGATTCTGTCCCTGTCTACTAAAGGTAGAGCAGCAGACAAAATGCTTAAAGTCATATACCAGGATATTTTCAACATTATATCTGTGGTCTGTCTGGCATGCTTTCGTTAACCACAAACCAGAATTTCAACTAGTCCCTCAGTCTGTAAAAACAAACAGAAAACCTGCTTACACAAATACACTTACAATGGAAGCCTCGCAGACAAATTGTCAGAAGGGCTTAAAAAACAGAAATGTAAAGCTTTTTTTTTTTTTTTTTTTTTGTCAAACCATTTACCTGAATTCTTCAGTTAAAAAAAGTTTGATACTAGAGCTCTAGCTACATGCCACGTCCACACTAAAATGTTTTAGTTCGAAAACGCATTCATTTTGCTACGCCTCTCACCCACACAAGAACGGCATATTCCTCCAATAAAATGGAACATTTTGAAAATGCTCTACATTACTGCATACTTTGGAAATCAATGATGTTAGGAAACTAAAAATGAGTTTTTAATCTAAACTGGATTAGTGTGGATAGTATTTTACTAAAATAGTATTTTGTGGTGGGACTACTTTTCTAGGTGGAAAAACTTCTAGTTGTGTTTACAGCTAAATACCATTAGGGGAAGTCACGTAAACTTTACAGATTTTTATAGAGTGTTGTATTGATAGTTACGTTACATCCCCACCCAGGTATCTTTGCACAGAAACCATGCAAAATACCTTATGCTGGTCATGACATGAGGTGTAAGATTGGATATAACTTTGCCCAGACGGGGTTTGTAAATGATTCTATCACACCAGTTTCATGCTAAAACAAGTGTTTACACTTTCAAAACAGTACGATTGTTGCATATTTTAAATGTCTATTTATAAAAGGCTCTGTATATTTTGTTTTTCTGCGTTCCAGAGCAGACTGCACTCAGTTGACCGCGATGCATTTCAAAGTGTACTCTGCAAAGTATAGACCGAGAGCGAATACAAACACGTTCGACGCATGCACACTACAACTGCTTTGTGATACTCTTTAAGTGCAGACAACGGCTGCCGCATATCGAGAAAAATCTGGCCGCGTGCGGACAGTCCGTGCAGACTGTACTGATGACGAAATTTGCATCAAGCACAATGTGCACAGAGCGATCAGCAACGTGGACACCCGAAGTATACTTTGGGCTTAAGTGTCTCATTGTATATAATGTACATATATGGCAACATGAGGTCTGTTCTGTCTAATTTATATTCATCTATCTTATCTTAAGTATCTGCACTTGGGGCACTTAGGAAAGGGTAGAGATAGGACTGGGTATAGGTATTTTGACTGAACCCAGCAAATTAACTGGGAAAATTAAATATTCATTTAAATGAACGGTCTATTGACCTCACCAGAGCATTGGTGGCCCGTTTAAACTTCTGAAGGATTTCAGCTTGTGCTATGTTGAGTCTCTTTCCTGCTGCATCCCTCCTCAGAAGTCTTCTTATCCTCGCCGTGGGCTTCCGTTTGGGCCGCAGACGTACCCGATGATTGTCTGGTTGTCGCCACTGGAAACAGAAGGGGCAGAGCACAGACTCCGGCAGGGAAGCGGCTAGCATGGGGGAGAAATATAGTGAAGGTTTTTTGACATGGTAACTAGTTTAAATAAAACAGGTGATGCTATGCTCTATTCTGAGGATGGTTTGGTATTTCTTTTATGTATTGGACTAAAGCTCAAACAGACTTTCCAATATGAGGTCATCCGACCCGTCGGACTGTCTTTGAGCTTTGTGAAGGCCATGGGTTCTAGTTTTACATGTGGACTTAATGGGGTTAACTTTTGGTTACCATTCCTTTTGAAACCAACTTTCTGTTCTAGTGCCCATAATGTATTTTATAGACTACTGGACTGTTGTACTGGACTGTACAATGACAAACAGGTTGAATATAACGAAAGCCATAACTTACCATTCATCTGATGCCTTCGCCTGTAATAAAAAGTAATACAAGAGTTAGTTATCATACGTTTGTAAACAAATCTGTTTTTGAAATAATCTTTGAAGTGAACAAATTCTCGCTCACTTCCAATATTACCGTGGTAAATAACTCGGTGTATTCTAACGAATCATTTGAGTCAATGACTCACAACATAAAAGATGCTCATTTGTCATCTCCTACTGGAGTAAATATGCAATCTCCAGAAATGGTCACAGAATGAATCAAATGACTGAAATTAAAATGAACCATAAATCAAAATCCCCACCACTATTTGGAAAGCCACAAAAACACTGAAGTCTCCAAATGCTGTTGGACTCAGATCGAGGATCAGAACGAACTGTTGTATAATTCAGTATATTAATCTTGGATGGAAGAAAGTATTTTAAAACCGAAAAAATTACACACACACACACACACACACACACACACATCACCTTTGAAGGAGCTAGCATTTAGTCTCAGATATTGCAGCTGAATAATTTATAAGCTTGGCAGAGGTCTAGCACCTATCTGATAAAGTATCACTGCAGCTTGTTTAGATCTTTACAGTATGCAGCCAGGGTGAAAAATCTACATCACACTATAAATAAGAATGATACTCTTCCATCTTCTCGCTATGGGCTGGCATGCTTAATAACCTGTCAAATACTGAAAACCTTGTAATTTCTAAACCTCTGGAAGAATTACAATATGACACACTAAAGCAGGCAACAAAACTGGGGTCGGAAATGTACTATATGTACAGCATGCCAGCATCCTGAACTCATGACTTCCCAAACAGCTTCCCACCGAGACATTGTGTGTATGTAACCGATTTTAGAAAGCAGTGCTGTTTTGACTACCTTATTCATCTAAGCTCTCATAATCTGTTCCAAAATTAGATCACATTGCTAAAAACTGCCTGATGTTATTGTTTGTCAAAAACACAGAGGCACGTGCAGGATTTGGGAATTCTAATCGTCCACTGTCCCATCTGCAGCTGTGTGTAATGCCACAGCAGATGTTTCCCAAAATGACATAGAGCCTGCGGCAGACACTTTGGTCCATATGGGAGCACATAGAGCCGTCAAATGGGTAGTGATGAAGTGTGAGGGAAATATTTCCTATCTGCCTGCCACGAAGCCTGATATATGTTGTAAAAACATATTACAAAGAGGGACAGATAATGTAGCGCCATTAACATTTACACTGCAATAACAGTATTTGTTTAACTGGTCAATAAATGCTGATTTGAATGAAAGTGTCAGGATAGGAATTACTGTATTACAGTAGACTGCATTACAGTAATCAATCTAATGACAATCATCATTAAGAATACTAAGAATAGCAAACTAACTCAAAAATAAAATGCCACGATGTATTACTGTAATGAGAATTGAGGGAAAATGTACATATTATTGTCATAAAATTATTATTATTTTTTTTAACTATTATACATTTATTTATTTTAGGGCAGGAAAATTGAACGCAGACATTTTGAGAATTCAAATGGGTCTTGGCACCTGAACCAATGTCAAATGCGAAATCGAGACCCAGCTTGTGTGCGACAGAAACTGAAAATAATAGTTTTGAGACTTTAAACGTCAGTAAATTAACCTTTATTATTCATTTTGTTTTATATCTGCATGTACAGTGTCTAAAATGCATTGCCAGTGTACACTAGTTTATCTTGCCAATAAAGCTTAATATAAATTGAATCTGCCTATTTGATCCTATTATTAAGTCCACTGGAAAACGCCTGAAGATTTTGCCCAACTTTTAATTACAGCATGTCTATTGATTTTATGGCATGTATACATATACTTGTATCAAAGATTTATACCTGTAGAAATGTGTCTAACTCTATCCGCAAAAAAACTGAACATTTGAACGTACATATTTAAATAATTAAAATGATGACTGATGAATGAAGTTCTCTGAGAAAATATATAACGTAAATATATTTATGATTATATTTTAAATATAATTTAAAGGGATAGTTCACCCAAAAATAAAAATTCAGTAACTGTTTACTCACCCCTGTGTTGTTATAACGCTGTAGCGGCGAAGGCATAGTTGATCTGGGGAGAGGGAAAGCAGTAAGGGTTCACCCCTGGGTGATCATAATGGCTAACAGCTGTTTCTTGTTGCAGTAATCCTGGAAGAGCAATAAAAGAGGAGCCGACGCCAGAGGAGGAGGAGTGAGATACCCAGCAGAGCGAAGCGTTTGTGTGAAAAGAGTGTGTGTGCTGAAAAGCAACCTGACCTTGAGTTTTCGTGTGTTAATAGAGTGAAAGAAACCTGTTACCTGACCCCCGTTTCCTCTGTCCTACACCGTCCAGACCCGTTACAATGGTGCCGAAACTCAGGACTTTGAGGAAGCCAGTATGCCATCATGGAGTCTTCACCATTGGCTGAAGTCATCCAATCCCTTGCCAGCATGCATCAGGCTCAACACCAGGACCTGCTCGAGTTACATCGAGACCAGGATCAGCATTTCCAGTCGATTTTCCGAGCTCAAGTGGAGGACCGGCAGGCACTCCGGAGCTTGCTACACCAGGGGGAAGGCCCAGCCGCGACCCCCGACCCAGCAACTTCCATGCCTTCGATCATCGTCATGAAAATGGGCCTGCAGAACGAACCGGAGGTGTTCATAGTACTGTTTGAGCAGACGGCGAAGGTGTGGAAATGGCCAAAGTCTCAGTGGACGGCCCGCTTCCTTCAGCTGTTGTCCGGAGAAGCACAGTTCATGGCCCAACATCTGCCTACAGCTAACCTGAAGTGGCTGCTGGCGAAGGATCGTAAGTGGCAGGGAGGGTTTGGCTCCTCCCATCCTTAGAGGATTTCCCGAAAGGGATTTCCTGCTGGAGCAGTCACGAGACGAAACCCTTAAGCACGCCTTTGAACAAGTGAAAACTATTGATGGCCAGCAACTCCGGCCAGATATGGCACTCTCATACCCGTATATTGCAGTGATAAAAGATCGGTTGTATCGAGTGATGCAGGACGCTCAGACGAAGGCGATTACAACCCAGATGTTAGTACCAAAGAGCCATCTGGAAATGTTATTCCAGGGGGCTCATAATCCGATTGCAGGATAAAACACTGAACTGACTAATAGTAAAAGCCCATTTCTATTGGACGGGCATTCGTGGGGATGTCCGCAGGTGGTGTGCGTCATTCCATGAAATGTCAGCTGGTGAATCCACTCACCACCCCAAAAGCACCATTGTGCCCTCTGTCGTTAATTGAGGTCCCCTTTGAGGGACCTCGTCGGGCCTTTAGAACAGATGGCACGCGGGCATTGCTTTGTGTTAGGTCTGGTGAATTACGCAACGCGATACCCGGAAGCAGTGCCTCTGCGCAACATCTCAGCACGTAGTGTTGCGGAGGCACTCTTCAAAATTATCTCCTGAGTGGGGATTCCGAAAGAAATCCTCACTGATCAAGGCACTACTTTTGTCACACACACACACTACGCAAACTATACAAATTATTGGGGATTAAATTGGTCCGCACCAGCGTTTACCATCCACAGACGGATGGGCTGATCGAACGATTTAATAAAATGCTGAAAAACATGATTCATAATTTGTGCACGAGGATGCTAAGAATTGGGATAAGTGGCTCTAACCCCTATTATTTGCAGTCCAAGAGGTTCCGCAAGCCTCAACAGGGTTTTCCCCATTCGAGCTTCTGTATGTATGTCAACCACGTGGCATGCTTGACGTCCGGCGGAAAGCTTGGGGGAGGGGCATTCGAAGAGTAAAAATGAAATTCAGCACGTTCTTGAGCTTAGAGCAAATCTCCACACTTTGGGGCAGCTTACACAGAGGAATTTGCTCCAGGCTCAAGAACGTCAAAGCCGGATATATAAGAGGGGCACTTGGCTATGAGAATTTGCACCGGGAGATAAAGTGCTTGTATTACTCCCAACATCAAACTTTAAATTACTCGCCAAGTGGCAAGGGCCCTTTGAGGTCACACGTCGAATAGGAGATCTCAATTATGAGGTGAAGCGAATGGATAGAGGTGATGTACATCAGATATACCATCTTAACCTTCTGAAAGTCTGGAGGGAGATGGTACCCGTGATGTTGGCGATGGTAGTTCCGGAGAGGGAGGATCTTGGGCCAGAGGTGAGGTCCAAAATCACTAGCTGAATCACCCTACTAGTCGTCCCTTATGGAGACCACCTCTCGCCATCTCAAATCACGGAGGTGGCCAAGTTGCAAAAAGAATTTGACGCATTCTCGCCTCTGCACGATCGTACGAATCTCAGAGCACCACATTGAGACCACCCCGGGGGTAGTAGTATATAGTCATCCCTACCGGCTTCCTGAACACAAAATAAGTGGCACGGGAAGAATTGTCTGCTATGCTCGAGATGGGAGTAATAGAGGAATCCCACAGTGAATGGTCCAGCCCGGTTGGGCTGGTCCCTAAGAGCGACAGGTCAGTCTGGTTCTGTGTGGATTATCGAAAAGTAAACACGGTGTCTAAATTTGATGCATACCCAGTGCCTCGTATTGATGAACTGCTCGATCGGTTAGGCACAGCTCGATTTTATTCAACACTGGATTTGACGAAGGGATATTAGCAGATCCCCTTAACACCAATGTCCTGTGAAAAAAACAGCCTTCTCCACACCGTTCGGATTACACCAATTCCTGATGCTTCCGTTCGGTTTGTTCGGGGGCCCAGCTACGTTCCAGCAGCTCATGGACAGAATTCTCAGACCGCACGCTCACACTGCTGCCTATTTAAACGATATCATTATTTACAGTAATGACTGGCAGCGGCTCATGCAGCATCTGAGGACTGTCCTAAGGTCGTTGAGGCAAGCAGGGCTCACAGCAAACCCAAAAAAGTGCACAATTGGGCGGGTGGAGTACGGTAGCTCGGCTTCCATTTGGGTCACAGACAGGTGCGGCCCCAAATAGATAAAACCTCAGTGATTGCAACCTGCCCGAGACCTAAGACCAAAAAGGAGGTGAGACTTTTCCTGGGGCTGGCTGGCTACTATCGTAGGTTTGTACCTAATTATTTGGCAGTCACCAGCTCGCTGACTGATTTTACTAAAAAGGCAGCACCAGATCCGGTCCAGTGGACGGAGCAGTGCCAACAGGTATTTATGCAGGTGAAAGCTGCACTTTGTGGTGGACCACTTTTACATGCACCTGACTTCTCTCTCCCTATTATTTTACAGACAGACACATCGGACAGCGGGTTGGGGGCAGTGCTCTCGCAGGTGGTGGAGGGGGAGGAACGGCCAGTGCTGTACATTAGTTGGAAGCTCTCCTTGAGAGAGACTAAAAACAGCACTATTGAGAAGGAGTGCTTGTCCATCAAGTGGGCCATCCTCACTCTCCGATACTACCTGTTGGGGCGGGCCTTCACCCTCTGTTCGGATCACGCCCCACTCCATTGTCTCCACCGCATGAAGGATGCTAACGCGTGGATCACCCGTTGGTATCTGGCGTTACAGCCTTTTAAGTTTGAGGTGGTCCACAGGCCGGGGTCGCAGAAGGGTCGCAGATTTCCTCTCCAGAAATGGGGGGAGTGGTAGGCAGGCCGGATGGCTCACTGGCACGAGTCGGACGGTGGGGGTATGTGGCGAAGAGGGCGTGTTTGAGTGTTCATCTGGGGAGAGGGAAAGCAGTAAGGCTTCATCCCTGGGTGATAATTTTGTTAATAATATAGTTTCTTGTTGCAGTAATCCTGGAAGAGCGATAAAAGAGGAGCTGACGCCAGAGGAGGGGGAGAGAGATACCCATCAGAGCGACGCATTTGTGTGAAAGAGTATGTGTGCTGAAAAGCAACCTGACCTTGAATTTTCATATGTTAATAAAAGAAAGAAACCTGTTACCTGACCCATGCTTCCTCTGTCCTACATGGTCCAGACCTGTTACAAACCCCAGATTACTTTCTTTCTTTTTCTTAAACACAAAGGGAGAAATTGTGAAAAAAATTTTGTTCTCAGTGATGTCATACAATGGCAGTTTATGGTGACCACCTCTTCCAGCTTCAACACAAAAGTATAATTCAGAAGTCTAACAAATTATTTCATGAGACTCATTATTGTTATAAAAGCATACAATAAGGTTTAGTACGAAACAAACCAAATTCTAATGTATTATTTAACAAAAATGTTCACTGACTGTTGGTCTCCTGTGCGCGTTCACGAGTCTACACATGAGCTTTAGAGCTCAATGCATGAGAGCAACAGTACTTATGCAGCATGCGCAAGATGGGACATTGAAGTGACAACTCGTTTTGTTTCGCTTCAACAGGACCACATGTGATATTAACAACAGAAAACACAACACAGCTGCACACAAACCAGAGAACAGAACTTACAAACATGTATGAAGAGCTTGTAGTCGAAAAATAGATGCATTTCCATGTCCAGCCTGATTTGTTTGAAACAGAGTCCTAAATCAAACAGAGAGATGGGGCTGAAGGTAGCTACAGTCAATCACACCTTGTCCTACTCAGACATCTGTTAACTCAATAACTACAATGGTTCTTGACAATAAAACTCTTTATTGCTCCATAACATTCAACATGGCAGATCCTCTTTCCATAGGATGCCAGACTCTATCAGCTCTCAGAAAAATTATATAATGTACGAGTATAGGCAGCTGGTGAACAATTCTTGAACAGGGTTTCAAAAAGTTGTTGTGTGTTCTGTTGTTAATATCGCTGGTCGTCCTGCTGAAGCGAAACGAAAAAAGTTTTTACTTGAACGCCACATCTTGCGCGTGCTGCGTAACTACTGTTGCTCTCGTGCAATGAACTTTAAAGCTCTCCTGCCCTATCATGAACATGCACAGGAGACCAACGGTCAGTGAACATTTTTACTAAATAGATTTCAATTTGTTTCTCACCCAACCTTATCGTATGCTTTCATAACAATCATGGAATAATTTATCAGACTCCTGAATTATACTTTTGTGTCCTTTTGAACCTTGAAGATGTGGTCACCATAAACTGCCATTGTATGACATCACTAAGAATTTTTTTTCACAGTTTCTCCCTTTGTGTTAAGAAAAAGAAAGAAAGTCAAATGGGGTTATAAAAACACAGGGAGGGGTGAGTAGACGATGACTGAATTTTCATTTTTGGGTGAACTAATCCTTTAAGATACAATTTTCCATGATTAATCATGATTAAATACAAACAACTGTGTGATTAATTAATTAATCGATTCACAGCCCTAATTTATTTATTTGTTTAGGCTATTTATTTAATACTTATGTATTCACTGATACATGACTTATTTTTAATTCATTCAGTCATTCATTTTTTTTTTTTTTTATTTCATTTGCTTTTCAGATTGAAAGGAAATGTTTGAAGTTAAAACAATTTGTAAAGGGACAAGAACAACCATCAATCACTGTCATTTTCCTCTTCTCTGAGCAAGTCTTTGGGGATGTAATCAGTGTTGGGTAAGTTACTCTAAAACAAAAGTAGTTACTAACTACTTATTACATCTTCTACAGTGTAATTAGATTACTGTACTAATTACTCTGTCTGAAAAGTAATTGCATTACTTATTACTAATTACTTTCTAAAACCCTTAACCTCGACCAGATAAAAAATACAAGGATAGACATGAAACTGTTCTTTTTATTTTTTCAAATAAATCATATAAAATCAAATAAATTATTCATGAACCGGCCAAAGAATTTAAGGGGGCAGCATTAAATTAGAAATCATATATTGTAACATTAGACATTAAATTTCTATTTTAAATTCACAACTGTTCTATAGTCTATACAGTATTTAATGCAATTACATCAGAAGTAACTAATTAAATTACTGAAAAATTAAGAGTAATCCCTTAACTTTTTTCAATGAAAAAGTAATTTAATTACAGTAATTAATTACTTAGTAATGCATAACACCTAACACTGGATGTAATAAGACTGCATGCCCTCTACACTGTGGTAACTGAATTAAAATACTTTGCTATTTAGAGTTCACCCCCTTTTAAGAGCTCTCTGAGCACAGATAAACAACCTTTAATTTACAATGCGCTGTCTCAGCAAGATGATATTAACAACAGCTGATCTCCAAGCACTTGCAGTGCGATAAAGTCACGAAAGAGAATAATGTCCAGTTCACCGTTACTGATCTAGCGGACACAATACATTATCTTTATCGATGAAGATCGGAAGCATGCAGAGAGTGGGCCTTGCCTTCAAGAGGGCTTAAAACAAATGGTTTGTAAATAAGCATGCGATTTTTGCACACCTCATCAAAACGGGTTTTCATTGCATGCATACTTACAGTCAACAGATTCCAGTAACTTACGTAGAAGTACTAGGCCTACAACGTGAGTCAGTGCAGATGTACCCTGTACTAACACTCAAAATATGCAGTGCGTTAGCCCTGAAGAAGGGCTTGGGACATGCCAGGATTCAAAGCTAAACAACTGAGTACAAGTCTCATTCTTCTTCACTCACATTGCATTGTGAACAACACATTGAGTCATTTGTTCCAATAAGCCAGGTGACTCATAGCATGTTAAGAACAAGAGTCTAAAGTGTCCAAATGTCAAGAAAAAGCAAGAATTTCATGGCCTCGTTTCCAACTCACTGGATCTGGGATTCTCCTTCACTTTTCACCACAATTTTTCCAGGCTTATGTGTATAATGTAAAAAATTGAGCTGGTTTAGCTGCTTTTTTAAATAAACTGATTCAAACTTGACTACAATAATACTGACTACACTTAAGTTTTTAATACTAGAGCCTCAGTACAACACAGGTCTGTGGTAATACTTGAATGAACTCATCAAATAAGACAATTGTAATACTGTTCGAGGTAAAGTTAGATTTGGTTATTACACTAAAACACTGGTACAAGCACTAGCGGACACTGTTTAAGGCCCATGCAAGTATTTTAAAAATGACCACATATGGGATAAACAATTGATCTGGCTGATATGTCAATATATAAAATAAAGCCAAAGATATTACAATGAACTGCATATATGTCTGGCTACTGGACATGAAGAAAAATCTGTGTGGCTCTCTACAGATAAATAAGATGAATCAACAGACATTCTCTGTCCACACAAATGCTATACATAGGATTAGTCTTACCTAACATGAAAGCAACAATTGTAAAATGTTTAACACACTGTTTTACTGATGACATTTCAGTGTGCATTATTTTTATATTGACGCAGATCCACAAACTATGGCAGTAAAACAGAGAGCAGGATGGATGGGGACTAGAGATATTTATTGGCCAATTATTGACCAAATTAAAATGATCTGCATATTGGTAATAAGCATTAAATCGCCAATATGAAAAAACGATGGTTTGTTTACAATTAATCAGTAACACACTTTGTAAAAACACAGAATTTTGCACAATCCAGAAAGAATAATAGCCACAATATGTAGAAGGATTGGCACTCCTAGGAACATGTAATATTTATTTTTTATTCTGTCCCGTTCTTACGTTACTGCTGAAAAAATGCCATAAATGGACGTGACAGTTGTGAAAGCGGCAATTACCTATAGGCAACATGATGAGGGAAACTATCTAAAACGCTTTAAAACCAGCAGACTTTGATTTCTGAGATTTCAGTGTGATATCCATTAATGCTGCATGACTGATTGAATTACAACTGAAATTACAATATGGCTTTGAGCAATTACTAAACCTTAAAAGGCTGCATTATAAACTGCAAAAACAGAGGTGACATTTTTTTTTAGAAGTACAAAATAACCTTTTTTCATATCAATCATCATGTTATCATATTCAGTAGGGGTGTAACGGTACACAGAAGTCACAGTTCGGTACGTACCTCGGTTTTGGGGTCACGGTTCGATACGAGTTTGGTACAACAGGAAAAAGCATCAAATCCCAAATGCTAGGTTCTTTTCATTTATTTTGAACAGACAGTAGTGCAAATTAGTTTGTTCCACCTAGCGGCATTTAGTACCCCCTGAGGTAGTTGGTACAGTACAGCCTCCTTTAGTGTATTAAGCACTAAGCAGTAAACAAAATGCACTCTTGCATAGGCCATATTTTTTTGTAGGGTTGATAAAAAACAAAAGGTATTTGGTTACAATCAGCTACAAAACTGTAAAGCATCTCATGTTATAAAAGTACAAAATAAATAGAATAATGAAAAATAAAACTTGTGCATTAGTAGAAGGAGTGTTACAATTTGTTCCACTTAAACTATATTTAAACATTCAAAGCTTAAGCCCAACCCTCCCAAAAAGACAGAAAAACAAACCACCCTTGCTAGTAGGGAGGTACTGAGGTAGCAAGCCAGGTACAGCCAGGTAGTATTTGCCAACTGGTAACTTCATTATAAAAATCTGAACTTGCGTTCTTGTTTTGGGTTGGTGCATAGATGGTCTCTTCTTCTTCTGCTCTTTTTCCAGTTGTGGCAGTTAGCAAACAGCGTCGCATTACCACGCGCGCCCCCTTCTAGATTGGATCGCCTGTGACTGACTCAGATGTATCCTTCGTCTGACTGCATGCACCAAACCATGACGTCAGTACCGTGACGGTTCGGGACGAATACATGTACAATTACACCCCTAATATTTAGTCATTTTTTGTATCTTTTTTATCTTGTATGTCTCTTTCACTGTGGCTCTCTTTAAAATTTTAGCCTGTCATATGTTCAACAGAAACAAGCATTTCTAAGTAACAGTGATCTGATGACAAAATAAGGTAAGTTGCAAAATATCGGTATCAATACTGGCCTATAGGTTTTGTTAAAATCGGTATCGGCCAAAAAATTTCATATCGGTGCATCCCTAATGAGAACACATGAGTTCCCTTGAGCTCTGGTATATTTCACTATTACACTATCAATATCCAAGATAACAGACTATATATAAACAGCAATGTGTATAAAAAAATGAACAATGAAATCACATAGAAAGATCATTGTGGGTCACTGATAATGTACAGAATAGATCCTGTTTGCTTCTACACTATAATCCAGGTAACCAATTCATTTTGTGATTGTTAGCAACATGCAGTAAATATAATTTTGTTTTCGTTTTTATGTTTTTTTTTTCATATGAACTGTTATTTTCATCTGACATTCCAGAAAGTCCTACATTAAGATGTCTTCTTTTATCATGTTAACTACTTGCTTTTACTTTATTAAATAGGTTGTAATATTAATAATACATTTTTATTAATACCCTTTACACAACAAAACATCTACATTGTCATTAAACTGTATTTTCATTGACAAAAAAAATAGTTATATAGAACAGGGTTTTCTTTTTTTTCTTTTTTTTTATGCCAAGGACCCCCTTCCTAAATATGCAGGCAGATATGTATTTTTTTTTTTTATGTATAAAGCAAGCTTGACATTATTAAGACAACATGTAATTTTGACAAATTAAATTATTGGCTTTTATAGTGTCATTATACTGAAGCCAAATATATATACAGGTGCATCTCAATAAATTAGAATGTCGTGGAAAAGTTCATTTATTTCAGTAATTCAACTCAAATTGTGAAACTCGTGTATTAAATAAATTCAATGCACACAGACTGAAGTAGTTTAAGTCTTTGGTTCTTTTAATTGTGATGATTTTGGCTCACATTTAACAAAAACCCACCAATTCACTCTCTCAAAAAATTAGAATACATCATAAGACCAATAAAAAAAACATTTTTAGTGAATTGTTGGCCTTCTGGAAAGTATGTTCATTTACTGTATATGTACTCAATACTTGGTAGGGGCTCCTTTTGCTTTAATTACTGCCTCAATTCGGCGTGGCATGGAGGTGATCAGTTTGTGGCACTGCTGAGGTGGTATGGAAGCCCAGGTTTCTTTGACAGTGGCCTTCAGCTCATCTGCATTTTTTGGTCTCTTGTTTCTCATTTTCCTCTTGACAATACCCCATAGATTCTCTATGGGGTTCAGGTCTGGTGAGTTTGCTGGCCAGTCAAGCACACCAACACCATGGTCATTTAACCAACTTTTGGTGCATTTGGCAGTGTGGGCAGGTGCCAAATCCTGCTGGAAAATGAAATCAGCATCTTTAAAAAGCTGGTCAGCAGAAGGAAGCATGAAGTGCTCCAAAATTTCTTGGTAAACGGGTGCAGTGACTTTGGTTTTCAAAAAACACAATGGACCAATACCAGCAGATGACATTGCACCCCAAATCATCACAGACTGTGGAAACTTAATACTGGACTTCAAGCAACTTGGGCTATGAGCTTCTCCACCCTTCCTCCAGACTCTAGGACCTTGGTTTCCAAATGAAATACAAAACTTGCTCTCATCTGAAAAGAGGACTTTGGACCACTGGGCAACAGTCCAGTTCTTCTTCTTCTTAGCCCAGGTAAGACGCCTCTGACGTTGTCTGTGGTTCAGGAGTGGCTTAACAAGAGGAATACGACAACTGTAGCCAAATTCCTTGACACGTCTGTGTGTGGTGGCTCTTGATGCCTTGACCCCAGCCTCAGTCCATTCCTTGTGAAGTTCACCCAAATTCTTGAATCGATTTTGCTTGACAATCCTCATAAGGCTGCGGTTCTCTCAGTTGGTTGTGCATCTTTTTCTTCCACACTTTTTCCTTCCACTCAACTTTCTGTTAACATGCTTGGATACAGCACTCTGTGAACAGCCAGCTTCTTTGGCAATGAATGTTTGTGGCTTACCCTCCTTGTGAAGGGTGTCAATGATTGTCTTCTGGACAACAGTCAGATCAGCAGTCTTCCCCATGATTGTGTAGCCTAGTGAACCAAACTGAGAGACCATTTTGAAGGCTCAGGAAACCTTTGCAGGTGTTTTGAGTTGATTAGCTGATTGGCATGTCACCATATTCTAATTTTTTGAGATAGTGAATTGGTGGGTTTTTGTTAAATGTGAGCCAAAATCATCACAATTAAAAGAACCAAAGACTTAAACTACTTCAGTCTGTGTGCATTGAATTTATTTAATACACAAGTTTCATAATTTGAGTTGAATTACTGAAATAAATGAACTTTTCCACAACATTCTAATTTATTGAGATGCACCTGTGTATATATATATATATATATATATGTTGTATTAAGTTGACAGTGTAATTTTTAACTACCCGCTATTACAGTACTTTTAAATGTATATACCTTAAGAATTTTTTTAATTACATTTCAATTAGTGTATTTTTTATTATTATTAAAAGCAATGGCTTTCTATAGAATAAAATAATCATGATTTATCTCAAGAATTACAGTCTTTAGAAAGCAGAATGAAATGTAGCCTAATAAGCTCTAATTCGTGAATGTAAAATTTTATTTTATGTTTTCTGCGGACCCTTCAGCACTCCCCTTGTGCCCTCCAGTTTTGCTATGCGTTCAAGGATTTTATTCAGAAGTATCCCGCCATCTGCTGGTGACTGATGGCACAACAAAAGACACCATGATGGCGAAAGAGCAGCACCACAATAACGCGTGTTCAAAATCAACAGAGACTGGCGAAAAATAAAAAAGTACTTACATAAGAAAGCGCGACTGTTCAGGACAGACGTCTTTGTAAAACAGAGAAGCATTAACTAAAAACGTAAGGGTTATCGCATCTGCCTTCGGAGGCATGTCTGCTTGAACAAAGCTCTGCGTCCAGACCTAAAACAAATGCCACCTAATTGTAGTCTATACTTATGCAAAAGAAAAATGCGAATATCTGTTTTCGCGGTAAAACGTGACTACAGGTATATAGTGCGACTGTCTATCCGCTTAGTATCCACTGCACGCTTCCAAAACTACCCACAATACACCACAATGTGAGCGACATTCTTCTTCTTTGGGTTTAATGACGGGTTGGTGTCATAAGCACATACCGCCACCTACTGTACATGTGCATCCATCATGGTGACGCTCTATCACATGCTGTGTGTTATGTAGTGTGTGCTTTTCCCTGCGATGTGTGATCTGAGCTGCTGCGTGTTCAGCTCCCATGCCCTCACCACATCATCCAAGGTGTTTATCGGTTCTATGTGTGTGCAATTAATTATGTATCCTCCACTATTTAATTAGTATTTCACATGATCAAGTCCAGTTTTTTCCAGAAATTCCATAACTACCCTACAGTTTCCTCTATCTTCTAGTCCTTTTCACAGCAACCACCATAACGAATCCATGTCTCCCTCCTTTCCTTTCAAACTTTCTCGCATTATTTTCCTTTCTACCAAATACTGTTCACACTTTAACATGACATGTTCCACGGTTTCTAATTTGCCACATTCACACCTGCCTGTATCGTTTTTTCCTGTTATTGCTATAGATGCCTTAAGTCCCGTATGTGTAAATCTTAGTCTTGATAATATCACCTCCTCTCTTCTATTCCATCCTATGTTATATTTATTTTTGCGTACTGTTGGCTGAATATTATAGTAATGTCTTCCTAATTTACCACCATCCCAATCCCTCTGCCACTCATTTAATACTGCATTTCTAATTATTGATTTAATTTCCCCTCTACCTAATGCCACCTCTGTATCTGTTATATTACTCATCAGTGCCTTTTTTGCTAGCATATCTGCAATCTTGTTGCTCTCTATTCCATTATGTGCTGGTAGCCAACAGAATCTTATATAAATTATCATATTATCTAGTGACTGTAATACCATATAAATATCCAATAATATGTCCTCTCTTCCTGACTGGTGACTGCAAAGACTACAGAGAGCTGATAGAGAAACTGAGCATATGATAACCCTGTCTGGTTTAACCTGTTCCACCCATTGGAGATTTACAAGTAATGCAACCAATTCAACTGCATATACTGATACATTATTTGACAATCTTTTGTTGACATGGATTTTAAATTCTGGGATGTATATTCCAATTCCAGTTACTGCAGTGTCTGGTGCTTTAGATACATCTGTATATAAAGTATCTGTATGAAAGGGAAATAATTCCTTTCTTAAATAATTCTCTACATAATTATTGCAATTACCCTCATACAGTTCTTTGTCTTTAATTAGATTTAAGTCAGCCTTACCCATTGGCAATACCCATGGTGGTACCACTCCTATGGCTACCAGTGGTTCTAAAGTAATATGTGACAGATTGTATCTTTCTACCTCACTCTTAATTCCCCAACCAAATCCTCTACCCTGTTTGCTCTGATATTCCTAACAATCCTTTAACACATTACTTGCCAAGTGTTCTTTAGCACTGCTCTTTAGTCTGCCCCAATATGCCAGTGCCAATTTTTTTCTTCTCAATGGTAGTTCTCCTGTTGCCACTATTAATGGCTTAACTGGAGTGGAACGGTAAACTCCAAACATAATCCTAGAGCCCTAGCCTGCAGTTTATCCAATCAATGGAGATTAGTTTTAGCTGCAGCTCCATAGATAATACACCCGTAGTCTAATATAGGTCTCAGCATCCCCTTGTAGATATTCTTCAATGATTTATTGTCAGCTCCCCAACTATTACTAGATATAGCAGTCACTTCTAGACATGATACTTTACTTGTATTTACATTTAGTCTGGTTCCTGTTCCATCCTTTATACTGTATATACTAGATCTCATTCTTCCATAAACTTTTCAACTATAATTCCATTTAAATCAGTATTTGTGCTACCCCATAATGTGTTATGTGCATTAAAATCTCTGCATCAAACTTCTTTAGTCCATGCCCTGTTAATCTTATTCCATAGTGTTGCTGTTATAGGAAGACATGGATTAAAGTGATTAAAGATGATGATGTTTCCTTCATCTAAATATACAGTACTTCCACTGCAACACATTCCATTTCAATAGTCACATCTACTTCTCTATACAGCAACTCATTATTGACAGAAGTAATTACTCCTCCACCTCTTCCCTGACCCCAATATTTTCTAATATAACAGTATCCATTGATTATGAAGTTATACTGTGGCTGTAACCAAGTCTCCTGTATATGATGCCAGGCTTATTATTTAAACCAGATATGTATTTCTTAAGTTCTTGTCCATTTGCAAATATACTTCTGATATTCCACTATAGCACTTTTAGAAGCATTTATTCCCTAATTAAACAACTGTGATGATTCTTCATGAGACAACTGTGATAATAATTCATGTATCTTTTTCTCAGATATTCCGCTTATGTTTAGAAACTCTATTGCTTTTTCTACAATGGTTTTAAGTCTGATCTACTCTTCTGTACAGCTGTGAGGTTGATAATTTTTACCATGAATGCCACAAACCTCATCTTATCCACTACTAGAGTATTTTCCGATATTGTACAGCTATGTGAACATTTCCTAGGTTCGTTGGTATGATTGCAGCTCATCTTTGCTGTAGATGATCCTCCAGGTAACCCTTCCACTGTTGTATTTCTGTTTTCCATTTTCCTGATACCACTGATAGCTTTAACTGCATCTGCATATGATGTTTTGTAAGTAATTCTAAAGTTTTGAATCTCTTTTGCTTGTTTTTGTATTTCACATCCCCCATATGCAGCACTATGTTCTTCTCCACAGTTACAACATTGTTTTGTTGTTGCTTTGCATTGTTCATAATAGTGCTCTCCTCCACATTTTATATATCTTTTTTTTATTATTATTATTATTTTTATTTTATTTTTTATCCCCTTTTCTCCCAATTTGGAATGCCCAATTCCCACTACTTAGTAGGTCCTCGTGGTGGCGTGGTTACTCACCTCAATCCGGGTGGCGGAGGACAAGTCTCAGTTGCCTCCGCTTCTCAGACCGTCAATCCGCACATCTTACCACATGGCTCGTTGTGCATGACACCGCGGAGACTCCCAGCACATGGAGGCTCATGCTACTCTCCGCAATCCATGCACAACTTACCATGTGCCCCACTGAGAGTGAGAACCACTGATCGTGACCACGAGGAGGTTACCCCATGTGACTCTACTCTCCCTAGCAACCGGGCCAATTTGGTTGCTTTAGGAGACCTGGCTGGAGTCACTCAGCACACACTGGATTCGAACTCGCGACTCCAGGGGTGGTAGTCAGTCACATCTTTGCATGCTTCTACACATTGCTGCTACATGTTTTACATTTAAAACATTTTAACGGTGGCGGTATATATTCTCGAACCGGATAACTTATCATTCCAATGAAAACTCACTCAGGTAAGGGACCTTGAAATTGGAGTAACACACACAGGCTTTCTTGTTTTTTTATTATCTCTGCATGATATGAGTCGCTTGGCTTCTTGTACTGCTCCTCCTTTTACATTAGCTTTCATTTCTTCAACTGATACCAATAGAGGCACTCCCGCAATCACCCCTCTGCTAACTTCCTTTGCTCCTATGACTTTTGCCTTTAGTTTTCCTCCATTCAGTGTTTTGCATTTCAACAATTTGTCTTGTTGTGCTTGGTTATTTACAATCACTATCACTCTTCCACCCCTCAGACATCTAGCAAGTTTAACAGTCCCAAAGCTTTTTTCAATAGCTTTAGATAAACTTATCGGGTGTAAATGCCATCCCGATTCTTCCTCAAATGTAAGTATCACTTTATATTCTTGATTTTATCATTTCGTTGTTCTGGAGAAGTCCTCTCTCCTCTAGCCTTTTTTTGTAGTCTTATTATTGAACTAATGTTCATCCTTGGTGATAAACTGTTGGACCCTTTACGCTTTGTTTGATATCTAATTTCTTGAAAGCCTACTCTCTCTTCATCTTCCCATTCAAATCCATCTGAACTGTCACCCATGATAGATGCACAATCTCACCCAACCACTTCCACCACTCAGTTTTGTTTTCAGCTTGTTGTTTACAGCTCCTGCAATAATGGCCCTCTTCCGTACCTCACCAGCCTCGACAGACCACAAAATGGTCTGCTGGTTTATATGTGTCTCGTGTGTTTCGTCCCGCCCAGTACAGTCACCGCATTACTTATTCTAAGCATTACATATTACTTATACTATAAAATGCCTTAGAAAGTTGCAGTAAAATATGCTAATTGGCATGCAGGTCACTCTTTTTCACTCCTCAAAATGGCTGCTTTATCCAGTGAGGAATTATGGGAATTGGAGTTTCTTTCTTTTTTTTTAAAGAATGCACATGAAACAAAGTATTACCATTTCAGTGATCGTGTTTGTGTTAGATCGGCTTTTTATTCTCCTGAAAACACCTTTTTTCTCTCTCTCTGAACAGTTTGGACAAGTGAAAAAAGTAGCCTAATTGCCTAATTTTAACCCGTTTTGACATTGATAATGTAGGCTATTTCCTTTTTCTTTTTTTCTTTTTTCTTTTATTTTTTTTTTACCTTGAAGGTGTTTTTAAGGAAGCTACTCATTTAAAAAAAAAAAGAAAGAAAAAAAAAGAAACAATAATAATAATTTAAAAAAAATAGATTTTAAAGCATATTTTGATTTTGGGTAAATTTCAGCTAAAAAAATGGCAATCAATGGGAAAATTTGATTTTTGATGCGTACTTTTATTTGGGGTGAATTTTGCGTGCACTTCTGTTCAAACACTGTTACTCTCAATATGCAATTTTATTTTTAAAAACCGTAAAAAAAAAATAATACTAATAATAATATTATCAAAATAATTCTACTATCAGATTAGTACTTCTATTATAAATAGTATAATATGATATAGGCTAATAATATAATATAATATAATATAATATAATATAATATAATATAATATAATATAATGCGAAACGTTTTAAGCGCCCCGACTGAGCAAAGACTGGCTGTTAGAGAATCGGTTTGTCCAAAATTAATGTCTTTGAGGGATTTCAATTAAATCCTTATAACCCGTGACACACGGCACTAGAACGGACTCCTCCTGGACCGTTTGCGTCGTTGCTTCTAATATAGATCACAGAGAGGAAATAATCATCACGCCGATCCAAATGGCCCGAGGCGCTGCGTCTATGAAATATGATATTTAAAGGCAGTGGAGAACACAGTTCACGTTCACAAACGTGTTCTGTGACAGACTGAGAGTATAGTGTTGTGTACAATGCTTAACGTGACCGGGAAGAGAACAAGGTACGGATCGAGCACTCGTTAAACAGCGGGGGCTGCTTTGACTAGGATGACCGCGAGCACTCACTCTAGAGCTCGAGCCAGTGCGTCACCTTTCAGAGGAGCGCGTGGACCGAGCGCGCTGTCACTGAACTCCAGTTGCAGGTAGGTGCATTTAACAGCGGTTAAATACCTTTTAATTTTTTATGTTTTAACTGCACAAAAATGTATGTTGTAATTGATTATTTTTCCTATGTTAGTAGCCGGTTAACCAATTATCATTATTATTTCTTACAGCAGTTTATTGTATATATCTTTGATATCGCTGACATTAATATAGATTTGGCTATACAGAAAAAACGAAATGTTTTCCATGCACTTCCATGTTTTCCAAGAACAAGTTTTTTTTCTCAGTTCATTATTTTAAAGCCATTTGGGACTGTAGCATAACCCAAATCAACATTGTCAGCAGATGTCAGTGTATCTGAAATCCATTAACCACAGAGATTAGATTTATTATTTATTATTATTTATTTATGAAGGAACACATCTTGATTACCCTGCTGTCCCTGAACATGTTTTATTCGCCTACTGTATACTGCAGAAATTTGGCAGTGGACAGTCATGTATGTTTATCTTAACTTCTTGCATGCCAGTGAAATTCACAGTTAAATGATGTAGTAGGGTTTGTTCCCCCTTTATGCTGTTCTGGATCAATCAACCATGCCTTTTTAAATAAAGGAAGTTTATAATAGTATCGAATTAAGCCTTTCCCCTTTCAAAGGTCCAAAATCATGAGGGGGGATGAAGTGTGCTGTCAGCATACTGGAAACGCTAAACCGGCTTGTAGGAGACAGCGAGCTGAGTGAGTCTCTCAACGAATATGTAATGCAACACCAACTCTGATTCTGCTGAGACCTGCGAATGAAAGCTCAAGAGGTGCAGAGGTCCGTGTGATCCACTCTGTTGAAACTTGCAGTCCTCTTATAGTTCTGTCATTGCTCCTAAATGTAGATGTAAAGTACAGACATGCATTTGCTGGCGAAATGACAGATGGATACGAGAGCAGGGAGTCAATTGGCATACCATAAGAGACCCCATGTTTTACTTGTATCAAGCAGAAATATTTAAAAAAAGACTCTTTATTGTTGAACATTCTTAAACATTGATATTGCATCCTCATTCACTTTTGACAATGAAGAAAAGATCATTTAATCAGGTAGTTCATCCAAAAATTACATTTCTGTTGTTATTTAAGCACTTTCTCTCTTCCGTGAAACACAAAAGGAGAAATTTGGAAGAATGCAGACGCTGCTCTTTATTCCATGCAATGAAAGTGAATGGTGACTGAGGCTATCATTCTGCCTTACATCTCTTTTTGTGTTCCATGGAAGAAAGAAAGTCAAACATACAGGTTTGGAACAACATGTGAGTGGGTAAATAATGACAGAATTGTCATTCTCATGTTAACTTTCCCTTTAAACAATTCACTGAACCTCTGGCCTTTCATCAATTTTCAAATGAAAAACATCTTTCTTTGCTGTATTCAAACTTCAATCTGTCAACAGGACAAAAATGGCATTCATCATTAGGGTGTTTTTCATATAAGAGTGGAAGAAACATTTCTTGGATTGAATAGATTTGAAACACTGACAAAAAGCACTATTTCCTTCCCAGATTAATTTCTGAAGAAAGAGATTACAGTAGGAATACCTCCTCTTCAGAACTTTGTATTTCAGATGAGTTGATTTATCCTTTATTTTTACATCATCAAACATTCCTAGAGGCTTTTGCCTTAAAGCGAATATGCATGCTTAACTATTCACCAAAGTGCTGATATTACCTTGACATATGAATGAAATAGTTTGTTAAGAGAAAAATCATTTTCTCTTAAGACTGTGTACTGTGTATCTCAAGGGAAAATATCAGTGCTTCCTTGAGCAGATGATAGACTCTGCGGAGGGCACAAACCTAGTAGCTCTTTCGCTTTTATCAACAGTGGAATGTTGTTTTTAAAAGGAAAGCATCACTTGTGATATTGTTATTTTCCTCTTACGTAAATAGACTCTTCAGAACCACTGGAACATTGCTGAGAAAGGTCATTAATTGTATATGCCGCAGCAAGCAAGCCTATTAAACTGAATCAAAGTCCTGTTTCAGGCAGTTTCTCTCCTTGTGCATTGCATAATCAGCTTTTAGAGGGTAAATTTTATGGCTTTTTCCAAAGGGAAGTTTTGGTTTTGCTCTGCACTCTGTAGATAGTGATGTATAAGTCAGAAAAGGGAGTGTGGTATTAATTCATAATACCAACAGTCATAGGAAAGCTGATCCTTAAAGGGATAGTTTACCCAAAAATTAATTTTTTTCCCTTTAAGTTAATTTGGTAACACTACATTAATGTTCACTTTGTTAAGAGTTTATAAAGGGGTTTATTAATGTCTAATAAGACATTTACAAATGTGTTATAAATAATTTATATGCAGTTATTACAAGATGACTAAAAAGGGTGACTTTCATGCAATACTTGCCAAATGCTTACATGTTGTTATAACTTACATGTTATAAATGCTTAATAAATACACTTATTTATAATTATATTAATAAAAAACATAAACTGCTCTAATTTATGATTTATGTCATAATGCAGCAAAAATAGTCTGTTATTGCATCATCTCATTTTGCTACAGACCGCTTTGTGTTTATTTTAATTACTGTAATATCTTGACTCACTAGTGGTGTCACTTTCCTTGTCATGTTTATGGTGCTACTCCAAATGGTGTCCCCACTTACTTAGTCCAAGTTACCTAAAGTCCTCTGCAAAAACACTTTTCAAGTCTTCATGCTCATTCAGAGCCTATAATCATGATGACTGTAAATGATACAGAACTTATGGGTACATAGGTTTGTAATGTTGGCAACTCCTTAATAAATTCTTCATACACTGCCTGGCCAAAAAAAAAAAAAAAAAAAAGTAGCATACTCTAATATTTCATTGGACAGCCTTTAGCTTTGATTACGGCGCGCATTTGTCGTGGCATTGTTTTGACAACCTTATGCAACGTTACAACATTTATTTCCATCCAGAGTTGCATTGATTTTTGTCCAAGATCTTGTATTGATGACGGGAGTGTCGAACCACTCCATAAAGTCCTCTCTAGCACATCCCAAAGACTTTCAATTGGGTTAAAGTCAAGACTGTGAAAATGTGTGAAAATGATTCCTCATACTCCTTGAACCACTCTTTCACAATTTGAACTCGATGAATCTTGGTATTGCCGTCCTGGAATATTCCCGTGCTGTCAGGGAAGAAAAAATCCATTGATGGGATAACCTGGTCATTCAGTATATTCAGGTAGTCAACTGTCTTCATTTTATTGCCGCATAGTGTTGCTGAGCCTATACCTGACCAACTGAAGCAACCCCAGATCATAACGCTTTCTCCAGAGGCATGTACAGTGGGCACTATGCATGATGGGTGCATCGTTTCATGTACCTCCCTTCCTACCCTGACGCACCCATCTCTTTGGTATAGGGTAAATCTGGACTCATCAGACCACATGACCTTTTTCCATTGCTCTACAGTACAATCTTAATGTTCCCTAGCAAACTGAAGTTGTTTTTTCCGATTAGACTCACTAACAAGTGGCTTTCTTGTGGCCACACAGCTGTTTAGTCCCAATCCTGTAAGTTCTCGTCGCATTGTGCGTGTGGAAATGCTCTTACTTTCACTATTAAACATAGCAGTGAGTTCTGCTGTTGATTTCTTACAATGTGACTTCACCAAGCGTTTTAGTGATCTCTGATCACGATCATTCAAGATTATTTTCCGACCACATTTCTTCTTCGAAGCTGACGGTTCACCACTATCCTTCCAGGTTTTAATAATGCGTTGGACAGTTCTTAACCCAGTTCCAGTGATTTCAGCAATCTCCTTGTTTTCTTTGCTTGATGCAGGCCAATAATTGCCCCTTCTGAAACACAGTAACATCTTTTCCACGACCACGGGATACATATTCCGACATGGTTGTTTAAGAAATGAGAAGATACTCACTGCATCAGTTAGGATTAAAAGAATTGTTGCCAGCTGAAACATATCGTTATCGCAGATAACGTATCTGGTTATTTAAATGCAAACAGTGACGTTTCTTTTTTTTTTTTTTTTTTGCCAGGCGGTGTATGTGTCCAATATACATTAAGTTGCATTTTCATTGATTACTAATGTTGAATAAGTGTTATTAAGCACTTATAACATGTGCTGTAAAATGGCTCACCATATGGCAGGTATTGCATGGCAGTAAACCTTTTTATGCTTGTTGTTATAGCTGCGTATCAATGGTTTATCTTTTATAAACTCTTAACAATGGAACATTAACATAAAGTGTTAATATTAATGTTCTGTGGGGGGCCTGGGTAGCTCAGCGAGTACTGATGCTGGGTGTGCTGAGTGACTCCAGCCAGGTCTACTAAGCAACCAAATTGGCCCGGTTGCTAGAGAGGGTAGAGTCACATGGGGTAACCTTCTCATGGTCGCTATAATGTGTGGTTCTCGCTCTCGGTGGGGCATGTGGTGAGTTGTGTGTGGATGCCGTGGAGAATAGCGTGGGCTACATCTCCGCGGTAGCACGCTCAACAAGCCACGTGTCCCACCGAGAGCGAGAACCACACATTATAGCGACCATGAGACTGTGCGGACTGACGGTCTCAGACGCGGAGGCAACTGAGATTCATCCTCCGCCACCCAGATTGAGGCGAGTCACTACACCACCACGAGGACTTAGAGCGCATTGGGAATTGGGCATTCCAAATTAGGGAGAAAAGGGGAGAAAAAAAAATTAATGTTCTGTGTGTGTGATTGAAGTTTTGATAAACCATTACTGGATTTCATTGAGCTTCTGTCTTTAAACTGTTTTAATAAGATGCTGGTTTCTACAATTAAACATCACATGATCTACCAGAATGTGTCCAATGTGGCTAGTTAAGCCCTTTGAATTTGTTTTCAGACAAAGAGCAGGCAGCCCATACACTTCCCCTGGCCAATTGTTCATGGATCTGATTAAGGTACAGTTCCAGAATGGCTGAGCCTGGTACAGAAAAAGGATGTTTGTTGGGCTGTGGATTGCAGTGGGCTTGTTACAAACTGGACAACCATTGTTTTGCTTATAGCAAGAACTGTAGGACCATTTGTTGTGGGCCCTTTTGACAGCTGAGCACAATGGCCCCTCACACTGACCCCAAGGTCACTGCCCACACTCTTGGTCACAGCTGCTGGCTTTACAATGCAGGAGAAGCTCTTATCTAAGCAAGAATGCAAAGTCATTAATTGATATTGGTCCTAATCGCTTCTTTGTGGAAGTCAGCTATTATTTTGGTGTGTACAGTACAGCATTGTAACTATACTTGTTGTAACAAGTCAACCAAGGAGCCACTTGCAAGGCTGAACACGTATACGTTCCATTCTGTGCTGTCATTGTGTAAGTGGTTCTCATTAGCTTTCATCAATTTTTTAATTACAATTTTCATTAATCGCCCACAGCTACTTCAGCAAAGCATGCAAATCTCTTTATAAATCCATTTCATTGTTGCACTGATATAAAGCAATTCAGGTAAGCAATGGAATAAATGCTTAAAAAGATGGCCTACTTTTTTCTTAAAATAACTCAGCTTTGTTGAGACAAAATATGATTTCAATTCAATCAATCAATTAATCAATTTATTTATAAAATACAATAAAAACAACAATAGCTGACCACTGTGCTGTACAACCACTATGAAAGGACATCACAAAATACATCATAGACATCTCAAAAACTATACTGCACAACCACAATGCAAGAAAAAAGGACATCACAAGCACATGTTTAAGTTTACACCACCCATGACTCTAAGATTGATTATAAGCCTGATCAAAAAGGTAGGTTTTTAGCTTAGATTTAAATATCGCTTCTATCGAAACTGTTCTGAGGGACACAGGTAAACTCTTCCACAGTTTTGGGCCAGCTATAGTAAAAACATGGTCACCCCTCGACTTCAGTCTAGACTTAGGTACCATCAGTAGTCTCTGGCCAGATGACCTTAGACATCTAACAAGTGTATTTATACACAGAAGGTCAGAAAGATAAGGAGGTGCAGGTCCATTTAAAGCCTTTAAAACGAAAAGTAAAATTTTAAAATAAATTCTATAACAGACTTGTAACCAATGCAAAGAGTGTAAAACAAGGGTAATTTGTTCATAATAACGTGTACTAGTCAAAAGTCTAGCAGCTGCATTTTGGACTGTTTGTAAATGATTAATGCAAGATTGGCTTATTCCTATATAAAGTGAATTGCAAGATGAAACAAAAGTATGTATAACTCTCTCAAACTCTATAAATGATAGAAAACTTTTAACCTTAGCTGGAAGTCTTAATTGAAAAAAAGCTGTATTTGTCTACTGCATTAATCTGTTTGTCAAATTTCAGTGCTGAGTCAAATACGACACCTACATTTTTCACAGAGGGTTTAACATAAGATGCCAAATCGCAAAAGTCAAGATTAATGCTGCCTGAAATGCCTGAAGGCCTAAACACAATAACCTAATTTAGATTAAAAAAGTTTAAGGACATACATGATTTAATATCTGGCAGGCAAGCGGCTAAGGACTTTAAGCCATTATTGTAATTATGCTTCAAGGGCAAATAGATTTAAGTGTCATCTGCATAACAATGAAACGACACTCCATGTTTGTGAAGGATTGATCCCAAAGGAAGCATATATAATTAAAACAAAATTGGGGCAAGAATGGAGCCTTGAGGGACCCCACAGGTCAAAGTAGATTTAGACGATGAGAAACCATCAATACAAACTGAAAATTTTTTATCATCCAGATAGGATTTAAACCAACTGAGAACATGACTTTTGATACCCACACATTGTTCAAGGAGAGAAATAAGGATACTGTGGTCTACAGTATCAAATGCAGCACTTAGATCTAAAAGCAGAATTATCACTGAATCCCCCGAATCAACAGATAATAGGATATCATTTAAAACTTTTAAAAGAGCAGACTCAGTACTGTGATGTTTCCTAAACCCAGACTGGAATGTTTCAGAAGTACTGTTTATCTCTATAAATCTTTGCAAATGAAAAAGAACAACTTTCTCTAAAACGTTTGGGAAAAAAAAGGTTTCACTGCTTTCTGATATCTGTCTAATGAGTCACGTAACATTTCAAAAGACACATGTAATTTGTCTTTTTTCCACTTCCGTTCAGCTCTTCGACAAGCCCGTCTTATTGCCTGTGTGGTGTTATTTAACCAAGGCTCAGACTTGGGTTTTTGCTGTTTTGCTCTCAAATTCACTACTATGGATCACAGTTACAAAAGCATTCTTTTTGACATTTGTTTTTGCCTTTCAATAAAGAGGGTCTGTACCTGCCATAAGGTTCAAATCAATTGAAGCAGCATTTGTGGTACAAAGGATGTTAGCATTTCATTTTAGGAAACTGCACTGTACTTTTGCCTCTACAATGTCAGACCACGTTCCAAATAACACATCCGGACTCTCTTAGTGTTTTGTTCTCTGATTGAGTCCAGGCTGAATTTCATCATTTTGTCAGAGCGCAAGTTTTTCCTGCCAGCTCCTCTTTCAGTTCACCTTGTTGGGTCGTCCTTGGACTGCTAAAGCGTCATGCAGTGCCGCAGTTTCGGAAGTAGGTTGGACCCATTTTCACACTGGGAGCTGTGAGATTTCACTGACTGATGTCTTTCACCATAATGGAAGAAAGATATAGTGTCTTATAATTCTTGAAAATATGTAGATTGAAAAAGAGAGGTTAATTCAAAAATCTTGGAAAGGAATGGAAAATTAATGTTCAAATAATGCTTAAGTGTTGATGTAATATAAAAAAGAGAAAGGAAAAAGACTAGATATTTTGTGTAAAAATGACTGCCCATACAAAAATTACTTTGGCACGTACCATGATATTATTGGACAGTAAAACCATGATATTTTGATACAGTACATACCATGGTATTGAATGCACAGAGGAAAATGTATTACTCAGAGTTTGCTCTTTTACTTACCGCTGAAGAAAATGGAGTTTAAATTCTGAAAACTGGAAAAAAAAATTGTGACAAGTTAAATGGATGGAATCAAAGATGTTGTTATAACATAATGATATAAGCTTATTTTTTTACAGTGTAATATTTCAGAGTCAGGTTGGGTGAAAATATTCATAAAGTAATTCACATTTTTACTTTTTACAGTCCTGTTATATTCAATTTAAGCATCAACTTTGTCTCAGATATTTCTACTAAATTTCCCAAGATAGAAAGATGATGAGATAATTGTTGACAGCAGCAGAAGTACTGTATATAGCTATAAAATCAGTGTGGATAGTATAGCTCAGATAATTTGATTTTGGAGAATTTGATGAGAAATATTTGAGTTCATATAGAAATCTCTGATGTTTGATGGCAGACTTTGGTATCTTGGCCAATCTGAGCACAGTTTGTGGCATTGTTGAGATCTCTTCTGAGGAGACTACACGAGGAAAAAATCAGAAAAGTAGGAGGCCAAAGAAAAAGTATACATTTATTAAATCAAATTCAGTGTAAAAATAAAAAGTTGAGAAAACTCAAAATATCATGCAAAAAGGAGAAAAGTAAAAAAAATTTAAGGCAACATGATGCATTGTGATTTTTGAGTTCACTCAACAAATGTAATTATCCATTGTACTTTAGCCAACTTCATTAAACGCTAAATGTCTCCTTCAGCCAATATATTCTTGTCACAGCAACTACACTGTAAAAAAAACTTGTTTCATCTTAAAAAAAAGGTAGGTGTTCATGCTGCCTAAAATTAATATAACTTGTTAAATGAACATAATGTGTTATTAAATAAACTTGACTTTATTAGTTCAGTCAACTTAATCCTAATTGTATATTTAAATTTAAATTGAACACTTAAATTCATCTAATTTTATTATTAATTTATTTCATTGGATAACATAGCAAATACATGACAAATAACTGAAAGTAACAACAAACACAACAACCAAGAGCATAAATAAAAGCATAAAAGCAGCAAACGCTAAAACAGTGAAAAATAAGGTGGTAACTCTGCAATTTGCATAATTTATTCATGCTGCGGTGCATGCTGGGATTCCGAATATGTGAACATGATGTGCACAGTTCTCTCGACTATTTTTGAATTCAGCTGAATAGTTTTTATACATTTGAAAACTTTTCAAAACTTAAGCCAACAAAAACTTGGATAATTGAGTTATCACAACAAGATCAATCCAGTACAGTTATTCTAACACTACATTTTAAGCTATGATAACAATAAGGCTAAATCAGGGCAAACAATTGAAATATGAAAGAGATCACACTTATGATCTTCTTTCTTATGAGCTGCCATATTCATATCCCATGGTATTTACATGGTACTCCAAGACATCTCAGAGAATACTAAGATATTACTGTGGTACCTTTTCGGGCACACAATCACTATACTGCAATCAAAACCGTACTACTGAAAGAAATTACGTTTAATTCAACTTCAAGGCATTTTGATAATCTGAATGTTCTGTTTTACCAATGTGTTACTTTGATAACCACTCTTTTGCTACTACCTGTGGGATTAGCATACTGGTGATAAAAATGGTAATGCTACTCTCCAGCTTTGTTCGAAATCTGAGGAAATCTCTTGAGATTCTCTGTCTTTGCTGGAAGGTGCCTTACAATATCATTAACCTCACTTTATGTAATTTGGGCCAGAGTGCCTGCGTTCCCCTGGCGTGGTCATGTGTGAGGGGTAGGGCTCTGATACAAGATGAGGAAGGCTATTTTCAGTTTTTGTGATGAATGTGGTGTTCAAGGCATGGAGAACCATACCCCCCTCTTTCTCTCTGTTTTTCTCTTCCTCTACTCACCATTCCACCAACATAACACACACTATTCCAAATCTCTCCTCCTCCTTTCCTCCTTACACTCATTCTTTGTCTCTTTATCTCTTTGGCAGTAAGGCAGTAGAAGTAGGGGAAATGAAGGTGACCTGTGGCTGGGCCAGGGGCTGCAACACAGGACATGGGAGCTGCCTCTCACTCCCGCTCGTGTCTTGTGTTGCAGCCAGTGGAACTGCTGCTCTGTCCACATCAGAGATGGAACCATCACGCTCGGAGAACTTTCGACAGGAGTCACAATCAGTCCATGCCCGTGGAACAGTTTCTCTTCTCTTCTTCTGCTTCGTGGAAATCACACAGATGTTGTGTAAGTTTGTGAATAAAAGCTTTTAAAATTCATTTGGTAAGTGCAAGAAAGCACTAAAAATGCAATTTGTACAAACAATGACTAGAGTACACCTCTTTTAATATTTATTTTGATATTTCTGTGGTTATATAGTAAAAAAATGTCAGGGTGGTATAACCATCCTGAGATTGTAATGAAGAAAAAAGTCTCATTTAAGGCTAAAATTCTTAAGTATACATAGTAGTTTTGTATATATATAGTAAAATATTAGTAATATTTGAAAAAATGTCAGGGTGGTATAATGAACATGCAGGAAGCCATTCTCTTGTCATCTGACAATAAAACAGGAAACAATATCACTGAGCTGACTCCTGAAAATCATCATGTGTCTAGGTCCAATTTAATAACATGGCAAGGTCAGTTTAGGTTGTCAAATGGCAAAACCCCAATAAAACATCATGATATTATATTATATTTTACATAAATAAATAAATAAAATCTTTGGAAAATAATGATTCAGATCACGGAAGTTGGATGGACATTTTGTATTATTTCTACTTGATGGTTGTACCACTTGACATTTTTAGAGTCATTAGATCACACAATGGTATAAAAATCTGTTTTTTTTATTTTATTTTCAAAGCCATATTAAAATCAACATGAATGTGAAACCTCATATGTCATTGACCCAATAATAATAGTAAAAATGTATACACTAAGTCAAAATAGCACTTTATTTGTCAAAGCATCGGTGTGAAACAGTCAAAACTGATGATCCCGGGTTTAGTTTTAAATAAACTTAATGTGCATACTTCCTGTCTGGTGGTGTATTAATGGTCCTTTATCTCCATCAAGGTTACATTACAAGCTTGCCTCTGCTCCACACACATAAAGTATACACACACACACAAAAAGTAGGAGAGAGCCGACTCAGATGAGCCATTTGGCATCAGGTGTAAATATTCGGCTCATGTTGCCGCTTTGCCAACTGAGACCTTCCTGAGCTGAAGAAAGGCGAGCAGAGCAGGATTTAAATGTCTGAAATAAAGTAGTTCTCTGTCAGCGGTGTCACTTGATTGGAATTTCAATCCAAAAGCGGCTTGGAGAGACAAATTGTTTGCCAAAAGCATTGTGATGGGCTGAATTCGAAATGCAGCATGACAGGAGTGACTGTGCTTTTATGTAGAATGGAGATATACGAACAATGAAAATGTTTCTCTTTTTATAGAGAGGAAAAAAACACCTCTTATCTAAATGGGACATCTTTGAATTGCATTGTCATGTTAGTTTTACAACATATACACATATAGTATGCATGAGGCTATCATGCAGAGATTTTTGATGGGGCACCAGTAGTCCTTGTTCACTTAGTGCCATTTGTGAGCAAATAATAAAAAAAGAGTTGACTAAAACACACAAACACACACACATATATATATATATATGTATATATGGATGGATGGATGGATGGATGGATGGATGGATAGATAGATAGATAGATAGATAGATAGATAGATATGTTGGAAGTTACATTTAAAATCCACTTAGCTGAAAAAAAAATGTGAATCACATTTTTGTCTGCATTAGTATTGTCTGCATGCATCAGACAGAAAGCTAAAAAAACATCAGATATTTAAAACAAAACAAGCCATCAGCCACAGCAGAGACAAAAGCCACATCTGAAAAGCAGTGATTTGCATATCAAAGGCATTTCTGCTCAGTGGGAGCAATACATGTTTTCTCTGCACCTTGCAGTTGACAGCACATTGAGTAATAGTACTTTATTGTGACAGACTGTGTAAGTAAAGTGTACATGGGATTGATATAAGGTTCCATTTGTTAACATTAGTTAACAACATTTGTTAGCATGAACTAACAATGAACAATACTTTTACAGCATTTATTAATCTTGTTTAATGTTAATGTCAACATGTGGTCATACATTTTTAAAATCAGAAATGGTATATGTTAACATTGGTTAATGCACCATCAACTATCATAAACTAACAATGAATAACTGTATTTTTATTAATTAACATTGATAAAGATTAATAAATGCTGTAAAAATATATGGTTCATTTTTAGTTCATGATCAGAATCAGAATGATCTTTATTGCCAAGTATGCTTACACATACAAGGAATTTGTCTTGGTGACAGAAGCTTCCAGTGCACAAACATTAAAACAAGAAGACAGAGATAATAAAAATATAGAATAAAAATAAAAATAAGTGAATAGAAATATAAAGTATATATAAAAATACACAATAGGACAAAAAAAATATACGTATGTAGAAATATAATCTGTTATATACAGATAGTGCAAGGGAATGTATTGGCAGAAGAGATAGGAATTGTTAAATAAATATAAATAGACTAATTATTGCACATAATTATTGCTCATTGGGGCAGTTTTAACTGTTCATGAGATGGATAGCCTGAAGGAAAAAACTGTTCTTGTGCCTGACGGTTCTGGTGCTCAGAGCTCTGTAATGTTGGCCAGAAGGCAACAGTTCAAAAAGGAAGTGTGCTGGGTGATTGGGGTCCAAAGTGATTTTACCAGCCATTTTTCCTCACTCTGGATGTGTACAGTTCTTGAAGGGTGGGCAGGGGGCAACCAATAATCCTCTCAGCAGTCCGAACTGTCCTTTGTAGTCTTCTGATGTCCAATTTGGTAGCTGAACCAAACCAGACAGTTATTGAAGTGCAGAGGACAGACTCAATGACTGCTGAGTAAAACTGTATCAGCAGCGCCTGTGGCAGGTTGAACTTCCTCAGCTGGCGAAGGAAGTACAACCTCTGCTGGGTCTTTTTCACAATGGAGTTAATGTGTGTCTCCCACTTCAGATCCTGTGAGATGGTAGTGCCCAGGAACCTGAATGACTCCACTGCTGCCACAGTGCTGTTTAGAATGGTGAGGGGGGGTGGGGTCAGTGTTGGGGTGTTCCTCCTAAAGTCCACAATGATCTCCACCGTTTTGAGCTTGTTCATCTCCAGGTTGTTTTGGCTGCATCAGACAGCCAGCTGTTCAAACTCCCTTCTGTATGCAGACTCATCGTCATCTCTGATGAGGCCGATGACAGTGTCATCTGCAAACTTCAGGAGCTTGACAGAGGGGTCCTTAGTTATGCAGTCATTGGTGAAGAGGGAGAAGAGTAGTGGGGAGAGCACACATCCTTGGGGGGCACCAGTGCTGATCGTACAAGTGCTGGAAGTGAATTTCCCCAGTCTCACCAGCTGCTGCCTGTCTGTCAGAAAGCTGGTGATCCACTGACAGATAGAGGTGGGAACAGAGAGTTGGGTTAATTTAGTCCAGAGAATAGCTTGGATGATGGTGTTAAAAGCCGAACTGAAGACCACAAAAAGGATCCTTGCATATGTCCCTGGTCTGTCCAGAAGTTGCAGGTTATGATGCAATCCCATGTTTACTGCATCATCCACAGACCTGTTTGCTTGATAAGCAAATTGAAGGGGGTCCAGAAAGGGTTCAGTGATGTGCTTCAGGTGGGCCAACACCAGTCTCTTAAAAGACTTCATGACCACAGATGTCAGAGCGACTGGTCTGTAGTCATTAAGTCCTTTGATCTTGGGTTTCATTGTGACGGGGATGATGGTGGAGTGTTTGAAGCCTAATACCTAATGCATTAACTGATGTTAACGAATGGAACCTTATTGTAAAGTGTTACAGTTTGTTTTGTTATCTGCAGACTCTTGATTACCTTTATCTTTGCAGTATGGACTAGATTAGAGAACTAAATTCATTCATTGGTATAAAGTCTGGTGGCTGGCTTGCTGCCATACCCTTTAGATATGTGCTTAACCAGAGTCTGTTACGTCAAAATGTGTCCAGGTGCTGGTGTGAATACAGAAATGCATTCTCCTCTCAGCAGATCTATAAATCAAGCTCTTTATCAGCAATATTCATTTGTATTCATTTACACATTCAAGGTCAATGTTGCATGTTAAGCCATGGACCTTCATAAGGACAGCACTCATTCAATATGCTTCTCAATATATTTTCTTTACACTGTTAAAATGCTGTTTTTGTTGTTGGTTTTTTTTTTCTGTTTTGTTTTTTTTCAGGTAACCTAAAAATGTACTTCATGTGGTGACATCTAAATTAACTGCTTTTAATCAAGTAAAAAACTATGATTTAAAATGAATGAATTTGCTTGATTACACTGTTACATTAAAGGGATAGTTCACCCTAAAATGAAAATTCTCTCATCATTTACTGTACACACCCTCATGCCATCTCAGACTTTCTTTCTTCTGCAGAAAACAAACAAAGATTTTTAGAAGAATATTTCAGCTCTGTAGGTCCATACAATGCAAGTGAATGGCGAAAATAACTTTAAATCTTTAAAAATCACATAAAGTAATCCAAATGACTCCAGTGGTTAAATATATATATTTAGAATTGATGTAGGTATGGGTGAGAAACAGATAAATATTTATGTCCTTTTTTTCCTCTCTAAATCTACACTTTCACTTTTAATTTCACATCTGAAAGTCAAATGCGGTGCCTGTTTAGTTTTTCTTTCACATCTGAAAGTGAAAGTGAAAGTGGAGATTTAGAGTAAAAAAAGGATTTACAGTAAATATTGATTTGTTTCTCATCCACACCAATCATATCACTTTAGAATAAATGGATTAAACCATTGGAGTCGTATTGATTACTTTTATGCTGTCTTTATGTGCTTTTTGGAGATTCAAATGTCTGGCCACCATTCACTTGCATTGTGAGGACCTACAGAGTTGTACTGTAGTTGATTCAGCGATGTTCAATAATATTTTTGACATGAATAAAATCATTTTTAGGTTACCTGAAAAAAAAACCCACACACACACATTTTCACAGTGTAGTGTAAAATGTTTTAAGTGTACATCAGGTCACACCAAGGGTATAAACAAGATTGGAGGGAGCAAATGTGAAAATGTAAGAATAGGTCTTTAAAAACTCCATATTAATCGACCACTATTCTGAATATTGAATATCAGTGTTTATGGTGCTTGGTGCTGGGTTACAAGAATGCGAATGTAATTTTTAAACCAGATATAAATCTTCTTAAAGGGATAGTTCTCCCAAAAATGAAAATTCTGTCATCATTTTCTCACCATCATGTCATCAAACCTGTATAACTTTCTTTATTCTGTGAAACACAAAAGGAGAAACTTTGAAGAATGTTGTTGCTTTTTTTCCATACAAAAGGTGGTGACTGAGGCTGTCAGTCCTTAACATTCTGCCTAACATCTCCTTTGTGTTCCACGGGAAAATGAAAGTCATACATGTTTGGGTGGGCCTTATAGGGTGAGTAAATGATAACAGAAGTTTCATTTTTGGATGAACGCTTTAATGTAACAAGGACACATTTCCACTTTTTTAGAAGTTTAGAAACTTGGAAAAAGAACAGTTTCAAATCACAGTGGGAGAGTGATGCGGTTCACTAAAAACAGAACTCTGCTTTGCTTGTTTCTGTGATAGCTGTCTATTGTCAAAGTGGTAAGACCTTCTGGTGCAGAAAAAAGACTAAACTATTAGAGAAAATGGGTTGAATGACTAGATGTCCTTGACAAAGAGCTGAGCATTTCAATTGTGTGGGTGAGCAGGTTACCGAGTCCCTGTTAAAGCATTCAGCTGTGACAGAGTGCACAGACTGAGTTTTATTGCTACCTCTCCATGCTGCAGCAGAGTGCTGGAGTCTGCCGTTGATAATGCAAACATCGCCCTGCGGTCGCCTCAGTGAGGCTTATGCCTATGATGGGAGAAATAATAGAAAGTGATTTAGCAAAACAACCAACTATTGTACTGTATCATTTTGGCACACAAATTCCACAATAAAAGCCAGATGCTGTGAGTTTATAAAAGCACAGACAAGGACCGTGTTGCAAATAACCGCAAGGCCGTTAATGTGGTCACCAATACAAAAAATAAAAAAGGCAGTAAAACCATGGGGGCTGAAAATCTGTGAGTCACTGGCAATATGAAGAAAACTGCAATAAAAATGTTTACCTGCAGGGACAGTATAGACTATTTATAACATAATATGTACCCACAAATGCTTGTTGTGTCCGTGAGTTATTATGAAGTGACTAAATGTGTTTTCCTCAATGTAACAGGCTGAGGTTCTTATATTGCCTGATTCTCCCAGCTGTCATCGTAAAATATTACAAACACAGACTTGAGGGGGAGAGATAGGGGGAGAGGTGTGAGGTATGGCGGAAACAGAGAAAGGTGAAATGGAGGACAGGGAAACCAGACAAGGTGACCCTATCTATGTCAGTTTCTTTCAGACTGCTGACAAGCTCTCACTCTCTCGTCTCCATCATTGATTATTCATCCCTCACCACAGGGCAGGAAACACTACTGCTAACAGCCATGCCAGCAAATAAATAAAAAGCCAGGCTTAGTGTTTTTTTTTTTATTAACAATTTTTTTATTGATTCCATATATAAATTTAAACAAACAACACAAGAATACACAGAATCAACTTTTAACAGTTATGTGCCCCCCCCCCCCCCCCCCAAACACACACACAACATACATCCCAGTGGTCAAACATTAAATAAAAACAGACACACATATAAACAAACAGTCCAAACAAAATACTCGATGACATAACAAAAACATATACAATTAACCAACATAAAAGAAAAAGGGTTCCACATAAAATTTTAATTAAACTCATCCCTCTCCACTTCTCCTCCCTGGCAACATTCTAAGAAGGCCAAATAAGTGCCGCACTTCTTCTCATATGCACCCAAACTGCCCAGCCGTCTATGTGACATCTCTTCAAACGCCACCACTCTGCCCAGCTCGGTGCACCACTCATGAAATGAGGGCGCATCAGCCGACTTCCATCCCCTTAGCATTACCTGCCTGCCGATCATCACGCTGGTAAGGACCCAGTTTTTTATATTTTTATTCATTATATTAATACCTGCCCCATCACCCAAAATACAATGTCTGGGGCAAAATAAAATCTGAGTGCTCAAGACCTCACAAATAAAATTCTGAACCTTTGACTAAAACTCTTGAATCTTAGTACAGCACCAAAAAACATGGGCTATGTCCCCATCCTCCAACTGGCTTCGCCAGCATATAGGTGTGTTTTTAAGGCCAAGCCTATACAATCTGGAGGGAGTCCAATAAAAACGATGTAGAATCTTAAATTGAATGAGGCGCACCTTTGCATCTCTAGTTGCAGACTTGACATTTTTTAAAATCTTACCCCATTCTCCATCTTCCAGTACTAAAATCAAGTCTCTCTCCCATAACTTCTTAAGAGATGTTAAAACCCTGTCCCCTAAACTCTGAATTAGCCAGGAATGAAGGAAAGGGCACTGAAGCCTCGTGACCCTTTCCAAAAGCAGCAAGCAACATCTCAAGAGTGTCAGCCGCTTCAGGGGGCTGCGTACTACACCCAAAGATGGTGCAAAGTAGATGGCGCAGCTGTAAGTACCTGAAGAATTGAGATCTGGGAATCCCAAACTGCTGTATAATATTTTCAAAAGATCTCAATGCTCCATTTTCATACAGGTCACCCAGTGTAGCAACTCCCTTCTCAATCCATTCTGTCCAGCAGAAAGGGGACTTGTTAATGCACAATTTAGGGTTTAACCAAATACTTGTGGCAACGTTCAGGTAAATGTCCGAATTGAATATGTGGGAAACGTTTGTCCACACTAAATGCATGTGCGAGATAATGGGATGTGTCTTTACTTCTCTGGGCAGCTTGGTAGAAAGACTTTGTAATGGCAAGATAGGGGCAAGGACCTCCTGTTAAATAAAGAGCCAGGGAGGGGCTCTCTCAGGCGGAAGCGACCAATGCGCCAAATGTCTGAGACCAAAAGCATAATAGTAAAACAAAATCTTGGGGAGACCTAACCCACCTTTGTCAATTGGCCTGTGTAACATGTTAAAATGCATCCAAGGCCGTTTACCATTCCAGAAAAAAGGTAGTTGAATTTTGGAATACAATTCATTTTTATAACATTAACCTTTCCAGTCATAGATAAATGTAGTGAAGCCCACCTGTCCACATTGCTCAAAAACCTTTTTATTAAAGGGTCAAAATGAACTCTGACTAAATCACATACATTTTCTGGGAATAAAATAACCAAATACTTAATGCCCTGTTTGGGCCACTGAAAGATGCCTGGCTGAAAAGCCGTTACCGTGCAGTACGCTGTCAGAGCCAAAGCTTCAGATTTAGACCAATTAACTCTGTATCCCGAGAACTTAGAAAAGGAATTAATAATTCTGTGGAGGCAAGGCATAGATCTAGTAGGGTTGGAAACGAATAATAAAATATCATCTGCTTAAAGCAAAAGCTTATGCGCCATACCTCCCGCCACCACCCCTGGAAAATCATCTTCCCTTCTTATCGCAGCTGCTAATGGTTCCAGGGCAAGACAGAACAATAATGAGGAAAGAGGGCAACCCTGCCGAGTGCCCCTATTCAGAGTAAAATAATCTGAAATTAATCCATTTGTTTGTACCGCTGCTACAGGGTGTCTATAAAGTAACTTAATCCATCCAATAAAAGTACTCCCGAACCCATTAATTTCCAAAATCTTAAAAACATAATCCCATTCTACCATATCAATCGCCTTTTTGGCGTCAAGTGAGATGGCAGCGACTGGAGTCTGATCATTCCCTACTGACCACATGATATTGACGAAACGCCTAATGTTATCAGAAGAGCTACGGCCCCGAATAAACCCCACCTGATCTATATGTATAAGAGATGTCATAACTTTACTTAGCCGGTTAGCCAAAATTTTTGAAAACATTTTTTAATCTAGCTGGATCAGGGAAATTGCCCAGTAACTTTTACACTCACTTGGATCTTTGTCCTTTTTAAGGATCAGACTGATCCGGGCTTGTGTCATGGTTGGCAAAACTTTCCATTCTTTAATGATTCTGTATAAACTTCTAAGAAAAGTGGAGCCAATTCTGTAGCATAAAATCTGAAAAATTCAGCGGCAAAACCATCTGGCCCTGGAGCCTTGCCAGTAGGCAGGGCCTTAATTACCTCGTCAATCTCCTCCAAGGTTATCTCAGAATCAAGAGTGTTTTTTTGCTCAGTCTTCAGTTTAGGAAGATCTAATGGTTCCACAAAGTTTCTAATATCTTCATCATTAGATGAAGACATGGAACTATAAAGATCAAGATAGAATTCTTTAAAGGCATTATTAATATCAATGGCCGAGGTAAAAATTTCACCCCCAGCAGATTTCACTGAGGGAATGGTAGAAAAAGACTCTCTCTGCTTTATATATCTAGCCAAAAGCTTCCCTGCTTTGTCCCCTGACTCAAAATATGACTGTCTTGCCCTGAATAACCAAAACTCCACTTTCCTCGACAAAACAGTATTATATCTGTATTTCAATCGTGTCAATTCTCTGATGCCATCAGATGACATTCTGCACTTCAGCTCTGCCTCTGCACTTTTAATATTCCCTTACAACTCCACGAGTTCTCGTGCTTTGGACTTTTTGATGAATGAGGCATACTGTATGATCTGACCCCTAAGAACCACCTTAAGTGCCTCCCAAGCCACGCCCACAGAGGATACTTAGGACCAGTTGGTTTCCATATAAACACTGATTTCAGTCTTTAACATTTGTTGGAAATCAGGATTTTGCAAAAGGGATACATTAAAGAGCCAACTATATGATTTATTTTTCTTCGTATGTGGCAACACCTCTAAACTCACCAGGGCGTGATCTGAGACTAAGATGTTTCCAATTGAGCAGTCAACAACAGATGAAATGAGGGACTTAGATATATATATATATATATATATAAAACTATTCTAGAATAAATCTTATGGACTGATGAAAAAAAATTATAGTCTCTACCAGATGGGTTCAAAAGTCTCCAAATATCTGTAAAACCAAGCTTTTACACATCCTGTAGTAGGGGGCTTGCACAGATTTGCTTCACTATGATCAAGGACTGAGTCCATCAAAAGATCAAAGTCTCCTCCCAATATTATATCATGAGGGGTGCCAGCGGCTTGCAACATCCCTTCAAGATCTATAAAAAAGCCCTGATCATCAACGTTAGGTGTGTAAATATTAGCCAAAATCAACCTTTGCCCCTGAATTTCTGCTAAAACAATAATGACTCTTCCTAATTTATCTTTAATCTGTTTGAGACATTTGAATTGTAGATGCTTGCTTAACAATGTAATGACTCCCCTGCTCTTACTCGAGCCAGCACTAAACAAAACATGTCCACCCCATATCTTCCCAAATTTTTCATCTTCCTGCGGGGGAAGATGCATTTCTTGAAGAAACACAATATCATATATCTTATGTTTAAGAAAAGAAATAACCTTCCTTCTTTATATGGGGTGCCCCAACCCATTCACATTCCAAGTGGAGAGAGACAATCCACTCATAGTAACATTTGACATTTTGACATATTATAAAAAATAGATTGTGTGTCAAAAACAAGATTATAAAGACCACATTCCCCATTAGTGTAACAATCAAACCCCGAACTTTCCCCCGAACCAAACAAACAGAAAAAAGAAAAACGTGCGCATTAACCCTGCGCATGACAGCGCCAACTGGCGTCCATCCTTCTAAACTCAAACCGTCCATGTACGCCTACGAGAGCCCCCACGACAACTTTGCCATCGGCTTGCTCAAGTTTGGTGCTTCTATACAAATTTTGTGAGAAAAAATTACATAACAGAAGAAAATCTATAAAACAAACTCCAGCCAATAGGCAGAATAAACACAAAGAACATGTAGATTCATCCACATACTGTCCCGAAGGTGTGTTCCTCCCCAAAACAAGCTCCAGCCTCTAGCGGAATGAACACACACACACACACACAAAAATAAAAAAGTTAATAAAATAAAAAATAAATAAAAATAAAATATATATATATATATATGTTTCTCATGATCTTAAAAATCTTTTGATCTGAAGGCGTATGCTTAAATGTTTGAAATTAGTTTTGTGGACAAAAATATAATTGTGCCACCATATTAATTTATTTCATTATAAATCTAAAATTTTATTTAAAAAAAAAAGTTTTTGAAATTGATGACTTGGACCAAATAATAAAAAAAGCAGCCAATAAGTGCCCAGCATATAGATGGGAACTCCTTCAATAGTGTTTAAAAAGTATCCCAGGGTGATACCTCAAGAAGTTGGTTGAGAAAATGTCAAGAGTACATTTCTGAAAATTCTAGGCAAAGGGTGACTACTTTGAAGACGCTAAAATATAACACAGTTTTGATTTATTTTGGATTTTGTTTAGTCACAACATAATTCCCATAGTTCCATTTATGTTATTCCATAGTTTTAATGACTTTACTATTATTCTAAAATGTGAAAAAAAAAAATATAATAAAGAATGAGTAAGTGTTTCAAAACTTTTGACCGGTAGTGTATATAATTAAAAATAAAATTAAAAACGTTCAGTTTCCTCGGGCAGTCAAACGAATGTTCAGTGAGCCGGCTGTTTCATAAGTGCAGCAGATGACCTAATCCTTCCAATGTCCTGCAAAACAATATTCCACAAAACAAACTCCATCCAATAGGAGGCATAAGCACAAAGAATGAGCAGATTCATCCACAACTGTCCCGATGGAGTGTTATTCCACAAAACAAACTCCAGCCGCTAGGCAGAACCAGCACAAAAAGAAACAAAGAAGGTGCCCAGTTTCCTCGGACAGTTAAGTGAATGTTCAGTGAGTCAGGTCCACTTGGCTGCAAAGCGAGCACCACAAAATGACTTAATCATTCCCTTGACTTTATAATGGGCAATGCTTTTTGGAGACAAGTAAATACCTTGCGGCCATCCTCAGCATCTATTCTCAATCTGGCCAGGAACTTCAGTTTAAAAGCGACCCTCCGTTAATGCAAAAGTTTCTTGAAGGTGTGTTAATCCACAAAACAAACTCCGGCCGCTAGGCGGAACCCTCACTTGGAAGCAATGTGAGAATCACACCATGACTTACTCACTCCATTGACATTATGAAGAACATTGCTTGCTGTGTAAATGTAAATACTTTGTGGCCATCCTTAGTATCTATTCTCAGTTTGGCCAGAAACATCAGTGCAAAAGCGATCTTCCGTTGATATAAGAGTTTCTTGTATTCCTTGAATCGATCACATTTCTCTCTTGTCGAATTCGCAGAGTCTGGGAACAAGAAAATGTTGTGGTTCTTCCAAGAAAGCCTTCCTTTACTCCTCGCCTTGCGTAACACGAGATCTTTATCGGATGATCTCAGAAATTTGGCCAGAAATGATCGGGGCCCGTCTCCCTCAGTGCATCTCCGAGCCAGAACCCTGTGAGCTCGCTCGATTTCCAGCTTATGGCCTGTTATGTCGAGCAGACTCGGGAAGAGCTTGTCTAGGAATTGCAACATATCTCGGCCTTCTTCATTCTCAGGAATTCCAACAATTCGGACATTGTTTCGCCGGCTACGATTCTCAAGGTCTTCCAGTTTTTCCAAAATGCATTCCAAGTCTGCCTTATTCGCTAGCGGGTTAGCAGCTAATTCCCTCTCCGCTGATTCCAGATAATCGATACATTTCTCGACGTCCCCAATTCTTGTAACCAACTCAGAGAATTTTGACTCCATGGCCATAATCAATCGATGTATTACCGCAAGATCCTCCAAGTCCGCAATGACCTTCATCAGCATCACCGACATGCTGGACAGTTGATGCTGAATTTCTACCGCTGCACCATCCAAACTGAGTCCCTGGTCTGTGGCCCTGTCTGGGGTATCAGCTTGAGCACGTAAGTGTCTTTTAATGTCTCCAGAGCCTGAGGATTTTGAATTCTTTGACATATTGTCTTGATAGAACAGTTATGAAACAGTGTATCGAATCTCACTGTTTTATGACACAATTTATTTTTTTAAACTAGCAAAGTGCGCAGAGCTCGCTGTTCACACATCTGACCCTCGCTTGGCGCCACGCGACTCCTAGTGGCAGAGGTTAAGGAAAATTAAAGAATTTCGTCAGGCATGAATATGAAAAGAAAAATTCTTGTTTTAATTTGTTGTGCTTGATAAGACATGCATCACTATTTCTTTTGCTCAAACTTAGGGCTTAAAGGAATAGTTTACCCCAAAAATGAAAATGTTGTCAACATTTACTCACCCTCACGTTGTTCCAAACCTGAATGACTTTCTTTCCTCTATAGAACACAAAAGGAAAGATGCTATGAAGAATGTTAGCCTCACTCACCATTCACATTCATTGCATCCTTTTTCCATATGAAAATGAATGGTGACCGAGGCTAACATTATGTCTCACATCTCCTTTTGTGTTCCACTGAAAAAAGGAAAGTCATACAGGTTTGGAACAACACAAGAAACCACCCAAAACACCCTAGTAACCACAATATTTAAGTCCTTTTTTACTATCAATCTCAAATTTCACTTTCACATTCTTCTTTTGTTTTTGGTGACCTGCATTCTTTGTGCATATCGCCACCTACTGGGCAGGGAGGAAAATTTATGGTAAAAAAAAAAAAGACAAATATTGATCTGTTTCTCACCCACGTGTATATCACTTCTGAAGATAAGGATTTAACCATTGGAGTCTTATGGATTACTTTTATGCTGCCTTAATGTGATTTTTGGAGCTTTAAAGTTCTGGACACATCAGAGATGTTCTTCTAAAAATCTTTCTTTATGTTCAGCAGAAGAAAGAAAGTACTACACATCTGAGATGACATGTGGGTGATAAAATGATGAGAGATTCTTTTTTTCTTTTTTTTTTGGGTGAACTATCCCTTTAAATAAGACAGAACATTAAACCTAATTAAATGTTGAAATTAATCAGTTGATTGTGTGCAAATTATCATTTGTATTAGGAAGTGTAGCCATTGATTAATGAAACAAACTATGATATATGACTGCCTGTCAGAATGTTGTTGCCTCCATGTATACTTGTAAATGTTGCCCAATTGATATTTGTGAGAGGACTGGGGATGTTCGTTTGATGGCCAACAGCCGTGAAAGCATCTCAGCGTGTAGCAGCAATGAAGGATGTCATTGTACTAGCTTTTGATAAATGTGAGGAGGAGTGAAGCAAGGAACAATTCCAGCAGTGTTATCAGGAGCAAAACGGCAGAGTCAGGGGGCCCCATCTGCAGGGACGAGATCACAGTCACATCGAGGAGCCGTGACTCACCCAACAGACAGAGGAATGGAGATGCTCCAGTGCAGCTCCAATTCTGCCATCTCAGTTGTTGATTAAGACAAGTGACACTATTTCACTATGCATCTTCCTCTTTTCCCCCATTTTCACCCATAAGCCCATTTGCTGGATTTTAACTAATTTATTTGTGAATTTTATCTTTCAAACTAGAATTCAAGATCATATTTTTGCTATAAAGGGAACACAATAAAACTGCCCTTGCATACATTAATTCAGTAGTTTTCATAAATATTAGTTTGGTGCAAATAAATTATAAACTTTTAGAACATTTCATTAAAATTGATCAGTAATATTTGTTGGCCAAAACAATGGTGTGTTATTTATGTGGGTTACCTTTTTTCTGTTTTATTAATTGTTTTGCTTTATAATTATTTTATTGTTTACATTTTACAAAGTGTCACTTGTGTCTATGACGAACAGTGGTGGTTAGGCTTGGTTGAGGACATCAGCGAGAAAAACTGTGATGTTTTTGTAAAATTCTTCCACCAAACTGGACCAAGAACATCATTCAAGATATCTACTGAGGACAAAACATGGATTCCCATGAACAATGTTCTCAGAAAACTGACACCTGCTGAGTTGACTACTGCCACCGGACGCTCCCAGGAAATCTCACAGCTTCTAATCAGACATGTAGCTTGAATTTGTGGTATGTCAGTCATAAACATAATGACTGTAAAAAACTGTTCATTTTTATTATTTGTTATGCTTATATTACTTCTGGTTCATTACTCAAAATGCATGAATAAAGTAGGCTTTTCCCCAGATTTCTACTAGCCCTAGCTCTGTAACCAGTGGAATCTCATACTCTGTCTGTTATGTAGTCTTGACACACACACACACACACACACACACACACACACACTCGCTTGGGGGCATGATTTAGTGTGGCTGACTGTAAATGCCCATTCATTAAAATGAAGGGAAATATCCAGTAATTTGGCTATTAACAAAAAAAGAAAAGAAAAACATTTGTTTAGAATGTTTAGTTTCAACCAAGAATTTCTCAAGTGTAATGTGGTTAAATATTACAGAGATATAACCTCTATAATCTAAAATAAGTTTTGTTTTTTTTGTTTATAATAAAATTCCATTTTTATCCATGATGGCTAAGCTCCATTTTCAAAAATAATATGTCACATAATCCTCAAGAAATAATTTAATATTTTAACTTAGTACTAAATTAACATTTCTTTTTGTTAGAACTGTTAAAATGGTTGTGCTACTTAATGAAGTGTGGAAATCGCAATATAGTGTCTTTTTCCAGCTGAGGTATTGCATTTTTTTAGTTACTTTACAGTAAAGTTACTTTAGACTTGCAAGTCAAATTTCAGTTTTAAAAATAACCCAGTAGATACATACTTCTCCTCAAATGCATCAATCTGTTGTTCTTTTGAGAGTTTAAGGCTATTCAATGCACTTCTCTTTTGAAAGAATAAAACAAACTTGATTTAACCGGGACAGAGAGAGAAGTGGACAACCCAGATGCACAACAACAAGAATACAAGTACATCAGAGTCTTTAATTTGAGAACCAGACTCCTCACAGGTCCTAAACTAGCAGCTTTAATTAACAGTATATGCCGAACACTTGCACTGCTGCAAGTAGAGGATTCTTGGATGAACAGAAAGTTTGAAGAATACATAATTTATTTTAAAAGAAACAGTCAATTGTAACATTATAAATGCTGTTACTGTAATCTTCAATCTCGGTCATTTCCACCACTGCATAGAGGTAATCACTCAAAAAACATTAGGAAAAATAAAAATGGTCAAGCAACCAACTTTACAACTATTGGGCCACTTCAGATGGACTGACCCAGGTTCCATTGTAACATGTGACAGCTGACCCCATATAGTGTAACATCATGCTTTGATATTGCACTGTAAATTCAAATTATTTGTCCTTACTTAGATTTTTTTAAAGTAATCGGTTTGCATGCTTTTAAGTTACTTATTTGGCCCAAGTAAACTGAACTTATTTTCTTTAAGTAACATTAACTAGTTACAAGTAAATTTAATTAATCTGAGATTAAAGTAACATCAAGGGCTTCTTTGTATTCCACACAGCTGCAATTCTGAACTTGATTATTTTGAGTTAGTAGTACTCGAAGCAAAAGTTTAAAAAACGTATATATTTCAGTTATGATTCCAAAATGTATGACATTTCAAGTACTATTCAACTTGGACCACTTAAATGTTTTTATTAATGACAACTTTAGGGTTTAGAGAGAAATGGTAATTTAATTAAAATTAGTAGGAATAGTAAAAAAAAAATTAAGCTTAAGTTGAGTAAACATTTTTTTTTTTTACAATTTAAGATAACTATTAGTATTTACAGTGCATGGGGCACACTTTTTCCTGTCAAATAGAGGAGGAAATATGCAATTCTGTAGCTTTTTCTGTAGTTAAGAGAAGTAAAAGTTGGTATCTATACAAAAATATATCTGTACAAAATTGTTTAAAAAATAAACCTAACCTGATTAATATCCACTGGAGTAAAAAGTATGACATCTAGCCCCAGTCTTCTCTATGTAAAAATGTATATGCGACTGACCACCATTTCTTTTTCACCTTTTCTTTTTTTAATTAGCCCTGCAGTGAGACAATTAAATTTTTTAAATGTACAAATATTCCACGTAGTCTCTAAGTTAACGGTCATAAAAACTGCATGTTTAAATATTGTACTATATCTTTACAATAGTTTTAGATTAAATATAGCATGTCACACTGCAGGATACTGCTGTCACTGCTTGAAATTTCATATCAGCCACTTATTCAAGCTTATCTAATGTTGCTGGCACTTTACCACATGAAAGGCTAGTTTGAAATCTATTTCTGGCAACATGCTCATTATTACACTGAAAAACTGACAGATGTTTTCTTCTCAATTATAAAGCGAACTGCAATATCCATAACCAAACGTTTTTTAAAAATCTTGAAAGAATTGACAAGGGAAATAAATGTGACAGTTGTACAGAACAGTTTGAGAATATTCCATTGGCTTGCATTTACAGAGGACACCTAGATAAACTTTCTCTAAGCATCATACTTAATTCCATCTACATTTTCTCCTTTTGTCTACAATTCAGCACAAACAAAAAGTTCTTGGAGTTGCCAGGATGCAGAGTTCAGGTTTCTGGGGCATTTAATAGGGAATTAGTGGGTAAGTGGTTAAGGCAAACACAGTGTGAAAACTGCTTTTGTAGCCAATGTTTGTTTCAAACTAAGTCCGCTTCTGTGGTTTCATTACCATAGACAAAGTAAGGATTTGGGCAAAGAGCACTGATTGAAAGTACAAAGTTTCTACCCAGAGCTGGACTATTCCTGAGATACACTTTTCGGTGGAGGACAAGTAGCCATAGACTGCACTATTTGGAGCAAGCTTGCCCACTATGTCGCAAAAGATGTTATATATTACAGCGATCCTGGTTGCAAAATGACTGCATGGCATACTGCCTGTACCTTGGAGCTACTTGAGAATAAGGATGCTACAATGACCTGAATGACCCAAGCTTTCTGTTTTTCTTTAAAAAAGCAGTTTCGCACAATGAGAGCATTGACTATTAATGTGCAAATGCCATTGGGAATGGCTATTACTGACTAATAAATTAGTGTGTGAATGTGTGGTCCCCTGGGAAATTCATTTTAGTGAGGTTCACCCTGATAGTGTCCTTCAACTGCAGCGATCCAAGCTGCCAGCACTTTCTTCAGTGCATGAATGGGCTAGCTAAATCATTTCAGGCTCCGCAAGGTCACAACTCTTATTGTTATTCTTTGGAGCAGAGGGAACGGTGTGGGCCAAACTGCATTTCCAAATTCTGTAAGAGACCATGATGTACAATGTTAAAGATTTACTTCACAGCCAGTTCAAATGAACAGAGTAAATCTTGAATAAGCTCATCAGCTGCAGCGGATGTTCTGAATTCAGGCTATGATTTATTACACAGTTAAATGCTTGCCGCTCTCAATGGACCGAAGGTGTTTACATTTTCCCTGCGTATCTGATGACATGTCCATAGAGTATCCTCGGTGCTGTGGCTCTGAATGCTGGAAGAGCTTTCTTAATATCCCCAGTGACATACTGTAGCATTAAGCCTGATCCCAACATTACATAATTTTGAAGATCCATAGAATGAATGGACCATGGCATGATTAATGAAGCATTAGATATTGCTTTTACCCTTTTTTGTAAGAGAGGTGTTAAATTCTCAACGACTGAATTTTCCATAAATTAAATTCTGCAAATAGCTGTTCTGGCACACTCAGTAATTTTTGTTAAGGTCGCACTGGCAGTTGTCTTGGATCTATACTGACACCTAGTGGCATGGATACAGCATCATTCACCGATGGCATTGTAGAAATGTGGTATTCACTGTGAACTATAGGTTGACCATATTCTGGTTTTCCAAAAAGAGGACACATTAATAGGGTTCAAAACAGTGTTACTATTAATGCAAACTTTAATACAGTGAAAAAGACACTCTATTAGCATAATATATATATATATATATATATATATATATATAAAATGTCATTCTTTTGAATGTCCATGTACTAAAATAAAATAATTGATGCCATGAGTGTACCTTCATTTACTATTACTATTATTTTGAATGGCCATGGAAAATGAAGCAATGTGATAACAATTTTACCTGGTCGCAAAAAGTAGTCCGTTAATTTACCTGATGAGCTTTCACCTTTTGCTGACCCTTTATGCTTTGCAGAGCTAATGTGTGCTTCTAAATCACTTGCACCTTTATTAGCAACTGACACATAAGTGCCAGCTTTACATGTCATACATTCTGCTTCCCACAAATCTCAACCTGGACGAAAGCATGGGAATATTTTGTGCAAATCTTCTGTAAATTTGCACTTTCGTTTGGGCATTGTTTCCACTCAGTTGTCATTTGCTGCTACTGTCAAGCAACTGTTTCGACAAATATTTGACTTGGCACAGGTTCTACGCCGGATGCCCATGTAAGCCAACAGGGTCCAAGGCCAACGAGATCACCAATGATGAGAGCACTCTTGTAGATGTGTGCGCCACACAAATCGAAACTTTTAATAGTTTTGAGGTGGTCATGTGATCTCAACATGGTGGACCCCATAAGGCAGACCAGCTCCATGTAAAACAAACAAACAATTAAAACAGACTGACCCATTACTTCTGTGATCTGGTACTGGTGAATGTAATCTGGTACTGGTTACAAATTACAAAACTAAAACTGTAATTAGTAACGTAATATTTTCGATTACACTTTTTAGGTAATATAATCTGATTACTTTTGGATTTCTTGTTGCATGTTTTGATAAAAATCTAATTTTAAGTGTATTAAGTGCACAAATTTACGCTCCTTTCTTTAAATACAGTAGTTACTATACAGTATAGTGTAGTATTGTGTAGTATAGGTAATGTAATCGATATGTAATCATGTAATCTTTAAAAGTATCTGTAATCTCATTACGTGCTTTTAAAAATGTAATGTAATCAAATTACAAGTCTTTGGTTTTGTAATCTAAATGTGTAATCCAGAATACATTTAGTCCGTTATCTCATGTGAGTGAACATGATTTTGAAGATATTGTAAAGTTTGCTGTCTTTGATTATGTTTTGGGACTAGCTATTGGCGGTTGTATTCAAATAATTAATTAAGTAGGTCTTTGCAAGGTTTGGGAATGTTATTAATTGTCATTTATAACTAACTGGGGGTTATAATTTCATTTTGAGTTCCTTTTAGTGTATTATTATGTTTTTTTATGTTAAATTACAATGTTTGCTTTAAAGTTACTCTTGTGGGGATTAGTGTTCCTTTTCATTACCTGTGATCCTGTTTGAGAAAGCTGAAGTGTTTCAAAATGATTATTGGTGCAGTGTTAAAGACAAAATTTAATTTAGGCATTTAAATGCTTTCTATGGTCACTTCTCTTTGATACCCAGTACCACATCATTTCTCAAAATTACTATTCCTAAAAGAAGTAAACTTTCATATTACATTTCCTTTGGGGTACAACATTTTTAATCATTCAAAAATGACTGATTGCACTTTTAAAGGGATACATACAGCATATACAGTATAATCCTGTTAAATGTTATGAGTTTCTAAGGGTTACCACTAGGTGACATCCTTCACTTCGTCAAGAGATTTGCTGAGGCGGCTTCAAAAACAAGAGAAGAGCTTCTGCAGACCTTTGACAATACACAAATGCTAACAATATACACATTTAAAATTCAGTGAATTATTCAGTGAATCAATAATACATTTTTCATAATCAGTTCAGTGCAACATTACTTTAAAATAATTCAGTTTTAATTCTAGGCTATTTTTGTAAAAGATGTAAGGCGACATGTTAAGTGTAGGATTACAAAGTGTTCTGTTTGTACTGGATTTGGATTATCTTTCATTGTGTTGAGTTGTGAATAAACTTTTGAGTTAAAATCTGTGATGCTTGCCAAAACAAAGATTTATACATCACATTTGATATATTTAATTATAGGTTGTAGATCAGTGCTGTTGCTCTTAAAGGGGATGGAATTGTATTCAGGAAAGAACTTCAAAGGTCCAAAATGAATATGAAAAAATGCATCAATATTTCCTCATAACAAAGGTCATAGGGAGTAGGGGTGACCTTTTCCCTTTGGTCACTCTCCCATGAATGCTGTTATACCAGTCTGTCATTTAGGACCTGTTAAAAAAAAAAAAAAAAAAAAAAAAGAATCCTCCAGTTCTTTCATAGATTATAGAAGAAGACAAAAAAGTCACTTTTTTTCTAAATTTTTTAGATCTGGTGGTTAAGGAAGCCAAGCAAGGCATATGACTTTATCTTGATGTCAGAAATTACACGAATTATTAGGTGTCATTTTATTTTATTTTTTTTATTTTTTAGCTATTTGGCTGAACTTTATTCAGTCATGGACAGTGGTTCCATGTGTTTAAAATTATTAATGTCAACACAAACACTTTGTGTAGAAAAACCTAGTTGAATTAGGTAAACCAAACAAAATTAGACATGTCAATGTAACTCAAATAAATCTCTTATGTACCAACTAGTGAAAGTGTATGTTAGCATGCTAAACACATGCTGGCTGGAAGCACTACAGAGTGTAGTTTAGTAACTATGCTATGGTTAGCACAGCATTTTCCCAATGAAGTGTCAGGTGTATTCTATTGATTCATGTCTTTTATTTTGAAATTCTAGTTCCTGTTTCATGTCATGTGTTCCTGTTTCCCTAGTCATGTGATTTCTGTTTTCCCTCCATGTTCATGTGTCATGTTTTCATTGATTTATTGTTTAATTATCTTGTTATCAGTTCTGTTTGTTCATTGGTTTATGTTCTCCCATGTCTTGTATTTAAGCCCTCATGTTTGCATTGTCTATTTGTGGAGTATTGAATGTTATCGGATGTGTTGGTCAAGCCATGGTCAAGCCATGGTCAAGCCATGGTCAAGCCATGGTCAAGCCATGGTCAAGCCAAGTCTGGTTATAGTCAAGTTTCATGTTATGATTGCTTCATGTTTGTAGTCAGGGTTATTGGTTTTCATGGTCTCTAAATAAACTGCACTTGGGTTCTTCATCTTTACGTCCTCGTCATCGTCATCATTGTCAGCAGTTCCAGCCAACATACGTTACAGAATACTCCACCTCCCATGGACCCAGCGGTTTTGCTTCTGCGCTTACGTCAGGGGAATCATCCTCTGGAGGACTATGTTGAGGACTTCTGTGGTCTAGCCAGCCAGGTGGACTTTGATGAGGTTGCCCTCAAGGGTTGTTTTAGATTTGGACTGAATGAGTCCATTTCTTTTTTGATGCCTGGCGATCGCAGTTCCCTCAGCCTGGCTCAATATATCGACCTCGCCCTTCGATTCATCAGTTCCCCGTTCACTGTGGGGGAGGCGGATCCCGAACCAGAGTTCCACGTCATGGCTGCCGCCGAGCCAGAGTTCCACGTCACGGCCGCCGCCGAGCCAGAGTTCCACGACACGGCCGCCGCCGAGCCAGAGTTCCATGACAAGGCCGCCGCCGAGCCAGAGTTCCACGTCACGGCCGCCGCCGAGTCCCACGTCACAGCAACGCCTCAGCCTGCTCCATGCCACGTCACAGCGACGCCTCAGCCTGCTCCATGCCACGTCACAGCGACGCCTCAGCCTGCTCCATGCCACGTCACAGCGACGCCTCAGCCTGCTCCATGCCACGTCATGCCCTGGACTTCGCTTTGGCCTGTCTGTCCCTCGACATTGCCTCAGCTCGGTGTTCCCTCGGCTCCACTATGGTCCTTCAGCCTGTCGGCTGTGCCGGGGTCCCTCGTCCCTCTGGCTCCTCCTTGGTCTGTCGGTCACCTGGCTCCGCTTTGGCTCTACGATCCCTCAGCTCCGCCTTGCTCCTTCAAGCCTCTAGCGCCGCCTTGGTCCTCCCTGCCATCGGCTCCACCCTGGCCCTTCGTGTCTTCGGCTACTCTCCGGGCACCACGTTCCAAGGCTCCACCCCTCGAGCCTATCATGGCTCCACCTTCCATGGCTCCGCCCCTCGAGCCTCTCATGGCTTCACCTCGCCCTTTCTCGCCACGCCACGCCCCACGCCTCAAGACACCTTCCCCCCCCCCCCCCCGCTCCCTCAGAACTTTGAATTATGTCATGTATTACATGTTTTGTTTATGTGTTGGGGTGTCAGGAGCCACCCCTTAGTGGGGGGGGGGGGGATATGTCAGGTGTATTCTGTTGATTCATGTCTTTTATTTTGAAATTCTAGTTCCTGTTTCATGTCATGTGTTCCTGTTTCCCTAGTCATGTGATTTCTGTTTTCCCTCCATGTTCATGTGCCATGTTTTCATTGGTTTATTGTTTAATTATTTTGTTATCAGTTCTGTTTGTTCATTAGTTTATGTTCTCCCATGTCTTGTATTTAAGCCCTCATGTTTGCATTGTCTGTTTGTGGAGTATTGAATGTTATTGGATGTGTTTGTCAAGCCATGGTCAAGTCTAGCCAAGTCAAGTCAAGTCTAGTCTGGTTATAGTCAAGTTTCATGTTATGATTGCTTCATGTTTGTAGTCAGGGTTATTGGTTTTCACGGTCTCTAAATAAACTGCACTTGGGTTCTTCATCTTTACGTCCTCGTCATCGTCATCATTGTTAGCAGTTCCAGCCAACATGCGTTACACGAAGCAAGCAATCAATTTCATGCGCAACACTGTCCCTCCTCATCATTTGCTCAAGCTCCACAAGCTCCACATAACAGAAACTCTTCTAAATCTCAACATAACAAAACATTAAACACTAGTAAGTATCCCACTTTATATTCATCTGGCACAAAAACACATAAAATAACACTTAATTTTAACATTTACTCTCCCTATCGAGTCCCGTGCAGTGCATGCTGGCAAATGGAAATCCCCTGCCCAGTTTCATCAATGCTACATTAACATCACAAAAAGTATTCATGTAGACCCAACTCAACTGAATTAAGTAAACTTTATTTTACAAATTTAAATGGACAGAACACAATGAAATCAAGTTGTGACAAAATGTTCTAGAATTGTGTTGCTTAAGATCATTTTAATTAAGTAAATATATAAAATATTTGAGTGTGACCTATTCAGAAATGTTTCCATGTTTTGTGACCGATAAATTCAGGCACCAACTATTTGCTCTTTGGAACTCTATTAGTCATTGAATTGATTAGAAGTAATTTAAACTATAAATAAAGCTTGGCTTAACTATCAGTCCGTGTTTAAAGCTGAAACATAGTGCTATTTGGCAATAGACCTAATGAGCTCATTTCTTCAGCTGCATTTATTATTATGCCTTCGTTACCTTGTAACTAACTCTTTTCTTGTGGTGTTTCTATTGTTTTGTCCACCACCTCCAGATCTATTAGTGCTCTATCATACAGCAGCTGTGAAATTAAGATTTGTTCCTTTAAAAGCTGTCATGCCTCACCAGCAGCAGATGGAGTCCGGGACTCACAGGATATGAGAACAGCAATCCTGTCCAAATTACACAAACTGGGTGAGAGTATAGTACGGTAAATGCAACAGTTTATTACAGATTTTGATCTTAAAATGGTCTTTTCTTACATAGGGCATAACATACATGTACAGCATCAAAGTTCTCTTTGTAAACACTTTACATAATACTGAATTGTATTATGACTGTTCACAAGCAATCCATGCTGACATGAGCCAAAAAAAAAATGAACACATCATAGTCCAAAGAACGGTGAAATGACGCGCACACATACTGTAGGTGCACTGAGGTGCACATCGCTGGAAACACACTGAAACAATCAAAGACGTCCAACATTTACATGCACCAACAATTAAAAATAGTGCAGATTGGCGAAAGAACGCGTCCATAAGGCAGCAGCTGAGAGAATTGCTTTTCCCTTTCAGAGTTGTAACTTGACACAGCATCTTTTAAAAGCAGCAAGATAGTTCATGTTATATACAAAATAATTCGAAATAGTCCAGATGGGTCCCCTTTGGTGTTCAGGAATAGTTAGCCACACAAGGCCTGTTCTCTCGAACTGTGCGCATGTTGTGTAAATACAAATGACAGATATGTGATATAATGTTTCGTAACATCACGAACAGACAGATGTCAAAACGAAACGTTTCAGCAGGGTGGCAACTATAAATGCTCTTTTTAGACTGGGGAGGAATTTTGAGTTCTGAAATTTACAGTATGTTTCTATAGTACAGTTACCTCTTATGTCTAAATATCAAGGAAAATATGATTCTCCAATTCATGACCCCTTTAAATAGTGTTTTTCATGCGTCTTGGGTGTGATGAAATTCTTGGCAGTAAATTCATGTTAAAAATGTACAAAGTATCATAAACATCCATCTCCAAAATCTCAAATTGTGTCTAACTGTCCATTTGAATTATTTAGAATATAATCTGAAACATAGCTCTCAGTTTGATGGCTGTCTTGGGGACAGACAAACGTAAATCTTTCAAACAAGTGTCATGCAGTGCATTGGCAGGGCAGCTGAGCTCAGCTTTCTGTTCATCAATACTACACTGGCCAGCATACAGTTCATGTTCTGCCCTCTTCAATAATGACCTTTGATCTGATAATATTGTAACTGTAGTTATCATACTTGTAGACATTGGTGTGCACACAACATGCTGTGTCATGGAAAAATTGCTCAATGAATTAATATCCAACCTACAAATGTCTGGTGTGGGTTTAAGATGTCCAATATATCATATTTAATATATTTTCATTTTGTTAGTAATATTAATGGTCATTGGAATGTGGCTTACGTGGCTTCCTCAAAGCTGAATATGTTTACTTTAGTGACCAGATACACCTGTTTCACCCATACTTTAGAAAGGCTATAGTGAACAACAGTTAACTCTATCATGTCCAGGTACAGAGGGTCATTTATAGTCTTGTAACCTTGAACATAAAAATGTTGCCACGTTGCAGAGGGGAAGGTCCTCTGCAAGTTCAGGGTGTTGTTCAGTCAACACAGGAAGGAATTACATATACTGTTCATACTTACACATATTCTGAGCATCTTCCCACACAGACAAGCTTTAAACAGTATGATAAATAGGCTATGAATAGTATGATGTATTGAAAAGACCTTTTTTTTTTTTTTGTCAAGATGAATAATCAAGTCCCAAAGTATATCTTTAAGGCTAAATTGGACACCAATAAATGTGCAAATCAATTCTGTCTCTGTATGACAGTTGAAAGGAAATCAAACATTGTGCATACAGTGAAATTAACATCTAGTAGAGTTTTTAAAAGGAATATTCTACGCTCATTACAAGCTCAGTCGAAAGCATTTGTGGCATGATGTTGATTACCACAAAAATAATTTCGACTCATCCCTCCTTTTCTTTAGAAAAAGTAAAAACTGAGGTTACAGGGAGGCACTTATAATGGAAGTGAATGGGGCCAATTTTTAGAGGGTTTAAAGGCAGAAATGTGAAGCTTATCATTTTGTAAAAGCACTTACATTCATTCGTCTGTTAAAACTTGTGTATTATTTTAGCTGTAAAGTTGTTTAAATTGTCGTTTTAGGGTTTTAGGGGTTACGTAGACATGGCAATGAAGTTACTGGATAGGCTTTACTTAGAAAACTTTACCAGAAAAGGTTAGTAAGTGATTTTATCATACTAAAATCATATTAACACCCAAATTGTTTATGTCTTGTGGCTATACTTTTAAAATGGTGAGTATTTTAACATTTACGGATTGGCCCTCATTCACTTAAAATTTTAATGGACTCACTTTAACCCAGATTTGTATTTATTTATTTATTTTAAGAAAAAGAGGGACGAGTCGAAATGGTTTTTTTTATTTATTTATTTTTTTTTTTTGGTAATCAGCATTATGCTACAATGCTGTGGATTGATCTTAACTTGTACTGAATGCGGAATATTCCTTTAAATTCTTTCTAAATGGTATACTGTTAGTCTCATTCACTGTTGGGACATGATTACAGATAAAACCCATTTAATAATTTTATTTGGATTATCTATTATTTAAAAATTATATATATAGTTATAGACATAATTGAAATCATTATTTAAATTATTATAAATAATATCATTATTATTATTCATCATATAAATTCATTAAGTTTGTTTTCCTCTTAATATTTTGCAATTGCGATAATTATCGGCAAATATTCCATGCACTGTTTTTACTACAAGTAATTCATAAACATTTCATAGTTTTAGTATGAAGGTTCACACACAGAACTCGGGCGTTCCCACAATGCTCCAGTCACGTGGCTCACTTTTATGAAGCCAGGCTGTCAAATCTGAAACTTCCTGGGGTGCAATGCATGCAAGACCGTTGCAAGTTCATAACACTTATTTCAAGCATGTAACTCGTAGTAGAACTAGACGTTTGTAATGACCCAAGCTACTTAAATAGTAAGTGCAAGTAGTTATTAGGAAAAGAGCGGGGTTTTATTCGGGGGTGACTGTTGTTTGAGGACTCATTTGGGTGTCTTGAGGAGGATGTGGCTGCTGTGTTGACAGTGGCACGAGTCTTTCCAGCTCCGTATATCTCTATAAAAGCACGGCATGTAGAGAACAAGTAAGTAAGTTTACTATCTAATTTCGCGCTGTGTTTAGATATATGAAGTCTCAAGTGTGTGTATGTGAGATCTGAAGTTGTTTGCATGTGTTCAGACCGGTTAGTGGAGAGATACACACGAAGTGTAACTGTAAGTTATCACAATAATCGAGTTTACTCTCCTGATTTATAGTCTTTTGCGCAGATCTTTTGTTACATTTATATTTAAAAGAGCTGATTTGTTTCAAATGTTATGATTTAGCTTACTGAAGATGTAGGCTGCCATTAAAACATATGTGAAAAGAGATGTAGGTATGAAATCAGTCTATCCCGATTAAATAAAGTGGTTAAGTATCTGTTTTTCTGTCTTCACAACACAAATAAGTACCGTGGCAGTGCCATGGCACAGTAAAGGAATAACCATACCAGATGGTAAAGCCATGGTACTAATACATGTCTTTCCAAATACCAAGTTTGGATTCCAGAATGTTCCCAGAATAGAGCTTTAAAGGAATATTCTGGGTTAAATACAATTTGAGCTCAATTGACAGCATTTGTGGCAACATATTGATTACCATGAAAATGTATTTAGACTTGTTCCTCATTTTCTTTAAAAGAAGCAAAAATCTGGGTTACAATGATGCATTTACAATGGAAGTGAATGGGGCCAATCAGTAAACAATGCTCACTACTTCAGAAGTATAACATGATTTAACATGATTTTAGTGTGATAAAATTGCTTACTAACCTTTTTATTTTGTGTAAGAAAGATTACAGCCAATTTTACAGCTTCGTTGCCATGACGATGGAATGCCAACAAACCCTAAAATGACTGTAATAATTAAAATTTACACAACTTTACAGCTCAAATAATACATGAGTTTTAACAGAAGAATTAATGAAAGTGCTTTTATAAAATAATAAGCTTCAGATTTCTGTCTTTAAACCCTTCACCAATGGGCCCCATTTAAAAAAAAAAAAAAAAGGATGGACGGACGGACGGACGAGTCGAAACTATTTTTTGTGGTAATTATGCCACAGATGCTTTTGATTGAGCTTAACCTGTATTGAACCTGTGATATTATTTTAAGGTTCTTTCTTGGTTAGCCACAAAAGTCCTTTTTGTGGAAATACAGTGTAGTTTTAGGTTGTGCATAATGGTTACCCTAACGTTCCCATATCCTCTAAATTCCGGGAACCTTTCTGCAACCAAACGGCACAAATACGTCAATAATCAGTCTACAAGCCATGTCTTGTTTATTTATTATTATTTTTTTTTATTATAATTTTACCCCCTATTTCTCACCAATTTTGGCATGCCCAGTTCCCACTACTTACTAGGTCCTCGAGGTGGCGTGGTTACTCACCTCAATCCGGGTGGCGGAGGACATGTCTCAGTTGCCTCCGCTTCTGAGACCGTCAATCCACACATCTTATCACGTGACTCGCTGTGCATGACACCGTGGAGACCCTGCATGTGGAGGCTCATGCTACTCTCCGCGATCCACGCACAACTTACCACACGCCCCACTGAGAGTGAGAACCACTCATCGCGACCACGAGGAGGTTACCCCATGTGACTCTACCCTCCCTAGCAACCGGGCCAATTTGGTTGCTTAGGAGGCCTGGCTGGAGTCACTCAGCATGCCCTGGATTCAAACTCGCAACTTCAGGGGTTTGAGTCAGCGTCAATGCTCCCAGAGCTACCCAGGCCCCCATGTCTTGTTGTTTTAATCTATTGTTTAGCTACTCATTAAAATAAGTCAAACACGTAACCAAACTTAATATGGATGAATAATTCTACAATTAATATGGAAGATTTGCTGGAACATGTATTTTTTTAATCATTACCACAAGAATAAAATTGAGCCCAGGTTTTACGTTTCCTAAAACAGCACTGTATCCAGTGCTAAATGATTACAATGTACCATGGTATTTACACGGTACTCCAAAGTACCGCTGAATTCTATGATACTACCAAATGTACATGTCCAAAAAGCCATGGAGTCTAAATTCAACCCTCATACTTTCCCTCTGTCTCTTTCCCCTTCATACGCAACGGTGAGTAATTTGGCACTGCAGCTTAGTTACTGAATTGTTTTGGCTAAAGAAGCCTTTTCCACTATTGTGTTCATAAAGACACATGAAAGGTAACAAGCTGTGAGTAGAGAGCAGCTCTTGTCCGACAAGTAAATCTGGAAATACATTAGGCATTGTGGCGCTGGTACTAACTCACTTAAATTAGAAAGACAGTCATCACAGCCAAGTGTTCAGTTTGTTCACATGTTGCTTTCAGCAAGAGCTGTCTAAGCATCAATGCTGATGTGTTGGTCTGTGATCCACATGTTGCAAGCAACATTGATCTTGCTGTAAACAGTATAATGACAATGTGTTTTCTAAACTCTCCCCAGATGGGTATACACAATTCTGGTTCTTTCTCTCTTTATTTTTCTTTGTATGGCCTTCCCATTTATTCTAAACTATGGCGTAGATTTGGTTTGAACTCTGAGAGGGACCAAATGTGGGAAATGTTTCATTACAACACACTACACAATGCATTATAACAGTTCAAATTAATGCACAGATAACAAAAAAAAAAAAGTGTATTCAGTGTAGAGATACCGTGGTGTGAGTTTTTGACAGATTACCAACTGAGAAAGAAATCGCGATTAACCGGTTTTGCAATTAAATGTGCGTAACTGTAAGATGCGCAACATGTAGTTCACGTCATCAACGTGATGAATTTGTACAGAAGCAGTGCTTCAAATAATGAGGATGAAAACTTTGAAAAGTTGCGTTTACTCGCTGATAGTAACTACATGCACATGCACCGCACGCTGTCAACACGCATAAACATTACAAAAAGTGGCATCTTTAATTCATCACTTTAAAATCACCACAGCTAAAAATATTAAACTTACTAGTATGGTGTTGGAGCATTCTATCCCATTTGTATAATGTGTCTTTCTAGGACTTCTGTCTGCATAATTTACATCCGTCATCTTCAGTCAGTCATTTAAATACTCCCAAACAGCCGATTTAAGTCGCTTTTTTGATGGATATATCTCCTGGTAGATCGAATTCCTCTGTTATTTTTTGGAATTTGTGTGTTTAAGCTTCAGTTTCACATGAATTGAAAGTTCAGTTCGGGACACCTGGCCATTAAAGCACCACGTGGTCACCGTCTGTAACCATAGCAACAGCTCCGATACACACATATGCAAGAGTTTTCCCATTTAGGATTACAAAATCTTACAAAAAAATATTTTATATTATATATTTATACATTATATCTAATATTTTTGCCACGTGTAAATAAAACATTTCATGGTTTTTAACCATGGATTCTAAATTCTTACAGTTAATCGCGTCATTCCTAATTCAATGCATACTCTTAAATATTTATGCACTGTATCATATCAAACATACAGAAAAAAGCATAAGGGTTAATGTTTCAGAAAAAAATGTACCCTTTCAGAAAATTACACTTCTTACCTGCTCATCTGAAATGCTTGTCTGCTTTCCTCACCATGAAAAACAACTGATCATTTCTATGGACGCCTTTAACATCTCCACTGACTCCACATATAACTCATGTGATGTATTTCATGTTTTCTAAATAGTATACAAAAGTTTTGTGTGGGTAACAGACCTACAGAACGAAATTGCACATTGTCAGACCACTGACTGTCTTGTGAGTTTCATTCCTGTAGGGGGCACTTGACGCTTGAAAACCAAATTCTCCATTCATCCGCATTTAAATCTAAGAATGCTTAATATCCATTTGGAGACATTTTACACGGGATAGTTATTTTTAATAAAAACTGATAATTGCAAGGATTCATACCTGTGAATGAAAATCTGCCTCAGCATTATCTATAAAAGCATTTTTTAAAATCTTCATCCAGTAATAATAAACAACTGTGAGTTCATGCATCCTGGCCAGCGCTGAGAAAAGTAACAGGTAGCATGTGACACCGCCGTCTAGTTGGGCGATACCAACTTGTACAGCGGAGGGGGAACTTCAGTTTTTTGTCTCAATATGACAGACTCACAGCCACGCATTTGCAAGGTATAACATACAAAATTATTTTCAGCGTTGATAAAAATATATAAACAAGGACAGATGCATTGTGGGGGACGTGTGCCCCCCCTTGACCAGTGATTCTAAATATAGCACAGACAAGTTCCATCTGTTAAAGGGTCAATGACAAATAAAAATGATGAAAAGGAAAAATCTGGTTTGAAATACATGTAACAAGTTTGTAAAAATATAATCTATGTATTCATGGTGGTGTCCTGTTTTTGGAAAGCTAAAAAAATCTAAAAGTTTGTGATATTTTTAGGCCCTGTTTATACTTGGTAGTAAGAAGGTACTACATAATCACAAATGGACATGCGAGACACATTACCATTTACTAACCTTGACACATGGACATGGGGGTTCATATAGCGGTCCTCTCTGTGATGTTATTTCCTGTGTTATGGATTTCTTGTAACATAACGATGAAGTGGCTTCCTGCATGTTGTTTACACCACTTTCACTTAACTTGGAGGAGAAATCAAGTGTTTTGAAAAGTGTTTTTGAAAGCCTTTTTGTAATGAGATTTTCAAACTGCTTCGAGAATCAGTTTGGAACTCTGTAGTGAATGTTGATTGAAGGCAGACGGTTTTTACATGCAACACACTTCAGCACCTGTTTTGTGAACTTGTGTGGCCTACCGCTTTTTGGGTGAGCTGTTGTTCCTCTTAACAATAACAGAAGTTACAGTTGACCGGGGAAGGTTACACAGAGCAGAAATGTTTATTTTATACACATGTTAGTAATGGATGCAGCTGAAATAGACAACTTGTTCATTAGAAGTGGGTGTCCACATACTTTTGACCATATAGTGCAGGGGTCTGCAACCTTTTTGACTTGAAGTGCCATTCTTAATTTTTCTTGTTAATCACTTTGCTGGCAAAATGGTGCAAGTCCTGTTTTTCCATGCTATCCAGCATGATTTTAGAATGTTCCGCATCTTGAGTGCTTTGATAAAAGGAAATCTGAACTTTTGTACAAAAGGAGTTTACACGGTTAATGTGACAAATTTGCTTATTTGCTTAGTGACCTAAAAATTGTGTTGAATCTTAAATGTTTCATACTCATTTTGCCTAGATTTAAAAATGACAAAAAAACAGTTGCATCAACATATAGAAAAATACATTGAAGTCTTCTGAAGCGATAAAATCACTTTAAATAATTCAAATGTTCTTTTTGGGTAAACTATTCCTTTAACAACATCATTCATCTACAGCAACAACCAATTCATTGAGTTGTAACGGCAAGATTTAGGAAAGAGCTGCAACGGTATGAGATTTTCACGGTACGATAACCGTCTCAGAAAATATCACGGTTCCACGGTATCACGGTATATGGTATTACACAATTATTATTATCAGTTACCGTGACCCTTAAAGGAGCTGAACAAACACTTTATTATAATTGAAACTTGAAACCATTTTTTTAATTGAAGTATGTGTAAAAAAAAAGTCTCTCTTTTGAAAATAAATAAGAAAGATAATAGAATTATAATAATAAACTGAATTATAAACATGATAAAAAAATAGCATTTAACTATAACATGTTATATAAAGCATGTTAGTTTACATGTTAGCATAGCATGTTAAATTAACTACTAAATGAAAAATAACATCAGCTGTGTGAGCTTTTAAAGTAATGTCCTATGATTATTAACAGTTAACATATACTGTAGGTGTGCGACAGCACAGCCAGACTGCTCCTATCTGTACCTTTAACTCAGTGGTTCTCAGTTTTTGCTTCGGGACCCAGATTTTACATTGGAAATCAAGTGGCGACACACCATAGTAAAAACGTAACCTGTATTTATTGTGTCCTGGGTCGCATTTCCTTTTATGTTGCATAGTTTTGTTCATGGTTTTCAAGTACAAGGACATGCATCAGGTGACATTATTTTTGTTCTTGACGTAAACAACAAAATCTACAGGAAGTTTTCTCTCCCCCCTTTTACAAATTGAAGAGCATATTTACTTATATGAGCCCATTATTATCCCATTTGTTTCCTAATTTCAAACAGAACATGCATATTACACAGGAGGAAATGCTCCTCATTACCATGGTTAGGTCAGTGTACATAGTCTTGAATAATAGTAATAATCATAATAAATTATAGTATTTATGAAAAAATAAGTACTAGCTGAAACACATCTTGAAACTTTAACTACAACTGCCACTGTTGATATAAAATGAGGTCTAATAGATTCTACCTTTAGATTATTTCATATAACTATAACATTTTGTCAAAATATAACAGGTACTTTTACTCATGTAAAATCGTGAAAGGTGATTTTGTAAAGGTGATGATGCATAATGAACAAAAAATGTGCACATAGCACCGTGTTGCTCATTGCATGTAGTTTTCCTCCTCAGTGCTGTTTGTCACGTCGGGTCTGCCTACTGTTTGAGAGGTTTGACTTTACTTCCTTCGTAACGCTTTAAACTAGAAAAGTCTCACTAGAAATGAAATCAGTTTTGAGGTCTGCGCTCCACAATATCGAGGGAAGCCCGGTTGTTGCACCCGCGCACCAGAGAGCAGAGCAAATCATGATCGCGAGCTGGTTCCGTTACACTCGTGCGAAAGTGCAGATGAGAAGCCTTTAGCTGATTGCGAGATTATCATTAAATCTGCCTCAGCAGTCCTAAATAGGCTATCACTTGGGTGGCCGCCGAAATATCTTCAATGAGAGAACCATGTCATTGTTCTTTCCCTGCTGTCTGCGACCCAGTCCGAATTGACCTGCAACCCACCAGTTGAGAAACACTGCTTTAACACACACACACACACACTCACTTATGTCAGACCCCCTCGCCTTACATCTCTCTGACGTTTTCTCCGCTGCATGTGTGTGTGCGTGGGGCAAGTTGACGAGTCTGACAGGCAGACGAGGAGGAAAGGAGATGCGCAGGTGAGATTCTCTGTCTGGTTGCATTATTTTTTTCTCAATACTGTAGATAAGCAAATGTACATGGTATGTATGATAACCTTAAATATTATACCCTGGTATTCTGTGAAACCGGTATACCGCTGCAACCCTAGGAAAGAGAAGCCGTTGTTGTCCATGCATGGCAGGCAAAAACACAAAGAAAAATCGAATTACAATATTAAAGTAGTGTTTTATCTAGTCAAATATTTAAAGCTGAACGAGTACTCGATTAATTGATTACTCGTGCACATCCTTAGTTTTAGTTTAAGAGTCACCCTCATTGTGGTGTAATTTTCGTGTATCCTGGGTTGAAAATCTCAAACATGGATTGGATCTAAAAGCAAAAAGCAACAAACTGCGCAGCGCGCTTGACAAAAAGCAGACACGTTTGGAAGCACTGTCTGAATTGATCTGTGCCTCTGTATTATCGTCTCGTGATGCGCAACGGTTTGTACACACTTTGCTCGTCTGCTGCTTAGCGCAGTCTTGTTAGTGTTATAAGCACTGATAGTGTTTAACTTCCCATTCAGTTCATAACCACATAAAACTTGATGCATGACTAAAAGGAAGGATTACATCAAGAAGTAGATTGGCATGCAGGTGCGAGGGACTTCATATAAATAAAATACTAGTTCTTCTCTCACTCTCACTGCTGCTTGCATGCCAATGATTACCCCTCTATGTATCAATGATGGCTTGCTGACCCCTGATATAGTCAGTGGTTGATTTGTAAAAAAAATTCAAGGGAGATAGTGTGGTCAAGCAAACATTCTTTTATGGAGGGGGTCACGCAAAGATCACCGGCAGCCTCGCAATTGGTATTGTTTTCATTTCATGCATTTTATTGGCATACAATTCTTATTTAATCGCTATATTTTTTTTAACCATTTTCCTATTTATATGTTACAGTTACAAGGAACATCCGCATATCATGCCGTATGGACTCTTTTCACATATCTGGGTTTGGAATTCGGAAGTAAACAATAGCAGGGTAAACTTGTATAGCAGTAAATGGGAGACCACAGTAAATATAATTTTTGCTTACCTGTTTGCTCCAACAGAAAAAGAAAAAAAAATCCACTATTAGGCTACACTTCACAGCTGTCCAAAAGACATTATAAACCTCATCACAGCTGTGGTATCTCGTTTTATTTTTAAAAATTTATTCAAGGGTAATAGAATACAAAATATATTGTTATTAATTTGTGACAAAGATATCACTGCAGCTGTCATTTGGTCCACGCTATATATAAAGAATATGCTTTCTGCCTCATTCTATGAAGAAAATTTACATGAGATCTCGATGATGATGGAAAGTTTAAACACTGTACGCAGTAGATTATGTAATTTGTAATGTTTACATTCTGCATCAATGGCAAAGATTCATGGTGCTTGTGCTATACGTGGCCATAATATCCACCTATTACCCTCTGTTATTGTATTTAATGATGTATATTGTGAAAAGAATCCACGTTAAGATCATGAAAAATGTTTTCTCTCGATCGCTCGCTCACTGTCACACACACACGCGCACACACACACACACACACACACACAGACACACACACACACACACATCTTTTCTACTCCATACCAAAATAGTAATGTAAGTTTGGGCTGTTTCTATGATGGATGCTCAACTAGTGGTGTAAGAAAGGAAAGTAATTATTTTTGGGCAAAAACCTGAAAATTGTTTTAGTTAAAAACATGTATGTTTTTACTGTGCACTAGTCATAGGAATATCTTAACTTCTGTTCTCTTCTTTTTAAAGATTTCCTTGAACTTGTTTTTACAAGGGGGATGGTTTTTGCCATTTCTTTCAACACGGAGGATGGCATCCCCTCGCATCTCAACTCGAGCCTTGGATATAGTGTATGAAAATCTGTTTTAATTCAGAAATTTAAAACATGCTCATCATAGAAGAGGTGTATTTAAGTCCCTGTCAATATTTTTATATAATAAAGTAATAGATCAAGGGTCGGCAACCTTTTTGACATGGTGTGCCATTTTTTTTATTTTCCTGGCCAATGGCTGTCGCTTTAGGGGGGAGTATGCTAATCCCAAAAATAGCACAGATCAGGTGGCGCAGCTGTAAATACCTGAAGAACTGAGACATGGGAATCCCAAAATGTACCATATTTTCAAAGGATCTCAACACTCCACTCTCATATGTCACCGAACGTATTAACCTCCCTCTCAATCCACTCTGTCCAGCAGAAAGGGGATTTATTAATACATAATTTTGGGTTCGGCCATATGCTCGAGGCTACATTTAAATAAATGTCTGAATTAAACACTCTGGACACTTTTGTCCATACCACGTGCAAACGCGAGATAACAGGGTGTAACTTAACTTCTCCTGTTAGTTTGATAGAAAGCCTTTGCAATGGCAAAATAGGGGTAAGAACTTCCTGTTCAATACAAAACCAGGGAGGGGCTCTCTCAGATGGAAGCGACCAATGAGCCAAATGTCAATTGGCCTATGCAACTTTCTGAAATGTAATCTGGGACATTTACCATTCCAAATGAAGGACTTCGCTATGCTATCAAATTGCTTGAAATAAGAGAGGGGGACATCTATAGGGAGAGATTGTAGCAGGTAGATGAATTCTGGAATACAATTCATTTTAATAACATTAACCCTCCCAATCATAGATAAATGTAATGAAGCCCACCTGCCCACATCGCTCGAAAATCTTTTTATTAAAGGGTCAAAAGGAACTCTGACTAAATCACACAAATTTGCTGGGAATAAAATACCCAAATACTTAATGCCCTGTTTGGGCCACTGGAAGGCACCCAGCTGAAAAGGCGTTACTGGGCAGTACGCTGTCAGAGCCAAAGCTTCATATTTAGACCAATTATCTCTGTATCCTGAGAACTTAGAAAAGGAATTAATAATTCTGTGGAGGCAAGGCATAGATCTAGTGGGGTCGGAGATGAATAATAAAAAATAATCTGTGTAAAGCAAAAGCTTATGCGCCACACCTCCCGCCATCACCCCTGGAAAATCATCCTCCTTTCTTATCGAGGCTGCTAATGGTTCCAGAACAATAATGGGGAAAGAGGGCAACCCTGCCAGGTGCCCCTATCCAGAGTAAAATAATCTGAAATTAATCCATTTGTTTGTACCGCTGCTAGCGGGTGTCTATAAAGTAAATTAATCCATCCAATTAAAGTATTCCCGAACCTGTAAATTTCCAAAATCTTAAAAAGATAATCCCATTCTACCATATCAAACACCTTTTCGGTGTCAAGTGAGATGACAGCGACCGGAGTCTGATCATTCGCTACTGACCACATGATATTGATGAAACGCCTAATGTTATCAGAAGAGCTGCGGCCCTGAATAAACCCCATCTAATCTATATGTATGTATAAGAGATGTCATAACTTTACTTAATCGGTTAGCCGAAATGTTTGACAATATTTTAACGTCTAGCTGGATCAGGGAAATTGGACGGTAACTCTTGCACTCGCTTGGATTTTTGTCCTTTTTAAGAATCGGACTGATCTGTGCTTGTGTCGTGGTCATTTTGCTCAGCTGACAGTTTAGGAAGTTCTAATGGTTCCACAAAGTTTCTAATATCCTCTCCAGTAGACGAAGATGTGGAATTATAGAGATCAAGATAGAATTCTTTGAAGGCATTATTAATATCAATGGCTGAGATAAATATTTCACCACCAGCAGATTTCACTGAGGGAATGGTAGAAAGATACTCTCTCTATTTTATATATCTAGCCAGAAGCTTTCCTGCCTTGTCCCCTGACTCAAAGTATGACTGTCTAGCCCTGAATAGCCAAAACTCCACTTTCCTCGACAAAATAGTATTATATCTATATTTCAATCGGGACAATTCTCTGAGTCCATCAGATGACATTCGGCGCTTCAGTTCTGCATCGGCACTTTTAATATTCCCTTTCAACTCCACGAGTTCTCGTGCTTTGGACTTTTTGATGAATGAGGCATACTGTATGACCCGACCCCTAAGAACTGCCTTAAGTGCCTCCCAAGCCACGCCCACAGAGGATATTGAGGACCAGTTGGTCTCCATATACACTTTGATTTCAGCCTTTAACATTTGTTGGAATTCAGGATTTTGCAAAAGGTATACATTAAAGAGCCAACTATATGATTTCATTTTCTCTGTATGTGGCAACACCTCTAAACACACCAGGGTGTGATCTGAGACTAAAATGTTTCCAATTGAGCAATCAACGACAGATGAAATGAGGGACTTAGATATATAAAAAAGAATCTATTCTAGAGAAAATCCTATGGACTGATGGAAAAAAAATTTATAGTCCCTACCAGATGGGTTCAAAAGCCTCCAAATATCTGTAAGACCAAGATTTTTACACATCCTGTGAAGCGTCAATGTTGCTCAAGGGGGCTTGCACACTTTTGCTTCACTATGATCAAGTACTGAGTCCATCAAAAGATTAAAGTCTCCTCCCAATATTATATCACGAGGGGTGCCAGCGGCTTGCAACATCCCTTCAAGATCTATAAAAAAAGCCCTGATCATCGACGTTAGGTGCATAAAAATGATCCAAAATAAGACTTTGTCCCTGAATTTCAGCTAAAACAATATTCCTAATTTATCTTTACTCTGTTTGAGAGTAAAGTCTGTTACTCTATTTGAATTTTGTAGATGTTTACTTATCAGTGTAATGACTCCCTCGCTCTTACTTGAGCCAGCACTATAAAAAAATATGCCCACCCCATATTTTTCCACATTTTTCAGCTTCCTGTGGAGAAAGGTGCGTTTCTTGAAGAAACACTATATCATATTTCTTACGCTTAAGAAGAGAAATCCTTCCTTCTTTTTATGGGGTGCCCCAACCCATTCACATTCCACGTGGAGAGAGAAAATCCACTCATATTAACATTTCCATTTTGACATATAAGAAAAAATAGATTGTGTGTCAAAGACAAGATTATAAAGACCACATTCCAACATTAGTGTAACAATCAAACCCAGATCATCCCTTAGAACAAAAAAAACGACAGAACAAAGAAAAACGTGCGCATTAACCCTGTGCATGACAGCGCCAACTGGTGTCCATCCCTCCAAGCTCAAACAGTCCATGTATGCCTACGAGAGCCCCCACGACAAACTTGCCATCGGATTGCTCAAGTCCGGTGCTTCTATACAAATTTTTTGAGACAGAATTACACAGCAAAAGATCAATAAAACAAACTCCAGCCAATAGGCAGAATAAACACAAAGAGCATGTAGATTCATCCATAAAACTGTCCTCAACGTGTATTACTCTACAAAATAAACTCCAGCCTCTAGGCGGAACCAGCACAAAAAGAATGCGCAGATTCTTCAAACAGTCAAACGAATGTTCAGTGAGCCGGTCCACTCGGCTGCAACATGAGTACAAGCAAATTACTTACTCCAATGACTTTGCAAGAAATACTCCACAAAATGAATAGCCAATAGGCGGCACCAGCACAAAATTTTGTTTTTGCAGGTTCCTCAAACTGTCAAGTGGATGTTCAGAGAGCAGGCCCACTCGGCTGCTTTAAAATAAATTATTAACGTAAGTGGAGGCCAGTGTAAAGACCTGAGGACTGGAGTAATATGCGCAGATTTTTTTTGGTTCGGGTGAGAATCCTGTCAGCGGCATTCTGAATGAGCTGCAGGTATCTAATGGTCTTTTTGGAAAGGCCGATTAGGAGTCCATTGCAGTAGTCTACCCTACTTGTGATGAATGCATGAACAAGTCTCTCTAAGTCTCGACTGGATAAAAAACATCTAATTCTGGCTATATTTTTTAGATGATAGAAGGCTGATTTAGTTATTACTTTAATGTGACTACTGAAACTAAGGTCTGACTCCAAAATGACACAAAGATTTCTTACTTGATTTTTTTGTCTTTAGGCCCTTGGAGTCAAAAGTATGTATTCACCTTTGGAATTTCACCAAAGAATTGTTGCAAAATACAATGACCTCTGTCTTGTCATTGTTTAACTGAAGGAAGTTTTAGCACATCCAACTGTTCATTTCATCAATGCACTGGTGCAGAGAGTCTATTTTAAGTTGTCTAAATCATCCTTTTAGTGGTGGGTCTACTGTTTTAGGGAAATGAATGTGTTATTTTACATCATGTCCCTTTCTGGTTTCCTTGAATGTATCATGCTGAAGTTACAGGGTTTACCGGCTTTGTACAGACATGGCATGAGCCTAGAGTAGGAATGGGCATTTCGAGTAATTTTGCAAATCAAGTACTCTAACACACAAAAAGTGAAGTTCAACCTTCAATCTTTGAACCTGTTATTCTTTAGGAGTCTAAATTGCAAGTTTCATCACGATACAATCTTATATTGATTCTCTAAGCCAGCGATCCTATATTTGCCGAAACCTCAAAGTCTGCAGCGATTCAATTTCGATTCAGGGGCCTACGATTGATATTATGTGCTATATTTTACACAATCAATTACATTTATTATCTCCAAATGCAACCAAAATATAATTAGAATATTTGATTAAGCGCTCTGAAAAGTGCAAATCCAGTATCCACATTGGGACATCCACAACAAAATGATATAATAATATAACAGAAAAATAAATAAAATAAAAAGTAAAGTCACATACATGTGATCATAAATCATTTGATAACAAATTATTGCCTTGTGGAATGAGGTAAACCCTACAATGACAATTTGTTATCTCAACAACAGTCAAGCAAGTCTTTCAATCAAAAATATGACAGGCGAGTATGTGCTATCAAGTGTTTTTTTTTTTTTTCTTTCAAAACTTCCACAGTTGTTTTGACATATTTTGTCACAGTTTACTGTGATAAATGTTAGGAAGGGTGTTTATGTGTAGATGTAAAAAGTCTTGTAATTGATGTCGGGGCAGGGCAGGTGTTTTCTCTTTCCCTCGTCGGCGCTGTTCAGAATGTTGTGGCTGTTTAGCCATTTGATTGGTTGAATTGCTCATTAACACTTTAAAATAGAAAATTATCATGTTGAATTCAAATGTGTTGCATGCGCCACGATAACGAAGGAAGCTTGATCAATCGCACATTTGAGCCGCTTTGTGCTATCTTGAAACCGCAGCTCTGTTGACAGGTGAGCACGGATAGAGCACAGCGCAACTTCAGGCTTCAAAAGCCGCGTTTCCGCTATCGTGCCAAATGAGGGTGTGCTAGTGCGTGCAAGGGCCAGTTGCGTTTCCACTGTCACTTCCGGGGCTTCATCGTGCCTCCTCTGGGCTTTCTCGGGGCCAGTGGCTTTCTAACCCTGTCTGCGCCAATATACAATCTTTAAACTAGGCATCTGCACAAGAAATCGATTAATCGAGTACTGGTTCATCTTTAAATATTTGACTAGTAAAAAGACTACTTAAATATTGCAATTTGATTTTCCTTTGTGATTCTGCCTGCCATGGACAACAGTGAAGCTGCTTCTTTCACCCAAATCTTGCCTTTACAACTCAATGAATGTGCTGTGGATGCATGACCTTTTTTTTTTTTTTTGTTTATTTTGTTTTATTTTTGTGATTTTTCTCCCCAAATTGGAATGCCCAATTCCCAATGTGCTCTAATGCTATGTTCAGACTGCAGGCAAATCGGACTTTTTCTCAAATCAGATCTTTTCAGGCAGACTGTCCACACTATTAATTGCAAGTGATCAAATCAGATTTGCGCGTTCAGACATAACCAACCTATCTGCATGGGTTGCTTTGGTAACAACGTAGGCATACCCACGTGACGATGCTTTCAAAACAGATGCGAGAAAAATAGAGGTGCATCATCTCGCTCTCCAAATAAGTGCCCTGTCCAGTCGCGGTGCAGAACTCCTCTGTCGCACAAGAAAAACTCAGCGACGGAGGAGACTGGTAAATATTTTGATGTTCTGTGCTGCAGTCACCGATTTTTGAGGTCATCGTTGTGTGTCGCGTTAAGAGTGACGCAAAAGACCATTTGAAATCCGATTTGAGCAGCCAGAGCATCCGGACTGAGACGCATCTGAAAAAAATCAGATTTCAATCGCATTTGAAACCACCTCCCAATGTGGTTTGAATCAGATTTGGAAAAATCTGATTTCATGTGTTTTTTTGCTGTCTAGACTATCAAAAACTCAACTTGGCTTGTGTTGAACCCAGATATGTATATGTATGCATATCCTTTAAGTATATCTGCTTAGGATCAATGGATTAGAGATGACAATTTCAAAAGTTGTTTTAATGAAGAAGCACAGAAGTTTCAGAACATTTTGATGAGTAGATGTTTCACCTGTTGGCTTATGGTTTGAACGGATAAGCTCACAGGTGCATTAAACCTGTACTTTTGTTACTATTTTAAGGAGCACAGTAATAAGTGAAAGCAATTTAAAACAAGCCTAGAGATATTTTTTAGGGTCTAGTTATATGTTCTCAAAGAATATTGTGTTTGTTCTACTTTTTTATCTTTGTGGAATAACCCTGGCACATGCTCTTATTCAACGTAGATCTCTTCCCCTCCTATCACTCTCTCGTGCACACACACATAAATTAGTTAAGCCTATATCTACCATCAGTTGCTTACAAACTTGTCTGTTTGCTTTTATAGTGTCAAAGATTTTAGCCTGTTTCTGAAGTACATTAATGGTTAATTTAGATTACATAAACTGGTATTCAGTTTACGGTTTTGTTGCATATCTATATGTGCATAAACAACATTCATTATTAAATGGGGTTAAAAGGTTGAAGTGCTGTGATTGAGAAATGGGATTATTTTACCAGACGGCCTGTCTGTCATGACTACTGTTCAGCTAAATCCCAGCCAGCTGAAATATTAATGCAGCTCAATTATGTGATTACTCTGTTAGCCTCGGATGATGATGGATTCTGCTTACATTCAGGCATGTCTGTATTTGACTCATCAAATTCAGCTGCAGTGATTTGAGCCGGCAATTAGCATGAGACCTCTGTCAAAACAGCCTGCTTTTTAAAAGTACAAATGGTGCCATTGAAGAGCATGTTCTTTCACTTCTTAGTTGTTGATGTTATCCTGAAATCATTGTAAACTGCCATTTCATTCATCACATTTCACTTTTAACTTGTTGGAAGCTGTTGGTGATTGTATTTGCCATTAGAAGCTGTTCCAGCTCTCGTACATGAGAGGGAATGTGTTTAGTGGGTAATTTGCATTTTCACATTGGCAAAGGTTAAGAGATCTACACTATTGGTCCGATGTTTGTTTATTTTTTTTTTTTTTTCAATAGCTGATGAGATCTCTAGAGAGCAGGGTGGCTGATATAATGCGGATAGGCAGCACTTTATTGACATTCTTTATTATGGTTGGGATTTGTTCTAAACCCCTAACCTTAAAGTTTAAACTTTTAATGCAGCCCAAACCGCTTAACGTACAGACTCCATTCAAACTTTGTTTTGTAGATAATTTCCGCCTTAGGTCTGCTATCCATTTTGGCTTTTGTAAACTTTATAGCCTACTTTTTTTAAATTTGAGATTCAATTTTGAAAACCTCCCATTGACTTCATATAGCGTTGTTCAGCATTCATAATGTAGTCAACGGTGATGATGTCATTGTAATATTTCCATACTGAATTCCAATTGATCTTCTTTCTGGCAGCTAGTTACATACTAGGGATGTGCCAGGGTGGTCAACTAATTGTCTAGTGGTCCAACAACTGACTAGTCGATTAGTGGGGTCGACTACTAGCATTAATATTTTTAGTTGTAGTGGTTTTAATGGAAGATGCAATGCTCAAATTAATTGAGAGATGCAACTTCTTGGAAGTTGTGTATACAACCTAAACTAGTTCACCTTAAACCTAAAATGTATTTATATTTCAGTTATTATCGTAATTATTATTATTACGTTTAAATTTATAATTGTCTTTAGATCATTATTTTTATTAGTAATGTTCCACCTGTTGAAGATTGATATTTGCGTGATGGCAAACTGAAGGGTGGTTATATAAGATTTTTTTTTAATCACTTTGTTATTTTAATTGCTTTTTCGTTTGAAGTGCAATTTGAATTTAGAAATATCAATAAAGCAAGAATATTCACCGATCCCTTGGCCGAAGGATTCACGATATAATCTGATATTACAATATTTATTACTGAATTGTGTTTGGTCTATTCTTAATAGCCACCTATACACTGCATAGTGACTATGTGTTGATTGTTGTTCAGTGTTTCCCACAGGACTTTGTAAGACTGTGGTGGGTTGACCTCAGACCCCCTAGGGGGGGTTGGGGGGCATGCTCCCCCGTAAGAAAATTTTTTACATTTTGAAGTTAAATGCATCAATCTGGTACACTTTGAGAGCAAAATTAAGAGGCTAGATCTTTGGAGAACTTTGTACTCTTGTAAAGAATTAACAGCAGGGGTGCTCATAGTTCTATGGAATGAGATCTATTTTTCATCATGTTATTGCAGCAAGATCTACCACGTACAATATAAATTATACATTATCACAATACCAAAATTCCAGTAGTCCATAGTGAAATTTGATGATTCTCAATACCAGCTTCAAAACTTGCTGGTATTGAGACCATGATACTTCAGCCGTATCATGGCTGACCCTGCACACTGACCCCAGCTTAGCTGGGATATGTGAAGAAAAAAAAAGAATTTCACTGTATATGTGCAAATGTATAATGTGTGATAAATAAATAAAATTATAATTATAAAAAAAAAAAAACTACAACAAACAATAAAACTAACTAATATGTTAATTATGGAAGAATGGTTTCAAGTTCTTAAGTAATTATTCTAGACTAGTAAACAGTCAGTAATAAAATAACAATAATAAAACAGCAATGAATAGAAATAGATTAAAAACAGTAGAACCAAAATTACAAATTAAGAAAATTCTGTGCTTTTTTAACAACTTTAGAAGTTTTTAACAGCAGTATCAAGTATTCAAGGAAACATTCAGAATGATATTCAACAAAACTACTACTGGTTTTTACTGTATGATTATAATACATTAATACTTTTTAAAGCTACTAAAATTATTCAATCAAGAGCAGTGAGTGTTGTCTTGTTTTCTTGTTGACACACTAGACAGCAGCAGGTCTATTAGCTTACATTTATACTTAAAAGTCAGATATTTTAATACAAATCTGCTTTTTTCTCCACTGTTTACATTCACTTTAGACATCACTCTCTGTGTTTACATGAATACCTCACCAAGACGGCATTTTGAAATGTATTTGACCGATCAGGTGCGCATTAGTGCGAACACTTTCAGAACACACACGCATGATCAAGACACACATACGCTGCCTGTCAATCAAACAGAGCGTAGCTGTTATTAGATCACTAGCCAATTATAAAATTATGTGCTCTTGATTACTTTCAACAGCAGAATAAGAATATGAACTTTCTAATAAGTGACACAGGCCTAGGCTATCACAAATATAGCTGATTATTTACTTTTTTTATTGACGTTTTAATCAGTCTGCTTGTCCGGTCGGTCAAGTAAAGTTCTCTTTCACTTGCCCCTTCAAAAATCCACTTGTCCTGGACAAGTGGACAAGCGTTAATATGGAGCCCTGGGTTGTATAGATGTGAATGGTGATGACACGGCAAAAAAGTCACACCCACAAAGCATTGTAAATGAGACGGAGTTTAATGCAGTTCACAAATGGTCAAAACACAAAATCGACTAGAGCATACATTTGAGCGATCAAAGAAATGAAGCAAAAGTGGTTAGCGGTGTTGAACTTGCTCTCCAGGGGCCGGTTACACCAGCTATACGTAAGTTACAACTTAGGCTAGCTGTGGCGTAAATGGGCACTAAGTCACAATTTACGCACTACTAAATATTTGAGTGTTGCACCATTAAACTTAAGTAGGATGTAACCCTACATATAAACTAAATATTTAAGGAAGCCTCCGACCAGGAGTAACGGATGGAATTAAAAAGCAGACTGACATCAATGAGCTCATGTTTTGATTGACAGCCTTCAGTACTTTTGACATACAGTATGATGTTGACATTTACACTCGTTTACATTTACGGGAGAAAACATTATGTAAAAAACATACTTCTTCAGCATGAAACCGCCTAACGGTGCACTTTCCTGTGTACGCCACCCGGTGTCAAGTTTCAACATATACAAAATGTATAAGATATTAAAATTAATAAATGTCTATTTTTCCAGCCTGTTGTATTAGTATTTATTTATTTATCGCCCCTTATTCATTTTAGATACAGTTATTAAATATTGTTATTTACATTGGTGAAATATACCATTAATGAAATCTTGTTTTATTACGTATCGTATTTTAATGAGGATATAATTTATTACAGCTGACAGTTACGTGAACAAACAAGGTTTGATCAAACGTAACAAGATCAAACTGAAATGCACGGCTTTTTAACATTTCTGTGTCAAATTTGAAGGCTGTTTATTGGATCAATACATGTAAACGTCATATTATGCGACTACACATCACTTTACGGAGACTTAAGAGTCTTACCTTAGGAACAGGTGGTGCAGCCAAATTAAGCACTGACTTAGTTACAAACTAACTAGTAGTTACTAAGCCCTTAGTGTGAACTTTACGTCCTAACTTACGTGAGACCTTAGGCACAGTTGGTGCAACCCGACCCAGGTGCTGAAAATAGTTACATTGTCAGAGCCGCTGGTAATAATGTTAACTAATGTTAGATTAACGCTAATTATCAATGATAACTTCTGTAGTAACGCTAAAATTGTGTTGTGACTAGTGGATAACTGCAGTGGATAATGTAATGTTAGTTAACATGTACTTACCTCAAACGATGTTGTGTCTTCAAAATGCCTTGGTAGTCTCGGATGCAGTAAGGTGGTTCCAATGCGCATGTGTGTGTGAGCATGCGCGCTGACTGACTGGGAGTGAGAAACACAACATTAGAGATCTTTTATGTTATTATGAGAAGTTCAAAAATATTTTTGGTTCATTATGAAACCGTGGCGGGACAAATTAGACTGTGGTGGGTAATATGGTCTGTGCACACATTACTTTTATACTTTATCAGCATTCTTGTCTAAGCATTTTTTTTTTCATGATTTGTACACCTTAAAGAAATGTTCTAGGTTCAATACAAGCTCAATCAACTGTATTTGTGGGATAATGTTGATTACCACAAAAATAGTTTCAACTCGTCCCTCGTTCATTTAATAAAAAAATAAAAAAGACTTAAAATGAATGAGAATGGTGCCAGTCCATAAATGTTCAAATGCACACCATTTAAAAAGTATAGCCATTAGACATAAACATTATATGTTGTAACACATTAAGGACGGGCAAGGAGGAGGTGGGAACCGGATGAACCATCAAAGTAATTTTAATGAAAACTTAAACAATTGACACAAATATAAACACACACATGGCAGCTGCGTGCTGAATAGCCCGATTGGGGGCCGGGCCGTGAGTGTGCACGCCCTCCTCCTCGTCACACTCCTCCCTCCTTTGCCTCAGGCCGGGGAACCCCCGGCATGACGTACATACCCCCCTCCTTTCCGGCCGTGCCTGACTGCAGGCTTTCCCCACCTTCCTCGAGACCTGGGAGGGAGACGAGGAGGAGGAAAGGGGAGAGGGAAAGAACGAGGCAGAGAGACAGTGAGAGAGAGAAAGGAGAGAAAGAAAAAATTGCTCGCTGGTTCCCAGACACGCCATCGCCTGGTCCTCTACCACTCCTCCACCCTCTGGTGGACGACAGCCACTCCTCCCTGGGCAGACGGCAGCGAGTCCTCCGCCCCCTGGTGGATGGAACGCCCCTCCCCGTTCTGGCAGCCGGTAGCGAGCCCCTCCGCCCCTCATGGATGGCAGCCGTTCCTTCGCGCCCAGGCAGACGGCAGCGACTCCTCCGTCCCCTGGCGGACAGCCGTGGCTGCTGCTTTGGGTGGACAGCAGTGGCGAGGACTCCACGACAGCACATCCCTCCTCCTTCCCGGGTTTTGGCACCAATGTACACAAAAAGGATGTGCAAGGAGGAGGCAGGAACCGGACGAACCATCAAAGTAATATTTTATGAAAACTTAAAAAGACATAAACATAAAACACACACACGGCAGCTGTGTTATGGCTCTGTCTCTCCCGAACTGCCGCATCCGGCTCGTCTTTATCCCTCTCCTCGGCTGATTAGCCCTCCTTCTCGTCACATATGTGTTACAATGATCTTAGTGTGATAATATCAGGGCTTTAACAGGCGTTTACCAGATTACAGGGTTTATGGCTTAATGTCGTCATGACAGTGAAGTTGTAATATTGCATATAACTTTAGACAAATAAGGTTAGTAAGAGATTTTATCATGTTAACAAATCATATTAACACGTATAATGTTTACATCTTCTGGCTATACTTTCGGAATACATTTTGTGGCTATATTTTAGCATTTATGGACTGGCTGGAATTATTATTATTTATTTTTTTTAATGAGTGACGTGTCCAAATAATTTTTTGTGTTAATCAACATTATGCCACAAATGCTTGACCTTAACTTGTATTGAACCTGGAACATTGCTTTAACATTTGCCTATGTTTCTACGAGTCCAGCCATCTTGAAACTAATGTTGCATTCCTGTAGCTCAGATGGTAGAGCCTGGTCCTGGCATGGACATGGTCATGGGTTTGACAACCAGGGAACACATACTGAAAAAGCATGAATGCACTCAAAGTCACTTTTGATAAAAGCATCTGCCAAATGCATAAATAATGTTTTGACAGATAGGTGTCCCGGTTTTGAGGTCCTGCAAAGACGCAGAGCATTACCGTATCTGACCTGGTAGGATATTTGAATTCAATAGGTAGATTTATTCACATGTGAGGTCTTGATGCATTGCATTTATTGAAAATGGGCATTATTGACAAGACTGTTGGTAAATCTTAGGACCAACACATGGATGAGCGACCACTTTTATTAATTGGTTGAGTCATTGTAATTTTTGTAATATCAGAATGGCAAAAATCAGTCAATTTATGGGCCTGACTGATATATTTTTAGTCTGTTACTAATCAGCACATTCTCTTTCGTCTCTTGTCCTCCAGAAAGGTGGGCGTCCAGGGCTCTCTGACTGGTGCTGTAAGTGGTGCTGGCTGCCAAGGTCATGAAGATCCGCTGGTCGAGGAAGGCGGCTTTCCTGGCTAAGGTCTGCTTCCTCCTCTGTCTACTGTGGCTCTTCTACCTCCTTATAGTCCGTTCTGTGCCGTCCTCTTTGACTGATAATGAAGGTAAACGCAACATCCTGGTCCGAGACGTTACTACCCTCACAGAGGGGGACTCTGACAGCCTCCTCCGGCCCATTTATGAGAAACTTCCACCAGACCCCAATGCTCCTGGTGAATATGGCAGAGCCACTCGACTGACCCTCAGCACTGAGGAGAAGAAAGAGGAGGAGTCTGGTATTGAGCGCTATGCCATTAACATCTTCATCAGTGACAAGATCTCCCTCCATCGCCACATCCAGGACAACAGGATGCATGAGTATGTCCCAGCCTCTACAACATTAAAGGGATAGTTCACCCAAAAATTAAAAAAATTCTTCATCAACTCATTTACCCTCATTTTGCTCCAAACCTGCATGATTTCTTTCTTCCGTGTAAGACAAAAGCAAATGTTAGGCTAAAAGTTACCCAACCTCGTTTTCCATTCACTTTCATTGCATGAGAAAAAGATGCAATGAAAGTGAACGTTGACCGAGGGTAATTCTGCCTAAAAAAAATGTTTTGTGTCTGCAGAAAATGGTCATACAGGTTGAGTGATTGAGGACATCATTTTTTAGGTGAACTATCCATGTAATTATAAATAAATACAAATAAACAGGAAAAGTGCTTGTTTTCGCTTTCTAGGGAATCAAAAACATGATCCACATCTCAAACTCTTTCAACACTCCAGTGATTCCCCAAGTGATTTACATACTTTTGTCCACCTCACCTGTTCACAGCTGTGCTCTGGGGAAATGAACCCATTGACTAGAGTCAAGCAACATGATTGAAAACAAAAAAACAAAACAATAGAAAGCGGGTGTGGGAGGTTTTTTTCAGAACAGCAATGCTTTTGTATGCGAGTAAATGTTTCATGGTCTCTGTCACACAATAATGAGGATGATTCTAGCTGGTTTTCTGAGATGAGTCACAGTGAAGTGTCCCCCTGGAAGACTAGAAGTGAGACAAATTGGATGCGTTTTTTCACCCCAGCAGTCTTCATACTGCGCTTCAGTTGCCACATCACAGGCTCTTCTGGAGATCACACACTGTAGCTAGCTGATGATTTTTTGGCATCAGCAGGGATTTTTATCTGTTGATGTGAAGTTCTTTTGCTCGCTTTTTGAAATAACTCTCAGACAAGTTAGTTCTTGTCAAAGAGTTAAGCATTACTGCCAGCAACTTTATGCTGTGGGGTTTTCCTTGGCATCTCTCTTTGTTGGGATAATTATTAAGAATTAGCCCAAATTTGTTTGCTTTCAGTAAATTTAGTGTCTCTACATATTTGTGGTGAGTTTTGACTCGACTTTTCAACCTTCATATTCTTAAAAGGATTGTTCACCCAAAAATGTAAATTCTCCATCATTTACTCACCCTCATGCCATCCCAGATGTGTATGACTTTCATTCTTCTGCATGAATATCTCAGCTATATGATAAGTGTGGGTGAGAAATAGATCAATATTTAAGTCCTTTTTTACTATCAATCTCAACTTTCACTGTCACTTCCATATTCTTCTTCTTTTGCTTTTCTCGATTCGCATTCTTCGTGCATATCGCTACCTACTGGGCAGAGAGGAGAATTTATAGTAAAAAAAGGACTTAAATATTGATCCGTTTCTCACCAACACCTATCATATGTCTTCTGAAGACATGGATTTAACCACTGAAGTCGTATGGATTACTTTTATGCTGCCTTTATATGCTTTTTGTGGTTTCAAATGTTGGTACCCATTCGCTTGCATTGTGAGGACCTACAGAGCTGAAATATTCATCTAAAAATCTTCGTTTGTGTTCAGCAGACTAAATAAATTAATACACATCTGGGATGGCATGAGGTTGAGTAAATGATGAGAGAATTTTCATTTTTTTGGTGAACTATCCCTTTAACATCTGCTCTTTTGGTTCTCAACTGGTGGGTCATGACCCAAAATTGGGTTGTAGGTCTGTTCTGATATGGAAAAAACAATGGTAAATGCAAATATTGAAATGCAATTGTGCAAAGTTAGGATAGCAAAATAAATAGGCTAATCAACTTTTAAAAAGAAATAATGCAATCCCATATACTCTGTTGACATCAAAGGTTGTGCATCCAATCAAACTCTTCTGTATTTTGGTGCAAATTCATCTGTCACTTGATAAAACCTGGCCAAATTAGGCAGATGCCAACTTAGACAGGTTACATGACATACCTTCATCCTTAAATGACCAAAACAATGCAAGGTAAAAGAAAATATGACCCAGATTGCATTAAATGCATGTAGACATGGTTTATTCCAACCACATTGTCTTCTGAGCAGTGAATTATTGACTGCCAAGAGCAGGAAACCATTGAAATTCATGTGACATTTAGAAGCTATAAAGACAAATGAGTGGAGATTTTACATTGTGATATTAATGAGTTCTTATTAATAAATTAATATGTTAATAAATTTTAGCATACTAAGGACTTTTTTTTGTTTACTTTTGTATGATAAACAATTATGGTACTGTGTTGTCACCACTTGATCCGTGTCTTAAAACAAAACCAGCTGCGAAGCACCGCTCTATCCTTCTTAAATGGTCCAAGCTGTTCCTCAGAATGCTGCAAAAATTTCTCTGGCATGTCTCCATCCCCTCCTTCTACTGTGTTTACTCTGAATCTGTTTATGAACCAGAAATGGTCCCTTGCAGATTTCGAATTTGAGGAATGAAAGTTGTAGTTGAAGAAAAGTATGCAGAAAAATCTGCCTTGTTTTAAGAATTGAAAGTTGAAGTTGATTGATGGGCTTGTTTTGACTCCACACGCACTTTAAAAAAAAAGTCAGATTCCTTCACACTGTAATTGAGGCATAGCATTGCAGCTTGTGAAACATAGAAATTAAGTAGGCAGTCAGAAGACTTTAGGGTGTTGAGAGTGTCGGTTTAACAGGGCTGTTAGATGCCGCTGTATTTTAAATGTTAACCTTTACCCTCTAATATGCACTGGCTCACTCACAGGAAAACTATTTCTCTAAACCACATGTTGAACAATAACTTGCATAACTGTCTAATTCTATCTCTTTTTGTAATGGCAGATGCAAAGCAAAGAAGTACAATATTCATCGACTGCCCACTACATCTGTGATCATAGCATTTTACAATGAGGCCTGGTCCACTTTACTCAGAACCATTCATAGTGTGTTGGAAACCACACCAGCCGTCCTACTAAAGGAGATCATACTTGTGGATGACTTCAGCGACAGAGGTAAGATGATAAGTTCTGATGCTGGATTTGTGTAGGAAGTTAATTTTTTCAGTTTTTTGTTTTAGTAATGGTCAACTATTCGTTTTAGTCTTTTGACAAAAAGATCCTTAAAATTTGTCTATATTTCGTCATTACATATTCATACATTTTAGTCAACAAAAACAGTATATTTTAGCTGATTATGATGTGCAAAATGGACAAAAATTTAAAAAGTCAAACTGTAACAGACCAAATTTTAATTAAATATTCAAACATTAAATTTTATTTTTCTTATAAACATTTTATAAATTCAAAATGTTTCAAACATATAAATATACACACTGTCCTTGTGAGAAAAAACAAAAAACAAACAAAAAAAAAAAACAGCTCCTGAAATAATAATGAATAGACTGAAGTATTAGCTACTCTTTATAAGTTAGCCTACTGTATTCTGAATTCTTCGTGATTTTGAGACGTAATAATTTAGACGTAAAAGGATATTGTATTGCATCTAGTGTGTTTCTTACGGGAACAGCATATTCACCATGCAAGGTACTCAATGTAAATTACGCATGTTTTCGTCAACAGTTTTTGCAGTATGCTTTAATATAATCTTTCAATTATTGTCTTCATGTGCCTTTTTCGTCTTGTCTTCTTTATCGTTGATGAAATAAAAAAAAAAATCATCAACAAACGTTTTCGTCAGTGATTCCGTTGACGAGATTAACACTGTGTGAAGAATGGGAATCGTAAGGACTTTAATGATTCTGGTCCTATATTCTGATTGCTCTTAACAATTCCAATTCCTGAACGATTCTATTAACGATTCAGTGAACAAGTCAAGTACCTCTATAACTGATTCAGTGAGTCCTTTGACTGTTTCAAACAGATAACTCATGAGTTTGAGATTTTGTGGCTGATTTCAGAATTGCAGTACTTACACTGACACCTAGGGGTATGGATGCAGCATCATTCAAGCATAATTATTTTTTAGTTTTTGATACCATTGAAAACATCACTAATCACATTCATCCATGATTAATTTATTCCATGAGTAAAAGTGTCCAATATCAGAATCAGAATCAGCTTTATTGCCAAGTATGCTTACACATACAAGGAATTTGTCTTGGTGACAGGAGCTTCCAGTGTACAACAATACAAAAACAGCAGCAAGACATAGATAATAATAAAAAATAAAAAATAATTATACACATACGTAGTGCGATCTAATACAAATCTGTTATCTGTTATGTACAGTGCAAATACAAATCTGTTATGTACAGTGCAAATGTTGTTTTTTTTTTTTTTTTTTTCCAAGAGGAATGAAATGGCAGAAGAGGTTGGATGTATTGGATAAATATAAAAAAGACTAAACTGTGTATTGCACATAGTTATTGCTCAATGGGGCAATTTAACTGTTCATGAGATGGATAGCCTGAGGGAAAAAACTGTTCCTGTGCCTGACGGTTCTGGTGCTCAGAGCTCTGAAGCGTCGGCCAGAAGGCAACAGTTCAAAAAGGTAGTGGGCAGGGTGAGTGGGGTCCAGAGTGATTTTTCCAGCCTTTTTCCTCACTCTGGAAGTGTATAGTTCTTGAAGGGGGGCAGGGGCAACCAATAATCCTCTCAGCAGTCCAAATTGTCCTTTGTAGTCTTCTGATGTCTGATTTCGTAGCTGAACCAAACCAGACAGTTATTGAAATGCAGAGGACAGACTCAATGACCGCTGAGTAGAACTGTATCAGCAGAGCCTGTGGCAGGTTGAATTTCCTCAGCTGGCGAAGGAAGTACAACCTCTGCTGGGCCTTTTTCACAATGGAGTCAATGTGTGTCTCCCACTTCAGGTCCTGTGAGATGGTAGTGCCCAGGAACCTGAATGACTCCCTGCTGCCACAGTGCTGTTTAGAATGGTGAGGGGGTCAATTTGGGGTGTTCCTCCTAAAGTCCACAATCATCTCCACCGTTTTGAGCGTGTTCAGCTCAAGGTTGTTTTGACTGCACCAGACAGCCAGCTGTTCAACCTCAAGGCAGTTACTGAGATTTACATGTGATCTTAACATGGGAGACCTGTGAGGAGACCCTCTCCATGTAGAAAAACAAAAAAAAGAAGCTTTTATAAGGTTACTGATATGACTGGAGTCTTCATCTAATGTGATTGGTCAGGATTTCATACATAAGTTTCAAAATGACAGTTCATTTCTTTAGGAGCAAAACTTTTTTAATGAGGAAAAAATTGGGGGCCTGGGTAGCTCCAGGGTGTGCTGAGTGACTCCAGCCAGGTCTCCAAAGCAACCAAATTGGCCCGGTTGCTAGGGAGGGTAGAGTCACATGGGGTAACCTCCTCGTGGTCGCTATAATGTGGTTCACTCTCGGTGGGGCGCGTGGTGAGTTGTGCGTGGATGTCGCGGAGAATAGCGTGAAGCCTCCACACGCACTATGTCTCCGCTAGGGATTGGCATTCTGGTCATTTTGTCTACTCGAGTACTCTGACTAATTACTCGAGTACTTGTTGAGTACTCGAGGGGCGATTACATGTTCATAACTGTATATATAATAACATGTCTGACAAACATCTATGGCTGCTGCATTTTGCCTTGGTGTTCCAGTGTATCGTCTATTCATTATTATAGGCTGTTATAAAATAATATGTTACAAAATGTACAAAAGATTCAAAATATAATGCATTATATTTTATCATTATGTGAAGATTCGCTGTCCAACTCTGAAAGAATGTGCCCAACGCACGTCTGTCTGTTCTTCCTTCAGGTTACCGTAGTAATCTTAGTAAACATGCACCAGTTGTGCATTGTGTTCCATTTAACTGTGCTCTGTCTCGCCTGCTGTATATGCATTGCTTCAGCACGTTGAGTCCACTGCCACACGCGCCTGGTGTGTGTGTCCCCAAATGTTCGCTCTTGTGAGGAAAGCCACGATGCTCTGTATTGTTGTTGCTGTGATTCATGAAGCGTTCCATTCAACTCGGAGAGTCTGAATTTCCACCTTTCAACTGGGGAAAGTGAAACGGAATGACACTTTATATTGAACATCTAACTTGGAAACTTGTGCAGAAATCTTCAACTCCCATTTCATCGAGATGCAGGTGCGTGTTTCTTCACGCAGGGCAGGGAGGTTTACAGTCAGTGACAAACATTTACTTTTATTAAATAATATCCATTAACGAGTCAAAATTCTTACATGCAATGATAATAAAACGTGTTTAGCAAATGTTTTGCAGAAACAGGCATTCAAAACACAGTTAATTACACTCTCTTTTGATTATCGTAACGATAGCATTGCAGTGTTGTATCAGTTTGGTTGCTATGAGACGTTTCTGACAATCAATGTACCCCTCAAAACCACAATGTAATCAGTCTCAAAATTAAAAATAAGCTCCCTCTTTGTTTGTGTGTTTAGTTGTCAGGTAATTGTCACTGGATTTCGAATTAAGTGAAAAGTCACATCATGCGTGATCACTATTGTTCATCGTTTTCATGATCGATCATTGCTCCCGTGTCCGAGTACTCGAGTACTCGTGCCCATCCCTAGTCTCCGCACTAACGCGCTCAACAACCTACGTGATAAGATTGACGGACTGACGGTCTCAGATGCGGAGGCAACTGTGATTCGTCCTCCGCCACCCGAATTGAGGCGAGTCACTACGCCACCATGAGGACTTAGAGCGCATTGGGAATTGGGCATTCCAAATTAGGGAGAAAAAGGACAAAAAAAATTAAGGACAAAATTACTGAGTGAACCTTTAAGATGCAGTATATTTAATAATTTTACAAACTTCAGTTTTAATCTTTGTGGTTAGGTTTAGGGGTAAGGATAGGTGTAGTTGTAGGGTTTCTGCAGGACTCCAGATAAACACAACAAGCACAGTGTATAAATGTGACATCCAACTGTTGCAAGACCTCAGAATTTCATCAGTTAACTTGTCGGGGTGTAACTTGTCGTGGGCGTGCTTTGTAGTAGTCTTGCAGGACGCAGACAGACCCTTCTCTTTTGATGGGTTTATTAAACATAATTCAACTCCTGAGAGTTCGCAAGTTGGACTATACTTGTCATAATGTATGTTTGTCGTTGTTTGTGATTACAGTCAATTCAGACTGTAAGCTCACAACTCAGCTAAAACATGATTTCTTTTGCATTGGTGCTGTAGATTCGATAGTAGCACAGTGCTGCAGGAAGTAGTGTCACTGTAAGAGTATTTAAGTTAATTAAAATGCACAACTTTAAGAACTCTTCTATTAGGGGCCATTCACACAGAATGCTTTTTTTTTTTTTTTTAGCTTTTTTGACTTGTGTGTCATGCAGGAGTGTAACGTTTTTTATACACCTTGTCAAGTTAAAAAGAACTTCAACTTTTAAAAACGTTTTAGCCCTCTAGAGAGTTTATTCTGGAATTCTATATTTAGGAACTTCTGACATTTTTGAGACAAAGATATTGAGCCTTATAGAACTATGTAGAGGCAAAGCAGAGTAACAAAATGTACATTTTCATTTTATGCTTGCTTGATTTTCATGATGTTGTATTTTGACAATATTTGCAATGAAGTGTACTAACATTTGCCTGTCTTTGCATATTTCAAGCATCACCAACACAGGTCTTGATATTGTGGCAGCCATAGTTAAAATCCTGGATCAACTGTTGTATTTGTTCAGATAAAAGCCCCAATAAGTGAAATAATGTCTTGTTCCTAGTAGATTTATGTATTGTCTGCGATTAGAGCTATTTTGCTGGATCCTGATAAAGAGGTTCTTGTCAAAACAACCATTCACATTATCTTTGCATGAACTGCAGGCTATCTGAAGTCACAGCTGGAGCAGTATGTAAGTAATCTGGAGCGCGTTCGTCTCATTCGCACCAAGAAAAGAGAAGGTCTGGTACGGGCACGGCTCATTGGCGCCACCTACGCTACAGGACACGTGCTCACCTTTCTTGACTGCCACTGTGAATGTGTGCCTGGTTGGATTGAGCCACTGCTGGAAAGGTGTGAACGTCTATCTGCCACTGAGATTAATTTAATAAAATTATAGTCTAATGTGTGCAGTAATTATCTTATTTATGAATTTAAAGACCCCATGAAATCAAAATGGGAGTTTTTGGGACATTTAGGCCAGATCTGAAGATTTGAAGCCATCTCTGTTTTAGTGTACTGCTTAAAGATGACAAAACGAACCTTTAGTATATATACACAAAACATTTCAGGAAAGCAAAGCAAAAATATTGATGACTCATGTTGCACTACACAAATTTTTGTCCAATCAGATGCTCTATGGAATGAGAATGTCCCTCCCACTAATACCACCTGCAACTGACTAGCAAGAAGCGAATCATGGTTCACGATTAAAAAAGAGCCCTTCAGTAAGTCCCACACAAACTTCCTGTTTCAACAGGAAATACAGTATGTCAGCACAGGACAGAAAACTGCTCATCGAGCAATTTCATGGGGTCTTTTAACCCAGAGAAGCATTCCTATAATTCACAGCAATATATTTATAATGTTTATTATAGAGGTCGACCGATAGTGGATTTTGCCGATACCTATAAATAAGGTGATGGAAAAGGCTGATAACCGATTAATCATAGAATGTTACAACATTATCTTAGTCGGCACAGGCATAGAGGCCAGAGTCCAAAATGAATTAAATCCCAGATGTAGTTTTTTCAACCAAAATCCCAATAATAATCAGAAAAAAAAATTTGGTGCATGAGACTTTAACACTAAACAAGCCTGAAACACATTATTATTATTCACAATATATGAAGTTGGAGATACTATGTATTTTTCTTTGCATGCCCTCGCTTCAGTTTAAAAAAAGGTAATTATCTGAGGAACACAGAGAAATAAATAAAAAAAAAATACTGGCAACTATCGGCATCGATTTGTGCCAATAACTGATAGCTCCAAAAAAGCAACTATCAGCACTGATTAATCAGTAAAACCGATATATCGGTCTGCCTCTAGTTTATTATGACATTGATATTCACTGCTAACTTTGTCTTTTCATTCAGAATTGCTGAGAATGAGACCACCATCATATGTCCAGTGATTGACACCATTGACTGGAACACATTTGAGTTCTACATGCAGACTGCTGAGCCCTTGGTGGGTGGCTTTGACTGGAGGCTGACATTCCAGTGGCATGCTGTGCCTGAAATCGATCGCAAGATACGGAAATCCCGAATTGACCCCATTAGGTTGGTTTCTGGTCACGTTTTCCAAATATAGCTCTATTTGAAGTGTGTAACTTCTACGACACTAGCAGCAACAAACAGAATTGATAAAATAATGAGTGTTTTCAATCAGGTTTCCCAAACACTTCAACCGCCCTGCCCCAAACGCATCCCACTGGTTGAGCTAGAAATGTTTGTGTTTACAAGTCAGCCTATGAGTGGCTTACTTATAGTTGTCTCTGCACATTACATTTGGATATGAGAGAGTATTACACACTTCATCTTTTTACAAACTGATTAGAAATGCTTAAAGGGATAATTCATCCAAAAATGAAAATTCTACCATTATTTACTACCATTTATTTACAATATGGACCACTGTTAGCATGCTTTTAGGGTGCTTTTTGCCCTTTTTGGAGCTTGACAGCTCCTGTTCACCATCCACTTTCATTGTATGAAAGAGCGCAGCTTGGACATTCTGCTATAATTCTTTTTTGGTATTCCACGAAAGAAAGTCAAATGGGTTTGGAATGTCATTTTAATTTTTGGGTGAACTGTCACTTAAGTAATTTGGGTCTCTCTCACTATCAGACTTTAAAACATTTATGAATGTAAAGATGGTAATTGGCTCAAGAAAATGGAACGAAAAAGGACTGCACTGGTATTGTGTTTATTCAATTCACATAGGATAGTGAAAAGATTATATTTAATGGCCAAAGCCAGGGGTAAATTAAATTTGACCAGTTCTGTGTGAGATTTCTCTGCAGACTCATCCGATGGCAGACCCAGAGGCACTGAACGGGAACTAAGAAGCACTTACCTGCTAGAAAGTTGACCGAGGGAATATCTCTGATGGATTGCCAATGCTTTGCTTCTGCTCATTTCACAGGTCTCCTACTATGGCTGGAGGCCTATTTGCCGTCAGCAAGGTCTACTTTGAGTATCTGGGCACATATGACATGGGCATGGAGGTGTGGGGAGGAGAGAATCTGGAACTTTCTTTTCGGGTAAGACACAAGCAGGTGTTCTGTATTCATGTTACCTAGGGTACTGATGATTAGCATAGGTTTTCCAATGGAGCCTGTCAGCTGGAGTTTGATAACTTGAGAGACTGAGCTCCTCTGTTTATAATTAGACCCATCTCTCATATTGGATTTCTTTTTTTCAGCCTTTACCTAGAAATTAAGATTGATGGTGTATACCATGGAGTAATCTTTTATGCATATGGAAACACAAAACAATGCTTGGTCTTCCAGGGCATTACAACGCTCATGCATAATTGATGTTGTGTGAATTGGTTCACTAAAACATGTGGGGATGTAGTTGGCGTCACGACTGATCTAAAGTTCTGTTGTAATCATATTCATAGTTCTTGGCTCATTATTTAAACATTCAAATCTTCTTATGTCATGTTTTATTTCTGAAAGGTAGTACATGCCAATGAAATCAGATAATGTAACTTTGTTCACTGAAAATTAGGGCAGAAAATCGAATAAAACAAATTAATCACGCCGTTTTCTGTTGTTAATCACAGTTAACATTAAAACAAACATTACAATTATAAATATATTTACTTCATACTTAGATCTCACAAGAAATTGGGTTTATCATCATTTATTTTAATTATTTTAATATGTACATGGTTAAAACATTATGGTTTTTGCGGATAGAGTTAATTATACTTAATTATTTTTACAGGTATAAATCTTTAATAAAAGTATATGTATACATGCCATAAAATCAGTGGACATGCTGTAATTAAAAGTCAGGCAAAATCTTTTTTAATAATTGGATCAGATTCAGTTCATATCAAGCTTTATTGGCAAAAGAAACTTAAGTACATTTCCAATGCATTATTAGACACTATACATACAGATATAAATCGAACTGAAAGTTTAAAATCTCAAAACCATTTTCTCTGGCTGGAGTTGTCATGCCGTTTTTTGACTACTTAGTTTTGCTATGGATAGGGGTAGGTGTGGCCTTTAGGGATAGGGACCAATCAGGTTGTAGGGAGTAGGAATCTGGCAAAGGTCAGATTTCGGCACCACACCGGGACATGCGTTGTGCGTAATGAATAAAGGCCTGTTCACACCAAGCATGTTTTTTCGGTAGGAATGTTTGTTCCGAACAAGCTTTTGTGCGGTAACAATGGATTCCGATGCCGCTATTCATACCGAGTCCGATAAATCGTCCTCCGACAATCCGAAGGTTTTTTTACAGAGAGTGTTCCGTTTTTTTATTTCTTTGGACTGCGATGAAAACTGGCTGACCAATGAGATAAGAGATTTTTGTCAGTCGCTGCAGCTGCTCAATCCAACACATTGGTGGCGCTAATCAGCTGGCAAACACTGGCATTGGATGTGCAGCTGATATACTTAAAAATAAATGGTTGCAGTTCAGGAAACCTTGGTACTGCAAACATAACCCCAGTCTGTTTTTGAAAGTCTGCTTATGTTTTTGTTTTTTTTTATAATCTTAATGTGCATTATTTAATAAGTATATCAATGTCCCTCTATATTCTCATGGCATTCGTTTGGACTAAGCTCATAGTAAATCCCATAAAAAGATTTGTTACATGCAAAGTTTTAGACAAACAAATTGCAGAACCACACTGCTATTTTTATTGCAAGGATAATATAACAAAGTATTGTAATAATTTAAATAAAGGCAGTGAGCCAGTATTTTCTTTTATATTATTTTTATATATGCATCCTATTTTATACTAAACTGTTATTCATAATGTACATTATTCCACGTTTATTTATATCAATGTACCTTGTGTTATATTTTTTTTTGTGATTAACATTTTTATTAATTTTCAAAACAAAGAAAAACAAAACATATATACAGTGATTCAACAATAACACCCACTACTTCCCCTCCCCGATCAAGAACCGCACCCCAAACGAACATCCCAGTGGTCTTACATAAGTACACACATTTACAGAGAATAAAATAATAAATATATATATATACATACACATACATACACACACATATATATATATATATATATATATATATATATATATATATATATATATATATATATATAAAATATACACACATACACATACATACACATATACATACACATACACCTATTATAAACATACAACTCTAAACTATACCTCTCTCTCCACAGACCCACTGCGAGAGCCCCCCAAAAATGTCAAATATCTACCCCATTTCCCAATAAAAGAATCCCATATCCCCAGCCTTCTACATGATACCTCTTCGAAGGCTGCCACCTTTCCCATCTCTTCGCACCACTCCCGAATTGAGGGTGCTCCCACCGACTTCCAACCCCTTAAAACAATCTGCCTTCCTATCATCGCACTAGTGAGGATCCAATTATTTATGTATTTATTACCTACGTCGATGACCGCCCCATCACCCAAAACAGAGTCTGGGGCAAAATTAAATCCGAATGCCCAACACGTCACACAGAACACTCTGTACCTTCAGTCAAAATTCCTGAATCTCAGCACACCACCAAAAAACATGGGCCATGTCTCCTTCCTCTGATTGGCATCGCCAGCAGGTGGGTGTGTCTTTAAGACCAAGCCTATACAATTTAGAGGGGGTCCAATAGAACCGATGTAAAATCTTGAATTGTATAAGGCGCACCCTTGCATCTCTGGATGCAGTTTTTATGTTTTTTAAAATCCTAGCCCATTCTCTCTCCTCCAATTCCAGGTTTAAATCTTTCTCCCATAATCTCTTGAGAGTGGTTGAGACTCCGTCCCCCAGACTCTGAATTAATAAGGAGTAATACACTGATGCCTCATGGCCCTTTCTTCAGCTCTGCCTCGGCACTTTTAATATTTCCTTCCAACTCCACAAGTTCTCGTGCTTTTAATTTTTTGATAAATGAGGCATACTGTATGATTCGACCCCTAAGAACCGCCTTAAGTGCCTCCCAAGCCACGCCCACAGAGGATACCGAGGACCAGTTGGTCTCCATATAGACACTGATTTCAGTCTTTAACATTTGTTGAAAATCAGGATTTTGCAAAAGGGATACATTAAAGCGCCAATTATATGATTTCCTTTTCTCTGTATGTGGCAACACCTCTAAACTCACCAGGGCGTGATCTGAGATTAAGATATTTCCAATTGAGCAATCAACAACAGATGAAATGAGGGACTTCAATATAAAAAAAAATCTATTCTAGAGTAAATCTTATGAACTGATGAAAAAAATGTATAATCCCTAACAGATGGGTTCAGAAGTCACCAGATATCTACAAGACCAAGATTTTTACAGATCTTGTGAAGTGTCAATGTAGCTCTAGGGGGTTTACACACTTTTGCTTCACTGTGATCAAGGACTGAGTCCATCAAAAGATTAAAGTCTCCTCCCAATGTTATGTCATGAGAGATGCCAGCAGCTTGCAACATCCCTTCAAGATCTATAAAAAAGCCCTGATCATCAACGTTAGGTGCGTAAATATTAGCCAAAATCAACCTTTGCCCCTGAATTTCTCCTAACACAACAATGACTCTTCCTAATTTATCTTTAATCTGTTTGAGACATTTGAATTGTAGATGTTTATTAATCAATATAATGACTCCCCTGCTCTTACTTGAGCCAGCACTAAAGAAAACATGCCCACCCTAGAAACACTATATCATATTTCTTGCGCTTAAGAAGAGAAATAACCTTCCTTCTTTTTATGGGGTGCCCCAACCCATTTACATTCCATGTGGAGAGAGATAACCCATTCACGTTAACATTTTACATATTGATATAATAAAAAAAAAAAAATGAGTGTGTCAAAAACAAAATTATACAGACCACATTCCCCATTAATGCAACAATCAAACTCCGAACTTCCCCCGGAACAAAACAAACCGAAAAAATAAAAACGTGCACATTAACCCCGCGCACGACAGGGCCAACCGGCGACAATCCCTCTAAACTCAAAGAGTCCATGTACGCCTACGAGAGCCCCCGCGACAACTTTGCCATCAGATTGCTCGAGTCCGGTGCTTCTGCACAAATTTTGTGAGGCACAATTACAATAACAGAAAATACTTTGTAAAACATACCCCAGCCAACAGGCAGAATAACAGAAAAATCATGTAGATTCATTCACAGAACTGTCTTGAAGGTGTGTTCCTCCTCAAAATAAACTCCAGCCGATATAAAACTGTTCAGTTTCTTCGGACAGACAAACAATTGTTCAGTGAACTGGCTGTTATGAGTGCAGCAGATGAGGTAATCATTCTACTAGGAGGCATAAGCACAAAGAACAAACATATTTAACCACAACTGTCCCAAAGTAGTGTAATTCCACAAAACAAGCTCCAGCCGTTAGGCAGAGCCAGCGTGAAAAACAAAACCGGCATCCCGGTTACTCGGATGATCAAGAGCCAAACATAACTTACTCAGCCCGTCAACTTTATAAAAGACGTCCTTTATGTGAGCATATAGATATTTTGTGGTCATCCAAAGTGTCCATTCTCGATCTGGCCGGAAACTTCAATGTAACAAAAAAATCTTCCGTCAATGCAAAAGTTTCTTGGAGTCATGCCATAAAACAAACTCCTGCCGCTAGGTGGAGTCAACACAAAAAGAAACAAAAATGACACCCAGCTTCCTCAGATAATAGAGTTCCTGAACCGCAAGTCAGTCCACTAATATAAGAAACATCAAATGGCTTACTCCAATGTATTTATAAAGGAGAGTGCCTGTTTTGGACAAGTAAATACTTTGCGACCATTCTTCGTTTCTATTCTCAGTTTGGCCGGGAACATCAGAGCAAACGAGATCTTTTTCTGATGTAAGAGTTTCTTGCATTCCTTGAACCGATCGCGTTTCTCTCTTGTGGAATTCGCAAAGTCCGGGAACAAGAAAATATTATGGTTCTTCCAAGAAAGCTTCCCTTTGCTCCTCGCCCGGCGCAACACGAGATCTTTATCGGATGATTTCAGAAATTTGGCCAGAATGCATCGAGGCCTATCTCCCTCAGCAGTTCTGGAATTTCAGGAATTTCACCATATCTCTGCCCTCTTCATTCTCAGGAATTCCAACAATTCATATGTTATTCCTTTGGCTCATATTTTCGAAATATTCCAGCTTTTCCGAAATTAATTCCAAATCTGTTTTGGACGCGGGCGGATTAGCAGTTAATTCCCTTTCCGATGACTTAAGATAATCGATTCGTTTTTCAACTTCTGTCACTCTTCGGACAGAGAGAATTTTTCCGACAGAATAAGAGAATTTTGTTTCCATCGCCGTAATCGATCGACGTATTACAGCGAGATCCTCCAAGTCGGCAAGAACCTTCGTCAGCATCACCGACATGTTGGACAACTGACGCTGAATATCTTCTCCCGACGTGCTGTTTAAATTGTGTCTCTGGTCCGCAGTCCCGTCAGAGGCCTCAGCTTTTAATGTTTCCAGAGTCTGAGAATTTTGACTTCTTTGCCATATTTACCTCAAAGAGCAAGTATGTAATTGGGTGTATCGAATCTCACCGGATCACAACATGAAAATAATTAAAAAACTAGCAAAGTTCGCAAAGTCTCTCGCATGGCGTCACGTGAACCCCCACCTTGTGTTATATTAACCAGGCATTATAAAAAGGGAAGTTGGGTTCTGGAGTCCGTTTAGAAGATACTTGTAGATAAATACATGTGCAAATATAAATAGGACATATATTTATGCAGCAGCGCTCTTTCCTCATCTCACTTGCATTAAAAACACAGATTATATACTCCTCAAAATGCATCAACACCATGAAAAATTTTGCCGAATTAGGTAAATAAATGCTTTAACAGCGTTCATTATATTAATCTCTAATAGTTGAAGGTGCGGGGAGGAGACTGGTGTACATGTTTAGAACAGCAACAGTGCTGCCTACTGTACAGGAGTGAAATAGTTTTTCATTTAATGTTTTTACGGACTTTGTGTGAATAGACCCTCCTTCAGAGGTTCGTCTGGAAAAGTCACCACGGATTTGGGTGTGAACAGGCCTTAAGTGTGCACTGCCCCATACAATCAGTTTCTGTGCTAGGATGTGCAGTCGAGTTGAGTGTGTACCTCCTGGAAATTAATAAATGGCAATACAGCCACAGGAAGTGGGGAAGAACATTAGTGAAGTTTAAGGAAGTGAGAAAAAAAAAACAGGTACTGCATTATTTACGTAAAAAAAAAAATGTTACGCGTTCAACAGTCAACTATTAATCGTAGAAATTAACATAAAATAATATGTTTGAGTGCAAAAAAATGTGGGAGATGAGTGGAATATGAAATATTGTATGAAAATATCAAAATAATAACATTATTCTTGCTTAATTTTCAAATGTATTTTGAATTTATAGGTGTGGCAATGTGGGGGGTCTTTAGAAATTCACCCATGCTCCCATGTGGGTCATGTTTTTCCCAAGAAAGCCCCATATTCCCGATCGAACTTCCTTCAGAACACTGTTCGTGCTGCAGAAGTCTGGATGGACTCCTACAAGCAGCACTTCTATAACCGAAACCCCCCGGCAAGCAAGGTACAGTGCACTTCCCTCCGTCTCTCTTGAGAGTGAATTGTCACCCTCTTTTACTTTTAAAATCACCCTGTTGTATAATCTGACAGATCTACAGCAGTTGTCTGTTATTTCCTTCTTTTACTTTTTCAACTTTTATCTATAAAAGTTCTGTGCTATAATTGCTTACTCACTCCTGAAGGGGAAAAATTGTGAAAGAGATAAATGATGTTCAGTTTTGCTTGAATGCCACCATTCTATCGGCTTACAGTGTTTGTTCTTCATTTGGCCGTCTTTGAAAAAGCTTAACTGCTATCAAAGATAATAAAATTGGGCAAACATATATTATATCCTGCAGGCTAATGTTGTGTTACAGAAAGATTACATTATTAATGACCAGGATCTATGATCAAACTAAAACGAATGCCAAGACTACTCTTATTGGCTAACATGAGTTGTTCATTCACAAGTCTGCAAGAAAACACACCCTTTTCATGCCTGTTAGGAGTGTTACTAAAATGAATGTTATCTTATGTTAACCTGTTTGGGCTTGTTTGTTTAAAGTGCATCGTGGCAGTTCAAGTGTCATCATTGCTTTTACAGGAAGTAGTTACAGTTGAAGTCAGAAGTTTACATACACTTAGGTTGAAGTCATTAAAACTCATTTTTAACCTCTCCACAGATTTAATATTAGCAAACTATAGATTTGGCAAGTTGAATGTTTCACTTTTAATTGACTATATCACAATTCCAGTGGGTCAGAAGTTTACATTCACTGAGTAAACTGTGCCTTTAAGCAGCTTGGAAAATCCCAGAAAATGATGCCAAGCCTTTAGGAAATTAGCCAATTAGTTTCTGATAGGCTAATTGGCTAATTGGAGTCAACTGGAGGTGTACCTGTGGATTTATTTTAAGGCCGACCTTTAAACACAGTGCCTCTTTGCTTGACATCATGGGAAAATCAAAAGAAATCAGCCAAGACCTCAGAAAAAAAAATTGTCTGGTTCACCCTTTGTAGCAATTTCCAAATGCCTTAAGGTACCATGTTCATCTGTACAAACAATAGTAAGCAAGTATAAACACTATGGGACCACACAGCCATCATGCCGCTCAGGAAGGAGACGCATTCTGTCTCCTAGAGATGAACGTAGTTTGGTGCGAAAAGTGCAAATCAATCCCAGAACAACAGCAAAGGACCTTGTGAAGATGCTGGAGGAAACAGGTAGACAAGTATCTATATCCACAGTAAAACGAGTCCTATATCGACATAACCTGAAAGGCTGCTCAGCAAGGAAGAAGCCAATGCTCCAAAACCGCCATAAAAAAGCCAGACTACAGTTTGGAAGTGCACATGGGGACAAAGATCTTACTTTTTGGAGAAATGTCCTCTGGACTGATGAAACAAAATGTAACTTTTTCGCCGTAATGACCACCGTTATGTTTGGAGGAAAAAGGGTGAGGCTTGCAAGCCGAAGAACACCTCCCCAACTGTGAAGCATGGGGGTGGCAGCATCATGTTGTGGGGGTGCTTTGCTGCTGGAGGGACTGGTGCACTTCACAAAATAGATGGCATCATGAGGAAGGAAAAGTATGTGGATATATTGAAGCAACATCTCAAGACATCAGCCATGAAGTTAAAGCTTGGTTGCAAATGGGTCTTCCAAATGGACAATGACCCCAAGCATACTTCCAAAGTTGTGGCAAAATGGCTTTAGGACAACAAAGTCAAGGTATTGGAGTGGCCATCACAAAGCCCTGACCTCAGTCTGATTGAAAATTTGTGGGCAGAACTGAAAAAGCATGTGCGAGCAAGGAGTCCTACAAACCTGACTCAGTTACACCAGTTCTGTCTGGAGGAATGGGCCAAAATTCCAGCAACTTATTGTGAGAAGCTTGTAGAAGGCTACCCAAAAAGGTTGAACCAAGTTAAACAATTTAAAGGCAATGCTATCAAATACTAACAAAGTGTATTTGAACTTCTGACCCACTGGGAATGTGATGAAAGACATAAAAGCTGAAATAAATAATTCTCTCTACTATTATTCTGACATTTCACATTCTTAAAATAGTGATACTAACTGACCTTAGACAGGCAATGTTTTCTGCGATTAAATTAAATAAGAGTTTAAGTGTATTTGGCTAAGGTGTATGTAAACTTCTGACTTCAATTGTATGTGGCACTCAGTCTTTCAATAGATCATTAATCTATTGAGTTACACTTTCAGTTAATGTGCTAGTTCAAGAAAAAATTTCCTTTTTTTAACAGCAGAAATAATTTATTGTCATTCAAAAATAAATAAATAGATATAAAATAAATAAAATACAAATAATACAAATGTGATTTCCAGGCCTGGCAAATGCATAGAAATTACTATGTTTATAAGTAATGGAAAAGTCTCATTCTAAAGTCTAATTTCTGTAATGAATGTAAATTTTTCAAGTTTATGCTCAGTTCAAAAATTTTACATTGTATAAAACTTACTCTTTGTGAGTGCAGTCTTTATGAAATTATTCCAGTGACCAGAAAAAATGTCACGACAGTCCTTAAGTAAATTCCACAAAATAATCTGCCATCTTTGCCTCGAGGCCTGATTGTGATTTTTCTCTTCTAGGAATCTTATGGGGATATTTCTGAAAGGATTTTATTGCGAAAGCGACTCCAGTGTCAGAGCTTTAAATGGTACCTGCAGAACGTTTACCCCGGCCTTCATGTGCCAGAGGACAGGCCTGGCTGGCATGGAGCGGTAAGAGATTCATTGTACCTCACATTACAAGCTCATCCATGCGATTATAATTGTTTCCCCCTCTGGACTTCCTTCTTAATGTCTTTCTTTTTTAACACTGATTTTCTGTTTTTCCTGGTTCCTGGTATAGGTGCGTAGTGTCGGTATCTACTCCGAATGTCTGGACTACAACGCACCAGACCACAACCCCACAGGAGCTCAGCTGTCCCTGTTTGGCTGCCACGGTCAGGGTGGTAATCAGGTAACTTCAGTATTAAAATTTTTATTTTCACTTACTCGAGTTGTTTGAGTTTTTTGTCACGCTTTCCTTTGAAACTAGAAAAATGTTGCACCCCACATAGCACTAAACAATAAAGGGAAAATGTAGTTCACTAACCACTAAATGAAAATTCTATCGTTATTTACTTAAAGGGATAGTTCACCCAAAAATTAAAATTCAGTCATCGTTTACTCAACCCTGTGTTGTTATATTACCATATTTCTTTCTGTTATTTTATTAACACAAAGGGAGATTGAAAACATTTTGTGCTCGGTGATGTCATACAATGGCAATTTATGGTGACCACATCTTCAAGCTTCAAAAGGACACAAAAGTATAATTCAGGAGTCTGATAAATTATTGAATGTGACTCATGTCTTGTTCTGATGGAATACGATAAGGTTTGGTGAGAAACAATCTGAAATCTAATGTATTATTTAGTGAAAATCTTCAAGGACCGTTGAACTCATCTGCGCGTTCATGAGACAGCCTGCACGTGAGCATTAGAGCTCATTGCACAAGAAAAGAGTGCTGCAGCCGCTCGCAAGGTGTGGCGTTCAAGCAAAAACTCATTTTGTTTCGCTTCGACAGGACCACCAGCGATATTAACAACAGAATACACAACATGGCTGCACACAAACCAAAGAACAGAACTTACAAAACATGTGTGAAGAGTTTGTAGTCGTAAAATAGATGCATTTCTATGACCAGAACTGGAGAGAAAGGCAGAGGGAGCGGGAATATCTGTCACCTCTTTTCTATTCTGAACCTGTGTGTGTGCGGGCGGTTTACGAGGACTTTTTTTTTTAGGTTACAGACTGGTAATTACAAGAGTATTATGCTATAAATGTGGTTTGTGGTTTATGAGGACATTTCTAGTGTCCCCATAATTCAAATTGCTTAAAAAAACATACTAAACAATGTTTTTATGAAAATGTAAAAATGCAGAAAGTTTTTTGTGAGGGTTAGGGGATACAATCTATAGTTCGTACAGTATAAAAATCATTATGTCTATGGAGAGTCCTTATAAGGATAGCCACACCAGCATGTGTGTGAGTGTGTCACAGACGCCTGAAGAGTCCTCCGCAAAAACAGTCGGTAGGTGTAACATTCTCGGCCAAAACAAGTAGTTTTATCCAGCAAGTGAGATGCTGGCTTCAATAATATGTTTTCAGAATGATTCTTGACTGGTGCCAGGACAAAAACTCTGATTAACATGGAAAAGAAAACTTTTATTGCGTGTCATTTGGTGTCTGGTTAGGATACAGTGTGACTGTAGCTACCTCCACAAACAAATCCTTCAAACAAATAAGGCTGGTCATAGAAATGCATTATTTTTCTACTACAAACTCTTAACAAATGTTTTGTAAGTTCTGTTCTCTGGTTTGTGTGCAGCCATGTTGTGTTTTTCTTTTGTTTATATCGCTGGTGGTCCTGTCGAAGCTAAACAAAACAAGTTTTTGCTTGAACGCCCCACATCGTGAGTGGCTACAGCACACTTTTCTGCATATTATGATTCAAGACGTTGTGAGCCATCACGTTATAATCTAGCTGCAGCAAGCACACCATAGTGTGCAGTTTCAATCTCTCCCCTCTCACTTCATACAACTCATAATCAAAAAATATCTCAAAAAAGCAAAAATCTGGGTTCCAGTGAGGCACTTACAATGGAAGTGAATGGGGCCAATCAGTAAGCATTAAAATACTCACTGTTTCAAAAATATAACCACATGACATCAACAATATGCATGATTTTAGTGTGATTAAAAATCACTTTCTAACCATTTCTGTTTAAAGTTAAAACAATTTTAAATCTTTGTTACCATGACAATGTAATGTCAACAAAACCTAAAACCTAAAAACCAACTTTACAGCTCAAATAATACAGGAGTTTTAACAGATGAATTAATGTGTTTAATATAAGTGCCTCACTGTAACCACGAAATAATTTTTTGTGGTAATCAACATTATGCCACAAATGCTGTCGATTGATCTTAACTTGTATTTAACCCAGAACATTTATTTAAGCGGCATGCCAGATCCGGCTCCGCTTTATTTCATGATGACACTACTTCTTTATTTACATATTTTGTATTTTTGCATCAGAAATCCCTCATACTTTGCGATCTACTTCACCTTTTAGGCTGTTTGGAAAGTTTGGAGTGCGTCTAGACTGTGAGCTGTGTTTTCTTCCTCTCTACAATTAGACGCGAGCTGCAGTGCTCATCTCGTGCAACGTCATTAGAGTTTCATATGATCTTGTTATGTTAAATGAGATAAAATGACTATTCGGCAAGGAAAATGTTTGTTGACAATTTTTTAATAGTCGACGTTGTCCATATCGTCGACTAATCATTTCAGCCCTAGCGGAGTGATACAAATAGAAGTTTAGTGAAGAGGTCAGAGCTGTGCTTTATCATGAATAAAACACGGCTGTTGACCAATCAGCATCTAGGACTGGAACTATCCGTTTTATAATAATCCTCATGTCGTTTCAAAACCACAGAACACAAATGAAAATGGATTTTTATTGTTGATCTCCAAAAATCACATAAAAGTATACTCTTTTGACCGCAAGTCCGTACAAATACATTTGACGCATGCACACTACAACGGCTTTGTTAAACTCTTTAGTGCAGTCAACAGCAGACACATGCGCTGACGATGTGCACATACCGCAGTGCACTTTGTCCTTTATTCAACATCCTGATTTCTCCAAGAGGAATTAAAAGGGGTTTTCTATTAATGCCAGAGCTATCGTAAAACTTTGAAAATGAGTATTAGGTGAATTTCACTTCCAGTTATATTACACCTACATTAGCTGATGCAGGAGATCCATCAGGCCCTGTTTGTTGCATTTGCTGCAAAACAAAGCAAGCTTTATTTGGGCAGAAACAGGAGTCCGGGCTGAGATATGCCGAGATATGAAGTTTTGTTTTAGTGTCAACCCTGCTGACAAAATGAATGAGTCTCTTTTGGATGTATATTTAATGGAAAGGGAAGCCTGCATGTGTGTCCGGTGGCTTGTGTCACCACTGTGCATCAAGGGACTCTGAAGTAGCACCATGTGTGAGTGAAAATCAATGTTTCTACAGCCTGGGCTGAAAGGGAAACCTTAGCCACTCTCCTCAAAGATAGACCTCTGTATAAAATATACATGAGGCCCTGGAGTAGATTGACTAATGGTAACCGGGTAAATGAGTTTGAGACAGACAAATACCTTCTCTTCATATAGGTCACGGCCCTGATAATACTGGAAGTAGCTTACTTTTTTTGTAGGAAAGCAACACTATTACTATATCACTATTATCACCAAGCGAATGATTAAATGGAAGGGAAAAAAACAATCGCAAAGACTTGCATTGAAGGATGAACCTGAGCCATTTATAGTGCTGAAAATATTATAGAGACTTGAGGTTTGCTCTTATGACTTGAACCACTGCAACCACACAGAACACCCCAGCGGCAGCCTCATAGGAATGCCCTGGCAACCACCCACAACACTCAAGCGCTGTGGTGGCGAGTTTTGCATAGAAAGTTTCACTCAAATTGTCTTCAGAGAGTACTGTATTCAGATATTTAAAGTGGCAGAGCAATGACAGCAGAAACAGCTACACCTTTTAGTTCATTATTATTCCACAGTTATAACCTTTACCCTCTGAGAAAAAACCTCTGATCCTCTGCAGTGAGAAAGGGTTTGCTTATGAATTATCAACCTGATGTTGACTGTATATGTGCAAACTTCCATACATTCCCTGCAGAGCATGACTTTTTATAGAGGCAGGATTTTAATTAATTCCAAATGAACTCTGATACATGCAGTTTTTTCTGCCTGATATTTTACAATAAACCAGGTTGATTTAGTCATATTAAATATATGTGTACATTTCAAACTAAGTGTCATTTCTCTCTCTCAGTACTTTGAGTACACATCTCAGAAGGAGATCCGCTTTAACTCAGTGACTGAGCTTTGTGCTGAGGTCCAGGATGGAATGACACACATAGGAATGAAGCATTGCCCACAAGATGATGTTCCAAGACCTCCCAGCATCATATGGGAGTTCAAGCATGTGAGTCTGCTTTCCCCGTCATCAGTAAACAGGATGCTTGGACAAAAAATTAAAGTAATAATTCACCCAGAAACTAAAATACTGTCATCATTTACTCACCCTCCAAACATATATGACTTTTATTCTTTGATGTTAGGCAGAATGACAGCTTCAGTTACCATTTACTTTCACTGCATCTTTTTTTCATACAATGAAAGTGAACAAGCTGTCATTATGCTTAACATCTCCTTTTGTGTTCCACTAATGAAAGAAAGCCATACAGGTTTGGAACACATAAGGGTGAGTAAATGATAAGAGAATTTTCATATTTGGGTGAACTATCTCTTTAAAGGGGCTTTCACACTAGATCTTAAGGGATAGTTCACCCAAAAATGAAAACTCTCTCATCATTTACTCACCCTCATCCCATCCCAGATGTGTATGACTTTCATTCTTCTGCTGAACACAAATGAAGAATATTTCAGCTCTGTAGGACCATTCAAATCAAGTGAATGTTGGCCAGAACTTTGAAGGTCCAAAAAGCACATAATTCAGCATAAAAGTAATCCATATGACTCCAGTGGTTAAATCCATGTATTCAGAAGCGATATGATAAGTGTGGGTTTGAAACAAATCAGTATTAAAGTCCTTTTTTTTAACTATAAGTCTCCACTTTCACTTCATTTCCACATTCTTCTTTTGTTTTTGGTGATTTGCATTCTTCGTCCATATCGCCACCTACTGGGCAGGGAGGAGAATTAATAGTAAAAGAAGGACTTTATTATTTATCTGTTTCTAACCCACATTGATCGTATCGCTTCAGAAGACATAGATTTAAACACTGGAGTCTTATGGATTACTTTTATGCTGCCTTTATATGCCTTTTGGCCCTTCAAAGTTCTGGCCACCATTCACTTGCATTGTATGGACCTACAGAGCTAAAATATTCTTCTAAACATCTTCGTTTGTGTTCAGCAGAAGAAAGAAAGTCATACACATCTAGGATAATATGAGGGTGAGTAAATGATGAGAGAATTTTCATTTTTGGGTGAACTATCCATTTAAAGTTTTCATGGTAAATCCAAAGGCTAATGTACCGTGGTTCAGACCTGCGTCAGCCTTAAAGTACCTAATTCGGAAAATTATTCTACATCACATCCTAGCTCTGCCTCCATATTTCCATGCCGAAGATGACAATTATCTGGTAATTGTTTCTACTCAGGATGGGAGCATATATAATCCTCATTCAAACATGTGTATCACCTCCTACCGCACTTCTGACGGCCGTGCAGACACCCAAATGAGAAGTTGCACTCCTGGAGACAAACACCAGCATTGGAAATTCGAGTGACCTTAAATGCTATGTGAACTTGGATGTATGTGCAATTATCAAGGAGAATGTCTCTTCAGACACATAGCTTGGAATAAAAAAAAGGAGTGAACAACAGGCATAAAAATGGGACATATTCTGCAAATAGTGCCTTTGCAAACCAAAGTGGATATAAACTTGTAGTGTCAAGGTTTTTTTATGTGCTATTACAAGTCTGTAACAACTGTCCGATAAAACAAATTTCAATGACACATTGTGGCAAATTCAACTATCCAACAAACATGTAGTGTTATGTTGGACCAGCATTTTTGTTTACATTGATACACTATATGCTTTTAGTGAATGGTTTTTAAACTCAGTGGTAGCTACCTTTTAGCTATACTGCACAGCTATTTTATTTAATTGTACCAGAAGTGACTGATTTCAGGATGTTGTGAGCTGGATCATCTTGATTGTGGCCTCTTGCTCTCCTGTCTTATTTTTGTCTTATTTGTGGCTGTATTTTTGTAAAACTAGGGTATTTAGGGTCTTTTCACCTTATTTTGTGCAAGCTGCATGGATGGTTTTGGAACACTGGTGTTGATGGAACTGTAACAGAAGAAGTATTTTGTGGCTGTGTCACTCAGGAGACCAGCCACATCAATGTTCAAATGGTTTGTTAATAAGTACACTTCAATTTGAAGTAGATTACAGAAGTAGAAAATGCACATCAAAGGTGTAAAAATGAAAAACAGTGTGCTGAAAATGTGGACCAAACTCTTGATAGATTTTGTTTCTTCATTCTCATACCCACTTAGAATTTTACAAGATTCTTTTTAACTACACATTTGGGATTTATCCACTGAACCCTTGAAATAAAAGGAATAGTTAAGCAAAAAATGAAAATTCTGTCATCATTTACTCACCCTCATGACGTTCAAAACTTGTATGGCTTTCTTTCTTCTGTGGAACACAAATGGAGATGTTAGGTTAATGTCAGTGAATCATGACTGAAGCCCAAGTATCTCGGTCAGACATGAACGCTGAGCGTCCGCATACAGGACGCGTGACACAAATTTAGTTATCAGCAGATTGCTTGAACACTGAACGCGCGCAGCCTGATTTTTCTAACCGCGTGTCTTTGAATGTGCAGAATGTGCATGTGCCTGGAGTTATTTGCACTAATTAGAGGGTCCACAAGGTGGCAACACTCACAGTTGAGCCGTTGCTGTCATGAAGAAGCGCTAGAAGAATATGTAATCGCCGGTAAACAACAGGAGACGAATGTGGAAACAACAACAGTACATATGCAAGTCAAGAACACGTGTGAGGAGGTCAGGAGATTCCTGCATTTGTATAACTCGAGTCTGAACAATATAAAGACTATCTTTAGGTGTCTAAACTCCTGAAGATAAATAGTCCAGTAACTCAACAGTGGTAGCGCAAATGCGCAAAGTCAAATGAAGTATACTTGACTGACACTAAGCGTTCTCGTCAAAACCAAGGTATACTTTGGGCGTAAGGCTAACATTTTACTTGACATCTCTTTCTGTGTTCCACAGAAGAAAGTAAATCAAGTTTGGAACAGCATGAGGGTGAGTAAATGATGACAGAATTTTCATTTTTTAACGAACTATTCCTTTATGTATCGATTGTTGTCTTACAACCTAAAGTGCCTCCTCAGCATGATTACTTTCACAAAAGTGCTCATTTTCATGCTACCACCTTTACACGACTGAATACTACAGTATTTTAACATAGTTTTGGCCAAAGTAAAGCATTCAAATGAATTGTCTAAGTGCTTTTATAACAAAGGTCTTCCGTTCACTTATCAATTTTTCTCTGCAATAGTTAAATATGATATTGAGATCAGTTGAGATTTCAGATGAAAACAAAATGAATCTATATCCTGAATGATTGTTTGGATAATTTTAAAAATGACCCTTTAAGGCATTTATTTTTTGCACTAAAATGCATTTAAAATGGAAAAGTGTTTTTTAAAGGGACTGTGTGGGACATTGAACATGAAATTTGAATTACTACTGATAAAGCACAGATCTTGGTGATCATTTCTTTTGTTGATCGACTGTAATGAAGTATTTCTGGAACATGGAAAATAAGTGCAAAGTATTTTTGTCTCAATGTATTAAATTAAAGTTATAAATGGAACTTTTTGTGTTGCTTTTTTTCTAGACAACACGTCTCTGTCTATGCCCTGCCTCTCTGTTGCTATGCCAATGACATCTAGTGGTAAAGGGGGAAAATGCTATGGGACTTTGACTCAAAACAGTTTTGAAATTCTTATTACAGCATTGCCATGCATGGAATTTAGACTTTATCTGGTTATGTTCATATTTTACATTCTGATTCCCCATTTCACATCCCTTTAAAAGAAAGGGGTATGCTGCATATATAGTTATTTCCTGATTCTCTTATGTAAACCAGATCACAGTGAACCACATAGTGTTCTGCCAAGTCAGGCTCAAAAGTTTAATGGCACACTTTCCACATGTGCAACTACGTAAAGTCACTTTGAACAATTCTTCTGCTTATATCTGCAGTGAGCATAATTAAAGCGGTTTTAATTTTACCCTCTGACTTACATTTCAGGATGATTGGATTGTGGGGAATAGGTGCGTGATGAACCCTGTTAAACCAATGCCAATTAGGTTAGTTTCTTGTGGGCTAACAAGAACAACCCCCTGAGAAAATACCAATAAGTATGATGGCAATTAGACAAGATGGAGGACCCAGTGCAAGTCCTTTGAGGTTATGTAGTGAAAGTCCAAACAAGTTGGTTTACAAAGAAGTTATAAATCAATAAGGTTGCTCAAAAGCAGTTGAATTTAATCAAACAGACCATCCCTGTGATAGCACATAGCAGTCTGTGGCCTATAAGCTTTCACAACCCACATAATGTGTGCAGAAACGATCAATATCTCATAAAAACAGAATGTTAAAGGCCATATCAAGATATGTTTTAAATTGACCTCTTACTGGACTGGCTAGGAAAACTTACACTGCTCCGTGTTCATGTGGTAAATGACTGCACAACACTGTGTGCAGTGTACCATAGATTATTACAACACTCTTTGGAACGTCTACAATAAGCGTGTTCAATCAAAAAGCGTGGCACTCAAATTACCATCTCGCCTCCAACGGCCTAATCAATAATTAAGCGCGTTATTTTGAATAAACATATATTTTATTTGCTACTTGGATCATCTTACGTTTTATGTTGTTTAGCTTTCTTTTTGCTGTAAATTATTGCTTGTTGGAATGTTGGGGGAAGAAATATTATACTCCAAACTTCAAACCAGTCTCTCTGGTTCAGTAGAATTAATCTCAACAAACAGGCTTCTTCAACTGACTCACACATATTTATTATTGTCAGTCAAAGTTTCTTTCAAAATTCCATAGTTACCAGAACCAGAACTTGTGGCCACTGATATATACATATGGGGTGCACAAAAATGTCCCTTTCATCTAACACTAATATTTCATAATATTATATTCTAGGCATATCTAGTTATATGTTTAGAAACTGTAGTGACCATTTAAATTGATGTATTTGGCATAAATGGATGACACGCTGTATTTTATATAGTACAGTATGTTTGAAAAATAATGTCTTCATAAAGGTAAAATGCCACTTAAAGGAAAATTCCGGGTTCAATACAAGTTAAGCTCAATCGACATCATTTGTGGCATAATGTTGATCCCTACAAAAATAATAATTTTGACTTGCCCCTTCTTTTTTTATTTATTTTTTTATTCCCTTTTCTCCCAATTTGGAATACCCAATTCCCTCTACTTAGTAGGTCCTCGTGATGGCGCAGTTTCTCACCTCAATCCGGGTGGCGGAGGACAAGTCTCAGTTGCCTCTGCTTCTGAGACCACCAATCTGCACATCTTATCACGTGACTCGCTGTGAATGACACAGTGGAGACTCAGAGCATGTGGAGGCTCATGCTACTCTCCGCGATCCACGCACAAATTACCACGTGCCCCACTGAGAGCGAGAACCACTGATCGTGACCACGAGGAGGTAACCCCATGTGACTCTACCCTCCCTAGCAACCGGGCCAATTTGGTTGCTTAGGAGACCTGGCTGGAGTCACTCGTCACCCTGGATTCGAACTCGCGATTCCAGGAGTTGCCTCTCCTTTTCTTTAAAAAAATGAAATAAATAAATCTGGGTTCCAGTGAGGCACTTACAATGGAAGTGAATGGGGCCAATCAGTAAGCATTAAAATACTCACTGTTTCAAAAATATAACCACATGACATCAACAATATACATGATTTTAGTGTGATTAAAAATCGCTTTCTAACCATTTCTGTTTAAAGTTAAAACAATTTTAAATCTTTGTTGCCATGACAATGTGATGTCAACAAAACCTAAAAAACAACTTTACAGCTCAAATAATACAGGAGTTTTAACAGATGAATTAATGTAAGTGCTTTTATAAAATTATAAGCTTCACATTTCTGCCTTTAAACCCACCTAAACATTGTAAGTGCCTCAATGTAACTTATATTTTTGCTTTTTTTAAAGAAAAGGAGGGATGAATCAAAATAATTTTTTGTGGTAATCAACATAATGCCACAAATGCTGTCGATTGAGCTCAACTTGTACTGAACCCGGAATATTCCTTTAAATCAATTCCAGGGGTGCACAAATCTCCCTTAAATAAAAAGCTCATTTCTGACCAGTTATTTTACTAAAGTTAAACTGTGGTAACATGATATTTGTTGGCAAAAATGTTCATTTTAATAATTTCATAATCATAATGAAAAGACACAACCTAAAACGGTTTTAGAGTCGTGTACAAATGAATGATTCACGTGACAGAAAATGTTAACTTGTTGCATTTCCTCCCGGAAGCAGCGAAGCAGAACCAAACTATGAGGAAACTTCCAGAAAACAATGATATAGAATTTGCAGAGCTACAGATAAGAACTTAAGAAAGTCAAAAGGAAGTGTTATGTTGCATTTAAACTGTCAAAGCATACGATAAAGAGTTTGGCTTCTTTCCAAATGAAAATTAGTAACTGTTTGCTCTCTGTTCCTTCACCGTCTGTTTAACTTCCAGTACACTTATTTATCATACGCGCGTTCAGCTTGTGCGCTCAAAATACAATATTTCACTTATTAATAGCAAAGTGTGAGCACTTTCATGTACTTGGCATTCACATCTCGGCATACAGATGCTTATATTGTGGTGACGCGCACTAAATGGATTTGGATTAGCGCTGATGTCACAGTGTGTAACCCCTTTGAAGACTGTGTGATTTCACCTGGATTCCTGTCTCGTCCAGTTCTACAGGTTTTATCTAGTAAAACAGCCAGTGCTAATCTGATCGGGCAAATCCATCTCTATATCGATCTACAGACCTGCGAGATTTGCCACTTCGTGGCTGTTGCTTAAAACATAGTAAGCTTCCTACCTAGACAACACTTACAATACTCATGGGCGTCACAGGTGCGTATTTTTTGCGCATTGTAAGGCGCTCAATCAGAACTCCAAAGAATGCGCAAAACCAACGCGCTTATGATGTTCGAAAATGCTGTCTAGATAGTTTACGCGGTTTTGAGACAGCCAATATTTCAACAGTTGGTTTCAGCCACTCACTAAATGAACAACAAGCCAACTTTCACTTTGCTCGGATAATATAGATTTCCTGCCATCTATAATTAGTTTCCCCACCACTGTAATCGATTTTCAAATTAAATCTGGCACTTTGTAAACATGGTGTCTTCTTAGTTAGGCGACTGCGAACTTCTCTTGAACTTCTCATGAGATTGAGCTTTGGATGACAAACCATTTAAAGGAAACCAAGCAGCCCAGAGAGGATACATTATGGCATTATATGGCAGACGGAGTCGGTCCAAGTTAATTCTGTGCATTCTCGGAGCTTTTGTTGCGGGATATTTAATATTTCCTAAGGACGTTCAGACTCCAAGCGATGTCGGGTTGGCGAATCGAAGAGAAGTGCCAGTCGTGGAGCGCAGTAATGTGGACGTTGAGTTTTTAAAGAGACCTGTTTATGAGAAGCCTCCTCTGGATATTAATGCATTGGGGGAGATGGGCAGAGCTGTCATACTGGACCTGAAAGATGAAGAGAAGCAAGAGCAGGAAGAGAGTATCAAAAAACATCAAATAAACACTTATGTCAGCGATAAAATATCACTACACCGCCGACTGCCTGAAAGATGGAACCCATTGTAAGTGTTGATGCTTCAAAACGGTTTATTCTGTTGTTGTTTTATTTTTATTTTTAACTAAGACTGGAAAAGCATCAAAGCTTCTTTCTGCATATTAAGTGTATAGTGACAACAAATAATCTACCAGCATCCTGCATAGACACAGTGCGCCTCTATTTAGTACATTTCCTTTTGGAAACATTCAGTTTCTTTTTAAACAGTAAACATTACGGACACTTGCATTATTGTATTTAGTGTAGTAACTTTGTAGCAGGGCATTAACCCTTAAATGCATGGGAATTTCACCCAACTACATATTCGTGGTCTTAAGAGACCTGGGGCCGGTTGCACCAGCTATACGTAAGTTACAACTTAGGCTAGTTGTGGCGTAAATGGGCACTAAGTCACAATTTACACACTACTAAATATTTGAGCGTTGCACCATTAAACTTAAGTAGGACATAACCCTACATATAAACTAAATATTTACGGCAGACTCTGACCAGGAGTAACGGATGGAATAAAAAAGCAGACTGACATCAATGAGCTCATGTTTTGATTGACAGCCTTCAATCCTTTCGACATATATGATGCTGTTGACATTTACACTCGTTTACATTTACAGGAGAAAACATTATGTAAAAAACTTCTTCAGTATGATTCAACCAATCTAACGGTGCACTTTCCTGTTTACGGTATCAAGTTTCAGCATATACAAAATATATAAAATATTAAAATGAAAAAATGTCTATTTTTCCAGCCTGTTGTATTAGTATTTATTTATTTATTGTCCCTTATTCATTTTAATATTTATTTACATAAGCTAAATATATCATTAATGAAATCTTGTTTTATTACGTATTGTATTTTAATGGGGATATAATTTATATCAGCTGACAGTTACGTGAACAAACAAGGTTAGATCAACAGTAACAAGATCAAATTGAAGTTCACAGCTTTTTAACACTTCTTTGCACAAATTTGAAGGCTGTTTATTGGCTCAGTACAGGTAAACGTCATATTATGCGACTACGCATGACTTTACGGAGAGCTTACAACCTACTAGTTAAGTCTTGCCTTAAGAACAGGTGGTGCAACCAAATTAAGCACTGAATGAGTTACAAACTAACTAGTAGTTACTAAGCCCTTAGTGTGAACTTTACGTCCTAACTTACGTGAGAACTTACACACAGCTGGTGCAACCCTACCCTGGCACTTCAAAAATGGATCTACTAAATGCTCAGATAGTGTCAAATATTCAAGACACTGAGGAAATAATAGAATAAAATACATTTTTAATGTTTTATTTTTCAAATAAAAAATGCAAGAAAATGCAACAAATCATGAAAAAAATAGAGGATTCATTACTTTCACAATGAAATTTCATGAGATGCAAGTCAAACACATATTGAGCTACACATAACACATAAGATACACATCAGCTACACCTAAGTTACACAGAAGTATTTTCTCAGACAGTTATTGAGTCTAAATAGATGCACAACTTACATTATTTCAGTAGTACACCCAAATGACAATAGTCATATCATACCGTTAATGTGTTACACTTGCTATAGTTTACTTCCATGTTGTTTATTCATCAAATAGCAATGTCAAATGTAAATCAAGTCAAGCACTGAAACAACAGCACCACCTTGAGTAAATAATAGTATGTATGTGTACACGCATGTGGAATACAGATAACTCAACATTGCTGCGCCAAATATCAACGTGATATAGTGTTTATTTGTATGAATATAGTACTCATTTATCTTGTGATAAAAAAAGACATAGATATCCTGTGATGGTAAACTTATATAGATATGAAATAATCATAAAAATATAAGTGCAAAAAGAAAAAAGAAAACAACAACAAAAAAAAACAAATAAACAACCACAATATTACATACAGTACCTAGGGTCTCTAGTGACCCTATACACTTTTGGTACTTAAACCATTATAAAAAATACATATTTTGCAATTTTGGCTTTTTTTTTTTTTTTTTTACTCTATTCATCAGAGAAAGATTGAGGAATACTAAAAAGGTGTGGGCACAACTCCAAAAAATGAGGTACAGGAGGTGGAATGAGGTCCCGGGTCACTGAAGACCCGAGGTATGTGCTTAAGGGTTAACAAACGTCTTTCTATCCAGATGTAAAACCCTGAAATATGACTACCTGAGCTTGCCCTCAACCTCAGTAGTGATAGCCTTCTACAATGAAGCCTGGTCTACACTGCTGCGGACAGTGCACAGTGTCCTGGAGACCTCGCCTGACCTGCTGCTCACTGAAGTGATACTGGTGGATGACTACAGTGACAGAGGTATCAGTCTCAAACAACATGTCTCATGCTACCTGTCAGCAGGGGAAAATTGAAGTCTGTGATCATCATAAGATCACATGTGATACCTTGGTGTTATAAACCGTGTGTAATGTTTCAAAACAGCAGTGAAACATCGTTAATAATGAGATGGTTCTGTAGTTTAATAGTGAAGAATCCCAGCTTTGAAACAAATTGTGGGTTTTAATTCAGTGTCAGAATCAAGTTTTTAAAAAGAAGTTAAATTTGCCCCCTGGAATGGATTTTTAGGGGCATTTTTACCAGATATATCTATTTGTCATTCATTACTGTCAAATATTGAATCAGTTAATTGAAATAAATAATACAGTGTTCAAACTCATAACTAGACAGGCCTAGAATAGAATATTATGAAAGATAATAGATTAAAAAAAAAACAGAGGAATTCACTAATACATATTTTAAATATCTGGAGCATTTTTGTCACTTTCACTGACAGTTTTGCCCCGGTTTCATTCCATGAAGGGTTTTTGTAGTAACAGATCTGCAAGACTTGTACTGGCAGCTTATTTACCATTATGCCCTCAAGCAAGGCACTTAACACCAGGTAGCTTTCAGGGCCTTTTACGTAATTAGACTATTGCAACTTTCTCTGTATGAAAAGTGCTGGTTGATGTGGGATTAACTAAACAATGCAAGTTTATCAGCTGCAGATAGATTCTTAACATAGAAATACCAAAGCAGTGATGTCAAATGAGTTCCTCCCTGGTTTAAAAAAATGATTTTTTCCTTAATGCCAAAACCAATTGACATATTTCTGTCTCTGTCCATAAGGCCTGTCGCTTTTATTGAATTCCTCTCATGCATTTGCCCTACAGATCATTTAAAGGAGCCTCTTGAGAACTACATTGCCAATCTCAAAAAGGTGCGTCTTATCCGAGCGAGAAAGAGAGAGGGTTTAGTGAGGGCACGGCTCCTGGGGGCATCCATTGCTACAGGGGAAGTGCTGACCTTCCTGGACTGCCACTGTGAGTGCCATGAGGGCTGGTTAGAGCCATTACTCCAGAGGTGAGACTCTCAAAAGTGTTTACAAACCCTGATGCATTACTTTCCCTCATGCTTAAATTTGTGCATGAGGCATTGTGGTAGCAAAATACTTTAGGCTCATTTAACTTTTGTTTGTAGGCCATTTAAATTTGCATAGCAAAATTTGCATGCTTTTCCAGGATTAGCCTAATATTTATCTCCCCTTTTTCACCGTTGTATCCTGTAGAATAAAGGAGGAGCCATCTGCTGTGGTTTGTCCAGTTATAGACGTTATTGACTGGAACACCTTTCAATACCTGGGCAACCCTGGAGAACCTCAGATCGGAGGATTTGATTGGCGATTGGTGTTTACGTGGCACACTGTCCCAGAACATGAGCAGAAACGCAGAAGTTCCTCCACTGATGTTATTAGGTTTGTAGTTGACACAGTTAAAAAGCTCTTCTTCTGTAGCTTAAGGGAAAATTTAAACAAACAAGACAAGAACTGTTTACTTTGGCAAGCCTTACTGTAATTCTCAATAGCTTTGTTTCCAAGTTATCTGTATATTTCTAAAGCAAACATGACTATTACTATTGCTTATACTTATGATTAAGGATTTGAACAAACCCCTACCTCAGGTTTTCTGACCCCTAACCATAAATATTAAACCTAGGCATGTTACTCATACCACACTGTTTGTACTACAGGCATGAATGATATCCATGCAATCTGACATACAATTTCAACTGACCAATGATAAAAATGGGCAAAAAAGTCCTATAGACTTCCAATGAAGGAGAGAGACTTGAATTGAGTCTCCCTGATCTTTAATTTAATAGAGACTTGGGGTTGGAGTCTTGACTTGGGCCAGTAAGCAACACCTAGCAACCACATTACATGGGTAAAAATTAGTCACATTTCTTCAGGAAATCTAAAAATCTAGTTTGCATACTGCTGATGAAATATTTTAGCTATTGCAGGGTATTCTACTCATGTAAAATGTTTTATTAAGTCTTATATACAGTGCATTCAGAAACTATTCAGACCCCTTCATTTGTTTCACATTTTGTAATGTTGCAGCCTTATGCTAAAATGCTTTATTTTTCCTCCGCATCAATCTATACTACGTACCCCATAATGACAAAGCAAAAACCAGATTTTTGATAACTTTGCAAATTTATTAAAAATAAAAATGAAATATCACATTGACTTAAGTATTCAGACCCTTTGCTATGACACTTGAAATTTAGCTCAGGTGCATCCCATTTCCCTGGATCATCTTTGAGACGTTTCTACACTTTGATTGGAGTCCACCTGTGGCAAATTCAATTGATTGGACATGATTTGGAAAGGCACACACCTGTCTATATAAGGTCTTACAGCTGAAAATGCATATCAGAGCAAAAACAAAGCCATGAGGTCAAAGGAACTGCCTGCAGAGCTCAGAGACAGGATTGTGTGGCACAGATCTAGGGAAGGCTACAAAAAAATATCAGCTGCATTGAAGGTTCCCAAGAGCACAGTGGCCTCCATAATTCTTAAATGGAAGAAGTTTGGAACAACCAGAACTCTTCCTAGAGCTGGCCGCCTGGCCAAACTAAGCAATCAGGAGAGAAGGGCCCTGGTAAGAGAGGTGATCAAGAACCAGATGATTACTCTGGTTGAGCTCTGGTTGTCCCATCTCATGTGTGGAGATGGGAGAAACTCGCAGAAGGACAACCATCACTACAACACTCCAACGATCTGGGCTTTATGGCAGAGTGGCCAAACGGAAGCCTCCCCTCAGTGCGAGACACATAAAAAAAGCACATAAAGGACTCTCAGACTGTGAGAAATAAGATTCTCGGGTCTGATGAAATGAGGATAGAACTGTTTGGCCTCAATTCCATGCATCATGTCTGGAGGAAGCAAGGCACCACTCATCACCTGCGCAATACCATCCCAACGGTGAAGCATGGTGGTGGTAGCATCATGCTGTGGGGGTGTTTTTCAGCGACAGGGACTGGGGGACTGGTCAGGGTTGAAGGAAAGCTGAATGCAGCAAAATACAGAGATATCCTTAATGAAAACCTGGTCTAGAGCGCTCAGGACCTCAGACTGGGCCGAAGGTTCACCTTCCAACAGGACAATGACCCTAAGCACACAGCCAAGACAACGCAAGAGTGGCTTAGGGACAACTCTGTGAATGTCCTTGAGTGTCCCAGCCAGAGCCCGGACTTGAACCCAATCGAACATCTCTGGAGAGACCTGAAAATGGCTATCCACCGATGGTCCCCATCACAACCTGACAGAGGTTGAGAGGATCTGCAGAGAAGAATGGCAGAAAATCCCCAAATCTAGGTGTGCATAGCTTGTTGCATCATACCCAAAAAGACTTGAGGCTGTAATCACTGCCAAAGGTGCTTCAACTAAGTACTGAGTTATGTCAATGTGATATATATATATATTTATTTTTAATAAATTTGCAAAGTTATCAAAAATCTGTTTTTTTTCCAAATGGAGTGTAGATTGATGTGAAAAAAATTATAATTTAAAGCATTTTAGCATAAGGCTTCAACATAAAAAATGTGAAACAAATGAAGAGGTCTGAATACTTTCTGAATGCACTGTATGTTTGAGTCTTGTATATGATTAGTTTATATTGAGTCTTTCCAAAACATACATCATATGAACATATGTCTTTTGCTTTGAATCAGGTCTCCTACAATGGCTGGCGGTTTATTTGCAATCAATAAGAAGTACTTCCATTACCTGGGCACATATGACACAGGAATGGAGGTTTGGGGTGGAGAGAACCTGGAGTTTTCATTCAGAGTAAGTGTGTTTTTTAGAGATTTTTCTCAATTTTCTGTGCCATTTTACTCTCATTTCTCTTCAGGTTTTGCTGTCCTGTAGGGAGAAAGCCTGCTGGCATGTTTTTGACAGATGGTCTGCATTTGAGAAATGTGTGATGAGTCACGCAAGGTTAGGGGGTCAGTCAGCGCCTTTATTAAGTGTCTGCCAGCCGGCACGATGACTAAACCGACCTTCACTCTGTGTTTATGCTGCATTTACTTATTCATAATTCCTCTTATTACTCAGCTCACATCCCCTCAAGGATGCCAACACTGTTACATAGAGACCAATGGTTCACTTTTGTTTTCAGTGCCTTGAAAGCCAGTAGCTGTGTTTCCAACAGGGGAACAGCATGAAGAGTAGACATCTGCTTTTACAGTTTACAGTAATATTATGTAATGTACGTTTGCTACAGAATTCTGTTTTTGTAGCAGGAGATTACTTACTCCCAATAATTGCTCCTACTTTTTATGATAAAAAAAAAGTACAATTAAAACAAAACAAAAAATCTAGTTTGTAAATGTATATCTTAACTACATGTTGTCATGTAAACGTTCCACAATTAATTTGTTGCACTGATTCAGATATGAATTTGTGAGCCTATATGACATTCATGTATAGAGCCAGTACTTTCTACCAGTATGACCAGTAGATGGCTGCAGAGATCCACTAATTCATGTCTGGTTGTAACAAACTGATTGTGTGTGTGTGTGTGTGTGTGTTGTGCATTCTGCACTGTGTATGTGTTATGGTGTCACCCCTTCATTTCTGATTTATTGATTTTATTTGACAAATAAAAAAAATAAAAAAAATGCTCTGTGTTATAGTCCCACCCATTCATTTCATTTTGTAGGGTCAAATTTGACCTTGAAAAAAGTATTACATTTTTAGTCACAAAACCTCAACTCATTAAATCTAATCCATATTTTATTTTATATGTGTTTTGTTTCCAATGGAAAATGTAGAAGAAGTAACCAAGCCTTGGACCACTCAGATGAAGGATAACATATTTATTAAAGAAAAAAATTTAAATGGATCATAAATTACTCAAACAATTCATGAGGGTTAAAACAATACAACAAATCTATTTTGTGAATGTACTGTATATCTTTAACAATATGTTGTCATATAAACATTCCACATGTAATTTGTTACACTGATTCAGATGCAAGTTTGTGAGTCTTTTGACAGATTCATTTATAGAGCCGGCTCTTAAGAGTATTTGGTTTTTAATTAGACTACACTGATCACGCTGTTTGTTTTTGTGTGCAGCCAGCAAAGACAATGCAATAAAAATGTTTTGTCAATTTATTGTCTTTTGTCTTTGCCTATAGTCTTTTTTTTATTTTCATGTTCGATTCAGACTGCAAACTCACAACTCTGGTTAAGCATAATTTCTTTTGACAGGGCGCTGTAGATTCAGACACATTCTGGAGGAAAATCTGTGAAATGAATTGAAATATTATGGTAAAATGTGTTAAACAGATCTGAGAGTACTACAATCTTAATGGCAGCTGAAAACACAATCAAATTAGCTGAAATATTTAATAAACAAACATGTAAGATGTATGGAATGTGTAAAAATTGTATGAATGATGGATGTTCCAGTTCTTCGGAAATGTACAATTATCTTCTGTTGCCCTGCTAATCTCAAAGTATTTATTTATTTTTTTCAGATCTGGCAGTGTGGAGGGAGTCTGGAGGTTCACCCTTGCTCGCACGTTGGCCACGTCTTCCCGAAGAAAGCACCATACTCGAGAAGCAAGGCCTTGGCCAACAGCGTGCGGGCGGCAGAAGTCTGGATGGATGTATACAAAGACATGTATTACCATCGAAACCCGCATGCCCGTCTGGTACGCCTACTTGTGCAGTCTGTTGCATAACTTGGCTTTTGTTTGCTTGTCTGCTCATTTTCCAAGAGTACGTTTATCACAAAGTCAGTCAACAATGTGACAGCTTTGCCACAGTGTTAATAGACTCTGACCAATCATGTTGACTGTGAAAGAGGATATGCACATTTTCTAGGATATGTACACCAGGGCTGTGTGCTGCATTCTGAATTAAATTTAGAATGCTTATTAAATTTAATTTAATTCATAAATTTGAATTTAGATAGCGAATAGGATGCAAAATTGTAATTGTAATTGTAATTTAAGGTAGTAGAATTAAAAATGGAATAAAATTTAAAGAAATTAAATTAACTGCTCTAAATGTAGTTTTAAAAATACATTTCATTTTTCAGTATAATTTTCCCCATAAACATACACACATGGTGGAAGAACATTAATTTAATTGAATACTCTAATTTACTCCGAAGTCTTAAAAATGGAGCTAAACAACAAAAACCAGACTTAAATAGAACACGTACAAATCTGTTTTTATCTGTTAAAATAAAAATCTGAATCTTTATAATTTACATCCTCACATACACACACTTTCACACATGCATTCTGTTGATGTGCTCTGAATTAATGACATTTAGCATGCGGGCTGGAACTCCTTAGGTGACATTCTCTCTGCTCGGTGTGAAATTACTACAGAGAGAAGTGGCACCTCTTTCAGCCTGCGTTGTTTGTCATCCAGCCACGCACCCACACCGAGCTCTGTAGTTAAAGGGAGAGGTGCTCTCAGCGACAGATCGGGTAATCCTTCTGTCTCTGAACCTTGGAAATGCTGCCCCGTTGGCACTGTCAGCTCGAAATCTATCTGATGTGATGCCAGCAGATGAGACTTTTTCTCTCTTTGGGTAAAAACCACAGGTGAACACCAGCCATGCCAATGTGGATCAGGTTTGACAACCTTCACACTCTTTTGCCACGTAAATTTGAAAGAGGATCGCTCTCTCGAGTCTCGGTATATTTTATTCATGGTCCAAATCTCTGTTGATTGTGCCAGTGTACTCTAAAATTCAACAACATTATGCTCTGTGATGGATCTCAGTATGCACAATGTCACTGGACATAAAGACAAAGTGAGTGTACAGAGTATTTCCTACACCACTTTTCAGTTGTGACACTACATCTTCGCTGGCTGCACTCAAAAACAAACATACAGCACAACTAGTGAAGTAAGATTCACAAATGTATTACACTTATAATCTGGTTCTTTTAATCAATCTATTAAAAAGATTCACAAACTCATAGAGCTGCTCAGTTGCTAAATAAGGACTACAAAATGACTGTGTGATTTATGTTGTAGAACAAAACGTCAAAGTCTCTACAAGTAATTTTTTGCTTGTGGAACCCATGGTGAATAAGCCTTTCGGACTTGCCTATAAATTGATGTCATGATCAACTCAATAAGTTCTCTGTTTGAATCAGTCTGATGAATCTTTCACTGAATGAACTCACTGAATCAGTCAGAGTGGTTACTAAATTGATGTTTGACTCACTGAACCTTAAGTCATTTTATGTTTGAATCGAAATGAAGCAAGAACAGTTTTGTGTACTTAAAGGAATAGGTCACCCAAAATGATAATTCTCTCATCATTTACTCACCCTTTTGCCATCACAAACTTGCGTCACTTTCTTTCTTATGTGGAACATGAAGATATTTTGATAGAGATACAGTATGATGTGAATTTATCCATACAATGCTAGTCAATGGGGTCATACTCTTTTGGTCTAACTCCAAAAAGGACATAAAGGCAGCATAAAGGTAATCCATATGACTCGAGTGGTTTAATCCATGTCTTCTGAAGCAATAAGATCGGTTTTGGGTGAGAATCAGATCAAAACGTAACTCCTTTTCACTATAAATCATGACATTTGCAAACTCCTAGGCGTAATCATGATTTGAAGCTTGATAACACTTACTCGCTTGATGCATGTATAGAGTGCATATATTGACATCATATCTCCAACAAAATATCTTCAGTTTTGTTCCAGAGAAGAAAAAAAGTCATATGAGTTTGTGACGGCATAAGGATGTGTAAATTATGAGAGAATTATAATTTCTGGATGAACTGCTCTTTTAAAGTTTATGAAACTTATATAAAATAGATATCTTTACTGACTAGTTTTCATATGACACCGTGTAGGTAAAAGAATAGTTCTCTCCCTTGTGTTTTTCCAAACCTGTTTGACTTTCTTTCTCGTGCGAAACAGAAAATATGTTTTAATGAATATCGTGGATGATTTTCTCAATACAATGGCAGTTGAAAGTGACTCACTTCGAAGCTGAAAAAAGGGACTGAAAAGTAGTCCATGCTGCTATGCGTCATATTCCAAGTCTTCTGAAGGCATATGATACGTTTTGTTGAGAAACAACCAAAGATTAAATTACATTTTTAGTGAAAATGTTTACATTAAACTTGTAATTAAATCTTTGAAACATTTAAACGTTACCAAAATAGTGTTTTTTTTTTTTGTGTTTTTTTTTTAAGTATATGTAGTTACGGGAGATTCATACCTCTTAGAGGACAGGGCAGAATAATTTTTTCTGAAATAGCTTTGTGTTCCCTTGCAATGATTTTGCATTCCTTTGCAATATATTTACCATGGTATTACTTCTACAGTAACCGTATTCATGGTAATAAAAAACATAATTTTGTGGTTGTTATGGTTTTACTACAAATACCATATTTTTGGTAGTAAAACCATAGTAACCACAAGATTAACCATGGTTAATATATAGAAAAATCATGGTAACTATATGGATAAAGTATACTGTAATTAAAGCATGGTTTCTCCCAAAAAAAAAAAAAAAAACATGGTTATTTTTATAGTTACTACAATATTACTATAGTAAAACCATGGTTTCCACCAAAAAAAAAAAAAACATGGTTAGCCTACAACAGTCATGGTTACTACAATATTACTATAGCAAAATGATATCTGCAAAAAAAAAAAACTATGGTTACTACAGTCTTCAATATTACTATAGTAAAACCAGAGTTAAACTATGGTATTTGTGTAGTAAAACTGTTATAACCACAAAATTATGATTTTCATTTTGATTTGTGGTTTTCGTTTTCCTGTATTATCACTATGGTTTCACTACGAATATTATGGTTAAAATATGGTTACTGTAGTAAAACCATGGTCAATTTATTGCGAGGGAATGCAAACTATTGCGAGTGAATGCAAACTATTGCGAGTGAATGCAAACATTATTGCGAGGGAACGCGAAACTATTTCAGAAAAAAATTCCCGTCCTGTCCTCTGAGGGGCCTCTAAGTAGGTTCAAACTATTTTGGGGGCTGCAAAAACAGCATTCTGTAGGAAACACTGCTGTACATTATGTGCCTGCCTCGGGACTGTTTGACTTTATTGATAGTAAAGCCACAGACGTATCATCAGTGGGTGTAATATTGTGGCATCTGGCTTACAGTATTGATGACTCACTATCTATCTGGCATAATTAAAAGTTCACTTCCAGTTATGCTAAACCTCTTCGACAGAGCTCTGCCTCCAACAGATGTTCCTCACAAGTAATCATATCTTTGGGCCATCACTCACCAGTAATTCTTGCCTGAAAGGGCAGTTATGAGGAGATACTGTACCACAACCACAGACATAAACAGGAACTTGGCCTGGATTAGTCTTGTTGGGGATGTGGGGATGCAACATTGTTGTGATGGAGGATGCTGCAGAATATGTAGTATTTTGTGGTGTACCGCAGCTGGTGTATTTCATCCAAATGCTTAGAAACCAAGAGAGGAAAGCAATGTTTAACTGATGATGTTTGTCTATTTTTCTGTGAAAACAGTAGATGTGGTTTGAAAAGAGCTTTTTTTGTGTAGCATTGTCATGGCTTTTCCTTTATGCTTGATCTGTTCATGTTATTTTATTAGTGGTGCTTGATACTCACCACAACTCATATCGCATGTTCATACTTCCGGTTAGGGGTTTGTTCAGTTCATTAACCCTAAAGTATTACAATTGTGTGTATTCTACTTTTTGCTATGAACATAATTAAATCATGCGGCTTGTTGAGCTATTTCTTTTGTAACCTACCTTTGACAATGAGGTTAATTGGCTCATTAAGTAATTTTGAGGTGTTATATGCTTTTTATAAGACATTTAATAAATATCTCCACTGGGACAACTTTTTACCATTGTTTTCAGGAGGCATATGGCGATGTGACAGACAGACGGAAACTCAGAATGCGTCTTGGCTGTAAAGACTTTAAGTGGTTCTTGGATAACATCTACCCTGAAATTCAAGTCCCAGAAGACAGGCCTGGCATGTTTGGGATGGTGAGAAAAGACAAGTTTCTTTTTTATACAGTATTTTTTGTTACAGTACATTTTAAGTACTATAGAAGCACGCCAAGTCTAAACTATCTCCAAAATGCAGAATGAGACGTTTTGTCTGCAACCACTTCATGTGGCGTTCAAAGCGGCGATTGATGCTGGCGCTGACGCTTTCACGTGAATCATGAGAGCGGCTTCACGATTGCTGTAACAAAGCGGATAGCCACAGTCTACCGGCAGATTAATATTGTGGAGGATGAGAGTTTGAAAGATTGAATGCCAATTGCAATGAAAATGCAACCTATGGTATACTAGTTCTTTCGATTAGTCAAAATCCCACTTAGACTTTGGGAAACTTAATGTTACTTGAATTGGTGCTATTTTAGTGTATTTCTATCTTTATACTGTGGCTTTGTTTAGAAAATGTTAATAAGGCATTATAATGTTACATATTGTTTTGTTTTCTTTCCTTTAATGGAAATAAATGCATTTTGACAGGAAAAGGAGTATATATAGAGTTACATTTCAGCACTTTCAAAATCTCAGATTAATCGTGATTAACTACTGAAAATTATGCGATTAATTACGATTAAAAAAAGTTAATCGACTGACAGCACTCTTCTTAATGTTTGTTAATTGTAGTGTTAAAGCATGTAATGGTATTTTTAAATACATCAAAAAGACAGACTGATTGGATTACATCATTCGCAATGCATTAAGGGATAAATTGTTCATGTTCGATTTACAGACTTGTACCTTTTTTTCTTTTTTTTATTTCAAATTTTCAAATCAAATGTTTATCATTCATCTTGGACCCTTTTGGTTTATTTCAAGGTTTACACTCAAATAAAGTGAGAAACATGATGTGACAAAACTCAAAAAAATACAAGTGGCAAAGTGTAGACATGTGAATTAATGGTTATGTTTCTCTTCTTAATTTCAGCTGAAGAATAAAGGAATGGCCAACCACTGCTTTGACTACAACCCACCTGATGATCATAATATGGCTGGTCACAGGGTCATTCTTTACCCATGTCATGGCATGGGTCAAAACCAGGTAAATTTCAATTGCTGAACTTTAACAGCAGGCAGACAACAGCACTGCTCCAATATTCTTCACTTGCACACAATACACAAAGGCTGTAATGCTTCCACAGAAATATACATCTAAGTGTGTTTCACAGCTTTATTGTATTAAGATGCCACCATAATATGCTGCAGTAAATAGTGTGTTGTGTATTGTTGTTTTTAAAGTGACTCTAGCGGCCTGGCACAACAGTGTAGCTTAATTTGTCTCCTTCTTCTCTGTGGGGAGGCACACAAGCCCTGGAGACTTATCAGTGCACACTTATGTACAGCACAACAAGACTTTTCTATTGGGTTCTCTCTATGAAAACAAGAAAAATCTTCTACTTCAGTGTGATTTTGTACATGTGTCTCTATCAGATTTTGCATCAGTTGAGTGTTTTGATTTGGCTTTGATGATGATTAAAAGTGTTGAAACCTGGCTGAACTCTGTAGCCCTGTTTACACCTGGGATTAACTTCTGTCTCGGGTGATCCGATCACAAGTGGTCATCTGACATATACACACACATTTACACCTGGTATTAACATGTGTCTCAAATGTGTTTTCTGTGAACACTTGTGATTGGATTTCGAATTCCTCAGTGGCAGGATCTTTGATTTTTTTGATGGCATACATTACTTAGAAAATTTCACGTGTTTGTGTGCTATGAAAGAAGCTCATTCACAATGGCTTACGTGTCCACATGCATACGTACGTTGTTTGGCACTAAATACAACACAAGTTCTCAGTTGAGTATAGAATTTCAATGAAAAATGTGTTGTTTCTCTCCAGAACCTGCCTTATGTATTCAGAGGACTTGAAATATGACACACAAGCCACATGGACTGCTTTTATGATACTTTTGCCCCCTTTTTAGCTTTAAAGTGAGGCACTATCCACTGCCAATAGATTGAATAGATGGACCGAGGTATTTATTAAAACATCTCCTTTTTAACTCAAAGTAAGAAACAAATTCATATGGATTTGAAACGGCATGAGGGTATGTCATGTCGTAAATGATGACAGAATAGATGCATTTTTGGGTGAAGGATTCCTTTAAAGGAATATTCCAGGCTCAATGCAAGTTAAGCTCATTCGACAGCATTTGTGGCATAATGTTGATTACCACAAAATATTTATTTTGACTTGCCCATCCTTTATAAAAAAATTTTTTGAGGCATGTACAATGGAAGTAAATGGGGCCAAACTGTAAATGTATAAAATAATCACTGTTTCAAAATTATAGCCACAAGATATGAACAGTATGCATGTTAACATGATTTTAGTGTGATAAAATCACTTACTAACCTTCTCTGTGTAAAGTTATAGCCAATTTTACAACTTTGTTGCCATGACGATGAAATGTCAACAAACCCTAAAATCACTGTAAAAATGAAGTTTAAACTACTTTACAGCACAAATAAGTTTTTACCGAAGAATTAATGTAAGTGCTTTTATAAAATGATAAGCTTTACATTTCTGCCTTTAAACCCTCCAAAAATTGGCCCCATTCACTTCCATTATAAGTGCCTCACTCTAACCTCGATTTTTGCTTTTTTTGAAAAGAGTGTAGAAATTATTTTTTGTGGTAATTAACAGTATGCCAAAAATGCTGCCGATTGAGCTTAGCTTGTATTGAACTCGGACTATTCATTTAATAGTAGGTTAAACAGGGTCTGTGTGTACTTGCTGATGCTGAAGGTGACCTCCTGTCTCATTCTCTCTTTTTTTGCATTAGTTTTTTGAGTACTCCACACTCCAAGAGATCCGTTACAACACAAGGGATCCTGCAGGCTGTATCGTAGCTGATCCTGTCTCAACCTTCCTTACAATGCATCACTGCAGTAAGCCCAGGGAAGCTGTGCCTGAAGACCAGAAGTTTGTCTTCAGAGAGGTGAGATCACATTTCAGTGCATACTGATGGCATACAGCAGGGGTCTTCAACCTATTTCAGGCCAAGGACCCCTTTGTGGGTAGAGAGAGATGGAGCAGAGACCCCCTGTTACATATTGTATAAAATTGAGAGCCTGGCCTATAAATATGTGTATAGTGGGCCCTTGTTAAAGACATATTTTGACCCCCTGGTATACATATATTGAATGTAAAGAAGTGCAAATGTAGTGATACTTGGGTTACATTCAACACATGGATTATTTGGCAATTAGGCAGAACAAAAAGTGTACACACTAACAAGCATGCTAGGAGCACTTGTGTTCTTTGAAACAAACAAACCCCCACGCAGGGCCAAGATAATGCCACGTTGAAGTGTTATTTGAGAAAGTCACGGGCAACAGGTTGAAAGGGTTTCGGTGTGGCTTGCAGTGAAATTTCAGAAGCAAACCTTAGTCTGAACTCTTTGCCAGTACAGTGAGCACCTGAAGAGCAATGTGATGAGAGACAATTAGGGAATCAGAACACAAAACAGGAAAGAGTTGCTGTGAAATGCTGATGTTGGCTGAGCTTCCTGTTCTAATGGGCCAAAGTCCTTAGAGTATTGAAAGAGAGAGAGAGCACAAAAAGCAGTTTGAGAAGCCATCATCTCTGACTCATATGAATTAAAATCTCTCTGCTTTGAAATTATGTGTGTTGTGAAAAGTGTTATACAAATAATACAAAATTTAAAAACAATCTTCACCACAAACACTTATATAAGATCTCCTTATACATGTATGAATGTGCTGCTATGCTGTCAGTTTATGATAAAGGAACACACTTTGAGTTTTACGTGAGAAAGGGCACTTCATATATTAATAATCACTATGTGATATACTGGTAGAATAAAGTTTGTTTCACTTTAGTGGACAGTAATAGCCAAATTAATCAAGTATGGGTCCGTCCATGTTTTTCTTTCAGTAAAAAACCTCCTTGTTTTCCTTCACACTATCAGTAAAAAGTTTAAACACACCTGACTCACTTATCATGTCCCTAAAAACTTTTAGATATGTGGGATTCTAACGAAACCTGTCTAGAAAATGTCCTTGTCATATATAACACCAAATTAAAGCCTGGATGATTCTCGCAAAACATGTCAAGAAAATGTTCTAGTCCTTTTTTTACTTCAAAATCAAAAGGAACAAAATAGAAATGAAATTCGGCATTTAGAAAATTAAGCTTATTTTTAGGGCCATTAAGATTTTTTACACTGTGCCATTATTTACATTACATTTATGCACATTTTACATCCCAGTTCTCAAACTCAAACATCAACACAAAAAAGATAGTCATTATGATACTCTCATTATCAGAGTGTGACAATAATTATATATTATTAAAATTGTGATTTTCATTTAAAAAAATGAAATGAAATTTTCACTGATTTTAATGAAAAAAAAAAAATCATTGTACATCTTTTTTACCATAATACAATAAAAAATGACTGTGCAGCAATAATGAGAATCATCATTGAAAACAATGGGAATAGTAAAAGTAAAATGTCAATGTATTACTGTAATGAAAAGTGGGGGTTAAAATGTAAATTTTAACGAAAAGTGGGGGTTAAAATTGTAAATTTAAAGGGGTCATGACATACTCTTTTTTTCCCTTTTTTTTTAAATTATTTTTTTATTTATTGTCTTCCCTGAGGTCCACTGATAATTTTAGTAAAGTTTTTTTTTCTTCACCAAAACAGTCATAATTTAGCAATATATAATCATTTTTAACCCTGTCTCTGGCCCTCTGTCTGAAACGCTTGTTTTTTGCCTCAGTGTCCCCTTTAAACTTAAATGTAAATGCCCACTATTTTGATTAGCTAACATCGTGCAGCCCCTTGAAACTCAGTCGGAAGAGAATGAACAGGCTCCACAACATTATGAAACGTAATTTCAGGGTCAACACATAACGCTCATCCAACGCATTGCATCCGAATATATTAAAATGTTCACTCAAGCGCAACTGTAACACTCAGCACCATAAACTATCAAACTGACGTGACATATGAAATATTCATGAATGAAACTGGTTACTTACGGTTTTGCGATCAGGTCCAATATTGTTTTTAGCTGTCCCATCCTTCAATAACAGTTCCTTTGCAAAGCTTGAATCATGTTATGACTGGTTTACAAGCAATCCACACTGATACAAACCTTAAAAACCCACAAACATAGTCCAAAGCAGGGTGAAACAAGACGTACACACATTCAGTATCATCCTGCACTGAGGCACATCGCCGGAAACACATCAAAACGGTCATCCACCATTGTGCCTGTTCCAAAACAATCAAAAATAACTTGTTTAAATGACTGGCGTCCTGTTGCTCTGACCCCCATCATCAGCAAATGTTTTGAGAGACTAATCAGAGATTACATCTGCTCTGTGCTGCCACTCTCTCTTGACCCGCTGCAGTTTGCTTACCGCAACAACCGCTCCACTGATGATGCCATTGCATCTACAATACACACTGCTCTCTCCCACCTGGAAAAAAGGAACACTTATGTGAGAATGCTGTTTGTAGACTACAGCTCAGCATTCAACACCATAGTGCCCTCCAAGCTAGATGAGAAACTCCGGGCTCTGGGCTTAAACAGCTCGCTGTGCAGCTGGATCCTGGACTTCCTGTCAAGCAGATGCCAGGTGGTTAGAATAGGCAGCAACATCTCCTCATCACTGACCCTCAACACTGGAGCCCCACAGGGCTGTGTTCTCAGCCCACTACTGTATTCCTTGTACACACATGACTGTGTGGCAACACATAGCTCCAATGCCATCATTAAGTTTGCTGATGACATGACGGTGGTAGGTCTGATCACTGACAATGATGAAACAGCCTACATAGAGGAGGTGCACACTCTGACACACTGGTGTCAGGAGCACAACCTCTCCCTCAACGTCAGTAAGACAAAGGAGCTTGTGGTGGACTTCAGGAGAAAAGACAGAGAACACAGTCCCATCACCATCAATGGCGCACCAGTGGAGAGAGTCAGCAGCTTCAAGTTCCTGGGTGTCCACATCACTGAGGAACTCACATGGTCCATCCACACTGAAGTCGTTGTGAAGAAGGCTCATCAGCGCATCTTCTTCCTGAGAAGGCTGAGGAAGTTTTGAATAAACCGCCACATCCTCACACGGTTCTACACCTGCACTGTGGAGAGCATCCTGACTGGCTGTATCTCCGCCTGGTACGGAAATAGCACAGCCCACAACCGCAAAGCACTGCAAAGGGTGGTGCGAACTGCCAGACACATCATCGGAGGTGAGCTTCCCTCCCTCCAGGAAATATATACAAGGCGGTGTGTGAAAAAAGCTCGGAGGATCATCAGAGACTCCAGCCACCCGAGCCATGGGCTGTTCTCACTGCTATCATCAGGCAGATGGTATCGCAGCATCAGGACCTGCACCAGCCGACTCCATGATAGCTTCTTCCCCCAAGCAATCAGACTTTTGAACTCTTGATCTCCCACAATCAAAATACATCAGCACTGCACTTTATTACCCTTACTCTTATATCTCACACCGGACTGTCATAAATTATATTATTATTATATTATATTCTCTCTTAACAACTGACTATCAACCGACAGCCTGAATGTCAATACAGTACAATACTGTACATTCTATATATATATACTTTTTTATATATTTTTATTTTTTATTTTTATTGAATAATGTGTATCTATATAGTGCGTATTGTATACTGTACAGTGTATGTTATTATTTGTATACTTTTGAGTGTAATTATGTGTATAACAGATGTTTAAATTGTGCTGTGTTAATTTGATGTTATTGTAAATTGGTATATGTCTCATCACTGTCATGACTGCTATGTTGATCGGAACTGCACCCAAGAATTTCACACACCATTGCACTTGTATATATGGCTGTGTGACAATAAAGTGATTTGATTTGATTTTGATTTGAAAGATCAAGTGCGTGTTTACATACACCAACAATTAAAAATAGAGCAGATTGGCGCAAGAATGCATCCAGGACGTGTTTGTGCTCAGAACAGCAAGAGTAGTTCAGCTGAATGAAACAAAATGGTGTCTCCTTTTCAGAGTTGTAACTTGACACCGCGTCCTTTAAAAGCTGTACGAGATACATGACATCAGTCAAAGACGTCTGTCTAGTGCATGTTTATATACAAAAATAATTCAAAATAGCCTAGATGGGTCCACTTTGGTGTCCAGGAATAGTTAGTAGGCCACTCTTGGCCTGTCTGTTCTGCTCTCTCTCAGTTTAAGAACTAAAGCACCAGTGGGTGGGGCCAAGGGTGTGATGATGTAAAGTAGGCATTGATGTTGTTGCTGTAGAGGCAGTCATGAATTAATGAGACGACTAGAGACATAGGGAAGTCACGGAATTAGAGAACGAGGCATTTTTGCAGCTTGGTTTTAATAAATGCTTTTATTGCATTGGGATTGTTTTGAAATTTACAGTATGTTTATTCAAAATCGGTCAAAATATTGAGGAAAATTGTATTCCTCATGACATGACCCCTTTAAATGTCCTGAAAATACAGTAATGTCACAATGCAGAAAATCTTAATGGTCCTAAATGCAGGCTTCATTTTATTTTTGTAAAATATAATTTCACATTTCTTTGTATTGATTGGGGGTTAAATATGATCAGGATCATTTATGACCATTTTCTTGACAGTTTTCATGAGAATTACCCACCTACATTTTGGACCATTAAGAAAAAAGTTTGTAAAATTTTTTTTTTTTATTAAAATCAACAGAAATGAAAGGCAGCACCAAGGGTAATACTTTACAAAATTTTAACAACATGTAATTTTTTCCAAATTCCGGTAAAGAGAATATCATTATCATTTTTTTTTTGTAATTTGGAAGGGGGAGGGGGGTTAAAATGTGCGTAACTGTCGCAAAAAAAAATCTTCTGCCTCAAAAATAGGTTTAATTTTCTATATGCAAAATATATTTTATGTATAACCTTTATAATATATAACCTTTCCTAAACTTTGCATTGTCAGGATGGCACTTTCTACCACATTCAGACTCAGCAGTGTGTTGAGGCAGTGCACCGGACTGACACCGGCAGCCCTGGCCCCGCTCTCCGTCCCTGCTCAGACTCTGCCTCCCAGAAGTGGATCTTTGAAGAGAGAACATAGCTGCACTTTTTTAAAGGGCATTTAATATGGGCAGATCTGACTTCACACCAGTTTACTGACCATTCCACTGTCTTTCTTCTTTGATTTTATAGTGCCTTCCTGGTATATGACAACACAGGCTGTATAGATAACACGAACATAGAGTATATTGCAGTAAATTGAAAGAAGAGTTCACTCAAAAATGAAAATTCTGTCAACATATACGAGGATCAAAACCCATATTTTTCTTACGTGAAAAAGGAGGTCCTTGGCAGAATGACAGCCTCAGTGACAATTTACTTTTTTTGTATGAAAGAAAGTTGGTTTTTAGTGCATTGAAATTCCTCTCTTAGTCATTTTTTTATGTGTCATGGTGGTCGTCGTCTTTACATTTTAGGAACACTGTATTTTTACAGCTTATTGTAACTTCTAAGTCTTTCTCTATTCCGACAGACAATCACTATCATTTCACAAGCTTTGAGTTATTTTAATCACTCAGTGCTGCCAGCTCCATCTACTGGTTTCTTACTCCTCCCTCCTATTCCTGTAGCTTCTATTTATAATTTTTCGCTTGACTATATCTATTTTTTCTTAAGTGACTATTATATTTCAAGAACTCGTCCTTTATGATCTGGTTTCTGATCCAAGTCTCAACACTTGCACTAGGCGCCTCTTGGCAGACTCTTGTATGCATTTTTATGCCATTTTTGAGTATTGAGGTTAGGCTCAGATAAACAGCGACGCTGTCACTGGCATTCTCTCTACGACCACTAGATGGTACCAAGTCCTCCATTTTACTCAATGTCCTGCGGTGTCCTCCATCAGCTCATATTTACATGGCTGTAATTTCAGGAGCTCACAGTGCAGTGATTCAGATGCTGGTTTCAGGTTTTCATACCTAATTAGAGCTGAAAAAGAGAACAATGATTGTTCCTGATATATAAAAGTAGCCTAACTCTTGTAGTCATGTATTCTCAATCATTGAGGGGAAAAAAGGAGAGAAGTTGAGATTGTGGTTGCCAAATTGCTGTAATTTCACTTTATATTCTCCTTTAATTACAGTGAAGCAATGCTGAATATTCAGTTAGGAGTATGGGAATATAAACCTCTTTTGGACTAATGTCATTAATCATAAATTTGTTTGATTAACTTATCTCATTTATTTATTACTGCAGTAATTGCTGGAGTCCTTATGCATTGAAGAACAGCTAGTAGATTTTTAGTTCTTGATTTTTGTTTACTACAATGTTTTAAGTGCCTTTTCGTGTGTCTCCTGAAGTATAAGAGGGCCGTTTGCTTGTTGACCTTTTGTTTTGATGAGGTTTATGTATAGTTTGTTTGTTATAACTTTTGCTAAACATATTAACATGGACCTGTAAGTTGATGGGAACACTGAACATTGACTTTGGGCAAATTTGTTTACTATTTCCTTTGATCAACGTGATTTCTATGAGAGCTTGTGACATGGACTTAATACTGAACAGATATTTCTATCAGGAAGACTCTCAGACTTGAGTGAAATTTAAGATGACATTTATTTGATGAATATAAAACAGAAATGTAATGTCTCTCTTTGGCGTAAGCCCCGTGTGGCGGTCCGAAGAAGTTGTACTCGGAACGTCATATCCTGCCGGAGATAGGAGGCAGGGCGAGGAGCCTACCCCCGTGCAGGACGGGACTCAACTTGTGGTGGTGGGGTGGTGGAGGTTGCCGTGTTAGCACACCGAAACAGCAATGTGATAGATTGTGAGCAGACTTATAAAGCAATGGCTTAATGTGATTGGCTAGGAGTTACCTAGCTAATGGTGCGATGATGTACAGCTGCTAGTCTTCCTGCTAGAACTACGCTGCACTTACATTTCCAGGGCCTCCACAGATTAGCAAATGATTCCTTGATTATCTTCAGATTTAAATGGGAACCAATTGTGTTTGCACTGGTAAGGCTTGTCCTAGTTAGTCAAAGCCTAAAATTGACTGTCAGTGGATTGGCTTAAAAGGTCAGATCAAATGACAACAGCGATGATCTTCCATATGGATGGCCAAGAGTCCCATTGAGACCATTGTGTTGCACTTAACATTATGATCAATAATTTGGTAATTTCATTGTGACCTGCTTGAAATGGAAGTATAAAACACAAACTTTATTATTTTTTAATGCTTTTTGATCTTCAAAAACACCCAGTGTTCACCCATAGTAGTCACAATGCCCAAAGGAAATAAATGGCCAAAAGCATTGTGTGGTGTTGGTCATACTGACGGTGATTTTGCACTTTTCTGCGATACATAAATGGTTTAATGGTGTTTTTTTATTGTTTGTTTTTCTTAAATCCATATCTGTGCTGGAAGGAAATTCAGGTAACTTTATGCTGTTATACAAGTGACCTTAACATATCAGAAATGAAGGAAAGGATTTTTTTTTTTTTTTTTTGTAAATGGATTAATTATATACAGTACTGTGCAAAATTTTTAGGCATTTGTGAAAAATGTTGCATTGTGTGGATGTCTTCAAAAATAATGCCATAAATAGTTTTCATTTATCAATTAACATCATACAAAGTCTAGTAAACATAAAACAAGCCAAATCTATATTTGGTGTGAACACCTTTGCTTTCAAAACAGCACCAATTATCATAGGCACACTTGGACACAGTTTTCCTTGGTTGTTGGCAGATAGGATGTTCCATACTTCTTGGAGAATTTGCCACAGTTCTTCTATCTATTTAGGATGTCTCAATTGATTCTGTCTCTTTATGTAATCTCAGACTGACACGATGTTTAGTGGGGGGCTCTGTTGGGGTCATGCCATCTGTTGCAGGGTTCCCTGTTCTTCTTTTCTGTTCCATTATATTTGCAAAATGAATGTTTGGGAGTCTAAAATTTACATTTCCTATTGACACACTACAGCTAAAGATATAAATAACCATCTTAAGACAAATGTTTTTGTGAAACATCTTATGTGCCTAAGACTTTTGCACAGTACTGTATGTTTAATAAAATATGTTTTATAACTTATGTACTATTGAATCTAAAATTGATCAAGCTAAAATTGAATTAGTGTTTGAGTTTTTACACTTTAAAATAAAGCCATTGAATAACATCTCAAATGCATATATTGAATTTATTGGGACTATAAATATGTGAAATATATAAATATATTTCATTTTGAATGCTGTGTTCAGTATATGTCAGGTCAAATAGGCCGTTTTTTGGTTAAAATGGGCCAGTGAATCTGTACTGCAAAACCATCATTTTGAACAAAGGAATATACTCTTTTAATGTAATTACAATTATTTCTAATTTTATCAATAAAATTGCATTAAAATAAATTTATTTTGGCATTGCAAATAAAATATACTCACTAAGCACTTTATTAGGAACACCTGTACACCTACTTATTCATGCAATTATCTAATCAGCCAATCAGGTGACAGCAGTGCAATGCATAAAATCAAGCAGATATGGGTCAGGAGCTTTAGTTAATGTTCACATCAACCAGCAGAATGGGGAAAAAATTTAATCTCCGTGATTTCGGCCATGGCATGATTGTTGGTGCCAGACGAGCTGATTTGAGTATTTCTGTAACTGCTGATCTCCTGGTATTTTCTCGCACAACAGTCTCTAGAGATTACTCAGAATGGTGCCAAAAAAAAACATCCTGTGAGCAGCAGTTCTGTGGACGGAAACGCATTGTTGATGAGAGAGATCAATGGAAAATAGCCAGACTGGTTTGAGCTGACAGAAAGGCTATGGTAACTCAGATAACCTCTCAGAATGCACAACATTTCAAACCTTGAGGCGGATGGGCTACAACAGCAGAAGACCATGTTGGGTTTTACTTCTGTCAGCCAAGAACAGAAAGCTGAGTCTGCAGTGGGCACACGCTCACCAAAACTGGACAGTTAAAGACTGGAAAAACGTAGCCTGGTCTGATGAATCTCGATTTTTGCTGAGGCACACAGATGGTAGGGTCAGAATCTGGCGCCATAAGCATGAATCCATGGACCCAACCTGACTTGCATCAACAGTCAAGGCTGGTGGCTGTGGTGTAATGGTGTGGGGAATATTTTCATGGCACACTTTGGGCCTGTTAATACCAATCAATCACTGCTTGAATGCCACAGCCTATTTGAGTAGTGTTGCTGGCCATGTGCATCCCTTCATGGCTACAATTGTCCCATCTTCTTATGGCTACTTCCAGCATGATAATGCACCATGAAACAAAGCAAAAGTCTTCTCAAACTGGTTTCATGAACATGACAGTGAGTTTACTGTTCTTCAGTGGCCTTCCCAGTGACTGGATCTGAATCCAATAGAACACCTTTGGAATGTGGTAGAATGGGAGATCCGCAGCACGAATGCGCAGTTGACAAACTATTTTTTTGCTAATTTAACAGTTATATTTTCATTACAAATTATAATGTCAGAGTAACAGTTTGAGTGAAAAGTTTTATTGAACAATTAATATTAATTCCAGAGTTTCTTCTTAATTTAGTATGTCCTCCTTAAGATTTAATGATTTGTTCTCACTTGACTCGAGTTGGTATGAAAAAAACCTGATGATCATGTTATTCAGCATGATTTGAAAATATTCCAACGATCATCTTGTGTGCTTCTATGGATGCAAGAAAATCTTTTTTTATTATTATTATTGATTTTCTCCCCTTTTTCTCCCCAATTTGGAATGCCCAATTCAATCTCAGTTGCCTCCGTGAGGCATCTTATCACGTGGCTTGTTGAGCGCATTACCGCGGAGACATAGCACATGTGGAGTCTTCACGCTATTCTCCACGGCATCCACGCACAACTCACCACGCGCCTCACCGAAAGCTAACCACATTATAGCGACCATGAGGAGGTTGCCCCATGTGACTCTACCCTCCCTCATGTAACTCTACCCTCCCTCATGTAACTCTACCCTCCCTAGCAACCAGGCCAATTTGGTTGCTTAGGAGACCTGGCTGGAGTCACTCAGCATGCCCTGGATTCGAACTCGTGACTCCAGGGTGGTAGTCAGCGTCAATACTGGCTGAGCTACCCAGACCCCCGGATGCAAGAAAATCTGACATTTTGTATAAAAGTTACATTTCCAGGTAATTTCCTCTTTAATTGATATTTTGAATCAGGCTCAGACTTTTGAACTGAACAAATGTGTGTTTTTGTGTGTTTGCCTTTTCACATTATTATGTCATTTGAAAGTCACTGTCATTGCAGTGGTGTTCCCAGACCGGGGCAGGGGCGGAAGGATAAAAAAAGGGCACTGATAGTTTTTGAATGAGTTGAACTTCTATATACGTTACTAATTTCTTTGCTTTTGCTATATTTTTTCCCCTTTGTTATATAGGCCTTTTTTTTCTCCATGTGCCAATGCTGGTATGTGTGCCCTAGGTTGCCGTCTGCTGGAATAATGTATTGTTCTGTAAAGCCTTATATTCTGTTGCATGGCTCATAATGTAATAAGTTAATAAGTCTAGATTATAGTAATAAAGCAATTATAATTTCTTTTCAATTGAAATTTTATGTGTAATTGTATTTTTTTTTTACTCATATCAGTTGTAATAAATGGGCATGACATGTTTGTGAGTGTGAGGTGGCTGTGTGTATTTGATCACATTTATAGGGAGCCTGCATTCATACAATACAAATATAACACATCCAAACTTGAATTTAGATTCCTTCCACATTATCTTAACAGTTTTAATGAAAGGAACCATCAAAATATCTCTTATATGTCAGTTTATAAAGTGGCCCAATTTACCTGATGGCCCTACATAATACCAAAAAACAAAACAAACAAACAAAAAAACTAAACTTTCCCTCTGCAATCTTTTTTCCACATTATTGCACACGGACTCTCCTGCAATCTAATGATTTGTAGAACAATTCATGCACTTCACTGAGGAGAATGGGGAAAATAATACATCTAAAACCTTTTCCTGTATAAACCACTACTCTCATTTACCCTCTAAATGTGTGCTTGTTCTTTCTATTCATGTTAGAGTAGCAATTGCAGAGAAAGAGGAGAATCGGGGTCACATTGGCACCCTATCTGATTGGCTTGAAGATGCGCATCACAGTCTGAGGAAGCGCTCATGCCAAGTGCTCCGCACTATGCGCTCTGCCCCGCAGTCATTCTCAATTACTCATTTATGATGCGTGTCTGCTTGATATTTCATACTGTTCTTGGGCCTCTTTTGTATAGTGTCATCTGCCGTGCTCTCCGGTTGCAAAATGAGATTAGCACGCAACACTCCGGCAGGCTTTCGGGAAACAGTTTCATGCCGTCAGTGCTGACACCGCTGCCAGAGAAGCATTAGATGTGCCGTCTGTGTGAATCACTGCAGAGAACCTTGTTTGCGTCTTTTTGCATCCGCACAACTATTTTTCATCAACAGCGGCATCTGTGTTGGTGCACTGTAAATGGGATTATGACCATGTCACTTTTTAGCTTTAGAAAGGGACATTAAATATTGAAATGATCTCTTATGTAGAAAACGGCTCTTCCCTCCTTGTGAAGCATTTGGGGATCTGAGATATGAGGGCAGCTTGCTCGCCTACGTCCCATGTGTTGCTTAACAAGGTCTCTGTGTATACCCGAGCCTCTTTTCAGAGATGGAAATAAGCTTGAGTTGGCAAAGAAAAAATAGAAAGACACTCACAGACCTACACTGTCAGTTTCTACACTTTCTGTTGAGCTGCCTCATGTTGTTGAACCATTGACTGGGCAGCCTTTACTGCTGAAGTCTCATTTCACCTGGTCCTCCAGGTTTTCAAATCAGATTGAGCAAGCTAGGTTGTCCAAAAATGTTGATCGATTCGAATGGTACATGCACATAAATTATGCATGAATAAATTCTCACTGTCTCTACATCATATATAGGGTAACTTCTCAATCTTGAAATTGTTATCCCAGGGTCATTTTAACCTTAGTTTATCATAATGGACCTTATTCACAGTCGTGGCATCATGAATATTTGATGGGAATGACAATGAGGCTGTGAGGCATAGACTTAAAGCCCAAAGTATCCTTCATTTGATTGTGCATGCATACACAGGCAGTTTCCGCATGCACGCTAGGACTGCTATGAGATACTGGACTATTTTTCTTGAGGAGTTTAGACCAATGAAGATGTCTTTATATATCTTCAGACTTGAGTTATATAAATGCAGGTATCTCCTGACCTCCTCACACACGTGCTCTTGACGTGCACATCCACTGTTGTTGTTTTCAAATTCGTACTTTGGGCTTTATACTTCTGCATCAAACCTATACCATAGGTTCTGTGTAGGTGTGTCTGCATCATTCTGTGAGTTCACAGCCAAGTGCTAGTATTAGTATATTGAGAGAAAATGCCTTCATTTCTAAAATAACTCTAAATTCCATAAATAAACAAAGGCATCTGCAATTTGTGGATTCAAAGGTGTTTATTAAATTATTGTAGCATTAAAAACAAGTTCATAAAATATGTACATGTTGAGATTTAGGTACATATTATTTATTATACATGTTGCCTGCCATGCAGAGAGAAAATAAATCAGGCATATACTGTATGCTTGCTTTTGAGGCCCGCTTAAATAATAAATAAATAAATAATCTTGCATGCTTTGATGCGCAGTGCTGGAAACAATAATTAAAATAATGAATAACTACCAAAACAAAAAGGGTGTCATTTTAAAGCATAGAAGCTTGACTTTACTATGCATATACAATATAACTAACTCTTAAAGGGATAGTTCACCAAAAAAGGAAACTCTCTCATCATTTACTCACCCTCATGCCATCTTACATGTGTATTACATACTTCCTTCTGCTGAACACAAACATTTCATCTCTGTAGGTCCATGCAATACAAGTGAATTGTGATCAGGCCATTGAAGCTCCAAAAAGGAGATAAAGTCAGCATAAAAGTAATCCATAATGCTCCAATGGTTAAAACCATGTCTTCTGAAGCTATCCAGTTGGTTTTGGGTGAGATCAGACCAAAATATGACTCCTTTTTCACTGTACATCTTGCCATTGCAGTCTGTTGGCACATTCATGATTTCAGGCTCAATTACACTTTCTAGTGCTTGACGCATGTGCAGAGTGCTAGACGGCGCTATAGGAAGTGTAATCATGAAATCATGATCGCCAAGGAGAATGCGGTCAAGGTGTACAGAGAAAAATGAGTTACATTTTGTTATGTTCTCACCCAAAACCAACTGGATTGCTTCAGTAGACATTGAATAAACCACTGGAGTCGTATGGATTACTGTTGTGCTGACTTTATCAACTTTTTGGAGCTTCAGAGGCCTGATCACCATTCACTTGCATTGTATGGACCTACAGAGCTGAAATATTCATCTTAAAATCTTTGTTTGTGTTCAGCAGAAGAAAGAATGTCATACGAGTTTGAGACGGCATAATGTTGAGAGAATGATCATTTTTGGGTGAACTATCCTTTTAAGCCTTAAAGTGAGTCACTATCCACTGCTATTCTACTAAAACTGAAAATATCTCATTTTGTGTTCTGCAGAAAAAAGAAAGGCATATGTGTTTGGAACTACAAGCAGGTGAGAAAATAATGCCATAATTTTCATTTTTGGGTGAACTATTCCTTTAACCTATATTTTCCCTTTAGATTCTTTTAATATGTTCCCCTGACCTGTTCCAAACCCCATTTGACAGATATTATTGAACTATTTATTAAAAACAACACATTGTTTCACAGTGTATATTGTTGGCACTGTCCTACTCTAGAGCAGGGCTTCATTACAAGGCTTATCTGAGTGATAAACTCCGTTTCAGAGGTTGCTTATCCCAGGGTTAAAAGTGGCCTTAACCCGGGGTTAAACATAGTAGTATTCTGGTTCCACAGGCAACAGTAAACATATTTAAAAAGCAACAGAAAGGAGGAATGTTGTTACTTATCTATATTGTAAGTTACAACAGACAAGACAGTATTTGAACGGTGCATTTTTAAATATATGATGTACTCTATTGTGAAGGGCATTCAAGGTAAGAGTGTTGTTCTTTAATGAAAATGTTGTTTCATAATTTCCATATTTGTTTTGTTGTGGCCTGCAGTGAGAAGTTATGCCTCCTGGCCAAGCTGTTTGTAAATTACCATTGGGGCTATTATATATAATTTAACTCCCTATGGAGTTGCATTCTGTACATTTCATGCCCCATTTTTCTCTCTGCCTCTCTCTCTCTCTCACCACTTTATTAAATGGATGCCTTATTCTTTTCATTTGTTATGCACTTAATTCATTTTAAATCAAAGTTTAATGTATTGTTTTTTTGTTTTTTGTTTTTACCAAAGATTGCAGGAATTTACACCATTTGTTTCTAATTCAACATTTTCAAATGTTCCATTTCCACTTCCATTTGTCTTCTAAACACTTGGGCACAGTCTTGCACAACCAATTTCCTCTACGGCAACAACATAATTTAATTTCATGTGATTTATTTATGGACAGTTGGCTTTACTTGTCTCAGATATTTGTTTCTCCGCTTAAACTAGAGCTTGATGTCTACAGTCACCTTTCAAAGGGGCAATGTAACATGATCAGCCACAGAAACACTGCTATTATGGACACTGATGGCAGACAACCTACAGGGGAAGGTAATAGCAGAACTCTGTCAGCCTCATCTGCTCCTCTATGATTTCAGGTGACAAGAAATGTTGCCCATACAAGAAATACAGGCAACTAACAGTGAAATAATGAAAAATCCTACAGTGAAATGAATGTATTACTATTATTGCACTGTAAACCAAAGCCTCGGGTACATCTTAAATTTACAGATCCATGATTGAGAGTCAAGGAGTTAAGAACTTAGTATTTTTTGTTTTGAATGTGGAGATTTAAGTGGATGTGTCTTTACTACAGCACAACACCACCACACTGTCCATGTCCTTTCGCCCCTGCCCCTGCTAAGGTCTGTGCACGTTAGTGATCATCTCTCTCTCTGACCCTTAGAATTAAATAGGCTGTTTTTTGCTGCTGTGACTTTAAGACTCCTATATGTAAATGGTCTCTTCTCATGTGAAGCGAGTAACAACACTTTGTTGCACTCACACATAGGCTGTGGATTTGCTGTTGAGTCCGGATAGTTTTTAATTGCCTCATTTTTCAGTAACAGCCTCTTGGCAAAGCCTGCATTAGATTTACAAAGAATCTGTGCTGAAATGTGCCCCTCAAAACTTTTAAACTAAAACTAAAACTGCACAAGATTTGTGAACTTTACCACATTTTACTGTTATTATTATTTGTTGGTTCTTTTGTTCTTTAGGAATAAAAGAATCTATTCTGATTTCTCCTTATAACCTCACCACGACAGGGCAGGCCAAGATGCATAACACTGAATCGGTGTCATTGACTTGAAAAGATGAATAGTCATGTACAGCAGTTTCAGAATAAGCTGCTTTTGTAGTTTTTGCAGTTTCAATAATTGGTCTTTTTGGACTTTTCACTTCAGTTTTTATTGTAAACTCTTTCAAAAATTTAAGGAAAATTCAATTTCTCATGATATGACAATTTTACTTATAAAATTCACATCTTTAAGCAAGAAAAGCTTGACCGTGATCACGGTGCAAGCTTTATGTGATTTTTCAAGCTGATATTTACTGTATGTTGTTCTAAAGTCTTTCTATGTATTTTGTCAGATTTATTGATTTACAGTGCAACTCATATCCTCTCATATCATTTCAACACGTAGAAAGGAAATTATCTATGGCATGTAATCAGTGACTTTCTCTTGCGAAAAGCATATATCTTAGATGTATTTACAAGCGACTCACAGACTTGTTAAAGGTCAAAGCAAATTAAACTCATTTTTCACTATTTTTGTTTACTTTCAAAAATATTTGACCTTTAATTTTAAATGTAGATTTTTTCCTATATCCCTGATAATGTAAAAAAGCCAATTACTGTGCAAGGGTAAGAATTTTTTCAGTTTTTGTGCAGGTTGTGAAATCCGAACAAACTGTCTGATGGTCCAATCCAAAACCATGGAGAACTGTTCATCCAGACCCAACCCCAGCCGCTCTAAGCTCCTCCCAAGGCTATGTACTATCAACCTGTCCAACAGACATACTGGTCACCTTCAGAGCATCATCAGAACAGCAGACCTCAGGTCCTCCACTGGAATGGACAGCAAGTCACCTGCACAGCACTACTCCAAGTACCATCAAAACTCAGGAATAGACTCTTGTTTTATCCGAACCATAACAGTCACAGAAGTGGTTTGTGGGAAGAAGAGGTATAAGTGCTTAGGGTGTTTGTGCTACTACACTGACCTGTGGAGGTTGATGTCACACACTGAGCAGGACTGGAGAGAAGGCTACAGCTGTAGAGTGTTCTACCGCAGGCTGAAGTGTATGCAGGACTGCAGGGAGCTACAGACTGTATATGAAAAAGAAGCAGCTTCTAAGAGAGACCCTATCTAATCTAAACTAATCATAACCAAAATTGTCATAAAGCAAATGTAAGGGTGAACAACACTGACTTCTCTACCCTAAACCCAACCGATAGTGTCATAAAAGCAAAAGTTAGATGAAAAACACAATAGCTGAAGCAACCTTATTTCATGGCGCTTTAATGGCACTTTCGGCTCGTGTGTCAACTCACGTGCTTTGCTGGAATCAAACTCCAGTCTCATGCATTTAAAGTTCAACACTCTATCAGCTGCACCACTTCATCACATTTGAAGACGCTTGTAAATGTAGTTGGTTATATAATGCAAGCATTAAAATGTAAATGTTTTCAAATAACGCATTATAGTAAGAGTGTTTCGATGTCATAAGATAGCACTGTGTGGGGAACAGAGCACAAAAAAGTGTTTAAGAAGTGTTAATCTGCCGTTTTACTCGTGATTTGTGTGAGTGAATAAAACGTGTTGTTGTTGCAACTCTAGTGTTTATTTCACCTGAACACTGCAGCGATATGTAGAACGAGGCATGCACAACTCATTTTGCAAAGATGTAGTTAGAGTAACGTGGATCTATGAGACCAGGATGGAAATTTTTTTCTCAAGACATGCAAGAACCAAACGACGTTTGACTTTGTGACCTCAAAACTGGTACGTTTATGGTGACTTTTTAGAGCCCCAGTCCTGATTCACTTTCATTTTATGGAAAAGAGCTACCAGGAAATTATCTTCTTTTGTGTTCCACAGAAGAAGAAAGAAGTTATATGGGTTAAGAACAATATTAGGATGAGTAAATGATAAACAATTTTCATTTGAACTTTTCCTGTAAGCTTTTATTTTTAAATGTCCTTCTGGCTGGGGGAATTGCAGATTTGCACTGAATCTACGGTACAGTAGACAATATGATATATGGCTGTAATTTACAATTTATGATTATATGCATAGAGGAAAGGACTCTTTGCAATTAAACTAATGGTTTTTAGCCGTCTGAGTTAAATACTTAATCACAAAATAAGCCCATCGTAATTGATTTCTCTTTTTAGTTGAACATGATAATTCTAAGTTTTCAGCAAAATATAACAAAAATCCATCACAACTACACCGATTGTGAGGCTGCACCAAAGTCTAAAATTATTCAGAGATAATCACTCACAATGTAAACAATATCACTGTTTCCTATTTGAGATCCATCTGAGAGGTGGAATAATTCTTTCCATGATGACACAATGATGAGCGCAGTCAAAACACATATCACACTTGCACTGCAAAGTATGGAATCTGCTCATCTTTTCATCCCAAAACAAATGTTCATGGCATTTCCTGTCAAAACAAGCATGTTTTATTCTGGGAAGGGAAAAATCCAGTTGACACTTCTGAAACAGCTGAAATGTCTGTTTATTTCACCTCCAGCCTGAGGAAAATGCCTTTGAGCTATTTTTTGCATTGTGTAGATTTTTGCAGTTATTGTTACTGTTAGTCTCTGTTTTAGCCTTCACTTTTGTTGATAATCTTATTCAACACAACTATGCAAGTAGTGGTGATAGTTCCTGTTTTTCATGTCTAGAAGGTTGGCTCTCTTATGAGAGATAATAATGGTACATTATTAGGAGAATTATGAAGCTTCTCTAAAAGCAATGCTGAAACTTTTCCTCATATCCAAACAACATAAGGGCTTGAACCTCCATGTCATATCTGAGAGAACTGACTGATAGCCATGGAAACAAATGAGTGGAGTTGTGCCATAAGCGTGACCAGCTGAGCCTTTTTTTTCTTGTGTTTCATATTTGTCATGGGCTATGTAATTGGCTTGTGGATGTATAAGTGTGCAAAGTGTCAGGGGCTCTTCTCAAATGAAACAACCCAGCAAAATCTCTCTCCATCAATAAGTTTAAGGGCTTCAGCTACAGACTTTCACAAAAAGCTTTTTGACATTTGTCCATCCATAACATCCATACATCCATCCACTTCTTTCACATAATTCACAATACATGGTTAATTTAGCTCAATTGACATACTTTGTCTGTTAGATGGGTTTTGTAAGAGGCAGTTTGCAGCAAGTGAGATAAAAGATATTTTTGATATGTCAAGCAAAAAAAAAGGAGTGTCCTCTGACAGTTTTTATTTTCAGGCGGGAGACTGAAGTGCAAGTGCTTTGAAAGCTGTTTTAAAAAGAATCCATGTGTCAATCACAGCTAGCACATGACAGCCACCTAAAAGATTAGAAGAGATCCACTGCTGACAGGCATGGTGGCATCACTGTAAAGCCTTCATCAATTTTTCTGTCAGGAGTACAGTCGCTTTGTTATCGGATAACACAGATACTTATTCTCTCTTATGAGAATTTCAAGGATTCCTCAAATTCCAGGGGAGATACTGTTGAGACATTTGCATGTGCACAAAATCCAATGTTTTGGTAGTGCCGCTACAGGGTGTCCTGTATTTCTGTGACAGGACAGTCAGTGTTCCCTGCTACAATAGATCGGTCCGCTCACTCTGTGGTGGGTGAGTGGGCTGTGAAGAGGTTGTGTGCAGGGGGTGCCGGTGTCTTGCCAAGATACCGACCTTTTCAAAAAGGCAATCGATGAGGCCCAGCACTGGGGCTCCGGAACATTCACGCCTGTCAGGTGGGTGAGAGGAAGCTCATACAGACAGCAGTGGCTTGCTAATTGCTCAGGGTTGCTGGTGCCCCCACTGTTTTGTTGCAGGTGGTGAGTGTCTGTGTCCCTGTGGTGCCCGCTGCGTGTCCACACCAGCCTTGGGGGGGCTACTATTTCACACTTAAGTCTTGCCAAAGCAGGCTCCTCTCCATATGCGACCACACCTCCAATGGTAACAAGTGAAACAGTATTACCAATGTATATATATATATAGTAAGTGGTAGCACAGGATCAGACGTTTAAACTGCAGATTAAAGATTGGTATATTTTCTAAAGGAAGTATGAGTGGTGCTTGCCCTGGCAAAAACTTGCCAACATGATACTGTCGTGTTGTGGGTGGTTGCAGGGGAGTTGCTATGATGTTGATAAGTTGTTGTGAATGGTTTTTAGCATGTTGGTTTGCAGTTGCTAGGGTGTTCTGGGTGTATGTTAGGTGGTTGCTTACTAGCCCAAGTGAAAAGAGCCCACCCCCAAGTCTCTATTGATTTATGATATTCTGGTTCTTAGATATGGCTTGAGTTCCAACTTCAATGTAAGTCTATGAGATTTTTTTTCACCTGTTTTATTGTCAGCCAGGCGAAATTTTACGTTTAATCACTTAGAAAAGTCTCCTCAATGAGCCACACAATTTGAGGTATCATTCATGTCCGTAGCACAAATTATTCAGGCCAAGTTATGTGCTTACATAAAGGAATATTCAGAGTTCGGTACAAGTTAAGCTCAATCTACAGCATTTGTGGCATTATGTTGATTACCACAAAAAATTTATTTTGACTCTTCCCTCCTTTTCTGTTAAAAAAGCCAAAAAATGAGGTTACAGTGAGGCACTTACAATGGAAGTGAATGGGGACAATTTTTTAAGGGGTTTTTAAGGCAGAAATGTGAAGCTTTTATTTGATAAAAAGGCAATTCCAGCATTAAGGATGACATTTTCAGTGAAAATTTGAAATTTAACTTCATATATAAAGTACTTTTTACCAGTATATCAAACAGTTTTTAGGTATAATCATAGACCCCTGCAGATAGAGTCCAGACATCAGAAAAGTTTCAGTCTTGAGAAGTTTTTTTTTTCCAGTTTAGATCAGGAAATGAGCTTGCCTTATGGATGTGACAAAAATGTGTTTTTGGGAGACTTAGAGTTAAAACTGTGAATTGAAAAGCACAATCCAGAAATAATAATAGCCACATAATTTAGAAGGGTTGGCACTCCTAAGTAATATTTATTTTTTATTCTCATTTTGTTAGTGTCATTTGGACTAACACTGACACCTAGTGGCTTGGATGCAGCAAAATTTAAAATCAATAGTTTTCAGTTACAGATGCCATTTTATAAATTCATTATTCTCAGTTAGCCATGTTTACTTTAATCAATGAGTGAAAGTGTCCAATAACAGGACTATTACTGAGATTAAGCGAGTAGTATTCGGCTGGTCATGCTATCATAACATGACAGCCCCCATGAGAGCGACCCTCTCCATGTAGATTTAAACAGCTTTTATAAGGTTACTGATATGACTACAGTCCTCATCTCATATGAGAATTCATGATTTTATACATATGTTTCAAAATGACTTTCTTTTGCAGTAAAAGTTTTTTAATGAGGAAAAAATTACTGAGTGCACCTTAAAGCGACGTCCACAGTTTAAATGTTTTATTTTCCTTGCGTCATCGTTTTCCAAAGTATGCAGTTATGGAAAATGGCTTTCTAGTGTGGATGAGAGACATAAATGTAGCGAAGTTAATGTTTTTTCAAACAAAAACATATTATGCAAGCACCAGTAACCAGATTAAACTGTAGTCATTTTTCACAACACTGCTTAATGTATAGTAACATCACTTCATTCCTCCTGACAATCTATAGATTTTCTTTAACAAAAAGATTTGTTACTGTGAAAAGTATCTGTGAAGATACTGTAAAAAGAGAATTTTTTAAATATGAAAAGTGACTTTTTCTTTCTGCTTATATGTCCAATAGATGATGCTCTTTGATCAAACACTGTGCTGTTGCTCTTGTACCTAAGTGCCAAGGTCCACTTTGGTATGCAAATTAATCTTATGCGGCTTGCTTCATTTCAGGCCCTAAGTGGTGATGTTGGGTCTCAATTTGAGGGATTCAGAGCTATCTAGCCATTTTCTTTATTCTGTCATGTACACAAAAATGAATCCGTTGAGATTTCATTTACTGAGAAAATTATTATATGCTATATCACAAGCTTCCCTTGGGCCAAAGAACACTTTATTTAAACATTACGCATACGTTTAATATCTTTGCTTTGAAATAGCTACACAATTCATCCTTCTAAATAACTCAAACTGCCAACCACCACATACTGTACTTCTGTGATTCACAGATCTAAGTCATGTGAATACTAGGCTCCATCTGTCCAGGCTTCTAGGCTTGTGCACCATAGAGCAATGTCGGTATTATGTGATGAGGTGAGAAGGATTTTGGCAGGTTGCCTGGCAGTTGGGCTCCTTCTCCTAATGAGAGAAGTCTACATCATTATCGATTGACGTGGTCACTTGATGCGCTTCTCAGACTGGTAATGGGATGATGGGGCAGCGTGCTGAGAGAAGGAAGGATCTGCAAGCAATCTAACATTTATGTGTGTGTGTGTGTGTGTGTGTGTGTGTGTGTGGGGGGGGGGGGGGGGGGGGGGGGGGCTTCAAAAGAGTGGAAGTGAATGAGTAAAATCAAGTGGACGGGTCTGTGTTGAATACACAGTCTTTCAAATAACAATATTTATGAAAACAATGTGTTATGTACCTTGCCGTCACTGTTGAAACAGTATAAGGGGCTGTTCAGAACTAACGCATTATTGTGTAAAACAGCTATATGCAGCACATTGAATGGATAAGTATTCCGGTGCCTTGAGGCACATTTTTAAAAGTTAAAGTTCGTTTAACTTGACACAGCATTATATAAACGTGCTGCTTTTGTGAGAGACGCTGAAAAAACAAGACACGCCACAAAGACTTTGGTTTTGCGCATGTTTACATAGGAAAACAGTTTTAAAAAAATAGCACAGATGGACACAACAGCCTCTATCTGGTTAATAACACATGTTATGTTTTGGTTGCTAGTGTGCTAGTATTCCAGCAAGACCGCTTGACAAGTTTAACCACCAATACTTCCTTGGTCAATTAGCTTGCTAACCAGAAAAACCATGTTCCTCAACTAGCTTTGCCAGCTACATTTTGCTGGTGAACCATCAGCTAGACCAGCATAAACTAGCCTGGACCAGCATGGCAATTCTAAGCTGGCCTTTTCACCAGGGGTTGTCTGTCATTTTCTGTACAAATCTTCTGTCCCTCGTCTCCCAGCTCGGCCTATTCAGCGACTCTGTCGAGGACTTTGCCCAGCATTTCTAACCGGTTAAGCAGACGGAGGCTATACAGCATTTCCTGCCCCGGCGCGGATCAAGATCCCGCACCCCGTCTGTTCGTCGCCAGGGGCGTCACCCTGCAGCGACGATTCCAGCTCCGCTGCAGCCCGGGCCAGCGACCCGGCCCCAGCGTAGAGCCACCCGCAGGAAGCAGAAGCCCTCCTGTCTCACGGCCCGCTACCAAGAACCCGAGGAAAGCTTCTAGCCGCCCCTGAGATGGGTGACCCATCCTGGGTCACACACCCAGTGTTTACGGCCATCATTATTGTGATTGTTGGACACCGCACATTTATGGCAGGCACGACGTTGTGGAGGGGGAACCCCCTGCCCCTATGCACCCAGCTGCGACACAACACACCCGCCCAGGCGGTTGTGACAGATTACGAGGACGGTTCCCTCCTCCCCCTTCGCTGGGTACCCGGAGCCAGGTAAGTGGTTCGATGTCTCCAGACTCAGCATGGCCATGAGTTCGGGGTCCGAGCCCCCTCAACGTGGCGCCTCTGGCTCCGCCCCTCCGTGATGCCCCACCCGCCGGTACGTCCCTCTCGCCCGGAGCTTGGGGGTGTGGCTTGCGCTCCCCAAACTGTTGCGATGGTTGACCGGGACCGTCTGACTTGGCTATGCGATTCATTTCGCCTGGGTTCAGCGGCGTCCATTTTACCTCAAGTGTAGGGCGAGAACGCCGCTGCCCTCCCCGCGGTAGAGCCTGTCCCTCCAGCCGAGATGAAGAAGGGGTTCTACAGCCCCTACTTCATCGTACCAAGGAAAGGCGGTGGGTTGCGGCCAATCCCGGACCTGCGAGTTCTGAACCGGGCCTTGCACAGACTTCCGTTCAAGATGCTGATGTGGAAACGCATTTTAGCGAGCGTCCGGCATCAGGATTGGTTCGCGGCGGTAGACCTGAAGGACTCGTACTTCAACGTCTCGGTTTCTCCTCGGCTCAGGCCCTTTCTTCAGTTCGCCTTCGAAAGCTGGGCGCACCAGTACAAAGTCCTCCCCTTCGGTCAGTCCCTGTCGTCTCGCATCTTCACGGAAGTCGCAGAGGCAGCCCTTGCTAAGGGAAGTGGGCGTCCGCATCCTCAACTGTCTCAACGACTGGCTGGCTCTAGCTCACTCTCGAGACTTGTTGTGTGCGCACAAGGACCTGGTGCTCAGGCATCTCAGCCGGTTGGGGCTTTGGGTCAACTGGGGAAAGAGCAGTTCTCCCCGGTACAAAGCATCTCTTTTCTCGGGTTGGAGTTAGACGCAGTCTCTATGATGACACGCCTCATGAGTGAGCGCACCCAGGAGCTCTTATTGCACTGTCTGTCTCTGTCTGCCCTGCCCTCTTTAGATAGATGAGAAGAGAGCAAACACATTAGGACTCCATCATCGATCTATACCAGTGGCGTGCACAGAGAGGGGGCAGCAGGGGCCCATTTCATATACAAGTCTACAGGTGCCCTTCTGGTCATGCAGATTAAGGGAAGAAACTATAATAATAAAAATAAAATGATTAAATAAAACAAAATTTAAATCTCTTAATAATCTCACAATAACAGTAATAATGTGTCAATGTGAGATTTCCTGGTAATTCGCCTTTAACAGCGTGCGCTACAGCAGATTGGGGTGAATTCCATTTGAAAGTGATCTATGCCCATCTCACTCCGAAGGGCAGAGCACTTGAAGTAACTCTGAAAGAAACATGGCATTACTCTATGAATTTTCCCTTCTCTAACAGTTTTGTGGATGGGCCCTTTGAGAAAGGATTAATTTTCTCACTTTCGTTTGGAACAACCCTTTGAGTTGTGTCCCCTTCCCACAGCACCCTCAAGGGTGCAAAAATGCCATTTGGATAATTGAATTGCCGTTGCCTCATACGATTAACATGTCAGATAAAAAGTCCACTCTATGTACATTATTGTAGTGTAAGTTCATCAAAAAATAATACTTGCACAATAATACTTAATACGCACACTTGTGTCATGTATTTTGTTGATCCATGTTTTTCATGTCTTTTATTTTAAAATTCTTGTTCCTGTTGCCTAGTCATGTGATGTCCTGTTTTCCCTCTATGTTTATGTGTCTTGTTTTCATTGGTTTATTGTTTAATTATCTTGTTTAGAGTTCTCTTTGTTAATTGGTTTATGTTCTCCCATGTCATGTATTTAACCCTCATGTTTTCCATAGTCCATTGTCAAGTATTGTTGAATGTGGATGTGTTTTGTGCTTCATAGTCAAGTCAAGTCGTTTATGTTTTGTTTTATACTCACATTTGGATACTGCACCTTGTAAATAAACTGCACTTGGGTTCTCTTTTCATCATCGTCTTCATCATTGCCAGCACACACTCGTTACAAAATACTTGACAAACTATGAACCCAGCAGTTAAGCTCATACGGCTATGTCAGGGGAATCGTCCCTTGGAGGATTACGTAGAGGACTTTTGCGCTCTGGCCGGCCAGATGGATTTTAATGTGGTCGCCCTCAAGGACATTTTTAGGGTGGGATTAAGTGAGCCGATCTCCTCGATGCCTGGCGGTCGCAGTTCCCTCAGCCTGGCTTAATATATCGACCTTGCCCTGTAGATCATTGGTTCCACGTTCACTGTTGGGGAGGCGGATGCCGAGCCAGAGTTCCACGACATGGCCGCCACCGAGCCAGAGTTCCACGACATGGCCACCACCGAGCCAGAGTTCCACGACATGGCCGCCGCCGAGCCAGAGTTCCACGTTATGGCTGCCAAGCCAGAGTTCCTAGTCATGGTCGCTGAGCTAGTGTCATCTTTTGCTCCATGCCATGTCACAGCCACGCCTCAGCCTGCTCCATGCCATGTCACAGCCATGCCTCAGCCTGCTCCATGCCATGTCACAGCCATGCCTCAGCCTGCTCCATGCCATATCACAGCCACGCCTGAGTCTGCTCTATGCCATGACATGGCCACATCTGAGCAGTTGGACCTGGAGATGGTTCCCACCCTTGTAGCCACCCTTAGTTCTCCTGAGCAGGCAAGGGGAACTTTCAACCCTCAGACCCCGCCTGGACCCTCCGAGCCCTGCACTCCACCTTGGCCTATCGGTCCCTCGACATCGCCTCGGCTCTGCGTTCCCTCGGCTCCACTGTGGTCCTTCAGCCTGTGTGCTTTGCTGGGGTCCCTCGTCCCTCCGGCTCCTCCTTGGTCTGTCGGTCACCTGGCTGCGCCTCGTCCCTCCGATCTGTCAGTTCCACCGGGGACCTCCTTCCCTATGGCTCCACCTTGGTCCTCAGTCCCACCGGCTCCACCTCAGTCTTCCGATCCCCCAGCTCCACCTTGCTCCTCTGAGCCTCCAGCACCGCCTTGGTCCTCCCTGCCATCAGCTCCACCCTGGCCCTTCGAGTTTTCGGCTACTCTTAGGGTATCCAGTTCTCCATGGCTCTGCCCCTCGAGTCTCTCATGGCTCCTCCTTCCGTGGCTCTGCCCCTCGAGACTCTCATGGCTCCACCCCCCACTGGCTCCGCCCTGGTCCCATGCTCCACGCCCTGCCAAGCCATGCCTCAAGACCCCCCCCCCCCCAGCTCCCTACAGAACTTTGGATTGATCCATGTTTTTTATGTTTGTTCATGTGTTGGGGCCCCTTAGTGGGGGGGATATGTCATGTGTATTTTGTTGATCCATGTTTTTCATGTCTTTTATTTTGAAATTCTAGTTCCTGTTCCCTAGTCATGTGATGTCCTGTTTTCCCTCTCTGTTCATGTGTCTTCTTCTCATTGGTTTATTGTTTAATTATCTTGTTTAGAGTTCTGTTTGTTAATTGGTTTATGTTCTCCCATGTCATGTATTTAACCCTCATGTTTTCCATAGTCCATTGTCAAATATTGTTGAATGTGGATGTGTTTTGTGCTTCATAGTCAAGTCAAGTCGTTTATGTTTATGTTTTGTTTTATACTCACGTTTGGATACTGCACCTTGTAAAAAAACTGCACTTGGGTTCTCTTTATGTCATCGTCTTTGTCATTGCCAGCGCACTCTCGTTACAACTTGCAGTGTAGAAATCTTTGTTAATTACAATGGGAGCAGTCGCATCACTTTTAGTCTAGATAGACTAGATAGATATCAGTTCTATAAAGATGGTGTTGAGGTCAGAGTGAAAGCAGCAGAGATGACAGGATGAAGTGAGGAAGCAGAGATGAGAGAAAGTGAGAGAAAATTGATTATAATTGTATTCATATTTAATTATATTTTCATGGTGTTTCAAGGTACTTCAGAAAATACCATGGTTTTACCATGGAACATGTCTAAAAAACATTGTAATACCATGGTACTTTTTGTGAAAAAAAACAGAATAGGCTGGAAAATTGAAAAATTATGATATGTAGGCCTATATAACCAAATAAAACTTCTTAAATACCATAAAAGCAAATAAATTAGTGAAGTATATATACAGTAAATACTACTCATTCAAAAATTATCAGTGCCCTTTTTTATCCTTCCGCCCCTGCCCCTGCTGAGGTCTGGGCATGCCATTGATCCATATTGTCTTTGAAGCTAAGTGTTTCAAATTGTCATTAGCCTCGTCTGTCTATGAAATTCTATTCCAACCTCGAAGATCATCAACGCCCTTTCAACCTTTCCGGAGCAAACATTCCTTCTCTGTGGATTCAGCTCATTCCATAATTAATGGTGCTGGTATGACGTCCTGGAGCAAAGTTCCACTGTAAGGGGAGGAAGATCCATGGTGCATGCGTGCTAAGCTTCATTAGTGTGGGGGGAAACTCACGTTCCTCAGAGGGAGAACTGTGTTCAAGTGCTGCACAACTGGAGCAGCAAGTCATGGAAACAAGCTCCAGGAGAGAGTAAAATGTGTTTATGCATAGATCTAAATATAGGAACATACAGAGCTGGAGCCAAATCTCCCCACCCAGTTTTGCTTGTTGACTGTAAAATAAAACCAAAATAGTGAAGCTTGGACAATAATGGTGCTGAAAGGGCTTTTTTTTTTGTCACACAAAAAAGTCCACGTCTATCCATACTTTTGGGGAGTAGTAAACTAAAAGTAGTGATGCTAGAACGTAACTACATTTTTCAGTAGCGTGACAGTAGCTCTGCTATTTTCACAAATGTGTAGCTTTTCGAGTAACAAGCTTTATTTTCCAACGAGTAGTGCTGTATAGCACTGTATCTGTCACAATCATTGTATTACAATTGTAGCAATGGAGCAGAGGCAATAATCAAACAAGCTTAACTAAACCATCCTCTCTCTCTCATGTAGCACTTGGAAACCAAATCATTGCAAATGAACCGGCTGAAAAAATTATTCCCTTATATTTAGCATTGGGAACTATGATCCACTTGAATGAGTTGGTTCTTTCGGACTAGTTCACATAAATGATTCACTGATTCACAAGTATTTAGTTAATTGCTGCAGTTTATCACTATATTTCAATATTTCTAATTTATGTTTAGTACAAATTAATGTTCAATTTGATGTGTTATCCTATTTGATTAACCCTTACAAAAATTAACCATGGCTTTACTATAGTAATATTGTAAATCTGTTTTGTGGAGACACATTTAAGCGACCAAGTGTAAGTACCCCCTGTGACGTAACTACCTACTCCCATCATCAATGACGCCCCGCTTCTCGGATCAGCCACCTTTCCTAGGCTCCCTACGGGAATGGGCGAGAGAGAGCGAGAGGAGGGGCGCATGTTAACAACCCTTGTTGGGCAGCGTGTGATGAGGCTCACCTGATGTTAATTGGGCCTCATCACTGCTGCCTTCAAAAGCCGAGAGCCAGTCTCTGGTGCATGCACGCTGGCGTCCTTGTAGGTCCAAGAATTGAGCGGGTAAGGAGTCTGACACAAGTCAGATGCGTTGCTGGACCCGCTCCCCGGATACCCTGGCGCGAATTAAATGCATTGCCAGGAATTGAAGCATGAGTCGCAGTCGACGAACCAATATGCCAGAACGCCATGCCCCTCACTCGCAGTGGCCCAGAGAAGCTAGGCCATAAGAAGATGTCGCCACCCCTCACACCCCGGAAAAGGAGAGGAGCATGTGTGGATGTCGGACCCTGCTCCTTTTTCCTGGACTAAAGACATAACATTGCTTACAGCACCTTGTAGACTGTGCTTTGAAAGGGGCCAGGCGACTAGACAGCACATGATATCCACTCTTATTCATACAATGGTGACTGAACATAATGCTTGCCATAGGCCTGCACCTTATGTTTATTGTGCAAGCTGTTACAAACAAGCAGTGATTTACCAAAAGGCCTAAGAGATATTTACCTGCCTTCCTGCACTACGACTCCCCCTCAAGTTTCATCCTTTGTTAATTCCACACATAGCTTGTTTCTGAAGTATCGTGTTTGCAGAAGATGGCAGAAGTTAAATCTGCCTGAATGGAGAGCTGTGATGTAAACAAAGTGGTTTGGTTTAATTATGAAGGCCTCAAAAGTAATTTAAGAAACAGATGGAAAGGTTTCCTTATATTTAGTATTGTCAGTGAGATTTGGCCATGTGTTTATAAAGTCAATATAAAATCAAAGTTTACACTATTTACTTTTATAATACATGTTCTCAGTCTTAATGTGCACAATTCATCAGTGCACGTTATTACAAAGGAAAGATTTTTGTCTTCATAATCGTTCATCAAAATGTAATCATTTACACCGCCTCTAAAACAGTTTACCTTTTTGACTGACATCAACTCAACAAATCAACATGATCAGACAGGAAACTGAGATGTTGCCATCAAATGTTCTGGTACCCTGAAATCAACCCCATTCTGCTGAATTACTAACAAGTGCCATCTCCCATCAGAATTTTTTTTGCATGAATTCAAATGTGTTTACCTTTTCATGTGGCGCTAATGATAGCATGTTGCATGAGCAGCCTCAGAGACATGGGTTCTAGACCCATGGAAACCAGGGAGTAATTACGTACACATAAACAATGGTGAGCATGAATCAGAAGTAGCATTTTCCCTATAAGATTACATTTTTGCTCCACTGATGGTAAGGTGTAAAATATGCATTTTTGTTGACTGTATTACATCATTTACAACTAAAAACATTTAACTTTTGGTGCCACTCTGTGGACATTTCACCCAGAAAATGGAGATCACACATGCTAATAAGTTCAAAAAAAAAAAAAAAAAAAAAAGGCCCAAAACAATAAATAAATAATCTCTGTTGAAACTGATAAAATCAACTGAATACAGTTTGAACTTCAAAGCGTCCCATATAACCCTTACAAACATGTACCATGGCAACGATTGTTCTGCCAGAAATACCACATAGACTTCAATTATTGTTAATAAATTCAAATATAAACAGTACATTAACTAACAAAAAAAGTAAAACTAGTGGCAACTTATTTAGTCAGGAAGATTCTTATTACACAGGTGATACCATATGAGTTTCAAGTTTTATAGTAGGCATAGTTACAATAATTCCAGATATTTTGGCAGAAACTTTGGTTCCCAACATTTAAGGTTCATACATTTGTGAATAATAGTTTCAACAGGACAGATACAATCTATATAGTATATTAGTGCCATACTGATGTTTTTCTATGTCTTTGCTCATCTCACTTTTATAATCAATATTTCTGGTTATATTTACGTTTTCCTAAAGTCTTAACTATTTTCCTGAATTGAAGAACTAATTCTCGTCTTGTTCTGAATTTTTGCGGATTTTTTTTGCATGCGGATCCTGCATGATGAGACGTCATCTGATGTTATTATTAAAAGAGGCTCGTTATTTTGAACTTGCCCACATAACGCATAGTAGCCGCTGCTCGCTCTTCCTGATACTTACAAAACCGGACTATACAAAACTGACACAAACAAATTAATAGAGGAATTTGTCATATTTCTGTTAGGCAAGTGTGCATGAAAACTGCAGAGTCGTGAGGTGACAACGCGTGACTAATAAATGATTTGCGAGTGAAGGAGAATGCCAGTCGCCAGTGCAATACTCAGGAAATTATTGCACATTTATTAAAATACATTGTGACCCAACATGTATGGCTATGTGACCCAGTTTGGGTGGGTACAAGGGTGGGAACCATCTCCAGGTCCGACTGCTCAGATGTGGCCATGACATGGCATGGAACAGACTCAGGGGTGGCTGTGACGTGGCATGGAGCAGGCTCAGGCGTGGCTGTGACGTGGCATGGAGCAGGCTCAGGCGTGGCTGTGACGTGGCATGGAGCAGGCTCAGGTGTGGCTGTGACGTGGCATGGAGCAGGCTCAGGCGTGGCTGTGACGTGGCATGGAGCAGGCTCAGGCGTGGCTGTGACGTGGCATGGAGCAGGCTCAGGCATTGGTGTGACATGGCATGAAGCAGGCTGAGGCGTTGTTGTGACATGGCATGGAGCAGACTGAGGCATTGCTGTGACATGGAATGGAGCAGGCTAAGGCGTTGCTGAGACAAAAGATGGCGCTAGCTCAGCGACCATGATAAAGAACTCTGGCTCGGCGGCCATGACGTGGAACGCTGGCTCGGCGGCCATGACGTGGAATGCTGGCTCGACAGCCATGATGTGGAATGCTGGCTAAATACAACAAACCAATGAACAACCAGAACTCTAAACAAGATAATTAAACAATAAACCAATGAAAACATAACACATGAACATGGAGGGAAAACAGGAATCACATGACTAGGGAACCACATGACATGAACCAGGAACTAGAATTTTCAAAATACAAGACATGAAATACAAGAATCAACAAAATACACATGTCACTTAACTTGTACTGAACCCGGAATATTTCTTTAAAGTATGGCAAAAAGCCTCCAGGACCCGGTTAAAAGGGTGGGAACCATCTCCAGGTCCGACTGCTCAGATGTGGCCATGACATGGCGTGGAACATACTCAGGCGTGGCTGTGACGTGGCATGGAGCAGGCTCAGGCGTTGCTGTGACATGGCATGGAGCAGGCTGAGGCGTTGCTGTGACATGGCATGGAGTAGGCTGAAATCAACAAAATACACATGACACTTAACTTGTACTGAACCCGGAATATTTCTTTAAAGTATAAAAGCTATGGCAAAAAGCCTCCAGGACCCGGTTAAAAAGTCCCCTCAAAAGTAACTGCCACCGGTGTTGCAGGAGAATCGTAGTCCTCCATTATAAACTACAAACTTGCATTCAGGTCTGGCTCTATTCTGATATGGAATACTCACCTTTCACAATCCAAACAATTCCCAATGGATAACAAAGTCCTGTAGTACATTTCTTTCTAGTTGTATATTCTGTTGCGCTCTGAAATATGTCACATTACGGAAATAATGGGTTGCAAATGCCATTTCATGTTGACTTTAAACACAGCCTTCAAAGTGACAGATTCTTCAAGCAGATATAGTCAGAGTGCTAGGCTCACAATGAAAGCAACGCATAGAACAGTATGCCACACTATTATAATTTCATGCTCATACAATATGAATTCAGTCAAGGGATTTCAGTTGCTTTTGTTTCAAGTCATTGTAGCTTTTGGAGCTAGCAATGATGGTGACTGAATCTGAATACAAATAGAGAACCATAGTTCTGGGGATAGTGCCCATGGTTTGCAGTGGTTTTTAGAGTTTGTGGTCTAAGGAGGGAGATAGGAAGTCCCTCAGGGAGTTGACCTGATGCTTGGAGGGCTGACGGAGAGATGTGTAGTGCAGGCCAGCTGAATGCAGGGTTAATTGTCCAGAACTGACTGCCACCCTGAGTGACAGAGGACCACATGACTCACTTTGACATGTCATGTGAAGCTTTCTGAGGCCCGTGATGTCCGTACAGTATTTCAGGACCCTTCATGCCAGTCACATCATGGCTGGATCTGAGTCCTAACAAGCTAGCTCAGACCTGTCATCATTCAGTTGGCTGCAAGAGTCTTGAAACTGGAGCTACACCCCGAAAATGCTCAAAGCGTGGGAAAAACTGCTGTCTTTTATTAGTGTGGGTCAGTGCATTTAACATTTTTCAGACAAGAATTATACTAGTTAAAATTTATTGGGATAGTTCACCCAAAACTTTTTAATTCTGTCATTACTTACTGCAGATATAGCCTATTGCAGATTATAGCCTAGTGCTGGTTTACATAATGTTGACTGATCGCACTTTGAATTTCGGCGACAGTAAGCATAAATTTCTGCTACTGATATCAGTCTGTGCTTATCAAAATTTAAACCTCTGCCCCCAGGGGCCAAAGCTGGAAGTGTTTTTAAGCGTAGGTGCATGTGTGATCTCCAGTTTCCGGGTGAAATGTTAACAGGGTGGTGCCAAAAGCAAGTTGTAAGTAAATAATGTAAGACAGTCAACAGATATGCATATTTTATTAACCATATGCCCTAACACAAACCCCAACCCTAAAAAAAAAAACAATCAGTGGAGTAAAACTGTAATCTCAGAGTGAAATGCAACCTCCGAATGATGCTCACCATTGTTTTATGTGCCCATTGTACAACATGCTATCAGTAGCACCAGAGGGAAAGGTAAAACCATAAGTATTGATGCGAAAATATTTGATGGGGGGTGGCGCTTGTCAGTAATTTGTCAGAATGAGGTCGATTTTAGGGTAAATAAACTTTTGGAAGCAACCTGTCGATTTCATGTGATCATATTGGCCTATAAATTACCTAGCTTTGTGTGCTGAAAATCTTCCATTCTGTTGGAGCTCACAAATCTTATTAAATGAAAGTGGTCATGACATACTCTTTTTTTATATATATAATTTTATTATCTTCCCTGAGGTCCACTGATAATGTTAGTAAAGTTGTTTTGTACCAAAACAGTCATAATTTAGTAATATATGATCATTTCCCACCATGTCTCTGGCCCTCTGTCTGAAACGCTTGGTTTTGGCCTAAGTGCCTCCTTTAAACTTTATCGTAAATGCCCACTGTTATAATTGGCTAACATCGTGCAGCTCCTCAAATACAGCCATATTTGAAACTCAATGAACTCAATGGAAGCTAATGAACAAGCTCCACAACATTATAAAACTACATTTCAGGTTTTACACATAACAAACATCTAACACATTGCATCCAATTATATTAAACTGTTCACTCAAGCACATCAGCACCATAAACTATCAAACAGTCATGACATTTGAAATTTTCATGAATAAAACTGTTTACTTAATGTTTTGCTATCAGGTCCCCTAGTGTTTTTAACTGCCCCATCCTTCAAAAACAGTTCCTTTGCAAAGCTTGAATCATATTATGACTCATTTACAAGCAATCCACACTGATATGAGCCCCCAAAAAACACAAACATAGTCCAAAGCACGATAAAAGATGACATGCACACACATACATCATCATTCTGCGCTTAGGTGCACATCACTGGAAACGCATCAAAATGGTCAAAAACATCCATCTAGTGCATGTTTTTATACACCAACAATTAAAAATAGCACTAATGGGTGCAAGAACATGCTCAGGACGTGTTTGTACTCAAAACAGCAAGATGCAGAAGCTGAATGAAACAGAATGGGTCTCCTTTTCAGAGTTGTAACTTGACACCGCATCTTTTAAAAGTGGTGCAAGATAAATGACAACGGTCAAAGACATTTATCCAGTGCATGTTTATATACAAAAATTATTAAAATAGTCCAGATGGGTCCCGTTTGGTGTTCAGGAATAGTTAGTAGGCCTGTCTGTCTGTATTTACGAACTGATCACCAGTGGGCGGGGCCAAGGGTGTGATGATGTAAAGTAGGCGTTGATGATGTTGCTGTAGAGGCGGTCATGAATTAATGGGCCACCTAGTGAAATAGGTAAATCAAGAACGATGCGTTTTTGCACATACTTTTATTGCACTGGGGATTAAGTTTAGAGTTCTGAAATTTACAGTATGTTTTTACAGTAGAATGACCTCTTATGTGTCAAAATATCAAGGACAATTTTATTCCTCATGACATGACCACTTTAAAGCTTGGCAAGTCAAAGGGCATCACGCTAGGTTTGATGTCAATGATGAGGCACACAAGAACCAATTACTTTTTAAAATCATGACATCAAACTTGGAGTGATGCATCACATTTGAACTGATTGTGGGTGTGAATGATTTGAGAACCATGGCAGTCTCTTTCTCACACAAAGCTACCATATGGCTTCAAATGACCTAAATATAATGTACAGCTGGTACTTTTATGGTACATTTCATCATTTTTGCAGCTTGACAGCCCCGTCCACATTTATTTTCACTGAATGGAAAAGAGTAGCTTAGACATTCTACAAAACATCTTTTGTTTTCCATAGAAGATAGAAAGTCAAAAAGGTTTGTAACGATATAGGGGTGAGAGTGAAAAGAATGAAAGACTTTTCCTTTTTGGGTGAACTATTCCTTGAAGCTTTAATTCATTAAAAATAAAATCTTTTATATTTTATTTTTATTAAAAATGTATAGCCTATGCCTCATGTCAAAACGAGAACAAGCGAGACAATACCTTTAAACACTGGACAGCTGAAGTGGTGGGGTTATTAAAGAAACAACTGAATGTTGTTTCCTTCTATTTTAAGCACCACGAAACAGGGTAAGGCCTCGGCACATTCACTAATGAACAGAGCATCTGTTTGCACAAACATACTGTATACAGGTCGAAAGCTCAGTATGCTGAAACAGTACTGAGACACATTTACAGCCTCCTCTGGCTCGCTCTGTGCATGTGTTGCTGAAAAAATGAGCCAAGAGGATGGTATAGGCACTATGCTGAGACTCACATGATCATCAGTCTTAAAATATGATAATGATGGACCCTGTGTCAGAGCTGTAGTGCAGAAGTTGATAATTCTGTAATGGGAAACGGGTTCGAATTCTGACTTAGATTGTGTCTCGGTCCCATCCCCCCTCTCTCTACCACTTGCCTATTTGTCTCTACTGTCCTGCAAATGAAGGCTAAAAAAAGGCCAAAAATATTTCCAATCTCAAAAATATAGTGATGCCATTTTAAACACAATCTTTAATGCCAATAGATTGGGTAGCATTAATCATACACATTTCTGTTTGCCATGATGAGAATACAAGAAAAAAAAATAATGTCTCCAGGAGCTGAAATAATTTTCATTATCAATATTACAAAAAGTTCTTGTCTGGTTTGCTTTATTGTTGTTGTTTCATATTTAATGAATGTTATTATTTTGTCTACAACAGTTTGTTCTGGTCCTTGAATCTGATTGGATTCAATTCCAATGCGGCTCGCATTACAAGATACTTTAAAAGGATAGTTCACCCAAAAATGAAAATTCTCTCATCATTTAATCACCCTCATGCCATCCCAGATGTGTATGACTTTCTTTCTTATGCTGAACACAAAGATTTTTACAATCCCTTTAACTGGCTTCTTTTGGAACTATTTTCGCTGAAGGAGAAGAAATGCACAAACTTACTGGCCAACTTTTGTCTAAAATGTAAGCTTTTTAATATTATTTACTTGTTTGTTGAATTGTTGTATAAAAATTATTTGCGGCCTAATGTGTCATACCTACGGCAAAATCACAGCCGCACTGATACACAGAACAACAGCACGATTGAGAGTGGGATACTGCAGAAGTTTATTACAATGCCATGTCCTTCAGCAATCTTTTTGTGAAATCATAATCTTTGCTGTTCTATAAAAATCTTGGATTATCAATGTACCTGGAAATTGTTGGCTTGAGATGTGGAAATAAATGGACAGTAGTCTGAAATATATCTTTCTAAAAAGGTGACATGGGAGTCCATCAAATGTTTGTTTAAAGTTAAGATACACATTTCAAAATGCCCATGCACTTTCTCATCTGAATCCTATATATTTTAAGTACATTTCCATCCTAGAATTAACTGCTTATCTATGTAATCTATTAAAGGCCCCACATTAATAATTGTTGCCTTGTCATACTCTTTATTCACTCATTAACTGCTTGCCTCAGTCTTGTTCAGACAATTGGTCTAAAGGGGCATGCTGTAGGTGTGCACTGAACCCATAACGCACATTTGTGCACATTATTTCCATAATGAGTTTTTCTCTGGGTAATCTCTGAATCTCAGGACAACACAACTGAATTTGTGCCTTATGAGGGTATGTGGAATTTGCAACACTGCTTTCATTTTGCCTCTACACCAAATATGCATTTTACCCTGACTGTTGCAAATGGGGTGAGAATCGCTCATATCTACTTGGTATGCATGAGATTTGCAAAACTGGGACTTCTGTTTCACAAAGCAAAAGCAACAGCCCTGAAACCATCCCAACTTCTGTATATGTGTGGCACAAACAAATAAGAACAATTGCATCTTGTTGCCTATACAGAAATGCACCACAGCTCATGGCCCTGCATCATCTCTTTTTCATTACACTACTGTACATATAACACTCTAAGACTCAAGAACGTGTTTATCCTGTGATTAGTCTTGCACAGGTATTTTCATTTTGCAAGCTGCTCACTCTGCAAGGTTTGCATCATTCATATTCTGCTCTGACATAAAGCGTTCCTAAAAGTGTTTACAGTTATTTATCCCTTGAAAACACATTTGCTCTTGGGCACAGTTCTGCTCTGGAAGTACAAAAGCTGCACTCAAAGAGGCTCAAAATCTCAAAAATGTTAATCACTGCAATTTCATTTCCAATTTTGGTGAGAGACTTGAGGGACCCTCCCCAGAGAAGGAAGCTGACCGTTGGAATCACAGAGAAAAGTTATGAGGCCTTCAGAATGACTTTAGCAGCTCATAAGTGTATTTAGGACTGTCTGAACGACTACTGAAATCTGAGCCTTAGCTATAACTGCACTGAAGACTGGAACAGTTCTTTGTATCAGCAAAATTTCAATTTTTCATCCAGAATAACATTGCTCAGCTATTCATCCAATCACACACAGAGCTGTAAAGTAATATCTTGTTAATTTCATTCAATACGTGAACATCACTTTTCATAAAGATAAATATTAAAAGGAAAGCTCACCTAAAAATGAAAATTCTGTAATCATTTACACACCCTCATGCTTTTCCAAACCCATGACTTTTTATCTAACGTGGAATACAAAAGGAGACATTAGACAGGATGTTAACCTGGAAAAAAAGATAAAATCACTTTAACTGGTGCACAACTTTTTCCTTTTTGGTACTTGTTGTTTTAACCTTGTAACAAAATGCTTAGTTTCAAAAGAAAAGGAGGAAGCGGGAGACGGTGAGATCCAACTCAAAAGGGGCTTTATTTCCCACACTTTCACAGACTCAAAAATCACACTTTTCAGTGTATACACTCAATAATGCTTTTCAGCACAACAGAAATATTGCACGCTGAAACACTCTGCTTCGTGCAGCTCTCTCCCCTCACTGGCATCTGGCTCGCTCTTAAAAGCCTCACTCTCACTGCAATGACAAACAGCTGTTAGACAATCACTGTCAGGTGATGATCCTTACCATTCTCATCTCCCGATCTCGCTCTCCATTCACAAACCGTCGCTCAACCACGCTCCCACTACCACAAATCTGTATTCTGAATTCATTAGCCTCACTACACACAGACAGTTCAGTAAATACCTGCGCTATAACACATTTGTTTATTATTAGGTAATGGAGGGAAAATATAATTTCAGACCTTAAATTTTCCTTATCCTTTTTTTTTTTTTCTGTCGAAGTGGCATGGCATGGCATGAATCACTTGTTGTAATGAATATTTGTCTCACAGGAATCATAAATGATAATCACTCACACATAATTTGATAAAACTTTAAGATACCATTTCCTTAATAAATGGCTAGACCCAGAGGAATCTTGGAGTGGCCATTTCACAAGGCTTCATTTTTCATTTACGCTGTTTTGAATATATGACATTCAAAATTCAGGATGCATCCAGCAGGAATGTATTGTCAGTGCTGCATTGAAGAATGTCCTCAGGTTGTCCCATTAATCTCTATTAAGTAGAGACATGTCAGCCAGGACTGTGTGTGTGTGTGTGTGTGTGTGTGTGTGTGTGTGTATGCGCTTTAAGCAGACAGATAGCTAAATATTCACCTGCACCAAGTGTGGCCTTCACTGGATATGAACTTCACATAATGAATTCAGGTTCTTTTGAGACATGTTACAACATAGTTGTCTTGCAGATGTACTGCTTTAGAGGACAAGTTGATATTACAAAGCATAATTCTGCATGCATATTACAATTAATCTAAATTATACTAAAATCTCAACCATTTTAATGCTCAACATCAATCCAATATCTGTTAGATGCAACGAAACAATCTGTAATTTGTTTTTCTAAAACTAATTTATGAATGATTTGCTTTCCTCGCTTTGTTAACGGCTAATGCAATGCCTGATGAAAAATGTAAACATTTGGCAACAGTTTTGCTAGTCCTTAAGACTTTCTGTTCTGTGTCCCTGTATTTTAATTCACCACATTTCGGCCATAGCTGATTTTCTGATCACATTCTCTAGTACAGCGTTTCCCAAACGGGGATTTGCAAACCACTGGGGGTTTTTGAAGGAAAGCCAAGGGGTTCCTGAGAGAGCGTAGAGATTGTGTACGAAAATATGTCCATCATTTAATGATTTTTAAAAACTGATGATTCCAAATGTTGTCCGCCATTTAACAAATAAAAAAACAAGAACACAACTTAAACCAAGTGTGTACATTTTTCTTTAAACCAAACTTGTGTCTATGGCTTCAGTGCAGTTTACCTCAATTAGATGAGAGTGCTCTCTCTCTCTCTCTCTCTCTCTCTCTGTGCATGCTGCATATGTGTCTGTGTGCGCTCTCATGCAATGGACGGTGAGAAACGGAAATTTTTTATGCAAAAGTTAATGACGCGCTACTCTCTATACAAATTCCTGATGTAGCATAATTACTTTCATTATCAGCAACACAATCATGTTTTAAAAGTTAAAAAAAAAAACACTTTATTAACCTGACATAGTTTGCCCTGTAGTCCTGAAAAGCAATAGGAGATGGCTGTACCTCCTTGCCTGCATTGTTAACCGCTTGTGCTCTGGTTCTGTTCACTGCCGAACTGACCGGTTGATAGAGGCTTCTGATGGGTCTGAAAGGTGTCAATTAGGCGGCCACCTACTATTTCCTTGCAGGGCAGGTGAAACTTAAAATATAGTCTAATCAGTACTTGAAGTGGGCAGGTACTCACCGGTACGCAGTACCTGCACTCCTCTAATTTGCTCTACAGAGTACCAGCAGTTTTTCTTGCGTACCACCACTTCTCAGAGTCTCCCAGTACAATGTAATGTCTTTATTTAATGTCAGTGAATTGATGCTGCCCGCCAATCACTTTTATCTGACCTTCCATATTATTTTTGATAAAATCGCTGTAAACATCCGAACGCTCTCTGAGCAAAACTCAGCGGTGAGTTTAACAACACTCAACACGTGCAACAGCATCAGCACTCGTCAAGCTATCCGTGGTCCAGTTCTGGAGGAGTGCATGTGTTAAAGCTTGAGTGGGCATAGTTCAGTTACACTCTTCTCCAAAACATGAACCAGCAACTTTTAGGTGAGCACATTTTATCGTGTCTTATTCACTCAAATGTTTTTTTGCAAATTGCTTTTCTCACTCCTTAAAAACAGAAATGAAATAAATAGAACAGAAAACAATCAAGTGGAACATTTACTGTCATGATACACAGAGCAAATGAGGAGGTAAACTTAACAGTTGAAACTTTATTAAGCACACTCCAACTGCATGTCTCACTACAACACTCTCTCAGTAATGGTGGAGCAGCCCCCATCACCTCACAACCCCAGAATTTGCTTTATAACAACCATAGCCCTTCTACCAAGATGAGCCTACAAAGTTAGCAAAAAAAGCATAACGCAGCGGTCACATTGACATTCTTATGGCGGTTCACTGGCGAGGAGACAAGATACAAGAATAATAAACTGCTTTTGTGAGGAAACAGCGCATAACTTATTGAACTGGCCACCTGTCCACTAATCTTCAACATGTATTACAATCCTATTGGAGTGAACAATGTGTGGAGTTCACTACGATAAAAATGGCCTGACGAAGTCACTGACGATTTTGCAACAGTTTACGACTCTCCCCGTTCATAAGGTGATGGCGATATTTTGAATCAAAACCTGCAAGTGCATCCTTCGTTTGGCAGCAATGAATAATGTCTTTATTAAGTTCAACACCTGCATGTGCAGTTTTTGAACAACTCAAGGTAAAGCCATTTTTCCAACCAAACAGGTATCAAAAAGTATCATTGCATGTTATTTTACATGTACATTGGAGTACTATGTAAATACCATGGTGTACATCAATGCACCGCAGTATTACCATCTGATACCATCACAATATCATGGTCCTGCCACAGCAGGCAATTATTTTTTTTAAAGGTAGTTGATTTTGAGAAACTTTAACTAGTGTTGGATGTGCTGTGTGAATAAGTCTTTTATCAATACTTTGTAGCCAGTAGCTACATTAATTGCTACACAAGATATATACTTGTGCAAAGGTAAAAATGCTGTTCCTAAAGTCACCAGAATTAAATGCTTTAGTGACATTTTTACAAAAAGTTTCTCCTGGGAGAGCATGTCCCCAGACCCCCAATAAGGGTACACTGTTTTGCTGGACCTGTGCTTCAGACAGTACTGTAAAAAGCTGTAAACATCCCTGAAAGTGTGTTGCCTGTTTTATTTAGGCTGCAGCGTAGAGATTTCACTTCTGTTGTCACCATGTACAAACTGATATTAATAAAATCGCTTGGCCATGCAAGGTTTTGCACATATTTAGTGACCAAAGATCAGCTCCCCCGTCAATGATTTAGCACCTCTTCAGCACCAGCAATCAAAATTCGCTGGCACCGGCCCTGTTCACCATTTCTAATGATTATTATGTAAGACTGTCACAAAAATTATCTGCATCACTTCCGGGAAAGTCAAAGAACTCTGCGAGAACCAACGTCATAAAACTCTCACACAGAGGAGCATCTCCACCTGAGAAAACACACTCCACTGATTGGGGACCATAAAACACAAATCACACTCACATCTGCTCTCTCTCTCTCACCTCCGGTCACTTTAAGGACACCAAAAACTAAGTTATGACTTATCCTGTTCTGTAATGTAAAAGGTTTTCTGATCATACATGTTTGGTATCATTCAAGAGGTCTCAGTGCAACTGGTAAAACGGTCTCATTCCCTTTCAGCAAAGTCAAATCACAAGTAAGATTTAAGAACTTAATACAGTAATTCTATCCGGGGCATGCCCCTCCCAAGTCTCACACAGAGACCAGATGCTGTATGCAGATTAGGTGCATTCTTTGTAAACATCAAACAACCTACTCAATCAAAGGTCGACTTACAACTCCCTAAATTGTAAACCAAATCCTAAATAACATCAAACACACACATCTGAAATAACAATGGAATTGTTTGGTACTTAAGGAAGGATGGCAGAGAAGCTCGGGGAATCTGCAAATCAGATCTCCCATGCTTCGTCGTTTGCATGTAGTTTTTTCTCTACCAGGTATTTCTTATTATTGATAAATGTTTGAAGGAATCTGTAAATCAGATCTCCCATGCTTCGTCATTTGCATGTAGTTTGTTCTCTACCAGGTAATTGCAATTTGTATTTCTTATGTTTGGTAAATGTTTGAATGGAATACAACTTTAAATATTATTATTATGTTTGGTTCACTGATAGCTTTGAGTTTGATTTATTATTTTAATTGGATTGTTTGAATGTATTACTATTACCTGGTAAATAAATTATGATTCATTCTGAAGGACTGTTTTCTAGTATATTTCTTGTTAACTACAAATCTATGGTCAGAGTTGGTTTAATTAAGCTACTTCAGAAGTAACCCATTAGATAAGTATGTACTAAAAGGCTAAATGGTAAATCGAGAATCTATTATAGAACTTAGCCAAGTAGAATTAAAAGGGAATACTAAATGTAGGACCGAGAACCTGTAAAACAGAACTTAATTGACTGGGGTTAAACGGTAAACCGAGAATCTATAATAGAACTTAGCCAAAATAAGACAAAACGGATAAAGCCGAGAACCTGTAAGGACTTAGTCTAAAACTTACTAATATCTGAAACTGATGAATTTGTAGTTAAAGGACCTGTGTCTGACCAGCACAGGACCCAAATAACATTGAAATAACAAATGCAGTCTGGAAGAGAGAATTACTAAATTCAGAGCATAGATACATCAACGAGGTTTTTCATAATTGGAGTCAGATGAAATAAAGAAAATAATTAATGATAAGATTAATAAAAAACATGGAACTCAAATCAAATAATCAAAGTATTATTTAATGTCGTGCACGATAAAACAGAACACGCAGGAGACCTTCAGCCACGCCATTGGATACCGTCCTTGGGTCAGTGGGTGACTTCCCCCTTACAAAGTGGTGACCCCGACGTGATGATCCACTCCGAACCGATAGGTTGTCCCCCTTACAATTATCTGCACAAGTATCTGGCTCCTGTGTGCAAATTAATGTGTGCATGCAAGGAAGGCAAATGCTCCCCTCATTGAATTGGAGGATAATAATCATTTTAAAAAGGAAAAACATACCTAATGCTCTTTTTCAGTTTTAGACTACATTTATTTTGTATATTGTTGATATTGTCAAAGGTACAGACTTTAGCAGGTCTAAATATTCTTTCTCAGTTTTCATAAACAATAACCCCACATTGTTTTTATTTTCAAAGTAAAGTTAATAAAAAGCTATTTGTTAGTTAAGGATGTAAGGTCATATTTGTTCTCCAGCCAGATCTTAAAAAGGAGTTTATGGCCAGACCTTGAAAATGTTTGAAAATGCTATTTTAATGTAAATAAACACATTATTAACAGTTTTGTTTTTACATGTTACAATAAAAGTGTTAGGTAAGATAATTATGAAAAAAATATAAAAAAAAGTTTGGCCTCAGTTCAGTTTATAAAACCCTATGTTTATTTACTTATTTTTAAATAAACACATGTTGCGAACAAAAACAATCTCAGAGTATATTTTATATACTTTTTATATACACTTTTTTCTTCCACTTCAAGCACTGAGGCTAATCATGTATAATTTCCTAAAAAATATAAATATGTTTCATTTCATAAAAATATTTCTAGAAATAAGAGGGACATGTCCCCCACCCTATAGGTTAAAATGGTTGTCACAGCCCTGGTTTGTTATTTCAATTAAAATACATTTTTTATTATTGAAAATGTAATAATTGGTTATATCATATCAAGATATCAAGGCTACATACACAAATGGAATGGAATAGATTCATACAATTTTCAGGGAAATAAAAACAAAGAAATAAAATAGACCATTAGACAAAGACAGATAACATTTTGTGTGTGTAAATTTTAGCCCACTACTGGGAATGTAGTGCAATCTCTGATTGGGATAGAAATGGCAATGGTGAACTAAATGAAATGAAATATATAAATATGGCATGAAAAGAACAATAGATGTAATAAAGGCTCATTCAAATATAACTATAATATGAAAAATAAAATGCAAAGATGTAACATTAATTATATATGAAAGGTTAACATTACTTAAAATATCAGGGGGTACTTCAAATAAATAATTTAGGTCAAAGGGGTTTGGCTGACGAAAAAGTTTGGGAACCTCTGCTCTAGTAGAAAGGAGGGAGGTGTCTTGCATAAAGCAGAATGGTGGGACAAGAACTCGACCTATTTCTTCATCTGGAAATCACACAACAGAAAGCAATACAAAGAAAATTGTAAGAGATGGCAGTAAAGCTTGTATAAAGGGTCTATGTGCAGTGCTCAAACAAGAGCAAATAAGATAAGAGGCCTCTTTTACAGTTTATCAATGTGCTGATGGTTCACTGTGGTGCTGTATTTGTGATTTATGGTATTGCGATTGTATTGTACTCTTATTTGCAGTGCTTCCTATTATTAGTAACATGCTTGGTTATCAAACAATGGTTCTGTGTTAGAGCTCTGCTGCATTTACATGTGCATTTATATATACTGTAGAAGGTGTCCATGACATGAAAGGCTAACAAGTACTAAAAATCAATAGTCCTTGATTGTGATCAATTTTTTGGGTTCAGTACAAGTTAATCTCTATCAACAGCATTTGTGGCATAATTTTGATTACCACAAAATATAATTTAGACTCGTCCCTCCTTTTCTTTAATAAAATGATATCCAATTTTACAACTTTGTTGCCATGACTACATAATGCTGTAAACCAATTCTAAAACATCTGTAAAAAAAAAACAACAACAAAAAAACACACTTTACAGTTGAAATAATCCACAAGTTTTAAAAGAAGAATTAATGTATGTGCTGCCTTTTATACATTTATAAGATTCACATTTCTGCCTTTAAACTTCTTAAAAATTGGCCCCATTCACTTCCATTGTAAGGGCCTCACTGTGACCTCCGTTTTTGCTTATTTATTTTTTTTTAAAAAGGAGGGACTAGTCGAAATACATTTTTGTGGTAATCAACATTATGCCACAATTGCTGTTGATTGAGCTTAACTTGTATTGAACCCAGAATATTCCTTTAATAATTAATGTAGTAATTATTAAATTGATCTTATTCAAAGACTGTATATTTCAAATCTTGGAGTTACTGTACTAATACTTCTCAGTATATATTACCATCTTTTTTTATTTATTTTTTAAGCAAAACCTTAAGTGGGTTTTATTTTAACCACCAGTTATTTAGTTAGTTGTTGTTAGTAGGCAATTTTATCTACACATCATCAGCTGTGCTAGTTTGTTGGTTTTATGTTTTTTCCTGACTTTTATTTGTCTGATATGTGTAAAATATTTCGGCATATCAGAAGGTGAATTCAGGTAAATTTGGCCATATTGAGATGACTGTAAATAAGTGGTCCAAATTGCCTGAATTCATCCTATATGTTAATTCAGGCTGAAGTGTTTGCTGAAATCTGAAACAAGAAGTGGACAGTAAGCAAAACCACCCAGAAAACAGTGAGAAGCTGCTTTCAGCACCTTGGACAGCAACACTGGAATTGGACTAATCTCTATTCATATATTCAGAATATCTCAGCTCTTCAGATCCAAACAATACAAGTGAATGGTGACCAGAACTTTAAATCTCCAAAAAGCATATAAAAAGCAGCATAAAAGTAATCCATAAGACTCCAGTAGTTAAATCCATGTCTTCAGAAGCAATACGATAGGTGTAGGTGAAAAACAAATCAATATCTAAGTCCTTTTTTTACTATAAATCTCCACTTTCACTTTTTTCTTTTGTTTTTGGCGATTCACATTCTTTGTGCATATCGCCACCTATTGGGCAGGGAGGAGAGTTTATAGTAAAAAAATATCTTAAATATTGAGCTTTTTCTCACCCACACCAAATCATATCTCTTCTGAAGACATTGATTTAACCACTGGAGACATATGGATTACTTTTATGCTGCCTTTATGTGCTTTTTAGAACTTCAAAGTTCTGACCACCATTCACTTGCATTGAATCGACCTACAGAGCTGAGATATTCTTCTAAAAATCTTTTTTTGTTTGTGTTCAGCAGAAGAAAGAAAGTCATACACATCTGGGATGGCATGAGGGTGAGTAAACGATCAGAGATTTTTAAATTTTGGGTGAACTAACCCTTTAATGAATACCTACGACATCATTTGCCTGTCATTATTTTCATAGCAGAACAGATCTAAATGCGGTGGTGCAACATGAAAGGCGCATATTTTAAGCCTAATTAAAACTGCGACGAAATACCATCAGCATCAAAGGTGAATTCATCATTCACGAATGAGCTTAGAATAGCTAGGTGGCAGTATTTATTTTGCTGTTATATTGCACCTCGATGGACAAATTAAAAGCATAACGTTCAATAACATAATTGTGGGATGTGTCAACACCTTGCACATGAATGAATCTTTCTAATAAACCACCGAATCTCGACGCTGGCCCTGTTAACTGTACGCAGACTGAACTGAATACATATTTTAGAACGTAAAGGGCTCAGATGGGCAATTTACCTCACAACCTTACAGGAGACACATTTTGTAGGTTATTCAACACGTTACGAGTGACCAGCTCCCTTGTCTGGGCAGTCGGTTGTTTTTTTGAGAGAACATCGTTGAGGAAAATGATTTCTCTCTCTGCTGCGCGCGCCCGCACACACGCACACACACACACATGCACTGCGCGGTAAGCGCGCGAAAGAAGTGAATCTCTTTTCACAGGCACTCAGGCAGCCGCATCCGCCGAAGCATCAGTGAGCGCAGTCGTTGAGGCTGTCAGCGAAACGTCACACGGATATCCTCACTCGGATTGCCCTCTACGACCTTACCTATAACAATTAAAGGGATACCAGAGCTCTGCCAACTGCTTGGAATATATTTGAGTGTTTACGAATTTGCACTCTGACTCAAATCAGAGCTTTCCACACCTAGAGACGACGGATTGTGATGTGCGCATTTGGTTGTGTACTGGACGTGGAAAGAAGGACTGGGATGGACCGAATTTAACCAGGACAAGTGTGGTACACTAAAGCGGAACCAATACAGCTTTGAACCCCTTCTGCGACTGGGCATCCTCTGGTTTTACGCATCTCAACTCCAGCGTTGGGGTCCGCAGGAATTACTGCGCTGAAGCATCCGAGCGCGCGCCACACCGCAAGAGAACCTATAGAATTACATTGCAGTTTTCGTACAAACCCCGTCTAATGCCTTTTCTCTTCGGGTAATCGGAGCGTCCAAGACGAAGCTAAAGATTGCGATGCCAGGACAGTGAGAAGGTGGATCTCAGTTGTTCTTCCTGAACGGTAGCATGGCTCCGTCCCGGAGGGACTGCAGATGTGAGATGATCTTTTTGTCGGGATGCCTACTCCTGTCCTTCTCGGGATTTCAACCTGCATTGGCGAAGGTTTGCCACGATTACACAAGGCACGGCCTGGACAACAACTGGTACGCGAGGGATGGCGAGAAGTTGCCCATCATGGTCCTGATGCCGATGAACGAATCAGCGCTGATGAGCAGCATCAGTCAAGGCATCGAGCCGGCCGTTCAGCTGGCCATCCAACACATACGCGAGTCCAGGCAGTATTCCTTCTCACTCATAACCAAAATCTACGACACAGAGGTAAGTGCATTGCATTTGGGTGTTGTTTAGTGTGGCGTCGGGGGCTGGGTTAGTTTTGGTCGTATATGTGCATGCATGTTTCGGGGGTAAACTGCGGGCAGCGTGCAGTCAGCGCGCGCTCATGTGGAAAAAAGGATTTTGCAATGGTCGGTATAATTGTGGAATGTCGCGCTACTTGTATTTTCCAGAAACTGTTCGGACTCGGAGAAAGCAAAACGGAACAAGTATAGTTTTTGAAGTCCTTAGATTTCTTTAATACAGTCACCGCCCCCTTGAATTGAGAATTAAGTGTACACAGGTGTTGCACTGCCTTGATGGGCTGCGCACGTGCCAATGGCTCGTGCCATAAATGCAGCCTGTTTTCATGTATTATCACTAACCTTAGGAAAATATATTTTCCTGAACATAAGTACCTGTACTAAGCTGGTTTTATGAAATAACCATTATTGCCTAATGTAAATACCTATGACGAAATAACAATGAACATTCAAATGGGCCATTAATGTTTTGATTTTGACAGTGGTTTTTGGGCCTGATATATTCAGCACTCTTAATGAGATTTGGAAATAAAGTCAACGTGAGAAGTCCAGAAATGAGCTGTTACAACAACCTACTAGGCTAATTGATATATTTACATCCACGCAAAACAAAAGTGACGTTTTCTTCACTGGTATGAGAGTTCCTATCAGATGACACGATCGTATATACGTTTTAAACGTAGGAACGGTTTGCCTTACGTATGAAGATGGCAGTAATTTGCCCCTTATTTTTTCTCTCTTAAGGTCCCTAAGGATTAATTACATTTGAAAGTGCGTGGTACACATTTTAAGTCCCGGAAACACAGTAGGTTATACCAAATTGAATGCATTCGTTGTTCATTGATATATTGATGACTAAACTGATTGGTTTAACCTTTTGTTATTCGTTGTCCTTGATGTTGTCATTAAGAAATATCGAAAGCCCAACCTGTAACACTGGTCTTTCAAAATGACGTGACGTTTTGGTTAGCTAATTAAAACGCTCATTAAAATGTACATTCAACGGGTTAATTAACTTACAAACGAACTGACTATATAGGCTAACCTATATCATGGGCAGTGGATAAGCTCACAGATATGCCTTTATTGTTTCAAGAAAGTGGTTATTGAATTTCGTGTTCGTGTTGTTTTTGTGACAAAAACGCCTCAGGAAATTTTAGAATTACTCCTTAATGATCGAGGCACTATTTGGCCTCTCATATTCTACTATTTCTGGGGGTGCGATCACCTGGGGAGAAGAGAAGCTAATCAATCGCTATTTATCACCATGGTTTCATAAGTGTGACAAAGGGGGAATGAGAAAGCGCGCGAAAACGCAGCTTGAGGCTTGTGGAGTTATCGACGTGAAACGTAGGTGTAAATTAACAAGGCGTTAACATATCTGTAAAAGTTGGCTCATTAGAATTAAAACGTCGCTATGTACAAAGCACGTGCTAGAAACTGAATCATTTGAAATGAACATGAAGGTACATTACTCCTAAATCAATCAATGTAACTAGATTGCGCATTGATTTAGCGACACTTTGCTAAACAAAACTGCCTCTTTTAACAAACGCATATTGTTCGTATTTTACGTTCAGAGGCTTTAGGCTAAATATTTCTCTCAAGTCTTTAAAACAAATCATAATGAGATGTTTTTACAGCAGCAATAAAAACATTTCAATTCAACCATCCCTAGATATTGGTAACACTTTACAATAGGGTTACATTTGTTAACATTAGTTAATGTATTATGTATAATGAACAATCAATGAACAATATATATATTTTTACAGCATTTATTACTCTTAGTTAATGTTAGTTGATAAAAAATACAATTGTTCATTGCTGGTTCATGTTAGTTGATAGTGCATTAACTAATTTTAACATATACTCCTTTTAATTTTAAAAATGTATTAGCATATGTTGAAACTAACATTAACCAAGATTAGTAAATGCTGTAAAAGTATTTTTCATTGTTAGTTCATGTTAACTAATGTTAACAAATGGAACCTTGTTGTAAAGTGTTCCCTATATTACATGTTAACCTGCCATCATGTATGTGCTCATGAATTCATGCAAAGCTTACATTTAAATGTATGTGTAAACTGGTTAAGGAGGATAGGCCACTAATGTATACAAAGTGCAACCAGCCTCCGGCAGGGGCGGTGCTAGGGTCAGTGGACATCCGGGGCTTAGCCCAGACCTCTGTGGATATGGGGCAATACTTTGATGAAATATCGGATTATAATACACTTTATAATAAAGATTTGAATACATCTATGTGGTGCCATTTATAGAGTAAACTAAAAAAGTCTCACTAACTTTTGTCTCAGCTTTAGATATGCCTGAAATTCAGAAATTGCATGGTTTTAACACCTATATTTTAAAATGCGATTTAAAAAAAGCACTGTTTTGTCCCTTTCGGCTTTCTGTATTTTGACACATTGTTTATGGCTGTATACAGTTTTCATTTATTCAACGGGTGCTTGAGTTAATTTACAAGAAAGCAGGTTGTAAATAGGCTTAATAGGTACTTGTAGGGGTGGGTGATATGACTAAAATCCTATATCAAGATGTGAGTAATTTTATATCACGATAACAATATATATCACAATATAGTTAGCCTACATATTTCTGAAAAATCAATAAAATTGTATTAGCCTATATATTAAGCCATGTCGCAGTAATCCAGTCAGTGAATTAAATACTTTATAAATAAAAACTTTTCTCTTTATTTTGAACCTGACAAACATAGTCAAAGTAAAAAAATAAATGCCACATTTCAGTCTGATGATGTGCACCAATGTTCTTCTTTTTCTTTTTATTATTTTTATTGTTGTTGTTGTTATTGTTATTATAATTATTGTTATAACTATCCTCAAGAAACTTGACATCCTCTCAAAAACAATGCAAAAAGTAAAAAAAAAACATAAATAAAAAAAATATATCCATAAATAAAACACTTAATTAGGCTCTTTGTGTTTTTAGTCATCTCTATAAAGAACATATAAAATATAAAATAGGAAAATAGGCTATGGCAGGTTTGTTTCCTGAAATCAAACATCATTCGAACAGAATTTTAGAAATGGGGTTTGATGTGTATTTTAAAAACCCACTTGCCATTGAGAGAAACCAGAATGAGTAGTGGGTGTGATCTATGCTTTTTCTGTCACAGGAGCACAAATGAAGGGACTGGGATGACTTCAAGACTGGTGCGCACTTGCGCAACACTCGCACAAAACACAGCTGTGCGTGTTTGGATGGGAGGCATGTTTGGAGCATGGGATGAATGTCACTGAATTTGCTTTGATGGTGGCTCAAGCGAAATTACTTGCCGCAAAAGCGTAATTTTGTATCGCATTCTAGACAAAATTTTCATCTAATGACACGCGCAGCTGTCTGTGAAAAACTGCGTTTCATTATTTCTATCAGTCTCACGTGAAGCCCTGACCACTGATATATACACGCACATGGATATATCGACATACACAATGTACAAACCTTGCAAATCGCTGTTTTCTGCTCGGTATCGTGCTTTCTAAAGCCAAACCAATACCACACCATGGAAGATGCACTTTTTCTTTCATAATCTCTTTTTACCTTCTCATTCAAATTTATCTGAGGAACGAGCAGTCACTCCGCCTTCTACCATTTATCTGACAATGTGTGATGTGCTTTACACATTTCTCGTGAGGCAATTTTGTGTTACCGCGATAGAGACGATAATCCAAAATGTATACATTTTCTTGGCAACATTTTTACCAGTTTATCCTGTCTACCGTTATATCGCCCACCCCTAGGTACTAAAGATTAAAAATAATAGCTAGCTCTGCTAAAGTTTGCTAGGTTTATTGCATTGTGTCTTAATAAAGAGTTAAATGCTATAAAAGCAAATGTCCTGTCTTGTGACTTTAAAGTTAGCAAATTTCTCGAGTACATCTTTATATATTACTTCATGTTTTCAGGGTTATATATCTAAATATTTGGTACTTACTGCATCTGGATGGACCAACTCAACACAATTTCCAAGACACACAGTCACGAGCCGCGAGCTCTCTTCTTGCATGCACACACAAAGGCCACATGAGAGCTGGAAAGCAGCTGCCGACAAGACAGCGCATGTGTACTGAAATAAGTCTGTATTTGGTGTTATCAAATACCGTAAAAATACAGGAATCATTAATATATATATATATATATATATATATATATATATATATATATATATATATATATATGCACACACACACACACAGTATATTACCCTAACTTTAAAATGTAATGTTAAAATAATAAAATTTAATATGTTTTCATATCAACTTGATACCCAAGCACTGATACTTCTGACATCACTACAAAAAGATGATCAAAACATTCGGGGCTTTACGGAAAACATTCGTGGCTCAAGGCCCGGTAGCCCAGCCCTGGAGCCACACATGGCCTCCGGCATCATATAATGTGCAAACCTATCAATGAGCATTTGTACATGTAACTAAAAACCTGCTAACTCTTACACTCAATGAGCACTTTATTTGGAACACCTGTACACCTACATATTCATGTGATTATCTAATCAGCCAATCGTGTGGCAGCAGTGCAATTCATAAAATCATGCATATACTGGTCAGGAGCTTCAGTTAATGTTCACATCAACCATCAGAATGGGGAAAAATTGTATCTCAGTGATTTCGACTGTGGCATGATTGTTGGTGCCAGACAGACTGGTTTGAGTATTTCTGTAACTGCTGATCTCCTTGGATTTCCACACACAACAGTCTCTAGAGTATACTCAGAATGTTGCTGAAAACAAACAAACATCCAGTGAGTGGCAATTCTGCGGACGGAAACACTTTGTTGATGAGAGAGTTCAATGAAGAATGGCCAGACTGGTTCGAGCTGACAGAAAGGCTTCGGTAACTCAGATAACCTCTCTGTACAATTGTAGTGAGCAGAGCTTCTCTAAATGCAAAACACGTCGAACCTTGAGGTGGATGAGCTATAACAGCAGAAGACCACTTAAGGCACTTTATTAGGACCATAGAGTTCCTAATTAAGTGCTAAGTGTGTGTGTGTGTGTGTGTGTGTGTGGGGGGGGGTGCGTGGTCTAGGGCCGGCTTGTGAATGGAGAGTGAGATCGGGAGATGAGAACAGTGAGGATCACCACCTGTCATTGATTGTCTCTAACATCTGTTTGTCATTGCATTGAGAGTGGAAACGGATTTAAGAGCCAGCCAGACGCCAGTGTGAGAGAGATAAAGCCACACACACACACACACACACACACACACACACACACGCGCACACACACACACACACACACACACACACACACAGAGAGAGAGAGAGAGACTGTGTTGGTTTTGAGTCTGCTGAAAAGCAACTGTGTGACAGTGTTTATATTCAACCACTCATGATATAATTGAAATTTTGTTTTCAGACTTACATTTTTTTTGTGTGAATTGTAAACCTGTGGTCTGATGTCCATTATATACCCTAAAGTTTTTATTTTAGTTATATTACAAGCCCATTTCAAAACCTCTGTTTTCCCCTCCTATGCATTCACACCCATATACATGCACACATTCAACACAACAGCCACAAACAGTAAACAAAGCTAACAGTAGTAGCAGTGCATAAAGTAATGCGCATTCAATACTTCATATTTAGAGAAAGGAATTTGCATCAGACCAAACTGCAATGTACAGTAAGTGCCCATGTGAAACAGTGATATAAAACAGGATGTGTTACTAATATGAAGACAGAAATGCTTAGGGTCTGAGTTCCTGATTGGTCTCCTAAAAGAATTAGAGGCAGTGGACCAACATTTGCACCTCACAGAGTTTCACCTACCTAAAAAGAAGAAGAAGAAAAAGAGAGATTCACAACAGACCAGCCCTTTAGTGCCAATTACAGATGGCATGTTTCTTTATGAAAAACAGATATTTAAACTAATACCTGAAACTCACCATTTATGACTGATTCTATCTGTTATTTTTCTAATAGATAAGATTGAGAAATCAGTTTCAGGGACAATATTTTCATATGCAGAAAGCCATTTCTTCTTTTTTCGGGCTTGTCTCTGTTGTGCTACTGTTGACCTCAGTGAGCCCTTCTCATATTACAGCCCTGGTGTCATGCGTACAGATATCACTGGAACTTACGCCTCACAGAGGAGCAAATGCGTCTTGTCAGATTTGCACACAGAGTGCAGGAACCCTTGCAGAGCTCTCAGCTCTTGCCATACATTTCTGTTATTCTCAAAAGACCAAGAGCCCTGAGCTTAAGTAAAGCATCTTGTTGTGTTGTCGCAGTGAGTTACGATTTTTCTAAAAAGCATTGCCATAATAGGTCACATTCAATTAAACTGTAATGCATCTCAAGATGACAGAGTATACATGTGTTTAAAGGCCCCTCCCCCCATCCCAACCTCTATTTCTATGAAAATAACATTAGTCAAAAGTAGTAGTTAGCCTCAGTCACCATTCACTTTCATTGAATGGAAAAAAGATGTATTAAAGTGAATGGTGACTTGAGTCGTTCAGCCTAACATCTCCTTTTGTGTTTCACTGAAGAAACAAAGTCATATAGGTTTGGAACAACATGAGGTGCATTTGATTTCACCTATCTGCCACAAAATGTACAGTAGTTAATTGAAACTTCCATTGGGTCATGCACATTACTGCATTTATGTGCTCTTTAAACCTGTCATCCTGGGCTTCTCTGACATTTTGAGTTATGAGGGTCTACATGGACATCAAATGGGCTTCTGCAGCTACTACTTTGACATTCATGAAGTGTGGTGTGGAAAATCAGTACAAACAACCGTGCAGCCCCATAGATGCCTTCGATTTCAAAAGTAATAGTGAGGTGATAGTAATGGAGATGTGCAAGGCGGGAAGCATTGAGTCTTATGTGAAGATCATGTCGCTATCCTGTAGGATGTTACTGCTTTCAGCGTTCAGGAACTGAGGTGGTTCAACATGCTTTCAGCCATGTGGTTTTTGGTTTGCCATTTTAAAAGACAGAGGGCTCACCTTTATAGAGGTCAGATGAGAGGTAACATGCAATGTAAATAGAAACTTATGCTGACAATATTAATTCACTTATAATGCATCACTTTTTTTGTTGTTTAATTTGTAGTTAAAAGCTTGTTGTTGGATTGTGAATTGGGCTCTAATTGCTGACCTATAGTGATACTCATTGCCAGGAGTTATTCTTTGCTGCTGCGCAACATTCACATCCCTGAAGACTCAGGGCTTCAATGCAGTACAGTATGATGCTATACAGGTTTTTAAACAAACAACAAGCTATTTGCTTTCAGAGTAGCCAGTTCAGTTCAGCCAGTTTCTAAACAAATTTATTTTTCGGCTTATGTTGCCAATCCCTCCTACTTTTCAACCCCTCCCCTACAAATGCCTGGCTCCATTCTTTTATATAATGTCCACTTTTCATGATCTAAATATTTAATGCAATACATTTTAGAATATATTGTTTCACTCGGGAGTACACTCGGTCCTGTTCCCAGCTATTGGTCCTGTTTAGACCAATAGCGTTACACTCAATAGCGTAATTAATAGAACAGATGTGTTTTAGAGCAGTTGAAGTTCTTTTAAACGTGCCGCCCTTTTTTGCAAGATGTGGTGCAACAGTCAAAGATATCTGTCTAGTGTAGTACGTGTTTACCTAGATTTTTTTAAATTTTTTAAATGATGCAAAAATGCTTTCAATGTCAATGGCCAATTATGTATTATTTTAGAACAGTGATCCTAGAATTACTGATGGTGTTTTTTTTAAAAATTTTTAATGACATTTTATTGATGGGGATTGCCTGCATTGTGAGGTTTTTTGATAAATATCTTATTAGATGAAATACAAAATGAACCCTCTCATATCAACTACTCAATTTTAGCGACAGTTTATGCAGTCAAATTTAGCTCATAAGCTTAACCACATGGACGTGCTCATTAAAAAAACACATTCCACAGATGTTTTCAGAGGTGGCATCCGTCTCTTTGATTATCAAGCAAACAAGAATTGTAAAACCATTTCTTATTTACCAAAATGTGCTGGATTGGAGATTCTGGCTACCAGAAATGTAAAACAAACATTTGCCCAGTTATTGTTTCTGCTGCTTAGGGCAATGGGGAGTTGGACTGATTGGATGCCAGTAGGGCTGACCCCTAATAGTTGACCAAATGTTGGTCGATGAGAAGAGTCTTGGTCGACCAAGTTTTGATTGGTCGGTTGGTCGCAGAAAAAAAAAAAAAACTCCACAGGAAACCGACGAACTTACATACATTACAGCTGGTTGGACTGTAGGTGGTACTATGGGGTAATTTTCGTTAAGCAGGGTTAGGGTTAGGGTTAAGCCTACACAATAAAGCAAGACACATTGATTTCAAACTTTTAACTTTATTTTTTATTTATTTTAACTAAAAATTCTAATGAAACTGGAAAAAAATTAAGTGCAATTAAAATGTGTGTTGTTCAACTTTTTGAAAGATGCTTTTACAACAGTTGTGAAGGGCAACATCTCTTTGGAAACGAACCTACTTCATCTGTGCATTCTCTACCGGTCAGGTATTTCATTGTCTGGGAAAATACATCATGTGTGTGAATACATTTGTTTTGTTCCCTCCTTCACGATATATATATATATATATATATATATATATATATATAAATTTACATCGGCAACCCAGGTCTGAGGGATCGGTGAATATTCTTGCTTTAGTGATTTTGCATTGAAAATTACATTAATTTATTAAATCAAACTTAAATCAAATACATTTCTAAATTCAAATTGCAGTCCAAACGAAACGAAAAAGCAAATAAAATTGTGTGATAAAAGAATAACATATATACACCTTTCCATTTACCGTCAGGCAAGAATCCGTCTTAACATCATGGCGGAAAATTACTTACACAAATGAAGACATAAAAACAATTATAAATGTAAAAATAATAATTATAATGATGATAATAATCACTGAAATATAAATCATGGTTCGAGGTGAACATGGTTTTGTATTATTTTATGATTTAATCACAGATGTATAGGCTGCAGAGTTGTGGTCACAATGAACTGCTCTGTGGAAATAAAGTGAACTGAACTCAAAGCACCTCCTGAGCTGAGGTGTCTGAGGTCATTTGCAGCACTCATAGACGATACTGTTCTTGCAAAAATAAAAAAAATAAAATAAAAAATCAGAAGACAGAAACAAAGAAAGAGTGAGAACCTTTTACATGCGTGTGTTCCACGAGACTGCACGCCTCCGTACCAACAGCGCATCATACATGCGCATAGACAGCTTTTCTGTCATCTTTTCTTAATAATATAATAAAGTGTGTTTCTTCATATTAATTTGATAATAATAATAGCCTAATAATAATAATAATAATAATAATTTAATACATTAATGGGAAAACGAGCCAAATATCGTCTTGACATCGTCAAAGGCATCAGCTATTGGCGATCACTCTGACCATCGTCGATCCCCAAGATCATCGTCTGTCGGCACAACCCTAATGTGCATTTCTCTCTATAAATTAACACAATGTTCAGACAGTCTCCTTGCTGGTTTTACCAACACATTCAGAATCATTACCGCTTTTGCCAGTGTCGCTGCAGCTCGCTTCGTGCGTGCGCTTGTAAAATTAATATTTCAAAGGCTCATTATTACGGTTTAGTATTTCTCTGTAATGTAGAACAGTGTTTGCAATGCTACTTATAACATTCTTCCTCAGCCCTGGAACTCAAACCATTTTCTGATGCCCCCCCAAAAATATATATTTAAGTAGCCTACTTAAATTAATATCATAAACATGTGACAACTAGTCGACTAATGGCTTAAACTAACGCCTACAAGTCGACAAGGAAAATCTTTGGTCGGGGGCAGCCCTAGATGCCAGAAAAGGAGAAACGAGGGTGGGGACATTTCCAAGCTGATTTCTCTCACTGCCCTCCAAAACATTGTGAGAAAAATGGACACAGCTTGAGTTTGGCTTCTGCTGGCAACTGGACTGGTGAATGTCAGAACGCAGCCCTCCCACACAGTTATACAGCATTTAGAGGGATGTTTTCTTTTATATCCTTTCATTTTGTTGCTTTCTTATTGCTTAGGGGACAGATAGAATTAGCTTTTTATTTAGGATGAAAAAGGTTGGTCTTTATGATAGGATTGTATATTTCTGAGACATAGAGATAGGTATTTTCATAAGCACTGATATGTGTGCATGAAATTGCATGCAAATAAATGGACAGTAGCTTATTACAAATCACTTGTAATTTCAGTTAATACTCAATGTATGGAATCTGGCTGTAAACAAAGTGTAAGTTAAATTAAATAATAGGATTTAGGTTTTGTCTTTTAAGATTGGCCAAATGCCATGCTGTCTTTCTCCAGGGGCGAGCACTGAGTAATAAGCGTAAAGTTTGCCCTTGTCAGTCCTCTAATTACATTAAATCCTGTGTAATTCCTGGACAGCAAAGAAGGAGCCGCTGATGCACAGACGAAATGTGTGTGTGTATGTTTGTATGTGTGTGGCTGCATAAATGGGAGAAAGCTAGCCCATGGGATGTGTCTCTCCAGGGATGGAGGGATGGTCTGGTCACAGCTGTGCAATGTGGTGGTCCACAGGCAGATGCTGGCAAGTACCACAGCACACATTCATTAGCCACATTTCCACTATGGGGCCAAATGAGGCCGTGCTAGTGCGTGCCAGGACCAGTTGCGTTCCCACTGTCACTTCCGGGGCTTTATTGTGTCTTGCCTGGGCTTCCTCTGGGCCAACGGCCAATGGCCTTTGGCCTGCCGATTGCCCTTGGGCCAAAGAATGCAAACTGGGGATTGAGGAGGGGTCAGTGTCAAAGACGAGGTGTTTCGTGGAGTCAGGTCAGAGGTTTCAGAACCAAGATACTCATTCCCCAATTTTTCATATCTAGCTACCAGCTAACCTCAACAGATCAATGGAGAATGGAGAATCATCAGTACTGGTCAGTAAACGAAATCAGGGCTCTTCTGAATATTTGGTTGATGAAAATGTGCAACGTCAGATTGATGTTGTCTGCCAAACAAAGATGTGATTAAGTATATTGCTGCTGAAATTGACAAGTTGTGTATTCAGTGCACAACGGTACATGTTCGGGAAAAATTTAAAAGAAATTGCAGGCACAGTACAAATCTGTGTTCATTTCAAGGGCTAGCTAGTCTCCAGAGTCTGATACTTCAGTTTGAGTTTCCCTCTTGCTTGTGAAATGGGCGGGGTATTTGACGTTGGCACCAGATCGATTTTGGTCTTGCGGCTCGAGGTCCGAGGCTTTTGGCCCTGGCTGGGCAGTTGAAAGCCCTGGCTCGCTCTGGCCCAATCTTAGAAAAGCAGCTATTCAGTCACTCTAACTCATATACTCTTGCCCATACTGTATATGCATATCAAAATCTAGAGTTGGGGTACTTGAGTTTGGACTCGGACTCGAGTCCGAGTCACAAGTCCAATTTTAATGGACTTAATGGACTTGCCAAATGCATTTTTGTGATGCAATGAAAATGAATAAATAAATAACAAAACAGAAATTAATAAACACATCTCTGTCTGCATGCAGTTGTATTAGCCCCTGAAGTCGTAGACGTAGCCAGAGTTGTTTCACTGTGTTTAAGCAAACACACATACACACACACACACATACACATGTGCACAGGCACACTCATCAGTCAACCAATGCGCTTGAATGTTACTACAGAGACTACCGAGGTGGCTGTCACAATGAAAACATAAAGACAGGTATGTGTCCAGTGTAATAGAAACTAAACAAGGCAGATCACACAACACGTGACCTGACAACTGGTAAAATTATGTGTGGCGTTTGTGCAGCCAAGATGGTGCTCGCATTGTGGTTTCATTGTGGTTATAAACTTAAAATCAAGAACTTCATTGTGTCAAGTCCCCCACATCATGTCTCTCACAGTTTACTAAAAATAGCATATCGAAATAAAAATAGTATTAATATTAGATATTAAGTCTTTTTAGGTGTAATGTATCTACACATATAGGCTTCTGTAGTCTCTTGTGGTCCATGCAGTGTTGTCAGCTTGAACTGGTCCATGATAGCTAGATGAATTAACTGTGTAAGTTTTTAAATAGTCAGGGAAAAAAGTGTTATTTCTAAAGCCGACAGCAACTCTAAACAGATAAACAGCACCTATTTATTATTGATTGACTATTTTCAAATCATTGACGAGCTGCTTAAAATACATTCTTTTACAGCATTTGTCCACCATTCACAAGGTTCAACCATGCACAATAAAATTAGGATACTTTGGGCAGTGAAATGTTTTGTTTATAATTATAATTATAGACTATAAAATAAATGTATTATTCGATGGTAGAGTTTGTGTATGAAGCTAAACTTCATGTTATGAGATGAATTTAGTTGGTTATGACGTTTTGATTTTACATTTTTATTTTATTTTATTTTTACTGTAAACCACCGGGTAACTTATGCACTTCATTCCACGCTGTTTCAGACGTGGTGCTTTTTGCGCAAATATTTTTGCCATGTTTGCCAGCAGCGGGTAACACGGCTCGTTGGCTTTCCACGGGAGATGTCACTCTTTTATGGTAATCATACATCAGTTCATTCCGATAATGATCTTGCCGCCGAACACGCCCTTGAGCTAAAACAATATTTGAATATTTGAACAATAAAAGAATGCAGGTGTATCGAGATGTGTTTTGAAGATATTTTTTAACTGGCAAGCTGTCAGCTGCCAAAGAGGTCCAACTTGAACATAATTACACTGAAAAACAGCACTGTAGGATGCAAATACGCATCCTTATACCTATATAAATAGGCCTAATGGAAAAGGCTACGACTAGGGAGATCTTACGCAACTCACCAATAGTTGAACCTGATGCGAGTATGCGGCTGGATGCATCTCCAACTCACAATGGAGGTGTCTGTGTTTCATGTCAATTTCTCTATTAATCTATCAATTAAAATATTGATGTTGAGTTTACGGTTACAATTTTAATTCAGATTCATGAACAGATTTATTCGGACTCGGACTTGACTCGGCCTGTCTTGGATTTGGTCTTGAGTACAACTCTGCCCCTTTTGTACTCGGGCTCAACTCAGACTCGACCGTTTAAAGACTCGGACTTGAATCAGTCTCGACTAAGGTGGACTCGAATCCAACACTAACAAAATCATATCACAAACCACTTAAATCCAATGATTAATCATTATTCAGAATCAGGGGCATAGCAACCATTTTAACTTTTCTAAGCAGTGCAAATAAAACAAAAATTATATCTGGTTCCATAAAACGATAACTTTAAGACAAAGCAGAGCCTCTGCCAAACAGTTGCAACGACAACATACAAACGGTAAGCCGCCACCCTACTACAGGGTTCCTATGGTCATTGATTACCAGGAAATATCAGGGAATTTTTAAAAATGTGATTTCCAGGCCTTGAAAAGCCATGGAAATTAATAAAATCTAAAAAAGCAATGTATAAGTCTTGGAAATGTAAATAATGAATATAACTTTTCTAGATATGATCAGGTCTAAAATATTTAATTGGCTTGAAATTACTCTCTAAAGAATTATACTCAAACAGTAAACACAAACAACTGAAAAAATCTGGGAAAAGTCATGGAAATTCATTAGTAAAAAAAAAGTGTTAGAATTAATAAGCAAAGCTGATAATATTTTATAATGTGCCCCCCCCCCCCCCCCCCATTTCAGATTGTTCCAACAGCCTTAAATGTATGCCCATCTCAAATAAAATGCTGAGATTCTCATTTGGAAACTTCCTTCACTCACAGTGTTTAAACAAATAAGGACAAATCATCTGCTCATTGACTTGCACGGATTAACCCAAAGAGTTTTACACATTTACTGTCATGATTCATGCATTAGAATACGTATTATAGTCAGGTTCATGAACAAAGTCTCTTTAATTGTCACGCATGGAGAGGTCTTTCATTTTCACTTCCATTCACATTCCATTATTGCACAGAAATGCAAAGCCTGCGTGTTGGTCGGCCCAGTCTTGTTCTCCAGTGATGGCGTAATACGTCTTTAGTGGGTTCATCCTTAAATGGACAATCTCATAGGCCATTGAGCACAGAGCAGTATGTGGTGGCTGATGAATGGGGGTGGCTTGTAGAAGGCCAGTCTCTATCTAATGAAGTATTACTGGAATGCTGCTATCTGCAGACTTCAGACTGCATAATACTAGTGCAGTTTGCTCATTTGTTACACCAAAAAACTATCTTATCCAGAAATCCTCCAGGGCTTCACACTTCAACCCTTCTTACACAGGTATGGCTGCAGTGAATAGCTGAGCTGAAAGCTCCATGGCACAGCTTTATTAAGCAAGCTGTACAGGTCAATGCAGGGCAGAGGGCTGCATTAGGGCCAGGTCCTACATGAGTGCTTACTCAATCGGTAGAGTAACGCATCAAGAATGTTACCACATTTATCCACAGTTTTCCTGACTATAACCACAGGGCACTGCCATGATGATTCTAATTGCCGCTTGACTGTTTTCTGGTTGGATCTCTATAAGAAGCAATGTAAAAACCGATATGAGCATTCCAGATGGAGAACAACAACAAGTGTTAGTTGGAATAAAAATTACAACTTGTGCACAACGTCATAACAACTCAAAGTAGCTAATGATGATATCAGTGTAACTAACCTTGGGCCATCACTTCACGTCATTCACCAACTCTTTACACTTTACTCTACAGGTTCAACACTATGTAGCAACGTGCTTTTATGACAAGTTTTACAAATTTAATAAGGCAAATATCACATTATCTGCAAAGAATATACGCCGATGGGAGTAAAAACACAGGAGACCGGAAAACAAAGACTTCTGTGTTCAGGAAAAAGGTGGATAAAACAGATAATTGGAACTCAATTGGATGAGTCACGTTCACAGCTGGTGTAAAATTACACTAGCTGACTTTAACCCCGATTTTAGCCTTGATTTGCGAACAGGCCGAGTCAGTGCTCGTTGGCGCCAGTCTGTAGATTTTGGGCCAGTCGGAGTTGACATTAATTTTGCAGAATATTGCGTAGTATATGATGGGTACAAACTCTGATATCTTACCTTCAGAGTATGATTTTGTAAAAATCAAACATGTTTGATATTTTAGTTTGATATACTTAAGAGTTTGTGTTTGGATCGACTTAACAATTTGTCACCCATTAATTTGAATATTCTCAATTCTCAATATCCACAGTATGTTACAACCATTGTCCTTAAGTTTCAGGAGGTCTAACATTTTGTAATGTATAGTAACGTATCATAATGCAAGGCGAGCACGTCGCAGATAAATGCCCCTTTTCAGTGGAATTTAGCATCGGATTTGGAATAGATTAACAATTTAAAATGTTAAATAAACACATTTTATTTTTATTTTTTTACTGTTTTATGAAGGTTGGTTTCTTTTAAGTCTAGTCGACTTCAAAATTTTCATTTAAACGTCAGTGAAATTAATCATTCCGCACATCCCTTCTAAAAAGTTCAACCTTTAGGTGCCTTTCAGTTTTTCAAATAAGCATATTTTACACTTACTGAGAACTTTATTAGGAACACTATGGTCCTAATAAATTGCTGGACATGGTCTTCTGCTGTTGTAGCCCACCCACCTCAAGGTTCAATGTGTAGTGCATTCTGAGATGCTAATCTGCTCACTACAATTGTACAGAGTGATTACACAAACCAGCCCATCTGGCACCAACAATCATGCCATGGTTGAAATCACTGAGATCACATTTTTCCCCCATTCTGATGGTTGATGTGAACATTAACTGAAGCTCCTGATCCGTATTTGCATGATTTTATGCATTGCACTGCTGCCTCACAATTGGCTGATTAGATTATCACATGAATAATTAGGTGTACAGGCCTTCCTAATAAAGTGCTTAGTGTGTGATTATCCATATTTTGAACCTTCACAACAGTGACTGGTGGGATGGGGGTCAGGCTTATTTTTGGTAAATTTTGACGTTTGCCTTAATGACTCTTCCTCATTTTCCTTGAGAAATGCTCTAGCATGTGAATGCCCCTTGCTCATATTGATTTGATGACTACAGATAAAGTAATGGCAGGATGCCTGTAGTTTATTGGGCTGTATCCAAGGATAAAGAACACCACCACTTCTCTCTTTCTGTAAGTCATAATCACAAAGCTCTCTGCACACTGCTTTGCACGACTAGGAGCCATTCTCTGCAAAAGCACTGAACCATAAGCTAAACATATCGCCTGTCTCACAGTCTGTAATTACACAAATGGTGGGATGAATAATTGTAGAGACGAGGTATAGATGGAATTCTGACAACGTTTAACAAAGTCCTGAAAAGGCGGACAGGCTGGCTCAATGTAGTCCTTATGTGAACAGGGTGTATTAAACAGAGGAGTAAAGTCTTGAGGGTATGTTTGAGAAATGGTTACCCTTTATTATTACTGACATAGATCAATTTAAAGTTTTCGTCCAGATTATGGCCCAAATTACTTCTCATCATCTGCCACCAGAAGGCGTAACTCTTCACCATTTTACATTAACTCAGCCTTGGTGCAGATATTCTTGTCAGTTTAAAGTGATTGATATCTCAAATGAAACATGTCTGGCTGTATCTGCTGATATGTTTGGGATGAATGTTGTCTGTTTAGGTAATCCAATAGAACCCTGTCTGTAAGTGATTGTTATTTCATTATTTTATGTGTTCTGGATAATTCCAGACCATAAAATGGCTGAAACAAAAATGACATTAATTTGAATTTTATTAATGTTCTTTCTTCCTGGTGTCTGCAGAGGCCCGCATGGCAATTGTATGGTGTATTGGCTTGTCATGTTTTCTTCTTCAATGCCATCACTTCATATTAGATCAGCTATAATGGTTACTTCCTGGCCATCATTGACCAATGCATTATAATGCATTCGGCCTACTACAAAGATATATGCAGTAATATTTAGCTTTGTGCTCACAGTAGTCAAGGTAAAAGCAGCATCTGAAGAGGTTATAAGGAATTCTTCTTAGACCAGAGAAACAAAGTATAACTTTGATAGTTAAGCCAATGAATAAAGTCTCATTCAAAGTGCTATAACTTGAGAGCTTGTATGTGAAGCTCGAACTTTTGTTAAAGCACATGAGTTCTTCAGTTAAAAATGTTTGTTGCTGTAAGGTTGTCTAAACTGTTCTATTAGCAGTGAGACGCTGGTTTTAGCAGTGTAACTGGTTCAATGACGGGTTCACTCTCTCTCCACACTCTGCGGTCTGGCCCCTTTTTATTTCCCTCATCTTTCACTGCAAACACAGAAACAAGCAATTACCAACAATTAATCTCAGGTGCGAACCCTTACCGCTTACTCTCTTCCCAGACAGACGCTCGACCATGCCCTCGTCTCCACATACCCCCACCACCTGACTCAGGCTGAGGAACCGTCTAGACTGCTCCCCCCTCCCCCCAATTTGGGGCCGCACCTGACCGTGATCCAAGTGGAACTCCAGATACCGTACCTCCACTCGCCCAGTTGCACGCTTCTTCGGGTTTGCCGTGAGCCTTGCCCATCGCAGTGATCTCAGAACGGCCCCCAGATGCTGCATGTGCCGCTGCCAATCATTACTGTAAATAATGATATCATCTAAGTAGGCAGCGGCATACACAGCGCGCGGTCTGAGGACCCTCTCCATAAGATGCTGAAACGTAGTCGGTGCCCCAAACAAACCGAATGGAAGGGTCACAAATTGGTGTAAACCAAACGGTGTGGAGAAGGCTGTTTTTCTTCCGGATATCGTGTTGCGTAATCCACCAGGACTAACGCAAAGCGATGCCCATGTGCTGTCCATTCTAATGGCCCGACGAGGTCCATGCCAATTCGTTCGAAGGGGACCTCGATCAACGGGAGAGGGCGCAATGGCACTTATGGAGCAGCCGGCCGATTCACCAGCTGACATTCACGGCATGCTGCACACCACCAGCGAACATCCCCATGAATGCCCGTCCAATAGAAATGGGCCATGAGACGACTTAGTGTTTTCCCCTGTCCCAAGTGACCTGCCATCAGATTATGATGAGCCACTTGGAATAACATTTCCTGACGGCTCTTTGGTATCAACAACTGGGTTGTATTTTCATTTGTCCGTGTGTCCTGTGTCACTCTATACAACTGGGGCCGGTTGCACCAGCTATACGTAAGTTAAAACTTAGGCTAGTTGTGGCGTAAATGGGCACTAAGTCACAATTTACACACTACTAAATATTTGAGCGTTGCACCATTAAACTTAGGTAGGACTTAACCCTACGTATAAACTAAATATTTACAGCAGACTCTGACCAGGAGTAACGGATGGAATAAAAAAGCAGAATGATATTTAATGACATCAGTGAGCTCATGTTTTGCATGACGTATATGTTCTTTCGACATATATGATGGTGTTGGCATTGATGGTAGGACATGATCCATCCACGAACGATGTCTCCGCGTGGGCAGTGCCCAGACACGTAAGACAGCGATTGTGGCTGTCGGAAGTGGAGAGATAACGACCGCAACCAGGAATAACACACAAACGGAAAGGCATCTATAAAAAGACGCGTCTTTAAAAAGACATTCCGTGTGTGCCACTCTTTTAGAAAGAAAATATACTCTATTAGAATATACTCTTTTAATATGTTCTGCCGAAGCACCCAGGGGCGTTCTCTGCAAACCACAGATGCAGAGGGGGAGAAGCCGCTGAAATGCACCGTAAAATCCAGCAGAGAGAGGTGAATGAACTCGGCGGATGAATTCAGCTCAATGAATAGAACCACTTGGCTCCGAAGAGAAAATCTGAATGAGTGGCTGCATACCAGCTCCTTTTATACCCTTATGTCCAGGGGAGTGGCATGCAAATTCCGCTCGCCAATTCTTATTGGCCTTTTAAAAAAAAAGATTAGAGGTGTTTGGGGCTCCCAAGAGTGACCCTTAGTCTCACTACATTGACACAACATCGAGTGAGTGATAGATAGGAAACATACTTTTAAGCAGCTCTTCAGCATGAAAGCATTCTAACAGTGCAGTTTTCAGGATGCGTCGCCCGGTGTCAAGTTTCAACACATTCAAAATATATACAGGATATTAAAAAGACTAAATGTCTATTTTTCCAGCCTGTTGTATTAGTATTTATTTATTATCCCTTATTTATTTTAGATAAGGTTCCTATATATTGTTATTTACACAGGGCAAGTATACTATTTATTAAATCTACTTTTATTACGTAACGTATTTGAATGGGGATATAATTTATATCAGCTGACAGTTACATGAGCAAACAAGGTTTAAACATCAACCGTAACAAGATCAAATTGAAGTTCACAGCTTTTTAACACTTCTGTGTACAAATGTGAAGGCTGTTTATTGGCTCAGTACAGGTAAACGTCATATTATGCGACTACGCATGACTTTACGGATAGCTTACGACCTACTAGTTAAGTCTTGCCTTAAGAACAGGTGGTGCAACCGAATTGAGCACTGACTTAGTTACAAACTAACTAGTAATTACTAAGCCCTTAGTGTGAACTTTACATCCCAACCTACATGAGAACTTACGCACAGCTGGTGCAACCCTACCCTGATCTTTTACAATTGCAAAATATGGATATGTGAGTGTGATGCCCGGCTGAAGACATTTACCAGCAATCATTATCACTTGGTCAAACGTGTGCTTCAGGGTTGCGTCTCGCGAATACTCTAGAGGGAAATCCTCTACCTAATCCTCTAAAAATATTTCTTAAATGTACAATTTAATTCACCACATAATTGCATTTTGTTTTGCAGTCGTTTTGTGCAGAACGATATATTTTTTTTACACAATCACTGCTTCATTCATCAGATGTGCATTTTAATATTTTGTTTTCAAAATTTGCTCTGTGGGTCAATATGAAAGCTTCCAGGATCAGTGAAGACAGTGGAGACCCTGTGTATGGTCCTGCTAATGACAAGCATTAATTGAATATAGTGAGGTTCACCGTGTTATTGCAGAGCGCAAAATAAGGGGATGTGTGGAACCTGCACTTTAGGGACATTCACCAATCAAATGGATGACTGCTCTTTACTCCCAAAAGTGACAACGTGTGGTGCGGGCGAAAGCGCCCTTAGGTGTCAGAGAGGAAGAGGAGACGAGGATGAGGAGCCATTATATTGTACGGACGATTTTCATGCACGGCATCATGTTATTGACTTTTTTCCTTCTCACTCTGATTGTAATTTTTTACAGTTCTCTGCAACAATCATCCCACCACTTTGTTGTTACCAACTAGTCCACAAATAACTTCATTTTTTTACTTATTAATTTATCTGTTCATCCAATATCGACTAACCATTTTCTGCATTTATTAATGTTATTATTATTATTATTATTATTATTATTATTATTATTATACTTGTCGGTCAAAAATAATAATAAAATAAAACATATGTATACTGATATTAAATGGGCATAAAGTGTAGCTATAGGTATTTAAATTTTATTAGCTGTAATTTCACGATTGTCCTGCAGGTGTCTGCATAAGTCTGTGTCTTTACGATGTTCTTAGCGCTGTACGATTACTCCAGAGCACTCTTTAATCTACGAGCCTTTTCAAGTACTACTTAGGCTTACGATGCTTTTGGGAAACAAGGCCCAGGTCTTTTAAGGTCACGTCAATGCCTTTAAGGTCATAAACAGTTTAAGCAAAAACGTATCGGCACACATAGATTTTTGCCCATTATCCTGATTTCACAATACATGTAAACACCTTTACCAGCGCTCCTACCAGCTTATCCAACATGAGCAAGTGTTGTGCGCCTCACTGTTTATGATTTTACGTCAAAAGCAGAGAATAACCCTAGGGTGACCATACGTCCTCTTTTTCCCAGACATGTTCTCTTTTTCGGACCTTAAAAAAGCATCCGGCTGGGATTTCTAAATTTGCTTAAATGTCCGGGATTCGGCTTTAGTTGCATTATGATGTGCATCTGGTCTAATACTTCATTGTGTGTGTGCGCATATTTGCATTGCTTTAACCCCTCTTTGTAAGTCCTGCCTTCTCGCACACCAATTGGTCGATTATAAGAGGCTTGCAGCAACTATTGGCCAAATTCCTGCCTGTCAATCTCTCCGCGAACGCACAAAGCGCTGTTGTGTTCGGCATCAAACAGTTGCTTGACAGTAGCAGCAAATGACAGCTGAGTGGAAACAATGCCCAAACGAAAGTGCAAATTTACAGAAGATTTTCACAAAAAATTCCCATGCTTTCGTCCAGGTCGAGATCCGTGGGAAGCAGAATGTATGACATGTAAAGCTGGCACTTATGTGTCAGTTGCTAATAAAGGTGCAAGTGATTTAGAAGCACACATTAACTCTGTGAAGCATAAAGGGTTATCAGGTAAATTAACGGACTACTTTTTGCGACCAGGTAAAATTGTTATCACATTGCTTCATTTTCCATGGCCATTCAAAATAATATTAATAGTAAATGAAGGTACACTCATGGCATCAAATATTTTATTTTAGTACATGGACTTCAAAAGAATGTTGAATTTATTTATTTATTTATATATATTTATGTTATGCTAATAGAGTGTCTTTTTCACTGTATTAAAATTGCATTCATAGTAACACTGTTTTGAACCCTATTATTCCACCCCACCCCAACCCCCCCAGGGGCGAAAAAAAAAAGGTGTCCTCTTTTTGGAAAACAAGAATATGGTCACCCTAAATAACCCGATGATTGCAAATCTTACGTGAATGCGTGTTTCTAATGTTTTTTTTTTTACATTAACATTTTATTGATTCAAAAAACAGGATTGAAGCAACATGCACACACAGAATGAAATGATATTAAATTATATGTCCCTCCACCTGAACATCCCACCCCTCACACTACAAACATCCAGTGGTCCAACACAAAATGAAAGTATACACACAAACAAATAAAAAAATAAAAAAAATTATATATATATATATATATATATATATATATATATATATATATATATTTTTTTTTATTTTTTTTTTAAACAGACAAGAGGAAACACTTAAGAATATGTATAAAAATAAAATCATACATTTAAAACTACAAATCTCCCACCACTGCCCCTCCCCGAGAACCTTCTAAAAAAGGCTAAATAGCTGCCCCATTTTTTATTAAATAAATCCATGTTACCTAGCCTTCTATATGACATTCCTTCAAATGCCGTTACCCTGCTGATCTCTGTGCACCACTCATGAAACGAGGGCGCTCCAGCCATCTTCCATCCTCTAAGAATGATTTGTCTGCCGATCATAACACTGGCTAGGACCCAATTTTTAATGTATTTATCTCCTATATTAATGACCGCCCCATCGCCTAAAATATAGAGTCTGGGGCAAAATGAATTTTTAGTTCCCAATACATCACACATAAAACTCTGAACCCTCAACCAAAATTCTTGGATCTTAACACACCACCAAAAAACATGGGTTGTGTCCCTTGTTTTTTATGTTTTAATGTTTTATTGCAGTAGTAAATTGATTTTTGATAGTTACAGTGTCAGCGTATTGTTTTGCATGTAAATGCGATCTAATCAATCAGCTAGCATAACACTGAGTGCATGCATTACTATAGATTCTGCCCTATGCCACAGACACAAACAAACTTTGTTTAGAACCCCAAACCTTGACTGCTTTTACATTTGAGCATGGATATCACAGAAATAAGGCTTAACAATCACCAGTTGCCAGCCTGTTGCCTCTGACCCTCTTTGTGTAAAATAAATGAGTGAGTCTCACATTTACCAGATCATTGCTTCTCAGATGTCTGAATCAGAATTATACATGGTCCCCTGTGGTTATTTGGCTCTGGTGTCTACATAAATATTATTTATGTGCTAGGGCACTGGACTCTTCTGCTCTGTTGACTCCCTCACGCAGGGGAGCTCTATTGATTTCTTCCTGTCCTTTATGCCTGCATTTTGAACTGTATGAATTAGCATTTCTCCTCCAGTCTCTGTTTTATCTGCAAACACTGCTTTGAAGTGGTAATACCCCAAGGATGAGTGACCACTGTAAAACGCAACATCCATAAACAGTTACGTTCTGTATTATTCGGTTAAGGTGCGAGCACAGAAAATAATTAGTGATGACAAAAAACAAAGGGAAAGCTGTGAGGAACATAATTTAAGTGAAATATACAGTTCATTCAAACCAAGCTACTACAATGACGTGTCATTCTTCCATTGTAAATCAACAGTTAGGCCATTGTAGCATTGACAACCTGGAAAATGGATTCTCGCTCTGATTTTCCCATGATTAAATAGAGTCTGATCAGATTGCTGCGAGGATGGTCATTTCTCTGCTGCCCTTTCGAGAGAGATTGTTATGAGAGTGGAGAGATCTAAACCCTTGTTTCTCTTTCTTTGATAGAGGGCAAATGTAAATGTCAGTTATGTCAGGCAGCAGAAAGGTCTGGAAGCCTGGGAGAAAGTGCTAAATGAGTTCTGACAGCAGAGGAAGGCCAGAAAATTCAGCCGAGCACTGAGGAATGCAAACATACAAGGGAATAAAATGCACCCCAAAAGTGTTCCTGTGCTCAGTTCCAAAAGGGATAGTTTATCCAGAAATTTAATGTCATTTACTCACCCTCATATTGTTTCAAACTCATATAACTTTCTTTTTTTCATGTAGCACAAAAGGAGATGCTATCACCATTCACTTTCATGGCATTTGTTTTCTAATCAATGAATGTGAATGGTGACTGAACCTGTCAATATTATTATATGGCAAACATCTGTTTTGTGTTCCACAGGAGAAAGAAAGTAATATAGGTTTGGAACGACATGAGGGTGAGTAAAACAGAATTTTCCTTTTGGAGTGAACTGACTCTTTTAAGCTTTGATATTACTTTATTCAAGATATAGTTTATTGCACACATTTGTACACAGACAAAGTGAAGGAGTGCCTCTTTAATGAAGATTTGCTATTGCAGAGGGCAAAACTTTTTGGCCATTGCAAATTGTCATTAGAAATAAGCAAAGGAAAAAAATAAACAAATATATTAATAAATAGTCTATTTTTTAATCAGTAGATATTATGAACAAATAATGAGCTCACATCAGATTAGAGTTAATGGTTAAAGGACTCTTGGAGCGATTTCAGCCCTTTATCAGGATTTATAGAGTTCCGGTCCTCTAATCTGATTGGATGAACTGCGTTTCAAAAGTGCTGATATTTGTGCTTTGGCTTCTTTTTGAGCTATTTTCGTTGGTGGAGGAAAACTACACTACACAAAATAACTGGCCATATTGTGTCTAAAATGGAAGTTATTTCATATTAACTTCTTGTTAACTGAATTGTTGTAAAGAATAGCTTATCACACTCACAATATTTCTGTTGTACTGAATATCTGCACAGCTGTCATTACATGCAGCTGAATCACAGACTTGTTGATATTCAGTACAACATCACTCTTTTCACACACTTAACATTGTGACGTCCATTTATCTTATTTTGTAATCACTGAACATCTTTTAATATTAATGAGAATATATAAAGCTCAGCTTATCATATCATATGGTCATTGGACGTGCCAGAGTATGTCATTAAACACGTTGACTGCTAACCTGAGGTGCCATATGCGAGATATCTTTCGCCAGCATGTGGTGAGATGTGCCTGAGAGAAAGATGTTTAACATACTGCCTCTTTAAAAAACCTTTGTGGACTTGCATTTCTATAGATTCTGCCCTATGCCATAGACACAAACAAACTTTGTTTAGTACCCTGACGTATCTGGTACAATGCGGTAGTTCCTGCAGAATAGGAACGGGGACAATGTTAGGGCCGATTTAATTCATTTATTCATGAGTGTAATTGAAATATTAACACTGGCGGCAGACAGCAAAAGCTTAACACTGGGACCTGAGTCTGTTCACACGGCACTCTGCTCTGAATATTTTATTTAGATGCTCCGCTTGTGGCTTCACAGCACAGGTTAATCTATTCACCATTCCGACACAGCATGGGACCCTTGTACCGCTGTCTTTAAAGTCCCACACAAGATGTCTAATAATTATCCTTATTAGCAAAATACAAGAAAAGACTCGTTGATTTTTGTCCTAAATTTAAATTTTCTTCCATTTTCTGTCTAATTGCAAAGATAACTAATTCCCCTCACTAATAACAACAGAAAAGACATTCTAACTGAAGCTAAATGAGGAATCTTGTGAATATAGAGAAGGAGGGCATTTGGTTGGGAGGGACTTTTGCATATTATGAGCAAGCTTGTTGCAGTGTGTGTGCCCACACATTTAGCTAATTTTAAACAAGTGTGTGAGGCTTTTGGTAAAAACAGACTCATTAGCCAAGTTTTTATTTTGTGCATCAGTGGCTGTCTTGGGGTCTTTCACAGGGCCGATTCTTGGATTTCAGACTTAAGGCATGGTCACATTTACCTTTGCACGGGGAAAATCCACAGGTGAAGAAGGCGTGGGTGGACATTGAGCACGTGTAAAACCAGCAAAAAACCAATTGCCAAAAAGCCTTTTTTTAACGCTGCCCTATATACTCTATGAGAGCTAAGTTAAAAAGAAACTTGCCACTAAAATTATATCCTTGTCCATTGTGAATATTCAGTGCAGCTGCGTACGAAGCACCGCCCACACAGAGGTCACTGGCAAACCAAGCAACTTTCTATTGGTCAACACGGCAAATTGGCCTGTCAAAGTTCACCAAACTTGATCTCAACTCGAAATCCACAAGGGAAAATTCTTTGCCAACGTGAAATTCACAATCATGCAAATTCCTATTTAAATTACTGTATTTCACCTTCTGTCATTATTTACTATTAATTACCAGTATGTTTTTCCAAACCTGTATAAGTTTCTTTCTTCTGTGGAACACAAAATGAGATGTTAGGCAGGATATTAGGGACCTACAGCCTCAGTCACCATTCACTTTCATTGCATCTTTTTTACCATACAATGAAAGTAAATGGTCACTTAAGCTGTCATTCTGCCTAACATCTCTTTTGTGTTCCAAGGAAGAAAAAAATTATAATATGAGGATGAGTAAATGATGACATTTTTTGGAGAACCATTTCTTTAATGCAAGAAATCACAAATCTTGTGGTCATGAGTTCGAACTTTGTCAGTAGATCAGTAATGTTAATGTATTTAGATTTCCATTTCATGAGTTCAAAAGCACAAAATCGTCACTTGCGGAGCAATTGTAGACACTGTGACGTTTTTTTAAATAAAATACTTGCTGTTTAGGTAGGGGTGCACTGATCGATCGGCCACCGATCGAAATCGGCTGATATTCCTCTTAAATCCGTGCCTAGATTTAGGGCGATGTTTTTTGTAGCATGCAGGGAATCACACATACACTGCTCTAAAAAGGGAGCGCTTGCTCAGCCCTTGAAGCATGACAGAGTGGCCTTTGGAGGGTGAGTGCAATTCTAAGCATTCACGAATTTAAACTTTCAGATATGATGTAATTGACATGAATTGATATTTTATATATTTTTTTTTAAAATGTGTAAGAATTACATGTGTATGAATATTAAGTTGCCCATTTTCAAGAGTCATTACGGTAGTTATTCTGACTCGCCGCACAGAGAGCAGGAAGAGGATAAAGAGGCTGCTAACGGGTATAAAACAAATTAAACAACAAATATACATGTGAATACAAATCTGAGTACACGTGATGTAATGTGAGTCGTGACAATCAGACGTTGTGTTGAGTGATAGAGACTGTTTGAGCCTTCATGAGTGCTTTTAGCCTTACTCCCTCGGTGTCAATCAAACATGTGCACTCTCCAGGTGTTCTCAATATCTCGTCAGTCACTCATCTCAGCATTATTCTGTGAGGATCCCAATTTAAATCAGACTGATGTTCGTCACAATACCACTAATCACAGCAATTACATTTTAACCTTAACGGCACCGCGTCTTCATGCATTTGCTTAATAATGTGTGATTTGTGTTACAGCAAAATGGCAAAGACAGTAAACAAATCATAGATATTAATGATTTCTCACTGGAACAGTTTTAGAGCTTGTGATGGGTATATTTTTCTTATTTTTGAATGTATCTCTTCTGTGTGTGATGCTCTCATGGTTTTTACTGGTTTTTATTGGCAACAGAACTATTCTTAACTGTTTTCAATAGAAATAAATGTTAGCAATTCACAAGTAATGTAATTTTAATGTAATTTTGGTAATACTTTATTAAAAGGTTTAATTTCTTTAACATTAGTTAATGCATTAGGTATCATGAACAAACAATGAATAATATATTTTTTACAGCATTTATTAATCATAATGTTAGTTAATTAACATACAATTGTTCATTGTTAGTTCATGTTAGTTCATAGTACATTAATGTGCATTAACTAATACAACTTTTGATTTTAAAAATGTATTAGTATATGTTGTAACTAACATTAAGTTCATGTTAACTACAGTAAAGTTGTTAAATAATGTTAACAAATGGAAACTTTTTGTAAAGTGTTACTGTAACTGTGTGGGGCATAAACATATTACTGCAGCATATAACTTGCAAAAGTGTGGCAAAGGGCACTTAAAAAAAAATCGGTATCGGTATCGCCTTCAAATTTCCTGATCGGTGCACCACTAATTTAGAGGACGCAGAAAAGCTCTCTGGAAGAACTTTGTGAAGTGCGTCACACTTTCCTTATGTCTTTGCTGTGTGGATCTACAATATATTTTTTAAATGTGTCAATAAACCTGCTCTTCACACAATTCAAGTTTGCATTCAACTTATTTGCTCTTCAAACACTTTGCAGGCTTTGGATTCTCAGGAAATCGTTATTTCAGGATGACCAGCTCAAGATATCAGATGCAATGATTAGTACTGTGGTTAATCCAGTTATGAATTAATGATTCAGTCAATTACTTTTTTGATGCACTTGTAATCCTAATAAATTAAATAGGAGTTTATTCTGTAAATGTGTTTCCTTTATAGTTTATGCGCATTTCTTCTTATCGAATAAAAAATGTATCCACCTCAAGCGAGCTTATAAGTATTTTATGTTCATTTTATTTGGAGGTTTTATTTGCATCTTGGTGTTTCCTTCTGGCAGTTTTTATGTGATATCCCAAAATATGCATAAAAATAAGTGAATGGAAATACAGCTTGTGACAGCTGTGTGCCTACAATATACAATACTGTGCAAAAGTTTTAGGCACTTGGGAAAAATATTGCATAGTGAGGATGTCTTCAAAAATGTCATATGTCAAGTCCAATAAACATAAAAAAGCTAAATCAATATTTGGTGTGGCCACCTTTGCCTTTAAAACAGCACCAATTACGTAAACCTGGACACAGTTTTTCAGCATGCCGAAGCAGGACAGAAGCAGTGTGCATCCATGTTAACAAATGAGTGTATTTGAGTGGTAGCTCAGTTGTAAAATATGCTGCCTTCCACCCCTGGAGTTCGCTAGCTCGCTAGTTCGAACCCTAGGGCATGCTGAGTGACTCCAGCCAGGTCTCCTAAGCAACCAAATTGGCCTGGTTGCTAGGGAGGGTAGAGTCACATGGGGTAAAACTCCTCGTGGTCGCTATAATGTGGTTCATTCTCGGTGGGGCGCGTGGTGAGTTGAGCGTGGTTGCCGCGGTGGATGGCGTGAAGCCTCCAAACGCACTATGTCTCTGTGGCAACGCGCTCAACAAGCCACGTGATAAGATGCATGGGTTGACGGTCTCAGATGCTGAGTCCTCCGCCACCCGGACTGAGGCGAATCACTACGCGACCATGAGGACTTAAAAGCACATTGGGAACTGGGCATTCCAAAAATAAAAAATGAGTGTATTTAAATCGGAAGCAGAAGCAGCGCATCAGCTGCACTGCAGCGGGAGTTGTTGAATCTGTTGCTGTGCTGCTCACGCTGAATTAAAGTGAAAGTGCACTGTTGATGGACATCATGAAGATGAGTTGACACAAACAAGCATATATTGCACAGATTAAGCATATATTTGTAGTCTAGTGTGTTTTTGTTTTAATTACAGCTCGTAGGAAAACAAAAAAATTAACTGACATAAAAGTAAAAAGGTAATCATTTTAATTATTTAGCTTAAGCAGACATAGTTTTATAAATATAGCTGCGAGCAGCAATTAACGGGGTTCGAGTGGTTTAATGCCTTTAAGCACATGCGTAAAACAGTATTATGTTTTATTTAGGAAGCATGTAACCACCTAGATCATAGATGGAATAGACCATTTACTACATGGTTTTTAAAGCTTTTTAAAGCTCATAGAGCCACCTATGGTCTGATCTCCATAAAAGTCTGCATGCTTGTTTAGAATCGTATGTCGCATGTGCTCACCTAATTTCGTGAAGTTCTGAGTTTTTGTTTAGGAATGATACAAATGTAAATAAAAACAAAAAAACATTTAAAGTGCTTCAAATGTTGACTTATTTCTTACTAAGATGCGATTATATATAGTTTATACTCTTTATTCTATACAGAAATGGACCATGGTGAAAATATTTAGACACTGGTTTGTTTTCAGACAGTTTAATATAACTTTCAAAAAAGTCCAGTACAAACGTTACAGTCACTCGGAAGCTGTCACTGTTGTTAGGCGACAAGAACAGTCCTCCTAATTAACAATGCTCAGTCTGACCTTTGTGGCCTTCGAAGGCATGGCCTTTGAAGTCTGAGTCCTTCGAAGGATGCATCCTTTGAATTGGGACACAGCCATTGTGTGTACGTGTGAAACACCACGTGATTACAGAGGTGTAAAACTCTTTAGCGATTTCTTTCAAATTTCTCACAGACCTGTAGGGCCAGGAGTCGAACAGGCCCACCGAGTTTTGTGCCGATCGGCCTCCGTTAACCTTGTCTAATAGGTGCACAAATTGCATTGGCCGATGGCGGCCATGTTTTTTGAGATATGCCAATGTCCTCATAGACAGTCATGGCACCTTGGACGAAGACACTGCATGCTGATTTCCAACTCAATCAGACTAACTGTTGCGTAGTTAGAGCTGTTTTCATGTTTTTTTTTCCTGTTATAGCACCACCAAGTGGCCAAACTCCACGAGTTTGGTGGAAAAATCTCATTTCGTTCTGCCGTTATAGCCATTTTAGTAAAAATGGCCCACCCTTTTCGAAAGTTTTGGCACCCCTTAGTGACCGTGAGTTGAAATTTCAACTTTTTTTTTATAATTATTGATAATCAGACTCTATTTCTGCACTGGTTTGGTTCCGATCGGGCGAAAAACCTAGGACTAGTTCGCGAAAATAGGTTTTTAACATTATCTGAAATATTTACCGAACGATTTGACAGACACCAATGCTTCTTGAGGCAAAGTTGTTTAGAATGAGAAGAGCTATCAGGTGATATATATTACTTGTGTTTTTTCACAACACTGCATTATATATAACTATTAACACCTACAAAAATCGTGATAGCACCACCTAGTGGCCGATTTTTAAAAAAACTTTGCACAACCCTCTCAGACCAAGAGTCAAATAGGTCCACCAAGTTTCGTTCCGACATTGTTAACCTTGTGTAATTGCTGCTGAACTTTGATTGGCCAATGGCGGCCATGTTTTTCAACATACATGAATGACCATATAGACAATGATGGCAGCTGAGACAAAGACAATGTATGCAAATTTTGAAGTCAATAGGATTAACAGTTTCATAGTTACAGCCAATTTCATGTTTTTTTGGTATTATAGCGCCACCATGTGGCAAAACCACGCCAACTTTTCTGGGCGACCAGAGATTGACATGTTACATAAGCATGCCAAGTTTGGTGAAAATATCTCAAAAAAATATATATAAAATATATAGGCGGAAATGAAATCGGAGATATACGTTTTGTTTGGTTTGAGCCAAGGATTCCAGTGGTATAAAGCACTCGAGTCTACGACAAATGGTCTAGGAGTTATGAGTAGTTTAGTGTTTTTGATCTCTGTAGCACCCCCATTCACCGATTTGGCCGAGTCCGTGTTTCTGAGTACCGAGCGATACTACTACCATCTGACCAAGTTTCAAGTCTCTAGGCCTTACAGTTTGCTCTGCCCGATCAGTTTTATGACAGAATAATAATAATAATAATAATAATAAAAATCGTAACAATTACAATAGAGTTTCAGCGCTAAGCGATTGAACCCCTAAAAATCGTAACAATTACAACAAGGTTTCAGTGCTAAGCGCTTGAACCCCTAATTAAAAACTACAATTAACTACAAGTCATAGCCTTAAACAAACAAAATATAACTGCCCTTACATTGAGAGCAGGTCTAAAGGGTTAACACCAATACTCATATACAACAGAGTGTGCTACCAAATGTAAACGCGACAGCACGTGTGGTCGGTAAATTCAGAACTTACCTCAGTCTTGTATTGAAAGACACTTGTATTAAAGTGCTCTATTGTTCTCAAATTTTTATAAGGATTGATTAACAAAGAAAAAAACGTGGGATGCCATACCTGGCTGTTGGTGAAGATGGTGAGTTAACATTGGAATTGCGTACTTTTTGTGAGGAAAGTACTCAACCCTTAAACGTTTGGACTGGTGTTTGAATGAAGAGATATCACTATTCAATGGTTGTGCATAAATACTTTTTTCTGACAATATTATTAAGCTATATTATTAAGTGTGATCGAGCCAAACCATCCTCTGTTGTGCAAAACAACATTCAGCCTCATTGTCCTCCCCTTCCACTAAATAATGATGTTTAAAAATGAGCAGAGCTTATTGAGTTGGGTGTCACTACATTAAATAATTCTACAAGACTGCATTAGATAACACCAGCATCATGTAAATAAGATTTCATGACGATCAAGCTTGTAACACCTATCAATAGCTCACTCCTGATAACCATTTTATAACTTTATTTTCTGTATAGAGCGCAGCAGTTTCTGTAGCAAGTCACTTTACACTGCAAAAAAAAAAAAAAACAAACAAACAAAAAAAAAACAAAAACAATATATCAGTCAGTATTTTTATCATGTTTTGCAGTAAAAATATCTTAACATCTTTATAACAAGATAAATTTACTTGAAGACCAAAATTGTGGTAGACAATAAAAGGATGTTCTCTCAGAGAATACTTCTTGAATTATATTTATCTTTCTTACTCCATTGGCAAATAGTTTTTTGTTTTACAAAATTTTCATAGATTTATGGTTTACAGTTTTTTCAAACAAGAAATAAAAAACAATTTGCCAGTAATGCTGAAAGAAACATTATAAGAGAATTCAAGATTCTCTGAAAACAAGTGTTGTTATTACAGATTTAAAAGGAATCACAGATTTTAAGGTGGGCTGAGATGAAATACGGGGAGACTGAAGCATCACTAGATATGATCTACAGTAGCAACGCCTAGGCCTACACTCTCTCATAAACATGTATATGTAGATGTTGAGAATAAGGTAGGATCTTAGCAGGCAAGTAGAGAACAGGGTTGATAAGATGCACAGGGGGAGTTTACCAAGATGGTTTCTTGCCATGTGCTCCTGCTGTCACATGTCATTACCATGGCAGCAGTAAGGAAAACACCACCCACTGGGACGCAAGGCCCGCGCTGAGGCATCAGGCTGGCACTCGCTCTCTCTCTCACTGGGCTTTATCAAAGGGAAATACTGAAACACAGGGAGATGGAGCTGCCACTAACCATCAGAATCGCAGCCGTGCCACATGAAAAAGGAAGACTGCTTAAATGTCTGCAGAAAAATCGGATATGGTTGTGGAGGGGAGGGGCTGTATTTTCTACTGAACACTGCCATCTATGTATTTGTTTTTGAGTGTGTAAGTGGAAGAGAGTGGGGGGTTGGGTGTGTAAAACATTACGGTGGCCCTTGTGACTCCTTAGGTCTGATCTGGTCAAATCCGTAGGGCCTGTGGACATGTTCCTACAGGAGTCATAGTTCACACTCCTCTGCCTGTTTTCCTGCCTCCCTCACCCACAGAGCTCCACGCAACTGTATGCACGGCTGTAATCATGTGTGTTTTATACTGTATTATTTAGCTTTCTTGCTGACACTGACAATGTCTTGTGCCTTGAGCCTGAATTTTGGTAAACTTGAATTTAACTATGAGCCCTCCTATCTTGTTATGAAGATTTACAATGGACTTATGATGCACAGAAATGAAAATTCTTGTCCAAAACTGAAAATTCTGGGCTGAAAACCAAAACCTGAAAATAATTAGGATTATTTTAAATTAAACTTTATTTAGAATAACAAAACAAATGAATAACTAAACAAATTGAAAATATTATAATATTTTTCTAAGTGATAACACCATAAAATCTAGGCTCCAACAACTGTTTAAAATAATGGACAATATTTTTAAAATACTGCAAATATTACTCTAATTATAAGAGGATCATTTTACATGAACACTGCTTTTTCACTATGTCAATGCTTCTGTTATGTTATATGTAATTGTTTGACAAGGTGTTTGACATGCTGTTGTCATGGTCATGTCATCTAAACTACATGGGCCTGATATGATTAAATATTCCACATTCAGAGCATGGAAGGAGAATATAATCTGGCAAAGACTAAAGAATAAATAAGAGCGAGAGTTATTGGCTCTAGTAACTGCAGGGCAGGACAATGTTAATGACAAGACTGGCATTGTGAAGGTCAAAATGCCCTCAGTACAGTGATGATTGTTTGAATTCCACCAGCAACCTTTCAAAACCAATATGTTCCTTCTGTCTCAAAAGCGTAAACCTTTAAGGGATTTTCTATTGGCTACTTCATGAAGTCCGAAAACTGATGCCTGTGAGCAAAAAGCAAAGTTCTACCAAGTTTTAGTGCATTATAGCTGCTGTACAGATGTTAGCTGTCTTGTTAACTCAGAAACAAGCATTGATTCCAGCTTCCTCTACCAGCTAGAAATCAACAACTACTTTCGACAGGAGGTAGAAAATACGACATGATCCAATTCACTTTGGTGTGGTTAAGGCGGTTCCTCTGTTGAGCTAAATATCATTTAGCAGGAGAATGGGGAATGGGAGATGGGGCAGTTTGCTCAGCGTCTTGAACATATAACTCCATTCATATGGGACCCTATTCACTCATGCTTCTGTATATTTATTTTTAGTTCAGATCGCACCAATCTTCTGCCTTAGTTGTGCTGCTTGCTTGTTCTGTATAGTACAAACACAGCACCCTTCTCCAGCCTGCAGCGGTTTTCCTTTCGCAGGAAAGCCCTCTTTTAAGAATAACCCTGCTGGGCAACAGCACCTCCAGTTCCGGTTTCATATTAGCTAATGTGTTCTTACAGTCCTTTTGTCAGTATATACTCTCGGTAGACTTCACTTTGAGCACTGTGGATATTTTTATCACTTAACACTATTTAGTAAACTATGAGCATGCTGTTCATTAAAATAATAATTAAAATTGGAATCTCTTTTGTACGCCAATATTTGTAAATTGGTATTTACCTTAGTTTCATGTGTAAACATTCAATTGCTCAACATGAAGTTACTATAAAAACAGTGGGACATCTCTGCATTACAATATACAATAAAATGTTACTATATCCAATGCAAAAAAGTATTTGTAAGAGATAATATACAGTGAGACAGTCACTATCTAAAATTGAAATAATGAGCCGCTTATTACATGGCTTCTTGCCAAATAAATAAATAAATGGACATGAAATTTTGAGTTAAAATATTTCAATTTGAGTTTAAATTATTTTATGTAAGAAGAAAGAGACTGTGGAGTCATATGAAACAAGAAATGAATACAGCTATGCCGTTTATACAGTTTAGCAGTCACTATACAATTCGACCCCTGACCGCAGCCCAGAGAAAAGTAGGACAAAGAGACCCACCTAATGATATGTCAGTGAGTCTTTCTGTGCTGGCCAGAGCAGTTCCACACGAGTGCATCATGAGACTGGGAGCTCAGCTGACATTTGGAGAAGAGAGGACTCTGCACCCAGAGTAGCTTTTAGATCCAAGGCTTGCTTCAGGACTTTAAGATTTCATAGGAAGCTGTTAATGCTACAGCCCTGTGTGCCTCTCACACTGACTTATTCATTACAGCTAACCAACACAAGCACTGGGGACTTCTGGCCTCCTCTCTTTTTGGAAACTAGTGACTTCTTCAAGGTTCAAATGAAAACTTAACTTTCGCTTTTTGGATTTTGCACACAAAGGGGATATTTTTTGGTTTTTATGGCTCTGCTTACCCAGTAGTATTTGACCAATATGAGCTGATGCTAATAAAAAGTTATTGAATTTTACAAGATATCTTCAGGGAATGCTGAAAGTGATAGGCACTTTCCATGAGTAGGGTTTAAAATAGTGCCTGAATAACTGGAGTATTTATTATTTATTGTCATCCAAAATGGTCACCAAAATTCAGGACATGTTTAAATACAGTAAAGAAACCCTGATTTGTTTTCTAGCAATAACCTAAAAAACATAAAATTATAATGACAAAAAATTTTAAAACGAAAAAATAAATACAATAAATTAAGACATTTGGTAAATTTAAGTCAGATAGTAGTTCAACAAAATCATCTAAGCGACCATTCACACGAACATGTTTTTTATTTATTTTTTCTACATCAACATGAGTTGGATGGACTGCTTTGACTGTTGCGCCGTGTCTCATGCATGAACGTCATTTTTTTAATAAGCTATGTCAAGTTATAAGAACTCTCAAAAACGCATTTTGAGACACCTGTGTTCTGTTCCATTTGTTGCTCAGCATCAAGCTTTTTTTAAGAACGCATTTGGTCTGAACCAAGACTTCTCATAACCAAAAACAGGGTACAGTATTTGTGCTTCAGCAATGCTTTGAAAAAGTAACGAAACGCCAATGCTTACTGTATTCGTGGAATGTGGAATATTCTCCCTTTACATCCTTCATCTCCCTCTCTCTTGTCCAGTGATTAGTGATACTGCAGTTGTGTGTGGTTGGGCTCATCTGGGGAATTGTTCTCATTATGCAGAGTGAGTTTTGAGGATGGGTGTGACGCTCGCACAAATGTCCATTAGAGGAGCAGTAGGCCTGTCGGAGTCTGCGGCACCTAATAGACTGCACAGCCCCATGACAGAATCCATTGAGAGCCATTCTGAGTGATCAAGAATGACACGAGTCTTGCCACTAATGTGTGTTAAGAAATGCCCTCATAGCTGTAAAAGGTTAACTTTAAAATTTGATTTTTTCTAAGGCTGTCGATTTAACGCATTCAGCGTGATTATTTATATAAAAAATAATGCGTTAAAAAATTATTGACCATAATAAGGAATATTGCTTGAAGTACCACCTGTTTTCTCCACTGGGCAGTAAGCAAAACTCCAGCAGTTTAGGCAATGCACAGCTTATACAGAGAACAAACCACACTTACTGACAGCAGACAGCATAAGATGAGCAGAGGTGGGTAGTAACATGCTACATTTACTCTGTTACATTTACTTGAGTAACTTTTTGGAGAAAATGTACTTTTAAGAGTAGGTTTAATGGTGGGTACTTTTTACTTTTTACTCTTAAAATTTGAATGAAAAAATGTACTCTTCTTTACAATGGGGGACATTACTGTCGTTACATTACTGGTTTTAATTCAATAAGTGGTAATAAATGTGTAACTTTTTGAGAGATTTTTGAAAGGGACTTTTACAGCACCGGAACTTTACAGTGGCGCTCTGTCACTCGACTCAAGTTCATCACTGCAGCAACAGCAGTAAGCGCTCAAAACAAACACTTTCTTTATTTCACACAGTGAAAATGTAGAGTTACGTTTATGCAATGCCTTCATTCAACACCAAAACAAGCGGGAATTTCAGCATACAGAATTATGGATTCAACTAAGAAAACACACTGCGGTAAGTCGTGGTGATAATGATAATGATAATGCTGGCTTGTTTGTTATGGCAATGGTCAGTTTCCATGTGATTCTGTACCTACGGGTTCTTTTGACCTACGTTTTTAATTATACATTTTCTTATATCAGTGCTGCAATACATCAGTGCATATAAATCCATGTTACAAACTGTCTACAATGGACGCGAGCTATGCCGCGTCGCAATGCCATGCGGACGCATCCATTGTAAACAGTGTCTGTGATTATATTGGGAGCAATTTGTTTTTGTCGCATCATGCCGTGCCACTCGCATCTGATGTAGACAGAACATTATTTTGTTCTGCTGATAACGTGCTTGATAATGCAGCACAAGCATACAGTCATATGCGTTATAAAGCACGCATGCGATTGCAAAAGTCGTAAGTCTGATCACTTAGAAAAGCAATACACACCTCATCATCCATGGTATCAGCCATGTCTACAGTGCAGGATGCATTATGTACCAAAGTTTAAAGCTTGGGTTAAGGGATTTGTTAATTATTGTTATGAGCAATAGTAATAGTGAAGAACCACTAACCAGCAGGAAGTAACATTAAAAGTAACTTAAGTAAGACTTCTCTTTTCATTTCTGGCATGGCTCTCTTTAGAGTTCCTGTCTATTAAAGGTCAAATTAAGGACATGCCTTTAGACAAGTAAATGCAACCAAATCTAGCACCTGATAAATGACGGGGACATCAGAGTGGGCCGTGTGACCTAATGGTGGGGTCCTTCACTGTCGGCTGGCTCATTTCTTGAATAAAAGAGATGTTTGGGAAGCTGGGATTTTTTTTTTTTTTTTTTGTCCTCTGCAAAACCTTTGTATTCAGGAACTCAAAATGAATGTAGTACAGCACTGAAGGTTGTGCATTTGATGTTTTGTGCATCTAGCGTTTCGCCTGCAACCATTTCCATTATGACATGCACAAAAGCTGGCAGTTGAGGCTGCTTCATTTGTGAAAAGCCTCACAATGATACACAAAACTCTTTTCCTTTGGATTTGGAGAGTATGGTATTTAATAACACAATAAAATAACGTTACAGATTAGGGATTTTTAACCTGCTTTATCATCTGCCAGGTGAAAATCGCTAAGAAAAGTAATTGTACATGTGACAAGGAGGAGCCCAATTGGGCAAATCAGCCGAGGAGAGGGATAAATGCAGCCGGATGCGGCAGTTCGGGAGAGAGAGAGCCACATGCAGCTGCCGTGTGTGTGTTTAGGTTTGTGTCTTTTTGTTTAAGTTCTTATTATTATTATGCGGTTCCCGCCTCCTCCTTTCCCATTTGAACCATGTTACGGTACAATGTCTGTGGCAAAAACGAGATGACTTTTGCACCAAAGTGTAATACATAGGGTGAACCCTAAGTACAAAGTATGAGCAACCACTGTTTATGTTTTTAGGATGCAACTCACCTCTCAGGCCATTGTGTATATGAGTATGTTTGGTATCTGATTATGCTTCTCTTGTTGTCTACTTTCTATTCTCCTGTCTCAGTGTTTGGAGGGTTTCACTGAGGAACCTGATTGTGTGAAACAGCATCATAACAGTATGTGGAATGTGAGATTTGACCCCTTACGGCGGCGTGTGTTTTGGTTTCCCGAGGTTTCCTACTGTCTGACACTGAAAGGCCAGAGGGAGATGCTCCCGTGGGAGAAACACAACTACTGCAAACACTTGCCTTCAGTTTAAAACGTTATTTAAGAAAGCGCACTGTTTATGACTTTCAGCTGCGGTGTTACCATAGAAACCACTCAGACTTGAGCAGAAAAAACGAGGATTGTATTTAAAAACACTGACACCCAAACACTAACACAAACATACAGGCATGTTTACATTCCTGAAAACAAGCATTATGCTTTCTTTTGTTGTCATATTTGTTTTGGCAGCACAATCGGACACATTCCATTGTAGGGATATAACGTTTTCTTTTTAACGCAGTTGGATCGTTTAACGCCACAACAGGTATACTGTTGCTATGGCAACAGCTAGACTGTCAAATACTGATGCTGGCTAATTCCAGCTCTCAAATTCCACATCAGATAATACAAACTATATTTATGACATAAGCGTTTCTGCCCTACTGATGATGAAATGAGCTGTAAGTTTGTTGGGATGTTCCTCCTCAACGATCTTTTGCACACTTTGTTCTTCTGGCAGAAAGGAACATATTTTCTCTGTTTACTTAAATCTGCATCATGCTAGGGATAGTTCACTCAAAAAATTCATCATTTGAAAAAATTCATCAAAATGAGTCATCATTTACTTACCGTCATGTTCTTCCTTTAGGAAAAAAGAAAAGTCATTCAGATTTGAAACAACAGGAGGTTGAGTAAATGATGAGAGAATTAAAATTTTTTGGTTGAATATCCCATTAATGATTATGGTCCTTATTAGCATGAGGTGTCTGGTTGGGATAGAGAGTGAGAAAAGACACATGAAAGACTGACAGTACAAATCCCTGAGATGAGGCAGTGTGGAAATGGAAGAGGAGGAAGTCATTCAAAAGGAGAGAAAGAAAGAAAGAAAGAGAAAAAAACAAAAAAACAGAGGTGCACGGCTTCTCTGGGCGCCCGCTTTCTCCTGTGCCCACGCTCTTCCTCCCACATCGTGCGCATGCAGTTCTAACCTCTTGCTGTGAGATCTCTCTCTCTCTCAATCACCATGTTGCTCTTTCTCCTTATCTCTCGTTTCTCTCCTCTGCACTTATGTTCTTCCAGTGAAACCATTAGACATTCATGACTATGAGGGTTTTGTTGCTGCTGTATGGGTGAATCTCATGCAACCTGTAAAGAACTTTTTTAAGGAGCATTAGGAGTTTTTGCATTTTTACATTATTTTCATGACAATAAAGCATTTTTCCCCAGTTTTTATTACTGAAATGTGAAAACATCGTATTCTCATTACTGTATTAATACATAATGGTAGTATTTGAAGTAATATCTTAAATTTGTGCATTTTAACAACAAATTTAACTTAAAACATCATTGTATTTCAGAATTTTGTTTACCGTAAGACAGTAAAAAGCACTGTATTACAGTAATGAGTGTCTAAGGAATACAAATGATAATAATGGGAATTTAAAAAATCAAAAGTAAAATGTCTGGACCACTGATCTTTTTTATTACTATTTTTTTTTTTTTTTTTTGCAGGACAAAACCTGTACAAACAAATACAAATATAGAGTATTAAAATGTGCACCTACTATCACAGTAGCACCAAAATAAAATAAAATAAATAAAAACAAATCTTCAGGGGAATAAACATTTTAATGAATTATTTAGAGGAAAGGCTTCAAATACTCTATAAAATAGTTTTGTTTTTTGATTTTTTTTTACTTCTTTTAGAGTCTCAATATTCTGTCACAACTCAGTTTTATGTTGGTGGATGTTAGGTTTATTGTTTGTCCATTTCTGTTTGTTAATATAGTATTTTCCATATATTATAAACAAATTGATTGCAAAATTTAGTTCAAAACTCCTGTTCTCATACAGTAAAACTATATCTTTACCAGTTAGCTGAACCTTCAATGTTATGAGGTTAAATATTAAATGCTCAATGTCAATCCGGTTTTTTATTTTGGAATACAAACATTCAAAGAATAAGTGATTTATGGTCTCTTCCTCTATATTACAGAACACACATGTAGTCTCCATGTCTCTGAAAAATCTTCACTGGGTAAATTAAATGAATAACTAAAGTAATTTCTTTAACTTTATTGGTGAGACAGTATTTACTGGTCAACCTCCAAATATCTTTCCATTTAAAGTTATTAAACTTTGAAAACCAATATGTCTTCTATCTAGATAACAATGTGTCTGCAGATTTAAAAAAAATAAAAATAAAAAAAATAAAAAAATGTATTATATTTTTAACTAAAATGTTGACACAATTTACTTTTAATTGTGTATCGTGGAAAGATTCATCCACCCTGAAGACATACAGTATCACCTGATATCAGTTGAATAACGCCATTCAGAATGGCATCAAATACTATTGCAAATTCTTTTGCAGAATCTGATAGTGATTAATTCATAATAATTAAAAAGTTGTCCATTAATCTGAAATAACTGTCTCGCATCAAATGACTGACTTACATTTTAAGAAAAATTCCAAACCACCCATCGTATTAAAAATCATGTTGTGGATGATATTCCATATTTTGTCTTTCCAAAGAAAGTAGTTCTTTATCCATTTATTCTTAAATTCGAAGTATTCAAATACATAAAATACATAAATAAGAAGTACCACCTTCTTCTAATGGATTGCATAAAATATCCTTTTTAATATAGTAAAGCCTGTTCTTCCAGGCAAAGCTAAATAATAAGGTATCTACATCTTTTATAGTGGATTGTGGAACATCTAATACAAGTGCTATATACACCAAGTGTGATAACCCTTCCGTTTTGGACAAAAGTACTCTACCATTCAGTTATAGATCTCTCATTAACCATGCATTACATTTCCCTTAATTCTTCCTATAATTGGAGTAAAGTTCAAATTTTTCCTTTCCTTTTAGTCTTTCTGGGGTGAAATATGACCCAGACTTGTTTTTGTAAGATTCACCTGTTAAAATTTAGCTCAGCTTTCCATAAAGCTCTTATCATATATTGTATTGTACTCTAAATAATAATAACCTAAAAATTGTACTGGTTTTATTTAACTCAAAACTATTATTAAGCATTACTGAATCAACCTGAATACATTATGTTACAATAACATAACTAATTTTAAGGGTAGATAAGACAGAAATAGCTCCTAATGGTAGGCTAACAATTGCAGGCTACCGCATGTTACAGTGTACTGTATCTGGATTATAAAAATATTAAGGCTAAATGTGTGCAGGATTGAACTCTGGGGGCATTTCAGAGCTGTGCAGGAAGACAAAAAATCAAATATAAGAAATATCCTTCTCAGGTCTCCAGGAAGAGACAGAAGGGAGGGAGGGAGGGAGAGAGAGAGAGAGAGAGAGAGAGAGAGAGAGAGAGAGAGAGAGAGAGCACGAATAAGAAAAGAAGTGGCATAGAGAGTTAAAAAGAATTTGTGAGACTCAGCACAGAATGATGGAAGAGACACAAGATCCTGTTCCCATACTGTCACAGCAAATCTTCATCAAAAGGCCACACACTTTCTGCATCTCTCTTTCTCTCTCTCACTCACAACTAATTTCTATTAGGGATGGGACACAATGGTTGACTAGTCGTCCAACAACTGACTAGTTGATTAGTGAGGTTGACTAGTTAATCTATATTTTATTCATTTTGATATTTTTAGCGATTAGCATGCTAAAAAATTCTCTAGAATGTTGCATCTTTAAATTTATTCCATTTATAGAGCCCAAGAGTGCAACAGTCTGGTTTAAATTTAAAATCCCCTTCATTTTCTCCATAGGTTAAATTATTTTTAACAATAAATTATTAACCTTTGGTATATGCTTCTATTGAAGACAACAGTCTGCGTTATTTGATCTTCATTATTTAAAAGAAAAAGCTTTTTAAAAGTGGAATTTGTGGTGATGAACTACATTACCCATGATCCAACACTGAAAGCTCCACCAGAATTGCAACAAACAAACCGCGGCAAAAGAGCTCTGCAGTGACTGCCCAATCCCATGACGCACTGCGAATGATGCAACCGAGTCGCTCTTCCTACAATCTAAAACTACTTATTGTTTCTGTACTTCAACAACTTTAAATCAATAGTTTTTCCATCACTTTTATTTCCACAGTTCTGGGATTGGGATTGTAGTTCATTCCCTCATGAAAGACGTTAAGTACATCTTTGGTGATCATGTCACATCTTGAGCTGTTTTGTGAGTATCCTGCCATGGTAGTTGCTCTGTTAAAGTAAAAATAGTTCCACTTTTAAAAACTTGTCTTGAGATCCTTCCATTTTGTTCTCTCCGTCTAGCTGTTTTTGAAATCAAGAATGCCCCCTTAGCACACCTTAAGAAATGCATCATATCAGGGTCAGGGGAACCCAAAACCAGCCTAATTGAACAGGGCTTCTTTAAGTAAGATTAATTGACTAGTCATTCAGACAACCCACAAACTACTCAATTTTGAAAATGTGTAGTTTTGCACATCCCTTGTTTGTTTGCCTTTCACTGTATTACTTTTTTTGAGCAACACATACAATGCAGAATGTAGTTTTGGGTTTATTCACTCCCCTTTTCTCCCCCTCGTGTCGTTTTGCTTAGGGAAAGGAGTTGCGGTTTGCAATGCGTGCTGTTGTGAGGTTAAATGAGAAGAGTGTTGACATGTCCCAGAGTTCTGTGCTTCATTTCCAAATGTTCTCAGACTTCACTGGTCTGTGCTGTACACAGAAGCCTTCTCCTGTCTAACTCGGCCTAACTCTCCACCACTAAAATTGTCAAAACTAGGGAACTCTGTGCAAATAGCAAGCAAACGTCAACACCTGGGAGAAGCCTGCATGCCAACAATATCCTCTGAAGTTTTGTTTCACTTATTGGAATACACATAAACCACGAAACAGAAACAGCAACAAAAATGGCATGCATCTTATTAGTTTGATACTTTACCTGCCAAACTAATATAACATTTTAGGTGCTGTTCAGTAAATTTGTTCTGTATTTTATTAAAATTATCTAACACTTCATAATGACTTTTATTCATTAAAAGTCATTATATATAATGCTTAACAGATCAATAGTTAATTTGTATACTGTATATGTACAGTATATATATATATATATATATATATATATATATATATATATATATATATATACTCCATATACAGTATATAATGTATTCATATTTACACACAGTATATGCAGAGATGGGAGGGTTCATTTTGAAATGTATTCCACTACAGATTACAGAATACATGCTGTAAAATGTCATTTGTAACGTATTCCGTTAGATTACTCAAGGTCAGTAACGTATTCTAAATACTTTGGATTACTTCTAGATTTTTTCACTTGTTTTGACTATAAAAACTCTGGCAGTACAATAAGACAAAATACACATGTTAAAAATACATTCTCTGAAAAACCTAAATATCTTATGCAGTGTTGTTTCTAAAACAAGATAAATCTAATTTAAAGATATTTTTACAGGAAAACAATACAAAAAATAATTATCAAGAATATGATTTTTGCCCTAATATCAAAGGTCTTACTAGAAAAAAAGAAAGTATGATCCAATGTGAATTTTCTTGATAAAAAATATGATTGTGCCTGGTAACGTGCATGTAAAATGGCTAGAAATAGCATTTTAGCTTAGCGTAATGCTGACAATTTACACAAGATTTATTTCTGTTTCTTCTGCTCCAAACTTACTTCAAACTTACTTCTCTGTCTGCCCGTATCAAGGTAACACATCATAAGAAAGTGTTTCACCGCTGTTCAAATGCACTTTGGATCGCATCATTTATATATATAAAGTAATCTCTTCAGTAATCAAAATACTTTTTGAATGTAACTGTATTCTAATTACCAATGATTTAAATTGTAACTGTAGTGGAATACAGTTACTTATATTTTGTATTTTAAATACGTAATCCCGTTACATGTATTCCGTCACTCCCCAACCCTGAGTATATGTAAGGAGTCACTGACGACGGACCATTGAATTATTGAAAAATAATGCACACCCTGAAGTGGTAATGCGGCCACGACGCAGGGCAGAAAATAATGTGAGATTTTAAACTTCAGCAAATTAAATAAAAATAGAAATAAGCAAATAAAATTCAGTATTCAATTTGTTTTATATCTGTATGTATAGTGTCTTATAATGCATTGGAAAGTACTCTTAAATTTATCTTGCAAATAAAGCTTGATACGATTTGAATCTGCTCATTTGATCCTATTATTAAAAAAGTCCATTCGAAAACGACTTCTTACAAAAAAAAAAAAAAACGACATTTTGCCCAACTTTTAATTACAGCATGTCCACTGATTTTATGGCATGTAAACATATACTTTTATCAAAGATTTATACCTTTAGACATTTGTCTAATTTACTCTATTCAAAAAAGAAAGAATATTATTTAAATAATTATTATATTATATTATTTTAATATTTAAATAATAAAAATAAATGATGCCTAACCAGTTTCTTGCAAGTGGTCATTCAAAAAAGTTACTTGTCCGGAGAGAAATTGACATTTAAGTATTGGTTACATTATAATACCATATAGTACATTAAGTAGTAACATGTCAAAGTTTCTGTTGTATGTTTTCTAAAATTACGTACCATATAATTATTATTATACCTATGCAATCAACTCATTTTTTGTGACAGAAATGTAAACTGCACTGGGTAGGGGAGAAGGTTATTGTCAAATGGTAGTTTAAATTATTTTATGTACTGTAGTCAAATAAAGAAAAGCCTCCATCGCCATTACTTACAGCAGGGGTGCTCACACTTCTATGTAAGAGATCTACTTTTTCATCATGTTATTGCAGCAAGACCATGCACAATATATACAGTACATTGTCACAATACAAAAATTTTAGTAGTCTGTAGTGAAATAGGATGATTTGTTAAGAATTGTTTGTTTTCAAGTAATTATTCAACAGTAGTAAACAGTAAGTATTAAAAATAATAATAGAAAAGTGATGAATAGAACAAATTAAAAAACACTAGAACAAAATAGAAATGATGAAAAAAGTGCTTTTTTAACAGCTTTAAGAGTTTTTAACTGCAGTATCAAGTATTCAAGTAAACATTCAGAATGAAATGCGACAGATAAATATAAATATACTGGTCTTCAATGTATTATTATAATACATTAAGACTTTTTTAACTACTAAATTTATCCAGCCAAGAGCAGTGAGTGGTTTTCTTGTTATAGCTGTTTGATTATCATATTAACAACACAGAGACAGCAGTGGTCATCGTTCACTTTCATTGTATCACAAAGAGCAGCTTGGACGTTCTGCTATGAATAACTCCTTTTGTTTTCCACCGAAGAAAGAAAGTCATACAGGTTTGGAACAAATGACTCTGAGGAAATGAAGACAGAATTTTCTATTTTGGGTGAACTATCTGTTTAAGTTGTCATCACCAATCTGCTAAATCGAGAGTAACACATCTCCCACTCTTCTTGTATGTGGGGGCTCTTGTCTTCATAGTACTCAGCTTGTTGGATCACCTTCAGAAATAGAATAAAAGATTGATTATGTATTTCTGATATGTAGCTACAGCATTCCGTGCGTAGAGCTTGCGTAAAGAGCTCTGAGAGAGATCTGTCTCTGCTGCCAGATGCTCCAGAGAAAAAAAAACTGGCCTCCTTTTTCCAGCCTGTCAGTCAAGCGGTGGTGTGACCACATGAGCGTTCTTTTACGTGTGGTGGCATGGTGCACAGCTTGGGAAGAGGGCTTTTTTTTCACTTCACAGTAGAGAATCAGCCACCCTTTCACTTCCACAGCTCACTTCCTGTTGGGGCTAACTGACTCTAGGTGCCATTTTCTTCAGGTGGAAGGAACTAGCCTCCCTGTGGCTATGCTGAAAGTGTGAATAATGGAAGTGTGCTTCCAAATCAGCTTTACACAACTTGAGAGCACAGATTTGAGACGGCTAGTGCCTGATCACAGGCAATAGCAAGGCTGTCTAAAGTTTTCTCATGAAGATTTCGAACAGTACAGCATAAATTATTGTTTCGGTAAAGACTTGCATCACTTGCATAGTTTTCTAATAAATTCAGCCCAAATCATTATCAAAGGACAAAGATTATTTACTCTAGCCATCTGTGGATAATATATTGTGTATATGCATTTTTCATATAGCCTAAACAATGTATTTTCAGTTACAAGTATGTTGTTTTGTGGTTTGACAGCTTGAATGAAACCTCTTCAAAGCTACATACAGAGAAATTGCATAATAATCTTAATCATTCAGTTTGTGCGGTTAAACCAGTTTCATACACTAACCTGCAAACTCATCAATGTCACTTTGTTCATTCTTGAAGTACAAAATCCTTTGTAACTTTTGTGTGTAGCGTCCTGTGCAAGGAACTCTAAAATACCCATCCAGTGTTGGGATACCTGTGCATTGCGACCGGCTTCAGTTAATGTTATATCACCCCCTTGTGGTCTCCCAACGCTATTACGTCAGACATTAAACAGAAGACCAACTGAGTGAATCGGAAAGCATGCAAAATAGGCTTCTAGTCTAAATGTTGGCTAATGTTAATATATCGATGCCTCAAAAACATATCGATAAAATAAAGTGCCGATATATAATCGATGTATCAATATTTTATGACATGTCTACTGTGCTAAGATATTTTGTTTTTCTTTTTTGGAGCTTGACAGACCTGGCTCACTGTATGCTTTCGATGTATGTAAAAAAGCAATGTGAACATTGTTCAGAAATGCTCTTTCTGTGTTCCATTGAAGAAAGAAAGTCAAACTCACCCAAATGTCAAAGTTTGGAATGACATGAGGGTGAAAAACATCATCTGAACAGTCCAACACTACCAAAACGTGACATATTAATTCTAAAGGTTATCAGTATAAATCTGAAAACTGAATTGACACAAACAGTAATCCTCTTTTTATGTGTTGTGTGTCATGTCACCATATGTCATCAGAACCCACTGATTAAATCCTTGATCCCCAGCTGGTCAGCAGAATAACAACACTGAGGGGTCAGTTTCCGTGCCGAGGCCTGCAGTCAGAATATTCCAGAAACACAGTCCGTTGCCTCCGTATGCTGAACCTGTAAACTTTGTGGTTAAAGTTCTCCAACAATATTTCAAGTTGAGTCTCGGAAATGGCATGTGATAGCATGCATTTAGTTCCACATTACTCAGGCTAATCAGTGTAGCAGGAAAAGAAGAAGTGGAAGTGGTGCTATGAAATTTCTCTAGTGAGATGAGTTTTCTGGGTGGGATAACATGATGAAATCTGACCTGCTTCAGCATATGCAAACTGCAAGACCCCATTGTTTCCAGGTTTGTCTTCTGCTGTAATCAAGACTCAACCTGCTTACTTCGTCAAATATTAATCTGAAAGAGGAGAGTGAGTGGTTGCAGCTGTTATATACATGAGTCAGTTCACAGTTTCTGTGATGTGTACTTAGGTTCGTCAAACTTAACATCAGTCTAATTACTGACTGTTCATATGAAAACAAAAAGATACATAATACAGTAATAAGTGTACTGTATTGTAAGTTGCTTTGGATAAAAGTGACTGCCAAATGCATAAATGTAAATGTGAGACAAATTTTAACAGTTATTATTAGAATAGTGAGGCCCAATTGAAAGATAAACCAACTGTGATAGAGAATTTTATATTGCAGTAAAATTGTAAGGAGGGTGACATGCAGGGGCATTTCAATCTTAGGGGGCTCAGGCTCCAATGACACTATAAGATGTGCACATTTAATGTATTGCACTTTATTTTTACTGTTTACCTAATTCAAGATAGTAAAAGAAAAAAGAAAAAAGATTAGGTCAGATTTGTTCACTTGTTTGTTCAGTGACCCTTTTTGTAAATCACAGTTTTACGCCAGTCGTTGGCAACAAATGAAAGTCTTTTATGTGTTTTGAGTGAGTTATTAAACCATTGATAATGCACCGAGTCTTTTACGACCAAAACAAGTCTAATTATACTTTATTAAAATCTGCATGTCAAGACACATCAGCAGAGTGTTTTAGCATCATAAGCATTTCCCCGCAAATGACAGCAAAGTACAAATTTGTGAACTGCTGTGCATGAGTATCAAGCTACAATATTAGCCTAAAAATAATTAAAAGTTTTAATTAAGTCCTGATGTCACTGTAATGTCATCAGTCACTTTTAATTAATGCAGCCCCTTTCTCTCCTTGTTAAACAATAAAACAGAACTAAACTAACAACATGCCTCCTCTCCTTAAGTTGGTCAACAGATGCTAATTCTTGCTCGTTCATGAATTGATTGTGAAATAGGGTGTATTTGTTCAGTGTGTCAAACAAATGATATGCTCCTTCAAAGCCCGCACTCCTATGCTATTGGCTCATGCTTTAATCAGTCTTTACAGGTAGGACAAGCCACCAAAGCAGTCTCACGCTTCAAACTAGTGCAGCGCTACCGCTGTTTAAAAGATTTGCATGCTGATTGCAGAGCCACAGATTTCTAGAGGGGCTGAAGTGAATTTTAGAATTTTATGAACTGATGCAAATATTCAATATTTATTTATGCACTTGTCCTACAAAGTCTGTTCCACATACCAGCTGATCCAGAGTTTATTTAGCCCCGAGACGGAGCACTTGTAGAAAGTAAGTCCAGCCTTACATGTAAAAGAGCCAATCAACTTTTAGATACAGAAATTGCCTGTCATCAACTCGAGAATGTGCATTAGCTGGACCAGCCTGAAATCAACATCATCACACGGGAAGTCAGCATGCTGTTTCCGAAAGTTCTGGTACCCTAAGATCGGCAACAGTATGCCGACTCACTGACATGCCCTATCTCCCATCGGACATATTTGGAACGGCTCAACAACAATTACTTTCCCTCGTGGAACGACTGGTAGCACGTTGCATCAGTTGCATGGGAGACCACAGTTCAATCCCCATTCAAACGATGAAGTAATCACATTTGTATAAACAATCAAGAGCGTGATAATGAGGATTCATAAAGAAGCACAATTTATGATACCATTGTTGTCATATTTTACTGCTGATTTGAAATATGTTCTAAGATCGTAATCTTGACCAACCGTTTTGGAGATTTTGGTCTTTCCCCATTCAAGTAAAAAAGAGCTGTACCATCATACCTCTTGTATCTATAGAAAATAGCTGCCCGGGAGCATTCCAAAGATGGCTGCTGAATGGACTGACTTGCCTTGAAAGGGACTTTGGCTGATCTTCAACAATGGTGAAGTGTAGATTTACAGAGTTTAATGTATGTATCTGTGGATCTTCAATCACTGCAGTGTGATGGATGACAGTGTTTCTGAACAACTATCTATAATGAATGATTCTGTAATTTAGCCAAAAAAAAAAAAGGAATTTAGCTTTTAAATGTTTTATATTTTTGTTTTTTGTCTGGAGCCCTGCTTTTTGCATTTGAGTTAAAGCCATAGCTGTTTCCCTGCCTGCATAGCTTTGCTTACAAGCGCTTTGTGTTTATTTGGCATAGCCTATGCAAGAAAAACAGCACATGAACAATTAAGCCATCAAAAAGACACAAATGAAACATATGCATGCTGGAGACATGTTTGATGAAAAATGGAAGTATGTATTCTGGAGACATGTTTGATGAAAAATGGAAGTGAGTCACTGAAAGGCTTCCTGACCTACTTAGGTTGTTGTATTGCCATGCATACTTGATATGCTTCAAAAACACAAAGCATGAGTTAGTGTTTCAAGCAGCAGTCAGCCATTTTGGCTCCGAAGGGTGTTCCTATGAAGAGTTTTTACGAATCATCTTGTCTCACTCTCTTAACAGCTAACCTAGACTGTGTGGAAAGTCTCCTATAATGAGTTGCTTCTATTTTCATGCTGATTCTTTTTTAACTCACAAAGTTTGAGTTTGCTTATTCCAGGAGAGAGGAAACAGACCACACAATCTCGCAGGTCACTGTACAAAATTTACCTTGTCTTGTTTCTGTGTTATGTATTGTTTTTGAGGCTTATCTGGAATTCTTAAAGGAATAGTTCACCCAAAAATCTAAGTTCCAAACCCATATGACTTTCTTCCGTGGAACACAACATACAATAATGTGATGATTGCGAGGAACAGACTGAAATTTGAAAGGTTTATTCACTGATAATCTCGCCCTTTGTTACAGCTTTGAAATCTCATTTGCACTGTATTCATACTCGGCATCTATAATGAGAAACGCAGGAATCAATGATTTTGTATCATTAAGTTCAGTTTGAATATGCTGAAGCATGAATGAGTTTTGAGAGGTATGGGAAAGGGAAAGATTTTGAGTGTAATTTTCAATCTGTTCTTCACAAAAAACTTTCATACGACCTCAGAAGACTTGGAATATATTGCATGAGTTGTATCGTCTGCTTTCTTGTCTCCTTGTCACTATATGCTTTCATTGTATGGAAAAGAGCAGTGTGAACATTGTTCAAAACATTTACTTTTTTGTCATACAGGTTTGGAACAACACGAGAGTAAATGGTAACACAATTTTCTTTTTTTAGTGAACTATCCCTTTAAAACCAAGAGTAATCCATTGATCAGAAACTATGAATTTAATTGAGCAGTTATTTAGCAGTGTAAAATGTTAAAATGGGCAAAATTTTCCTTTAATTTTTTTTAAGATTCATCCAACCTGCTCATTCCCTGTAGTCATGGCAATGCATTGTCTGACATCAGTTCTTCAAATGAGTATTTTCCGCCTGCTCCTGTCGCAGCATTTGTATGGTCACTTGTTTGGTGTACAGTGGCCTCAATTGTACAATCACCTTGATTAAATGCGCCACCAAAAAGGGAATAATCCCAGCTCTTTGAATGGATATTTGGTTTAATGCTTTTCTGTTTATCCATTCTGTATTGTACTGCAGCCTACAGTGCATATAAGGTCAAAAGTGTTTGCATATTATTTCCTTCAGAGCGATAAATCTCAGTCTTTTCCTAAAAGTTTGTCAGTTACAGGCTACAATAAATAGCTATAAACTTGCATTGCCCTCTTGAAGAAAAAAAATGCCATAGTGCTTTTTATTGCATGAATTAAGTGATTCGACATTTTTTTTTTAAAGGGTTAGTTTACCAAAAATTCTGTCATAATTTACTCAACTTTAAGTCATACCAAACCTGTGCGACTTTCTAACATGGCACACAATGAAGAGAAATTTTAAAGAATGTTCAGACTCTGCTCTTCACCATACATTAAAAGTGAATGGTAAATGAGGCTAAAAGTCTGTCTTACAACCTCCTTTTGTGCTTCATGGAATAGAGAAAGTCCTGTAGGCGTGAAACTGAACACTGAGTAGGAATCTTGTACTGAAATTTTCTTTATAATGTAATTTAGCAATTTGAATAAGATGGCAAATTTCTTTGATCTTCATGTACAGTTCATTTATGTTCTAGCTAGATGTTTCACTTATTAAAGCAAGTCACTTTACTTGGTAGCCATATTACATACACACAAGTGAAGCTCATATTTACTTGAATAGAAAAAGACAGAAATCTCCCAAATTGTTGGTCAAGATTACAATAAAAAAAACATATTTAAATCTGATAGCAACAGTATCATAAATTGTACTTTAGCTAAATTAATCAAAACAAAACAAAAACAAAACAGAACGAAATGGATCCGAACTGAACGGAACGAAACACAATGCAACGAAATAAAATGAAACTAAACAAAACAAAACAACATATTTTTTATTTTTGGTCTAACTAATGTGCAAGCATGTTTGAGAGTAAACAAACAGGCCATTGGCTCTTTTAATTGTAAGTTAGGGCTTCCATTTGTACAGCTGCCATATTTAGCTTTGCCATACCTCTGTCAGAAATGTTTTATAGCTGGACTACTTGCCCCATATTTAGTGTTACAATTTCTCCCATTCAAATATATATATGAGTGGTCCATCTCCTCACCTTGTAATGTCTCTGACATCTCATAGCTGGCCACCTGGTCCATGGATAAAGCTGTGCCCCTTTGTTAACCAACTGGTGATTGCTAAGGGTAAACACGTAGGTTAATGCATCTGTGTTCTTGTGTGCCACACAATCAGAGCTTGGCTTTAGCACTCGAAGCTCTCCATGTGAACAGACACTCCAGAGCTGCACATCACAATGCCTCTGCATAATTCTCCTTCAGAGTGTCAGCAGGCTTTGCTTCATTTTCCTGCTCTATGACTGAAGGCATGCCACCAGGAACTCTTCTTGCCACGAACACAGTGTGAAGGAGAAGCCATTTCCTCCCTGGAATGTCAGTTGAGAACCCACAAAATGCAAATGAGGCTGCAGTCATGCAAGATTATAATTTCATGTAAGATGTAAAATGTATTTGTACATTTCAATGTATTTGTACATTTGTACAAAAAAAAAAAAAAAAAAAAAACTTTACAGAGAGAAGTGTCTTATAGTATCATGACAATAATAACATTTCTGTGGTCGATACCATCTCCAATTTCGACATCACCACAAACACCAATAATTAATTTTTAAGGAAGTAATCATCCTTTCATATTTCCAAGCAATTATATATAAGGAAATTAAGTTTGTATACTGTATACAATTAAACATATAAAATCAGCAATCATTTCGAGTGTCCTGTATTTTCTGTTGACTAGCTTGTTAACAATCAGAACTAGTGATGACTAATTCATGAATTAATCACACTTTTGAGTCTGTTCTTTTCAATGAATTGGTAAAATGTATTAGCAAAATGGTCTGGGTGAGGTCTGATGGTCTGAAGATTTGTATCCCCACCTTTAACACATTTACAGCAATCCAAACTGAATTACAATACATGCTAAAAAGACTAGCTTAACCAGCATGCGATTCTCATGCAGGTCTAGGTTGGTTAATGCTGGTTAGTGCTGCTTTTTTGCATATACACCAGCATATACAGTTGTGCTCAAAAGTTTGCATTTTGGCATTGATTTTGAAAATATGACTGATCATGCAAAAAAACTGTCTTTTATTTAAAGATAGTGATCATATGAAGTCATTTATCATCACATAGTTGTTTGGCTCCTTTTTAAATCAAATCATATTTAAATAATGATAACAGAAATCACCCAAATTGCCCTGATCAAAAGTTTACATACCCTTGAATGTTTGGCCTTGTTACAGACACACAAGGTGACACACACAGGTTTAAATGGCAATTAAAGGTTAATTTCCCACACCTGTGGCTTTTTAAATGGACTATTTATACACAGACACTAATTGCAATGAGTTTATTAGCTCTCACGTGGATGCACTGAGCAGGCTAGATACTGAGCCATGGGGATCAGAAAAGAAATGTAAAAAGACTTGCGTAACAAGGTAATGGAACTTTATAAAGATGGAAAAGGATATAAAAAGATATCCAGAGCCTTGAAAATGCCAGTCAGTACTGTTCAATCACTTATTAAGAAAATTCGGGGATCTCTTGATAACAAGCCACGGTCAGGTAGACCAAGAAAGATTTCAGCCACAACTGCCAGAAGAATTGTTCGGGATACAAAGAAAAACCCACAGGTAACCTCAGGAGAAATACAGGCTGCTCTGGAAAAAGACGGCGTGGTTGTTTCAAGGAGCACAATATGACGATACTTGAACAAAAATGAGCTGCATGGTCGAGTTGCCAGAAAGAAGCCTTTACTGCGCCAGTGCCACAAATGACAACACCTTGATACGCCTCACAGCTTCTGGCACACTGTAATTTGGAGTGACGAGACCAAAATAGAGCTTTATGGTCACAACCATAAGCGCTATGTTTGGAGAGGGGTCAATAAGGCCTATAGTGAAAAGAATACCATCCCCACTGTGAAGCATGGTGGTGGCTCACTGATGTTTTGGAGGTATGTGAGCTCTAAAGGCATGGGGAATCTTGTGAAAATTGATGGCAAGATGAATGCAGCATGATATCAGAAAATACTGGCAGACAATTTGCATTCTTCTGCATGAAAGCTGCGCATGGGACGCTCTTCGACTTTCCAGCACGACAATGACCCTAAGCACAAGGCCAAGTTGACCCTCCAGTGGTTACAGCAGAAAAAGGTGAAGGTTCTGGAGTGGCCATCACAGTCTCCTGACCTTAATATCATCGAGCCACTCTGGGGAGATCTCAAACGTGCGGTTCATGCAAGACGACCAAAGACTTTGCATGACCTGGAGGCATTTTGCCAAGACAAATGGGCAGCTATACCACCTGCAAGAATTTGGGGCCTCATAGACAACTATTACAAAAGACTGCACACTGTCATTGATGCTAAAGGGGGCAATACACAGTATTAAGAATTAAGGGTATGAAGACTTTTGAACAGGGGTCATTTCATTTTTTTCTTTGTTGCCATGTTTTGTTTTATGATTGTGCCATTCTGTTATAACCTACAGTTGAATATGAATCCCATAAGAAATAATAGAAATGTGTTTTGCCTGCCCACTCATGTTTTCTTTAAAAATGGTACATATATTACCAATTCTCCAAGGGTATGCAAACTTTTGAGCACAACTGTATAATGTGGACCAGCATTCTTGATTTTTTCATCAGGGAACAATGATAATCATACAAGACAAACATAGCATTCTGTCATTACCTTGTTTTGTTTGTGGCTTTGATCAAACACAGTCATGTATTTGCAAATCATCATAAAAAAAACAACCCCAAGCTTAATTTCCATGTTAGCTCTTATAAGCTAATTCATTTTTCCTATAGATCGTGGCATGCATGTACTACCAAACGTGACTTAAAGCTATTGGATCAGTGTTGTGTAAGATACTTAAATTGTAGCTTGATATTTTTAATCAAGGGAATCAAATCTGAATCTAGTTAGGACACTTTTATAATCATAACTTTTTATGTGTTCCTCACTTTTTAAAATGGTTTATCTGTTCCTGATATTTCAATTCAGTTTTGAAACAATGAATTACATGTGAGGATTACAATGTGTATCATAGCAATGTGAGTATAGCTATGTCTAGACATGGAGCGATGATGCAGCTGATTAAATGGAGTTATGTTAGACAGAGATGGCACACTATTGTCATAAGACTCCAAATAGTGAGAGTCTCTGAGCAGACTTTAATATGAGCGAGTCAATCAGCTGTCCACCCTTTCCTCTGCTCCGTGTCCGAGAGCAGTCAGCTTGATGAATGGCACCCATTACTCTAAACATTATGGGCTGCAGCAGATGGGAGGATATTTGGGCCTTGAGCAAGAGGAGTATTTTACCCTGAACGTAATGGTGAGACCGTTGGTCTCACAGAATGACCAGCATATGCTCTAGACCTGCAGAACACATACCATCGAGTCGCCATTTCCACACACTCACCAATCCCTGTCGCTAGAAGCATCGTGTCTATTCAAATAGATTTTTCAAAGTGAATTTGGACTGTTACAAAAAAGTATTTTCTGTGGCAGAAATCACCTGTTCACATGTCTAAATTTTGTCAGTCCAATTAAGTCGCACATTCCGCAGATTGTTTGCTTTATACTGTAAATTCGCTCTCGTGTTTGTCCAAACCTGTATGAATTTCTGTCTTTTCCGTGGAACACAAAAGGAAATGCTTAGCTGAATGTTAGCTTCAATCTCATTGTATGAAGAAAAAAAGATGCAATGAAAGTGAATGGTGAACAACTGAGAAACAAGCCTCTTATCAGACATCTGAATGATCTTTTGCATTAGAATCTGTTGCATGCACTGTATATTTTTGCTTGTGAAATGCGTTTCTCTTCTCATTCTAGGCTAGAATGTTTAATGACCTCAGACATGGCAACAGGAGTAATGACAAATAAATGAAAGCAGTATGAGTGTTTAGGGTGAGGCTACATCTCAAATGGGATTTCTGTGCAGACAGGGAGTGGTAGTGTTAAGTAATAACCTGTCCCCAGAAGAACCATGGATCAACAGCACGTTAGCTGTCAGGAGGTAGGAGGAACATACAAGTGCTAGGTTATTCAGGGTTCCTGCAATGCATCTTTTTGGCTGCTAAGAAGATAATTAAGTTATGTGTAGAAATATTGGCACCTTCAGCCATAGAGCAGCATTGGAAAGCTTTCCTGGAAATAATGAATGTGTGTACATTTTAATCATGGAGGTATCCTGCTGAAAAGACAATGTAACCTGCAAGACTACCTTGGTCAACAAGCTTTATCAGAAAGACCATGCTGGAAGACCAGCTTCATCAGCTGATGAACAGAAGTGTTATGCTTATCCAAGACCAACATCAAACCTGCAATTTCCACCCTGGGCCGGCATGGAAATTCTTAGTAGTCTAAGCTGGTCTTTTCAACAGCATATCCACTGATGCTCAATATATTTATATGCACTTTTAAAATTAGATTTCAGTCAGACTTAAACAGTAATTTGTCTTTTTTAAATGTCATGTTTATGCTTTAGTCCAACTAAAATCAGTCGAATATGTCCGATTTTGCGGAGTCGGACTAACAGACCTAGATAATGCAATTGTAGCTTGTCTTTGTCCAGCATGTATACAAGTTAATTGCAACACAATTGGCCCCGGCATTGTGCACATGCTCCAAAAGACTGAGGTGATGCTCAACATGTGTTTAACCTGGTGTATTTGATGTCATTCCTTCAAATATTTGATTACACATTGAGTCATGTATGCTAGAATATACAGATGAAGACTGTAGTTCAACAATGCAAAAACCCACTTTTGCTTGATTAGGCTATAACTGGACATTTAGACGTACTCTCTGTTGTATATGATCACGTTTGTTTTAATTTACCACTTCAGAGTAAAATACTGAGCAGATTTTCATTTGAAGGGCAGTTTTTTAGGGCAGAGGACTGCTGGAGGGAAGCATTGTGGAGGTCTGGGTAAAGGAAAAGAAACGGTGTTCCTTTTTGAGAAACTCCAGAGGGCCAAACTCAAAGCTCAGAGCAGGCCTGAACTTTTGTTCCTTGCCTGAGAGTAAAGCCGGATACGTTTGTGCCTTTTATCCTGGCCTGATGCTACACCAAGTGCCACATCACCACAATTATCCAAAATGGCAGTAATTACCCCCGCCTCTCCTCCCTGGCTCTGCAGTGGAGACATCCTGGGGAGAATGTAGGACCTCGGGCCAAGAAATAATTAACTTGATAATGGCCACCCTTTCCACAGCCATCCTTTTCGTTCTGTCTCTTTTCACATTTCCACCAATTACAAAGATACATTGTTTTAAGCCTTTTCATAAGAGTATACTAATAGCTTTCCTTACGGTGCACCATTAATCATCATGTGGGAACCTCTCAGAATATCAGATTATGAAATTACCTGCACAGTGCTTGATGTCACAATGATGCAACCTGCTGGATGCTCCACTCTTGCTTAACATTTTTACACAACTTCCCAGCCTTAAGCATAGCTTACACTGAAGGTGATGGATTGGAGAAATTTTAATGCATTTTGTCATTTTTCAGCTTTCAACTAAGTGGTGTAACTTTTTATGAGCTTAGTCCAATAAAGCAGTTTGGAGGCCTCCTGACAACCACAAACTGCTAATAAAGGCTCATTGCTTTAAAATATTGGCATTTACACTTTCAAATCCAATATGGGCTGATCTGGAGATTTAGTTCACAGTCTTCTGGAAGAGGCATTATTCCAATGACCTACTTGTGCTCAAACATTAGGAAGTGAGAAAACATCTACAATCCATTTCAAAAGATTTCAAACTTGCCATAAACAGTAGACACAGTTGGCAGGAGGACAATTTTGTCCTGGGTATTGTGACTATGGGAGGTCTAGTGAGAGGTGGGAAGGTCAATGGGCCCAGGGGAGACCAGGAGAAAAGTTTGTCCCGGCCCAGAAGAAAATGTTATTGCTCAGATGCTGCTCATTCAGAGCTCAGCACACCTAATGGCGATATCATGTTTTGTTTATTATGTTTTATTATGTACAGTATATGGATAGAATGAACTGTCCATTTGAGCAAAAGTCTCAATTTTATCTCCCTGCTCTCTGTTTAGGAGAAACAATTGAGATGTTTAAAAGATCTCTTTTTTTTTCTTTGAGAGATAAAACTTCTTCAGCAGTGTCACACAATCTCAGTCAGTCAATGCAGCCTCTAAGCTAAGTACTCCAGTTTGTGTTGTACAAATGTCTTCTTACAAATCCAGGCTACTTGGTTCAGTTTCATGCGACACAAAGGTGTGAACATCTCAGGCAAAAACTCCTGCAGCAAGCACGGCTGTGGTTTGCAATCACAAATGTCCAAAAGCCCAAGCCACTTGTCTTGGGGTCTTAAAAATCGAGGTGGATTTATGCGCGTGAGTGGAGCTCGTTGGATCTCTGAGCCCTGTGAAGGGGAACAAATGCACAGGAATGCTTTTGCCCTCACCCTTGTTTGTTCTAGATGTGGTGGGAGATTCCGACATCAGCTTTTGGCCAAGAACACTTTAAACAACCCTAATTTTAGGCTTCATGATTTCCCTACATGCTATTGCCAAATACATAAGATAATCAAGAGCTCTTATCTTGGTGATATAGACTGATGAATCACTGAATTGTTGATAGAATGGACTAAACCCTATTGCCTTTTTGATGGTAAACATCAAAGTTGAAATGCACAGCTTCTTTGGATTTAGAAACCATAATAGCATTGTTTAACTATAGATAAAAGCCTTATTTTTATCCCACTGCACCATTTTTCTTGTAATCCTTAAAAAAATCCCATTAGGTATTCCTAAGAAAGCCATCTTAGTAGTACACTGTAAAGTATGGCAACCTGCGATTTTTACTTAAAGGCCCTGATATACTTCCGGACAAGTTTTTCTTTATTCTTCGTTCAGGGGTAAAAAGAGGTCAAGTAACAGTATACTGTTTGCAAACATTCAGACACCGGTCACACTGCTGTGGGAGGCGATTAGAGGAGCATTTATATATGAAGACACTACATGTAAATTCTAAACTATTGTGACAAAAATGTGTTATGTAATAGCTGAGTTTCCATCGAAATGTTTAGCATTTCTAAAATACGAATCATTGCGTTTCCATCCATTACTTCATGCACATTATCTTGAGGGAGTCACCTTGTCATGATGGAGCAGCTAAATTACCTCCTTGTTTTGGGGAGAGTTTTAATTGCAAGATTAGAGCGATTGTACCTCATTTTATTTAATGCTGCCAGAAGATGCCATAGAACAAGTGTAATATCTGATTTAACGAGGGCTTAACTTGATGCGATGCCCACACATCACCAGTCTCCACAAACCTGGGAGCGCCTGTGCTCAGAACTGTTCTGGTGGATTGTGAGGACCCACTTTAATGACCAGCTGTTGGTTAAACACTTCAGAATGTTAAGAGCTATGTTCAAAGAATTGTGTACCAAGATCAGACCTTCCGTTTGGCCAGTCACATCAAGCTATTGCACACTCATATCACATGCACAAATGGTCAAAACACATCATCGTTTTGCGAAATCGTTTTGTGTTCATCACCTTAATTTTATTAATGCAAAACTCTAGAAAATCCATCTCCTCCTAGCACATTCAAGCATTTCCATTCAGGATTTCTTATGCGCAATTTCAAAATGCGCATAAAAATAGTTGGATGGAAACCCAGCTAATGACATTATGCCTCATTCTATGAGTAAAATTCAAATGAGGTCAATAAAAGAAGTTGTTTTAACCACTCGATGATGATTTAAAGTAATATATATGCAGTAGAAAATGTTTAATTTGTCTTGTTTAGATTCTGAATTCATGACGCTAATGAGCTAACACTATACACGGCCATAATATGCGCCAATTACACTCTGTTATTGTGATGATGATAAGAGAGACTTATCTTACTTTGGTCAGATGTATGAATGGATTTCACTGCAGATGGCACATAAGTGAATGGGCACTTGAGAGTATTTGAGTAGATTTGATTTCTTTTGTAGACTAATTAAACAAAAAATTGCATGACAGTGTTTTCATGTTGAATACTGACTGAAAAACATAAACAAAGTATTAAGTGGAGCTTCAGGTCACACATACCAGTGACGTGGACCAATGGCTGTAAGGAGGTGTTTACCAGCCGGTTAGAAGTTTTCTAAAAGTTCGCCCAAGCAAACTGTTACGGACCACCAAAATGAGCGGAAAAACATACAGATTTTGTTCTAAATTACGTCATACCCATTCGTTCTTCGAGTTTGTATGAAGTATATCTGGACCTTAATGATGAGTATATTGACTAGGTATTTAGATTATTTTTTCTACTCGAGGTCTCAACAGATTAGACACCCGAGTATTTGGGGTGGGATGTCGGGTGATAGAGTGAATAACACCTGTCCTATTTTTTTAATTGTTGGGCTATGTACTATACAGTGTGCCAGATAGATGTCCTTTGCCATGGCATTTCATCTCACTGTTTATTTAGCATCTCGTGCAAGTTTTTTAAGACAGTGTATCAAGTTTAAATTAGTTCAGCTTTTAAAAATGCATCTTGAACGTGTTCAATTCCACTCCATCAGATGCATTACATCTAAATGTTTTTAAATGTAAGACAATGTCCTGTGTAAACACTTTAACCAATCAGACTGCAAGGTACCACCCAATATGAAATCGTAACCAATCACAAAATAAAAAATTTTATGTTTCGAAGTGATGGAAAAGTCATGCAATTATTGTGTTGTCATGATCGATCATGGCTGGCACTTCCAAATACTTGAGTACATGTGTACTCGTACCTAGCCCTACTACTGACTGCCCGTCTAAGGCATAACAAGCCAATAATTTTATGTTCTAATCAGTATTGTATATAATGCTGATGTATTATATAGTAAATCTTATGAACCAATGCCCTGACCTTAAGACTGATTTGTACTATAAACACATTTGTTGACCAATGAATGTAATTTTTTTGAAGAACATCTTTTTCTTTTTCTATTGCAGAAAGCTCACTTACTAACAATAGAGGGGTTTTGCCCACACAGTAGCCGAGAGTAGATTGAGAGTGAGTGGGAAAATTCCTTGTAAAGTAGATACGATTTAAACTCTGTAACCCGAGAAAGTTTCTAATAAGTATTTAATAATAGAAAGACAATGAGTATTGATGAGCTAAAAGGTCAATGAAAGACGTATACTGGGAAGAATTGACAGAGGGACAAAGAGTCAGTGATCATATTGAATCACATACTGTATGTGGCATGATCCACTTGCATGCTACCTTAAAGAAAGAATACTATACATGTTTTTTAATTGATTTCACATTCTTCCAGTTGTATGTGCCTGCACATTTAGTCAACTTCATATTGTGCATGACTTTAAGCCCTTTTATAAAGAGCAGATTGCATGCGACATGCTGGTCCCCATTTGCTCTCTCTCTTTTTTCTTTCTTAATCTCTTCCTGTCTTTTCTAGTCCTGAAGACTTCAGGTTGCATATTTGGCTGCAGCAATTTGCCATTGACTGGCGACAGGTGCAGCTGCTGCCATTGCCACTGTTAACAAGCCGTGATTATCCCTTGTTGTCGCCACAATACCTCGGGTGGCCATTTTATGATGCTGATGATGCCAGAGGAAATAGTTCTATTAATAATCCTTAGCCCACTGTCCTTTCCGAGTCATTTGGTTCTGCGATTGCAAATTTATGTCCTCTTCTATTTCCATTTTCCATCAGAAACACATGAATTAATGAGCAAATCAAGCTTGTGAGTATATTTTGGATCTAAAATGTGTTTGTTTACAATCTGATTTAAAGAGCTGTTGAAGGGGGGCCAGGGTAGCTCAGCGAGTAAAGACGCTGACTACCACACCTGGAGTCGCAAGTTCGAATCCAGGGTGTGCTCTGTGACTCCAGCCAGGTCTTCTAAGCAACCAAATTGGCCCGGTTGCTAGGGAGGGTAGAGTCACATGGGGTAACCTCCTCTTGGTCGCTATAATGTGGTTCTCACTCTCGGTGGGACGAGTGATGAGTTGTGTGTAGATGCCGCGGAGAATAGAGTGAAGCCTCCACACATGCTACGTCTCCACGGTAATGCGCTCAACAAGCCACGTGATAAGATGCGTGGATTAACAGTCTAAAAAGCAGAGGCAACTGAGATTTGTCCTTCGCCACCCAGACTGAGGCGAGTCACAACACCACCATGAGGACTTAGAGCGTATTGGGAATTGGGCATTCCTATTGGGGAGAAAAAAATAAATACAAATAAAAAAATAAAGAGCTGTTGAAGATGTGCCTAATATGTAAATTCTGCCAATGGTCTGAATTACAACTGGTGCCATAAATAACCAGTTCGTTACACTGAAATTTTCCTTAGGGAACTAGTTCCTTGTAAGAGAAAATACACAGTATATTCAATAAATACAATAAATGCCTCTCTGAATCTACAGAAAATGTGCGCTCTTAGAGCTTTAGGTCTGGCTTTATATATTTTCCTCCTGATCTACTGCAGGTCTAGAGTCTGGCCACTGGAGAGACGGTGTGTCAGCAGCCTTGTGGTCACTGTACTGGGCCGGCTTACCATGCTAACAGCTCTACTGATAGGACTTAAAGAGCGGTTTGGGGCTCATTTCAGTAAACACAGATTTAGGGTGTGTCTGAAACCTAAAAATATGGCCTTTTCAGGCAGTATAGGGACATACATTAGGAACGCATCAAAGCATGTCCAAATTCAATGTTTGGATAACATCCTGTCTATTAAGATGACTCCATCTAGCTGATTTTTGAAGGCATCATACAGTATATGTGTCCGTTGTCTATAATATCCCACAATACTGACCATGCAATTCAGCAGTTGGTTAAAAAAATAAAATCTGACAAAGTGGTTGAAAGCAGTTAATGGGTGTACAAATGTAAATTTTCTTTCATTTTTTTAATGAGAAATTGTTATAATTAAATATTCTTGTACTAAATCATCAGATGTGACGTTATGGTGCCTGTGTGGAAGACACCAGTAACACTGTTATGGTGTTTACCAGTGTTGGGGAAGCTAAAAGTTTAAATAGTTAAACTACAGTCAAGCTACCCTTTTTAAAATTAGTTAGCTACACTGCAAGCTATAAACGAAAAGTAGCTAACTACATTAAAGTTAAGAAAGGAAATCTTTTTAATAATATACTTATTATATTGTCACATTTTTGATATTAATATATATACATACATATATATTGTAGCTGTCAAAATGAACGTTACTGCATGATTAATTTAAAATTAATTTTAACGCGTTATTTTTTCTTAATTGCGATGAACACATTTACCGTTAATACAGCATAAACCAGCATAAACACTGGTTAGAAGGGTGGAACCTTTGCAATGTGTCCGCCCGGACTCATTACATGGACACACACACCACAAACACACACAACAGCCGTGTCAGTGATCAAATGATGGGGAAAGGACCTCTTGACACTATTTGTTGTATTTTTCAGCCTAAGTAAGGCACATTTTAATTACCACAGAAGTACGTCATGTCTCAACTATAACCAATATGCAGAATGAGATGTTTTTGTCTGCAAGCACTTTTCATATGTAGTTCAAAGTGGTGCTGAATCCCTAACGTGAATCATGAACATGCCTTCACGATTGCTGTAACAAAGCGGATAGTCACGGACCTTCAGCAGATTATTATTGTGGAGGATGAGAGTTAAAGAGATTTAATGCCTATTACAATAAATATGCAACCTATGGGGAGACTAGTTCTTTTAATTAGTCAAACTCCCACTTAGACTTTAGGAAACATTTAATGTTATTTGAACTGGTGCTATTTTAGTGCATTTCTATCTTTATACTGTGGATGGCTTTGTTTGGAAAATGTTAATTAAGCATTATATTGTTACATATTGTTTGTTTTCTTTCCTAAAAAGGAAACAAATGCATTTTGACAGAAAAATGAGTATATTTAAAGTCAAATTTCAGTGATTATTCGCGATTAACTACTAAAAATCTTACAGTTAATTGCGATTACAGTGTTTCCAATAGGATTTTCTGAGACTGGGGTGGGTGGACCTCGGACCCTCTGGGGGGTCTGGGGGCATCATCCCCCGGATGAAATATTTTACATTTTAAAGTTAAATGCATCAATCTGGTGCACTTTGAGAGCAAAATTAAGAGGCTGGCTAGATCTATGAAGAACATTGTGCTCTTGTAAAGAATTTTGTGCTCTAGTAGTAATTTAATCATAAATACATTGGTTGTATAGATTTAAATGGTGATGACACAACAAAAAATGTCACACTCACAAAACATTAACCAGACAGAGTTTAACGCAGTTCAAAACACAAAATCGACTAGAGCATACATTTGAGCCAGGGCTCGACATTAATCATTGTCATGTGCTTGTCCTCTGGAAAAGTAAATTGTTCATTCACTTGTCGGAGTAAAATAGTTACTTGTCTGGAGAGAAAAAAGGACATTTAAGTTACATGCTCAAGAAACATGTAAAAGTTTATGTATATTTTTCTAAAATTATGACCGATGCCCAACCTAATAGTGTACCTATCCAATCAACTCAATCCTCTGCGACAGAAATGTAAACTGCACTGGGAATGGGAGGAGGTTATTGTCATATGGTAATTATTTTATGTTACGTATGTGGCAAATAAAGAAAAGCCTCCATCGCCACCATTAACAGCAGGGGTGCTCATAGTTCTGTGGAATGAGATCTACTTTTTCATCATGTTATTGCAGCAAGATCTGCCATGTACAGTATAGGTTATACATTATAACAATACCAAAATTTCAGTAGTCCATAAAAAATTAAATTTGATGATTCTCAATTCCAGCTTTAATAACACTAACTAATATGTAAATTATGGAAGAATGGTTTCAAGTTCTTAAGTAATTATTCTCAACTAGTAAACATTCAGTAATAAAATAACAATAATAAAACAACAATGAATAGAAATAGATTAAAAACAATAGTTTTTACAGGCGGTGCTGTCTGACTGGGAGATGCTATGCTGAAGCAACGGAGCAAAACACAATGTTACAGATCTTTTATGTTATTATGAGAAGTGTAAAAATATTTTTGGTTCATTATGAAACTGTGCCGTCACAGTCTAGGTAATTAAAGGCGCACTCAGCGATTCCTGAGAAACACTGTTGATATCCAAACTCAACTGCCAAAACAAACACACCCCTCCCTTCAAGGCTCCTTTGGAAGCTCTGCCCCCCAAATTCATGCACGCGAGATGGTTTTACGCACACCAGCTCTAGACACTAACATCTCTCCTGCTACTAAATCTAACATCACAACAACAGCATATATAGGTTCTGTGGAACATAGCAAAATTTATGTTACTCACCTATCGAGAAGAAAAAGAGCAACATCTGCATCCGTCTTCAAGCCTTTTACCTCTCTGAGGTCTCTCCACCGCTCAAAAGCTTCGCCGATGTTGACGCGGCTCCTAGCCCTCGACTTATCATAATCCTTATTTTTTAATTTATATTAATCTGACCTTTTTCTCTTGGTCTGTTTCTCAGCTATTATTCCTCCTTGGAGTTTAGAAAGTTCGCATCAGCCAAATTTGCCATCGCTCTTCTAATTATTTTCCCTCTCACTCTGCCCCCACCCCCCATCCTGTGCACATGCAAGAATTTGTTGCTGATTGGCTGGAGTAGTGTTGTGTGGATCGGTCTGTTCCACTTTGTTTTTGTCCCATTTACAGAGCCAGGGCTGTGTACAAATACTAGATTTTTTTTTCAGCCCACCCACAAAACGGACAGCTAGCAGACTGAGGAGATACTTGTAGAATTTGACAAAATGTGTATTGGATTAAAATTACTGAGTGCACCTTTAATGGGAAACACTGGATTAAATATATTAATCGACTAACGGCACTAATACACATACACACACACACACACACACACACACACACACACTATATATATATATATATATATATATATATATATATATATATATATATATATATATATATATACGGTATACCCTTGTTCATTCTGCAATCAGATTAGTATTTGGCACAAAAACAAGTCTCGGTTAGGGTGACAGCATTAAAATGAAAATTACAACATAGGGCCTACATAAAAACATAATACATAAACATAATACAACATAAATATTACATACAACTAAACACAATTTATACTAAATTGAACATTAAGCATAAATACATTAATACTAAATACAATTAATAAAACTAGAAAACACGCTATTTTTATTACAATTAAAATTAAAGCTGAAATGTGTCATTTCTGCCCCACTACCGCCACCAAACAGAATTGCAAAAATAAACATTTGTTTTAAACAGCTTTTTGAATACATCCTTCATCAGATGTCCCACCTCCAAACTCATGCCATTGGTTGAGCCAGTGTTACTGTGTTGGGCTGAACAGGTAGCTCAAAACAAACAGAGGAATGTTGAAAGAGCCACAGAGCCTCAGTGTTTACACTTTTTCAGGGAAATCAACCTACAAATGGTTTACTTATTCGTTTACTTATGGTTTAATTATTTCTGCATATTAAGCTGGGATACAAGGAAGTATTTGAACATAAAAAAAAGACAATTAAAAATGACACACATCAGATTTAGCAAAATATTTTACCTTAAATAAAGGAAACGGCTGTAACTTTGCAGGGGCTCAAGTGGAAGGGTAAATTGGTTATTTGAACTGGTTCATTCACGTGAACCGTCAAAGAACCGATACACTTAAATGTTTTGAACTTTCCAGGGCTACATATGAGAGATAGGACGGGATAGGAAGGTAAATGGTTTGATAACTGTTTTGGTTTGCTTGGCTGTAGAACGGTATGCACAGTATAAAAATAAATAAAAATAAAGTGATGTAGTGTTTTGTGACACTACACCACTATTCATTGGGAAAAGTATCTTGTTACTGGAAAAACTACAGTATTGTCAAAATAGCTGAACAATTGTAACGCTAAATGTAGTTAAGTTAGTAGCATTGTGTTTATAGTGCAAGACACACTTGAATTTGTTGTAGATCATTAAAATGATGCTGTTGTGCCTTAAAAGGATGTAACTTCATACTAAAACGCTGTCTGTTAGGTCATTGACGGACTAGGTGACAAGGCCTTTGGTTTTGTTCAATCTTGTTGAGCTACTTAACCATCTGGTTGCTGGTTGCCAGATAGTCAAACAAGCATCAGTGACCCTCAATCAATGTCTCATTATGTTTGTTGAAATTTTTTTTTAAAGCTTAAAATCACTGCTAAATAATTAAATAAATTATATTGCAGTAGTGTGGTGGTGACTTCTATTGTTGTCAGTTCTCTCATTCTGGCACCAGCTCTGCTAATCTAAAATTAAGCCTTCAACATCACCTCTGAATACTGATTAATAGCCCCATGATTGTAACAGCCAATCCATGCTATATCTGTCAATGCCGGCCTTGCCTTCTCCTTCATTTGCACTCAAAGTGAGGAGTGCGTTCCCATGACAACATGATCAAAGCTTTCTTGGCAGATTCTGGTATGCAAAGGTGCCTTTCGGAAGACATAATGTGTTTCCACAGTAGTCCTTATTTGGTATACAAAGACGCTACAGTAGACGCTTACCATAGAACTTCACTGATTACAGTGAAGTTACACACATTATTGTAACAAATTTCTTAGCTTTCGTGGTAAGGAGGAAGCGAGAGACGGTGAGATCCAACTCAATAGGGGCTTTATTTCCCACACTTTTCACAGTCGATAAATCACACCTTTTAGTGGACACACTCAAATGAGGCTTTTCAGCACAACACAAATATCACACTCTGGAACACTCTGCTCTGTGCAGCTCTCTCTTGCTCACTGGCGTCTGGCTCGCTCTTAACAGCATGTCTCCACTCTCACTGCAATGACAAACAGCTGTTTGAGGCAATCATTGCCAGGTGATGATCCATTCTCATGAACCATTCTCATCTCCTGATCTCGCTCTCCATTCACAAACCGGCTCTTAACCACGCCCCCACCACCACAGCTATATTCACCAAATTGAACTTCCATCTTGCTGGAGAACAGACAATATTCTGTTAAACAAGAGGAATTGCCTGTTTTGCACTCAGTGTTTTCGTGGTTACTGATGACCAGAATTAAGTGAATATGGAGGAAATATGCAAATGAGAGCTTTTAAAAGCCTGCCGTTTTATTCAGCATTTATTCAGCATCACCATCACTTCAATCAACTCACCTTGCAGTGCCTCATCACATATTCCTGCGTTTCATATGCCACAGTCTATTTTCAACACTTCTATTTCTGACACGTACTCACTAACCAGTGTGCTCTAGTGTCAGAAATTGAGAAATTGTGTAAGAATCTTCATGGTGCCACTGTTGGTTGTGGGTCAGCAATAGCCACCACATAAAATATGCTGAAAATTGTCCTTTTTATTTTAAAGGAGTTAGGAGAAGTTCAAACAGGATGTGTTCTTGTGTTAAAAACAGCTAGATGGAACAGAAGAGAACAGAATCAACAGAAAGCAAGTTTATAGGCATATTAACTTCCATAAACCTTTGCAAATATAAACATTCAATACGTTGATAAACATATGCTTATCCCACTCCCAGAATTATCTGATTGGTCCATTGTTTAACAATTGACATAGATCCGCTGCACTGAGTGTCAAAGGTTTATCTATTTTAACTTGACACAGGGTCTTAAAAATATGGCAATACACAGTGAGACATGGCACAAAAACATCCGTCAAGCACATGTGGACATAGACAAACAATTAATAAATGGTGCAGACAGAATGCCCTTACATTTTAACAAATTAATTATAATGCTAAAAAATAAACCTATTTGCTTTTTTTCAAATTCTGTTTTGTTTGCTTAAACCCAGTCTAATCCAGAACAAGACAAAAAAGGTCAAACACAGATAGGAAAGTCTTGACCGGGTAATGGTGTGTAGTGTTGCGACATTCTCGTTACAACCATGATTGAGTCAGGTCAATCTGACTGCCATTAATTGACCTTTGGAAGTGTTTACCAGAGACTGAAATATCATCACCAACATGTGAAAATCAAAGATAAAACAGTTAGAAACTCACATCGCAATCAATAGCCCAGCTCCATATTTTCTTTCCTTCAGCACTTCCATAGAGCTAAGAGCGTTGCCATAGTGATATGAAATGGGTGCATAGTGCTGCAGCAGTTGCGCTCTTCTGTACATCACAGTATGATTTGCACATTTAAATATTCAATGTCCATACTTTTTTTTCTGTTTACACTGATTTATTATTTTCCATTTTCCATTGACTATATTATGAAAGAAACATTGCAATTGCAATTCTAGTTGTGCAGTGTGGTTATACGAGAAGAATATAAATCAAGAAAAAGTTCTCAAGGTTGAAACCTGCTTTTCTAGAGTGAAGAATTCAGAGCATGTACAGTACATCTAATGTTGTCACTGTGATTGACATTACTGTTCTATGTACATTTGTAGAATTTACTTTTGAACTTAATTTTGCTTTCCTTTCTATCTCTCTCCCTCTCTCACAGTGTGACAATGCGAAGGGATTGCGGGCTTTCTTTGATGCGATCTGCTACGGTCCAAAACATTTGATGATCTTTGGAGGAGTTTGTCCATCAGTGACTTCAATCATTGCTGAATCTTTAGAGGGGTGGAATCTCGTACAGGTTAGTGTCACAGCAAATATCTAAATCATTAAGCTTGTATTGTCATATCTATTTGCTTTACAGAATACCAGTGTTTCCCAATCCGGTTCCTGTCCCACGTCCAAACATGCACGCTTCCCTGCTTCTCACAGTATGCAAAAAGCAGTGTGTCAAATTTGTTAGATTTCCAAACATGTAATATTCATGACACAGTATGACATTTGGACAAGACAGTGGACATTTTGTTATCCCACACCTTCAGAGCATACTTTAATAAGGGTCAAGAAGTAAGTTCTTCATCAAATGCAGTACATACTCTGAAAATGTGGGGATTTGGATGCACTGAACTGATGTCTCTTATCTAAGACACCCGATCATCTCATTAGTAGAGGCTCCATCAACTAAATTAAGTGTGTAAAATAAGGGAGACCTCCGAAATGTACAATGTTGGGGTACTCTAGAACCAGGATTGGCAAACACTACAGTATACGATTAAAAATGCCCCTTTTCTTCAAAATGTAATGTTTCGTATCGTACTCTGATTATACACACTTGAAAATTTCTTGCCAAATATCTGCACTAATGACTTCCTCTGTGACATAAATAAAATCTACCATCTAAAATCAAAGACTGGCAGAGCTATGCCAGAAACTCAATCCCAATGCTGATAAAAATTGGAAAAATTTGTAAGCTTCTCCCTGCGGTTTTAAGCTAGCTACTACAGAGATTTCTGTTTTGAGAGCACCCGAGGGGGTGTTTAGTGTGTTAATACTGTGATTTTAACAGGAAGTCTGCATTTGGCTTCTCTCAGCCTGTCTTCGCCTCTTGTTTGCAATACCCAGTGATATCTGTAATCTGTGTATTAGTGCATCACTGACAGAACTTGTACGCTGAGGTTGCCATCGGCACACATGAAAAGGAAGGCTTGAGGAAGTAATGCAGTTGTAATCTTTCTGATGATGGGCATGGGGGGCTATAAATGAATGCCACTTGAGGAATCCCCTTCGGGCAACTACGCTTTCACTTATGTGTTGGCAGATGTTTGTGTGGTCAGCCTCTAAGCCAGCTGACATTTCACCAAGAAAACCTGGCATTTTTCCAAAGTTATTCCTCAAAATTGGCTTGTTTCCATAAAATTTACAATACTGTACACAATTCTAAGTGCAAATTAAGTATAAAATGACTCTATTGAATTGGAAAAGGATTTGAGTATATTTAATGTTCCTACGGACCAACCAGCCCAATAAAATAGTAAGAAATGAAAACAAATCAACACATTTAACAACAAATATTGACCGTAATGAATCAGGCGAATATCACGTCTGAAAAAAAAACCAAAAACCTTGCCATTTGGACTGTTCTCGCCTTCCTAAAGGTTTGGAGTAGAGGATAAGCTTATAGAAGTTCTAATTTGTGGATTAATCTCCCATTAACCCCAGCTGAGTAGATCTCTAATTAGTCAGGGTGATGGGATGTAAACGCACACACAGTGGGATTAGCAGTGACATGCCTCAGAAAGGCTTTTATATGACAAAATAAAACACAAACAAAGGAAGTGATTTAGACTAAAACGTCCAAGATTGTGAAAGGTCAAAAGGTTGACTAGATGGCAAGTCATCCAACAGCCAAATAGTTGATCTGTGAGATCGACTTATTTATCTATATTTTGTCTTATATTTTACTAGTTTTTACATTTTTAGCAGTGGTGCTTTAAATAGCATTTTGACTGCATGCTGTGATTTAGCTATTAGGCAGTTTGCAATGTAAAACCATGTCAGAAAAGTTACAGAAACATACTTCACGCAAGTATACAAATGCGAGCGCTTGACCATCGCATTGCCAGCGCGCAGTCTGGTTTAACATGCTTAACATGCGTTTTTGCGTTACTGTGGTGGTAACAAACCTCAGTACTCAAGAGGTACTCAGTTACCATCAAAAGTCTGTGCCATAAAACTGGATGCCTTATTATTAGGCAAGTTGCAAAATAATAAATATGTTGACTTTACCTGACTTGCTCAGCAATATTCTCTTCAAACTTTTGCTCCGCCATAACAGTAGTTGGCTTGAAATAAAAAACACACCTCAAAAGTGAACATTACAATATCCTCTATAGTGCCTCTTGAGGCAACGTTGACAATACAACACGTACTTGCGATGAGTAATGAATTGTGATCTGACACATTTTGGAGTGCAACAACACATGAAATCGAGCTTACGAAGCTAGACATGCATTTGTTTCGACCTTAAAGCACTGTCTTATTTTGCTTAAAATTCTTCTTTTTTTTTTATTCTTTTTATTTTACATTTTCTAATGGTGTGGTGTCTAGTTAAAAAAAAACATCCATTTATTTCAACATGTAACTCGAGACCCCTGCATTCTGTTCCATTTAGTACATCTGTTGCACTATATCTATCTGTTTTTAAACACGAGAACGCATCATACGTAAACACCCCCTAAGAAACCTGTCCGATCGGGCGCAGGTGGACCTGAAACCAGCATTATTATATAGGGCTTCCTCAAGACCAATTAGTCTTAAGTCGTTCAGGCAACCCACAGACTAATTATGAATTTAAAAAGGAACATGAATTAAAGTGTTTTCTATTTTACAATACAGAATCTTTTAGGAAATCCCACAATATGGTGTTTTACAAAAAAATAGAAATAATTGATGATTACATAGCTAATGGTAAAACTGTACATATTATATGTTAAACTGTACATATTATATGCAGCCTACAGGTATATGCAATTTGGAACAAAAGACAACTATGTTTGTGATCTCTGGGATAGATCCTTTTTTATTCCAATAAACAGTTTATTTGGGCGGCGGGGGTTCCGATGTTCGGCGTGATCCGATGACATCATCCTAAGATTATTGAATGCATATCGCATTTTCCAACAATTTATTGCATTTCACATTGTTCTCCATGTCGTGCAGCTCTACAGTAGTGTAATCTCTTCAACTATGAAGTGCTAGATTTATGGCAGCGTTGACGACGCTGTTCTCGCAGTGTTCCATTTCCACGCCCCTCCTCTTGGCCACACAGCATTATTATGAGAGCCAGGTGCCAATGGCTGGAGGATTCTCTGTCACACCTGTTTTATTTCACCAAAGCCTGATCCGTTTCATAACAGCAGTTGAAATGAACATTAAGGAAACATATTATCCAGCTTCATAAGAACCCCACATCAACACTAAGAGGCTGTACCTTTATTTTTCAATTAAGGGATGCGTTTGATGAGAATTTGAGATGGCGTAGAAATGGTGCCTAGTTGATGGATTGTGTAATTATGTTTAATGAAAGCTTCAGATGGTTACTACAGCCAAAAATGAGACAGGCAGTCAGAATAGTTTTCTGTTACAGCACACAGTTGTGTTTTCACCACTGAAATTATATAAACGTGTTCAAACAGGCTGTACAGCTTCCAGAGATGTGCCAACACGCAAACAGTCAATAGTAAACTTTTGACCTCAAGAGCCATTTAAAATCGGTTAGAATGTCAGTTTTCACAGGCATTCTGCTACTGCATACTGTCTAATTAAATAGTGCTGAGCTTCCTTTGTGGTTTTCAAATCATCACTTGGCATTCAGTGCATCTGAATGGCTCCACTGTTATGAAGTGGCTTACATCAGTGCTTGCGATGTGCAGCGATATTAACATGACTCGAGTGCTTTGAATCAAATTGAATGTCACCCAGACTGTAAGAGAATGATTATTTTGAGATGAGATAAAAAAGCTCTGAGATGAAATTGTGCCCTCCTGTGATAGTCATTTTTCTTATCACAGGGAAAACGTTAAACAAGGGAGAACACTGTTTTTTATTACTCAACTAATAGGCAGATCTTATTGTTGACCACATTCATAGGTACTGCTCGAGAAATTATAATAATCTTAAACAAGTCCCCTTCAAAGATCTAATGAAGGTACCAATGCTCATAAGATCTTAACAGAGTGATTAAATGAGGTTAAACTTACCGTATATATTGACTGCTATGTCAAGATGCAGTCAGACATTTAGTTGCCACAAGCAACTGAAAACCTACTTTGATAGTGATGGGCATACACAGGAGAAAAGAGATCACAAATTAGATCTCTTTAATATCTCAAATGTTTCTCCACGACTCCAGTAATCTCACATGTGTCTCAGCGATAATTCTAAGTGCAATTTATTGTGCCAGCGCAAAGCGCAAGTGGGCGTGGGTGGGAGTGTTTGCGCTATCTGTGGGTGTATTGTATGGAAATGAAGTGTAAAACTATCTATAGGTCATGGTTTATTTTTCAATTATTATTATTATGTTTATGTTTATATTTACACAATTCTATTTATGATCTAATTGGTATTGGTATTTTTCCACCTGTTGTCATAGAGTGATTTAAGTCATAGCATAAGGCAATGGTGGAAGAAGTTGGACATGGTTAAATCTTTGGATTTGGTTTAAATATTATGCACATAATAATGGAAATCCATATTTCTATTCTTCTAATTCATTGCATACAGTGTCTTTACTACCAAATTCTTATGAATGTGCTGTCTTTGTTTATATGGCTGGTGCTTGAGGGAATGGACTATATAATAGGACGCAGTTGGTGCCGGAGAAGAACCTCCGAATAAAATTGCACTTGACCAATTAGCACCTTGCACATGTGATTTTGCCCTTGCGCTCTTAAAATAAGGCCTGAGATCTCAACAATGTCTCAAACTGTGCTCAGATTTGCCCAGATACCAAAGTCTGCAAAAAATTGATTTGAAATTTTAATATGAATGTAACACATCAGTGGAAAGGAGGAGACGAGAACCAGCTTGATAATATAAATAATATTTAATTAAATAAAAAGACACACAAACACATACAGGGAAGCTGCCCATAATTCTCTCTCTCTCAAGCTGCCGTCTTTGGTCGCCTTTATCCCTCGCTCGCCTCATCAGGCTGATTGGGGTCTGGGCGTCCGTCATTCCGCCCGGCCCCGCCCTCCTCCGCACTACAATGAACTAATTTGTGCCTAGTTTTATTAGTTTTATGCAGTTTAAGGAGAAACATCTGAGACAAAATTGTTGCTTGAATTAAACAATTGTGAACTGAAAAAAAAAAATTTTTAAGCTGCATGCATGTCAGTTACATAAGTACATTACATCAAATTCAATTGAGTTATCTTAAATAAAATAAAAATAAATTAATAATAAAAAAGTTTTTAAAAATTACATTTTTCAAAAGTACACAATTCAATTTGATGGAATTTTTTTTTCTTACATTTAAATATGTAAATCTTAAAAATATGCTAAAATATATTTTTTAATGAGCAAAACTACCTGGTATCTTTGAAAGATAGCTGACAAGTTGAGGTTAAATAAATTGCTTATACTAAAGAACATTATTGCTATACACTAGTGCTGTTTTTCCTGGATTCTGGCTTTCAATATTGATCAAGTAACATCTGTTAAAGTGTCAAATCAGCTTGAGGTACTTTTCATTTTTCAGTGTAGTTTGAAATGGGCAGCTATTTTGTTGATAGAGTCCATCTGTTTCTGAGGAAAAGTTTGTAAAGACAACATGAAGTAAGGGACAGTATGCAAAGACAATGGTGCTGTCTGGTTCTAGTAAATCAAGTCAAATTGCAGAGCCATAATCTATTGGTTAGCACACATGCTCCCCAACAGTTGAAAAACGTTTTGCACTGTGCTATTTATAAAAACCAACTCTGTTTCATTTGTCTTACCTTGTTAAAACTGCCATACAATCAAGTCATAAACATGTTTTTGATAATTTCTGCTATTCAGTTATTAAATAAGTTTCTTTTTCACCTCATAGGTCAAATCTTTGGTACACACCAAATGCTCTTAGTATCAGCTCTGTCATCATTTCTCAGTCTATTATGAGTCGAACATGTAAGAATGATATTGTTCAAGGTTCAGTGAGTCCGTGAGTTGACTTTATAATAGTGAATCATTTGATGTCAATGTTGCCAATGGCACTTCCGCATTCCTTGATTTGCTAGGCTGACAGATTCGTTATGGGTGTATTGGATGATAGTCTATGCCATCATTATGCACATCAAAGTACTAAAATTAGGCTAACTATATAATATGTCTATATAATAGCCAGTGTTTCTATGATTTTTAGATGTTTTCATGGGCGTTTCCTGTTACGCTCGCATTATCCCTGGTATTGTTGAGATCCAAGCAGTATGTCTTTGAGTCTGTCATCCTCTCATGTGCTCCCAGCCGAGCATGAGCCAGAACCAGACTGCTGTCGATGTGCTTCGGCAGACGCCGTCTTCCTCTTTGACGTCAACTACAGGAGAGAGAAGAACAGCCAACTCCCTTAGCTGTTTACATATGGCCACTTTCCAGACTGACAGAGAGAGCTTAGCACACTTAGTTAATGTAGGGACCTACAACACTTTTTTTTAATTTTTGTTTTTTTATAGTGAGCCTGGGAATATGTGCAAATGACAGCTTTGTTTTTAAACAGACAGACCAGTTAGAGAATGTGTCATTAAAGGTATAGCTCACCCTTTTATAGTTCATCATTTATTCATCATAATGTTTTTCCAAACACTTATGACTTTCTTTCTTCTGTGGAACACAAAAGAAGGTATTAGGCAGAATCTTAACCTCAGTCAGCATTCATTTTCATAGAATAGGAAAAAATGCAATAAAAGTGAATGTGACTAAGGCTAACATTCTGCCTTAAAACTTATTTTGTGTTCCATATGGTTTTGGAACAAAACATGAAACATGGTTTTGGATTGTTGACAAGTTGCTTATTACAAAGAAGACTAAAGTAACACTACAGAGCTCTTTCCTGCATTCTGTTTCTCAGAATTGATGAATAAGCACCTGTTTAAGTATCAAAACTCCTTGAGGTACTTTTTATTTTTCAATGTAGTTAGCACACGTAGTTAATATACTGTAGGGCCTATAACACATTTTTGTTTACATTTTTATAGTGAGCCTGGGAATATGTACAAATGACTGCTTGTTTGCGTATTGAAACAGAAAGGCTGGATAGAGAATAAGTGTGATGAGGAGGAGGGCGTGGCCGGGCCGTGAGGGTGCACGGCCGGCGCTGAATCAGATGATCAGCGGGAAAGCGAGATAAAGGGGGGCCGGAGACGCCAGTTCGAGAGACAGAGAGAGACGCGCGCAGCTGTGCTGTGTGTGTTTGTTTATGTTTGTTTTATGTTGAGTTTTACATTAAACATTATGTTGACTGTTCAGCCGGTTCCCGCCTCCTCCTTGCCCATCCTTTACCTGTTACAGTGGTGGCAAAACCCGGGAGGGAGGAGGGATGCGCTGTCGCGGAGTCCTTGCTGCTGCCATCTGCCAGGGGAGCAACCGCAGCAGTCTGCATGAGGATGGAGGTGCTGCTTCCATCTACCAGGGGTCGGAGGGCTCACTGCCGTCCGCTGGGGGAGGAGCGAGCTTTCGTCCACCAGAGGGCGGAGGAGCGGTTGAGGACCGGGCGACAGCATGTCTGGGAACCGGCGAGCAAGTTTTTCTCTCTCTCTCTCTCCTTAAATCAAAATCAAATCACTCCTCTCTCTCTCTCTCTGCGTGTCTCTCGCTCGCCCTTTCCCTCTCCCCACGCCTCCCCTCATCTCTCTCCCAGGTTCCCAGGAGGTGGGGTGGACCACCGGCTGAAAGAACGGCTGGAAGGGCAGCGTCTCCCCTCCAGAAATGGGGGGGAAGTAAGTCAGTCCGGTGGCATCCCAGCCTGAAACGGGCGGGGTAGGAGTGTGCGAGGAGGAGGGTGTGGCCTCCTTGCCCATCCTTTACCTGTTACAATATGCCATTAAGCATATCAGACCTCTGAGGAATATTCAGAGAAAAGTTACCTGCCTTTTCGCATTTGCTTGGAGTAGGATATACAAAGAGACCAACAGTCTTGTTGAATAAACTGAATATCTCAACCTCTCCAACCTTAATTAATGTAACTTGAAACAATACAGGTAAAAATCATTAGTCCATGTCAAACATGACGCTGGCTCAATGCTGAACCTGTGAAAATTCTTGCTCTAAGCACTGAGGAATTCAAACTAATTTTGCATACACACATATACACACCTCTCACATTTTGCTGTGGGTGTTGCCGTGATCAGTTTGTGGATACCATCTGCCCTCAGATTTATGTAACAACTGATCCACAAGCAGCTCTCACACATCCTGATTGTGACTCATGATCAACCCATGATGCCCCCACTATGGTATTAGTGAGAGGTTCACAATCTCTATTCCCGCTCTGTTCTTAGAGGTCTTGCAACGAAAAGTGACAGCAGAAGATACAGTTAAGATACAGTTACAGTTAAAGATACACTGCTCAAAGAACGATACAGCCAGAAAAATTGCCAAAAAAGGAGGCAAAATGGTTCTGTCATTCGGAAAAATCAGCTATAGTATAATGCAGTGTTGGGGAAGCTACTTTGAAACTGTAGCTTGTCAAGCTACAAACTACAGTGAAGCTACCCTTTAAAAAAGGTAGTTAGCTACTCTACACTACAAACACCTAACACATAATAGCTAACGTCATTGAAGCTGTTTGAGAGGTATTTACTCTAAACACCACCAATAAAAACTATAAAACACCATATTTTATACAACAGAGTGAAAAATATAGTGATGAACCGCAGCATTTAACCAAATATTATACAGTATTATTATGTTAAATGATTGCAATAAATGTAAGTGCAGCGTAGTTCTAGCGGGAAGACTAGCAGCTGTACATCATTGCACCATTAGCTAGGTAACTCCTAGCCAATCACATGTAAGCCATTGCTTTATAAGTTTGCTCACAGTCTATCACATTGCTGTTTCAGTGTGCTAACACGGCTAACAAGGCTCATATGGACATATACGTTTATATAGGTGTTGTATAGGCCACTCTGTCATTAGATAATGGATGTTTTGGCACACAGCTAAAAATCTTTGCCAACAACTCTTGGAAGTGGTCTGCTTCAAAAGTGGACCGACTTTGTCGATCAATTAGTTGTTAGTAGTGAATATTTCATTATCTGTAAGTTATATGCCCATTATAAATCATGTGTGGCAGCAGAAAGGGTTTTATAGCATCATAAACCTTTCAAAGCTTAATGTGTTGGATCCTTTTTTCCTGTTTTTGAGAAATAATGGCTTCCGCATACTGCTCTGTTGTAATTTAGTGCAACATCACAAATGTTGATTTCTCAGTTGAACTAAAACTAAATGCATGGATGAAAAACTGCTTTATCAGTGCACATTATTGTAAGGAACTCTGAAATGTCTCTGAAACAAATGCCCTTTTCAGCTTATGCCATTTAGGCTGTTCAGGCAGCGGAAATACTATTAACTAATATGGATACAGCCAATGTTGTCTGATCAGAAATCCACAGGTTCTCCCATTATGCCATTTGACCTCTCTGTGTTCACTTAGTTTGGACATTCTGTAACAGTAGTTGTTTTGCATTGCCCTACTCACATGCAGCTTTGTTGCTACACTGGGCAATAATGGATGATAGGCCGAATCTGATCCGGTGTAACAGTAAGAATTATGGACAACCCGGAAATAAATATATTAATTCACTCATAAACACTGTTCTGTTTCCTGTACAGAACCAGTTGTTGTTTCCTCAGAACAAGAGATGGTTCCTCTCTCTTTCTCTGTATCTCTTCCTTTCTTTTGCACCAACACTATTCTATTCTTTTGGAAAGTAAAGCTAGTTTGCTGCAATTCCTTGAAGTGCCATAGTAAACTCCTAAATAAAACATGTGCCGCTGCTGTGTGCTGCTCAGCTACCGTCAAACCCTTTCTTGTTCACTATCCATATTTCATGAGCTCCAAGCTGAAGTTAAAAAAATCACAGGTTGGGCTGAATGCTGGAGGCCATTTGATGAGCATGACCTAAATGAAGAACTGAGTCTGTTAATGTGGCATCCACAACTTTACTTAAAACTAAAGCTCAGTGTGTCTTCTCAACACAGATTAATCAAGTCAAGTCAGGTTTATCGTTATTGAAGGAAAAATGATAAAACCATTTCTCTGGAACTAGAATATGACGTGGCAGTGAGTGAAGTTGCATCAGCTAACAACAACAATGTCAGACAATACACAATAAATTAAATTTCTGAAGATTGTAAGCAGTGTAAAAGTTGCTGCCACAATGTGGTGTTGTACGTGGTTGCCAGGGTGTTGCTACGTGGTTAGTACAGTGTTCTTGTTGATTGCTATAATGTTGCTAGGTGGTTGAAAGAGTGCTCTGGTTGGTATGTCTGGTCCGAGTCATAAGACCCCACCCCTAGGTCTCTATTCTGGTAACTCTAAATGTAAGTCTAAGGGATTTTGTTTTTTACCTGTTTATCGACAGCCATGTATTGTAAGTCCAAACATCGTAAACAGTTTTCTTTTAACGGGGTAAGGTCATAAACAATTTAAGCTAAAACCGATCAGCATACCTACATTTCTGCCCATTTTGTGTCTTAAATGATTTACCCACATATAGTACATAATAATATTTGACTTCAAAATCATATTCTATATTCAAATTTAATAACAGCTGTTTTCTTGGTTTTATTTCACTTTGTTACACCTATTGTGTTCCCGGTCAAAAATGACCGGCCAATGGAAATGAATGGTTGGTGCTAAAAAAAATAAAACAAACAAAAAAAAAAATTGTGTTAAGGAGCCTGTCCAACTGATGAGCACATATCTGTATATGTACTTGCACACATAAAGTCCTTGGACATATGAACACACCCATACATACACCCACACACATACACTCACACAAACACACACACCCATTGGTTTGCTCTTACATTTTGTATGATTTTTACCAATGCAGCAATGGTTCAGAGGTTGCCTGGGAATCCAAAGGGCATGTGGGTGTGTGTGGGGTGTGTGGGTGAGTATGGTCAGAAATGACTGGCCATTAGGAATGAATGGATGAAAAAAAATTGTGTTTAGAAGCATGTCCAACCATTAGATGAGCACATATGTGCATGTGTCTGCGAACATAAACACACATACACACACACCCTTTGATCTCAGGCAACTTCGGAACTTTTCTTGACCCTACCTGGACAAAGGAACAATGGAAAAATATTATGTATAAGGTAAGGTCAATAAAGCCTACTATGAATAAGTTCCAAAAAGAAGTACAAAACCTGTTCTAATTAATATAAATCAAGTAAACAAAAAGATCTAATGCAATATCTAGTGCAATTACAGTATATTCATAATGGTAGATTAATATACATTTTAATGGGCCAGTCATTTTTGACACCACAAGTGTGACTGCCATTTTAAACAGTTTAAAAAAAAGAAAAGACTTTCTGGTTAAAACTCACTGTAGAGTAATTTATTGCTGTTGAAATAAGTAGTACAGCTGATGTACTGCAGGTCCATGTGGTGTGTAACAGTGTCCAGTGCCTTGAAAATGACTGTAGTGCACACAACAATGTACTGATGTAGTTATTAGATTGGTGAATTGGCTGTTGAGAATATTTTTTTTTTTTTTTTCTGGCTGAGACTTCTCTGAGGCTGTTAGAATCAGACTAAAGGGATAGAAGACATTCGCTTAACAGAGCCAATTAGTATCTAGCCTAGCACGCTCTCTCTCTCTCTCTCTCTCTCTCTCTCTCTCTCTTTTTCTCTCTCTCTCTCTCTCTCTCTCACACACACACACACTGTTGTCTTGCTAGTTATTTGTCGCTCACTAGAGAACAAGCTTGAATACTTTAAAATGGAGAATTTTCCTTGTCTAATTTTAGTTAATTAATTAGTTATAGGGCTGTAACGATACACAAAATCCACGGTTCGGTTCACACCTCGATTTTTGAGCCACGGTTCAGTTCATACCTCGTGGGGTGTGAATAAGAAAAAAATCTTTAAAAAAATCTTTATTAAATCACCAATAGGTTCAACAATTTGGAACACTAGAAGAACAGGATATGAATAACATAATTACCTAGATTGACTTGAACACTAAATAACAAGATTAACTGTTCACATAAACTAACAATGTAAGGAAAATAAATAAATAAATAGCGATAAATAACAAATAATTTTACATTCTCTTCCACACTCTGAGGTAACAGGCCACCAGTCTGTGCTGTAACCCATGAACTAAGTAAATAACTTTTCCCTTTGCGAACAGTACTCTTCAGAATTAAACACAACTAAATGATAAAAACATTTCTGTGTAAACATAATTCAAGTAAGTTTAAAGTTTTTCTTTAGGAATACCATCATGTCCACAGTGTCTGGTGAGAGGCTTGCACTCTGTGCTGTGACGATGTCCCCTGCGGTGGAGAAAACCCTCTCACTGGGGACAGATGTGGCTGGGACTCCAAGGTAACGTTTAGCCAACTTGGCTAAATGGGGAAACTGGCTCTCATTGTCCTTCCACCACATAAGTGGATTTGACTACACTGGGAGGCTCTGCACTGCCTTGTAATGCTGCACCTCCTCCTCCACCACTTGAGACAAGGGCTTGGGTGGTGGTGGTGCCTGTTCCGCTGGAAAGAAGTTTCCAAACAGTTTAGTGATTGGTGCTCTTTTTGCTGGAGGACAGTCACTGCTGCTGGATGCCACCTCTGATTGCTCCTCTGTCTCCTCTCCGGAGGCCTGGGCCTATCAAAGACAAACACAATTGCAATATGATGTCAGATATTATTACACTGAAGTATCCAAATATGGAAATCCAGAAAAAAATACATAAATAAAACTACCTAAAACAGACGAACATTTCTGATGGTTAAAGCTTTTATCATCTGGCTATACTTAATTGCTGAAATTTAATTAAAATAAAACTGATTTGCACTGTGCTTTTCACAGCATTTTATTTAAATAAATTCTGTTTAGACTGAAACTATTTAACAAATACCTGTGGAGGACGGTCTTCCAGAATACTGTCAGTCAGGCTCCTGAAGATCATGCCAGGGTGGTCTCATCCAGAAAAGGCAGAGTTTTGAAATGTGGATCAAATGCAGTGCTCACATGAAGGAACTGAGTTAGTGTTGTGTCAGTATCAGGGTATCTCTCTTGGAAGTCAGATGCAATGGCAGTTTTGACATCTTTTACAGCTGTTGAATCTGGGTCATTGTGCCTCATGGATGCCAAGATTGTGTGTTTCAGTGGCATTATCATTGAAACTGTTGGCAGCTGGTCAGAGCTCATGATAGTTGTCACCATTTTGAATGGTTTGAGAGCACGAACCACATCCTCAGCTACTTTCACGTCATCATCGGACAAATTAACAATGTCCTTGATGTTCCTCTTAACACTCCTATTGGTAAGTGCAGAGAAAACAGCAGCCTGCTGTTCTAGGTAGCGCTCAAGCATGTCTTGGCTTGAGTTCCACCTGGTTGGTACATCTTGCATTAGCTTATGTGAAGGAAGCTGGGGCATTTCTTGTTTTGTCTTTAACACTGCTGCAGCTGTAGTGCTTCGATGGAAAAAAGTGACCACTTTTCTCACTCTGTCTAAACGCCGTGACATCTGGTTAACACTCATTCCCTTCTGAGAAGCTAGATTTAGAGTATGCGCAAAGCATCGAATGTGGGGTGAAAATCCGGCAGCTTCAACCGCATTCACAATGTTCTTGGCGTTGTCCGTTGTCACAGGGATACTGGCGTTTGGTCTGCCTATTCTCCATTCCGCTTTTTGTAGGATCTCTGACAAATGTTCACTAGTGTGACTTTCGTTGACAGCGCGAGTCTGGAGAACAGGATTTGAAATTACCCAATTATCTGTAATATAGTGCACGGTTATGGTAATGTAGATTTCTGTTGCACGGGACGTCCACCCATCTGTAATCAATGCAATGAATTTGGCATTATTCAACTCCTCCTGTAGTTTAACCTTTACTTCGTCATAAAGTTTAGGCAACACGTTTTGGGTGAAATTCAGTCGGCTTGGCATTACATATCTGGGTTCCAGCAAGCGGAGCAAATTTTTGAATCCGTTGTTTTCAACCACTGAAAAGGGGCACATATTCAGGGCCATGAAAGCGCCGATTGCATTGGTAAAATTTTGAGCACGGTTGGAGTTGGCTGGTAACTTAATTTGAAAGGCATTAGGAAGAGTAACCTGCTGATGTTGAGATTTCCTCCGTGTACCGCTTAGATCAATGTCAGGATGATGTCTTCTGATATGCGTGTGCATATTTGATGTGTTGCCTGTCACCTGAGGAAGTTTTGTGAAACACTTACGGCAAATTATATGTGTTCTGTCTACGACACGTTTGCCATCCCTATACTCCACTGGATAACCAAAATATTCCCATTCTACTGAGTTGTATGTGCTGTGAGGGTCTGCAATTTCAGGGTTATTAGCCGTCTTGAGATAATTGAATAGATCAACTTTGCAGGCGTGGACACATGATTGGAAACGTGGTCACATGACACGTAGTTGGAAGATGCTAAAACAAGTGTAAAGTCATACTTGCCTTAACTTACTAACTAAATAGAATAATAATTTCATGATTTACATGTAATGTTTACTGTGAAATGAGAAAATGAATTTTGTTGTAGTGGAATTTTATTGTAGTGTGGTAAAGAGCTCAAGGGGCTGCATCTGTAACTGATGGAAGGCTGCTGGGGTTGGAGAGGGGCGTGTGTCGACCGCGACATGGGATCGTGGATGTTTGTATCGTGATTTCGGTTGCGGTTCGCGTATCATTACAGCCCTAGTTAGTTAGTTGTCCCCGTAGGGAAAATGGGTTTGCAGCATAATCACACAAAAATCAGAAATCAAGACTGGCGTATATAAACAACATACACAGTATAAAAAAAGAAAGAAAAAAAAAAGGAAATAATGAATGAATGAACGATCAGACCAGCTGGTCATCAGTTAAAAACTATTAAAAAAAGAATTTAAAAATGTAATTGCTTGAGAGATAAAAGATAATTTGGACCTGTTTTTCATACAATGAGGAACACAATACCGTCGGCCAGATAACAACAATTCAAAAGCAGAGGCCAAAGGATGCCTCTTGACACTCACAATATTATTTGCCTTATTTAACACTCTCTCTTTATAAATACTTTCTATACTCGGTAACATAATCCCTAACAATTTACTTGCCATTGTTACCACTTTCCTTACTGATTTCTTCTCTAACTCGGTAGCATTACCATACTAGCAAATAATACAGAATGTCATAACACTTTCAATAAAAGCACCATAAAACATCAAAAGCATTCTGTTGTGGACATTAAATGAGAGTAATTTCTTTAGGAAATACATTCTCTGTTGTGTCTTCTTACTTATATAATCGGTCCACATGTCCCATTTAAGCTTGTGGTCAAGCACTATACCGAGGTATTTATAATTTGTAACTGACTGAATTGGCTCCCCATTAATTAATGTAGGATGTGATATTTTCTCCTCTCTGAAATCAATATACATCTCCTTTATTTTGGAGATGTTTAGGAGAAGATTTGATTTCTCACACCAGTTTAAAAGAAACTCAAGGACAGGTCCATGCTCTTCCTCCCCATCATGTAAGAGGCTCACTAAAGCAGTATCGTCTGTATACTTAATGATATATCTATTCCTAAAAGTACTTAAAAAAGAATTAGTATATCAAATAAATAATAATGATGATAAAACACATCCCTGAGGTGATCCTATTAAAGTAATAATTTTATCAGAAGTACACCCACCTATCTTAACCTGCTGGGTTCTAAAACTAAGGAAATCAGTCACCCATGTAATCAGCCTTCTTTACAGTAAAAATTATTCTGCTATTGTACAAGGGAAATACTATTAAAGGCAGATGAGAAATCTGCAAATAAAACTTTAGAATGAGTCTTTGGTTTCTCTAAGTGAGAATGCAACAGATGCAATACAGTCAAGATTGCATCCTCTACTCCCCTAGAAACTTGATATGCAAATTGCAGAGGATCTGTGATGGAAGATGCTGTGTTTGGGATACAGTGTACTTTTTCACTAAATGCTCAAAACACTTCATCACTAGTGATGTCAATGCTATTGGTCAAAAATAATTTAATCCTGATATAACTTTATAACCTTAATAACTTTTTCTACTGGAACTATTGTAGATGTTTTCCATAAAGCAGGAACAATACCAATATTGTAAGATGCCCTAAAACTATCAGTAAAAACTGGCGCTAACTGGGCAGCACAATGCTTTAAAACGTTACCACATATCTTATCTGGGCCTGGACTTTTATGAGGATTACTGACCTCTAGTTCATTAATATAAAGACCAGCGGAAAAATGAGTTGTAGGTAATAACGACACACGACAAACGAAACAGCGTCCCCACATCCACTTTCAAAACAGCAGAAATATGAGTTAAGCTGATTGGCCATCTTCAGCTCCTCATTATCTTGCAGCACCAGAGGCGATTTACCTCTTCCCTTATGGGGGACTGTAAGGGGGTTAGAGGGAAAGAGGAGGTGAGAACTGGCTTGAAAATATAAATAATAGTTTAATGAACAACTTAACCAAAAACACACAAACATAACCACACACAGGGCAGCTGCCTGTAATTCTCTCTCTCTCGAACTGTCGTCCCCGGCCGCCTTTATCCCTCGCGCGCCCCATCAGGCTGATTGGGGACCGGGCGTGCATCATTCCAGCCCGGCCCCGCCCTCCTCAGCTCTACACACCTCCCGGCGTTGCCTCAGGCCGGGGAGCCCCCGGCATGATGTACATCCCCCCCTTCCTCTCTGGGGGGGGGGGGCGTGCCTTGCGCCCCGACTGTCAGCGGGGCCACTGCTACTGCCTTCCTTGACCTGGGCGGAGACAGAAGGGGAAAAAACAACAACACAAAAAACAAAATAGGCAAGGGAAAGGCCAACACGGAGCGACAGAGAGAGAGAAAGAAACTCACTCACCGGTTCTCTGATGCGCCGTCGCATGGTCCTCGATCACTCCTCCACCCTCTCAGGCGGACGGCAGCCACTGCTCCCCGGGCGGACCAGAGTCAGACCTTCGACCCCCAGCTGACAGAACGCCCCTCCGCGTTCCTGGCAACCCGTGGGGACACTCCTCCGCCCCTGGCAGCGGCCCTACCACTCCAGGCGGTCGGGGAGTCGCTCCCTCCTCCCCTCATGGACGGCGGTCTTCTCTCGACCCCTCTGCGTTTCTGGGGGGCAGCAGGGCACTCCTCCGCCCCTGGCAGTGGCTCCATCGCTCCAGGTGGTCGGAAATCCAGTCCCCACTCACCTCGCGGACGGCGACCGTTCCCCGGCAGCGGCGCTCCCCTGGGTGGATGGCAGTGTCGAGGACTCTGCGACGGGCATCCCTCTTCCTTCCCGGGTTTCGGCACCAGTGTAAGGGGGTTAGAAGGAAAGGAGGAGGTGAGAACTGGCTTGAAAATATAAATAATAGTTTAATGAACAACTTAACCAAAAACACACAAACATAACCACACACAGGGCAGCTGCCTGTAATTCTCTCTCGAACTGTCGTCCCCGGCCGCCTTTATCCCTCGCGCGCCCCATCAGGCTGATTGGGGACCAGGCGTGCATCATTTCAGCCCGGCCCTGCCCTCCTTGGCTCTACAGGAACATTTGTCATAATCTTAATCCCCTGCCAAGCATGTCTACCGTTACCAGATGTCAGAGATGCCTCTATTTTTTCTTATAAATATGCTTATCTATTTGTATTTGCCCTTTGATCTGCCTCTGTATGTCCCTTAAAGTTATCACATCCTGATTTCTATATGCCTTTCTTTTCTCATTTATGAGGGTCTTTAATTCTTTAGACACCCAAGGTTTATCATTAGGGTAGACTTTGAAAATCTTAGTAGAGATGACAGAGTCTACACAAAAATGTATGTAATCAGTCACTGTCTCAACCTGTTCATTAATATTTACACTACCAAAGACCTCCCACTGTGTACATTCAAAGCATCCCTGCAAAGCCATTGTACTGTCATTATCCCACACTTTAACAGTCTTTTCCTGAGGCTTCTCCCTTTCAAGTAACCTCTGATAAACAGGGTGGAGATAGACTACACTGTGATCAGACGCCCCCAGTGGAGGGAGAAGAGATGAAATATAAGCATTTTTGACAGTTCCATAACACGTGTCTTTCCTAGTGGGACAGTCAACATATTGATAGTATGTACACAAACTCTTCTTAACATTGCAGTTATTAAAATCACCCAGAATAAACTTAGGAGCATCAGGAGAAATTGTCTCAAGTCTCTGAGATAGATTGTAAATAGCCTCTTGCGCCTTACTGAAATTTGTTTTAGGGTGAATATATACCACAGTAATAAAAATTGTACAGGAGTCAGTGGGAGCTGTGGCCTAGCGGTTAGTGCACATGTTTCAGACACAGGTTTAAATCCAGCCTGCGTCGTGTACTGATCCCATTCCCCCTCTCTCTTTCCAACAATTTATTGTCCCTTATCTACTGTCTCTCTCTTAATAAAAGTGGCAAAATTCCCAAAACAAAACTTAGTCAATTTACTGTCTTAATATATGTTCGTGGTCTTATTGTGCACAATTCATGAGTGCATGCAATTTGAAATAAAAATAATAATAATAAAAAAATCAATTGTCTTTGTAATCTTTCAGCAAAATGTAGTAATTGCCTCAGAAATGACTTTAGTTTTTGGCTGAGGTCACCTTGGCCGGAGGTCAGGCTCCATTTTGCTTTGAAATGCCCACTATTCATGATCCTATCAATTCCCGATGGATATAAGTCTCGCTCTACATTTTTCCCCTTGAATATCCTGTTTCAGTCTGAAATACGTTACATTGGGGAATTGAAATGGATTGTGAATACTATTTATTTTTGACTTATATAGGAAACTGTATAGAAACCAACTTTCACTGCTACACTATTTTAGCACCTTGGCAAGACCCCGTGACATTCAGGAGTTTGAGTGTCAAATCAATTTAAAGGGATAGTTCACCTAAAAAATTAAAATACTGCCATCATTTACTCTCCCTCGTGTTGCTCTAAGCCTATCAGATGTTTTCTTTTTCTCCTGGAACACAAAATATGTTAGGCAGAATAAGCAGCCTCAGTCACCATTCACTTAAATTGCATCTTTTTTTTCCCATACAATGAAAGTGATAGATGGCTAAGGCTAACATTCTGCCTAACATCATATGGGTTTTGGAACAACATGTAGGTGAGTAAATGATGAATTTTAATTCATTTTTGGGTAAACTATCCCTATAATATGGGGGATTGCAGTATTCTTTTTTTCCCTGAAAACAGAGAAGGAAAAGGTAACAGATGATTGTCTGACTGTATTTAGATAATGTTGTGACGAGGAGGAGGGCGGGGCCAGGCCGTGAGTGTGCATGGCCGGCCCCCAATCGGGCTAATCAGCTGAGGAGAGGGATAAGGCTGAGCCGGATACGGCAGTTCAGGAGAGGGAGAGCCACACGCAGCTGCTGTGTGTGTGTGTTTATGTTTGTGTTTTTTGTTTAAGTTTTCATTAAAATATTACTTTGATGCTTTGTCCGGTTTCCGCCTCCTCCTTGCTCATTTTAACTGTGTTACACTGGTGCCAGTACCCAGGAGGGAGGAGGGATGCGCTGTCGTGTCCTCGCCACTGCCGTCCGCCCAAAGGAGCAGCTGCAGCCGTCCGCCGGGGGATGGAGGAGTCTCTGCCGACCACCTGGACATGGAGGAACGGCCACCATCCATGAGGGGAGGAGAGGCTCGCTGCCAGCCGCCTGGAGCAGTGGAGCCGCTGTCAGGGGTGGATGGGCTCGCTACTGGCCGTCAGAACACGGAGGGGCGTTCTATCCACCAGGGGTCGGAGGACTCGCTCCGGTCCGCCTGGGGAGGAGCGGCTGTCGTCCACCAGAGGGTGGAGGAGTGGTTGAGGACCAGGCTATAGCGTGTCTGGGAACTGGCGAGCAATTTTATTCTCTCTCTTCTCTCTCTCACTGTCGCTTCGCCTTGCCCTTTCCCTCTCCTCTTTTCCCTCCCCTTGTCTCCCTCCCAGGTCTTGAAAGGTGGGCAAAGCCTGCCGGCAGGCATGGCCCCCTCGGAAAGGGGGGTGGGGGATGTACGTCATGCCGGGGGTTCCCCAACCTGAGGCAAAGGAGGGAGGAGTGTGACGAGGTGGAGGGCGGGGCCGGGCCGTGAGTGCGCATGGCCGGCCCCCAATTGGGTTAGTCAACCGAGGAGAGGGATAAGACCGAATTGCCTCCTCTTCCTTGCCCATTTTAACTGTGTTACAGATGTATTATTAAGTGCTGCAGACATGGCTGAAAGACCCGGTCTCATATTTTTTCAGGCCTGTTCTCGTACTGGATTTTTTTGGATACATGGATTGGCTTTGATATTTTTTATTTAGGTCACATTTTCTGCACCACTTTGAAGATTTGGAGTATAAATTATTTACTGGTGGAAAAAGGGCTTTGAACATGGAAATAACACGATGAATGGATCCTGTGATTATTGCTTATCCAAAATAAATGTGCATTAATTACATAAAATCAAATGTGTTTACGATCTGCAGTCATAATGCTTGTAGGCTTGTCAGTTATGTCCAAAAACGTAGTTCTGACACTGTTAATGATCAGAGAGAAACATATTAGCAAGGGTGTTATGTATTTGTTTGTATCTTGTCAGTGGCGTGTCCAGACTTTTTTGACTGGAGTGGCCCATATAGGGCACAGACTCATTCAAGGGTGGCATGAAACGTAACTCAACATCCCTGATTTTATTTATAATAATACTAATAAGATATGGACATTTTCAGGAATTTTTAATAGTTGAATGTTACTTAGCAAAATCATTGATTAATTGTTAATACTGCAAAACACAGAAGACTCCAAATAGCATTTATTTTTTACATTTTGTATTTTTTTCAGTATAATTTGTATGTACTGTATATTGTGTGTCTTTAAACTGCATAAATGATATGGACACTGCTAATGTGAAGATGATAGAGTTTTGGAGTTGGAGAGATGACGCTACCGTGGCTTGACGTAATACCATCAAGTAGGCTATTGTTTTATTTTGAGGAAATAAAGCATATACTGAAGATATTTCTTAATCTTATTATAGGCCTATACATAAAGAATGTGCATGGATTTCAGTTTTGTGTAGGATACTCAATTTAGCCATATATTTCAACTGCTAAAGGCAATTTGATTATTTAATTAAACAGTGCTTTAAAAACAACTTAATTTGATATTAAAAACTGTTTTCCTGATCTCCAAAAAATAAATAAATAATAATTTTGCATCTTTGCTTAAGAGACATACTACGTATTAAGACTGAATGCATTACATTATGAAAGGAAATGAATATAGGCTATATGACAAGGTTCCCGTGGATCCATAAAAAGTCTTAAATATCTTAAATGATACAACAAATATCTTAATTTTCATTTAAATAGGTTTAAATTTGGGGGCGGAAAGACACGAATCGTGATATGATCAAACTTCAAAAGAAAATGATTTAATTAAATAAATGCTTGCGCTACGTCCTTGAGAGTGAAAACATGACACTGTTGTATTTTCTTCTAGCACGTGGGGCTTGTGAGTGTTTCCGGCTGTTGCAGAGATGTTCACAATCATTAAGCCATATCGGAAATTTATGACAAACTATCACTAAAGATCAACTGTTGATGATGATGATATAGTGTTGATGAAATATGAGAATGTTTACTTTTAATTGTTTATAATGTAATATGTTGTAGATTATTGTAGGAGTGCACATTTTATTTCCCTTATCTGTTTGAATGAGCAGCTGAAAGAAGTGAAGTGTATACATTTCAAAATAAAAGAGTCCCTGGTGTATTTCGGCCTTTAAAGTTAAAAGTTCAGCGGTATAAATACCCCCCCACCGGTTCTTGGTATTTTGGTTGCACCATAAACTGCATCTGCAATTTAATTCAGTTTGGACTCGTGTAGCCTCTGTCTGGCCCTCCCCATCACAGGAAGGGAAGACTAAGAACATTTAATATAGGTTACCAATTTTAAAAACTATTGGCAGATTAATTGCCTTTCTTTCAACACATTGTCGTATCAGCAAAATCCAATATCGGTTGACCTCCTTTATTTATATAATGGTACATAAACCAATTTTAATGTGATATTTATGTGGAAAACATGTCTTGATTATTTTAACTTGTATATAGCCTTCCCTGTTTTACTGAAAGCAATGTTAAGGCCATGTTGAAAGAGTCAGTGATACATAATTTATTTTGAGGTTGTGTGGGCTTGTTTTGGTATGGGGATACGGTATTCATTTTATATGTACAAGTCTTGAAAAAGGTCTTAACAAGTCTTAAATTTGATTTTAAAAACTCTGCAGCAACCCTGTATGAAGACTCAAATTTCTGCTAATTAAAAAAATGTATAGGTGTATTCATTTAATTTTAACTCCAACACATGATTATGATAAAATAAATAAATAAATAAATAAAATAAAAATAAAGTTTACAAGTTTCGTGGCAATGTGGCATTGTATCATTTTTAAAAGAGTTTTTAAAACTTTGTTTGAGGCAGATAGTTTTTAGTAAACTAGATATCCCTGTATGTTTAAAAAAAATGCTTATGATGCACGCATCGATGTTATACAGACCTCAAAACATTACGTGGGAAAGTAGTCAGACATTTCATATCTGAATGAATGAAGGGCTCTTGACTAGAATAAGATGATGAAATATGCAGAAGATTCAGCATTACAGTTTTTGTCTAGTTGGAATAGAAGAGAGTACTTATTCACTTCAAGCACTGGTGACTGGTGACATAGAGGTGCATTCCTGTGGAGCTCACGCAAGTTGTTTCTTGTGGTGCGGGATTCAATTTCCGAGTTGAAGGCGGGAGCGGATAGTGATTCCATGAGATGTGGACGCGATGGGATGGGAGCGGGCGGTCAGAAAATATCCTGAGGGCACTGTGGCATCAAAGGATGTGTAACTCGGTCAAGAAAATGGTCAATTTAGTGTTAAGAAACTAACCTCAGGCAAGTCAAATGGTCATCATGTCACGTGTCATCTGATAACAGCAATACCAGGAAAAAAATGAACGTCTTTGTGTACACTTTTTGTCTATTTGTATGGCTTTCGCCCTATGTGGAATACAAATGTGGGGTTGAGGGAACGGGAGCGGTCAGGAAGAAAATCACTGCTGGCACAGAATGGGTGAACATGGATTAAAAGTCATCGGAAAAGTTCTGGTGCAGGACAAAAACTCACAGTAGCGGGATGGAAAAAACAGTCCTGCGCTGACCTCTAACTCGACGGATGATCATAGTGATTTTTTGTCACGTTCCATAGTTTTTGCAGTGAATGTAACCATTGTTTATAGTGAAATGGTCCCTCACCTGATTTCCTTAAGCCCTCTTCACGGTGCACTTCAGTGTCGCTGTCTCGAGGATCATGTGACATGCAGCGTGATCTACAGTGCACGTTTAAGCCATATTTCATTTCAGATGACTGTACGCAGAGTCCACTTGAATAACTAGAATTTCCTGACACTGCTTTCCACTCCGAGGTGTAGCAGCCCGGTTGAATAAAACAAATTTGCTCTCTTTCACTGATGTTTGTGATTGTCTTCCTTTTATTCCTTTCACATGTTTTGACTCCACAGCACACTGTAAGAGCGAAAACAAGCAAATAACCTAGTATGGGTATTTGCAGGGGGAAATTGATTTAAACAGACCAATGAGACAACACAATTGGCCATTTTACAACAAAATTACATATTTAACCCAGTATCTAAACATAAATAACATAAAACTAACCATAAACCAAAGTAAATGACATGAAATAAAACTATACAAAATATAATTATATAAAATAAACATTACTGACATTGTGCCCTTATCAACCAGGTACTAGATCAAAAACAAAAAAACTAAAAGTACAAATTTCCACTTTACAACTCTAATTTAATCTAATCTACAACTTTAATTACACTGTGACTCATTAACTGTTATATATAGTGTGCTGATTGCTCTCTTCTCTTCCATTCACTCTCCTGTTCTTCAGAGGAACGGCACATCAAAATAAAATCTAAATTTTGTGTCACCTGTTTCCAAGACCCTCATATAAATGCACAAACATTTTAAAGAAAAATAGAAAGAAAAAGAAAAAACCTCTATGATGCTTGTAATTGACACAAGTTTTCATTTTAGACCTTTCAACATTTTATTAGTCTTTATAAGGTATAAGGAAACGGTCAACATCTTTTAAATGTTTTTTGTCATATTTAATCACCTTTTCTTTGCTTTTTTTTTTGCAGTGTGATACATGCATTTTTAAAATTACAAATGTTACAAATTACATACAGTAGTCAATTAATTGACACTGTGCATAATAACAACAAGAAATCGAATGATAATTAATGTTGTCTTAAATAGTTCTAGATGGAGTATACCATGTCACAAAACATTTCAACGAACCATATAATGCATTAAAAATTACATTCTTAATGCATTATAATGGACTCATATTTCCTTGTAAAACACCTCACAAGTAGTTGGGTCACACTTTATATTAGGTGTCTTTAACTAATATGTACTAACATTAAAATACACACAATACAATGTGTTTACTGTGTAACTACATGTTGTTCTGCAAAATTATCACAAGATTCACATTTGCTGCTACTGAGGTTGATGTACGGGGAGGTTTAGGAGCAGGGTTAGGGTTAGGTTATGTTAGGGTTTAGAGTAAGGGTTGGGATAGGGTTTAGGGTTAGAATGTTAACAGTGTTACTACAAATGTAATTAAATTTACAGGTACTTTTAAAGTATGAACGTATGTACATTTATAAGTACGTTGTATTGTTTAAGTACAAAGTAGTTAAAGACACCTAATGTAAAGCTGGACCAATAGAGCGCAACAGTCTGGTTCCAGAAGTAAAAATCCCTTTCATTTATCCCATAGATGAATACATTTTCATCAATAACTTATAAACCTTTAAAGACAGACCTACCATGAGCTACGATGTTGTTCATTAGGGCTGCAACTAAGGATTATTTTGATAATTGACTAATCTAACGGAGAGCGATTTTTTGACTATTCGGGCGATTATTGCAACGATTAATCATTAGCTCTTAACCGACTATTCAACTTCTGCCTCGACTTAAAAGGCTGTATTATACGTGCATGCTAACAATAAAGAGGACAAAATCATCTTTTAAAAATACCTCTAAATGACATTCAATGAATTATAGGGAAAAAACTTTTTAAGTTTCAGTAAAAAAAAATCACTGCAAAAAATCCTATTGTTATCAAGTGTTTTTGTCTTGTTTTCCATTTAAAATGGTCTAAAAATCCTTAAAACAAGATACATTTACTTGAGAAGCAACATATAAGATACTTAGACTTACTTTAAATGAATATATAACTATATTTTGTATATAAGTGTTTTTTTCACTTGGTTATATTTCTGTGAGTTCAGTAAAGACAACATATACTTATATTCAAGATCTGTTCTCTAAAAGCAATCTTATCTTATATGCTGCTTCTCAGGTGAATGCATCTTTTTAAAAGGATTTTTAGATATTTTAAAATATTTGTATTTTGTATATTATATTCAACATTCTCAGATGACAATTTTATCTTCTGCAGTATTGCTGCTAAAGTAAATGTATGTTGTTTTAAAGGAGTTTTAGATATTTATATTGGAAAACAAGCCAAAACAAAAACAAATAAAAAAAATATTTTGTTGCAGTGTATAATGGGGCGAAGACTACCCTCTCTCACCTTTCTGTTCACTTCAATCCATCTTTAACTCACAAAAAAACAAACTCTCTCTTATTAATAAAGCTGCATATTGCCAATTTTCTTCACGATAAGAAATGCACAGTGACATATATTATGATTCAATAAGTCGCGAGCCATCACGTTATAATCTAGTTGCAGCAAGCACGCGTGAGGGGGACGAACGTCCCCGTGACAGAGTGTGCCTCAGCCGGGTGCAGTTTCAATCTCTCCCCCTTAGATCGGGACACTTCGCACAACTCATAGAAGAGATGCTGACTGCACAGAGAAATGCCAGTTTTGGAGTTTGTAGTTATTTACATGATCTGCTTCCGTATTATTTGAACTTTATTAAAGCTATAACGCATTAAATAGAACTGCATTAAAGATGTATGCCGGGGTGTTTCATTTAAATACGCTCTGATATGCAAGTTTTGCTTCAGCGGAGCGGCAGCTCCGGCTCCGCATATTCCACAAAGAGAGTGCTTCTGTATCTACTTATTTTATATTTTTGTATAAGTCCCTCATACTTTGCGATCTACATCACCTGAAGCTGTGAAAGTTTAGAGTGCATCTGGACTGTGAGCTGTGTAATTCTTCCTCTCCTCAGTCAGGCACGAGCTGCAGTGCTGCTCTTGTGTGTAATCATTAGAGTTTAATGTGATCTCATGTTATGTTAAATGAGATCAAATGACTATTCAACACCGACATTTTTTGTAGACAAATTTTTATTGTCGACGTTGTCGATAACATCGACTAATCATTTCAGCCTTATTGTTCATCAGTGGTATATGCTTCTGTTGAAGCCATCCATCTGTGTTATTTCAACTTCATTGTTTAAAAATTGTGATTGATAGTGGAATTCATTGTAAACAACTGCATTACTGATGGTACAGCAGAGAAAGATCCACCAATCAGAGAACTGCAACCAACAAAACCAGCGAAACATGCCTAGGAGTGACAGCGTGCTCCCATGACACACTACGAATGACGTAAACGAGTCAGTCTCCCTTCACCCTTAAACTACTTATATATTTGTATATATCGACATATTTTGCAGTAAACTTAAAATATATTGTTTCTATACTTGTAATCAACAACCTAAATCAATAGTTTTATATATTCCGATCATTTTTTATTCAATCACATCATTCGCAATGCTTTATGGGATTGTAGTTTGTGCCTTAATGAAAGACTGTATGTGTCGTACCTTTGTCTTTATGTCCCATTTTCAAATATTTTTTTTTTTCCTCAAAACAAAGTTTGTGATGTTGTGATTCACCTCAGAGCTGGTTGGTTTGGTTCATGGCTCATGGTTTTATGAAGGATTTTATTAAATGTCTATGGAAGAAATTAATGTGGAAAATACTTCCAGAACACAGGCGGCTGAAAAAGTGGGTGGGAACTGTTGCACTCTATTTTTGTAAAATATATATTGGTATATCTTGTGAAATAAGAGGACAGGTTTTTGCTCTTTCTGGATCACAGAGAGGATGTATTCAAATGCCCAAGCTGGTGATGTAACACAGACAGCACAAGGAGGAACATGAAAGAGTCACAGCTCACTGTCTCCTCACTGTGACTCAGAGAGAGAGAATGAGAGAGAGAGAGAGAGACAGAGAGAGAGAGAGAGAGAGCTTAGTTTTCTCAACATGAGTATGGCAGATAAACTGCTGTGTGTGGGGCTGCTGCCTCTATTTCTACAACACTTTAGCAGTGTTGTGTTTTTTAGCAGATACATTAAGACTGCAGCACCAGCAAGATGTCACAGATACAATTAATTCTACACTGCTGTGCAGACTAGGGGCTCGGTAAGCATCCTCTGAGCAGATTTTCAATTCTTTATTAGTGCCTCTTCCTGGGAAAAAAACAGAGAAATATTTTTGTTGCAAATCAATCACAATTATAGCACAAGATGCCAAACTCTCAAAACCTTCTCCTAGATTTTGACCTTGTTAGTGGTGCCTGTTAACTTAGGGTTAGGGATAAGTATTAAACTTTATCATGTAACTCATCCTTTACCATTTGTGGTACAGACATGAAAGTTGTCTCAAATCATGTGGCTTGTTGAGCTGTCACTTTTCTAAGCAATCGGATGACTGATTTTCGCCAGGCGGACCATAAAACGGGTGAATATCAAAGAGACTTGGGGATAGGATCTTTTGGACTGTCAAAAGGCTGGTAAGAAACCACCTAGCAATTACCCAGGACACCCTAGTAACCGCAAAGCAATGTACTAAAAAACAGCTAGAACACCGTAGCAACCACATAGCAACAGCTTAGCAATGGCTTTGTAACATAGAGGAGGCTGCATGCATATACAATATATCACCATAATCAAACACAGGCAGAAACGTAGCTTCCACAAGTTTTTTCTTGGCATTAAAAGTAAAGGAAGATTTATTTCTAATATAAAAGCCAATCTTTACTTTGAGCTTCCTAACTAGATTAGCAATATGTACATTAAATAAAAGCTTGTTGTCTATCCATAGACCCAAATACTTGTACGAGCACACCCTTTCAATGGATTTACTATCAGACGTCAGAATTCTAACATCATAAAACAGCTTTAAACAAGCTTTGAGAAGACCATAAACTTTGTTTTTTGAGCATTCAAAACCAATTTTATACTCTGCAGAGAAGTTTGTAATGACTGAAATGCAGTTTGAAGCTCTTGCAATTTGAGACCTATCTGTAGATTATTCCATGCCCAAGGAGCATAGTAGGAAAATGCAGTTTTCCCCAGATTTTTCACAACCCCTGGTACATTAAAAAGCAACCATTTGGAAGAGCACAGTTGATATTACCAATGCTGAGACAGAGAAGGGTACAGAGGTAGGCTGGAAGTTTACCTAGTATAGCTTTATATATAAAAATATACCAGTGCTGTTGTCTGCATTTGGTCAATGATGTCCAACCCACTAAATAATAAAGAATACAATGGTGAGTAGAGACTTTGCATTTGTAATGAAATGTAGAGATGCATGGTACACTAAACCAAGGCTTTGTAACATAGAGGAGGCTGCATGCATATACAACATATCACCGTAATCAATCACAGGCAGAAACGTAGCTTCCACAAGTTTTTTTCTTGGCATTAAAAGTAAAGCAAGATTTATTTCTAATATAAAAGCCAATCTTTACATTGAGCTTCCTAACTAGTTTAGCAATATGTACATTAAATAAAAGCTTGTCATCTATCCATATACCCAAATACTTGTACGAGCACACCCTATCAATGGATTTACTATCAGACGTCAGAATACTAACATCATCAAGCAGCTTTAAACGAGTTTTTGAGAAGACAATAAACTGTTTTTTGAGCATTCAAAACCAATTTTATACTCTGCAGAGAAGTTTGTAATGACTGAAATGCAGTTTGAAGCTCTTGCACTGCCTGCACTATGGAGGGAGCATATTTATAAATGACAGTGTCATCTGCATACAGGTGTAATTTTGCTTGAATGTCATTACCCAATTCATTTATAAAAATGGAAAACAAAATAGGTACCCTGGGTGACACCTTTAGTTATCTTAAGAAAAACAGATTTATGGCTGTAACAGGATTAGGATGGGCAAGGAGGAGGCGGGAACCGGCTGAACAATCAAAATAATGTTCAATGAAAACGTCTGGGTTACTGTCGTAACCCCCATTCCCTGATGGAGGGAACGAGACGTCATGTCGATGTAGTGCCAAACTTATTTGCGTTGGGGTAGGTGTCCTTGGAAAAAGACACTGCAGTGACCACACCCTGCCTGAAGGGGAGGTAATTGTGTGGAAATACATCACATGGTCTTACCGAGTCTTGTCAGCAGTGTCGCATGTGGAGAAGTTCCCGTGGTAGGTCCTACCCAGAGGGGATGGAGCTCTACCAACATGCCAACCAGTGGCAGAGGGAACTCTGCCGAAGGGGAGACATGGGTCTACCGTCAGGGAGACCATACCGTGCAAGATTACGTCATATGGTTTACCGACAGGGAACCAACATATATGGGGCACCTATACCAGTACAGGGGCTGACCTGAACAGGGCATACTGACACAAGTACTGGGCCTGGCGTCGAATTCCTCCACCGAATTTGCTTGCTGCAGGTGCTGAGGGAGAAATCCAGGGTTCACCGATTCCGGGAACTCACGTGAATAAAAGAGCTTAAGTCTTCCCCTGGGGAAGGGGAAAGGTGCTTGTGTGCCAGTGGTACACCCGGCCAGTTGTCCTGCCACTTACCTGTTCATACCTGACAACACATGGGACTAAACCGGCTCAACCCGGAGATTAGAGAACCTCGCGAAGGTATTGGGTGTTGCCCAGCCCGCTGCTCTACAGATGTCTGTTAGAGAGGCGCCGTTAGCCAAGGCCCAGGAGGAGGCTACGCTCCTAGTAGAGTGCGCTCGTAGTCCCATAGGGGATAGTGCACCTGGGCCTGGTATGCCAACGTGATGGCGTCCACAATCCAGTGGGCAATCCTCTGTTTGGAGACAGTGTTCCCCTTCTGCTGTCCCCCGAAACAGACAAAGAGCTGCTCGGAGCTCGGATACGCAAAGCATGTACTGGACACAGCAACGACAAGGCTGGGTCTACAACCTCCCGGGGCAGCGCTTGTAGGTTCACCACATGATATTTAAAGGGGGTAGTGGGAACCTTGGGCACATAGCCCGGCTGGGGTCTCAGGATCACGTGAGAGTATGCCGGACTGAACTCTATGCATGTATTGCTGACAGAGAATGCTTCCAGGTCCCCAACCCTCTTGATGGAGGTGAGCGCAATCAGGAGGGTCGTCTTCAAGGAGTGGGCTTTCAGCTCAACTGACTCTAAGGGCTCGAAAGGGGCTCCCTGTAGGCCTAGCAGGACCAGAGAGGTCCCATGAGGGAATGAGGTGCGGCCTAGGAGGATTCAACCTCCTGGCGCCTCTAAGGAATCTGATGATCAGGTCGTGCTTCCCTAAATACTTACCATCCACTGCATCGTGGTGTGCCACTATAGCGGCTACATACACCTTCAAGGTGGAGGGGGACAGCTGCCCCTCCAACCTCTCCTGCAGGAAGGAAAGCACCGACCTGACTGCACAACTCTGTGGGTCTTCGCCTTGGGAAGAACACCAATTCGCGAGTAGGCACCACTTCAAAGCATACAGTCGCCTGGTAGAAGGGGCTCTGGCCTGAGTGATAGTGTCTACCACCGCGGGTGGTAGGCCGCTCAGATCTTCCGCGTCCCATCCAGGGGCCAGATGTGGAGGTTCCAGAGGTCTGGTCGCGGGTGCCAGATCGTGCCTCGTCCCTGAGAAAGAAGGTCCTTCCTCAGGGGAATTTGCCAGGGAGGGGCTGTCGTGAGGAGCGTGAGTTCCGAGAACCAAGTCTGGGTGGGCCAGTAGGGCGCTACCAACAGGACCTGTTCCTCGTCCTCCCTAACCTTGCACAACGTCTGTGCAAGTAGGCTCACTGGTGGAAACGCATACTTGCGCAGACCCCAGGGCCAGCTGTGCGCCAGTGCGTCTGCGCCGAGGGGGGCCTCGTCAGGGAATACCACAGCCTATTAACCAATTAACAGCCTTAGGATCAAGACCAGCATTCCTAAGTTTGTTCAGCAGCAATTCATGGTCCACTGAATCAAACGCCTTAGATCCACAAATAAGCCAGCGCAATGCTGTTTTTTGTCCATGGCACCAATAAGATCATTTGTCACAGCCATAGCAGCAGTAATGGTACTGTGACCAGTTCTAAAGCCAGATTGAAAATCACTTTATATTTAATATTATCAGATAAAAACTGTTACCTGTAACAGTGTTATAAAAATATAAGTAACAGGCTCAGCAATAATATCTGCCAACACCTTTAAAAGATAAGGATCCAGTTTGTCTGGACCTGCAGACTTTTTGTGGTCAATATATTTCAGAGCTTTACAAACTTGAGCAACTGAAATGGGTTTAAAATCAAGTAAATCTCGATTTCCTTTTCCGTGGTGATAGAACAAGGGACAGGTATTTTCATTTCTGCTATTAAATACAGATCCAGCATGGATAAAGTATTTGTTAAACTGATTGACAATAATGGCCTGTTCCTTTTTTCCTCTCAACCAACCAGAACACGTTCAGGGAGGCTTGAAACAACATGTGTACCTGACAAAGTTTTAATTAATTTCCAGAATTTTTAGGGGTTATTTAAGTTCTCTTTAACTGACTTAAGATAAAACACTGATTTGGAATTTCTGATCATTAAGGTACACTTGTTCCTAAGGGTTCTAAACGTTGTCCAATCAGCAGAGAAGTTTGTAAATCTAGCTTGGGCCCGTGATTTATTTCTTAAACAAATTAGTTCTGAAAGACTGTCAGAGAACCAGGGATTGTCTCTACCACTGATTCTAAACTTAATGGGAACATGTTTATAGAGATAGACAAAAAGATTGAATTAAAATATTCCCATGCTATTTTAACATCCAGAATCAGAGTAACTCTGCTAAGACCACTGTAGCACAAATCATGCAGAAAAGCCTGCTCTTCAAAACTTTTAAAATGTCTTTTAAAAATGAAGCAGGGTTTTACCTTGGGAAACTTTGTATTCCTAACACAAGCAATTGCACAATGATCGCTAACGTCATTGCAAAATATGCCAATTGAACTGTATTTATAAGATGTATTCGTAGATTTATTTTGTACTTTGGGATTTAGCCTTGTTGGTGCATTAATAAGTTGCACAAGGTTTAAGGAGTCACACAGTTCTTTAAAACAATCTGAGGTCCCTGAAAGCCAATCCCAATTTAAATCACCCATAAGCTTGCTAGTTTACCTACAAAGAATTGTCAAGGCAGATTTTATCTGCACACATGAATCTACTGTATATTCTGATGCAGAGCGACACAACAATGATGACCGTTGAGATAATTGGAATGTCTAATGACTTTCAGCCCACACGCTCAAGCAGACTAATTCTAGATCATTCCTTTCCTTCCATGACTCTCCATTAGACTCAGTGGTGAAGAGATTGAAGGGATGGACTCCAGGCTTGATTGCAGTCAGAAAGACTCTTTAAACTCTTGTGCAAAACACATGCCTGAGAACAAGAGGAAAACAAGCTTAGATTTAGAGAAGGGATGGACTTCAAAGTGCAGCTCCATTACAATCCATTAAAAAGTGCATTCGCTAGATCGACACAGAGGATCAATAAAAGCCAGTTAAAAGTCTTACACAGCTCACTAATATCTGTAGCATAATCTCCCAGTCAGACGGGCAGAGTGCAAGTGAGAAAAAGGAAAATTGTATTAGAATGGAAGAGACCACTTCACACCCTGAGCAAACACACACACACACACACACACACACACACACACACACACACACACACACACACACACACACACACACACACACACACATACATGTTGGTGCAGCTATCATTATGAGGACTCTCCATAGACATAATGATTTTTATACTGTATGAACTATAGATTCTATCCCCTAACCCTAAACCTAACCCTCACAAAAAACTTTCTGCATTTTTTCATTTTCAATAAAACATAGTTTAGTATGTTTTTTAAGCAATTTGAATTATGGGGACACTAGAAATGTCCTCATAAACCACATTTATAGCATAATACCCTTGTTTGTTGCCAGTTTGTAACCTAAAAAAGTCCTCGTAAACCACTTAAACCTGCCCACACACATACACACATACACACACAGATACAGAGATCTAAAACAGAAGACACCATAGACATTTATTAGACATTTACTGTTTTTATATAAAGTTAATAGCTGATTATGTGCTATAAACAAACCCTGCACCCTAAGGATCCATTCAGATAGAACACACAGCCTGAAACTGAACTTTTGATTGGAAGTTTGGATTGACTGCACTTAGCTGCATAAAAAGCTTTAGGATGCTCCCTTGCTCCCTATTTAGTGAATGACTTAACCTCCAGTGTGCTGTGTGTCTGCATTGGTCTCAGAACAGTTTGAAATGCACTTTATTTTCAACCTAACTCCATTTAAAGCCTCTGATAGCAACATTTTTCTAAGGAAAAAATGCGCCAAAGTACACATTAGTGTACATTGTGTTTAGCAGCATAGCGTTGCTCAAATTTAAAAAATGCCATACCGGATTGAACTAGAGACTATAATATTTTGATTCAAACAGGTTGCATTATAAAAACTTGATTAGGTTTCTTATCAGATGTAGCTTTGTTGGTTTTGTCAGCTTTAGCGCACTGTTGATCACAATTTTGTCCGCAAACTACAGCTTAGTACCCTCCACCTTTCTGCTCTTACTTCCGTGCTGGATCTGAATGCAAGTGCACACACAAATACACACACATTTTCAATTATCATGCTGGATTTTCACGCCATACCATCCGCAGCTAATTCCTGCATGCTTCCCGCCTTTTCCCCTGAGGGAATCAGGGTGGGAAATACTGTGATGAACCAGGTTATTACTAGACAGCATTCAGTCTATAAGACCTTATTATTTTTTTCCATGAATACCAGTATTTTCTCTTAATTTCATTTGCAGTCCTTTCTTTTTCATAGTTGTTTGAGCATGAGTGAATTTGTTCTTCTCAACATGGTTCAAAGCTATAAACAGTGAATGAAGATCTCAATCCACTGCATTTCGACTTTATTATTCTGTGCATATATTGAGTAGATGCTTTATGGCCTAAAAAAGTTTAAAATAAACAGTGCTAAATGTACTTGGAGAAAGGAGAGCATTGCATAGTATTTGTGTTAAATCTTATATTAGACATAAAAAAAGATAGAAGGTTATGATTTATTTTCTTGGATGGTTTAGAGTTGTGTTAATGGTCCATTTAGAGTGTGTTGGGAGTCTATTTATTGGACAATTTAGCCCACCTTCTGCTGTGTCGCACTGGCTAATGGTATACGTTCAGATCTTTATATGCTGCACATTTGCACTTCAATCGATAGCATGGGCAAATGTTCCCATTCTTAACTGTCACACATAAACATTTTCTTGGAATGACACATTTATCATATTCTCAATGCATTCACCTCAGTGCATATGAAATCTAATTTGCGAGGGCGGAACACTTGGGCCTGTCTCGAATCTAGAAATTGCATGAGGAAATATTTGGATTAAGAGTGGAAAAAACAGACTATCAAAATTCAAATCTGGAAAGTGTATGAGGAAATATTTGGATTATGAATGGAAAAAACAGACTCTCAAAATTAAAATTTTATCAAACTGTCCCTCCTTGAACATCATTATTTTGCTTCATTATGTACACCATATTTCAGGAAGTGTTGATTGTTTGGCTGTCAAAACTAAATTAAGTTGTAATGAGAGATAACATTATGTTGTAATGAGAGATAATATTTTATTTTTAAGAGGAAAGTACTGCAAAGTACGTTGTAAAAGGCAGTTTAGACTGGTTTAAGCTGTTTTTTTTAAAGCAGGGGTCTCATTTATTTCTAGTTTAAGTTCTCCTAAGGAATTTGATTTAGTGATAAGAGAGTTAAATTCAGCCAACGAATTCAAGTGCAATGTTTCACTATTGATACAGGTGGATATACAAGGCAGAATGCTTCTTATCTATAGCCTAGTTTCCATCCACATTATCGACAAAGTGAAAATGCATAACTTTTGGGAAATTTGCCATCTTCAGCCTGTTTCCATTCAAATGGCCTTTTATCGATATAAATGGTGTGCGTGATGATGTTATGCCTAAAAAAAATACTTTGCCGCAGGTTGCCACCGATTCCGACCCGAAAGCGAAATGTCATGGCTCTGTTCAAGATGACAACCTGCACCAAGTAGTGTGGGAAACTTTCAGTCTTAGTATAAGGACCATCCATTGATGTGTATATGCTGTGTGCACAGCTATTAAAGAAAAATTGATGTGGTGTAATATCAGGGTTTACATATAGTATGATACATTCGTGGAATGGTGTGGAAAAGCAACTTTAATAAATAAACGGATGTCTACCGTGATTAAATTAATCACAAACAGTGGCCATTAATTTGTTCTCCGTGCACTTGTTGATGTGCATGATACGAGATATTTGTGTTGGCAATCCTGGAAGTGTCATGTTTGCAGCATCGGATCTATATGCCGTTAAGATAAATCCATAATCACGTACAATAAATTGGCTTTCAAGGATGTATACCGTCGTCATGATTAACACAGGCTAACAATTGGCATAAATTCTATCATGTGACACTATGTTTTTGCATTAATGCCAATTTTCTCGACAAAAAGTGTTTCCAAACCAGTTTTTCGCGACATTTGAAGTATCGACAAAGAGTTTATTCTCTAGAGTTAAACGGAAAAATATAATGTTCACACTGTTGAAATTTTAGTGATAATTTGCATTTCCATCAGCTTTATTTTGATGCGCTAAAACTTGGAATTGTAGATTATGATGGCATAACGTTATTAACCATAAGAGGGGTGACCTTTGTCTTTATAGCCTTGTGCTTCCATTAGAACTGGTCTTCATAACTATATCAGTCCTACAACAGTGACTTGCTGTTATAAACAACATTATGGCTGCTCACTCTCAACTGGACTCAACTTCATCGAACGACATAGCTGTGTAATCACGCTGTTTGCACACATTGTATCTAAAACCATCAAATCCTAATTTTAGCCACTGTAATATAAGACACAAAGTCTCTCATGTCACTGTTTTCATGAGCACTTTTCCTCGGGGACAGCTGTGGAATTGTGATACCTTCAAAGGCATTCAGCCTTGCTATTGCAATTCATCCAAATTGTTCTTTTTGACAGTTAGTGTTTTCTTGGCATAGCTGTTTTCACACATACACATTCTCCTGTAAAGCGACACAAACAGAAGAGATTAGGTGTGTTCGGATTGAACTGCATCTCAATTTGCCAATCGGTGAGATTTGCTATTTGCAGTCGAGGGAGGAGTTGAAAAGAGTGCAGCCAAGCTGGACACTTTGCTCTTCCCATCGCCTGCTGAACCTAGGGGTGGACTGGCCATTGGGAGAACCGGAATGGGCCGAACACCTCAAACCCCAAAAGGCCCAGTCTTAGCCAAACACGGCAGAGAAATGAAATTACACTAAAGACAGAAAAACTGAGAAAAGAAAACGTCCTGGTTACTTTCGTAACCTCCATTCCCTGATGGAGGGAACGAGACGTTGTGTCGATGTAATGACACTAGGGGTCACTCTTGGGAGCCCCAAACACCTCTGCTTTTTGAAAAAAGGCCAATGGGAATTGGCGAGTGGAATTTGCTGGCTTGCAACCACTCATTCAGGTTTTGTGCTGAGGAGCCGAGACAAGGTCCCAGCCATTTCAGCGGGTAGTTCAGTGTTGTGGCAAGAGGGACACAAGGTCTCGTTCCCTCCATCAGGGAACGGAGGTTACGAAAGTAACCAGGACGTTCCCTATCTGTCACTCACTCGACGTTGTGTCGATGTAGTGACACTAGGGGTCCCTATACAAAACGCCACAACTAGCTGAACTGTGTTACATGGACTGGCGGTGCAAGACGGGCAGACCGCTGTGTGCCTCGTAGCCAGCGCACCAGGCCGTCACGTAACCTTCCCCAATGCTCTTATGAGCGTCGAACGGTCCTCAAAGAATAAGTCGACTGCCCAACAAATAGGGACAGGCTAGCCCAGCCGTGACCTCTTTTCCTCTTTTTTCTCCCCAAAAAAGAGTGGAATTTGTTAACCGACTCGGGGCCATAAGTGTCTAGGTTGGGGGGTGTCACTCCCAAGGGGAAGACACCGCAGAGACCACACCCCGCCCAGAGAAGGGGGGGGGGGGTGTTTGAGTGGAAATACATTACATGGTCTTACTGAGTCCCCCAAGGGGGGAGGAGTTTCTACAAACATCGTGACCGGGGCAGAGGGGCCTCGCCCAAGGAAGACACAGTTTACCGACAGGGAAATTATTTAGCGGAAGATATCACATGGGGTCACCTACAGGGAACCAGCACATGTGGAGCACCTACCCCAGTACAGGGCCTAATCAGCACACGTACTGGGCTGGCAGCGAGTTTCTCCACAAACTCGTCTGCCACAGGGCTAAGGCCTTCGAGTCATCAATACAGTCATCGAGACTGAGTCCAACTCCAAGCTGAGAAAAGAGATGCTCTGAGCCAGGGAGAGCTTGCTCTTTTCCCAGTTGACCCGAAGCCCCAGTCGGCTGAGGTGCATGGAGCACCAGGTCCCTGTGCGCACACAAATCATCCCGAGAGTGAGCTAGGATTAGCCAGTCGTCGAGATAGTTGAGGATGCGGACACCCACTTCCCTTAGCGGGGCAAGGGACAGGGACAGGCCAAAGGGGAGGACCTTGTACTGGTAAGCCCGGCCCTCGAAAGCAAACTGCAGGAAGGGTCTGTGTCGAGGTAAGACCAAGATGTGGAAGTATGCGTCCTTCAGGTCTACCACCGCGAACCAATCTTGATGCCGGACGCTCGCTAGAATGCGTTTTTGCGTCAGCATCTTGAACGGGAGTCTGTGCAAAGCCCGGTTCAGTACTCGCAGGTCTAGGATTGGTCGTAACCCACCGCCTTTCTTCGGTACGATGAAGTAGGGGCTGTAAAACCCCCTCTTCATCTCGGCCGGAGGGACAGGCTCTATCGCATCCTACCGTAGAAGGGTAGCGATCTCCACACGCAAGGTAGCGGTGTTCCACTGAACCTGGGTAGGCACCTGGCGAACTGAATCGTGTAGCCGAGTCGGACGGTCCGGGTCAGCCATCGCGACGGGTTGGAAAGCACGAGCCATGCGTCCAAACTCCGGGCGAGGGGGACCAAGGGGACAATCACATTGGACGTACCGGCGGGTGGGGCCTCGCGACGGGGCAGAGGCTGAGGCGCCACATCGAGGGGGCTCGAGCCCCGTGGCCGTGCTGAGTCCAGGGACATCGAAGCACTCACCTGGCTCCTGCCGCCCACCATAAGATTGGCCGAGGAGGGGGGAGGAGGAATATCGTCCCCGCAGTCCGTCGGAACCAACCCGGTGTGGGCATGTTTGTGCCACAGCTGGGCGCGCAGGGGCGGGGGGAGTGACTATTGGGTTTCCAATCGTAAAGCTCTGTCATGCGACCAAAAGTTGAGAACATTTTGTCTTTCGCTGCAACGAACTCTGGTGTAGGCATCCGTTGACCGATGAGAATCTCAGAGAGGTGGGACTAGCTGCACTGTGAAACTGTCTATTATCTTTCTTTGTCAAGCTAAAAAGATAGTAATTGTGGAGAGAGCCTGGAGAAGAGTTTCAAGGTTTACTGGTACATTGTCAAAAATATATATTTTAAATAGCCATCTCTATCTGTGACCACATCTACCCACTGTTGTGCAAGCCTTCCAAACTGACCTTTTTACAGTCCCATGCATCCAACGCTCCGTCAGAGCTTTCCCTAGTGTGTAAGCGCCCTTTCTGTCATGTAGTGATGGACGCTTTCGAAACCATGAAGCTTCTAAACCTTTACGAATCATTTGTTTCAAACCAGTGCTTTGGAGCACGTATCAAACTGGCCGTCACGTGATTTCAACAAACTACGCTTCGTTACATTATACTGTTTCGAAACAGTTTCTAAACGTTTTGAAATTTTTCACGGTTACGCTAGGGGCCGTTGAACCCACAGTGAAACCCTGAATTAGTGTTAAATGCAGGTTGTAACTGATCTCGAGTCAATGCAGAAATAAATTAGATCCGTAAAATCAGACTCGTTGCTGATTTTAATTTTAGTCATTTTCATTTCCCTGTCGATCACCTTGAGTTCCCAAAGAAAAACAAAAACAAAATGTTGGGTTTATGAAAAATTATTTTGAGACAGATATTTTGTGATATTTAAAGAGATTTATTTGTTTTACAAAAGGTGAATCTGGAATTTCGACTATTGTACATGATAATGTATCTTCACTTTCTTATTTTTTATTGAGTACACCAAAATTTGGCAATTCTAAAATAATGTAGTGGTAAACGTGCTCATCAATTAGTCTAAGGCATTCAATGCGTGAGTTCAAGTCCCATGCTGCCTGAGTGTAACTTACTACCATAAAGTTTTGTTTTCAAATGTTTTTGCACAATCTCTCAAAGCAAACATATTTGTACAATTTCTTTATACAACAAAGTGTTGTTTTATAATATAAAATAAAATAAATAGTTTGGTATTTAAAATTTAAAAATACTTCACTGGCTACCTTTGACTCTGGCCTTCAGGACAGCCAATGGAATGCACCATCTTATTTCAATTCACTTCTCCATGTCTGTGCTCCAACTCGCTCTCTGCAGTCAATGAACGAGCGGCGCCTGGTAGTCCCTATCACAAAGAGGCTCAAAGTCTATTTCACAATCTTTCACTTTCTCTATTCCACTGTGGTGGAATGAGCTTCCAACCTTCACGCGATCTGCTGATACCATCTCAACATTCAAGAACCAGCTGAAAACACATTTGTTCCACGAGCACTTAACCAGTCCTGAAAATAATGTCACAATGCAAAAAAAATCTTAATGGTCCTAACTGTAGACTTCATTTTCTTTATGCGAAATAAAGATTAAATGATGCAAAATAAATTATTTCATTTTTTATTTTTTTTATTGATTTGCGGTGCAAAATGACCAGGGCAGCTTTTCCCAAAAGCATTATAAGCCTAAGTAGATCATAGAGACCACTGACGGCAATAGTTTCTTCAATCAACTTAAGCTTACGACGCTTTTGAAAAACGCAGCCAAGGACATTTTCTTGACAGTATTTGTGAGAATCGGCATCAGCGAAAGTTTGGCTACAGGAATTTGTCTGTGCACTTTATGTTTTCAACATCAGTGACTCACAAACTGCTTCCTTATCTGTTGTCTTTTTAGAACTAATATGCTGCTACACTTTTTTTAAAATAGAAAATTACTGCAAATGTACCATAATGGTTCAGAAAGATAATATACTGTTGAGACATTAGTAAGCAAGATAGTGCACACTCATTAGCATATTGAAATCTACTTTATTTCCCCTATGTTGTTCCAGTTTTGGAGCATTTGGGAATGACTGGTGTTTCAAACGCATGTCCCATCATGCACGGGTACCTGGGGATGTGCACATTGTTCATGCGGTGTCATGGATGCAATTATTTTTCATATTTGAAAATGCACTCCCCTGTGTCACACGAGGTCAGTCTACTGCCAATTTTAAAACCAGAAGTTCCCAGTGTAAAGGGGTTAAATGGGAAAGGAGGAGGCGAGAACCGGCTTGACAATATAAATAATAGTTTAATGATAAACTTAAACAAAAACACACAAACATAAACACACACAGGGCAGCTGCCTGTAGTTCTCTCTCCCTCTCGAACAGCCGTCTCCGGTCACCTTTATCCCGCGCTTGCCTTATCAGGCTGATTGGGGTCCTCCTCCGCACTACACTCCTCCCTGCGTTGCCTCAGGCCGGGGAGCCCTTGGCATGACGTACATCCCCCCTCCCCTCCTCTCAGGTCATCCCCGCCTTCTTCGACCTGGGAGAAGACAGCAGGGGAAAAACAACAACAACAAGAAACAGGCGAGGGAAAGGCCAACACGGAGCGACAGTGAGAGAGAGAGAGAGAAAGAGAGAGGAGAGAGAGAGAAAAAATAAACTCACTCACTAGTTCTCTGATGCACCGTCGCATGGTCCTCGATTACTCATCCACCCTCTCAGGCAGACAACAGCCACTCCTCCCCGGGAGGACTGGAGTCAAACCTCCAACCCCTAGCAGACAGAATGCCCCTCCGCATTTCTGGCGGCCTGTGGGGACACTCCTCCGCCCCTCGCAGCGGCCCTACCACTCCAGGTGGTCAGGGAGTCAATTCTTTCCTCCTCTCGTGGACGGCGGTCTTCCATCGAACCCTCCGCATTTCTGATGGACAGCAGGGCACTCCTCCGCCCCTGGCAGCGGCTCCAGACGTTTGGGGAGTCCAGTCCCTCCTCGCCTCGCAGACAGCGGCCATTCCCTGCGTCTGGGAGGTCAGGATACTCCGTCCCCCGGCGGATGGCAGCGATGCTCCCCTGGGTGGATGGCAGTGCCGAGGACTCTACGACGGGCATCCCTACTCCCTCCCGGGTTTCGGCACCAATGTAAAGGGGTTATAAGGGAAAGGAGGAGGCGAGAACTGGCTTGAAGGTACAACTCTATGCAATAATTTAGAAGGTGCAATAATTTAATAGTGAATTAAAGCAAAAGTAAAATTACAACCAAACATGCAGGACAGCTGCCTGAAGCTCTCTCTCTCTCGAACTGTCGTCTCCAGTCACCTTTATCCCTCGCTCGCCTCATCAGGGTGATTGGGGTCCGGGCATGTGTCATTCCTGCCCGGCCCCGCCCTCCTCCGCGCTACACCCAGGTTTTATCTACATGATAGATGGAATGAGAGTAGCAGAGAACTACACAACTGGTCTCTTAAATGCAGTTTAAATATAAACAGGGACACACAAGAATGGCGCTGTCCTGTTTTAAATTTTAATCAAAACCTTTTAGCAGGATGAGGCAAGTGGTTGAGCTCGTTCCAGAAAATGGCCTTGGAGACAAAGGAAAAGAGGCTCATTACAAAACTGCCTGCTGCACCGTCGCAAACCATACACCCACACAGATACGCACACATGCACAAACACACATCTTCCTCTGACCCAATGGCTTAAGGAAAAGTGGGATGGCTTGTTCCAATGATGACTGATTCCTCTCCATGCACAGCGACCACCTAGAAATTGTGCGCCCCCTCTGGTCCTGAATCTTAAACTGAAGCACTACAATTATGAATTTACATTAGGAAACCATATAACAGGAAATATAGAATTTAGAGAAGTGGCCTTTTACATTCAGAACAGAAAATCTTTTCCATGCCTTATCTTCTGTGCACACTGAAAAGCTTTAGACAAGTAGGTGTTCTACACCCTACTTTCAACTCTAGATATGCACTCTAGTTTTTAGCATATCCAGGCAGGAGATTGTATTAGAACTCTTTTATATTTCTATAATAAATGAATGCAGAGTGGAATGTTTCTGGTTTCAGGCATCTACAGTACATGTACTGTAGGAAGCTCATGCAGACAGTCAACAGCTAATTAACCAGTCAAAATATATATATAGTGTTGTGCCAGGGCTGAAGCCTAGCCAAGAGGGCATGTGGCCTAGACATGTTGAGCTGCAGTGCTTATACGGGAAATGCAGGCTTGAATCTGGTCTGTGACGTGTTTTCATTTACCCTTTCTCTCCCAAATAATTTTCTGTCTTCCAGATGTGTTTTGCACAATAAAATATATATTTGAGCCAGGGTGATTTTGAATGTAACATTTAAAAAAGATTCATAATTATTCTGTGCTAATTAAAGGAATAGTTCACCCAAAAATGAAAAGAGTAGAGTCTCTAGTTTCATCCGGAATGCCATTTTTAAAATGTGAGTGATTTATTGTGAAACGGTACCCTGTTAAACACAATGACCACTTTAGTGAACAGTAGCACTAGTTTTTCATCAGAAATCATATATTTACTATGCGTTTTCACATTGAGAAAATAATTTTGCTTTCAGAGGCTTTATATGGAGTTTGGATGAATATAAGGTGCATTCTGAATTGTTCTTAGACCAGTGCAGACAGACAGCACACTGGAGTCCTTCACTAAATAGGGAGCAAGGGAGCATCCTATAGATTTCCTATGCAGCTAAGTGCATTCACTCCTAAAAACTGAACCAAATGTTCAGTTTCAGGCTGCAGATGATGTTTGAACCACTCAACATTTTTGGCAGACATGGCACAATGGTTATCAGTACATAGATTAATAATTTATAATGTATAATTTTATTTTAACATTGTTGGCAGTGATTGGATGATGCTGGCCATTACTTTGAATCAGAATTATTTATGTTTATACAAGTATTTTATGATACATAAAAGTATCAAAGTCATTTTCCAAGGATTTGGTGAGAAACAACCCAAAAAAGTAATTTACAGTGAAAAATTCCCTTTTTGAAATATTGACGTCCGTTGCATGATTACACAAGAACTTGCATTGTTTTTGGCACTAAAGTCGGGAGTTGAACCCAGATGTCCTTGTACACTAAATGAAAACTGTAAAACTAGACTAACACATCTAACACTTATATAAGGAATCTCTACATTGTTCTTTTGACATGTCTTATCTCGCCTAAGTCACCTAGAGAGCTTGGACTGCCATTGGTACCCCAGCGAAAAAATGTCTCTCTTAAAAAAATGGCTAAAAAGTTGTGTAAAAGCTTTAAGATAAGCTTGGACTTATAGATTTATTGATTTGACTATTGTTTTAGAATGAATAAAAGATTTAATATCTCCATTCATTGTTGTTTTTTCAGTGGCGTTCTGCTGATTTCATCTACTATCGCACTGGCAAGGTCTCTGGGAGAAATCATTACACAATGTTATTGATCACAGATCAATTATGTGTAATGGCCTGGCCCTGTGGGTCTGTCTGAAAAAATATAATTGCTGTGAAGAAATTTATGATTTTGCCTTTATGCAAATTTTGCCTTATGATTTAGCTCTTGAAGCTCAGTCATTCAAAGTGCTGCTGGCTGACAGTCTCGTTAGATTTAATAAATGCTTCTGTGATCACATGCCTGATCTCCATTGAGTCGCCCCAGACCTTGTTATTTATACAGATGTCAGAGCGGTTACACCAACTTTATATCACTATTGCTGTTTGTTTTTTTTCTTCTACCAGATGTTCGTCTGTGGCAACCTTTGGGAAAAATAAGCCGAAATGGTATACAGTATAGTGGCCCCAAAAAATATTAGTGTGTATTTTATGATGAAAATAAAAAAGTTTTTCTTCATAATCTTTATTCAAAATGTTATAACTTACTATGTCACTCAGCCACCTGTAATATTGAGAGCACTTTTCACAGTCCAATCAATTCCAGATGAATAAAATCAAGTACTGCTCTACTCTTTTGTTGAATATCCTGTTACACTTGTTTTCAAATACATTTCAGAATACCATTTCATGTTGACTTTTAAGCCACAATTAAAAATTTATGAATGTCATTGCATTAGACAACAAAATATCAAACTAAATGGCATATTTTAGAAAGAAAGCACAGCCACACTTTTCAAGCAAAGCATATCATAAAATGTTTGTTATTTTTTAATTTATAAAACAATAGACACTGCTCAAAATTAAGAGAAAAGTATTTGGACACTTTCTGTTCATCACAACTACAAACAACATTTGTTATTTAATGCAAAGACATTCATATAAGTATACAAATAGATTTGGGGCCACAGCATATTTAAACGTAGTCTCTAATAAAGTATCTTACAGTATATATCATCTCTAATATACTTTGTAAAATATACACTCACCAGCCACTTTATTAGGTACACCTGTACATCTACATATTCATGCAATTATCTAATCAGCCAATCGTGTGGCAGCAGTGTAATGTATAAAATCATGCAGATATGGGTCAGGAGCTTCAGTTTATGTTCACATCAACCATCAGAATGGGGAAATTTTTTTTATCTAAGTGATTTAGACTGTGGCATGATTGTTGGTGCCAGATGGGCTGGTTTGAGTATTTCAGTAACTACTAATCTCCTGGGATTTTCATGCACAACAGTCAGAGTGTTAAGAGAATGGTGCAAAAAACAAAACAAAAAAACATCCAGTGAGCGGCAGTACAACATTTCCAATCTAAATCCAAGCTCCTGACCCATATCTGCATTACACTGCTGCCACACGATTGGCTGATTAGATAATCGCATGAAGAAGTAGATAAAGTGGCCGGTGAGTGTATATGTAATAAATAAATAGTTCTAGTTTCAAATCGTTGTTGAGCAAATTACTTTATGTTTGTTTCATAGCCTGTTTATGTACACCTATCTGAAAGTCTCCTTGCTTTTATATATCGAACCATTACTGCTGAATCTAAGAAATGCTTCAGGTCCATTATATTATGACAAGCACATCTGCCCAGCATGCCAGTGGGAGAGCAGCAATTCGATTGTCTGTGTTACCTGATATTTTGTTGTTTGATAGGTTAGCAGTGGCAGGTCATGGCTTCCTGTGGTGGATACTGTGCATTTTTAAAGAGAGCCACTGATTTACCAGCAAGACTTCCTTTCCTTATGTTGGGAAATGCACACAAACAGCCAGCCTGTCCTTTACCAGCAATAAACACAATTAAAAATGAATAAGAAAATAACTGAAAGTAACCTGCACATTCCTTGAAAGATTAAAACCTCAGCAAACAAACGGAGCTGAAAACTTGCAAGAATGCTGTTGACATTTCCTTTAGCTTTTCATTTAAAGATCATAACACAAATGTCCAAGATATGATGATGTCAGAAGCTTTACCCTTTAAGCCATAATTAATTCGTATTTTTATTGTCATTAACTAAAGCTAAATGACTGTTTTGGTGGGGGAAAAAAAACTTTACTTACATTATCTGTGACCTCAGGGAAGATAATAAAATTATAAAAAAGAACATTTCATGACCCCTTTAAGTGTTGGAAGCAATAAATTACTAAAACTAAAATACTAAACTAAAACAAGAAAACTAACAAAGTGTGAAAACTAATGAAAACTAAACTATATAATATAAAATCGTAAAATTAAAAGTAAATTAAAAAACTATAATAAGCCTGAATAGGACCAGACCTTAAACTTTAAAATACACTCTGTTTCAGGAGTACACTAGCATACATGACCTCAAGGCAAACAGACTACAAGCAACAAAACTCTAATTTTAATTTCATTGCATCTTTAAAAAGCAGCCATCTCCCCATAAGTGCATTCTTTGCTTTTCCTCTCAAAAGTTTTCAAAAAGAACTTCAAGATTTCCTGAGACTCTCCATCCTTGCATAGCCATCTACACCTTCCCATTGCTCTGCCAGAGTGAAGTATTTATTTTTTTACTATCGATTGCTCTCTATGAATTCCCTTTGTACAAACACACCCCCTTCCTCCACTTCTCATTAATCAGTGTGACTGAGAGCCAGTGTTATTTGAGGGCAATGCATCGCAGATGCTCAGGCCCTTCTCTGCAGTGTGGGCATAAAGAGCTCCTTTGGGCTCTTCACCAGCTCTTTTTTCTCCCTTTTTCTCTTTCTCCATTCCCCTCCTGCACCATGCTGTCTTTGGTTGTACTTAGGGATGAGTAGCCAGCAGTTCTGTCTGAATAATGCTACCTGTGGCAGTTGCTGCATAAGCAGATGCCATTGGCTCCTCTCTGCATTCCTCACATTGCTGAACAATTAGCTACACAATTCCAGTGTCGCACTATGTATCAGCAAAGACTATGGACAAATGCTTGCACCATTTGTTATAGACACTCAGGGAGATGCATGGCATTTTGCTTATTTACTATGTCTGTGCTACTGTTCCTCTGCATTAGTGGTAAGGATATCAAGTCAAGACAGTTTTATTTGTACAGCAAATAAAGAACATGAGTTTTTTTTTTTTTTTAAATAAAGGTGTATTTTCAATCGCATATTAATTTTTTCTGTTGTATCGAAATTGGTATTGAGATTGGTATCGCTGGTATTTGCATTGGCTACTGACATTTTTCGAATTGTGACAACCTTAATTGTTGGTGTAAAAAAAGAGGTCAAATATACAAATAGAGTAGCAAAAAATGAACAAACAGTTGAGATTAAAAGTAGACAGAATCTTATGTAGTCTCCCTATAAAACATTTATCTTGCCTGTACACAACGAACTTGGCAGCTCTGTTTGGCCTCAAAGGTCATTGGGTTGATATAGTGCCTGTCAGAATAAAGCCTGACCTCTTCAGCTCTCCTGGGCTTTGCCAGAGCTTCTCATCTTATCACACATCCTTTGCAGAGACTGCGCTTTATCCGCTAACACCTCAAACAGTGCGGCCAGTGGGAAAGTGTTGGTGTTGGTAGGGGTGAAGTTCAAGGGCCCTGTGTATGTTCGATTCATTTGAATGAAAATATGTTTGACTACATTTGCAGATATTAAGTGAAAAGTTTGGATTACCATTCAAAAATGTATATAAAGTGAGGTTTATTTTAGAAACTGTAGGAGGTCTAAAGGTGGATCTTAATAGACCTTATAAAATTTGTGAAATATGCAGCCCTCTACATTGCGAGTAAATAACTTGCATATGCGACTAAAAAATTTGAGTTATTAGCCACTTGCTAGTAAATGTTAAGATTTCACTCACAAGTGATTGAGTTGTTTAGTTGATTTACTCGTTCCGTGTAATGTGTCCAAAGATGAGATTTACATGCAAATTTTGTAGGAATGTTAGTAGTATAAATATACACGGTATGGATTAAAGTGCCCGCGTACCTTCACCAATAATATGTAAGGAAATTTATATGTGTTAGGAATTAAATTACACTGTCCGCATGTCTATGATATTATGTAAGAAAATTAGTGACTTTGCATACAGTATCTCCAACAATAATACATAGGAAATTAAATAATGGAACTAGCCGTGTTCAACCACCATTATAAGAAGGAAAAATTACAAATAATCAGATTAGAAGGCTCGTATTATTCGATCACAGTTAATATGTAAGGAATTAGCTTAAGGGAATTATGATTAATTCACTCATTGAAATAATTACTGTATGCTTCTAATCACTCGGCCATGCTGAGTTGATATGATGCAGCTGTGAACTCTTTAGAGTAATACTATTCTCATGGCTATTGAAAATAATATCACAAATATGTTTAGATATGGTTTGAGCTTCGGAGCGCAGATCTTTTAAAAAATTAAGTGATGAGATTATTTATCAAAATAATAGTCAAATGCTGGTCAGACCAATCAGATTCCACGCTACAAGACTGTTTTGATCACGCGGACTGAGGTTTCATCAGAAAGTGCATAGAGGATGTTGCTCCGACCAAAACAATACGGATCTACCCCAACCAGAAGCCATGGATAAATAGCGATGTTCGCGCTGTACTTGATGCACGGACCTCCGCTTTTAATTCCTGGAATGCGGAGGAGCATAAACAAGCCATTTATGCCCTCCGCAAAACTATCAGAGCATCAAAACGCCAGTACAGGTACAAGATTGAAGGACAGTTTAACACCACCAACTCTAGAAGCATGTGGCAGGGAATTAATATCATCACAGACTTTAAAGGGAATAAAAACTCCACCATAAACACCGCTGCCTCTCTCCTGGATGAGCTAAATACTTTGTATGCTTGTTTCGAGGGAAATAACACCGCCCTTGCGGAGAGAGCTCTCGCGGTCAAAGCTACAGAGGTTAGTTCACTCTCCATCTGTAGCGGATGTAACCGATCCTTCCGATGGGTGAATATCCATATAGCCGCGGGTCCAGACGGCATTCCGGGCCGTGTCATCAGAGTGTGCGCGAACCAACTGGCTGGTGTTTTTACGGACATTTTCAACCTTTCCCTCTACTTGTCTGTGGTCCCCACGTGCTTTAAAAGTCCACCATTGTGCCTGTACCAGAGCAATCCAAAATCACTTGCTTAAATGACTGGCGTCCTGTTGCTCTGACCTCCATCATCAGCAAATGCTTTGAGAGACTAATCAGAGATTACATCTGCTCTGTGCTGCCTCCATCACTGGACCCATTGCAGTTTGCTTACCGCAACAACCGCTCCACTGATAAGTAAGCAGCTTCAAGTTCCTCGGTGTCCACATCACTGAGGAACTCACATGGTCCGTCCACACTGAAGTCGTTGTGAAGAAGGCTCATCAGTGCCTCTTCTTCCTGAGACGGCTGAGGAAGTTTGAAATGAACCACCACATCCTCACACAGTTCTACACCAGCACTGTAGAGAGCATCCTGACTTGCTGCATCACTGCCTGGTACGGCAATAGCACCGCCCACAACCGCAAAGCCCTGCAAAAGGTGGTGCGAACTGCCAGACACATCATCGGAGGTGAGCTTCCCTCCCTCCAGGACATATATACCAGGTGGTGTGTGAAAAAAGCTCGGAGGATCATCAGAGACTCCAGCCACCCAAGCCATGGGCTGCTCTCACTGCTACCATCAGGCAGGCGGTATCGCAGCATCAGGGCCCGCACCAGCTGACTTCATGACAGCTTCTTCCCCCAAGCAATCAGACTTCTGAACTCTTGATCTCTCACAATCAATATACATCAGCACTGCACTTTATTAATCTTATTGTCTCACACTGGACTGTCTTAAATTATTTATTATTTAATTATTATATAATACTCTCTTAACAACACACTGGCAACTGACTATCATCCGACATCCTGAATGTCAATACAGTACAATACAACCTACTGTATATTTTATATATACTATATATACTATTTTTATTATATAATGTGTATTCTATATTGTGTGTATGTGTATTCTATATTGTGTGTGTTGTATACTGTACAGTATTCTATATTGTGTGTATTGTATACTGTACATTGTATATTATTATTTGTATATTGTGTTGTGTGTAATTATGTGTATATTAGATATATAAATTGTGATGTGTAAATCTGTTTATTGTAAATTGGTATATGTCTCATCACTGTCATGACTGGTATGTTGCTCGGAACTGCACCCAAGACTTTCACCCACTATTGTACTTGTGTATATGGTTGTGTGACAATAAAAGTGATTTGATTTTTAAATTAACTTTGAATACAAACAAGATTTTATTGCTGATCTAAACACATATACAAACATAACAAACAGGTTGGTGAATAAATTGTAACAGAAGGTGAATAAAATGATCTGTACAGAGAAATTGAACTTTATGGAGTCTTTAGACAATGCCTTGAGAACCATCAACTTCCATTCAGAATAAATACCTTGATTTGCAATCGGGTTACTCAAATTATATTAAAGAGACACCAGCACTTTCAGCGAAAGTTGGAGATACTCGTGGATTGGAATAATGAGGCGGGGCTATGGAGTGGGACCTCCCACCACGTTGGTGAGTAGTAGCGCAGACAAGAGAAGGGCTTCCCCTGAAGTTTTAATTCAGAGCTTTCCTGGACTCTACATTGTGCAGAACCTGGCAGAGGGGTGCCGATGCAAAGCCAGCCGAGGAAGGGCTAAGAGCCACGAGGAAATAGAAGCAAAGAAGAGCAGAAGTGAGCTGAAGAAGAAGAGAGTTCTTCCTTAGTGGGGAGGCTTTGTACTGTTGTGGTTGACCGCACCCCAGAAGTGTCTTGAGCAAATCAGAAGTGTCTTTTGCAGGGTCACATGGTAATTTCTGTCCCTCCTTCTGAAGGTGATTGATGAGCCTTTGTCTCTGAAGATTCTCATTTCCCGCCCAAAATAGGGCAATGTTTAATCCTGATGTTTTATATCTCGGATACAACTGAATATATAAAAAATTAATTAACATAAACATTCCTGAAATGCAGAAAGAACCTCTATGATAGTAAACATGATGTGCTTTATCATGAATGGTTACTATTCTAGTAATATGACATGAATAAGACAAGATTAAAGATATAATCATAAATTTGACAATTAGCAAATTGATTACAGGTCATAAAAACATAATTTTTTGAATTATCTAGCAAGGCTAAGTATTGTGTACATTTTGGTACAAAAAGGTAGATTCTGTGCATTTTAGAGAGTTAAGTCAGCAAAGTACTGTGACTTTGTGTGAAATGTTCATGGATTAAGATGAGATGTCTTAGTATTAGAATTGTGTTGTCCATTGCAAACATGAGGGTCTCATAAGGGAGTCTGCTTTAGCTGTCTTGGTAATGAGTTTTTAGCATGTGACACCGGAAATGTCTCATTTTTAAGTGTTCGTGTGTCACTAAATAAATGAAGCAAATTGACTTCTTTTAAATTTCTGGCATGGGGGTTTCTTCAGAAGAGTAGTCTTTAAGTCATGTGATGACCAATAACTTTCAGGGCATTCCTGATTTACAACCTGGAGGAGGAATTTAGGTTTGTCCACAGAACTCTCTTTGTTCTCAAGATGGTTGACACTCAACAGAGCTCTTTGGACTCTTTTCAGGCCTCTGTGTCTTAGTTAATAACTTGGAAGAAAAATATCAGTTTACATCCTGGATTTGAATCATTTTGGTAGAAATTGTTAATTCTTCTGCCCATAAGATCCTACAGTTTTCATTTCAAAATGTTTTTTTTTTTTTAAATATCCTTTGTTATTTGCAGTCAGTTTTGATAAAAAAAAACAAAAAAAAAACAAACAAAAAACAAACAAACATACATTTTAATAAAACATTGCACAGATGTGGTAAAAAAAAATAACATGCAACTTCTCACTAATTATTGTGTACTAAACCGTAATGGAGTGAAATCAAGAGTGGGGTGACATGAGCCCTTTTGGCTGATTGAAGACCAGACACACTGCTGCATTCTGGACCATCTGCAGTGGCTTAATTTTGTAAGCTGGAAGGCCAGCCAACAAAGAATTGCAGTAGTCCAGTCTTGAAATAACCAGAGCTTGGACCAGGAGCTTTTTCATAGTACACAAAATTCTGTTTTATTTTGTAGGTTACAACGTTATGAATAATTTGTGTGAAAATATGTAGCTGACATGAAATTTTAAACAATGACAGCTCATATTATTTTTATACATGCAATTTCCGGACATTAATTGCGAGAATACATTTGTACTTTTTAAAATGTAACTCACACCACATTTAAAGAAAAATCTAAAATGTGATATAAATTGGTGAAAATTATATATAAAACAAATTGCACACTTTCACATACTATACATGTGTGTATGTTTGTAAATAAATCTAGTCACCCTGCCCCCAATATTCATATTAATGGTGAGTCTATATGGATTTTTTAAAGGAAGTGCTATTTTTTTATCATTTTATTATCTTCCCTGAGGTCCACTGATAATATTATAAAAGTTTTTTGGCACCAAAACAGTCAGAATTTAGTATTATATGATAATTTTTGACCCTGTTTTTGGCCCTCTGTCAGAAACGCTCGGTTTTGGCCTAAGCGCCTCCTACTTCAACGTAAACGCCCACTGTTATGATTGGAAGACAATGAACAAGCCCCTCAACATTATAAAACAAAACTGCAGGTTTTACACATAACTCACATCCAACACATTGCATCTGAATATATTAAACTGTTAATCTCAAGCTCAACTGTAATCACTCCACAAACTATCAAACACTCATGCATTTGAAATATTCATGAATGAAATGATTTCCATACGTTTTTGAAAGGGTGGAAGTGTTTTTACTGCCCCATCCTTCAATAACAGTTCCTTTGCAAAGCTTGAATCGTATTTTGGCGAACACACATAGTCCAGAGTGGTGACACTAGGCACACACACACACACGATGTATCATCCTGCACTGAGGCACACATCACTGGAAACACATCAAAACGGTCAAAGACGTCCATCTTAGTTCATGTTTACAAACACCAACAATTAAAAATAGCGCAGATGTGTGAAAGAATGCGTCCATAACGCATTTGTGCTCAAAACAACAAGAGGCAGCAGCTGAATGAAAAAGAATTGCTTCTCCCTTTCAGAGTTGCAACTTGACACCGCGACTTTTAAAAGTGGTGAGATACATGGCAGCGGTCAAAGAGTCTGTGTACCTCATGTTTATATACAAAATAATTAAAAATAGTCCAGATCAGTCCCCTTTGGTGTTACGTTAGGAATAGTTAGCCACACAATGCCTGCCATCTTGACTTGAACTGCCGCCAGTGGGCGGGGCCAAGAGTGCGATGACACATGTTGTGGGATGTGTAAATACAAATGAGCAATGTTTTGTAATGTCATGAGCAGACAGATTTAAAAACAAGATGTTTCAGCAAGGTGGCAACGATAAATGCTCTTTTTAGACTGGGGAGGAAGTTTTTATAGTACAGTTACCTCTTATATGTCTAAATATCAAGTACAGATTTCATTCTCCATTTCATGACCCCTTTAATGGTCGATTCATAAACTGTTACATAGTACAGTATGTTTTTATAGTACAGTTACCTCTTATATGTCTAAATATCAAGGAAAATTTCATTCTCCATTTCATGACCCCTTTAATGGTCGATTCATAAACTGTTACATTGCTCCCCACCAATCCTGAATATGGTTACATCCTTGGCTGCATTTATTGGTGGGACATAAGATGGGTCAATAAAACTCACTGTATAACACTTTGGACTTTTATTGCTAAATAAATGATTACATTACCATATAATAAATACAGTATACATGTGTATGGTGCTGGCAGACTCCACATGCCAATTTCACACAGTGTAGACACGAGGGCTGAAATACATTAAGCTCTCTTAATTTGATGTACAGTGTTGACTCTTTTGCAGTAAATCTAATAATCTTTTAATCACTTCCGCTCTGTATAGTGCCTCTGAAGATGTAAAGCAAAACGCAACCTATTTCGACCTTAAGGCAGTCATGTGACTATGATTTCTCACACCTTTGACCCAGGCCATGTCCTGCTCAGAGGAAGGGTGATGGGATTTAAAATATTTATGCTTTCTCTGAGAACTTAGTGTGCCTGCCCCCTAAGGTCTGGGCAAATTGAAAAGGCCGCAGCAAGATACTTTGAGTTACAAGCCCTAGTATGGCTGCTTTGAAGCTTGCAGATACTATCTGTAAAATTATACTCATCTTGAGTGTATCTCATTGGAGGTGGAGCACCACGACCACTGGGATCTGGAGGTACAGTACGTTTTGCTGGCCTTTCATATCTACCATTGGAGGGGAAATTGAGAACCCATTACTGACTGACCAGGCTTGGGTTCATTAATTTCTATTCTGTGTTCTTCGCTCAACTTTGCTTCCTGTGCTGAGTGAATCAATCCCCTCATATGGATCTATTATTATTGTTCTATACACATGAGAGGGGAACTGATAGTTATAGGTGACTGCTTGATGGCCTCCGTGCCCTGCAAGCAAATAACAAGGGATGCGGGGAGTGGACAATCGATGAGGAAAAAAAGATAATCTAGAGCATGATAAGGGTTTGACTGATGGTTATAATGCAGAGAAGATCCAAGCTGGCTGATATTGTATAAAGGGTTCTTACAGATCTATATTAAACCTGGAACCTATATCCCATATGACAATGTAGAGGTATGAGGACACTCACACTCTAACAGCTAATTATACTTAATTATACTTAATGGGTGAAGAGGCTTTCTTTCTTTTTTTTTCTTAAGTTCCCAAAAATAATTACAAAATGCACTGACGTTTTTGTTCTGCTAAGGTTTGTTCATGCACATCCCTCAAATGCTTAAACCAGGAGAACTCAGCTATTCGCAGAGCAGGGATGATTGTTTAAAACTAATCGTAGGTGTGGTTTGGACATGACTTTGTTTATTTACAATCAGGCATGCCAGCTAAGGAGATTGTAGCTAGCTAGGTTACTATCTTAACCAGTGCTCGAAGTTTGGGCCAAGGCAGACCGTGAACGTTTCACCATCCGAGCTTTTCATTGGACAAGTACACCCTACCAGGCTGCTGGTACGCAAGAATAGCTGCCGGCACTGTGACATCATTTTCGCATCATTAACGTTCTTAACGTTATTAAAGTTGAAAATGGATAACTTGGAAGCCTGTCTCTCCGAGGTTGTTCAGAAGTACACTTTTTTCATATAATGCTCAACACAAACTTTACACAGACTTTACAAAGACAACATGGTCACGCCAAATGCGTGGAAAGAGATTTAGTTTTTAATGGAATCAGATCAGGTAACTTGTGGAAAGGGCTTTGTGACAAGTTCAATAAGGCAAATAGCCCTAAAAATGGCAATCCACAGAGAAAGACCTGCATTATTGGCATTATGTCCATGATGTTACCCTCAACAAACTAATTTTAAAACAAGGCTGCACGTAGTATAAATGCAGGCTTAGTTTGTCTAGGATAAAAATGTGTGGCTTCTTTAACTGTATAAATTAGGTTTTAGTTGTTTCTAACAGGGTCTGAATCCACAAGGCAACAATCATTGGGTAGAATTCAAACAAATGAATTGTGCCTGCTGATAGCCTTGTTTATTTTCACATGCAGTCTGCGTTGATTTAGCACCTAATTCAGATCTGAGTGTTACATTGTGGACTCTTTTTACAGCGACTATATTCTATCATACACACTTCATCATTTGATCGTTTGATGAATTACTGCTGCCCATCATTGCTAGAAAATATACATGAATGTCTCTTTGCAATAAAATTCAGTCTGTTTTATGAGTGGTAATAATGAAACATTAATTGCATCAGACAAATAGCACTGTTTTTTCATGTAAGTCACAAAAAAACAAAGAGGTGTGTTTGCACTGGAAAGAATGACAATTACTTCATTTAAATAATTTAAATTTTACAAAGTAGGATTTAATTTATAGAAAGATAGCACAAGCACACTTTTCAAGCAAAAATACATTTGTTAAATTTTAAAATATAGAGCAATAGATACACTGCCTGGCCAAAAAAAAGTAATATACAGTGCATCCGGAAAGTATTCACAGCGCTTCACTTTTTCCACATTTTGTTATGTTACAGCCTTATTCCAAAATGGATTAAATTCATTATTTTCCTCAAAATTCTACAAACAATACCCCATAATGACAACATGAAAGAAGTTTGTTTGAAATCTTTGCAAATTTATTAAAAATAAAAAATGAAAAAAATCACATGTACATAAGTATTCACAGCCTTTGCTCAGTACTTTGTTGAAGCACCAATTACAGCCTCAAGTCTTATTGAGTATGATGCTACAAGCATGGCACACCTATTTTTGGGCAGTTTCTCCCATTCTTCTTTGCAGGACCTCTCAAGCTCCATCAGGTTGGATGGGGAGTGTCGGTGCACAGCCATTTTCAGATCTCTCCAGAGATGTTCAATCGGGTTCAAGTCTGGGCTCTGGCTAGGCCACTCAAGGACATTCACAGAGTTGTCCCGGAGCCACTCCTTTGTTATCTTGGCTGTGTGCTTAGGGTCGTTGTCCTTTTGGAAGATGAACCTTCGCCCCAGTCTGAGGTCCAGAGCGCTCTGGAGCAGGTTTTCATCAAGGATGTCTCTGTACATTGCTGCATTCATCTTTCCCTCGATCCTGACTAGTCTCCCAGTTCCTGCCACTGAAAAACATCCCCACAGCATGATGCTGCCACCACCATGCTTCACTGTAGGGATGGTATTGGCCAGGTGATGAGCGGTGCCTGGTTTCCTCCAGACATGACGCTTGCCATTCAGGCCAAAGAGTTCAATCTTTGTTTCTCATGGTCTGAGAGTCCTTCAGGTGCCTTTTGGCAAACTCCAGGCGGGCTGTCATGTGCCTTTTACTGAGGAGTGGCTTCCGTCTGGCCACTCTACCATACAGGCCTGATTGGTGGAGTGCTGCAGAAATGGTTGTTCTTCTGGAAGGTTCTCCTCTCTCCACAGAGAAATGCTGGAGCTCTGTCAGAGTGACCATCGGGTTCTTGGTCACCTCCCTGACTAAGGTCCTTCTCCCCCGATCGCTCGGTTTGGCCAGGCAGCCAGCTCTAGGAAGAGTCCTGGTGGTTCCAAACTTCTTCCATTTATGGATGATGGAGGCTACTGTGCTCATTGGGACCTTCAATGCTGCAGAAATTTTTCTCTACCCTTCCCCAGATCTGTGCCTCGATACAATCCTGTCTCGGAGGTCTGCAGACAATTCCTTGGACTTCATGGCTTGGTTTGTGCTCTGACATGCATTGTTAATTGTGGGACCTTATATAGACAGGTGTGTGCCTTTCCAAATCATGTTCAATCAACTGAATTTACCACAGGTGGACTCCAATCAAGCTGTAGAAACATCTCAAGGATGATCAGTGGAAACAGGTTGCACCTGAGCTCAATTTTGAGTGTCATGGCAAAGGCTGTGAATACTTATGTACATGTGATTTTTTTCGTTTTTTATTTTTAATAAATTTGCAAAGATTTCAAACAAACTTCTTTCACGTTGTCATTATGGGGTATTGTTTGTAGAATTTTGAGGAAAATAATGAATTTAATCCATTTTGGAATAAGGCTGTAACATAACAAAATGCGGAAAAAGTGAAGCGCTGTGTGTACTTTCCGGATGCACTGTACTTTAATATTTGGTTGGACCGACTTTAGCTTTGATTACGGTGTACATTTGTTGTGGCATTGTTTCGACAACCTTATGCAATGTCATAACATTTATTTTCATCCAGAGTTGCATTAATTTTTGGCCGATGACGGGAGAGTCGAACCACTCCGTAAAGTCTTCTCCAGCACCTCCCAAAGATTTTCAATGGGTTAAGGTCAGGAATCTGTGGTGGCCAATTCATGTGTGAAAATTATTCCTCATGCTCCCTTAACCACTCTTTCACAGTCTGAGCCCGATGAATCTTGGTATTGTCATCCTGCAATATGCCCATGCCGTCAGGAAAGAAAAAATAACCTGGTCATTCAGTACATTCAGGTAGTCAGCTGACTTCATTTTATTGCCGCATATCGTTGCTGAGCCTAGACCTGACCAATTGAAGCAACCCCAGATCATAACACTTCTTCTAGAGGCTTGTACAGTGGGCACTATGCATGACGGGTGCATCGTTTCATGTGCTTCCCTTCCTACCCTGACACGCCCATCACTTTGGAATAGGATAAATCTGGACTCAGACCACATGCTCCAGAGTCCAATCTTTATGCTCCCTGGCAAATTGAAGTAGTTTTTTTCCAATAAGCCTCACTTACAAGTGGCTTTCTTGTGGTCACACAGCTGTTTAGACCCAATCCTCGCAATCCAATTCTCATCGCATTGTGCGTGTGGAAATGCTCTTAATTTCTTTAATAAATATAGCCGTCGATTTTTTAACGATGTGACTTCACCAAGCATTTTCATTAAAGATTTTTGTCCGACCATATTTCTTCTGCAAAGCTGATGGTTCATCACTATCCTTCCTGATTTTAATAATGCGTTGGACAGTTCTTAACCCAATTCCAGTGATTTCAGCAATCCCCTTAGTTGTTTCTTTGCTTGATGCAGGCCAATAATTTGCCCCTTCTGAAACACAGTAACATCTTTTCCTGGTTGTTTAAGAAATGAGAAGCTACACACTGTATCAGTTAGGGTTAAAAGAATTGTTGCCAGCTGAAACATATTAATCACTGCAATAATGATCCAATCATAGGCTCTTAAGTATTCACTTATATAAAATCCAGATTTTTTTTTTTTTTTTTTTTTTGGCCAGGCAGTGTATACTGTTCAAAATTGAGACTATGTTTTTGGACACTCTCAGGTTTTCAAAGTTGTGGAACATGTCCATAGTTAATGTGATGGGGGCATCTTTATAAACTTGAGGGGAACTGACTAAATATTTGTAAATCACCTATAAAATGACCTTGAGACCAGTTGTTAGAAGTAATTGCAAAGATGGCACCTGGTTAAACTGGATTTTGAGTGGTTAGTTAATAAGCTGCTTTTTTTGCACTGAAATGCCGCACACAAATGTGGCATAACTGTTTAGTGAATTTATCCCATTGTATTCAATGTCATGCAAATGTCCTTTAATTCCAGACTGTCTAAAACAAACAGTGTGTTACAGACAGATGTGCACTAGAGTGGGAGCCTGATGGTGCATCTAACATTGAGAGTCCTTGGCGCCAGTGTGCCACAGATGAGCTCTGATAGCCTGATAGGACAACAGGCTCCATTGGCAGCCTAGTCACGTCAGTGGCGAACTGGGCTAACGCCACCTAATCACGGTCTGGCGATGTGCCCCTCGGATGAGGAAGTGCAGGTGTCTGCCTCAGCTGAGCTGGGTGTCAGTCTATAAGATGTGTCATCCCTCTCTGAGCACACTTCACCCCCCACCCATTTTCCCTTGAAAAACACACAAGAGTGCTTGTGTCTACTCTCAGCCCATAAATTTAACCACATCACCCACTCTAATCTGGTGTCTGGATGATGCCATGAATTGGCCTAATTTTTGAAGGGCAGAATGTGGAAATATGAGCTGGTATTAGAATGGCACAGGAATCTGGGTGTACAGTAGAATACACATATAAATTGGCCCAAAAAGTATTTGGACACTAAAGCAACTCTTAAAAATGTATGAATGTCATTGCATTAGATAACTCAATATCAATCCAAGTTGCATCTGCAAATAAAGGATACTAGACTTTCACTTAACTTTTCTGAGACAATTTTGCAATTACTTCAAACCAGCTGGTCCCAAGGTAATTTTACCGGGTGTATGAATTTGAAGACAGTTCCTTTCAAGTTCACACAGGTGTCTTGAGCAGAGTAACCACAGGTGTAGTTCATCACATAGCTATGGACATTTTCCACTAACGTTTGACAACAAGAAATTGTCCAAATAACAGCATAGCAACTGTAACTTTTTGTGAAATGTTTTACTTGAATAGTGTGCCAGTGCTATCTTTCTTTAAAATGCCACTTTGGCTTAATGTTTGTTATTTTTTTCTAGATATTTTTATAATGCAATGACATTTATAAATGTTTAATTGTGACTTAAGTGCCCAAATACTTTTAGAGGCCACTGAGGCAGGCAGCATTTATGACACTATCAAGAACAAAGAGAGCAGAAATACAAATGGCTGAAAATGAAAACATCCCAATCTTTAGAGTCTTTTTTCAAATTATTATCAACTCTTCTTTGTCGCTGCACACTGTTGCCCATGCCCATGGTGTCTGCCACAGGGCTAAACTTCCATGGCAAGAAAAATCACAGAAATGTTCTTTTTCTTCCTCTGAACAAAGGCAGACTATTTCGAGAATGTGTCTGGCTTGGGTTGGGGGGGCATTGGTTTTTCAAGTTGACAGCCAGAGTCATTTCCCTGGTGAGGAGATATTTCTTTGTTTGGCACACTGCTGTGTCTTCACATGGCAGACTGAGGCTCTGTTGAATAGAGAGCTGCTGAAGCAACTGTGCCATAAGCTCATAAGTGGGGGTATGTTGTAGTCCTAATGAAGTCTGTCTTTTACTGATGTGCTCTTTGCACAGTGGTATTTCCTCTGTCAATTGTGGTTTCCCCTCACCAAGGTGACCCGATCCTTCTCATTTGCAGTTGTACAAATTGTAGCTGCCGTGGCAAGAAAAAGTGTGTGAACCCTTTGGAATTAGCTCGTTTTCTGCATTAATTGGTCACAAATGTGGTCTCATCTTCATCAAAGTCACAAATATAGACAAACACAATGTGCTTAAGCTAACAACACACAAACAATTATAATATTTCATGTCTTTATTGAACACATCCCATTAAACATTCACAGTGCTGTGGAAAAAGTAAGTGAACCCTTGGATTTAATAGCTGGTCGATTCTCCTTTGGCAGCAATAACCTCAACCAAGCATTCCAGGTAGCTTCAGATTAGACCTGCACAACGTTCAGAAGGAATTTTGGAGCATTTTCTTTTTTTGAAGCCATTCTTTATTGGATTTAATTTGATGTTTCTACTTCTAATGAGCTTCAACTGGCACACAGCCACCTTGACATTATCCTGTAGAATATCTTGATAAACTTGGGAATTACTTTTTCCCACGATGATGGCAAGCGGTCCAGGCCCCAAAGCAGCAAAGCATCCCCAAATCATGATGCTCCCTCCACCGTACTTTACCATTGGGAAGATGTTTTCATGTTGGTATGCATGTTGGTAGCCACAGTACTAGACTGTCTCCATTTATAGACAATTTCTCTAACTGTGGACAGATGAATATCTTAGCCCTTCGAGATAACTTTGTAACCCTTTCCAGCTTTATGCAAAACTAAAATTCTTGATCGTAGATCTTTTTCACGAGGGATGGTCCACATCAGCAGATACTTCTTGTGAATAGCAAACTCAAAATGTTTGAGTGCTTTTTATAAGTCATAGTAGCTCTAACCCACATCTCCAATCTTGTTTCATTAATTTGATGCCAGGTTTGCCAACACCTGACTCTAATTAGCTTTTATTGACGTCATTAACCTAGGGGTTCACATACTTTTTCCAACCTACACTGTGAATGTTTGAAAGATGTATATATTGAATACATCTTCAATGTACAAGAACAATAAAAAAAAATTGTGTTTTATTAGTTAAAACAGATTGTTTTGGTTCATTATTGTAACTTCAACAACTTTTTCTTGCCACTGTATGTTGAAGATTGTGAAATGGCTGGATGAGCCCAGTTCCCTATCTGTCACTCACTCAACGTTGTGTCGATGTAGTGACACTAGGGGTCACTCTTGGGAGCAACTCTAATTTTGAAAAAAGGCCAATGGAAATTGGCGAGTGGAATTTGCATGCCACTCCCCCAGACATACGGGTATAAAAGGAGCTGGTATGCAACCACTCATTCAGATTTTCTCTTCGGAGCTGAGTGGTTGCATTCAGTGCACTCAATTCAATTCTCCCTTCTGTTCACCTCAAACTGCTGGATTTATGGCGCATTTCAGCGGCTTCTCCCCCTCTGCACTCGTGGAGCACAGAGAACACCCCTGGGCGCTTCGGCAGAGCAAAACAAAGAGTATATTCTAAAAGAGTATATTTTCAGAAAAGAGCGGCACACACGGAACGTCTTTTTAAAGATGGCTTTCCGTTTGTGTGTTATTCCTGGTTGCGGTCGTTATCTCTCCGCTTCTGATGGCCACGATCACTGTCTTATGTGTCTGGGCGCTCCCCACGTGGAGACATCTTTCGCGGATGGGTCTTGTCCTCATTGTGAGAACATGACCATGGTAATGAGTCACGGCTTGCCTTCGTAGAAAGCAAGCCACGCCAGCGGCTCCCCGCCTCGGTCCTTCTACCTATGGGTATGAGGCCACTTCGGTTAGCACTGGGGGTGATTTGGGGACTTTAATGGGAGCACCTCCGCCGGGTAACCCCCCACGGACCTCCCATTACTCAGCATGCTCGCTTGCTCCGGTTGGGCTCTCGGATGAGACCGCCGGCTCGTCTCAGGGCAAGTTTGACCTCTTATTCGTGGCCCAGGAAGACGATGAGTTATCGAGCGCAGCATCGGAGAGCGGGCTTGTCCAGTCTGATGCGGAGGCTATGGCTGGGCTTCCTCCTTTGGGTATGGTCGCCCAGTCTCAGGCCGACGCGGAGATGATGGACATGTTTTCCCGGGCAGCCGCGAGCATCGGGCTAGAGTAGAACTCTCCACTCTCCCCTGAACCCTCGCGGCTCGATGATTGATTCCTGGGTCCAGAGCGCCGCTCACGGCCGCGCCCCGCCCCGGTCCCTTTCTTCCCGGAAATGCGTGAGGAGCTGACAAGATCGTGGGGGGCACCTTTTACTACCCAATCCCAATCTTTCAGCTCCCCCGCTCTCACTACCCTCGGTGGTGGGACGGCCAAGGTGTATTTGGTGATCCTCCAGGTGGATAAGGCGCTCGTGGTGCACTTGTACTCGCAGAGTGCTGCCACCTGGCGCGGGCATCCGAAGCTCCCGTCCAGAGCCTGTAGGTTTACATCATCTCTAATGGCTAAGGCCTACAGTGCCGCAGGACAAGCCGCCTCCGCCCTGCACGCCATGGCTCTCCTGCAGGTACACCAAGCCAAGGCACTAAAAGAGCTGCACGAGGGTAGTTCTGACCCAGGATTGATGCAGGAACTGCGCTCGGTGACCGACCTCGCTCTCCAGGCGACGAAGGTCACGGCACGGTCTCTCGGGCAGGCGATGTCCACCCTGGTGGTCCAGGAGTGCCACCTTTGGCTCAAACTGGTCGAGATAAGAGAGGCTGACAAGGCACGGTTCCTTGACGCCCAAATTTCCTAGGTTGGCCTGTTCGGCGACACCATTGAGCCCAGCAGTTCTCAGCGGTGAAGCAGCAGATGGAAGCTATTCAACACATCCTGACCTGGCGCGGCTCAAGACCCCACACCCCGTCTGCTCGTCGCCAAGGGCATCCTCCTGCAGCAACAGCACTGGCTATGCCGCAGCCCGCCCCCGCGGCCCGGCCCCGGCGTGGAGCCCACCGCAGGAAGCAGACGCCACCTGTCTCACAGCCGGCCGCCAAGAACCCAAGGAAGGCTTTGAAGCGCCCCTGAGACAGGCGACCAAGGGACGAGGAGACCCGCTTCTATGGAGCTGGTAGACAGACCACTCCATCCCCCGGTGGAGGGCCGGGAGGAGAATCTTTTGTTTCATTTTTCGCCGCATGCCCAAGAGGATGCAGTGCCCAAAACTTCAACAAAAGAGTGGTTTTGTTGTTCCCTGGGTCACAGGTGTGCACGGCCGTCGTCATGACCCCCGTCCACCGTCCCATTTCGGCGCTCCAGCAGCGGACCCCCCGCCCCTGCACACCCAGCTTTGGCACAAACATGCCCACACCGGGTTGGTTCCAATGGACTGCAGGGACGATATTCCTCCTCCTCCCCCCTCCTCAACCAATCTTATGGTGGGCGTCAGGAGCCAGGTAAGTGCTTCGATGTCTCTGGACTCAGCACGGCCATGGGGTTCGAACCCCCTCAATGTGGTGCCTCAGGCTCTGCCCTGCCGCGAGGCCCCACCTGCCGGTACGTCCGAAGTGATTGTCCCCTTGGTTCTCCTCGCCTGAAGTTTGGACGTGTGGCTCACGCTTTCCAACCTGTCGCGATGGCTGATCCAGACCGTCTGACACGGCTACATGATTCAGTTCACCAGGCACCCGCCTAGGTTCAGCAGCGTCCGTTTCACCTCGGTGAACACCGCTACCTTACGTGCGGAGATCACTACCCTTCTATGGAAGGATGTAATAGAGCCTGTCCCTCCAGCTGATATGAAGAAGGGGTTTTACAGCCCCTAATTCATCGTACCGAAGAAAGGCGGTGGGTTGCAGCCAATCTTGGACCTGCGAGTACTGAACCGGGCCTTGCACAGACTCCCGTTCAAGATGCTGACGCAAAAACAAATTTTAGCGAGCATCCGGCATCAAGATTGGTTTGTGGCGGTAGACCTGAAGGACATGTACGTCCATGTCTCGGTCTTACCTCGACATAGACCCTTCCTGCGGTTTGCTTTCGAGGGCCGGGCATACCAATACAAGGTCCTCCCCTTCGGCCTGTCCTTGTCCCCTTGCGTCTTCACGAAGGTCGCAGAGGCAGCCTTGAAGTGGCGTCTGTTTGCTAATTGGTGTTCTTCCCGACGCGAAGACCCCAAGTGATGCGCCGTTGGATCGGTGCTTTCCTTCCTGCAGGAGAGGCTGGAGGGGCGGCTGTCCCCCTACACCTTGAAGGTGTGTGTAGCCGCCAATTCGGCACATCACGATGCAGTGGATTGTAAGTATTTGGGGAAGCATGACTTGATCATCAGGTTCCTGAGAGGCGCTAGGAGGTTGAATCCCTCCAGACCACGCCTCATCCCCACGTGGGACCTCTCTGTAGTCCTTCGGGGTCTACGGGGAGCTCCCTTTGAGCCCCTGGAGTCAGTTGAGCTAAAGGTACTCTCTTTGAAGGCTGCCCTCCTGACTGCGCTCACTTCCATCAAGAGGGTAGGGGACCTGCAGGCATTCTCTGTCAGCGAATCGTGCCTGGAGTTTGGTCCGTGTTACTCTCACATGATCCTGAGACCCCGACCGGGCTATGTGCCCAAGGTTCCCACGACCCCTTTTAGGGATCAGGTGCTGAACCTGCAAGCGTTGCCCCAGGAGGAGGCAGACACAGCTTTGGCATTGCTGTGTCTGGTGCGTGCTTTACGCATCTATTTGGATCGCATGCAGAGCTTTAGGATCTCCGAGCAGCTCTTTGTCTACTTTGGTGGACAGCAGAAATGAAGTGCTGTATCCAAACAGAGGATCGCCCACTGGGTTGTTGATGCCATCATGATGGTATATCACGTTCAGGACGTGCTGCCCCCCCGTGGGGTTACGAGCCCACTCTACTAGGAGTGTAGCGGCCTCCTGGGCCCTGATCAGAGGTGCCTCTTTCTGCAGTGTAGCAGGCTGGGCAACACCCAACACATTTGCGAGGTTCTACAATCTCCGGGTTGAGCCGGTTTCGTACCGTGTAATGTCAGGTACGAGCAGGTAAGTTCTGGGACAGCTGGCCAGGTGCACCGCTTGCGCATAGCGCCTTTCCCCTCCCTTGAGGTGAAAACGTGCGCTTTTGACTCCCAGTCTTGTTCACAAGCTGTGATCCCTGGATGACTTTCCTCCTTAGCCCTGTGGCAAACGAGTTTGCGGAGAAACTCGCTGCCGGCCCAGTGCGTGTGCTAATTAGGCCCTGTTCTGGGGTAGGTGTAGGTGTCCACTCTTTTCCATGGCTGGGCTAGCCTGTCCCTATTGTTGGGCAGTCGACTTGTTCTCAAAGGACCGTTCAATGCTCATAAGAGCATTGGGGGAGGTCATGTGATGGACTGGTGCGCTGGCTACGAGGCACGCAGCGGTCTGCCTGTCTCGCACTGCCAGTCCAAGTAACACAGTTCAGCTAGTTGTGACGTTTTGTATAGGGACCCAAAGTGTCACTACATCGATACAACTTAGAGTGAGTGACAGATAGGGAGTGTCCTGGTTACTTTCGTAACCTCCGTTCCCTGATGGAGGGAACAAGACGTTGTGTCCCTCTTGCCACAACACTGAACTACCCGCTGAAATGGCCAGGACCTTGTCTCGGCTCCTCAGCACAAAACCTGAATGAGTGGTTGCATACCAGCTCCTTTTATACCCGTATGTCTGGGAGAGTTGCATGCAAATTCCACTCGCCAATTCCCATTGGCCTTTTTTCAAAAGCAGAGGTGTTTGGGGCTCCCAAGAGTGACCACTAGTGTCACTACATCGACACAACTTCTCGTTCCCTTCATCAGGGAACAGAGGTTACGAAAGTAACCAGGGTGTTTTCCTTCCTGTGTTGATGTATTTCCTATGGAAACAGGAAGTTGGGGTTGGACATTATGAAGGGCTCATCCCTTTTTTTAAAATAACCAATAGTCGTTAGTTTACATTTCAAAGCCTTGAACCATGATTTGCTAATAGCTACTGCTAGTACAAGTACAGTAGGGGGTATTAGGGGGAGGTTACATTCTCATCCTTGAGAGCATTTGATTGGACAAAAATTTGGACATGCTTGTGAGTGCAAGACGAATCTTCAGTCTTTTTGGGCCATTATCCGAGAAGAGAAAGACTGCAAATTCTAAATTCTTGTATCTGCTAAACTTAATTAGCATAAAGTTAAAGTTAAGCTGTGGTCACACTAGGCTTTAAGCATGCTAAACTATTTCGGACACCACAATGGACAGGATATGATATCATGCTCGAGGACTTCTGGTTTTAATAAATAATAAATACCAAATTAAAAATAAAAGTATATTCAAAATGTTGAAAGATACCATCTACTAACTTTCCTGCAACAGTAAAAACACAGCTTTGAGCCAAGAGGTTAGTTTGTGATGTTTAGATCTGGTCTCCCATGTTCTGATGCTTTTAAATGGGAGTGAATGGAGCTCAACATGTAGTGTGACCGCAGGTTCAGTGGTTCATAGTTTAGGAGTGCATTACATGTATTATATACAGTAGATTAGATGGCCTCAAACTAATAGACATTGACTAAAAGCCACAAAACTCCAATTTGGATATTATGGGGTCCTTTAACAAGCTATTTTACTTAATTTCCAACAACCTGCATAAAAGCATGTGATCTTTCTGCAAAGTGGAAATCTGCAGGGGTCCCGTTGGTTTGACACGTTGCGTTGAGTTTGACGTATGCTTAAAGTGAATGAAGGAGTGTGGCTCTTAATTTTCCTCATTGTGATGCCCGAGGGAACGAAGTTTAATGTGCAGCCACCATCACCTACACTATTTCAGTGCTTCATCACGCAGAAACATATCCCCTTCTGAGGGATAGAATGAAAGAGCATGCCCCTGGCCTATAGTGACAGTGAGGAAATCATTAAAACTGAATTGCACTCACTGAAAGCGTCATTTATTTCACGTGCTCTTTGAGCATTCTACTACACCGAGTAGCAGTTTTAACCACCACGCAAACCATGCAATTGCATGAGGCCCCGGACGTCGGGGGCCCCCTGGCCCGAGTAAGAAAGCTCTGCAAAAATCGCTTGAGGGGTGACATGTTGTTCTGGGTACACACGCGAATACGCTGTTGTCTGCAGTCTCAGAGTGGTTCACAAAGCGCCGGGTTCAGGTCAGTAGGACTTTGGGTTCGGGTTTGTAATTTATGGAAAAAATATACAGGCCTTCCGAACTTGTTTCGCCCACATGCGCTCACACAGATACGCGCAAATGGATGAGGGGCCATTCACACTGAACGTGTTTTGCGTGCGTCTACTTTGTTTTTCCATTGTTTTTCTATGTAAACACATGCTGGATGAACGTCCTCGACTGATGTACCATGTCTCGCTGTTTCTTCAGTGTCTCACGCAAGACCAGCACATTTTTAGACACTGTGTCAAGTTAAAAATAACTTAAGGTTTCAAAAATGTGTGTCAAGACACCTGAGTTCTGTTTCATTCGTTGCGCTGCATCTAGACTGTTTTTAGCACAGGTTTCACAAAGATTTAATGTTCTGAACAAGTTCAGGCTGCAAAGAGGTGACTGTTATAATTTTTAACATTATTCCAGATTATTCTGCACCAAGCAAAGTTTCAGCGCTTGATAAAGGACAATGTTTTTGTTGTTGTTTTTGTTTTGCTTTTTCTTCTGCTCTAGTGTGCTGAGGGGCTGCCGTGGCTTGTATGTTTACTGTTACAATACTGTAACGAATGTTGCCTACGATGCTTAGCCTACATAAAATACAGCCTTTTGCAACATGATGAGCAATGCACTGCAGAATATATTAGAATATAAGCTCCAGGTGAAAGTAAATAAGACAGAACTACACTCTGGTCAAAAGTTTTGAAACACTTACTCATTCTGTATTATAATTTTTTTTTTTTTTTTTAATAATAGTAAGGTCATCAAAACTATGGAATAACATAAATGGAGCTATGGGAATTATGTTGTGACTAAAAAAAATCCCAAATAAATCAAAACTGTGTTATATATACAAAAAGTGTTTTGTAAACATATATGTAGGTAAATAAAGCTTTTTTTTTTATCACTGTATTGTGAAAAACTGGAAAACATGCATTAATTATCTTTAACAAGATTTTTATTTCATTAAACATTTTGAATGTACTTGGCTACAATGGCTGAGAGGAAGAATTTAAAATTACTATTTAAAATAAATTTTTGTCATTTTTTAGCAAAATTTTTCGAAATGGGGCCCCGGGTTGGTTGGTTGCTTGGGGCCTCAGAAATCGTAAACTGACTACACCACGTGTCTGGATATATGCCCTGTTATAACGCTCTATTAAATCACTTCATTATCAATTGATGAACCATTGCTGCCATGATCACTAGAAAATGTACACAAACATCTCTTTTAGTGCGACATTATTTTAGTGCAGCACTATTTTAGCACATTCAGCAGCTGGATAAACCAGATTGTGGGTTGTTAGTGAACAAGACGCAGGGTTTTGCGCTGTGCTGCGTGCAAAGGTGGCCCTTCTGTTATGTAAATTTCTTGAGTGAAGTTGACCCAGAGCTTAGAAAAAAAAAAAAAAAAAAAAAAGAAGTATGACTATATCCTGGACGGACACAAGAGCTAGGAAGAGACTGATAGAATACCCCATTGAATCCTCCTTGCCATGCAAACTTTGACTGCTGTTCCCAAGTCTCAGTGCTTTAGCGGATGCTGGACCACATATGGGTTCTCAATGAAGTCAGGTTTTAGGTAATGCAGCTGTCTAGCAGTGTAGGAATACGATAATGTGCCCTATCCTGCTGTAGACTGGAGTTTGTCTTTGTGTGTTTTGCATAAGGCTTGTGATCGCTTTTGGAAAACATCACAGAGCTGTTGATAGAACCAGGACACATGCACAAGTGTTATGAGTATAGAGAAAGAAAAAATAATACAGCTACTCGAATCATAAAATGCACAAGCTTTGAGTGTTTCTGAAATTAGCCTCAAAAGATTTTGACTTGCTTGCCCTACAAGAATGTTTTTTTTTTTTTGTTTTTTTTTCACATTCTGTGTTACTTTGATCAGACTGCTGAACACAGTTCCAATAGAAAACATAGCATGACTGTGATCAAAATGCAAGGGAATGTTTGCAATGCAGAAAAGAAATAGAACATTAATATAGGACACTTAATTTATTGTAATTGTACGTACAGCAGATTATTTGCTCAAAGGTTACTTTTTCAAAAGTTTACGAAACTTAATACACATCAACGTTATTTTTATTTCTCCTAAAGAGAAACATCTAAGATAGACACAAATGACACAATTTTTGACATACAGGAAGAAAATAAAGCTTAAAATTATACGGATTAAATTGCCAGATAGCTTGGTCTTGGAAGAATTTGATGAGAAATGACGAGTTCACATTGAAATATCTGACTTTTGATCGCAATCATTTGTATCTTGGTAATTTACCCTTCGTTAAACTCCGCCCCCTTGGTTAATGCTGCTCGCTTTGACAAGCCTTGCAGAATTTCCCATAGGAATGAATGGGAGACTGGCGTGAACGGTTCGACTTTTGGCTAAATAGTCTCATAACTGAAATTGAGAATATTCTTACGTGGGCTGGAATGAAGAGTGACATTGTAAACCATATTTAACTGACGTTTGTTGTAAAACAAATAGTTAAATTACACAGTATTTTGATTGAAAACTGTGGAGACTGTGAATAAGAATCAAATCAAAGGATTATCACAGTCACTTGAAAAGAGAAAAGCGTCATTTGATGGTGATTACACACCTGATAACATTAGTGAAAGTGAACGGAACTGCTCATAATGTCTCATAACACACTCACTATGATGATGTGAACTTTTAATTTACTATCGTCTTTATTAACCCTTGTGCAGTGTTCCTTTGTGAGTTACACTCGTAGTGTTCACAGATCAAAAATGACCCGAACATACATGTGCAATTTTTTTCTTTCCTTTTTTTTTTCTTTTTTCTTTTTTGTGTGAAATTTTTGTTTTTTAATGATATGTAAAAACAATAATTTTACTAAAGTAAAAACACTAAAGTTTTTTAAAAGCGATTTATGGTATTTAGACTTTATTTCGCTCTAAATTACACCATTCATTTTCATATAAAATAAGCACATTTTATGTTATCTTCACTTCAATAAAAACCTTCATTTCAGTAAACTGACAGAGTGTCAAAACATCACAGTTTGTCATGCATTGGGGGTCTCTGGTGACATCTGCTGTAATAAAAAACAACAATTAAATGAATTAAGAACTATGTTCCCTAGATGGCTCCAGTGCTCCATGCATTGGCTGATCTCTATAAGCCAATGTTTTAACAAATTTCTAGATATTATCACAAGTTATGCATTGGATATATATTTAGACATTATATAAAAAAAAAAAATGTTTTTGTCAAATTGTAGCATTTTTTCTAAACCACTCGTGTTGAAGTGTCAGATTTTGCAATGATGCTCCAATATGCTGTCAAACCTGACCATGCTCCACAGTCAAATCTTATTGTGTAACAAAGAACAGAAAAGAAAATTAATTATTGTGTTACCTGTCATTTATTTTAAACATCAAACATAAAATTTCCACCATAAACTTTGTCACACGGGTCAGACACAGACTTCGACCTGTGTGGTATGTTTGGTATATACAGACAGGTTTGTCTACACTTGTGAGGGCCAAAAAAAAAAAAAAAAAAAAACTCAAATGGGTCAGATGATGTTGATCTTCAAATCTAGTGATGTGCATATGTTTGTGTGTTGGTTAGGTTTAGGGGTAGAGTTTGGAAGTTGAAAATATAATTAGCCTGATATGAAATCAATGGAAGTCAATGAGAGATCACTAATATAATCAAACAAACCTGTGTGTGTGTGTGGGTGTGTTCATGTGTTTTTTCTGCATTGTGTATTTTTTATAATCTCACACCTTCATTTATGTGTGGTTGTTTTCTGCATTGTGTCTGTTTTATTGATTTTTATTTGACAAAATTAATAATAATAATAATATGTGTATATATACTGTATATATATATATATATATATATATATATATATATATATATATATATATATATATGTATGTATGTATTTTAATATATCCCATTAATTTCCTATGGCAAGTCAATTTTGACCCGAACACCACAAGTGTTTTTTTTTTAATTTATTTTCTTTTTTATATACGACCACTTAGGCTTATCGAATCAAGTCCACATTTATTTATTTTTTTGTGTTTATTCATTCATTTATGTGTTTAGATAGCTAGTAGAGGAAAAGTCACCAAGTCTTATACCACTCAGATAAAGGTAAAAAATTTATAATTTTTTTATGATGAAAAATCTGATTTTTTAAACTCAGATAAAAACTATTTTTATTAAAGAAACAAAATCAAAATGGGTCAAAAATTACCTGAACACCACAAGAGGGTTAAGACCTCAGTCAATACATAAATGAATTAAGGTTAAGTTATCAGCTTTAATTTACCTTGGAACAAATGTAGGTGTCCTCAATGATGTTATAGATGTTCATTTTGGAATGAGGAATGACAGTTTAATACATAGCATGCTCTTTTCGTGATTTGTTTAAAAAAATAAAATAAAATAAAGAAATCCTCTCTAGGTACCTCGTGTCACTATTACAAATGGCCCGGTATCAACGTTTTTTTTTATTTATTTTTTTACATTTTCTTGGATCATTTCTATAAAATCTCACTTAAAACTATTCAAACACGCATTTCTCCCATAAATGAGAGTATATGGGAGAAATGGCACACAGCAACAGTTGCTAAGATAGGATTGTCAGAAACGCTTTTAGGGCAGGGCTTAGTGAAGGGTCAATTCTGAGCCAGTGTTGGGTAGATTATTTCTGAAATGTAATCTGGTACTGATTACATACTACAAAACTAATATTGTAATCAGTAACTCTTTAGATTACATATTTAGGTAATCTAGTATTATTACTTTTGGATTATTTATTGCATTTGTTGATGTAAATCACATTTTAAGTGTACTAATTTGTAATTTGACTTAGGGCTGGGCGGTAAAACGATAACAATTTCTTCACAGGAGAAACAACAGAGATATTAAAAATATCTTATTTGTAATTTTTCTTACCTATAGGCTGTGCTTCAAAATTAAAACCTGAACTGCATTGCACATTGCATGCAATTTTCACATTAATGTTACTTGCATTAAAATGTTAAATGGAAAAAAGATGTATCTACTTAATTATGTGTCATTGATTTTTCCTGCCTTGTCTGAATATGGACAGAGGGTTGTGAGGACAGAGAGAAATGACTAGAACAAGAGTTATTGAATAAAGAAAGGAAAGAAAATGTGAAGTAGGGAAGGAGTTTGTGTGATGGCCCAGGGTTTAACACAAAGTCGATAACCCTGCAAAACGCAATCACAATGTGTCTAGATTCAGATCAGTGTGATCAATGCTGTAGGGGCCCCAGTCACAGTGGCCGCAGAAAAATCAAATGCTTTATGTGGGGAGAATCCTTGATGACGCAGAGGTTTTCGTCCCCTGCGCTTGAACTGACTTCTATATTCTTTCTCTTTATTTTTATTTTTCTTGCCCTATCTTCCATTCTCTTCACACAAGACAACTCAGGGTATGTTCACACTTGGCAGGTTTGGTTTGATTAAAACGAACCCTGGTGCGATTGCTCTGTTAGTGCGGTTCATTTGAACAAGTGTGAATGCTGCCATCTGAACCTTGGTGCGCACCAAACAAGCAGACCGAGACCCACCGCTTCCAAACAAACTCTGGTGCGGTTCGACTGATATACGAACGCAGCATGGACCAAAGACGTCTAAACGGACTAATAACAGGAAGTAATTTGCCTAATACTGATCTCAAGCATACCTGGTTCTTCTCATCATAGGAGCTATGTTGCCCATTACAGCTCGGTACAGGCGTCGGAACCGCCGTCAGCCAACCTTGCAGCATATCTTCGCTTGTGTGTGCAACGGAGGAATTCCTGGCACGGCTTTGACTCCTTAACAAATTTTATTAGCTCTTCGTTTGTTCTCAGCTGGTAAAAATACCACCATATATACATATATAAATTCAACGAGCGCATTTCGCCAAGCAGCCAGCATTGTTTTGGATGTTCGGCAAGTTACGTCGCAAAATATACGTCATAAAAGCTGTCCAATCAGGTTGTGACTTTTTCCTGATGCCTTTTGTTTTGTATCTTTAGGTTCGGTGGTAAAAATGCCAGTGTGAACGCTAAGTGAACCAGGACTAAATGTATCATTTTCTTTTTTGGTCCGGACCAAGAGAACCAAGAGAACCGAACTACATGTGTGAACACCCTCAGAGGAGTGAAGCACTTTGCCATTTTTGTTTTAATTATAAAAAACTCTTTTTCTTTCTCAAACATAAAACTAGAGATAGTAAACAGCAAATTGGGGTTTAAATGCATACAAATGACATGGAATTAAAAACAAAACACACGATAGATAAACTAATAGATAAACTGGAAAAAAATAAAAAACCGAACCTGATCTGTTGGCTGACACTGCAGTGAATGTCTGATGCTTTGATCTCACTCGACTTTCCACCCAGAACCAAGCCGTCAGCACTGATTAGTCTGGATGGGCAATGGGCCACTCAGTTATCCTTTACCAGGCTTGCAAAAATGTGTTATTAACCAGATTCATTCCTGACTATCTACTTTCTAACATATGAACTGCAATCAACCTCTTCAGGAGTTGCTAAGGCTACATCACAGCCTAAATAATCTGTGTATTTGTATTTAACTTAATATAGGAATAAACTGGCAAAAGAAACTAACCAGGCTGAAAAGCATGCTAGATTAGATTGTTAGTTTTGCCAACTCACTGTAAAAAGTGGTAACGTGCAATTGTTACCTCAAAGAGTTATTTCTACTTGATCTAATCCTTAATATTAGTTTTGTTGGTGTAATGTATCCGATGTATTCAGGTTGATTCAGACACTTATTTCTTGAATCAAAGCAATTCATTTAGATGATTCCAAATGTAGCACATTTTAGGTTTCCTGTCCAAGCATGTGTTACAGTGTGGTCTGTATGTTTATCTCAATACCAATTTATATTGTAAGATACAGTAGAGACTACAGGCAGGAAGTGTTGGGGAGGAATGAAAGAAAGAGGATTAGGAAATGACACAAACTGGACTTGAACTTGTGTCACCCATATGAGCACCAAGGTTCAGTGTGACAGAGGACATATGGTAACCACTAGGCCTTGGCTCTAATATATTCTTTTCTCTTTTTTGAGTCAGTGCAGCTTTGTCATGGTCTTCTTTTAAAATAAGAGAAGTACAGACCATGCACTAAGCATACAACTCACTTCCTTTTTGGAGTGCTGTGATAGAAATGTAGAGGAGCAATAGGCTTCAGGTGCATCCAATCAAGCGCAGCCAGCCATGCTCCATTTTGCTCACACACTATTTAGTACTCATTTTTAGCTGGCTGGGAGGGACGATGAAGAAGTGGGTGTAGGTCTCACCATCACTCATGATTCATTGTTGAATATTTCTTAGCAAATGCTCTCACGATCCCTGCAGTGAACCTCATCAGATTCTCTCTGCCCTTTTCAGCTTCAACTCAATGCCTCAACAGCCATGCAATTTCCCATCATCATATCCTAAATTAAAGCTCTCTAGAGCCCCTCACTCAACCACGCTGTAGGTCTTACATAATTACTCAGCCTGTCAGTAGCGCCACACTGCTGGGCACTGTGTAAGGTTACATCACTAATGCAAAATGAAGATCATTTGGGTGGACCATCTCACATTGCCAGACAGAGACTGCTTCTTCCTCTAACATTCTTTCTAAGGGCATAACAACCATTATAACTGTATGGACATGTCCCACCACCACACTGCAAAAAATAAAATAAAAAAATAAAATAAAATAAAATTATTGTTAAGTCAGTTATTGTTATCAAAACATTCTTTTTTTTTTTTTTTTTTTTTACTGATTCCAAGACAGACAAAAATAAATTTAACCACAAAATTATGCATTAGGAATCAACTTATAACCCTTTATACCCCCCCCCAAACAAATAAAAAAAGACAAAGTTCAACATACAGGGAAAAAAAATTTGATTTACAAAAAAAAAAAAACATTTGCCTCCGTCCACTGCCCCACACTAGCACCTCTCCAAATGAGACAAATAACTGCCCCATTTTCTGCCATAACTCGACAGGTTCCCCAGCCATCTGGAAGTAATCTCCTCGAAAGCTGCCACTTTACCCAACTCGGTGCACCACTCCACGAAATGAGGGTGCATCAGTTGACTTCCAACCCCTAAGGATTAGCTGTCTGCCAATCATCACGTTGGTTAGGACCCAGCTTTTCATATATTTATCTCCTATATTCAGGACCCCTCCATCACCCAAAATACAAAGTCTGGGGCAAAATGAAAACTGAGTGTCCAGTAAGTCACACACAAAACGCTGGATCCTCAACCAAAATTCCTGAATCTTAATACAACCCCAAAAAACATGGGTTGTGTCCCCGTCTTCTGACTGGCATGGCCAGCAGTTGGGTGAGTCTTTAAGACAAAGCCTATACAATCTAGAGGGGGTCCAGCAGAACCGACACAAAATCTTAAATTGCATCAGACGGATCCTGATGTTTTTTTAGGATCCTAGCCCACTCTCCCGCCTCCAATACCAAGTTTAAATCTTTCTCCCGTAACCTCTTGAGAGAAGACGAAGCTCCATCCCCCAGACTCTGAGTTAACAGGGAGCAATACACAGAAGCTTCATGACCTTTCCCATAAGCAGTAATCACCATTTCCAAAGTATCTGCCACTTTAGGGGGGTGTATACAACTCCCAAAAACAGTAAAGAGCAGGTGGCGCAGCTGTAAAAACCTAAAGAACTGGGATCTAGGAATCTTAAAATGTTGAACCAAATTACCAAAAGATCTCAGTACTCCACTCTCATATAGGTCACCGAGTGTAGTAACCCCCCTCCCAATCCACTGTGAACAACAGAAAGGGGACTTATTAATTAATAATTAATGTCCGAATTAAACATTCTGGACACTTTAGTCCAAACCACGTGCAAATGCGAAATAAAGGGCTGTGACTTAACTTCACCGGCTAGTTTGATCAAAAGGCTTTGCCATGGCAAAATAGGGGCAAGAACTTCTTGTTCAATAAGAAACCAGGAAGGGGCTCTCTCAGGTGGAGGCGACCAATGAGCCAAATGTCTGAGACCAAATGCATAATAATAAAACAAAATCTTGGGTAGGCCTAACCCACCTTTGTCAATCGACCTATGTAACTTATTGAAATTTAACCTGGCACGCTTACCATTCCAAATGAAGGACTTCACTATGCTATCAAATTGCTTGAAATAAGAGAGGGGGACATCTACAGGGAGAGATTGTAACAGGTAGTTGAATTTTGGAATACAATTCATTTTAATTACATTAACCTTCCCAATCATCGATAAGTGTAATGAGGCCCACCTGTCCACATCATTCGAAAACCTTTTTATTAAGAGATCAAAATTAACACTGACTAAATCAGATAAATTTGCTGGGAATAAAATTCCCAAATACTTAATGCCCTGTTTGGGCCACTGGAAGGCACCCGGCTGGAAGGCCGTTACTGGACAGTACGCTGTCAAAGCCAAAGCTTCGGATTTAGACCAACTGACTTTGTATCCTGAGAACTTGGAAAAGGAATTAATAATTCTGTGGAGGCAAGGCATAGATCTAGTGGGGTCGGAGACGAATAATAAAATATCATCTCCGTAAAGCAGAAGCTTATGTGCCACACCTCCTGCAATCACCCCTGGAAAATCATCCTCCTTTCTTAACGCAGTTGCTAATGGTTCCAGGGCAAGACAGAACAATAATGGGGAAAGAGGGCAACCCTGCCGAGTGCCCCTATTCAGAGTAAAATAATCTGAAATTAATCCATTTGTATGTTCCGCTGCTACAGGGTGTTTACAAAGTAACTTAATCCAACCAATAAAAGTATTCCCGAACCCATACATTTCCAAAATCTTAAAAAGATAATCCCATTCTACCATATCAAACGCCATTTTGGCGTCAAGTGAGATGGCAGCGACCGAAGACTGATCATTCGCTACTGACCACATGATATTGATGAGACGCCTGATGTTATCAGAAGAGCTGCGGCCCCGAATAAACCCTACCTGATCTATATGTATAAGAGATGTCATAACCTTACTTAATCGGTTAGCCAAAATTTTTGACAAAATCTTTACATCTACTTGGATCAGGGAGATTGGACGGTAACTTTTACACTCACTTGGATCTTTGTCCTTTTTAAGAATCAGACTGATTCAGACTTGTGTCATGGTTGGAGGAAGCTTTCCATTCTTTAATGATTCAGTATAAACTTCTAACAAAAGTGGAGCCAGTTCTGTAGCATAGGATCTAAAAAATTCTGCAGCAAAACCATCTGGCCCTGGAGCCTTGCCAGTAGGTAGGGACTTAGTTACCTCGTCAAGCTCCTCCAAGGTTATCTCAGAATCAAGAGTGTTTTTTTGCTCAGTCTTCAGTTTAGGAAGATCTAATGGTTCCGCAAAGTTTCTAATATCTTCATCAGTAGACGAAGACGTGGAACTATAAAGATCAAGATAGAATTCTTTAAAGGCACTATTAATATCAATGGCTGAGGTAAAAATGTCACCACCAGCAAATTTCACTGAGGGAATGGTAGAAAAAGACTCTCTCTGCTTTATATATCTAGCCAAAAGCTTCCCTGCATTGTCCCCCGACTCAAAGTATGACTGTCTTGCCCTGAATAACCAAAACTCCACTTTCTGCGACAAAATAGTATTATATCTATATTTCAATCGGGTCAATTCTCTGAGGCCATCAGATGACATACGGCACTTCAGCTCTGCCTCTGCACTTTTAATATTTCCTTCCAACTCCACAAGTTCTCATGCTTTGGATTTTTTGTTGAATGAGGCATACTGTATGATCCGACCCCTAAGAACCGCCTTAAGTGCCTCCCAAGCCACGCCCACAGAGGATACCAAGGATCAGTTGGTCTCCATATAAACACTGATTTCAGTCTTTAACATTTGTTGGAAATCAGTATTTTGCAAAAGGGATACATTAAGGCGCCAACTATATGATTTCTTTTTCTCTATATGTGGCAACACCTCTAAACTCACCAGGGTGTGATCTGAGACTAAAATGTTTCCAATTGAGCAATCAACAACAGATGAAATAAGGGATCTGGATACCAAAAAAAAAAAAAAACTATTCTAGAATAAATCTTATGGACTAATGGAAAAAATGTATAGTCTCTACCAGATGGGTTCAAAAGTCTCCAAATATCTGCAAGACCAAGACCTCCACACATCCCGTGAAGCGCCAGTGCCGCTCCAGGGGGCTCGCACACCCCCGCTTCACTATGATCAAGGACCGAGTCCATCAAAAGATCAAAGTCTCCCCCCAAAATTACATCACGAGGGGTGCCAGCGGCCCACAACATCCCCTCAAGATCCACAAAAAAGCCCTGATCATCAGCGTTAGGTGCGTAAATATCAGCCAAAATCAGACTTTGCCCCTGAATTCCTGCCAAAACAATGACTCTTCCTAATTTATCATTAAACTGTTTGAGAAATTTGAATTGTAAATGTTTATTTACTAATATGATGACTCCCTTGCTCTTATTTGAGCCAACACTAAAGAAAACATGTCCACCCCATATCTTCCCAAATTTTTCAGCTTCCTGCGGGGAAAGATGCGTTTCTTGAAGAATGACTATATCATATTTCTTACGTTTAAGAAAAGAAATAACCTTCCTTCTTTTTATGGGGTGCCCCAACCCATTCACATTCCACGTGGAGAGAGATAGTACACTCATATTAACATTTGACATTTTGATATAATAGAAAAAATTTATTGTGTGCCAAAAACAAAATTATGAAGACCACATTTCAACATTAATGCAGCAATAAAACCCCGAACTTCCCCCCGAAAAAAAAAGAAGAAAAAAAAAGAAAAACGTGCACATTAACCCCACGCACGACAGCGCCAACTGGCGTCAATACCTTTAAACTCAAAGGGTCCATGTACACCTACGAGAGCTCCCGTGACAACTTTGCCATCAGATTGCTGAATTTTGCCTCACAAATTTGTAAGGCAAAATTACATAACATCAAATATTTTGTAAAACAAACCCCAGCCAATAGGCAGAATAAACACAAAGATGTGTAGACTCATTCACAGAACTGTCTCGAAGGTGTGTTCCTTCACAAAACAAATTCCAGCCGATATAAAGCCGTTCAGTTTCCTCGGTCAGACAAACGAATCTTCAGTGAGCCAGCTGATGAGTGCAGCAGATGACATAATCATTCCAATGTCCCACGAAAATACTCCACAAATCATACTCCAGCCAACAGGAGGCATAAGCACAAGGAACTGAGATATTCCTCCATCACTGTCCCAAAGTAATGTTATTTAACAAAACAAGCTCCAACCACTAGGCGGAACCAGCACAAAAGGAAACGAAACACGCATCCCGGTTCCTTGGATGGTCAAGAGTCAATTCACTCAGAGGCCGCATAAAAGTATATCCCATGATTTACACAGTCAGTCAACTTTATAAAAGACATCCTTTGTGTGGGCATGTAGATATTTTGCAGTCATCCGTTCATTGTAAAAGTGATCTTCCGACAATGCAAAAGTTTCTTTAAGGAAAAGTATTAATCCACAAAACAAAACAAACTCCAACCATTCGGCGGAGCCAACGCAAAAGGAAACAAAAATGCCGCCCAGCTTCCTCCGAAAGCCAGAGTATGTACAGTGAGTCAATCCACTCACAAGAAAAACACCCAATGGTTACTCACCCATTGTTTCAATAAAAGACATTGCCTGATTGGGAAATGTAAATACTTTGCTGCCATCCTTGGTGTTTATTCTCAGTCTGGCTAGAAACATCAGAGCAAAAGTGATCTTCCGCTGATGTAAGAGTTTCTTGCATTAACTAAATCGATCGCATTTCTCTCTTGTCGAGTTCGCAAAGTCCAGGAACAATAAAATATTGTAATTCTTCCAAGAAAGCTTTCCTTTGCTCCTTGCCTGGCACAACACGAGATCTTTATCGGATGATCTAAAAAATTTGGCCAGAATCGATCAGGGCCTTCCTCCCTCAGCAGATCTGTGAGCTGGGACTCTGTGAGCTCGCTCGATTTCTAGCTTGTGGCCTGTTATGTCGAGCAGACTCGGGAAAAGCTCCTCTAGGAATTTCACCAAATCTCTGACCTCCTCATGCTCAGGAATTCCAACAATTTGAATGTTATTCCTGTGGCTTCTATTCTCAAGATCTTCAAGCTTTTCAAGAACACGTTCCAAATCAACTTTGGGCGTGGGTGGATTAGCGGCTAATTCCCTCTCTGATGACTCCAAAAAATCGATTAGTTTTTCAGCATTTGTCACTCTTGTGACTAGCTCAGAGAATTTTTTTTTCCTTCGCCGTAATCGATCGACGTATTACAGCGATATCCTCCAAGTCCACAAGTACCTTCGTCAACATCACCGACATGTTGGACAGTTGACGCTGGATTCCTTCTCCCGCCGCACCATCCAAATCGAGTCCCCGGTCCACAGGCCTGTCTGGGCTTTCATCTGGAACCCGTAAGTGTCTTTTAATGTCTACAAAGCCCGAGGATTTTGACTTCTTTGCCATGTTTATCTCAAACAGTAAATGTGTAACTGGGTGTATCAAATTTCACCGGATTATATCATGAAAATAATGTAAAAAAAAATAGCAAAGTGCGCAGAGCTGTCTCTCACACGTCTGCCCTTCGCATGGCGTCACTGTCGCTGCCATATCAAAACATTCTTAAAACAAGAAACATTTACTGGAGAAGTAAAATAGTGTAAGATAATGAGACTTGTTTTCAGAGAATATATCTTGAATTAAGTTTAGCAGATAAAATGACTTTTTCTTACTTTACTGGCCATTATGTTCTTTCTTTCTTTCTTAAACATAAACTTCACAAAATTATGTTAAATGTATGCCTCAAACAAGAAAATACACTGCCAATGGGGGGAAAAAAATAAATCAAGATATATTCTCTGAAAATAAGGCATACTATACTGTATTACGCAATTTTGCTTCTCAAGTAAATTTATCTTGTTTTATAGTTGTTTAGGTTTGTTTTTGTTTTTTTTACTGGAAAACAAGACAAAAACACTGATTAAGAACAATAAATGTCTCCCCCACTTTTTGGGAAATCATTAAAATAGTGACTTTCAAGCTTTTTGACTCCGCCATTGTCCAAGACAATTTTTGAAACCCCAGAATCTTTGAATGTCAGTAGATAAAAAAAACGTCACGATTACAAATAATTTCGTGATTCCACACATTTCAGAAACTGCCAGAAAGTTGTAGGTCTACGTCATTATTTTAACTAATTTCAGCATTTTATCCCTTAAACGCATACCTCAGGTCTTTAGAGACCCAGGACGTCATTCCACCCCTGTACCTCATCCATTTATTTTGGAGTTGTGCCCAAATCTCTTTAGTATTCCTCAATCTAGCTCTTATAAATTGCAGAATTGCAACAAACATTTTATTTTTTATAATGGTTTAAGCACCAAAAGTGTATAGGGAGATCCAAGTATATAAATTTTTTTTTTTTTTTTTTTTTCACTTTCATAAATTATATTTTTATGATTATTTCATATCTATTTAAGTTTACTATCACAGGATATCTTTTTCTTTGTTTATTACAAGATAAATTAGTACTATATTCATACAAATAAACATTATATCATGTTGATTTTCTGTGCAACTATAAATGATCAACAATGGTGAATTATCAGTATCCCATAAGCGTGTACACATACTGTACATATTATACATGCTATTTCTTACTGAAGGTGGCGCTGGTGTTTCAGTGATTGATTTGATTTACATTTGACATTGCTAGCTGACGTAGAAATCACATTGATGTAATCTAAAGCTATTGTCTATTGACTATTGTCATTTGGGTGTACTACTAAAATAATGTAAGGTGTTAATCTATTTAGACTCAATAAGTGCCTGAGAAAATACATATGTGTAACTTACTTAACTGATGTGTATCTTATGTGTAGATTATGTGTTATGTGTAGCTCAATATGTGTTTGACAACTAGTTCTAGATTTGTCCTGATTTATTGCATTGTTTCTTTGATTTATGAAAAATAAAGCATACAAATATATCAAAATATATTTTATTTTATTATTTTCTAATTGTCTTGAAAATATTTAGAAAATTTGACACAATCTGGGCGTTTTGTAAATCCATTTTTTATAGCTATAAGTGCCGGGTCTCTAAAGACCTGAATATGTGAGAGTGTTTGGGAAAATTACCATGCATTTAAGGGTTAATGAAGTTATCATATTTTAATATACAGTAATAGGGCTGGTATTAATGCAGATTTCCTGATTCGATTCCGATTCACAAGCCTTCGATTCCGATCTTGATTTGATTCGATATCGATTCAAATGGGTTCTCTCTCAGCTAATGCTCTTAATTGTAACGAACCTTCTAGGTAACCCTTCAAGGTACAATTTGAAAATATTAATTTTACAAATTATATTTGATCATTTTTATCATTTTATCATCAATTTTTCATAAAATTAGTCACATTTTAGCTTTTGAATTTTTTTTAAGGTGCTGTGAGCGATTCTACTTCCACGAGACTGAGCCGTTGGATTAGCCACACCTCCTCTTTCCTAAACACCACACTCCAAAGATAACAAATTAGCTTTACTGAGGATGACATTGTGCAGAAACGGTTGTTAAAAACATCAGCAGCAAAAGAGCGCCCTCAACTGACAACTGTTATGAACAACATGGCAAAAAATGGCAGTAAGCCTCAGTAATTCACTGCAACAACAACACTATGACACTGCGACTACAATGCAAAATTATTGACATGTCGAAAGCGTCAGAGACTACGGCCTGCAGACATTTAGTCTAGAGCTGTCACAGAGGCCAGTGAGATATCTCATGACATTTTTTTCAGTAATATCTTTCAGGGAGTAGGAACATTTTTTTCATACCTTTCCATTAAAAAAAAATTCTGTCTATTCCATCATTTAATGTAGTGAAATTGCATATATTATGTTGCATATATATTTTTGTAAATGTTTATTGTTTACTTGCATAATTTGTACAAGTATTTACATTGATATGAAGAACACGTGCTAAATCGGTACTGTCTCTTTAAGACCTTCAGCCCTTGAGTGCATATAATGGGAGGACGTGCATGAACCATGTGTGATTAGATTTAAATGTTTCTTTGTTGTTGTTTTTAATCAACAGCTGACTGTAAAGAACAGAAACGGTATTAAAAGAGACATTATTCAATGACATATGGATCCCTGGATCTCGTCTTTGGACACACAGAACGAGTAAAACCAAACTTTTACTATCAACATGCAGTGAAAAGATCTTGGCGCTAATAACTTCTTCTCCACTATACTACTCAATCACTGGTGAGTGATTTCTGAACATTTACAAGGCAGTGGCTAATCATAGACATTTTTAGTCGTATAATGGGAGAATTGGTCGCAAAGGAGTGATTTAATTACAATACTTGCATTATAGAGGGTTGCCACATAGAGTGAAAGATCGTTCTTGGGATTTAAAAATCAGTAGAATCCTAAAGAAGATCACAATGCATCGGAAAATCGATAATTTTACCCAGCCGTATACAATAACTTATTTTAAGTAATTTGAAGTCATCTTAAGGCCCCCTTGGAAGTTTGCTGAGGCTCCCTTGTGGGCCCTAATTCCCGGTTGAGAACCACTGTCATAAGAGTTTCATTTTACCTGGCTGTAGTGCAAAGAAAACAATTATATCTGGCTGACAAGACCAAGCAGAAGCCTCTGCCAAATGGTTGCATTGGTAACTCACAAGCGATAAGCAGCAATCCTATACCAACCCCCACAAATGAGTTTATTCCTACTCCCAGGTTCTGTTGTTGTATATGCCATGATATGTGCCATCTTTATGATATGTATCTGTAGCAAGTTATGTTCTTTGGGCAATGGAGGAGTCAGGAGACAAAGAAGCAGTGCAGGCAAGTCTTTTATTTTCTGCCTTCAGCATCTTGTACTTTTTAGCACTCAATTCACGTAGATTCTTCACAACACTCAGTAAGATAACATAAACTTTTTAATGCACTCAATACACATCGACACCTTGCTCTCGGGTCACTCTCTCTCTCCCCGAACTGATGCATTGGTGTGGCTTTTCAAGTTTTCCTCCGCCATCACTATAACAAGAGACAGGTGTTAGAGATAATTACAACCCAGGTGACAAGCCTTACCACTCTCTCTCTCCCGCAGACAGACACACGACCACGCCCCCATCACCACATATCCCCACTGCCTGACTCAGGCCAGGGCAACATCCAGCCCTTTCTAGTAAGATCAGTCAATGGGCTGGTGATGTCAGAGTAACTAGGCACAAAGCTTTGGTAGTAGCCAGCCAGCCCCAGAAACTGTCTCACCTCCTTTTTGGTCTTGGGCCTCGGACAGGCCACGGTTGCTGTGGTTTTGTTAACCTGGGAACGCACCTGCCCATGGCTCAAGTGGAACCCCAGATACCGAACTTCAACCTGCCCAATTACGCACTTCTTTGGGTTGGCCGTGAACCCCGCCCGTTGCTGCAACCTCAGGATAGCTCTCAGATGTTGCATGTGCCGCTGTCAGTCATTACTATAGATAATATTATCATCTAAATATGCAGTGGCATATGCTGTATGGGGTCTGAGAATTTTGTCCATGAGATGCTGAAATGTGGCAGAGGCTCTGAACAAACCGAACAGAAGGGTCACAAATTGGTGTAAGCCGAACGGTGTGGACAAATCCATTTTTTCTCAGGAGATTGGAGTTAAAGGGATCTGCAAATAACCCTTTGTTAAGTTCAGTGTTGAATAAAATTAAGCCACGCCCAACTGATCAAGCAATTCATCAATCTGAGGCATTGGGTATGCGTCAAATTTGGACACCGCATTCACTTTGCGATAGTCTACACAGAACCGGACCGTCCCGTTGCTCTTAGATACCAGAACCACCGGGCTGTCCCAATCGCTGTGCAACTCTTCTATTTTTTTGTGTTCAGGAAGGTGATAGGGGTGGCTACGAACCATCACCCCCAGGGTTGTCTCGATGTGGTGCTCTATTAGGTTTGTGCGACTGGGGAGAGGCGAGAACATGTCCACAAATTCCGTTTGCAACTTGGCCACGTCTGTGAGCTGCGACGGTGAGAGGTGGTCTCCACAGGGACCGGGGTGAATTAATTTGGTTTTAGAGTCACCTCCGGCCCAAGCTCCACCCTCTCTGGGACTACCATCGCTAAGGCCACAGGGACCGCCTCCCTCCATGATTTTATAATGTTGAGATGGTAAAATTGACGTGCTCCAGCCCTATCCATTCACTTAACCTCATAACTGAGATCTCCGACTTGCCGTGTGACCTCAAAGGGCCCTTGCCACTTGGCGAGTAATTTAGAGCTTGAGGTGGGCAGTAATACAAGCACTTTATCTCCTGGTGTGAATTCCCATAGTCGAGTGCCCCTGTCATACAGCCGGCTTTGACGTGAGCTTGTAGCAAATTCTCCTGTGTTAATCGACCCAAAGTGTGGAGTTTTGCTCTAAGGTCAAGAATGTACAGAATTAAATGTTTACTGTTTGAAGGTACATCCTCCCAAGCTTCCCGTATGACGTCGAGGACGGCGTGCGGCCGACGGCCATACATCAGCTCGAATGGGGAAAACCCTGTGGAGGCCTGCAGGACCTCTCACACTGCAAATAACAGGGGATTGAGCCACTTATCCCAATTTATAGCATCCTCGTGTACGAACTTACGAATCATGTTGTAAGGGGGTTTAGAGGAAAGGAGGAGGCGAGAACCGGCTTGACAACTTAAATAATAATTTATTAAACAAAAACCCAAACAAAAACACACAACTAAAAACACAGCACAGCTGTCTGTAATTCTCTCTCTCCCGAACTGTCGTCCCCGGCCGCCTTTATCCCTCGCGCGCCCCATCAGGCTGATTGGGGACCGGGTGTGTCTCATTCCAACCCGGCCCCGCCCTCCTCAGCTCTACACTCCTCCCGGCGTTGCCTCAGGCCGGGGAGCCCCCGGCATGACGTACATCCCCCCCACCCTTCCTCTCCGGGTGGGGGGGCGTGCCTTATGCCCCGACTGCCGGCGGGTCCTCCCCGCCTTCCTCGACCTGGGAGGAGAAAAAACAACAACACAAAATGGCGAGGGAAAGGCCAACACGGAGCGGCAGAGAGAGAGAGAGGAGAGAGAAAAAGAAACTCACCGGTTCTCTGATGCGCCGTCGCGTGGTCCTCGATCACTACTCCACCCTCTCAGGCGGACTGCAGCCGCTCCTCCCCGGGCGGACCGGAGTCAGACCTCCGACCCCCAGCGGACAGAACGCCCCTCCGCGTTCCCGGCGTCCCGTGGAGACTCTCCTCCGCCCCTGGCAGCGGCCCTACCACTCCAGGTGGTCGGGGAGTCACTTCCCTCCTCCCCCCGCGGACGGCGGTCTTCTCTCGACCCCTCCGCGTTCCCGGGGGACGGCAGGGCACTCCTCCGCCCCCGGCAGCGGCTCCCTCGCTCCAGGCGGTTGTGGAGTCCCGTCCCCGCTCGCCTCGCGGACGGCGGCCGTTCCCCGCGTCCGGGTAGTCGGGCTACTCCGTCCCCCGTCGGACGGCAGCGGTGCTCCCCTGGGTGGACGGCAGTGTCGAGGACTCTGCGACGGGAATCCCTCCTCCTTCCCGGGTTTCGGCACCAGTGTAAGGGGGTTTAGAGGAAAGGAGGAGGCGAGAACCGGCTTGACAACTTAAATAATAATTTATTAAACAAAAACCCAAACAAAAACACACAACTAAAAACACAGCACAGCTGTCTGTAATTCTCTCTCTCCCGAACTGTCGTCCCCGGCCGCCTTTATCCCTCGCGCGCCCCATCAGGCTGATTGGGGACCGGGTGTGTCTCATTCCAGCCCGGCCCCGCCCTCCTCAGCTCTACACATGTTTTTTAAGGTTTTGTTAAATCATTCCACCAACCCATCCGTTTGTGGGTGGTAAACACTGGTGCGAATCGATTTAATATCTAACAATTCGTGTAGTTCACGTAGTGTTCATGACAGAAAGGTAGTGCCTTGATCAGTAAGGATTTATTTCGGAACCCCCACTCGGGAGATAACTCTCAAGAGTGTCTCCGCAACACTGCATGCTGAGATGTTGCGTAGGGACACCGCTTTCGGATATCATGTTGCATAGTCCACCAGAACTAATACAAAGCGATGCCCGCATGCGGCCCGTTCTAATGGCCCGATGAGGTCCATGCCAATTCTTTCGAAGGGGACCTCGATTAGCGGTAGAGGGCACAATGGTGCTTTTGGGGTGGCCGGTGGATTCACCAACTGACATTCACGGCACACCGCACACCACTTGCGAACGTCCCCATGAATGCCCGACCAAAAAAAAAAAAAAGGGCCATTATTCGGTTGAGTATTTTTTCATGACCTAGATGTCCAGCCATTGGATTATGGTGAGCCGCCTGGAAGAGGGTTTCCCGACGGCTCTTTGGTACTAACAATTGTGTTGTATTTTCTTTTGTCACTCAATACAACCTCTCTTTGATAACTGAAAAATATGGGTATGTGAGTGCGATGTCAGGCCGGAGCTGCTGACCATTGATTACTCTAACTTGGTCAAATGCGTGTTTGAGATACTCCTCACATGACTGGAATCCCCTGAGTATGGGAACTCTCTCTCCTGCGTCATCGTGATGCAGAGTAGACAGCCCTGGCACAGCCTTTTCAGCCATAGCATCACGTCACACACCGAGACAACTTTTTACAGGACCCATCCACACATATTTCCCTTAATAGATTCTTAAAATCAGGCCAATTCGTTCCCAAAATCAGTGGATGTGTGAGACGGGAATTAACTGCTGCCTCTACTCTATACATTTTTCCCCTGAATAGTATCTCAATGGTAACCACCGGATACATGTGAATATCCCCGTGCGCACACCACCCCAGGCGACGAGCCTTACCACTCTCTCTCTCCCACAGACAGACACATGGCCACGCCCCCATCACCACAAAATCAAATAAAATAAAATCACTTTTATTGTCACACAACCATATACACAAGTGCAATAGTGTGTGAAATTCTTGGGTGCAGTTCCAAGCAACATAGTAGTCGTGACAGTGATGAGACATATACCAATTTACAATAAACATCAGATTTAAACAACACAATTTAAAATCTAATATACACATAATTACACACAACACAATATACAAATAATAAAATACAATGTACAGTATACAATACACAGTATATAGAATACACATTATACAATAAAAATAGTATATATAGTATATATAAAATATAAAATATACAGTAGTTTGTATTGTACCGTATTGACATTCAGACTAGTAAGTTGCCAGTGCGTTGTTAAGAGAGAATATAATTTATGACAGTCCGGTGTGAGATAATAAGAATAATAAAGTGCAGTGCTGATGTATTTGATCGTGAGAGATCAAGAGTTCACATAAGTATTCATAGTTCACCACAGTATCATAAATGTGGAATGAAGTGATGTTTGTGTAGATCTGATGGAAGCACGGTGACTTTTAGGAATTCCTGCAGAGCATATGGAAAATGTGTGCACTCTCAGATGTGGCAAGTGCAAAGGTCATGTGTCAGATACATTTAGTGATATCACTTCCTCTCAGCAGACCTCAAGTTTGCACCTCTATGCAAAACAAATAATTCTGAAATCGTTTTCTGCTGCATGAGAGGAGCCTATTTATTCTGATTAATTCATGATGCACTGTAAAAATTTGGTATCCTGCAATTATTACCTTAAGGAGCTATTTCTACCTGATCTGTTTTGTTTGGGTAACTTAATGGATTCAGATTGATTCAGTGATGTTACTTTAATAAAACCACATGAATCACATTTTTAGGTTAAGATTTTTCAGTGTACTCCTGTGGAAAGTGGAAACCGGCAATTGTTACCTCAAGGACTGATTTCTACTAACAATCTAAAAAATAAAAAAAAATCACTAATCAAATAAGCAAATTTGTTACATTGATTCATCAATGCCTTTTGTACAAAGGTCAGATTTCCTTGCTTCCACTGAAGCACACAAGATGCTCTTTAATCATGCAGGATTACATGAATCATCAGGTTTTGCACAAACTTGTGAAGTCCAATACCAGCTCAGGTGCATGCTGTCATTACAGGAATATTGGCACATACCAAATAATAGGATATTCATATAAATTTTTCAGTTAAACTTTTCATAACAGCAGTTAGTATTATAATACAATTCATAATGCAATAAACAGTTTTAAATAATAAAAAAGCGAAACAGAAGCATTTTCACAAGTTAACTCAGACGTATGAACTGTAAGTAAATTAAAAAAAAAAAGAACATTGAATTATTTAATGGACATTCTTGATGCTGAGTGTCATTTTTATATAAGCATCACTCAAGTATATGTGCGTTTCACATTGGCACTTATGTTAAGCATCTGTCTGCATACTAAGTGACACATAACCCAAACACAGACCTCGGTCATGCATTTATAATCCTATGGGCATAATCCACGGCGCCGAGGCCCGAACACGTGGCTAGGAAGTGAAGGCAACATAAGTGCCTGGGTTTAGATATTAAATTCATACATTATTCATGCAGAAGCTGCTGCTCACAAGGATTTTTGGCATGCCATTTTCTTTGAAGCTGTCTCCACCAAAGCTTATTAGTAATGTGTGGATTTTATTTATTTTTTTCTGGTCAAAGTTCAAACAACTAGTAATGTATACACTGTATGCTGGAATACTGTTTTTTAAAAGTTAGTTGGCTTGGCTTGGTGGTTTTATATTGAAAATGTTCAAATGGCCAATGCAATTTCCAAAATAACAGAAGTGTACAGGTTTGTAATCTACACAGTAAAACTTTTTTGTCAAATAGGCTTAATCTAAAAATGTGCTTCATGTGGTAAAATCTATATTAACTGTTTTTATTCAAATATAAAGTACTATAAAATATTACAAAAGCAACCTGATTACATTAGGTTAGACCAACAAAAGTTATTTTTGAAAGGTAAGAACAAATAGAAATAGCACCTCAAGGTAACAACTAGCTTGGTTTGATGGTTGTGTGTGGAAAAACCCACCATGACTATTGGATTTGTGTACGTGTGTTGTGTTAACTACTATATGCATGCCTAGTTGAAAGTTGCAGAATGCATCCCCACAACCCAGCTGTCCCATCAAGATAAGGACTTCCTCAGTTACTCAATTGTTTATTGATTTCCTGATATTCTTCTGTATGAACTGTAAGCCAGCAGTGGCACAAGAGTGATGCACGAATCTGTACAACACAGCTGTTGATTGACAGTGTGTTTGTTGTCAGGATGTTTGTTTTCTTAACAGGACTGCTTAAAAACGTATTTGCTTTATTGACAGAGTATATTTGCAGTCACTGAAGTGAGAATACTGGCACAGTGCCCTTTGTATTAGCCACTTAATTCTTAACCTCTGACTGCAAGTAATTTACAGTATAAAGAAATCGTCTGATGATTTTTAGTGCCTTAACATGCGAAAATATCGCTGCTCTCCAACTGACCGCATGTGGCTTTTGTGCTTCATGTGGTAATATCTAAATGAACTTGTTTTATTCAAGTCAGAAATATTATTTAACATCACAGATCAATCTGAACACATTAGATTACACCAACAAAACTATGGGTTAGATCAAGTAGAAATAGCTTCCTGGTAACAACTGTAAGTTACTGCTTTTTACAGTGCATTATATGTCCAAAATTGCAGTTATTAATGGAATGTATGCATAATGGAACTCTGAAATCATATTTTTCTTTAAATCAGTTGTACAGTATATAGATAACACTTAAAATAGTTTAAGATTAACTAACAATTAACAATACTTTTACAGCATTTATTATTCTTGATGTTAATTTCTACATATACTAATACATTACTAATATATATATATATATATATATATATATATATATATATATATATATATATATATATATATATATATATTAATATTAGAGTTTGGGTACTCGAGTTTGGAGTTCAGCCGAGTCCATGGCATTTGATTTATGATGCAATGAACAAAATAAATAAAAATAATGAAACAATTAAATGGACACTCTGTCTGCAAGCAGTTGTAGCAACCCCTGATGTCGTAGATGTAGCAAGAGTTTGTTTCACCGTGTGAAGCAAACACGCCTGCAGAACTGTACACTCAGTCAACCAATACACTTGAATGTTACTATGGAGACTGCTGTATAACATCGAACTCCGAGGTGGCTGGCATGACGAACACATAAAGACATGTATGTAGCCAATGTAATAGAAACTACAAGGCAGTTCCGCATGGCACAGGACCTGACAACTGGTAAATTCACACGCGGCATTTGTGCAGCCAAGATGGTGCTCGCATCGCGGTTTCGTCATGATTAAGAACTTCATTAAGTCAAGTCACCCACATCATGTCTCTCACGGTTTACTAAAACAACATATAAAAATTCAGAACAATATTATCAATATTGGGCTATAAAGTCTTTTCAGGCGTAATGTATCCACACATGTAGGCATCTGTGGTCCACGCAGTGTTGTCAACTTAAACTGGTCCTTGATGAATTAACTGTAACTTTTTAAACAGTCAGGAAAAATGTTATTGCTAAAGCAGACTGCAACTCTGAAAACAGATAAACAGCACCTATTTATTGTTTTTCTATTTTAAAAGCATTGACAAGCTCCTTAAAATATGTTCTTTTACAGTTTTTTCCACAATAAAATGCACAATGAAATATAAAGTAATTTTGGGCAGCGAAATGTTTTGTTTATAATTTAATTATAGAGTGGGTGACCAGACATCCCGGTTTATTACACAGGACAGTCCCGGTTTTTGGTAGGGTCACTGATTTATTTTTTTTCTTTAAATTAAATCTCCTCATTATCCTTCTCGCTATTGTCTCTGGTATCGTTTACAGAGAAGAAAATAAATTTTGTTGCGTCGCACGTTGATTTGACAATACATTCATTCTAGTCTTCAGCAAGTCAGCTGAAATGTATCTGGTTACCATGGCAATGACGTCATGCGCTATATGTCATCCTGTCAGTCAGCGCAAATGTTTTCAACAACGAGCTGAGGGTTGCGAGTTGCGGGCAAGGCTAATGGATGGCTGGGCTCTGGGACGGTCGCGGTTACAGGCTCTGGCACTGGGACGGTCGAGGCTACAGGCTCTGGGACGGTCAAGGCTACAGGCTCTTTGACCGTGGCAGGAGTGGGCTCTGGCCCGTAGACCGTGGCATGCGTGGGCGCTGGCTCGCAGACCGCGGCAGGCGTCGAGGAGGGGTAATGGAGGTTCAACGTGGCTCGGACGTATTCTAAGAAGGGAAGATTCTCTACTTGCGGAAGGGCTGTGGAATGATGGAAGTTTAAGCCCATACCATAGATGGCACAGAGGTAGGGGTCCGAGATAGTAGTGGAAGTGATGAGTTGGCAGAACTTGACGGTGTATTCAGGGAGAGGAAGGTCTTGCTTGAATAAATCCATAAATGAACCGGTCAGCTCCATGACTCTTGTGGGTCTGGACATGTAGGAGAGGAGGATTAGAGGGATCACTGGAGTGGAGGAGGATGTTAGGAGGAACAGGTAAGTGATCCAGTATTCTTTGTAGGTCAGTCCTTCTGTAATGGTGATTGTCTTGGAGTGGAAGAGAGGAAACACAGGAGTAGAATCATTCAATCTTTTAATTACAATCGCTGGAGTGGAACAAACGCTGGAGTAGAACAAACACTGGGGTAGAATAAATTATAACGCTTAACATCACAAATTAACCACACAATGTAACACTTCAAGGACTGACAAAGGAATGGGCAAAACTAGAGGGTATTTATACACAAAGAACTAAATGAGAGAATGGAATACAGGTGAGGAAGATGAGCAGGTGGGAATGATGAGGGCTGTGAATTCTGGGAAATGTAGTGCAGGAGAAAACTTCAAAATAAGAGTCCTTAAAGAATATGAGGGAGACAGACTGTGACAATAATGTGCTAATTCTGACAGCTCTAATTTTAATATATTAATTTTAATGTATTTTTTATTTCTAATTTTATATACTTTTATTTATTTTAATGCAATCACTTTCTGATATGTGAAGCACTTTGAGCTACACTTGATGTATGAAATTTGCTATACAAATAAAGTTTATTATTATTATGTTTTTACAATAAACATTTTATATGTTAACATTAGTTAATTAGTTCCTGGAACTAATATAAATAAATATTTAACATGAGTATTTTGATAAATTAACATTAACAAAGATTAATACATGCTCTAAAAAGTCATTGTTCATTGTTAGTTAATGATACCTAAGGCAATGACTCATTTTAACAAATTTAGCCTTATGGTAAAGCATTACCAGTATATCACAGTTTAACACAAAGGAGACAAAGCAAAGTCACAGTGGCTGCATTTGAACTGTCAAATAATTCCTATTTTATCATATACGTATATTTGATAGCACAGATGTCTTTTTGCATGCTTTTAAACAGCTAAAAGCACATACAAGATTGGATTTTTCTAATTTAACAAGATCTAATTTTCCTAGGGAAACTTGGTGTGGTAATAATGTACTGTAACATAGTCTGTTATGTCATAAGTCCAGTATTTTCAACCAGGGGGTTGTGAAGGCACTGCACGGTATGTAAGATATTATATAAATGATTTAGAACTCTCTTAATAATTTTCATTCCCTTTTTAACTATTTAAATGATCATTAACTAATGATGTGATAAATATTATGAAGAAAAGTAATGTTTTTAATGAAAGTGTTACCAAGAAATTCAGATCTGTAGTCTATCAATAACAGTATCAAACAATACTGAATGTACTGTAGCTCTTGGGGGCTGGAGTTTCTATCAGACTGCTGAGATTTCCAATTCTATTTTTGCAGCATAGCTAATTTAAAAACATGAAAGAGCAGATACTTAAATCCAGAGCATTTCAAATCGCAATGAATCTGAGAAAGTTTGGTTAGGTTAAACCGAAGCATCTTGTGAGATATCCGGATGAGCTATAGACAGATCTCTCCATCTCTCCTAGGACACAATTGATGGACTTGAAATTTAATTACTGATACTAAGAGGAATGTGTAATGTGCAGTAAGGGCTGTCCCGATCTCCATGACATTCTCAAAGAAAATGGAGGGTTGCTTTTTTTATTTATTTTTTTATGAATGGTGGGAGGAAATGGACCTGCCACTTATATTGATTTCAAGGGAACACTTCCATGGATATATAACCAATTACTGTCTGAGTCTCCAAGACTTTGACAAGTCATTGTAACTTCTCAAGCACACATTATATTCAATTGCCTGCTAATGCAATATCTTAGCTCACTTCGATGTTACCTAAAAAGAAAAAAAAGGGGTGCATAGAGTCCACAGTACTTCCTGGCAGATCAAATTGAGCCAGGAAATATGTTTTCAACCAGCAGGATTTCACATTGCTTTTCTGTCGTGAAATTAACCTTGGTTACACTGACTCACTCTCAATCAATGCCTCTCTGTTTCAATTTAAAATAACATGGAGGTTCTGCACTCAAGCTATGTGCTTGCATTCATTTGTATTTTGTTGTATACTCATTCCTTATTTATTTTGCCTTCAACAATTTAATTGGAAGAGGGAAAAGCAGACGTTCATCAAACGGAGCCAAATAGCCCCAAGTGAAGATTCCCCTGTTTATGGCTTCTAATGTTTCTTTGGCAAATGAATTAAGAGAAAGTGAGAGGCAGAGAGAAAGAAAGAAAGAAAAAATCAAATACAGAAACAGTCCATATGAACAGCAGAAAAGCTCTGTCTCAAAACCTAGTAAGCTACCTAGTGGCCTATGGCTTACATAGGCAGCTAACTTCTAAGGCAGCATCCTAACTGAAATGAAACCTCATAAAAAACTGATTTGGAACGTTCTATATGGCAGTGACTCAACGCATCATACAATTAGCGTTCTTCATGTGAAGTGGATGGGAGACTCAACTCACATTTCATTTCAATGGAGTTTTGCATTATCACATTGCTAAGCTAACTACATTATATCAAAGTCTTTCTAGCAAGTCAGTCCACTGTCTGCCATCTTTGTAACACTCTCGGGAGGCTATTTCCAGTCATGCCAGAGCAGCTCCTATCTACTTGATTGGAGAATGACCAAAATCTCAAAAACGGTTGGTCAAGATTACGATCAAAGAACATATTTCAAATCAGCAATAAAATCTGACAATACTGGAATCATAAATTGTGATTCTTAACCTCATATTAAGCTAAAAACGCAATTTTCCCGGCTTGTATAGCTAATCCTCTCCCTCTCTGTTGGAAAGAGTGACGAGGAGAAGAAAAAGAATAATAATGGTTTCTACAGTTCAGCATCTGCTCATTAATCTTTCATTCATCTGCCAGCAGCAGCAGTGCAGTGAGATTTCAGGTTACGCTATCAAATCTCAATTTATAAATAGACAGAGTTATACAGAGTGTGATGGAACACAATCATTCATCTCTTTTTGAGTGCATTGCTTTCATTTTTTACATCTGTTCTTCGGCCAGTGTTTCTGTTGCACTGATAACAGGTAATTTGATCAACTGCTGAAAACCACTGGCATGATCATTAGAGAAAACATAAACAGACTTTGTTCATTATTCTTTGAAGTACAATTAAAAATGAGCTCATTCTTTGTGTTTTGTGACTTAAAAGTCTGTGAGTTATTACAGCTTATTACTCATAACTCATGCAACATTTCCTTTCGCGTTTTAGCCCAAATGGTGGAATTCAGATGGTTGTCTGGACCAATGTCTTCAGCATGTCATGTGGCATATTTTAAAGATTTAAAATATTTCACCAAAATAAGTTTAAGTTTTGAATCATAAAACAATAGATATAGGCATATTATTCAAAACTGAGACAAAGTATTTTGACACATTCTGGTTGTTAAACGATTAAGGCCTGAGTAATTTTTTCAATGTTATAGTGTAATAACATTTTATTGCAGTGTAATGTACAGAGAAAACTACAGTATACTGTAAGTAAGCCATTCCCCAGCAACACTGCGGCGCTATCTAAACATTGCTCTGTTAGTTTGAGCGGCCCAACAGAGCAACATTGAGCATGTTTTCATGTACATTCTTACACCAACTATGCTTAATCAGTCGACAACATGTAAGGTTTCCACAATTGTGTCCAAAAGAACCAAACCTTGCCCCCTTTATTTGGACCAAATGCGGACAGAGTGAAATAGGATCCAGTTCTCTTTGCATTCACACCTTGAAAGTGGCCTCAGACTTTTTTTTTTTTTCCACTTTATCTTTTACAGGGTCTCAGTCAATTCTTTAGATGTAGGTGTAAAAGTAGATGTTTGCCTATTAATCCTAACCTTTACTGGATACGTTCCGTACACATGCCTGTTTATGGTTTGATGATGATTTCAAGTCTCAAGAAAACCTAGTTTTCTTGCATTGTTAGATTTATTATATTAGCATATTTTTGGTATTTATCAGCGAATTGGTGTGGATGTAAACACACACATTTACGGCAACCAGTGGCGTGAGTTTGCCGCGAGTTTAGTGCGAGCCTACCTGTTTGAGCAAACAATGAAATTAGAGAAATTAAACATAGCAGTTTTAACAAATTAGTCCCAGACAGGTGCTGATTATGTAAAATGTTTACTTTTAAGGATAGTCCTTTAATCATCTAATATATATATATATATATATATATATATATATATATATATATATATATATATACAGGTGCATCTCAATAAATTAGAATGTCGTGGAAAAGTTCATTTATTTCAGTAATTCAACTCAAATTGTGAAACTCGTGTATTAAATACATTCAATGCACACAGACTGAAGTAGTTTAAGTCTTTGCTTCTTTTAATTGTGATGATTTTGGCTCACATTTAACAAAAACCCACCAATTCACTATCTCAAAAAATTAGAATATGGTGACATGCCAATCAGCTAATCAACTCAAAACACCTGCAAAGGTTTCCTGAGCCTTCAAAATGGTCTCTCAGTTTGGTTCACTAGGCTACACAATCATGGGGAAGACTGCTGATCTGACAGTTGTCCAGAAGACAATCATTGACACCCTTCACAAGGAGGGTAAGCCACAAACATTCATTGCCAAAGAAGCTGGCTGTTCACAGAGTGCTGTATCCAAGCATGTTAACAGAAAGTTGAGTGGAAGGAAAAAGTGTGGAAGAAAAAGATGCACAACCAACCGAGAGAACCGCAGCCTTATGATTGTCAAGCAAAATCGATTCAAGAATTTGGGTGAACTTCACAAGGAATGGACTGAGGCTGGGGTCAAGGCATCAAGAGCCACCACACACAGACGTGTCAAGGAATTTGGCTACAGTTGTCGTATTCCTCTTGTTAAGCCACTCCTGAACCACAGACAACGTCAGAGGCGTCTTACCTGGGCTAAGGAGAAGAAGAACTGGACTGTTGCCCAGTGGTCCAAAGTCCTCTTTTCAGATGAGAGCAAGTTTTGTATTTCATTTGGAAACCAAGGTCCTAGAGTCTGGAGGAAGGGTGGAGAAGCTCATAGCCCAAGTTGCTTGAAGTCCAGTGTTAAGTTTCCACAGTCTGTGATGATTTGGGGTGCAATGTCATCTGCTGGTGTTGGTCCATTGTGTTTTTTGAAAACCAAAGTCACTGCACCCGTTTACCAAGACATTTTGGAGCACTTCATGCTTCCTTCTGCTGACCAGCTTTTTAAAGATGCTGATTTCATTTTCCAGCAGGATTTGGCACCTGCCCACACCAAAAGTTGTTTAAATGACCATGGTGTTGGTGTGCTTGACTGGCCAGCAAACTCACCAGACCTGAACCCCATAGAGAATCTTTGGGGTATTGTCAAGAGGAAAATGAGAAACAAGAGACCAAAAAATGCAGATGAGCTGAAGGCCACTGTCAAAGAAACCTGGGCTTTCATACCACCTCAGCAGTGCCACAAACTGATCACCTCCATGCCACACCAAATTGAGGCAGTAATTAAAGCAAAGGAGCCCCTACCAAGTATTGAGTACATATACAGTAAATGAACATACTTTCCAGAAGGCCAACAATTCACTAAAAATGTTTTTTTATTGGTCTTATGATGTATTCTAATTTTTTGAGATAGTGAATTGGTGGGTTTTTGTTAAATGTGAGCCAAAATCATCACAATTAAAAGAACCAAAGACTTAAACTACTTCAGTCTGTGTGCACTGAATTTCTTTAATACACGAGTTTCACAATTTGAGTTGAATTACTGAAATAAATGAACTTTTCCACGACATTCTAATTTATTGAGATGCACCTGTATATATATATATATATTTTTTTTTTATTTTTTTTTTTTTATTCCATTGATTTTTTTGTCCCTGATTCTACACTGTAGCATACATTTTCCATCAAGTTCTGAGCACACCGAAGGTCATGATTCACACCATGCTGAATTTTAGCTAGATATGCTAGTTTAGCTAGGTATTAAACCCCTTTGTGTTAGCCATCCTTATCAAACTTCTCAGTTTTTATATGTCCTCCACTCTTCTTAATGGCAGCCAGATTCCTGGTATCAGAATGTAAATCTCCTTCCATGGATAATTTAAAGGTGATTATAATGGCGTTATAAAGGTGATTATAATGGCTTCAAATCCGTAAGTCATGCAGGTCATGCAGGAGTGTAGCTCTCCTACACAGATCAATAAGCTGATGAAACGAGGGCTCCTTAGTCCCTTCTCTCAGCGTGCAGAAGGAGTACTATCCTCATCTTCCAGGAAACTTGGGATTCTGAAGGACACCCGAGTCACATGATCAATAACCCGGCTCTTTAACCAGGTCATACAATGTTTACTCCATCCTCTTCCTTTCATCCAGGAGAGCGCTGGTGACAGCTAACTCTCCCTATTGATTAATGTTGCAGCTCGTCAAATCACCCATTCCAGACACACGCGGGAAAACATAGTGCCTCAGATGAATTATCCTGCTGAGAGAGGAGGCTCAAACCGTAAACCGTATTTATGCCTGACTCTGAGTGCTGTGGATCATTGTGCAACATTTTATCTTTCTCTCCCACTGCCGTATTGCAGATGCAGAATTTATCTGCTGCTCTATTGCAGTTTGCAACAGCTCTGATGCCTCTGAAAGTCTCAAAAAACTGAGATTGGGTGGAAATAGATTGAAAGCTGCAAAGCAGCTGTTTGCTGTTACCTTACAAAATGGCAAGTTTTTTATATTTTTTTATTTTTTTTATTTGTCCTTTTAATTTAGTTTAATTGGTGTTTACTCCACGAGTGTTGCAGTTTCATTTTAGTTTTTCAAGCTGAAGTGTGTAATGTTTGCACCACTACAACTACCAAAAGAAATTGCAAAAATAAACATTGTTTTTAAACAACTTTCCAAAACACACTTTGTCTGCTATTGGTCGAACTAACAATTACTCCTGCCCCAAACTCCTGCACCAATGTGACCAGGTTGACCTAATGTTGCTGTGTTGGGCTGTCCGGGCTTGTCAAACAAACAGAGCTATATTGAAAGTGCCATAAAACATGGGGAAATTAACCTACATATGGTAAACTTTTGTCTCTGCAAACAACTGTTTTTGCATATTAAGGTGGGATATAAGTAAGTAGTTCAACATTGAAACATCTGCTGTCAGTTTTAGTTTTTCTTTTTTTTTCTTGTTTTTTTTCTCAGTCTAGGTGTCAGGTTTAAAAAAATGTTTTAGTCTTTTTAAACTGATGCCAAATTTTGTGTATTTACTGATATGATAAATATATTTTTAATGCTGTAAAATTTCTCTGGGCTGTCTAGTATTAACATTATTTAATGGCATTTTCAGTTCAGTGAAGGTGGGTTATAAAGGTTTCAAATTATATTGTTTTACTGTGTATCAAAAACCAAAACATTCATTTGTGATTTTTATTTTATGTTTGTTAGTTTTGGAGTTAGGGTGTACAAGTGCATTGGTGCATCGTGGTGCATCGATCTTTCAAAGAAATTTCGATGCATCGATTATGGAATTTAAGAATTGATTATCATAACTATATTAATACCCAATGTGACCGTCTCATATTACAAAAACTTTCTCGCAATGGATACGGAGCGGAGCATGTAAGATTGAAGGGAAAGAATGCACACTTTGAAAAAAGAAAAAAAAAAATGTTATGCAGTTGTTGATTCATTCTCTTTATAGCGAATGCTACAGGGAATGGGGATCGATTTCAGACTGTTCTGAAGGGAACCAGCCAGTTGATTACAGTCACTGTGATTGGTCAATGACACGTGGCAGCCGCAAAAATATAAAACATTTTTATCTTTCGCAGTGTGTGCCGCACAGTCCTGCATGAAAATGTGTTTGAATTCTCGTAAACAAGCTTGACAAGTGGAGGTGCCTCCATCTAGCCCCCTCACGCCTCTCTCCCTATCCCAAAATTAATAGGGAACTTGTGGTTACCACATCCCGTGTAATTGCCTTTAACTACCAGACAGTTTTTTTAAACTATGACACTGCTCGATTTAAACATGGATCTTATCTACCTGCACATAACATTTCATCTTTAATTACTGGTGCAGTATCTTAACGTTACATTATATGCAAATCGATCACGCTTATTTAATGGTTTACCGTCTGTTTATGTGTGTGCATCAGTTCATTATGTTGCATCAGACATTGTTATTCTTATTCATATCGGATATCTAATATACATGTAACTATATCTATATGTATATGTACCACATTAAGTCTAAATGTAACATATTCATAATATTTATGAATATGTTACCCTAACCCAAACCCTAATACATTTTTGTTTGAAAATGCATTGATTTCACTGTTTATGCCTCACATCCTTACTGTAGCACGTTTTCCTCCACCAGAAACTAAGCATTATGAAAACGCTCTCCATTACAGCATAATTTGGAAAACAATTAAATTTAGGAAACCTGAAACCGTGTTTTCAAACGAAAAGGTTTAGTGTGGATGTGGCCTGAGTTTTAAGTTAACGAAATTCTTTTCATTTAGTTTTTTTTTTTTTTCTTCAGTTTCAGGTTTTGTTTTTGTTTTGTAAAGTAATAACAATAGACACTCCAAGAGGGATGTTGTCATTTCTCTATCAATGCCACACAAATCTTCTTTCTGGTCTGTTAGGTTGAAGCACAAAAAGGCACAATTGAGGCAGGGCTTTAGAGGATGTGAACTGCTATTATTTCACAATGAATAATCGAGATGTCATAACTTACTGTTTGACCTGGAATTGGCTTCCAGTGAGTCGAGAGTTCCCATATACCATAACAAAACAACTTAAGCATTTGTTTGCCTCTCCTGTTGTACTCAAATCAACCACTTTTCTAATCCTTATATCCTTAATGCATTTATACGCAGCAATGAATTATGGATGAATGGAAAGCTTTTGAACATGGCGACGTGCTTCTCACAGGTATAAAATGCACCATGCCCTCTCACCCCAACCACACGCACGCAATGACGCCGAGAAAAAACGCCAGAGAAATTAGGGGCAAGGGCTGGTCCTTTCTGTTGTGACAGGCATCTAAACAACCTGCCAGATGGAATGCGGTAATTGGGGTTAAATGCCCTCAATTAGCAGTGCATTGACAGAGTTGTGCAGCTCACGTCTCTTTTCAGTCTCTCCGTTTTCCCTGCGGGAGAGGAGGAGTGGGGATGGTACAAGTGCGGGACTCTGCAGACTCACTCATGTGGCGCTAACCCTCGCAGTGGTGTGGAGAATGAAACACCGGCTCCCTTACAAAATCGATTGCCATATCATCATTGGGTCTACATGCTGGGTGCATGGAAGAGGGTGATATGGCTGCAGATGGTGGAAAGGGAGAGGCATCTTTTCAACTGTGCCCTCTAATAGGTTTTTCTCTGGGTGAGTTTGTGTGTTTAGTTTGATGAGAGAGAGCTTTTCTAATCATTAGCCACTATCATGGCTAGAGATGCCAGCATGAGATTGATTATGACAGAGACTAACACTGAATTTGATAGTTTTACTATATAGTGTTCAACCAAAAGGTGTCAATAACTGCAGGCTTCAATGACCTCCAAATGCGGGAGTAATTATGTTTTGGTTGCTCATTAAATGAACATTTTCTGGTCATGACAAGAGGTTCTGAGCGGAGATGAATGATTGATTATGCATGTAATGGATGCACCCAATAGCACACACACTCATTGTCAAACCAATCAGTTCCATGTCAGTTACTTAGTTTGTTACTCACAATTTAGCAGACAATTTTCATCCAAAGTGACTGACGCTACAATTGCAAGGACAGCGTTAAGTGGGATCACTTAAGGCCATGCGGGTGATTTGTGACCTGCTCTACCATTTTGAGTCAGTTTGACCCAGAAACACATTTTAATACATTTTGTTGTATGGACTAAAGTAAAATGGTAAAATAAAGACTAAATTAAGTTCCAGGTTTCTGATATAAAGGTTACATTCACACAGTCAGTATTTGGGATTGACAACCACATTTATTTACAGGTGTGAGTTTTGAAATGTCCTGTTCATTTAACATCTTATAGTTGCGGCTTAAAAACGTTGTGTATGAACGAACATCCGAAGTCAAGCCTGTATTCTAACACATGTAACCATAGTGACAGAGACTAAAGTAAATATCAAAGATGGCGACGCCCATAACACTGGCATGTTTTATCAAAATTGATGCTGCGTTATTAAATAAACAAGTTTAAATGAGGCGCAAGTTCATTTATCAGATCATAATTAACCAACAGTGGCTTTGAATGCTCTTAACCGAGTGCAGAGCGCAGCATTTGTCGCGCGGCTCGCAACGGCAGGCAGCTTCGGTGAAAGAGTGGTTGGATCTTCGGATGACACGCAGCTCATATCTCCATCTCTTTGAGTTAACGAAACCTCTCATGATTAACACGAGACATGCGCATGTATAGACAACTTTGTCCTATACGGTTCTGTTCACACAGCACAGGTTTGCCAGGTGTCAGTTCGGTTATAAAATATGGTTGTCTCATAAATAACCGACTTGTGTGTGAATGTAACCCTATTAAGCACTCAAAACAGGATTGACAACCATATTCTGCTGCTGTGTGAATGTAGCCGATATGTGTTCCCTCTCCAAACCATTGCCTAAATATTGTTATTTATGTAAATGTTGACTGAGAATTTTAGAAAGTTTTAGACAGTTCTAGATTTGAGAAAGTTACCTTTCAAAATGCATTAGTCTTACTAACTTCCATGACAAGGCCCAGGTCAATGAACTTGCTAAGCGGTGAGGTGGTACACGTTTTATAGGGGAGACTGGGGCTAGTTGTAACACTTTTTACTCCTGTGAATATTTCTTAGGTTAGCTTTATTTTTGAAACACAAAATGTTCCTTTTACTTTATTGTAAAAACTCAAATTGTGTTTCAGGGTAAAAGTGGCTGAAAATGATAGAGTAGGTTTTACTACAGTAACCATATTTTAACCGTGATATTCATAGTAAAACCACAGTAATAATACAGGAAAACAAAAACTATTGTCATAAAAATCATAATTTTGTGGTTACTATAGTTTTACTATACAAATACCGTAGTTTAATTATGGTTACTGTAGTAATATTGTAGACTGTAATAACAACAATTTTTGCCAGAAATATGTTTTCTATAGTAATATTGTAATAATCATGACTGTTGTAGGCTTTGTTTTTTTGTTTTGTTTTTTGGCGGAAACCATGGTTTTACTATAGTAATATTGTAGTAAATATGAAAAGTAAGTTAAGTAATCATGTTTTTTTTTGGTGGAAACCATGGTTACTATATGGACACAGTATACTGTATTAAAACCATGGTTTTTACTATAGATTAGCCATGGTAAATATTGTGGTTACTATGGTTTTACTACAAATATCATGGTATTTGTAGTAAAACCATAATAACTACAAAATTATTATTTTTATTTCCATAGTTTTCATTTTCCTGTATTATTACTAAGGTTTTACTATGAATATCAAGGTTAAAATATGGTTACTATAGTAAAACCATGGTAAATGTATTGCGAGTGCATGCAAAACCTATTGCGAGAGAATGCAAACTATTCCAAGGGAATGCAAAACTAAGAAAACAATTGCCGACCTGTTCTCTAAGGGGCTTCGTACATTTGTGCTCTGTGCAAATTTCTCTTTTTTCTTTTCCTTTTTTTTTTTTTTTTTAGCCTTTTGCCACTGTTTATTCAGAGGAGAACAGGAAATGTTAGGGAGAGAGACAGCAAGCAATCCAGAAATGTTGTCAGTATGATTCAAACACATATTTACCATATGAGCGCAATGAGTCCGGAGTACATACAGTTGAAGTCAGAAGTTTAAATACACTTAGGTTGAAGTCATTAAAACAAATTTTTAACCACTCCACAGATTTCATAATAGCAAACTATAGTTTTGGCACATCCTTTAGGACATCTACTTTGTGTATGACACTAGTAATTTTTTCAACAGCTGTTTACAGACAGATTGTTTCACTTTTAATTGACTATATCACAATTCCAGTGGGTCAGAAGTTTACATACACTAAGTTAACTGTGCCTTTAAACAGCTTGGAAAATTCCAGAAAATGATGTCAAGCCTTTAGGCAATTAACCAATTAGATTCTGATAGGAGGTGTACTGAATTGGAGGTGTACCTGTGGATGTATTTTAAGGCCTACCTTCAAACTCAGTGCCTCTTTGCTTGACATCATGCGAAAATCAAAAGAAATCAGCCAAGAACTCAGAAAAAAAAATTGTGGACCTCCACAAGTCTGGTTCATCCTTGGTAGCAATTTCCAAATGCCTGAAGATATCATGTTCATTTGTACAAACAAGAGTACACAAGCATAAACACCATGGGACCATGCAGCCATCATACCCCTCAGGAAGGAGACGCATTCTGTCTCCTAGGAATGAACATATTTTAGTGCAAAATGTGCAAATCAATCCCAGAACAACAGCAAAGGTCCTTGTGAAGATTCTGGATGAAACAGGTAGACAAGTATCTATATCCACAGTAAAACGAGTCCTATATCAACATAACTTGTAAGGCTGCTCAGCAAGGAAGAAGTCACTGCTTCAAAATTGCCATAAAAAAGCCAGGCTACAGTTTGCAAGTGCACATGGGGACAAAGATCTTCCTTTTTGGGAAATGTCCTCTGGTCTGATGAAACAAAAATTTAACTGATTGGCCATAATGACCATTGTTATGTTTGGAGGAAAAAGGTTGAGGCTTGCAAGCCGAAGAACACCATACCAACCGTGAAGCATGGGGGTGGCAGCATCATGTTGTGGGGGTGCTTTGCTGCAGGAGGGACTAGTGCACTTCACAAAATAGATTACATCATGAGGAAGGAAAATTATGTGGATATATTGAAGCAACATCTCAAGACATTAGCTAGGAAGTTAGGTCTTCCAAATGGACAATGACCCCAAGCATACCTGCAAAGTTGTGGCAAAATGGCTTAAGGACAACAAAGTCAAGGTATTGGAGTGGCCATCACAAAGCCCTGACCTCAATCTGATAGAAAATTTGTGGGCAGAACTGAAAAAACGAGTGCGAGCAAGGAGGCCTACAAACCTAACTCAGTTACACCAGTTCTGACTGGAGGAATGGGCAAAAATTCCAGCAACTTATTGTGAGAAGCTTGTAGAAGGCTACCCAAAATGCTTGACTCAAGTTAAACAATTTAAAGGCAATGCTACCAAATACTAAAAAAGTGTATGTAAACTTCTGATCCACTGGAAATGTGATGAAAGAAATAAAAGCTGAAAGAAATAATTCTCTCTACTATTATTCTGACATTTCAGATTCTTAAAATAAAGTAGTGATCCTAACTGACCTAAGACAGGGAATGTTTTCTATGATTAAATGTCAGGAATTGTGAAAAATTGAGTTTAAATGTATTTGGCTAAGTTGTATGTAAATTTCTGACTTCAACTGTATGCTAATGGCTAACTGCACCCTTTGTGTGGGCATCCTAGATATGCAACCATTACGTTACAGTTAACCTACAAGAACAGCATTTTTTATGGATGACAGGGTTCTGGAATAAAAGTTAATAAACCTTTATATTACCCAAGCTTTATATTACCCAAAAGCATCTCTTGGGTTTTGACCCCCAATACAATTGAAGTCTTACCCTGCCTTGGGTGTATATTATGCTTTAATGAGCTGGGTGTGTATGTGTAAGTGTGCTGAGCTATCATGCAGAGTGCCAAATGCCTCTCTTGAATACTGAATATCAAGAGCATCCTTTGTGTAGACTTCATGATCTTTGGCAGCTGAATAAACCTCTTCCCCAGTGTGAATATCCTCACCATGAATATCAGATCGGTAATGACGTGAAGGGGATTTATCCTCTTCGCCTGTGATGATTTTGTGGTGTGTGTCTATATGTGTATGTGTGAGGACGTCTTTGAAAGCCACATGCCCTCATTACGGTAAATATTGGAATAGAAAAGGACTATCAGGTCATTAATAAACACAGTGACCTTGGGCTACGCCTCTAATCATGTGTTATTGATGTCCCACTGAAGTCTTGCTTCCCTTAAGAAAATCCCAAAGTTACCATTTAAAATCCAATAATGTTACCTAGCCCTATGATAAGGCATATAATAAACACGCTAACAAGTGAAGTGATAAACGTTTTATATAGGGGAGACTGAGACTGAAAAAGTCAAACTTTTTACTCTAGTAAATAATTCTTGGGTTAAGTTGAAGATTTTCACATTTATTGCTCAGTAAAAAATATATACACTCACCAAGCACTTTATAAGGTGCATACTATGGTCCTAATGAAATGCCTGATGTGGCCTTCTGCTGTTGTAGCACATCCGCTTCAAGGTTTGACGTGTTGTGCATTCTGAGATGCTATTCTGCTCACTACTGTTATCTTAGTGGTTATCTTAGTTACCGTTGACTTTCTGTCAGCTTGAACCAGTCTGGCAATTCTCCATTGACCTCTCTCATCAACAAGGCATTTCCATCTGCAGAACTGCCATTCACAGGATGTTTTTTTGTTTTTGGCACCATTCTAAGTATATTCTAGAGACTGTTATGCGTAAAAATCCCAGGAGATCAGCAGATACAGAAATCCTTAAACCAGCCCGTCTAGCACCAACAGTCATGCCACAGTCGAAATCACTGGGATAAAAAATTTTCCCCATTCTGATGGTTAATGTGAACATTAACTGAAGTTCATATTTATGCGTATCAATGTTGCCACACGATTGGCTGATCAGATAATCGCATGAATATGTAGGTGTACAGGTGTTCCTAATAAAGTGCTTGGTGAGTGTAGTTAATTGAGCTCAATAGCAGGGCATGTTGTCACAATAGAAGCAGCATTTTATGAGCATTTCAGCCAAATTTAAACAGTACAACATTTATGAAATAAAACTTTTCAAGAAACAGCAAAAAATGTCAGAAAAAATGTCAGAAAAGAAATATTTTAATAAATGAATTGAATAAAACACATATGACAACTTGCCCCAATAAAAATGTGAAACGTGCTCCAAACTGACATTTGTGACAAATACCCTTGTCCCAGTAACACAGTTCAGCCTTTCAGTTAAAATCAACCTTCATTACATGGTTGACCACCGCCTTAATGTATACTAGAGCTGTTTTATTGTGTACGTCAGGTCTTTAATGAACCAAAGAGAGCATATGTTACACCACTCCTTGTCTCTCTTCACTGGCTGCCGGTTGATGCACATATCAAATTCAAGGCTCTGATGCTGGCATACAGAACAGTCACTGGGTCTGCTCCAGCATACCTAAAATCATTTCTGCAGAGCTACGTTCCCACCAGAAACCTGCGGTCAGCTAAGGAACTGTGCCTAGTTGTACCAACACAAAGAGGCACCAAAACACTTTCCCGGACTTTCGGTTTCATCGTACCACGTTGGTTGAATGACCAACTCCATCCGTGAAGCTGACTCACTTTCTGTCTTCAGAAAACGGCTAAAAAACTTCTTTTCCATGAGCACTTAACCAGTCACTAACTAAAAAATAAATAAATAAAAAATCTTGGTGCACTTTAATCTGTCTTGTATACTATTATTCTGATGCTAGTTAAGCTTTGTAATGCAGCACTAATGTAATCCTTTCCCAAGGGGAAAAACACCATGGAGACCACACCTTGCCCGACGGGGAGGTAACGTGTGGAGAATACGTCACATGAGAGAGGGAGCTCTGCTCAAGGAAGACACGGATTTACCAACAGGGAAACCGTACCGTGGAAAATACATCACACAGGGTTACCCACGGGCAACGACCACATGTGGAGCACCTACCCCAGTACAGGGTATACTAGTGCACGTACTGGGCTGGCATCGAATATTTCCGCCGAGTTCACCTGCCACAGGGCTGAGGAGGAAGACATCCAGGGTTCTTGTGAACTCGCATGGGGGAAAAAAGCGCATGTCTTCCCCTCCGGGAGGGGAAAGGTGCTGTATGCAAGTGGTAAAATCTCACAAAGGTATTGGGTGTTGCCCAGCCCACTGCTCTACAGATGTCTGCTAGAGAAGCGCCGTTGGTCAAGGCCCAGGAGGCCGCCACACTCCTAGTGGAGTGTGCTCATAGTCCCAAAGGGGGCAGCACATCCTGGGCTCCTGGACAGGGCCGCGACTGTGTTGGCATATCAACTGCCTCGAGTTGCTGGTGGTATTGCTGGCCCTGCAGAGGTTAAGCCACAGGTGGCGCTCCTGGACCACCAAGGTGGACATCGCCTGCCCGAGAGCACGCGCCGTGACCTTCATCGCCCGGAGGGTGAGATCGGTCGCTGAGCGCAGCTCCTGCATCACTCCTGGGTCAGGACTACCCTCTTGCAGCTCATTTCAATGCCTTGGCCTGGTGCACTAGCAGGAGGGCCAAGGCATGCAGGGCGGAGGTGGCCTGTCCAGCGGCACTGTAAGCCTTGGTCGCCAAGGACAACGTGGACTTACAGGCTTGGATGGGAGTCTCGGTCAATTCTGCCAAGCTGCCTTGTCCACCTGGGGAATCGGCGTGTACCCCCTAGCCGCCCCACCGTTGAGAGCGGAGAAGCTCAGAAGTCGGGTCCGGGCACTAAAAGGTGCCTGCCACGACGTCGTGAGCTCCTCGTGCACCTCTGGTCAGAATGGAACTGGGGCAGGGTGCAGCCGTGAGCGGCACTCTGAGCCCAGGAACCAATCATCAAGCTGCGAGGGCTCAGGGCAGGGTGGAGGGTTCCACTCAAGCCCAACGCTCGCGGCAGCCCACGCAAGCATTGCCACCAGCTCCGCGTCGGCCTCAGACTGGGTGACCACACCCGAAGGTGGGAGCCCAGTCGAGTCCTCCGCGTCCGACTGGATCAGTCCACTCTCCAATGCTGTGATCGAGAGCTCATCCTGCTTTTGAGCCCCGAATGAGACATCAAACTCGCCTAGGGGTGAGCCGCCTGTCTCATCAGGCGGTTCTCATCCCAGAACTCAACCGGGGCATACTGGGGAATGGGAGGTCCATGGGTGATTACCCGGCAGAACCACTCCCATTGGGGTCCCCAAATCGCCCCTAGCGCTAACCGTCACGGCCTCGTACCCGTAGGTAGAAGGACCGGGGCGGGGAGCGGCTGGAGTGGCTTTCCCCCTGAAGAAGGAAAGCCACGACTGGAACGTTGCCATGGTCTTGCTCTCGCAGTGAGAGCATGAACCATCCATGAACGCTATCTCAGTGTGGCTGTAGCCCAGACACGTTAGGCAATGATCGTGGCTGTCAGAGGAGGAGAGGTAAGACCGCAACTAGGAACTATACACAGATGGAAAGACATCTTTAAAAAGACGCTCTCTATCAGTGCCACTCTTTTAGAGGAAAATACTCTTTTAGAATATTCTCTCTCTTTTTAGCTGTTGAAGTGCCCAGGGGCGTTCTCTGCACTTATCCGTGCACGAGGGGGAGAAACCACTGAAATGCAACGTATATCCAACAGCATACGCAGAGGTGAATGGAATGGCAATGGAATTCAATGAATGAACACCGCTTGGCTCCGAAGAAAAATCTGAATGAATGGTTGTGAACCAGCTCCTTTTATACCCGTATGTCCGGGGGAGTGGCATGCAAATTCCACTCGCCAATTCCCATTGGCCTTTTCTCAAAGATCAGAGGTGTTTGGGGCTCCCAAGAGCGACCCCTAGTGTCACTACATTGACACAACGTCGAATGAGTGACAGATAGGGAACCACTGCTAAACCCAAGTTTGTGTAATTGCATTTTTGACTCAAAACCTTATAGTTACTGAGATAAAGCCTTTCTGACAACTTCCCCGTGTGATGACTAGCCCCGGTCTCCCTTAAATAGTTGTTGGTACATCACTAATGTCATATTGTATAAATGTCTTCTGATTAATTTGTCTGATGTTTGAAAAAAGGCAGGGTTGCCATGAAGGCTGATCTGGTAGAAAAACCAGGTAGATTATGAAAACTGTAAATAATGAGCAGATATCCATCATACTCTCTGAGGAGCACTCTGTTAGTGTGTTCTGCTGTTTTTGAGGATGGGGGCAATGGTGAAGAGGACTGTGTCTCTGCCTTCCGGTAGATCAGAAGGTGAGGACCTGAGTCTCCCCTGTGGATGTCAACTTTAAAAATTCCAATTCACTTATTAGACCTCCTTTGACACTGAAATCCAGTTTACTTGCTGCTAGTTCTTCCCTGGAGATACAGTACTGTGCAAAAGTCTTAGGTACATAAGGTGTTTCACAAAAGCATTTGTCTTAAGATGGTTAATTATATTTTCAGCTTTAGTGTGTCAATAGGAAATATAAATGTTAGACTCCTAAACATTACTTTTGCAAATAGAAAAGATTAGAATAGAAGAACAGGGAGCCCTGCAACAGATGTCATGGCCCCCACAAAGCCCCCCACTGAACATCATGTCAGTCTGAGATTACATAAAGAGACAGAAGCAATTGAGACAGCCTAAATAGATAGAAGATCTGTGGCGAATTCTCCAAGAAGTATGGAACATCCTATCTGCCAACAACCAAGAAAAACTGTGTCCAGGTGTACCTAGGAGAATTGGTGCTGTTTTAAATGCAAAGGTGGTCACACCGAATATTGATTTAGCTTTTTTATGTTTACTGGACTTTGTATGACATAAAGTGATAAATGAAAACTATTTATGTCATTATTTCTGAAGACATCCTCACTATGCAACATTTTTTCATGAGTGCTCAATTTTCGTGAGTGCTTAAAGCGCAGCGCTAAGACCGCGTGCAATGTCTTATCCAATTTTCGTGAGAGCGCTAATTCTAAGCACAATTTTCATGCCAGCACACAGCTTCAGTGGCCGTGGGTGGGAGTGTTTGCGCTATCTGTTGCTGTATGCAAACTAACTGTGGGTGTATTGTAATGAAGTGACACAAAGGGCAATTTGCTGTTTTCCAGAGAAATAGGTCACTGCGCTAAGACGTTTCAATACCACCTCTTAACTCAGCGCAAAGTCCAATTTCAGTTCCTGCATTTGGTTTATTTTTTAATTATTATTAATATGTTTAGAATGTACAATTGTTTTTATGATCTAGTTTGTATTGGTATTTTTTCCACCTGTGCTCGTAGAGCGATTTTTAAGTCTGCAAAAGGGGCTGGTGGAAGAAGTTGAAGAGAGTAAAATGTTTGTATTTGGTATAATTTTTTGACCATTTACTGTATTTAATTTGATTGTATTTTCATTTCGTTTGAAGTGTCATTTGAATTTAGAAATGTTTTTGGTTAAATTTGTTCCTTTCAATAAATGAATTTATTTTTTCAAAATCAAAGTTGACCAGTAGAAGTGAAGTGCATTACGATATAATTACTGTTAATAGCCATGATTTGTGTGTCAGCAGATGAAAATGATTAATAATATTTTACATTCTCTATTTTTTCAGTTCTTCTAATTCATTGCATTCAGTCTGTTTACACTACCAACTTCTTATGAATGTGCTGTCTTTGTTTATATCACTAGTGTTTGACAGGGAATGGACTATACTGTATAATAAGACACAGACGGTGAAGGAGAAGAACCTCCGAATTAAGTTGTGCTTGACCCAGCCCATTAGCGCTTTGCGCGCGCAATTTCGCCAAACCCATTTGCGCCTTTACTTAGCACATGCTTGCATGAAAATACCAAAATTTCCTGGCCATGCCCATTAACTTTGTGTGTTTGAGCTGCTCTTAGTGCTAGTGCTGTTAAAATAGGGCCCTGTTTCTACTAAACTTCACTAAACTACATTTTGTCATAACCAGAAAAAACTGTTTGATTTATTCATATTCTTCAGGCTGCACAAAGTAACTTTTTCCAATGTAAAAAACAAAGTGAATAGTACTTTTGACACAGGGTTGAGATCACATGACCAACTGAATTCTACTCACATTTTATTTCACTAAGTTATTACTGCTAATGTATTGGCCAGTAAACAAAAACTAAAAATTACTTACTGCACCTTTAAATACCTCATGAAATCACTTGACAAGCACAGTTTTTTTTTTCCTGTGTTATCGTATTTCCCACTTAAACAGTAAGTTGGGGTATCATGTTGTCTTGCTACACTTAAGATTGTTAGCAATGTGTATTTTTGGAGGGATGCACTGAACAAAACTATATTTACCATTAAATATACATGGAAAAACACGGTTCCATTATAAAGATGATTCCATTTTAAGCTCTGTTTTATTTGTTAATCTTTCAGTTTATATGCTTACAAAGAGCAGAAAAGCTAAGCTCATTCAATGGCAGCATTGCAGAGAACAATGTTGTGCAATGTTGTCAATATTTCATCTTGCAAGGCCACAGTCTCTGGAATTGGCTAGAAAACCTTAATGAGAATGAAATGCTGTCTATTGACTCAGGCAGCCCAAGTGTCAAGAGAGTCGGCTACACTAGAACTCAGTTAGGGTGCGCTCCCAGAATGCGAAATGTCTTATTTTCTGGCCCTCCATTCCTTTTTTTTTTTCCAACTCATCCCTTTGCTATGTCACTCACACCCATTTGTTCACTTTCACATGCATTTCAAAAGCAAAGGAAAATCACAAGTGAGGTCTCTTTAACATCTCAATTGTTTCTCCAAGAATTCAATGTCATTTAATTTAGACTTTTGCTGGTCTTTTAGATTTTTCTCAATAATGTCTCAATTTGGTCTCAGATTGGCGCAGATCCCAAAGTTTGCAATCAAAATCAAATATTTCAACTCCTCTTTTCTCACCAAATTCAAAATGATCTGAGCTATGCTATCTACATTATTTTTATATTTTTTTTTAGCTCTTATTGTATGTCAATAATTGCGTCATATGTGTCTTTTTTAATCTCTCTTAAGAAATTTTTGGAAACATCTGAAACAAAGTTCATACAATAAAATTAAACTATTACATTTCAAATAATGGCAATACAAATCTACTGTGGGTTATCTCCCCTCTAAATACCCCTTTCTTCCTACACTTCCTAATTTTCTTAGTATTTTTGTCTTGCTTTTCAGTAAACGTACAGTATCTTAAAACAAGATTTAGCTAAATTGAGTGTGTATGCTTAAAACAAGAAAAAAAAAAAAAAAAGAAAAGCTATTTGCCACTAAGATATGAAAAATAAACCTGTTTTCCTTTTGAATTTTGAGTTTATTATCCTCAACCCATCATTGACAAAAAAATATTTTCTTGTTTTAAGCATAAACCTTGCCAAATTGTAATTTTGCTTCTCAAGATAATTTTTTTTCCAGAATTTATTTCCAAATTTTTATTTATTTTTTTTAAATATTTTATTTTGGGGTATATTGTTTAGAAAAAACAAGACAAAAATAGAACATGAGTTAGAACATTATTTTTTGCTGTGTATTCACCCCTACAGTCTCAATGTCATCTGGATTAAAAATCCCTGGTCTCCTTTATTAGACTTATTAGGTGAGCACTGTGACCTTCCAGTCCCTGGGCTGTGGAGCTGAGAGGTGTGACAGGCTGTGGCTCTTCTGTGTAGTTTTAATTAACACTGGCATTGGGAGATTGATGGAGAGAAGACACGGGTTGTCGGCACGGCCTTGCCACTGGCGGGGGGTGGCAATTAAAACTCTGCAGTGGCACAAGCAACAGGATGAAGGGACAATGTGGGGAGGAGAGGAGAGGAGCGGAGAGGAGAGAGGGATTAGGAGACGAATGGGAGCTCACCTGATGCCACCACCCTTAAAAATTTTGTGTTTATGTATGTTTGTGTTTGTGCGTAGGTGCAGATCTGAAAAGATGCCGGAACAAGAAGTAAATAATAATGAAATCTATTTCTTATTAAAGTTATAAGCCACCAGAGTCACTCATTACACTGCACATTACACTGATTTAACTCTGTGCTATTTGCCCAGCTCAATGAACATTGTGCTATTGCAGAGCGAGGAAAGCGGGGAGTAACCTGAAATTTATTTTAAAGTGTTTGTGCACATTTTCTATTGAACATGGCATGATCAAATGATGGAGAGGACCATTCTAAGTATAACTTGGCATTAATTGGCAGTGTTGTCACGCACACTTTCGGCATGTGTGGATCACAGTAGTTTATTGATGCTGTACAGTCCGGGCAGAGTGAGCCAGATCAAGGTGGTCTGCTGCATCCTCATCATGCTGTATAGCACTCAGAACTGGCCCGCAAGATCGGAATTACGCTGTTCAAACTGCATTTAGTGCATATTTTGTAGCAAAATTTATGCCGTTACCTGATCTGTATAATTGTTTTAGTGAATCAGTCACTAAACTAGCACAGAGAGCGTGTGTAAATAAACTGTGCTTTTTCATGACCCAATTCATTTTTAGTGAATTCATCCCTCTGTTTGTTTTAGTGGCCTGATGTACATTTCTTGTCATTTTACATTGACTTCAAATGCGGCTTATCCAATCAGAATTGAGATTCTGAACTATCTGTATTATAAAATGTCATTTGATCCCATTGGAATAGCATGTGTGTGTGGTTTTTTTTTTTCTTTTTTATGAGTATGACCATATTTACACCTGGTATTAAGATGCGTCTCGGGTGATCCGATCACATATGGTCAGGAGAGACACTTCGCTGTTTACACCTGTTCGCTTAAATGCATCTCTTGTGACCACTTGTGTTCGGATTTTGAGGAGAGGGTCTCTAATTTCATGATGTCACACATCAATCACCATGTCAGTGTGTTACTGCATGATAATAAACAGCAAAAAAGAAATTAAAGATAAAGAAAGACCCCCACAAGAAAAACAGCGAACTTTTTCTCCCAGATGCAGTTGAAATTTTATCCAAGCACAAACGCAACATTTCGAACAGAATTTTCCATTATTCTGTAAATGATCCGTAAAACCTGAGCTTCAGATGTGTGTGCTTCTCATCGGTGTCCCTGCATGTTGATACAGACACAATGTTTCATGAAGATCTTGTGCGTGTTTTATTTAAGCGCTTTTTAAAATTTTCAGATCAGATGGTTATATCCTTTTAAATCCGCATGTGACTGCCAAATTGATGATTGACAGGTGAGGGTTGGTGCTTCGCTACTGTCCGGGACACATTCAGGACAGGTTTGTGTTTACACCTCAAATGCAATGTGGTCACATGTGTTTTTGACCATGTCCATATGTGGTTTTGTGATATGATCATAACATTTTTGCACCCCGTTAACACTTGTATTTAGCTCTGACAACATTGGATCACCAAAAATGCATCTAAAAAATTACTGAGTGCACCTTTAAGAGACTGGTGATCACAGTTCAATGGAGACCTTGCATTTTAAATCAGATTTTCAAGGCTTGATACCACCTGGAGATGCCGGTTCCCCCTGCGAGAGGATCTGTAAGGAAAGGAGAAAGCCAAATTTTTTTTTGTGATTACTTTCTTTCTTATTCTGCCTTGTTGACAAACTGAATGATCACACTGATCTTGTGACTCGACAGGAAGTGGAGGAAATCAAATTCATTAGAGGTCATTACTTTTATCAATCTGCCTTACTTTCAAAACACTTTCCACTATCCCTGCTTAAAATGCAGAGACTCTAAGTAAGCCATTCGTAGATTGATTCCCCTGAAATGTATAAACACTGTGGCTCTGTTGCACTGTTTCAAACAATCAAAACATTGTTTGTTTGTTCATCCCAGCCAGCCTGACACAGCAACAGTGGTTAAACAATGGTGTAAGTTTTGGGTGGGACTGTCTGTTTGAGCAGCTAATGGGAAACTGGGGCCTTGTTCAGGAAAAACTCATAATTTTGCATTTCATTTTGTGACACTAGTGGCACAAAAATTACACAATTCACCTTTAGAACAGCTGTGGGACTAGATTGGATCTGCGACTCATCAGTTGTTTGTGAATATGAAGATTTATTATCCTAAAATATATATATATATATATATATATATATATATATATATATATATATATATATATATATATTTATCAGCAAGATACTACAGCAGCCTTTCTCACAACTCTGATGTTTTTAAAAAAAGAGTTGTATCTTAGTGCATTGTGCTCTGACTGTTCCCCTGTGTGGATTGAGCATTCAGCATGTAGGCTAGTCTCAACAAAACAAAGATTAGAGCAACCTCCAAGAGACCCTTTAATGCTCAGAGAGTCCCGTAGGTGCATTTGGATTTAGTGGCACTAGCATGATAAAAATCCTTAATTGGCAGCACTAATCTGTGTGTTTTGAACAACAAAAACTTCATTGAGCTGAGCGACGGATTGACATGGCACGGCATGGCAGTGTTGCTGCCTCTTATTCTGGAGTTGGCCACTGAAGTGAAAGCAGGATTACACTCTGATAGAGGTCTAAATCAGCTAATTTGCTGCACAAGAACAAATTGTAATGCTTCTAAACACTCCAGTCTCTCATATGAGAAAGGGAGGAATGAGCATTGTGATTGAAAACTTTGCACTGCATTAATTTGAGGTTATTCAGTATTCAGTTTTACAGGATAACACCATGTTCTAACCAGGCATGGTACGATAAGCAATAAAAGTGACAAGTGAAAAAAAAAAAACTCTTCCATGAAAATTTGAGTTTTTGTTCTTACCAGCCACAGCCATGACAATCTAAGAGCAGGGTGTCAGGACATTTTGGCGATCTCTGAGTATATATTTCTGTGGCGTCGTGCTGGGTAGCTCCACCCCTTTTTGACTACCTCCGTATGTAGTTTTGTGATAGGATCATAAAACATTTTGCACCCCGTTTTCACCTGTATTTAGCACTGACCACACTGGATCACCAGAAATGTATCATTGGTCCAAATTAGAACTCCTCATAAATGTACAGTACATTAAACATCAAATATCTTATAATTGACTGTGATTGTGTTGTGTTTAGAGGTCTGCATGGGCCTTAAAATGAAACCTGTACCCGAGACTGTGTGGCCCGACCCTACACGGCCCGAACGATACCGTCAGATTATAAGACCAAACCCGAAATCGCTCACTATCTTTATAATTTCTTCTCCTAGCAAGTACTGTTGCAATAGGCTATATTTTATGTAAGCATATAGGCAACATTCATAAGAGTATTGAAACAGTAAAGATACAGTTTTAACAAGGCACGGCAGCCCCTCAGTACACTAGAGCAGAATGGAAAAAAGCATTGCCTCACCATTTATTTGCTGAAACTTCACTTGGTGCAGAACAATCTGGAATAATATGAAACAATGCAACAGTCCCCTCTTTACTGCCTGAACTTGTTCTGAACGTTGAATCTTTGTGACATCTGCGCTAATAACAATTTAGAAGCAGTGCAAAGAATGAAACAGAGTGTAGGTGTCTTGACGTGTTTTGAAAGTTATTTTAAATTGACACGGTTTAAACAGTGCCGGTCCTGTGCGAGACGCTGGAGAAAAAGCGAGACATGGTGCAACAGTCAAAGACATTCGTCCAGCATGTGTTTACATAGGAAAATAATGGGAAAACAGAACAGTTTAGCGCAATAAACACGTTTGGTGTGAACGACCCCTAACTCGTCCATTCACGCGTCTTTGAGTGAGAGCGCGTGCGCGAAACAAGTTCGGTAGGCCTGTTTATTAAATTATTAATTACAAACCCAAACCCGACACGAACCCAAAGTCCTACTTGAAAAACTGACCCGAACCCGGCCCGAAACCTGTCGGGTTCTCGGGTCCCACCAGGTCGGGTTGCAGACCTCTAGTTGTGTTGCACAGCAGTTTCACGTTCAGTGTGGACAGAGAAATTATTTGTCGCTGGAAACTTGTCGCTTTGTACCTGTTTGCAAACAATAAGCATATGATAGTTTTTGTGAAATCGCAGATTTTTTTGGCAGATAAATACAAAAGTACCATTAAAGTGTTGTAGTTCATATGACTAGTGTGCTTGATTAATTCTTAAAGCCATACAATAGCTTTGTGTGAGGAACTGACTGAAATTCACTATCCCTTTAACTGAATGTACAATTGGGTTTCATATGTTCAACAGGTGTGACACCACTGTCCTGAAACGAGGTACTTTCGGGTGAAGAAACGGGTTTCATCGAGGCAGGACGGAAAAGGCAAAAACCGCAACCAATCTAGATAGTGTCTGTCTCTGAGTTAAAGCACACTTGGTTTAAAGAGAATCACAAACTGCTAATCTCTGCCATTATCAGGAATCTTAATATCTCATCTTCTCCTCCACAACAATTAACCCTACGTTGATTGAAATCAATATCTCTCCTAGAGGACACAAAATCATTATATTAGATTACTTCAATCCCTTCCAATCCCCTTTTATATGGCCATGTCCATGTTAAAAGGAAAAATGGATGTCATATTGGCCTTCCTTCCTGTTTAACATGGAGCAGGTTGTCTGATTATGTCCGCACTCTACTTTGAGCTATAGCGTAGCTTCACACATTTCCTCTATAATATAACAGTGGAAGTAAGCCTTTTTTTCAAATCTGTCTGTCCTTGTCTAAATATTCACAGGTCTAAATGTTTTAACAGGGTTTAATAGAATTCACTGAAATGTAAGACTGTTGTTATTCGCAAGTTCTCTGGCTGTCATGGTGTGTACACACCAGTGTGCCATTGTGAGATGAGGGAAAGAATAATTTTTTTTTTTTTTCTCTGCATGACAAATTCAGCTTGCTTATCTTTTTAAGGCAGTTTAGCTCAGGTAAATGTGTAAACATTTGTCAAATTAAGTTCATTTCAAGGTAATTTGGTCTGTGATCTTCATCTTAATGAATGTCTCTATTAGGTTAATCTTGTGTTGTTACACAAAATGGTATATGTTAGAGATGATTATTTAGGCATAGATTTGTGTGTGTATTTGTGCATGTTTATCTCATCAATATTTTCTTCATTGTCACTAGGGCTGTCACTGTGATTATGACGATTAATTGCCTGTTTTAGGGATGTGGCGATTAATTGTCCCGTTAAGGGCTTTCATGATTAATTGTCATATAAATTGTCATATTTTTTAAGGTGTGTTTTTTCTGCCTGTGTGCTTCATACACCTCATTACATATTTAACTTCAAATAAATGAAATAATGAAATAGGAATACACTATGATTTGCTTTTAAGGCTTTAAAAACTTATGAATGACATGAAAAATAATGTTTTAAATATCAAAATATTTCTAAATACTTAAAATATGTCTCTTTTTGGTCAACTTTTGTTTTTGGTAAATTTTACATTTACACTTCTCTTTTTTTTTCTTTTTTTTATTATATTTTATTATATTTATATTATATTTGTATTATATTATGCAATAGTAAAACATTTCTTTTCTAATTTCTCCACTTTCATACATTATTTTAATGCACTGATTAAACCCACAAGCCCTTATTTGTCATGAAGCAAAACCTTTGAGATGTCGTTTCATCATTTTATCACTCCACAGAAATAGAGTAAGCGTGCGTCTCCTCCTCTTTGTCACTGCGTGTCATTAACACAGTGTGTATGAACCAGGAACATTTGCCATTACACGATCGTTTAAAGTGAAACTCATGGGAGTTTGGCACGGGCCTCAGCACACGCTCTTCAGGACAGGAGCTGGTTGACCACCTTGGTGCGGCTCAGTGACGCTCGGACTCGGAGTTCAACTGAATGACACACAAACGTGCCGTTCATAGAATTTATACAGTATATTTGCTTAAAATTCCCTTATTTTGGGCATTATAATGTGATTGGAATTTGAATGCCCAATAATCAAATTTCATTAATCAAATAAAACTATTATATTTTCATTTGATTAAAGCTGTACAGTATGCATTTGATTAAGCACAATTTGATCATAGTAACATTTAATTAAAACATTTAAAATTACAGAACAGAAAAATTAAAACAGAAAAGGCATAATTTGTATCTATAAGACTTTCTGCTGTTCTTTTTGTCAATAATTTTCTGTGTAATTTCATAAAAAAATCTGAGTTTTTTTATTTTTAAGTATCGAGTTAGTATCGATCCCAAGGTACCAGGGCGGGTTTCGTACCAAAGCCAAACTTTTGGTATCGGAGCAACCCTTTTGTGACTAGAGATGCTGAAAACTAGTGAGGCGTGACGCAACCAAAGATGCTCCAAAAGCGTCAGTCTGATGCATGAGAATTATGCCAATATGTTCAGTGATATGGAAATAAAGCAAACAATATTTTGACTTTTAAAGCCACGTTTTGTATTGTCTAAATGCATGTTGCACTGTTGCCACAATAAATATATATGATGTAATGTTTTTGAATGATCTGAATTGCAATATTTATTATATTTATCATTATTTTAATTATTATAGACTAAATTATCTGCATTTAAGGTGCCTTTCTTAGTAAATATTAATTTGTGATTAATTGCAATTCATTTGATTTATTAATCGGCACATCATGAAATTAATTCAAATAAAAATTTGAATGGATTGAGAGCCCTGATAAAAATAACAATTTCAAATAATTAAATAATCCATATTTAAGCAAAACTTCTTTTTTTATCAATACTTCTTAGTAATAAATGAAATATAAGTTTATTTATCAATCAATCAATTTATTTTTATATAGCACATTTAAAAACAACTTTGTTGACCAAAGTGCTTCACAATCAAGAATCTAGAAACAGTTAAGAGATTAAGAATGAAGGAAACATCTAGGGCTGCCCCCGATAGTCGACCAAAGGTTAGTTGATGAGAAGAGTCTTGGTCGACCAAATTTTGATTGGTCGGTTGGTCACAGAAAAAAACTCCACAGAAAAATTACGAACACCGGTATTACCGCTGGTTGGACTGTAGGTGGTACTATGGGGTAATTTTCGTTAAGCAGGGTTAGGGTTAGGGTTAAGCCTACACAATAAAGCAAGACACATTGATTTCAAACTTAGAACTTTATTTTTTATTTATTTTAACTAAAAATTCAAATTGCACTCCAAACGAAATGAAAAAGCAAATAAAATTGTGTGATAAAAGAATAACTATATACACCTTTCCATTTACCGTCAGGCAAGAATCCGTCTTAACATCATGGCGGAAAATTACTTACACAAATGAAGACATAAAAACAATTATAAATGTAAAAATAATAATTATAATGATGATAATAATCACTGAAATATAAATCATGATTCGAGGTGAACATGGTTTTGTATTATTTTATGATTTAATCACAGATGTATAGGCTGCAGAGTTGTGGTCACAATGAACTGCTCTGTGGAAATAAAGTGAACTGAACTCAAAGCACCTCCTGAGCTGAGGTGTCTGAGGTCATTTGCAGCACTCATAGACGATACTGTTCTTGCAACAAAAAAACAAAACAAAAAATCAGAAAACAGAAACAAAGAGTGAGAACCTTTTACATGCGTGTGTTCCACGAGACTGCACGCCTCCGTACCAACAGCGCGTCATACATGCGCATAGACAGCTTTTCTGTCATCTGTTCTTAATAATATAATAAAGTGTGTTTCTTCATATTAATTTGATAATAATAATAGCCTAATAATAATAATAATAATAATAATAATTTAATACATTAATGGGAAAACGAGCCAAATATCGTCTTGACATCGTCAAAGGCATCAGCTATTGGCGATCACTCTGACCATCGTCGATCCCCGAGATCATCATCTGTCAGCACAACACTAATGTGCATTTCTCTCTATAAATTAACACAATGTTCAGACAGTCTCCTTGCTGGTTTTTTCGACACATTCAGAATCATTACCGCTTTTGCCGGTGTCGCTGCAATCAGAACCTGTTCTCTTTGGCATGGCCCATCTTTCTTTAGAGACATGAACAGCACATCCTTCATCACTGTCATCCTGTGACTTCGTCACTACTTTCATTTACCAGAGGGGCTACAAATGAGTCTAGATGAGACACTGTTCCCACAGCTCTCCAGAGGTCAGGGGGTCATGGCCACTGCTCACAGAGCAAAAGTCAATTCCATTTCACCTCCTATTCACAGCAAAATTAATTTAGTTGATCTAATCCCAAGCAAAGAAACCAATTCCAATTTCATTTTCAGTTAAAACGCTGATGTAGACTGGAATTGCTTAGAACTTGTAATATTTTTCTATTGAGGCGTTTCCTTGGCCTCTAATGTACTGTTTACAGCTGCTTAAATTAATTGAACACACCTACAGATTCAACAACCCAGCCATATAAATTTTCATAAAAACATCAACATGCCGCTTTTGAAAGATTACATTACCATTAGCTATTCAGTTTAGATTTTTTTGCACTGCACTGAAAATTTTGTCAAATTAAATGTGCAGCCGCTCAGCCAGGCAGACATTTTATGACTGTAAGCAAATAGTGTGCTCCCTTAACAAGTATAAGACAGCTTTTTCTATTTTAATTCAAAGCATTTCCATATGTTTATCTCTAAGAGACTACAACCCTCAGGAACATTTGTTAATCTACTGTAGGAGCACTGGCATAAAAATTATTCCATGATGTTTAGGGCTTTTTTTGCTCCAGTTGAGGCTTAAGATGCTCCACTTGGTGTTTGACAACATGAAAAAACTCTTCAAATGTGTGAAGCCTCATTTAAACCTTCCCTTTCCAATGCCTGAAAAGACATAAACAAGCTTAACATGTAAAATCTGAAAAGTACATTGAGGAGTTTTTGTTTTAAATGATCTTTTGTTATTTGAGGCAGAGCCGAGCTCAATTCACTCATTGAACTAGATGGAGAACAAACACTTAAAGGGACAGTTCACCCAAATAAGAAAATGATGTCATTGTTTATGCATGCACATGCCATTCCCTTTTCCATACAACAACATTTCATAGTGACTATGCCTGTTAAGCTCCAAAAAGGACAAAAAAAGCATCATAAATGTAGTCCATATGACTCATGTACTTTATTTTAAATCCCCTGAAATCATATGATTGCTTGAACAGATTAAACAGACCCAAATTTAAGTCAATAATTAATTTATCTTTCAGTCCAATGAACTGGTTCATTAAAAAAGAACCTGCTCACAAGAATGATTTGTTCATGTACTGACTGACACGTTTCTCAAATTCGACTCACTGACTCTTGAGTTAACAGCTCAATGGAGGAGAATTTTATTAGTGAATAATGACTTATATTTCAGTCTATTTTTCACACAAATTAATCAGATGACTTGGAATATACTGTAGAGCACCACTGCATAGGCTTTGGGTTTTCTGTGTATTATTCCTTTAAAATTTTAGGCTCTGAGTCTGTACATATACATTCACAAGCTGATTTGCTGAGGTCAACCGTCAGCGGTGCCAACGTTAACTGCTCCTGTCACCATGGGCACTCTCCAAAGGTGTGAGTGCTGTCTTTTTTATAGAGATGTGTTAGTGTGTTGATTCATTCACACCTACACTCTAGACTCCTGGAGTCCTGGCACACTGGCTATGGGCCGACCGATTGTGCTCTATCCAGCATGCTGGGCAAAACAGCCCAAAGTTTAATGTGAGCACACTCTTTTATCTCAGTTTAATTATGCCATGGTGACATAATTTATAATGTACTGACAAACTACTGCATTTTAATATGACTTTGCATTATCTACATGTGTATGATTTGAGTACATTAGCATCTGATTTTTTATTTTATTTATATTTTACATATTTTTGAATGTGTATTTTTTTTTATTTTATTTGCTTTACATAATATTTAATCCTTTTTACTCATTGTGATAGACATTTGTTGTAAAACATTAGGATACGTGTGTGTGTGTGGTCCAGCTAAGACTCATGCACATCATATAGTTGCCATATTGAACATAACATTTTCTCTCCAAGTGGTACATTTTTTCCTACTGATTCTGTTGCTTCTAATATATGAATTAAAATCATCACACAAAGCGTAATGGTGCAGATTTATGTCTCATATGTGACCAGTCCTTTGCTAAAATAAGTCTCCCCTACCTCTTTTTTCAGCTTTCTTTTGCGGCCACAACACCTGTGCTGGCAGACAGGAAAAAGTATCCAAACTTCTTCAGGACGGTCCCGTCAGACAATGCTGTGAACCCTGCTGTTGTGAAGTTTCTCAACTATTACAACTGGAGCAGAGTGGGAACCCTGACCCAGGATGTCCAGCGGTTTTCTGAGGTACTGTATGTCAGGGGGAAAATAAATACTTCAAAATTAGGGCACAGACCTGCCTTGGACAGCTAAGTAAGACCAAATGACTGAGTTCAGACATGAAACTCTGAATGGCGCAAGCTGATAGGTTCTTTTTAACTTGTTATCTTTTAACCAGTCGGCTTGCTCACATGTGATATGTCAAACCAATCGACTCACATGGGCTGCATCCAAAACTGAAAATTGCTGCCTTTGGAGGCTATAATACAGATGTAGGATGAAAATAAGGTGCTTTTTAAACTGTTCTGTGACCAGTTTCATTAAGAGTTCCATTCATTCAAAAACACTGCCAGTTAAGCCATTAATTGATTTGGCAGCATGGCAGCTGCCTACGTATTTGGATGCATTTTTATGTATAATTGGTTAGCCAATCAACTTTCATACTCTCTCTTTGCCTAACATTTATATTTTCTCAGTTTCCAAGTAAGCCAGTTTCACTGCAGCGTGCTGCAAGAGATTTCTCTGAAAATGCTATTTGATCAGGTAGTTGCTGGGGCTCTTTCTTTTAGCAGCTTGCACAGTAAGGTCTGCTTTTGGCCATGACACATAGAAGCGCATCTTTATCAAGGTAAGCCATAGCGAAATCAGGGACAAGCACACATCGCTATCTTAGGTCATTAGTTTGAATAAATCCTCACATAGCTCGGCGAAGTCACTAGTTACATAAGCTCTGGTACACATTATGAGACTGTCTAATTGTGTAGTAGCTTGTCATACATGCTTGATGCAGCATATCTTGTTTTTTTAATTGTGAAGCAGCAGCTGCATGTCCACATGCCGACTCAGTATGTCTGTGTATGTTCTAGCAGTAGCAAGTCTCCGTACTTGCTCTGCAGTAGTAGCAGTAGCAGCAGCAGCATAGCATATCTAATCCGGCAAGACCAAAATCCTATCAATATGTCATACCCACATAAACATGCTAAATGTTTCAGAGAGTTATCATGACTGAACTTATATTACTCATCAGAATGTTAATTTCTCAAAGATGTTTTAGTATTTAGTCAATCTGTAGCTAAAAGAAATTGCTGTAGTTTGTGTTCAAAACAGATCCAGAGAAAGACATGGGGAGACTGTTGTTTTAGCCCAACATTTTCTTCATAAGTGCCAGCATTTAAATAAACATAGGATGCAAGTCAAAGCATTTTGTTTCAAGGAGCACAATACTCACTGACCCCTCTCCAAACATAGCGCTTATGGTTGTGACCATAAAGCTCTATTTTGGTCTCGTCACTCCAAATTACAGTGTGCCAGAAGCTGCGAGGCGTGTCAAGGTGTTGTCGGGCATATTGTAACCGGGATTTTTTGTGGCATTGGCTTCTTTCTGGCAACTCGACCATGCAGCTCATTTTTGTTCAAGTATTGCCGTATTGAAACAACAACACCGTCTTTTTCCAGAGCAGCCTGTATTTCTCCTGAGGTTACCTGTGGGTTTTTCTTTGTATCCTGAACAATTCTTCTGGCAGTTGTGGCTGAAATCTTTCTTGGTCTACCTGACCTTGCTTGGTATCAAGAGATCCCCGAATTTTCCATTTCTTAATAAGTGATTGAACAGTACTGACTTGCATTTTCATGGCTTTGGATATCTTTTTATATCCTTTTCCATCTTTATAAAGTTCCATTACCTTGTTACGCAGGTCTTTTGACAGTTCTTTTCTGCTCCCCATGGCTCAGTATCTAGCCTGCTCAGTGCATCCACATGAGAGCTAACAAACTCATTGACTATTTATACACAGACACTAATTGCAATTTAAAAAGCCACAGATGTGGGAAATTAACCTTTAATTGCCATTTAAACCTGTGTGTGTCACATTGTGTGTCTGTAACAAGGCCAAACATTCAAGGGTATGTAAACTTTTGATCAGGGCCATTTGGGTGATTTCTGTTACTATTATGATTTAAAAAGGAGCCAAACAACTATGTGATAATAAATGGCTTCATATGATCACTATCCTTAAATAAAAGACAGTTTTTTTGCATGATCAGTCATATTTTCACATAAAATAATTTCAAATCATATCAATGTTTTTGCAGAATAAACACCAGCATAACTAAGAAGCAAACCAGAGATGCAAATCAGCTGTTCAGCAATTTCTTTCTTCTCACATAATAATGTAATTTCAACTCAAATCAATATTTTATGTACATTTACTTATTTATTTGGGAAGTAGTCTTGTAGTAAGCTGAATAATGAGCAGTCAGATGGTTATTTTTACAAAATAAACACCAACAGAACTCCAACACAAACCGGAGGTGGAGTGCAGCTGTTCAGCGATTTGCAAATCAATATTTTATATCCATTTATTTATTTATTTGGTTAGTAACCATGTAATAAGCAGGATAATGTACAGTCAGACGGTTGTTATTGCGAAATAAACCCCTTCAGGGTGATACAAGATCCTGTTCACCCTATCTGTGATTATTTTGCGAAAAAATCATCCCTTACATATTTGCCAAGATCTCAATCGTCTTTCAATTATTCACTGCAAAAACCTGTATGATTTTCTTTCATCTGTTGAACACAAAGAGACGTTAGGCAGAATGTTAGGTACTGACAGCCTCAGTAACTATTCACTTTCATTTCATGGGGAGGTGCGCTGTCAACATTCTTTACATTTGTCCTCATAATGGGTTTGGAACAACATGTGGTTGAGTAAATGACTGAATTTTCATTTTGGAGATAACTAACCCTTTAATACCAATTTGGCTTCTTAGATAAATTCCTCTCCTTTTATGTATGTTTATACAAAAGATATGTATTGAGATGAAGGTTATTTTTGCAGAGTCAATTGGTTACTATACATCCAACAGTTCATTTTCAAGACTAAAAATCCGATTTGACTATTAAAAAAGAAATAGCAAAAGCTTTTGTAAGATCACTCTCTGTACCAAACTGAGTGAACAGCATTGTGCTATAGGCTTTTGGGGGTGTGGGGGGTGGGGGGGGGGGATAAAGGGGGTTGGGGGATAAAGTGGGTTGGGAGGGATAAAGAGTCACAGTGAGAGTTGTGGAAGGTATAAATCCCTTTATCTTTGCCTCCGGAAGGAGTTAAACAGGCACAGAGGAAGAACCTGATCCCATCACCCTGCCTGGGGAGGGCACTGAAAGCCTGAATAGCATGTGTATGCCGGTGTCATACTCTCTCGCCCTCGGCGGTGCTGTATCGCAGTGTAGCTCACCCGCACTGTGTGATGTGACATTTCAGGAGGAGGTGCATCTGTTGTGTCACAGAAATTAGGAAGCGTACAACCTGAGAACCTGAGAGTCACTGGCCATTTCATGGAGACTTCATTTGCCTATGATTGCTGGTATTAATAATATCCATTTCAAAGGCAGAAGCCCCTAGATCTAATTGCTTTTATTGGAATTCTTTCCGCATAATACCTAGGCCTGGGCTATATTTATTTAATATTCACTATATATTATAAATTATTTTGCTGGTGATATAAAATAAATCGACACAGCGAATATTGTGATGATTTTAATACCCTTTTTATTTGCCCTTTAAAAGGACAGTTCACCCGAATACATTTATTCTGTCACCATTGTTCTAAAATATTATAAAAGTTCCAAATGCATTTCTTTCTTCCATGAAACACAAAAGTAGATGTTAGGAAGAATTTTAGACCTAGTCAAAATTCCACTTAGACACTTTTATTGTTTGGAAAAAAGATGCACTGAAAATGAACGGTGACTGAGACTAATATTCTGACTTGCAAACGTTGAGACAGATGTTTAAATAGTGTCTCTCATTTAAACTTCAGTAGCAAAAAAAAAAAAAAAAACTTTTTATTTTGAAGTTTGATAAAAAGTCTGATTCAACAATTCATTTACGTCATCAGTCAAAATAAAATGTTAACTTGCCATTTTTTTCATATAAATTGGATGGCCACTTCTAGGGAGAGTACCCACAGTACTAAATTTTTAGACAGTTTGTCTAATTGTGGACAGATGAAAATCTAAGATCTTCAAGATAATTTTGTAACCCTTTCTAGCTTTGTGCAAATCACCAATTCTTGATCATAGGTCTTCTGAGATTTCTTTTTTTGTGAAGCATGGTCCACAAAAGCAGTGCTTCTTGTGATGCAAATTTTTGAGTGCTTTTCATTAACCAAAGTAGCTCTAACCCACACCTACAATCTCGTTTCATTAACTGGATGCCAGGTGTAACCTAAGGGTTCACATACTTTTTCCAACCTACACTGTGAATGTTTGAATGATATATTCAATACGTACAGAACATTACAATAATGTGTGTATTATTATTTAAAACAGATTGTGTTTGTTTCGTTATTGTAAGTTAGTTGAAGTTCAAACAATATTTTATGACACATTTATACATACATTATACAAATGCAGGTAATTCCAAAGGGTACACATATTTTTCCTTGCCACTGTATTAAAAAAAAATGTATTAACCTTATAATGTATAATATATTTAAATTGAATAGATTGTAAAGAATTGTACTTTCACCATACATCAGTAATTACGGTAAATGCAAATATTTATTTTGGTTTGTGTTACCACTTTCATCGCATGCTAAAGCAAATTATCTTCATCTCTTTCACCTTCTCTTTCTTTCGAAATGTGTGAAAATCAAGAGATAATGCAAGAAGGCGAGCATTTGGAGCAGGTGACCATATGGTTTCTCTACTGTAGTATACTGTCCTTACACCAAGGTGCTCCATTACTGACCAATTGGACACACTTCAGTAGCTTTAGTAATGGGTCTCTATTCAGGAATACGTGTGTACATGTGGATGCATGAGTATGTGTGCGTGTAATGAAGTTTCTGCTTGTTTGATAAGTGATTAAACATTTAGGCAGCCAAGCTAATTGCATTCCCCAAGGAGATGATCCAAGCACAAGTCATCCAAATGTTCTGTTACGAAACGGACCTCATGGGCAGCAGTATCTGTGCGCATCAGCTTGTGTGTGTGTGTTAGCCATTGTGTTTTTCTTTGTGCCTGATCACGTCTGTTTCAGTTTAAAGGCTCATTAAAACTAGGATGCATACCTCTGTAAGATGGTACAAGTCTTGTCGCAACTCTGAAAACTGAACATCAAACAAAACTCTATACCAATTCCAAATTAAATGTAAAACAGCTGATTGACGGTGTAAGACAGAATGAGTGAAAAGTCTGTGTGTGTGTGTGTGTGTGTGTGAGAGAGAGAGAGAGAGAGAGAGATAGCAAGAGAGAATAAATTATTGGATATAATATTGTTTCTGTTCTCTGTTTTAACATCATGCATTGGTAACACAATGAACAGTCATTCCAATAAAGGTTCAAATGTGCCATAAATGAAGACCCGGACACATCTAGCACGTTGTCTATAGGGTGACCAGGTTTTGAAAGTCTCAAACTGGGACACCAGGGGGGTTCACAATACATGCATACATATATTGTATTAAAATATGTAGCTAAATTAAATATAACATCTTTTAGTATGTAAAATGGTATTTTATTATACGATTTTAACCACATTTTAGATATTTGTAAAATGTACAAATTCCATATATTTATTCTATCCATAGGATGTCATATTGCTTTTGTAATAATGATATGACTTGTCAGTGCTTGAAATTTCTTGTCAGCTACTGTAACGTTGGATTCTTGCAATGGAAGAGAAAGAGAGGAGACGCAGGAGTAGATAGTCTTTTAATAATGAACGCTGGAGTGGAACAAACAATAAAGCTTAACAATAGTAATCGCTGGAGTGGAGCAAACACTTGAGTGGAACAAACAGTGGAGTAGAACAAACGCTAAAGCTAAACATCACTAACTAACAACATAACGTAACACTTCAAGAACTGACATTGAATGAACAAAACAGGAGGGTATTTATACAAACAGTGCTAATGAGCAGTGGCGGTTCTAGCTTGTATGGCGCCCTGTGCGAAACCCGCTTCAACACGCCCCCAAAGTTATTGACCGGGGTGGGGGGGTGGTGCATGGGGGCGCCCCCCGCAAGATGCCACCCTGGGCAACGGTACGTCACCCATGCCTAAATCCGCTACTGCTAATGAGGGAATTCAGGACAGGTGAGGAAGATGGGGAACAGATGGAAGTGATGAGGGCAGTGAATTCTGGGAGATGTAGTCCAGGGAAACAATTCAAAATAAGAGTCCTCAGAACAGAACTGTGAATAACTGTGACAGCTAAACATTTTTACACAAAATTTGCAATATTGGAACTTAAAAGTTAAAAAAATACAATTCCACTATTCCACATTTAAGTGCTTGTACTATTTTAAAAAAATACAGCTGTATGAATATGACCTGCAATCTCTTATTTAACACTGTGGCCATGGGAAAGTGAACATTTACAATGACAGCAAAACATTTCAATTCCATTTTCACGTGTTGTGCAAAGAAATAGATTTATATTTCTATTTCAGCTTCTTTCAGCTGGTTGAACATGCATTTTCATTTGGGCATTTCTAATTTGCGTTGGATGATGACAGAGAGCAGCAGAGAGCGCCAAGCGCGTGAGTCGTTGTCATGGTAACCAGATATATTCTAAGTGGATTGCTGCAAAACTAGAATGAAAGTATCGTCAAATCAATGTGCAGTGCAATAAAATATCTTCCCTTCCCTGTAATCGATACCATACACGATACCAAGAAGGACACAGTGACACACCTTGTAAAACCGGGACCGACTTCTGGTCACCCTAGTTTTCTACCTGCTTTGCTTCTCTCCATGATGTACTGTAGTGATTCCCTCCCGCTCTGCCTTTGCTAATGTAATGAGGGCAATAGACATCTGCTAGTGCTATCGCTGCCTAGTGACATCTTCATGTTAAGGTGATAGCGGGTTTAAAGGTTTAAAAACTTATCGTAACAAAAACGAAAACTACATATTTTTAAAGATTATTTTTCTATTATTTTAGTTTTTTCAGAACCATGAAAATGTATTTTAGTTTAGTTTCAGTTTTTCTAATTATGTTGATTTTTATTTTTATTTCAGTTTACGAAAATGTTTTTTTTTTTTACATTTAGTTTTAGTTTTAGTTTACGATAATAACTTTGGTGCAATCCAGTATAGACATGTCCACAATTATATCAGACTGAATGTGTCTCTCTCGCATCTGTTCCTCTGCCTGAACACAGGTGTGTAAGGCCACTGGGAATATTCCAACACAAAAATAAAACATGAACAAAGGTTAGCAAGCATGGGAAAGTATGTCTATAGATATAAAGTGTCTTGTCTATTCTTGTTTTGAGGGTTCATGGTTACTCAGCAATAGTTTGGGGACAAAATTGTCCCCAGAAGTGATCTAAATTTGGCAAAACCTCCCTTTCGGGACATCCAGGGACATTCTCAATTGGTAAAAAGATTCATAAATGAATAAATAATGTTTTTTATTCTAAAAGTGCATCTATTTTTTTAGGGATTATGTGTGAGTGTGGGTTAGTCTGTAATAATTATAATTAGTGTTATTATATAAATGAATATTCAAATAAATCAACTATTTAAATCAAATTTAAGCTTCTTAAAAATTTGGGGTGAAATTTCTATTTTAAAAAGTACAAATAACTTCCTTTAATGTCATGTACTTGCAGGTAAAATAATAAAAGCTGTCCTGTTTGAAATGTCATGTCAACTAGACATTTTAATACAAATTATTAACAAGTTGAAACCCTAAAAAATTAAACAGAATTACACGTATACCAATGAAACGCTTGTATCATGAAAAAGTGCAGTGTGTCATAGCTGTTTGAATGTGATCTGCCAGGTCCGATTTACCTCTGTGAGTGTCAGTGTGTACAGTGACTGAAAACACCTCACTGGTATTTTTATGTAGTAAAGGGGTGGTGTAGACTCACACCATCAACTTTTGGTGAAAAATACTTTCTTTGCTCCCACACGTAATCCGTTTGATTGATTCTTCTCAGTAGCTTCAATAAAAACAGGAAGTTAGATGACAAAATTTGGAAGAACAGAGTGCTGAAAAGGGGCAGGGCTGAATAACGTGAATACAGTTGTTCTAGGGCATTGCTAGGTGGTTGCTCTGTGGTTACTTACTGGCCCAAGTCAAAAGAGCCCACCCCCAAGTATATAATATATTTTCATCCCTATAGCTGAGGTCCCTCCTAATGCAAGTCTTGTATTTTTTACCATTTTTATCATTTGGAGGGCAACATTTTTAAGTCTGATCACTTTGAAAAGTAAATTGCACACCTCTCCTAAACGAGTCACATGACTTGACATATCATTCATGCCCGTAACACAAAGGTACATGGCGAGTTATGCCCCATAGTGTAATGCTGCATTCTAATGGACCTGGGAAGCTCCTACCTCTGAGTTGGGCATTCGTTACTATGACATGTCATGCATTCAAGTGGGAAACAAAATACAACAGAAGCCAAACTTAAATACACAATGAACGACAGCAAAATCTCTTTTTTTTCTTTTCTGTTGTACCAGTGAATAGCCATACCTGAACACACAGTAAATTTTACACGACCTATATGATTTATTAATGCATGGTTTCTAAAAAAAATAAATAAAAATGTTCTCTCCTTAAAACAAACTGTCATTAGTCATTAGTTGACTGTCATATAACATTTTAATATTATTGTAATAAAGCACTGAAATTTAAATAATTTTGCCAAATCATTGCTTTCCCTCATCTTTCATGTTAACATGCCCCTTCTGACGTCGCAACTCATGTATTATCTAGAATTTTGAGTTTCCCACTTGTAAGTACGACTTCGCTTGATCATTCATGTTCTCGGAACTTGTAATTACGAGTACAAAATAGTTAGTTGTTTTTTTTGTTTTTTGTTTTTTTCAAATCCCTTATTCTAAATATAAGCAATAGTAACCATAATGCTTTCCTTATAGACACTTATAAGTGCTGATATTTAAATCCATATTGGCAATGTTTTGCAAAGGTAGAAGAAGTATGCCTCTCTCTAGGAGTTGTAGTCTTTGGGACCTTGAAAATAAGTTGATAAGAATAGATCACAAATATAATATCAGCAATATGACTCATACGTAATTAAAACCAACTTTAATCCTTAATTAGGACACCTATTAATGGAGGCATTTTTAACATTTACTGAAATTTAATTCCACAACATAATTATATATATATATATACTGTATATATATATATATATATATATATATATATATATATATATATATATATATATATATATATATATATATATTATATATATATATACAGTTAAAGTCAGAAGTTTACATACACTTAGGTTGAAGTCATTAAAACTCTTTTTTTTAACCACTCCACAGATTTCAATGTAGCAAACTATAGTTTTGGCAATTAGTTTTGACATCTACTTTGTGCATGACACAAGTAATGTTTCCAACAAATGTTTACAGACAGATTGTTTCACTTTTAACCCTCTGGGGTCTGAGGGTGTGTTGGAGAAGTTTCGACATGCCTTGACATTTGTGCTTTTTTCAGTTGCTTAAAAACATATTAAAGTCTGATAACACTGTATTCAGCACAAACCGGGCTACAATAATATGAGAGCAACATGTATGTACATACATGTATGTATTTTTGAGAAAATAACGTTTATGTGTCGTTTTTGAAAAAACAAAAATGTTAAGTCACTGAAATAAGGCCATATAACACATACTAAACATTTGTTCACAAGACTTTTGAGAACTGGATCTTGTAGCCTAGAGTTTTTGCTACAAAATGATGTGAAAACCATCCTGATCACTCATTCATACAAAACAATATAGTCATTTAACTTTTGTAAGACACTTTTAGTGTTAGAAAGGCCATATTTGAGGAGGCGTGGATGATCATGAATATTGATGTGATTCACACCTGAGGAGACAAAGACCCCTCCCCTGGGCCTATCAGTGAGGAATGTGACTGAGAGAGAATGAATTTGAGGAGACTTAATGATTGAATGTATTGTTTGTAGCTTATTCACAAAATCAAGTTTAAGTTAAAAGAAGTAATCTGACTATACATTTTCTTTACATAAAGACTTTACTTAAAAACTTTATAACTACACTACCGTTTAAAAGGTTTTAGATCTGTAAGATTTTAATGTTTTTAAAAGAAGTCTCTTCTGCTCACCAAGACTGCATTTATTTGATCCAAAATACAGCAAAAACAGTGATATTGTGAAATATTTTTTTAAAATTTAAAATAACTGTTTTCTATTTAAATATATTGTAAAATGCAATTTATTCCTGTGATCAAAGCTCAATACTTTGAATACTGGCTGGCAAGTGTGGAAATAGTCCAACTAGTAAAATATGTACATGTTTATATAAAATAGCATGTCAACTAATGTAAGTAAAGACTTACTCATCCGAAATTGTATCCTCAGCTGGATTAAGTCACTCTTCAAAATGCAAACGTTCATTGTCGGAGTCCCGCTCTTCTTCTGAGGAAAATGTGAACTCTTCGTCACTATCCAGAACCGTCTGTAGAGCGTCCTCACCTGTGTAGCATGCCATCTTCAGACGTGCAGGAAAGTGAATGAATCTGATGAACTTGATGCTTTTTAAGGCATTGTTGGGGGCATTTACCATTTGCATTGATCGCCTCAGCACATTACCATATGAATAGCGCCCTCTGCGTGTGGGTGGGATCACATTAGCGATAATTAGCTGAGCCAGGAGAAACTGTACATCTCTTAAGTTTCATACAGATTACATTGCAGGAGAATATTTGTTTTAAATTTGAATTGTTTTATTTAAAAGTAGACATTTTAAGCTTTCTTTAGACATAGGTTTCATGTTTGCCTGATAAGTATTCGCTGAGTTTCAGTTCATTTTTGTGACGTGTTTCAGAAAGATGCTCGCGGAGACAGAGACGGCTGAAAGCACACCCTGTATATTTTCTTTATTTTACAAAAGCACAAGGTTTTGTTGTTATTGTGAGTGTACACAAATAAAAGTAGACCCTTTATAGTCTCTAATGATGTCTTACACTTATCTGTATGCCCAAAAATGAGTATTTTAAGTTGTTTCCGCTGTTATGAGGAAAAAATCCAGCAGGACACGCCGGCGTGTCCGTCGACCCCTGAGGGTTAATTGACTATATCACAATTCCAGTGGGTCAGACATTTACATACACTAAGTTAACTGTGCCTTTAAGCAGCTTGGAAAATTCCAGAAAATGATGTCAAGCTTTAGGCAATTAGCCAATTAGGCTAATTGTCTAATTGGAGTCAATTGTAGGTGTACCTGTGGTTGGATTTAAGGCCTACCTTCAAACTCAGTGCCGCTTTGCTTGACATCATGGGAAAATTAAAAGAAATCAGCCAAGACCTCAGAAAAAAATTTTGTGGACCTCCACAAATCTGGTTCATACTTGGGGTCAATTACCAAACACCTAAAGGTACTAAATTAATCTGTACAAACAATAGTATGCAAGTATAAACACCATGGGACCATGCAGCCATCATACCCCTCAGGAAGGAGACACAATCTGTCTCCTAGAGATGAACGTAGTTTGGTGTGAAAAGTCAATCCCAGAACAACAGCAAAGGACCTTGTGAAGATGCTGGAGGAAACAGGTTGTATCTAGATCAACAGTAAAACTAATCTTATATCGACATAACCTGAATGGCTACTCAGCAAGGAAGAAGTCACTGCTCCAAAACCGCCATACAAAAGCCAGACTACAGTTTGCAAGTGCACATGGGACAAAGATCTTACTTTATGGAGAAATGTCCTCTGGTCTGATGGAACAAAAATGTAACTGTTTGGCCATAATGACCATCGTTATGTTTGGAGGAAAAAGGGTGAGGCTTGCAAGCCAAAGAACACCATACCAACCGTGAAGCATGGGGGTGGCAGCATCATGTTGTGGGGGTGCTTTGCTGCAGGAGGGACTAGTGCACTTCACAAAATATATGGCATCATGAGGAAGGAAATTTATGTGGATATATTGAAGCAACATCTCAAGATATCAGCCAGGAAGTTAAAGCTCGGTCGCAAATGGGTCTTCCAAATGGACAATGACCCCAAGCATACCTCCAAATTTGTGGCAAAATGGCTTAAGGACAACAAAGTCAAGGTATTGGAGTGGCCATCACAAAGCCCTGACCTCAGTCCGATTTATGGGCAGAACTGAAAAAGTGTGTGCGAGCAAGGAGGCCTACAAACCTGACTCAGTTACACCAGTTCTGTCTGAAGGAATGGGCCAAAATTCCAGCAAATTGTTGTGAGAAGCTTGTGGAAGGCTACCCAAAATGTTTGACCCAAGTTAAACAATTTAAAGGCAATGCTACCAAATACTAAAACAGTGTATGTAAACTTCTGATCCACTGGAAATGTGATGAAAGAAATAAAAGCTGAAATAAATCATTCTCTCTACTATTATTCTGACATTTCAGATTCTTAAAATAAAGTAGTGATCCTAACTGACCAAAGACAGGGAAAGTTTTCTACGATTAAATGTCAGGAATTGTGAATTTAAATGTGTTTGGCTAAAGTGTATGTAAACGTCTGACTTCAACTGTATATATACACTACCTGTCAAAAGTTTTGAAACACTTACTCATTCTTTATTATAATTTTTATTTTTTATTTTATTTTTTATTTTTTTACACATTTTCGAATAATAGTAAAGTCATCAAAACTATGGAATAACAAATGGAGTTATGTTGTGACTAAACAAAATCCGAAATAGATCAAAACTGTGTTATATTTTAGCATCTTCAAAGTAGAATTTGCAGACATGTACCCTTGACATTTTCTTAACCAGCTTCTTGAGGTATCACCCTGGGATGCTTTTTAAACAGTATTGAAGGAGTTCCCATCTATGTTGGCCACTTATTGGCATCAATTTCAAAAACTGAAATTGAATGCCAACTGAAATAAATGAATATGGTGGCACAATTATATTTTTGTCTACAAAACTAATTTCAAACATTTAAGCATACACCTTCAGATCAAAAGATTTTAAAAATCATGAGAAACATTTCAGTCCAGTGTTTCAAAACTTTTGACCGGTAGTATATGTGTGTGTGTGTGTGTGTGTATATGTATATATATATATATATATATATATATATATATATATATATATATATATATATATATATATATATATATATCCGGTTTTGTCGTAATACTCTCCTATGATAGAGCCGTGGAGGTTTTTATCTCAGTAAATAAAAGAATCCCTGACAGCACTTAACGCTGTATGATGTACAAAACAAGCCCAGATGGGACTTGTAAAGCACATTTTAATTACCACATGAGCAAGTCAAGTCTAAACTATCACAAAAACACAGAATGAGACGTTTTTGTCTGGAAGAGCTTTTCATGGTGAGTTCAAAGCTTGACGCTGGCGTTGACGCTCTGATGTGAATCATGAGCGCAGCTTCATGATTGCTGTACCAAAGCGGATAGTCAGTCTACAGGCAGATTAACATTGTGGAGGGTGAGAGTTTGAGAGATTTAATACCCACTGAATATGCAACCTATGGGTAAACTAGTTCTTTCAGTTTGTCAACCTCCCACTTAGACTTTGAGAAATGTTTAACGTTACTCAAATAGGTGCTATTTTAGTGCATTTCTTGTGTAAGGCTTTCTTTGTAAAATGTTAATAAAGCATTATATTGTTACATATAGTTTTGTTTTCTTCCCTAAGATGGAAATAAATGCATTTCACAATACAATAAGTATATATCGTGTCAAATCTCAGCACTTTCAAAATCTGTGATTAATCATGATTAACTTCAAAAAATTATGCGATTAATAGCGATTAAAAATTTTAATCTACTGACAGCACTAATATATATATATATATATATATATATATATATATATATATATATATATATATATATATATATATATATGCACACATACAGTTGTGGCCAAATATTTGGAATAATGTACAGATTTTGCTGTTTTGGAAGGAAATTTTTACTTTGATTCACCAAAGTGGCATTCAAGTGATCACAAAGTATAGTCAGGACATTACGGATGTAAAAAACAGCACCATCACTATTTGAAAAAAAGTAATTTTTGATCAAATCTAGACAGGCCCCATTTCCAGCAGCCATCATTCCAACAACTTATCCTTGAGTAATCATGCTAAATTGCTAATTTGGTACCAGAATACCTAGTTTGTTAAATGAAGCGTAACATTGTCTTTGTGTTTGTTTTTGAGTTGCCACAGTATGCAATATACTGGCATGTCTTAAGGTCAATATTAGGTCAAAAATGGCAAAAAAAAAACAGCTTTCTCTAGAAACTCGTCATTCAATCATTGTTTTGAGGAATGAAGGCTATGCAATGCTTGAAGATTTCATACAAAGGTGTACACTACAGTCTTCAAAGACAGAGGACAACTGGCTCTAATGAGGACAGAAAGAGATGTGGAAGGCCAGATGTACAACTAAACAAGAGGATAAGTACATCAGAGTCTCTAGTTTGAGAAATAGACATCTCACATGTCCTCAGCTGACAGTTTCATTGAATTCTATGGCAAGTGCTACAGGAAGCGTGGGGTGAAATGTCACCTGAGTATCTGGACAAACTGACACCTAGAATGCCAAGGATCTGCAAAGCTGTCATTGCTGCACGTGGAGGATTTTTTGATGAGAACTCTGAAGTAGTTTGAAGAAGTTCTGAATATTTTTTTCAAATTGTAATAGTAATTTTTCACGTTATTAATGTCCTGATTATACATCGTGATCAGCTGAATGTAAAAGTACCAATTTATGGCCAGCAGCCATGTCACCCTGAAGCTCTTTCCTGGTTGCCCACTAAAGCTAAGCAGGGTTAAGCCTGGCCAGTACCTGGAGGGTAGACCTCCTGGGGAAAACTAAGGTTGCTGCTAGAAGTGGTATTATGCTCACCATGTGGTCTGTGTGGGTCTTAATGCCCCAGTATAGTAACAGGGACACTATGCTATAAAAAAAAAAAAAAAGCACTGTCTTGCAGATGAGATTTTAAACCGAGGTCCTGACTCTCTGGGGTCATTAAAAATCCCAGGGCACCTCTTGTAATGAGTAGGTGTATAAACCTGGTGTCCTGGCCAAATTCCCCACATTGGCTCTTATCTATCATGGCCCCCTAATAATCTCCATCCCTGAATTAGCTACATCACTCTACTCTCCACCAATAGTTAGTGTGTGGTTGGCATTCTGGTGCACTATGGCTGCTGTTGCATCATCCAAGTGGAATTATTAATTTTTATTATTATTATTTTCTTTCCATAAGGGCAAAACACCTTAGCAAATGTGCATCTGCATGCTAAAAACACTCAGAACATCTCTGTGTAATTGTGGTAAGTTTTGCACGAACAAGCACCATTTTCTTCAGAAAATTAAAAGATCCAGTTGATTAATATTATTTAAAATCAGACCTAAACATTTTTTAAATTTTTAGCTGAGATGAAAAAAAATAAATCTCTAAGCAGCCCTTCTATTTTGAGATGAAATGATCTTAGTGTGCATCCTTAGCGCCCATATACAGATGAAATTTGTCAGTGGAGGGTCACATTAGCTGGCCACTGTCCTCTGTCAGGCCTCATTGTGCCATCAGCCTCAGAGAGCAGATCCTGGCTGACTCTCACACACCTTCCTATATATCTTAAAACCAAGCCAATCAGACTCACAGTGCTCAGCCACGCAAAACGGCACAGAAAATGTGGCTGATGATGGACCGCTGTGGGTTTATAAAAAGAGGGAAAAATAAGCTAGTGACATGACAAGCTGTGACCCACACTTGTCCTGTTAATTCATCATTTACAGGCCTGGAATGGCAGCTCCAAAGAGACGATAATAGTACTTGGTGTCATGGTGACTGCTGGATTCTTGTAATGCAAGGAAAAAAAAGTACATTTTTGGAAAACAGAGAGTGCACCTGACCTCATGCCAGTCTGTAAATTAAATGTCCTTAAAAAGCATCGTTAGAATGTAGATACTGTTCAGTGTAGATACAAAATATGGATGTCATTGCATTAGATAACAAAATACCAAAGCAAGTGGCATTTGTTTTAAAGGAAAATAGCACACTTGAAGAATGTTAGGTATAAAATTATAAAACAGACATGCACAGTTTCAAATTAATACAAAAAGTATTTGAACATTTTCTGGTTGTCAAACTTAGTTTATAGTTAATGTGCTTAACTACACCTGTGTTAACTTGAAGGTAACTGATTTCATACATCCACTTAAAATGACCATGGGAACAATTGGCTAAAAGTGTAAAAATGGCTCATATACTGTAAGTGATGTTCTGGGAAAAGGTCTAGAATCATTGTACTTACAGGGTCCATATGCCCTTGATACAAATCTCTTGGCCTTTTATTTCTCCATAAATTTAGGACAGTTGCCTTCTTAAATTAAATTATGGCCATTAAATTGTGGGCATTAAGCCAGTATGCCTCAGTGGGTTTGTTGTGTCCAGGTGAGAAGGGGGAATGCCAGGTTTGTTGTAAATTAGCTTGCAGGGCTTCTTGACACCCAGTAGTGTGCTCTTGTGTCTCCCTACCTGATTCATGCAGCCTCCTGTTTTTTCCCTGGGTTCGTTTGACAGGTCAGTGCATAAATGCATTATGCATTTCATATCGCATCATGCTCATTTCTCCTCAGCTTTAGGACAGCTCTCAAATCCCATAATCCTTTACTGCACAGAGCCCACCCATCTCTCTGTCTCTCTCTCTCTCTCTCTCTTCCTGTCTTTCTCTTTCACTCCTCTTCCTTAAATCTCCCCATCAGGAGGTCCCTTGTGCTCACACACAAGCGCTTACATGCACATTGTTCATACAAGCTCATGGTATCCACACTTATAGCATTTCCCATCCATCACAAACAGATTTGCTCATGTGGAAAGGGGTTTCCGGGATCTGCCAGTATTAAGCTACAGATATCCAAATTGCATTAGTAATCAAAACAATGTGTAGCAGCCAGGCTTTTCAGGTACAGTCTGTCACAATCCGAGGCCCATTACACCTGGTATTAACATCTGTCTTAGGTGATCCAAGACATTTTTGCTGTCCTTTATGACTGTTGCTTGTCATCACTGTGAGATTTTGGGTAAAATCCAGGGTACACAATACACATCGTAGTCAAGACTTTCATCCCATTTGTCCCAATTGACAGCATGCAACTTTTTAGCATATCTCATGTATCTCCTTTAACCGTATGTACTATCTGTAGCAATAAAAAAAATAAATAAAAAACAATTCTGACAATGCAAAGCAGGGCAATCATGAGCCACTTTTGTGGTTCCTACAGCCAATGCAAACTAAACTAAAGCTTACCTGGCTATCCACCTAAACTGGGTCCATGTTACAGTCTTTACAGTCAGTTGTGGCTCAACTTCAGTGCACCAGGAGTAAGAGCATGGCATTTTTGATAGATCCTATTTTAATCTCTGGTTATATCCAACCTTTGAGTGAATTTGCTTTTTACAGTGATTTCTGTGCCTATATGCTTGGAACAGTGGATTTGAGGGGTTGAAATTATCTCTTTCTTTTCATCCATTGTGGTTCACAATACACCACACAGAGCTCAACAGTACATGGCTTTCATTCTCATGCCATAAATCTTTATGGAGGACGGGAGGTATTGAGACTTTATTTGCAAGGGACTGGTCCATTTTTCAAAAGCATCCATTGACAAGGATGGATGAGGTCTGTGTGGAGTAGGGTTTGAAGCGCTTAGAGGTGAAGCTCTGTTGTATCCAAAGCCTGGTAGGGGAACAGCAGATCACTTGTGGAAAGGGATCCTGGGAGCCTCCAGGCTGACTGGGATGCATGAGGAACATCAGATCGGCAGGAGATTAGAGTGAATTGAGATATATATCAGAGGAAGGGAATGTTGCCTTTGATTGGGTACTTTTCTGGGTGGTTCACCATCTGCAAACCCTGCTCTCATTCTGTTCTGTTTCATTTCCAGATCCCTCTCTCACTCTCTCTCTCTCTCTCTCTCTCTCTCTCTCTCTGGCAGGTGCGGAATGATTTGACCAATGAGCTGGAGAAGGCAGACATCCAGATTGCAGACACAGAAAGTTTCTCTAATGATCCCTGTGTGAATGTAAAGAAACTGAAGGTAAGGAAACTCCCAGTCTCCACCAACCAAACATGACTAGCTAACAGCTCACAGTGGCCCACTCATAGATATATAATTTTTCCTTGTATCCTTGTGTGTTAAGATATAAGGAGACTTTGTTTCCAAATACATTTAGAAGATGGGGCAGAGAACAGCACACATTCATCATATAGATACTAGTCATTTTTGTGCATGCATATATTCAGTGAGAATCTGACTCTGTTCTCCAAAAGCAGAGATGCTAATGAAATCCAATGAGTTGGAGTTGTTATTGCCTTAACCACACATAGAACTTTAATATATCATTTGTTTCTCCTAGACTGTAATGAGATTATAAATGGATAGCAAATTATTAAGTTTTGCTTTTTTAATTAAGTGTCCTGCTCCTCAGATTTTTCTCCTGAGAAAAAGACCTAGTAATGTCACATGTGTCTCCTCTAGAGTTTAAGATAATTTTAATAATGTCTTAAGGGGAGTTCAGACTGAATGCATTATTGTGCTAAAAAAACAAAGACACAAAACAACAAATAAAAAAGAATGTAGGTATCTTAAGATGCATTTTAACAGTTTAAGTTGTTTTTAACTTGACACTGCATCTAAAAAATGTGGCACTCCTACGCAAGACACTGAAAAAACAGCGAGACGTGGGGCAACGGTCAAAGCTGTCCCTCAAGTGCATGTTTACATAGAAAACAATTAAAAAACAGCATGGATGGTGCAATGTGTTCGGTGTGAATGGCCCCTTACACTGTGCTCAGATTTACCAAGATACCAAAGTCTGCAATCAAAAGTCAGAGAATTTAACTTGAACTTGAACAAATTATCTGAGATGTGCTATCCACATTAATAGCTTTATACTCTTTTTGTACTGCAGGGCTCCAGACTAAAACAATGACTGTGGAGCCATTGGCTTCTAAACTGAAACATTGAGGAGCCAAATGGCTGTTTTTAGTTGCCAAATTACAGAATTGCTCAATTTAAATGGTTGTTGAGAAGCAAGATAGAAAGTCGAGAAAGCTGATAACCGATTAATCGGCCGATGGTTTTAAAAAATCTATATATGTGACCTGCTCCGTCATTTTGAGTCACTTTGTCCCAGAAACACATTTTAGTTTTATGCATTAAAGGTGCACTCAGTAATTGGAGCTAATTAAAATTTTTTACACATTAACAAATGAATTGTGTTTTTGTGAAGTGTAATCCGAATGGTGCACACTCACATGAGATGAAGACTGTACTCTTAATAGTTTTCTATAAAAAGTGTTTTTATTATACATGGTGTGGGTTACCCCCCACAATGTCTATAGCCAGGTTGAAATTACATGACCCCCTGTGTTTTACTAAACGTTGAAGAATCCATGCGCCTATTGGCTGCCACCTATATAGATACGCTTGGCTATATTTATGTAGCATACTGTGTTGTGTTTGGTGGTGCGAAGAGCAAAATGAACACAATGGAACATACTTATAATCATGCTTTAGCAGCGGAGACAACGGGAGATTCAGTAGCTGTACTGCCGAAGAAGCGAAAAAGGTATGAAGCAAGAAGACAGAAAGACCAGTACGGCATCTCTGTCTTGTATTGCTAGATAATTGAGGTTTATTTCAAGCTAAGTAGTACTCTAATAAAGGTAATAACTGTCTTTTGAAATAACGTGAAGTCTCCAAATATTATTGATATGAGGGACTATAATAATCTGTCCTTAACTGTAGAAGCATATTCACTTATATTCTGACGTTTGTTTTTAGGCAAAGCAATTATATTATAGTATTATAACTAACCTTAGAAATTACCTCAGACTCCAACATTTTCCAGATGCAAATGAGACGATCATGCTGATCCACGTCGATAGTAGGGGTGTAACGATCCATCAATCTGGATCGATGCATTGATCCAATGACCAACATCAATGTTATCGATACAACGCGTAAATATCGCTATACAATTTTTTTTAAGATGTACCTTTATTTTAATACTCTTATGTCAGCCACATCAATACGCATTTCCGTCAGGTGATGAAGCAACCTTATTACATTCATTTGACTTTATGAGCGCTAAATATGCTTTTCATGTGGGACATGGATGTGCGTGGGGTCTTTAAAACCACATTGTGCTCTGCTATCCATGTGGCGTGCACACGCATTAACTGGGCTTCCCGCGAAATGCGAGCTCCTTTGACAGGATCGGTGCGAGTGCATCCACCGGGCACTCCTTAACATGTGAGCTCTCGTGACAAAGGCAGAGTGGCTCACATGCGTGATTAATTCAGGCTTCCATCGATATCGTTGCGCATGTGACTCATTTGAATTTTAGATGAGAATTTGCTATTTTAAAGTACCATGGAGAAGTTCAACCATGTGAAACATCTTGACAATGCTGACATTCTGAACAGCACTAACGAGGGAAAGAGAAATACCTGCTCAGCTCCAGCATCAGTTATAAGACTTTACACATCTACACATCAACACCCTTACTAACATTTATCCCAGTTAACTGTAACAGAATTTTTCATTACAACTGTGGAAGTTGTAGCCATGAAAACCACAGATAGCACAGATAGTTGGAAACAAGTCATGGGTATGTAAGTATTTTCAATTGGAATAAACTGAAAAATTAGCTGTCATCAAACGTGTGATGATCACTTGTTTGTGACTTTATTTTTATATTATTTATCTGTATACTGTTTTTCAACATCTGGAGTACCATATTTTGTTGTAGATGTCCCAGTGTGGATACAGAGAGCTGAATAAAATAATCAAATTATATTTTGGTTGCATTTGAGGGCAAACTTTTTTTTTAATTGTGTAAAATAGACACAGGTAAAATAGGAATATCGTATTGTGATGAAACATTCTGATTTACACCCCTAGTTGATTGTACACAAAGTAAATGAAGAAGAGCAAAGCTAATGCTAGGTAGAGAACTACTGAATGACCTTTTAAAGTAAAAAGAAAAGCATTTAAATAATTAAATCTAGACAGCGATTTGGAGTAGAAATATAATAATTATATCATTAGACCTTCCTTCTTACCAAAGAGCTCAAAACACAAAATGTGTTTCTGGGTCAAAGTGACCCAAAATGATGGAGAAGGTTAATAAATGTTAAATATATCATGATTTGACATATACATTATATGTGCATGAAGGCTCATAAACAAGTGAAGTGGAAAGAAATGCCACCATAAATTTATTTGGGACTGTTTTTTATCCGAATGGCAATTGTTCCATATTCTGCTATTTATCTCACCTTGCAATTTTGACCTAAGGTTTGCTCTTACCTTTTTCGCTGAGTCGTTTTTTCCACAGCATTTTACACTTGCCGTGAAACTATCATGACTTCTAGTGCATTTTTTTTTTTTTTTTTTTTTGACCACACTGTTATTTTTCACATTGGCACAGCTGTGTCAGCTGTGCCAAAGAGTTTAGAGACAAATACTGTAGATGTTCATGTTCTAAATTAATCAACACAGATAAACAGATGTTAGACATCTTGGAATACTTGCAGTGCGAGTTAGAAATCTGACCACTACTGAAAATTATTCTATTTAGCATTTTGCTTCTATTTTGCAATTTCTGAATACATATTTTCTTCTTTAAAAAAATATATTATGAGCATGACCATTGAGTGAAAAGTTAAAAAAATTTGCCTGAATTTCATAATTTCTTTGGTATATCCCCATTTTTCTTCAATACAACCACAACCCTTAACCTAACAATGCAATAAAGATGTAACACTATAGTGGAAATGGAACCTCCACATCATGCTCGACAGTGATTATGTGTACATTATTAGTTCCTGGTTTTATTGCGAGACGAGAACCTGGGTCTCCCACACAGCTGACGCAACACACAATCAGTGACGTCACAAGAGAAGGTAAGCACACTTGTCTGGCTTAATGTCTGATGGGAGATTGCGCTTGTCAGTAACTCTGCATAATGCGGCCGATGTCAGAGTACTGGAAAGTTTAGAAACAATGTTGAATTCCCGTTTGATCATGTTGGTGGCATAGAAATTGTTCAGAATCTTAAATATTTCTTATTAATTTTTTTCAAAACCCCAGAATTTTGTATATTTCCAGTGTAAAATTAGATTTTAATTCCAGAAGTACGTATTAGCTCAATTACGTTTGAGTTTTGCTGTATTTGCTGTAGGTGGCTATTAACATTCACTATTTAAATGTGGGAAAGCCTTGTAACAAAGGTCTGGGGGAAAAAAGCAAAGCTACTGGTGACTGAGGTCTGGGGGCACTGGTGTGGATCTAGACTGAATTTTGCCAGGGTGTAAGAAGCTTGTGGTTGCCAGAACTCCAGGACAGCTGGAGCCACTTACACAGCTTGAGGGATTCAGGTTAAGTGTCCACGCCGTCGGGAGCGGCAGTAGGCTTTCTAATGGCTGCTGATTGTGAGGCAAGATGTTCCTGTCCCAAGTAGTCAGCTCTGAAAAGGCATGCAGGAGTATTCCACACAATAGCTCAAATCTCTCAGCAGGGTCTTTGGCACTGCTAAGGCGCAGGGGTGATATTGTGGGAAATGAGAAGCTTTAAGTCAGAGAGACACATCTGAAAGAATCAGTTTGCCATAAGCCACACACAGTTTCGTGCTGCATTCTCAAACTGAGTTTGAATGCGGCCCCATTTTGAACACTGTTTACAGTCATTGTTGCCAAGTTTGCCCTCTACATTGCAAAAAATCCCTGTTTTAATCAGTATTTTCTTCTTGTGTTCCAGTAAAAATATCCAAACATCCTCAACATTTGCTGAAGAAGCTAAATTACTTGATCTAAGTCTTATTTTCAGAGAAATACAGTATAACAAAATATTGTTAGGTTTATGCTTTAAACAACAACAACTTGAACATAATGGTAGAAAACCTACAGTCTAATGCTGCATTCCTTTTGTAACTGAGTTTCAATGTGACTCCATTGTGAATGCTGCTTACAGTTATTGTTGCTGAGTTTGCCCCTTAGAGCAGGTCTGGGATCAGTTTAAGTGTGCTTTCACACTAGCACTTCTGGTATGCACCGGGGTTCGAATGATGTTAAAGTTCGGTTCGTTTGGATGATGTGAACGCTGTTTTCCAAACTAGTAGCGTTTAGTAGTCATTTTCAGTGTTTACCGTACACCAGACCACCTTTTTAAGTGGACTTGGGTGCAGTTTGCAGGTGCAGGTGTGGGTCCGAGTCTGCTTGAAAAGGTGGTATGGGGTATGGTTCATGTGAACTCCAGTTCGTTGCTGATATAAATGCAATTGTACCAAATCACAGAAGTGAACTGCTATTGATGAAGTATAATTTGTGTCTTTGCAAGCTCCCCTCAGCAATTATAATGGTACAGCACATTTCTCATACCTGCTTTTGTCCAGATAAATCGCCTCCAGAGAGCAGCTCACATTCTTTATGGGTGCTTCTCAATCAGAAGGCTGCAGCCTTGTTAGGCTGGATATCTCGGTCATGTCATCAGGCACCGTCGAAAGGCCATCTCAACTGTGATTACCCATGGAAGGTAGCCTTGTTTCACAGCCTTCGTTTGCCATATTTTGGAAGATGCATCGGGTGTATCCTTCATGGCCTTCAATCATCCACAATCCTTTGCACATGTCCCAAATTATTTTTAAAAAGAGTGGAAAACGAGTCGTGTGACTGTGGAGGTGGAAACCGTTATGACGCAGCTTACATTTTTTCTTCAAGTTTTTATTTGCATTTGCAGCAATGACAATATGTAGAAAAAAATGCAAGTAGTTTAGACAACACAAAAAATAAATAAAATTAATAAAAGGGCAATTACATGAATTTGAAAAGCTTTAAAAGTTTTATAGTTTTTACAAGTCTAGGGTTCCATTTTTTCATATTTGAAAGGGTTTAAAAATAAATTCTTAAAATAAATTCTTAAAAATACATTTTTGAGTGACTAGCTTTGTGAATAAAAAAATTGCTAAAATAATTACGAGATTAAGGATATTTCTCATTTTCTGATGTATATGGGTTTTCTAAACAAAGTAAATTATCACATGGGTCTAAGCATATAGTTTGCCATGCGCACTTACTAGACCGTCTCATTCTATCGCTGAATGCTGAGGAGGAGCCTAGCCTACAGCCTCAGAAGACTGGTCTAGGAAGGACACAACCTAACTAGGCTGCAGCCTTCCATTTGAGAAGCACCCATCATCTCTTGCAATGCATTTGCGGGCTTGCGGCAGACAAACGCTGACATTCATCACATCATTTGCACATTCAATCCATCCGTGGCAGACAAACACAAGTGTCGTTCTGTGCATGTAAATTTTCCGTGGTAAATACAAAGAGATGAATACTTCAATAATACAGTGAAGCTTATGTCTTCTTAAGTTGTTACTTAGTTACAGTAGTAAACAGCTTCTGCTTGTACTCACGTTGATGACGCAATCAGACTGTGGTTCTGACCCAAATAATCTGATGTAAACAGAGACCAGCGGGGGCAGGGGGAGGGGGGAGGAAACAAACTCGGATTTGGTTCAAGCAATCGAACTAAGTGTGAAAGCACCTTAAATGTATCCGCTGTGATCTTCCCTGTAAATGCTACTTGTTTCAGAGCTGTCAACAATTTGGTAGCCCACCCACTGGAGTCATTATTTTCTCTCTGGCTTGAACATGGAAATTCTCATATTGAGCAGCTCATTAGTTGTACATGTACATGTTAAATGCTCTACCTTAGCCTTCTACTTCTAGTCGCAAGTAGAAATATGATTCAGAGATGACCCCAGCATTCCAAACAGAATAAATCATCCTCCAAAGGGCACTTCGAAGGGAGAACAATCATGATAGCCATGCTGTGAGATAGCTTCAAACCAAATTTGTTTAATAAATCTGACTTAAAAGGTGTGTTCTGAGTAAACTTTATTTTTGAGCCCCACATCTTTCAGCCCTCCAAAGCTCTCACAGTGGCTGGTGAAGTATTCGAAGGGAATTGGGCAGAGGGATGATAATTTCTGTTTGGAACTCGCCAGTGGCCATTTCAATATCCGAGCTGCTCTGACAAGTCTTTTGATGGATGGGGCTGCGGTGTACCATAAACAAGTCTGCTTGACTTCCATCTGAAATTTTTATTGGCATTTGGCCAATATAAGGCAATATAGTTAAGAGGGTGGAGAGGAATATTGAGATTGTACGCAGAATGAGAAAAAGGATACTTAGGCCAATAACTAGGCCCAAATGTAATCTCCCTGCTGGAAAAAACAGCTGGTCACCAGCATATATTGTGTTTGGAATTTTGGCCTACAACTCATGATGCTCATGTGCTGGAGTTTCAACAAGTTTTTTGACTAGCTTAACCAGCAAGACTTAACCAGGAAAACCATACTAGTCAACCAGCTTCAACAGCTAGCATTTTTTGCTTGTGAACAACATGGCTATTCTGGTCAACCAGCTAGACCAACACCAAACTAACACCAATCAGCATCAACCAGCTCAGGACAGGATGGGAACTGCCAGTGTTGGTGCACCAGCTAGAGCAGCACTAAACCAACACCAACCATCAAAAACAAGCTTAGAACAGCATGGGTAATTTGGTCCACCAGCTAGGCCAGCACTAACCATCATAAACTATATTAGAACAGGAAGAGAATTGGCTGCATTGGTCCACCCACTAGACCACTACCAAACCAGCATAAACTAGCCTATATATATATATATATATATATATATATATATATATATATATACACACACACACACATACTGTACTGTACAGCTCTGGAATACATATATATATTAAGAGACCACTGCAAAATTATCAGTTTCTCTGTATTCACTATTTATAGGTATGTGTAAAATAAAAAATAAAAAATATTCTATAAAGTACTGACAACATTTCTTCCAAATTCCAAATAAAAATATTGTCATTTAGAGCATTTATTTGCAGAAAATGACAACTGGTCAAAATAACAAAAAAGATGCAGTGTTTTCAGACCACGAATAATGCACAAAATTAAAGTTCATATTCATTTTTAAACAACACAATATAAATGTTTTAACTTAAGATGAGTTCAGAAATCAATATTTGGTGTAATAACCCTGATTTTCAATCACAGCATTCATGCGTCTTGGCATGCTCTCTACCAGTCCTTCACATTGCTGTTGGGTGACATTATGCCACTCCTGGCGCAAAAATTCAAGCAGCTCGGCTTTGTTTGATGGCTTGTAGCCATCCATCTTCCTCTTGATCACATTCCAGAGATTTTCAATGGGGTTCAGGTCTGGAGATTGGGCTGGCCATGACAGGGCCTTGATCCGGTGCCAGCCTTGCTGAAGCACCCCCTGATCATCACCGATCCTCCACCTGGTCGTCTAATGATTAGACAGAGACCTGGAGAGGCCTTCAAGCCACAGTGTCTCACACCCACTGTGAAATTTAGTGGAGGATCGGCGATGATCCGGGGGTGCTTCAGCAAGGCTGGAATCAGGCAGATTCATCTTTGTGAAGGATGCATGAATCAAGCCACTTACAAGGTTATCCTGGAAGAAAACTTGCTTCCTTCTACGCTGACAGTGTTCTCCAACTCTGAGGATTGCTTTTTCCAGCAGGACAATGTCCATGCCACACAGCCAGGTCAATCAAGGTGTGGATGGAGGACCACCGGATCAAGACCCTGTCATGGCCAGCCCAATCTCCAGACCTGAACCCCATTGAGAATACCTGCTTGAAATTTTGCACCAGGAGTGGCATAAATTCACCCAACAGCAATGTGAAAGACTGGTAGAGAGCATGCCAAGACACATGAAAGCTGTGATTACAAATCAGGGTTATTCCACTAAATATTGATTTCTGAACTCTTCCTAAGTTAAAACATTAGTATTGTGTTGTTTAAAAATGAATATGAATATGAAAATATTGTTTTCTTTGCATTATTTAAGGTCTGAAAACACTACATCTTTTTTGTTATTTTGACCGGTTGTCATTTTATGCAAATAAATGCTCTAAATGACAATATTTTTATGTGGAAATTGGGAGAGATGTTGTCAGTACTTTATAGAATAAAACTAAAATGTTAATTTTACTCAAGACACATACCTATAAATAGTAAATCCAGACAAACTGATAATTTTGCAGTGGTCTCTTAATATTTTCCAGAGTTTGGAAATTATCTTTAAAATACAGTGTCATGAAAAAGGGACGTCCCTTTTTCAGGACACTGTATTTTAAAGATAATTTTGTAAAAATCCAAATAATTTTACAGATTTTTTTTGTAAAGGGTTTAAACAATGTTTTCCATGCTTGTTCAATGAACCATTAACAATTAATGAGCATGCACCTGTGGAATGGTCATTAAGACACACAGCTTACAGACAGTAGGCAATTAAGGTCACAGTTATAAAAACTTAGGACACTAAAGAGACCTTTCTACTGACTCTGAAAAACACCAAAAGAAAGATGCCCAGGGTCCCTGCTCATCTGCGTGAACATGCCTTAGGCATGCTGCATGAAGGCATGAGGACTGCAGATGTGGCCAGGGCAATAAATTGCAATGTCCATACTGTGAAATGCCTAAGACAGCGCTACAGGGAGACAGGGAGGACAGCTGATCGTTCTCGCAGTGGCAGACCACATGTAACAACACCTGCACAGGATCAGTACATCCGAATATCACACCTGCGGGACAGGTACAGGATGGTAACAACAACTGCCCGAGTTACACCAGGAACGCACAATCCCTCCATCAGTGTTCAGACTGTCCGCTGAGAGAGGCTGGACTGAGGGCTTGTAGGCCTGTTGTAAGGCAGGTCCTTACCAGACATCCCCGGCAACAACGTCGCCTATGGGCACAAACCCACCTTCGCTGGACCAGACAGGACTGGCAAAAAGTGCTCTTCATTGATGAGTCGCTGTTTTGTCTCCCCAGGGGTGATGGTCGGACTCGCGTTTATCGTCAAAGGAATGAGCGTTACACCAAGACCTGTACTCTGCAGTGGGATCGATTTGGAGGTGGAGGGTCCATCATGGTCTGGGGCAGTGTGTCACAGCATCATCGGACTGAGCTTGTTGTCATTGCAGGCAATCTCAACGCTGTGCATTACAGGGAAGACATCCTCCTCCCTCATGTGGTACCCTTCCTGCAGGCTCATCCTGACATGACCCTCCAGCAAGACAATGCCACCGGCCATGCTGCTCGTTCTGTGCATGATTCCTGCAAGACAGGAATGTCAGTGTTCTCCCATGGCCAGCGAAAAGCCCGGATCCCAGTCCATTGAGCACATCTGGGACCTGTTGGATCGGAGGGTGAGGGCTAGGGCCATTCCCCCCAGAAATGTCTGGGAACTTGCAAGTGCCTTGGTGGAAGAGTGGGGTAACATCTTACAGCAAGATCTGGCAAATCTGGTGCAGTCCATGAGGAGGAGATGCACTGCAGTACTTAATGCAGCTGGTGGTCACACCAGATACTGACTGTTACTTTTGATTTTGACCCCCCCTTTGTTCAGGGACACATTATTCAATTTCTGTTAGTCACATGTCTGTGAAACTTGTTCAGTGTATGTCTTAGTTGTTGAATCTGTTTATGTTCATACAAATATTTACACATGTTAATAAATAAAAGCAGTTGAAAGTGAGAGGACGTTTCCTTTTTTGCTGAGTTTATATACACTGGTGGCCAAAAGTTTGGAATAATGTACAGATTTTGCTGTTTCGGAAGGAAATTGGTACTTTTATTCACCAAAGTGTCATTCAGCTGATCACAGAGTACAGTCAGGACATTACTGATGTAAAAAACAGCACCATCTCTATTTGAAAAAAGTAATTTTTGATCAAATCTAGACAGGCCCCATTTCCAGCAGCCTCATTTTCATCACTCCAACACCTTATCCTTGAGTAATCATGCTAAATTGCTAATTTGGTACTAGAAAATCACTTGCCATTATATCAAACACAGTTGAAAGCTGTTTGGTTCATTAAATGAAGCTCAACATTGTCTTTGTGTTTGTTTTTGAGTTGCCACATTATGCAATAGACTGGCATGTCTTGGTCAAAAATGGCAAAAAGGAAACAGCTTTCTCTAGAAACTCATCAGTTAATCATTGTTTTGAGGAATGAAGGCTATACAATGCTTGAAATTGCCAAAAACAAAACTGAAGATTTCATACAAAAGTGTACACTACAGTCTTCAAAGACAAAGGACAACTAGCTCTAATAAGAACAGAAAGAGATGTGCAAAGCCAGATGTACAACTAAACAAGAGGATAAGTACATCAGAGTCTCTAGTTTGAGAAATAGACGTCTCACATGTCCTCAGCTGACAGCTCAGCTTCATTGAATTCTACCCACTCAACACCAGTTTCATGTACAACAGTAAAGAGAAGACTCAGGGGTGCAGGCTTTATGGGAAGAACTGCAAAGAAAAAGCCATTTTTGAGACAAAAAGTAAAGGTTAGAGTGGGCGAAGAAACACAGACATTGGACAACAGATAATTGGAAAAGAGTGTTATTGATCTTAACCCCATTTAGCTTTTGTGGAATCAGCTAGACTGTAAGGTGCATGAGAAGTGCCCGACAAGACAGCCACATCTATGGTAAGTGCTACAGGAAGCGTGGGGTGAAATGTCACCTGACTATCGGGATAAACTGACAGCTAGAATGCCAAGGATCTGCAAAGCTGTCATTGCTGCACGTGGAGGATTTTTTGATGAGAACTCTTTGAAGTAGTTTAAGAAGTTCTGAACATTTTTTTCAAATTGTAAAAGTAATTTTTCATGTTATTAATTTCCTGACTATACATTGTGATCAGTTGAATGCCACTTTGGTGAATAAAAGTACCAATTTCTTTCCATAAGAGCAAAATCTGTACATTATTCCAAACTTTTGGCCACCAGTGTGTATATATATATATATATATATATATATATATATGTGTGTGTGTGTGTATATATATCATTTGGTAATTTATTGATTTCATTTAATGGGTTTGGTAAAGTTGCCAACATGTTTAAAAAGTAAGCTCATTTAAATAATTTAGTATAGACATTGTTATATATAGGGCTAATGTTAGTGTTCTAATAAAGCACGTTGAAGCTTTTCTCCTTTTATTTTCAATTTAATACATCTTCTGCACTGAGGGTTGTGATATTTAAAAGCATACTGAAATAACTTGAAATAACAGTGGAGCAGTATTGCGGCAAGTTTCTTTTATCAGTGAGTGGGAGGAGCTAGGAGCGGGAAATGGACAACCCGGAGTAGAGCTGGAGCGGAGTTATTACAGAATGCTTTAAGCGCAGAGTTGAAATTGTTGCCACTCCACTCACATACTCTGGTCTAGACTAGCATGGGAATTGGCTATGCTGGTCCACCAGCTAGGCCAGCACCAAATCAGCACTAAGCTTGTTTCCATCTGTATTGTGGAAAGAATTAGAATAGCCAATAGCAAATTAAAGATCTGTTTAGAGCATTTGTTCGTTTCCATGTATTCGGTCTTGGCATGCTTCACACAGTCTTGATGAGCTTACAGAATGACTGCATGAGCTCCAGATCTCTTCCAGATCCCTCTGAGATGGATGTCACGCCTATTCCCATCAACTACTTCCTCTCTTCTCGTCTGCCAGCATGCCGTGGAGTGGGTGAAGGCCCCGTGTGGTGTTTAATGCATAGAGATCCAGCTCCAGTGATAGATTGAACCTCAGCGATGCAGAACTGGATGGGGTGGAAACACAATGCTCTGAATTCATCTGAATTATTTAGAAGCTCAATTGTGCTGCATGAATGCTGGATACAGATGAAGATCTCTCCTTCTGGATATGACACAATTCACACCTCTGTAGCTAATGTCACTCTGTAATAGATGTCACTCGGCATAATACATTCTCACCCAGCAATGCTACACATCCTAGCTGTGGTTTTGTAAACTGCTTACGCAATTCTTGCAGCCCTCCGGAAGGAGAAAGGCTGCTCTCTGCTCTAATAAAAAGGCTTGCTTACTTCCCCTCTTTTTATTTTAGGGCTTTTTTGGTATTTAGAGACAGTAAGCAAACAGACTGGAAACAGTAGTGGGGACAGGCCTGGGACCTGGGATTCCAACTTGGGTTAGCCACTTTTAAGCAGCATATGTTGTTAAGTCCCAGGATGTATTAAATAGTTTTTATTCTTATTGTCCACTTTACTTAGTTTCCCTATTGCTTTCTCTACTGTCCTTAAGCAGAAAGCACTGTCTGTCTTGATTGGATAGTGAGTTGAGGATAAAGGGAAAATAGCCTCAACATTTCCCCAGTGTGTATGTGTGTGTATTGCACGAGAGAGACTAGAGAGACTTCTTTTTATCTCACTCCTTGACCAAAAGACAACATAATGATGTCAAAGCACTACCCACTAGGCCATGTTTCTGACACCTGTCCTCTTCTTTGATTAGTGCTTAGTGCAAATAGCAATTGTTTACCCTGATATCAGTATTATAAATTTAATATTTTACCATTTTTACCACTGCATTTCTAGAATAGTTGCTTTTGTTTTCTTTATTTCATTTTATGTCATTATTTAAAAATATTTTGCAGGGGAATTGACTGAGAATGAACTGCGCCCAGTAAAAGCTAAATTTTTTGTATGCGCTGTCAGTGCTCGTTTAGCACACGATTCACTAGAGGAATTGCAAACGCGCCCACAAAATCACTGCTGAACACAATTTGAACATGCAATTTTGATCTTGCGGGCCGATTCTGAGCGCTATATAGAGGAGGATGCCACAGACCACCGTTATTTGAGACACCCTGCCGGGACTGTACAGCATCACTGTGATCCAGACGACTTAATCATCCCTTTATGCCAAAAGTGCACTTGACTACATAGTGCATCTGGATATATGCCAGATTATAATGCTCTTCTCCATCATTTGATCATTATTTGATGAATTCCTGCTGATATGATCAGTTGAAAATGTACACAAACATCTCTTTTATATAAAATAAAAAATGTACCTCCTGCTTTGACTTGGCAGTAATAATGCAGTCTAAATTTTGTGAATTATGCGCAATCTATTGTAATCCTAATTTACATAGAAAGGAGGCGTGTTTGCATGGAAAGGTATGACAATGACTAAATTTAAATACTCAAGGCGCAGCACAATTTCAGTGCTGATTGTGCATGGTTAAACTAGATTGCAGAGGTTAGTGAATAAGATGCAGGTTTCTGGTGTACAGGTTACAAGGAAACATTTGACCATCCACGTCTCCTGCCGCTTCGAGTTTCTTCTTTGTGGCCAAGAAAGATGGCGGTTTGCACCCCTGCATTGATTACCATGCCCTAAATGAAAACCTTACGAGGAGCAACTGTGTTCACCAAACTCGATCTGCAGAGCGCTTATAACCTTATCTGCATCTGCCGTGGAGACGAGTGGAAGACCATCTTTGTCACCCCAACAGGCCACTATGAATATCTAGTGATGCTATATGACCTGGCCAATGCTCCGTCTGTGTTTCAGGGCTTCATGAATGAGATTCTCCTGGAATATCTCCATCTTTTTGTCCTCGTCTGTATCAATGAGATCCTCGTCTTCTCAAAATCCCTTTCTGAGCACACTCTGCATGTTATGACAGTCCTTCAGCTCCTCCGTGAACACCAGTTGACTGATGGAAGTGCTCCTTCCATCAGTCTTCCTTCCAGTTCCTTTGGTATAACATCGGTCCAGAGGGGGTGCAGATGGATCCGGGAAAGGTTCAGGCAGTTTAACATTGGCCGCAACCCTCCACCGTGAAACAATTCCAATGTTTCCTAGGATTTGCTAACTTCTACTGCAGATTCATCAAGAACTTTAGTTCCATTGCCACTCCTCTTACCTCCCTCCTCAAGGCCAAGTCCAAGTCCCTGTCTTGGTCCTCCGCTGCCACCCTGGTCTTCCAAACTCTCAAAGGGGCCTTTACCACCGCCCCAATCCTCAAATATCCTGACCCAGAGCAATCATTTGTGATAGAAGACGACGCCTCAACCACCGGCGTCGGGGCCATCCTACCTCAGCAGCAGGGAAACCATCCTAAACTCCATCCATGTGCCTTCTTCTCCCAAAAACTATCCCCCGCAGAGCAGAACTATGACATTGGGAACAGAGAACTACTTGCCATTAAACTAGTGCTAGAGGAGTGGTACCATTGGCACAAAGGGGAACATCTCCCCTTCCAAGTCTTAACTGATCACTGCAACCTTGAATATCTCTGGGAAGCTTGGCGGTTAAACCCTCGCCAGGCCAGGTGGGCTTTATTCTTCACCTATTTCCAGTTTACCATCACCTATCATCCAGGGTCAAAGAATTCCAAGGCAGATGCTCTCTCCCACCTCTATTCTCCAGAAACTCCCAACTCCAGTCCCTAAACCATCCTTCCTCCATCCATCATAATCATCCCTCCTAGGGGTATCAGTTAGTATCTCCTCAGGGTACCACCCTCAAACTAACGGGCAGACGGAACGTAAGATCCAGGAGATAGGCTGCTTCCTGAGAACTTACTGCCACAGCCATCAGACCAGTTGGCCGAGTATGCCCAGTGCGTACTCAGCTTCCAACCTCCTCAATTCCCTTGGTCTGGGGAAGCATCCGATGTCCCCGCAATCAACCGCTGGTTCCAGACTGTCACACTTCCACCTGACTCTCTCTCTCTCCTATTCACCGTTCACTATCCCCAGACTTCCAATCACCTCCACCTATAATCAATCATGCGCCACATTAAGGACTGCATATACTGTATACTCACCTCAGCCCAGTATTCATTGTCTAGTCTAATTAAGAACTTTACAGACTGCACTACTCAGTGTTGTGTTGTTTACTTACCCTCATAGCATGTGTCTTCATCGTCCTTCTTCTCTGCCTTTGTTCATCAGTGCGCATATAATCTGCTGCAAGTTGCATCCTTGTCAACTGTCAACAAGTCTTCATCCAGTTAAGTTTGCTACCTGTAGTACTTAGCAGTGTTAATAAAGTGCCTGTGTTTGGGTACATCCTCAGTTCTGGTGTGTCTGTGTCATTAAAGTCTTGTCATAGAATGATACTATAATTCAACCTCATGTTGTTCTAAACCGGTATGACTTTCTTCTGTGAAACACAGAAAAGGGACAATTGCTCAAAGAGACAATGGTGATAATTTATAGATTGCCCTTTGTGGGATTTAAACCCACAGCCTTGTGGTTACCAGCCCAGATCTCTGACAATATACTGTATATTCCATAATTATATCTATTATTAAGTTGTACTCAACTGGTAGAGCATGGCGCTAGCAACACCAAGATCATGGGTTTGATTCCCAGGGAACACACAAACTGATAAAAATGTATACCCTGAATACACTGTAAGTCGCTTTGGATAAAAGTGTCTGCCAAAAATGCATAAAATGTTAATGTATTATTCCCTAACCATTAACTACCTCTTTAATTCTGTTTTTGTCACTCTCTGTAGGATAATGATGTTCGGATCATCATCGGCCAATTTGACGAGAACCTGGCCTCCAAAGTCTTCTGCTGTGTAAGTCAGCCAGCATTTAAAGGACAGTACAGTCAATACAGCTTGAACTATGGTTCTTCTGCAGATGGTAAAATGTCGGTTGAGTCCATGATTTATGTGTGTTCCAGGCCTATAACCTGAACATGTATGGCAGTAAGTACCAGTGGATCATCCCAGGCTGGTACCAGGGGAACTGGTGGGAGCAGGCGAACTCCACCAACTGCACCACAAAAAAGCTGCTGACAGCCATGGAGGGTTACATCAGCGTGGACTTTGAACCTCTCAGTGCCAAACTAATTAAAGGAATATCAGGAAGGGTAAGTGTCTGCAATGCTGTGTGATATCAGAACGTACAAATGAAATTGTTGATATCCGGCAGACAATAATTCTCACCATGTGCAAGAGAAAATATGAGACATTGCCAGTTTAAATGTTTTCTCAATGGAAGCTTTCCTAAGCTGCTTATAGTAACTCTGTTTGAAGGACCAGTTTAGACCACCAGGAAATTTCCATGATGGGCCAAGCATTGACTTTCTGATGAAGCTGTTTGACCAAGGTAGTCCTGCTGGTTAAGCTAGTTGAAAAGCCTGGGGGTACACCAGTACACCTGCTTCCATGGGGCCAGCATCCAAAACACAACATGTACCTACTGGTCTTTTCAGCTGGGAACTTCTGTTGCATCTAACAAAAAAATACCAGACTTACTGTCTTGCTACCCTTTATTGTATGAATTTACGAATGTGCTATTCAAAACCCACACTAACATATTTGTAAAACAGCACTGTTGTATCTGTCTGTCTTCAGACACCACAAGAGTATGAGAGAGAGTACAACCGGGAGCGAGAGCAGAAAGGGGTGGAGGCCAGCAAGTTCCACGGTTTTGCCTACGATGGCATCTGGGTTATAGCAAAGACCCTCACCCGCGTCATGGAGCTCCTAAGACACAAGGAGAGGCATGACACGTACCACAACTTCACAGTGGATGACCGTGAGGTGGGCAGGATGGTTCTGGACGTCATGAACGAGACTAACTTCTTTGGAGTGACGGTAAGTTTGCGCTTGGTGTTTGTGTTAATAGATGTTCAATGAATCTAGTTTAAACAAAAACATTCATGCACATACATTTTCAGGAAAAAGTATGTGAACCTTTTGGATTTACCTGGAGTCAGGAGTAGTGTTGGGCAGAGTATAATTTAAAGTAGCAGCCCAACTAACTTAAATACATTTTTCAGTTGCATGACTGTAGCTGAGCTGTTTTTAAAATAGAGTAGCTTTTCAACTAGCAGGCTTCTTTTTCCAGCAAGGAGTGGTGTAGCATTACAAAATGTTACATCGTGCATGCAGTCACCTGAGTGTACAGAGACACTTATCAAATATACTCTCCTAGAATTATTTTCTAAAGTAGTAGTGGGAATTATTGCAGCATGTTTTTTAATGGTTTGTTTTAGCAAATTGGTTCATTCAGCCTGTTCATTTCAATGAACTGTTTCAAAAAATAGATCCTGTCATTACTTAAAATCACTGGTGCGTTTTTGGGCTGCCACTTGCAATTTTTCACACTCAAATTTAAAGGCTTACCATTTACACATATTGTGGACTAATTGCATAAAATTGGTCTCATTTTTCACAAAACCCCCAAAATAAAAAAACAAGACTCCAATTATTAATTAAAAAATATTGTTTACAATCTTATGATGAACAGAAATAAAAAAAAAAATTTTTTTTTTGTTTGTTGATGTCCTAACTTTGTAAGCATGCAATTCTGTTTCTGTTCCCTCTATCTCCCTTTAAAAAGTCTTATTTTATTCCATTAGATGGCAGCAAGTACTAGAAAAAGAAATTTCCTCTATTATCTTCCATCACAATGTGCAAATTTGAAATGTAGGTGGCGCTCTAGCACATTTCAGCCCTCAGAGATGTGCTCATCCATAGACATTCAGTCTAATTTTCAGTTCAGGCACCACCCCCATTGTTTCATTGAATATCTCGGACTCTGAATGGACTAAGAGCTCAGTCTAGGTGTTATTAGAAAGCTGAGATAATATATTTTTCCAGTGATTTGTTTAGCATGTTTTTCCTGCTAGACTGCATATTTTGTTCTGGACATTTTATACCATTGGATTATTCACCCAAGCAAGTTCACAGACAAGCAATAAATGGCTTATTTTCTTTAGAAAATATAATGTAAAACCCCATTCATGAGAATGAGAACTTTCATTTGATATTTGACTTGTCCATTTAAGTGCTATGTGAAAAACTTTTATATTAATATTTCTACCACATTACCTCTATGTAGCGCTTATTTGCGATGCAGATTTTTTTCAGCCCTTATTTTGTTAATTTATGTATTGGTGGTATTCTATGAAAAATTGAGATTTTAATCTTTCAAATTATACCGCATATGCCTGAATTACGTATCCAGGGACTTTAATGCTTTAATCTTATTTTGTGATATAGCGCCCCCCTATGGACTAGCCGGCGGGTCCATAGATTTTAAGGGGTTTTAAGTGTGTATATATACAATATATATATTGTGGTACATATGTATACTGTATACAGTATATACAGTATGTATATAGGGGGTTAAATAACAGTTTCAAAGTAGCTTACCCTGCACTGATTCATAATATTTTGTGTTTGAAATTCATTTGTTCCCTATCTGTCACTCACTCGACATTGTGTCGATGTAGTGACACTAGGGGTCACTCTTGGGAGCCCCAAACACCTCTGCTTTTTGAAAAAAGGCCAATTGGAATTGGTGAGTGGAATTTGCATGCCACCCCCCTGGACATACGGGTATAAAAGGAGCTGGTATGCAACCACTCATTCAGATTTTCTCTTCGGAGCCGAGCGGTTGCATTCAGTGCACTGAATTCAATTTCTCCTTACCGTTCACCTCAAACTGCTGGATTTACGGCGTATTTCAGCGGCTTCTCCCCCTCTGCACCCATGAAGTGCAGAGAACACCCCTGGGCACTTCGGCAGAACAAAACAAAAGAGTATATTCTAAAAGAGTATATTTTCAATTCTAAAAGAGCGGCACACATGGAACGTTTTTTTAAAGATGACTTTCTGTTTGTGTGTTATTCCTGGTTACGGTCGTTATCTCTCCACTTCTGATGGCCACGATCGCTGTCTTACGTTTCTGGGCGCTGCCCACTCGGAGACATCGTTCGTGGATGGGTCTTGTCCTCATTGCGAGAACTTGACCATGGCAATGTTGCGGTCGCGGCTTGCCTTCGTAAGAAAGCAAGCCACCCCAGCGGCTCCCCGCCTCGGTCCTTCTACTTACGGGTATGAGGCTGTGTCGGTTAGCACTGGGGGCGATTTGGGGACTTCAATGGGAGCACCTCCACCGGGTAACCCCCCACAGACCTCACATTCCTCAGCATGCTCGCATGCCCCGGTCGGGCTCTCGGATGAGACCGCCGGCTCATCTCAGGGCAAGTTCGACCTCTTATTCGGAGCCCGGGAAGATGATGAGATATCGAGCGCAGCATCGGAGAGCAGGCTTGTCCAGTCTGATGCAGAGGCTTCGGCTGGGCTTCCTCATTTGGGTATGGTCGCCCAGTCTCAGGCCGACACGGAGATGATGGACATGCTTTCCTGGGCAGCCGCGAGCGTCGGGCTAGAGTGGAACCCTCCACTCTCCCCTGAACCCTCGCGGCTCGATGATTGGTTCCTGGACCCAGAGCGCTGCTCATGGCTGTGCCCCGCCCCGGTCCCTTTCTTCCCAGAAGTGCATGAGGAGCTGACAAGTTCGTGGGGGGCACCTTTTACTACCCAATCCCGATCTTTCAGCTCCCCCGCTCTCACTACCCTCGATGGTGGGGCGGCCAAGGGGTATTCGGTGATCCCTCAGGTGGATAAGGTACTCGCGGTGCACTTGTGCCCGCAGAGCGCTGCTACCTGGTACGGGCGCCCGAAGCTCCCGTCCAGGGCCAGAAACTTTTTCAGAGGCTCCTGGGGCATATGGCATCCTCAGCGCTGGCTACACCTCTCGGGTTGATACATATGAGACCGCTTCAGCACTGGCTTCAGACTCGAGTCCCGAGATGGGCATGGCGCTGCGGGACACATCGCGTGGTCATCACGGCAATATGTCACCCCCTCTTCAGCCCTTGGACCGACCTTGCATTTCTACGGGCAGGGGTTCCCCTAGAGCAGGTCTCCAGGCGCGTCGTGGTTATGACAGCACCTCCAAGACGGGCTGGGGTGCCGTATGCAATGGGCACACAGCCGCCATTTCCTGGACTGGCCCGCGGCTGCATTGGCACATCAACTGCCTCGAGTTGTTGGCAGTACTGCTCGCCCTGCGGAGGTTCCGGCTGTTGATTCAGGGCAAGCACATGTTGGTCCAGACGGACAATACGGCGATGGTAGTGTACATCAACCGTCAAGGCAGTCTGTGCTCCCGTTGCATGTGACAGCCGGACGCACTGTCACGACAGGCTACGCTCAGGGGAGGGTGGAGACTCCACCCCCAGGTGGTCCAGCTGATTTGGAGTCAATTCGGTCGAGCACAGGTAGACCTGTTTGCTTCCTGGGAATCATCCCACTGCCCGCTTTGGTACGCCCTGACCGAGGCACCACTCAATGTAGACGCATTGACACACAGCTGGCCCCCGGGATTACGCAAATATGCATTTCCCCCAGTGAGCCTACTTGCACAGGCCCAGTGCAAGGTCAGGGAGGATGAGAAGCAGGTCGTCCTAGTAGCACCCTACTGGCCCACCCAGACGTGGTTCTCGGACCTCACGCTCCTCGTGACAGCCCCCCCCCCCCCCCGGCGAATTCCTTTGAGGAAGGACCTTCTTTCTCAGGGACGGGGTACCATCTGGCACCCGCAACCAGACCTCTGGAATCTCCACGTCTGGCCCTTGGATGGGACATGGAAGACTTAAGTGGCCTACCACCTGTGGTGGTAGACATGATCACTCAGGCTAGGGCTCCCTCTACGAGGTGCCTGTATGCTTTGAAGTGGCGTCTGTTTGCTAAGTGGTGTTTTTCCCAATGCTAAGACCCCCAGAGATGCGCATTCGGATCGGTGCTTTCTTTCCTGAAGGAGAGGCTGGAGGGGCGGCTGTCCCCCTCCACCTTGAAGGTGTATGTGGCCATTTATGCCATTTCAGCACATCACGATGCAGTGGATGGTAAGTATTTGGGGAAGCACGACTTGATCATCAGGTTCCTGAGAGGCTCTAGGAGGTTGAATCCCTCCAGACTGCACCTCATCCCCTCGTGGGACCTCTCTGTAGTCCTTCGGGGTCTATGGAGAGCTCCCTTTGAGCCCCTGGAGTCAGTTGAGCTTAAGGCACTCTCTTTGAAGACTGCCCTCCTGACTGCGCTCACTTCCATCAAGAGGGTAGGAGACCTGCAGGCGTTCTCTGTCAGCGAATCATGCCTGGAGTTCGGTCCGGGTTACTCTCACGTGATCCTGAGACCCTGACTGGGCTATGTGCCCAAGGTTCCCACGACCCCTTTTAGGGATCAGGTGGTGAACCTGCAAGCGCTGCACCAGGAGGAGGCAGACCGAGCCTTGGCGTTACTGTGTCCAGTGCGTGCTTTACGCATCTATTTGGATCGCACGCAGAGCTTTAGAAGCTCCAAGCAGCTCTTTGTCTGGTTTGGTGGACAGCGGAAAAGAAGCACTGTCTTCAAACAGAGGATCGCCCACTGGGTCGTTGACACCATCGTGATGGCATATCAAGCTCAGGATGTGCCGCCCCACGTGGGGTTACGAGCCCACTCTACTAGGAGTGTGGCGGCCTCCTGGGCCCTGACCAGTGGCGCCTCTTTGGCAGGCATCTGCAGAGCAGTGGGCTGGGCAACATCCAACACCTTTGCGAGGTTCTACAATCTCTGGGTTGAGCCGGTCTTGTCCCGTGTATTGTCAGGTACGAGCAGGTAAGTTCCAGGACAGCTGGCCATGTGTACCGCTTGTGCATAGCACCTTTTCCCTCGCTTGAGGTGAAGACGTGCGCTTTTGACTCCTAGTCGTGTTCACAAGCTGTGTTCACAAGCTGTGATCCCTGGATGACTTTCCCCCCTTAGCCCTGTGGCAGATGAGTTTGCGGAGAAACTCGCTGCCAGCCCAGTACGTGTGCTAATTAGGCCTGTACTGGGGTAGGTGCTTCACATGTGCTGGTTCCCCGTAGGTGACCCCATGTGCTATCTTCCGCTAAATTGTTTCCTGTCTGTAAACTTCCCGTTGGGAGTGACCCCCCCCCCCCCCCCCCCCCAACATAGACATTTATGGCCCCCTGTCGGTTAACAAATTCCACTCTTTTTGGGGAGAAAAAAGAGGAAAAGAGGCCACGGCTGGGCTAGCCTGTCCCTATTTGTTGGGCAGTCGATTTGTTCCCGAAGGACTGTTCAAGTGTTGGGGGAGGTTATGTGATGGCCTGGTGCGCTGGCTACAAGGCACACAGCGGTCTGCCTGTCTCGCACCGCCAGTCCACATAACACAGTTCAGCTAGTTGTGCCGTTTTGTATAGGGACCCCTAGTGTCACTACATCGACACAATGTCGAGTGAGTGACAGATAGGGAATGTCCTGGTTACTTTCATAACCTCCGTTCCCTGATGGAGGGAACGAGACGTTGTGTCCCTCTTGCCACAACACTGAACTACCCACTAAAATGGCTGGGACCTTGTCTCAGCTCCTCAGCACAAAACCTGAATGAGTGGTTGCATACCAGCTCCTTTTATACCCGTATGTCCAGGGGAGTGGCATGCAAATTCCATTCCCCAGTTCCCATTGGTCTTTTTTCAAAAAGCAGAGGTGTTTGGAGCTCCCAAGAGTGACCCCTAGTGTCACAACATTGACACAATGTCTCGTTCCCTCCATCAGGGAACGGAGGTTACGAAAGTAACCAGGACGTTACCTCACACAAATAGCACACTTCCACATTTCAATCAATAAGATGAGATTAGAGGTGTTGGTCGGACCTGCCCTATAAAAATCACTTGCAAAGTTTGATTTTGCTTTTCACAAGAAGATTTGCCAGATGTAACTGTGACATTGTGGATTTGTGTGGGGAAGAACAACACTTACAATCCAAGACACATCTGGAATGCTATTTCAGCATTAACATACTTCAAATTTATGAAATATGTGATCTCTTAAGGGCCAAATGCAGTATCTAAAAGGCTTCCTGACAGTCCTATAAGCTGTACCACTAAAAGCGACAGGCGGAACAAGTGTCTAAAAAGATCTATGCATGTCATCTTACATTGAGCTGTTAAGTGACATTTCCTAAAGCTAAAGTATTGTTAAGGCCATTTCATGATTGCCAAGTCAGAACAGAGGCAATGTCAATGTGAATGGGAGAGATTTTACTGCTGCAAATTGCCTGTGACTGGGAAGACTGGGAAAACGTTTGGAAACGCAACTTGAGATTTGAGGCCAGTTACTGTAACATGAAATGTATTTTAAACACAGAATGAGAAGCAGATAAGGGGAGGATATATTTGGTATGCAAGGAGTGTCCTGTCTGCAGACATAACTTAATGTGTGTATCTCTCTGTGCATGTTTGTTTATAAGATAACACTGCTGCTGGCTGCCAAAAGAGAGAATCATAGATTGCAAAAAGAAAGCTAGTTAGCAAATCTAAAGTCATGCAGTGAAGCTGATCTGAACTTTCTTTGTAAAAAGAAAATGAGAAAGAGATTTCATATTGCTGTAAATGTTGTTGGTTTAGAAAAAGAGTAGGGGTTAATGGGCATTGTGGGTTTGAGTATGTCCTCCAGCCCTCCATCTTGAGTTTTTATCCAGTGGTTATCTCTCATTTTTGATGTGTACAGAGTATGCTTTATGGTCGCCCAGGCTGGCAGCAAACAGTGCATGTGCCGCAAGACCTGTAGAAGCTTAATGGAGAAGAAGGAAAAACAAACAACACACAAAAAGGAGAAAATTATGCTCGAATACCATTTGTAAAGGGACAGTTCACCCAAAATTTTAATTCTGTCATTTACTCATCTTCATGTTATTACTTGTTGGCTTACTTTCTTCTGTGGAACACAAATGGAGAAATTATGAAGAATGTACTGGTTTGCACTTGAATGGAGCTTCAAAAAGGATGCAAAAGTATCCTAAAATTGGTCTTGGTCAATATGTCTTCTGAAGTCAAACAATAGCTTTGTGTGTGGAGCAGATTTATTTTATGAGAGTCCATTAGAGAAGTACCAATATCCTATTTGTAAACAAATCGTTCAGACCAGTTTTGTGATATGAAAGAACATAATCGTTTTGAAGAGATCTGATTTAAAAGAATGATTAGTTTGTGAATCGACTTCTTTTCTCATACTGATGTCCGGTTTGTGAACGAATCATTCAAACCAGCTTTGTGAAATGGATAAACTGGTAAATGAGTAAATAATGACAGATTTTGTGTGAACTATTCCTTTAAAAGAGGTTGCTTGGTGTTTACCAAATCATACGTATAGGTTGGTGTTTATTTAGTGTTGGGTTCGAGTCCTCAAGGGTGCAAAAACCCCTTAAGAAAAACCTTCGAGTAAATACACTTACGATTATAACAAAGGGTTTTCTAAACATTAGAGTTTCTTGCAACTGGGCTTTGGTCTTTAACCAATCAAGTTCGAGTCCATAACAGCCGAGGCTGAGTTGAGTCTGGAAAGTGAATCTATTTATGAAACTAAATTCAAATTGCAACTGTAAACTCAACACTTTGTATCAATATTTTTTAGCTTGTTTTAACTTTTACAACTAAGAAAAATAATGTGTCAATATCAGGGGCGCAACTATCCATTTATGTACATAGTATATAGTACCCCAACTTTAGTTTTAGTGCCTAAACAGACTGGATATGGAATTTCACAATTTGAGTTCCTGATGTTTACAGTAACCTTTTCGCATCAAAGCCGAATAACTGCAGAGAATCTTCTAGAACACAGTCTCTCAAAACTAGATGATTTGCAATTTAACTACAACATATTTATTTAGTGGTCCCTCAAGGGCCAGGTTTGTCTCCTGCTGATGGCTGGCTCTGTGGCCGACAGAACGAACTGTTCTAGCTTCTCCGTAAGACTTTGAGTCCTCTGAGTGGAGCTATCGATTGAGTGCCAGCATGCCCTGGGAAGTTAAACATTAGCTTAGAGAAGTCTCCATGGATCATTCTGAGTGAGAGGTGGAGGTGCGCTATGCTCATTTGTATAGAAGAGTGTTCGCAACTTTGGGCCTGTGGCATTAGTTTCTAAAAGCAAATACAGAAATTACGTTTTACATTATTTACTTGTTTATCCCTTTAAGATCGGCCCGCCAAGAAAAAAAATATTTATCAAAATGCTAATAACTACAGTCTTGACCAACATTAAAAAGGTATAATTTTAAAGCTTAGAAGCTGTACTTTCAATGCATGTAGGCATTATGAATGTCACATATTCCCTGTTTTTTTTTTTGTACTGACTTATGTTGAAATTCTTGTTTAGTTTCCATGTTTCTGTTTCCTGTTAGTTTGTAGTCCTTTTGTAGTTTCATTTTATGATTTGTTTTCCCCGATTGTTTCCACAGGTGTTCCTCTTTCCCTTGTTTGCCCCTGTGTATTTAAGCCCTTGTTTTCCCTGTTTCCTTTGTCAGTCTTTTCATGTATTACTCTTTACGTTTGTTCCCTGTGTTTTGTTACTTTATGTTCTGAGTTACCTGGTTTAATTTTGTTTTATTACAGATGCTGCATTTAGATCCTCCATTCTCTCCTGACTCGTTACAGAAAGACTGACTCCTCCGAAATGGATCTAGCAGCGTTCTTTATCCAGTTGAGCCAAGCGAACTTACCAATTAGGGAATACTCTCATCTGTTTAGCACTGTCACCAGATACACGGAATTTACCGATTCCCACCTGAAATCGCTGTATCAGATTGGACTCATAGCTCACAAGTGGAGGGAATTGCCGCAGACCGGAGATTATACGTGGGAGGAATATGTGGAGTTAATATTAGAGACATTCGCTTCAGAGGATCCTCCTCTCTCAATCCCGGTTCCGGTTTCTGAGTCTTCCACGCCTGAGTCCGCTCCACTCCATGTCACAGCAATACCTCAGCCTGCTTCATACCATGTCACAGTCAAACCTCAGCCTGCTCCATGCCATGTCACAGCTATGCCTGAGTCTGCTCCATGCCATGTCACAGCTATGCCCTAGTCTGCTCCACGCCATGTCACAGCTACGCCCTAGCCTGCTCCATGCCTTGTCACAGCTACTCCTGAGTCTGCTCCACACCATGTCACCACCAAGTTTAAGTCTACTCCACGCCATGTCACAGTCAAGCCTCCCGGGGCCCTTGTTTCCAAGTTAAATTATCCACCACTTATGTCGGTGCATAGGGTCACGAAGACCCTTCCTCACAGCTTGTCAGTACTCACGCCTGCCACAGCCAACGAGCCAATGCCCACGCCTTCCATGGCCAACGAGCCAATGCCCACGCCTGCCACGGCCAACGAGCCAACGCCCACGCCTGCCACGCCCAACGAGCCAACACCCACACCTGCCACGGCCAACGAGCCAATGCCCACTCCTGCCACGGCCAACGAGCCAATGCCCATACCTGCCACGGCCAGCGAGCTGGAAGTCTCGTCCATCCCAGAGCCAGCATTGCCAGCCTCGTCCGTACCAGAGCCTGCGTTGCCAGCCTCGTCCGTCCCAGAGTCTGTGTTGCCAACTTCGGCCATCCAGAGGAGGAGGAAGAGAAGAAATGTTTCTGTTCCCAAGTCCCTTCCCATGTACACGACCACAGAGGTCGTTTCCAAGTCTCTGCCCATGTTCACGACCACGGAGGTCATTTCCCATTCATCCAGGACTCTTTGTCTCGAGCCTCCCATTGCTCCGCCTTCCATGGCTTCGCCCCTCGAGCCTCCCATGGCTCCGCCCCAGAGTCTTCCACGGCTCCGCCCACTCCCCCAGAGACTATTCCTCCAGCGGCTCCGCCCGCTCCCCAGAGACTCCTCTTACAGCGGCTCTGCCACCTGACCCAGTCCCTGTTCTGCGGCCACCTTCCAGGCCTCCTGACCCTGTCTCGGCCCTGCGGCCACCTCCCAGGCCTCCTGACCCTGTCTCTGCCCTGCGGCCGCCTCCCAGGCCTCCTGACCCTGTCTCTGCCCTGCGGCTGCCTCCCAGGACTCCTGACCCTGTCTCAGTCCTGCGGCCGCCTCCCAGGACTCCTGACCCTGTCCCCACCTTGAGGTCATCTCCTTGGTCTCCTGGCCGTCCGCCTGATCTGTTCTGGTCTCCTGGCTGTCTGTCTGATCTGCTCTGGTCTCCCTGGTCTTCTGGCTGTCCGCCTGATCTGCTCTGGTCTCCTTGGTCTCCTGGCCGTCCGCCTGATCTGCTCTGGTCTCTCTGGTCTCCTGGCTGTCCGCCTGATCTGCTCTGGTCTCCTTGGTCTCCTGGCCGTCCGCCTGATCTGCTCTGGTCTCTCTGGTCTCCTGGCTGTCCGCCTGATCTGCTCTTGTCTTCTTGGTCTCCTGGCCGTCCGCCTGATCTGCTCTGGTCTCCCTGGTCTCCTGGCCGTCCACTTGATCTGCTCTTGTCTGCTTGGTCTCCTGGCCGTCCGCCTGATCTGTTCTGGTCTCCCTGGTCTCCTGGCCGTCCACCTGATCTGCTCTGGTCTCTCTGGTCTCCTGGCCGTCCACCTGATCTGCTCTGGTCTCCTGGCTGTCTGCCTGATCTGCTCTGGTCTCCCTGTTCTCCTGGCTGTCCGCCTGATCTGCTCTGGTCTCCTTGGTCTCCTGGCCATCCGCCTGATCTGCTCTGGTCTCCTTGGTCTCCTGGCCGTCCACCTGATCTGCTCTGGTCTCCCTGGTCTCCTGGCCTTCCGCCTGACCTGCTCTGGTCTCCTTGGTCTCCTGGCCGTCCGCCTGATCTGCTCTGGTCTCCCTGGTCTCCTGGCCATCCGCCTGATCTGCTCTTGTCTCCTTGGTCTCCTGGCCGTCCGCCTGATCTGCTCTTGTCTCCTTGGTCTCCTGGCCGTCCGCCTGATCTGCTCTGGTCTCCCTGGTCTCCTGGCCGTCCACCTGATCTGCTCTGGTCTCCTGGCTGTCCGCCTGATCTGCTCTGGTCTCCTGGCCGTCCGCCTGATCTGCTCTGGTCTCCCTGGTCTCCTGGCCGTCCACTTGATCTGCTCTTGTCTGCTTGGTCTCCTGGCCGTCCGCCTGATCTGTTCTGGTCTCCCTGGTCTCCTGGCCGTCCACCTGATCTGCTCTGGTCTCTCTGGTCTCCTGGCCGTCCACCTGATCTGCTCTGGTCTCCCTGGTCTCCTGGCCACCCGCCTGATCTGCTCTGGTCTACATGGTCCTCCAAGCCTGCAGTGTCACCCTGGCTCTCCATCCCTCTGGCTCCACCTTGGTTTGAACCCTCCCCGACTATGCCTTGTTCCTCTGCTCCCCTTGCCCCTTGTGCCCCCTTGAACTACCTGTTTTCCCCCACACCCCATGGACAATTTGTTTTTGTTTTTCAGTTTTTTTGGAGCGTCTGGAATCCGCTCCTTAAAAGGGGGGCTCTTTCACATATTCCCTGTTTTTTGTATTGACTTATGTTGAAATTCTTGTTTAGTTCCCATGTTTCTGTTTCCTGTTAGTTTGTAGTCCTTTTGTAGTTTCATTTTATGATTTGTTTTCCCCTGATTGTTTCCACAGGTGTCCCTCGTTTCCTTGTTTGCCCCTGTGCATTTAAGCCCTTGTTTTCCCTGTTTCCTTTGTCAGTGTTTTCATGTATTACTCTGTACGTTTGTTCCCTGTGTTTTGTTTCTTTATGTTCTGAGTTACCTGGTTTATTTTTGTTTTATTAAAGACGCTGCATTTAAATCCTCCATTCTCTCCTGACTTGTTACAATGAACCAGAACTGAACAAGTGCTTTGAAATTTGCAGACAAATCAGAAGTGTCACATTTTGATAATTTATTAATAAATTTTCTCTGAATATATTATTGTATTGTAAAACATCAAACTGAACAAATAGCCATGCATCATATGTCATTGGAAAGCTCTCAAAGAGTAGAATACAACCAGCCTATTTGTTTTTCTCAAATACTTTTCTAAAATATAGCAAATAATAGCTAAGTATTTGTCCTGTTAAAACGAGCCCACACACAACATAAACAGATGCATAGATCATTAGATCAAGCATAGATCATGCACACAGCACAAAATGTGCTATCTGGCTAAAAAAAGGTTAGCTTTCCTGGTTCAGATGACTTAATCGGAAAAGATGTAGCACAGTGGTTCTAGTACCAGTGGTATGCGGCGTGCCCTCAGGTGGTATGCAGCATGACCCAGGATATTTACATAAAAAAATACAAATATAAATTTTATTCAAATGTTTCACATGTTTTATTTCTAATGTATGATTACAATTGTAATATATCTTTATGATAGACCACCTTTTTCTTTTTTTACATCGGCAGTGCAGGATGTGAATAGGGTAGTTCTTGTTGTGCGCGGCTATGCTGATGTCTCTGTGCGCACACCAATATTATTCCCATGCAGAAAACAGAACAGCAAAAACTGATGTGATTGAGGCAAGATGTCATTCTGTTTATTTTACACATTCTCAGACTTCCTTAAAGTCTATGATCTTAAATAGTGCTTTTGACACAAAGACACTGGGTTGTAATTGGCTGTATTTTGTTTTTGATTTCACTGGAAGATTGCTCGGATGAGGGACAGAGAAATGGAGTGTGTGTCTGAAATCTGTGCACAAGGCAAATGACGAACATTGCCGCTATGTCACCTATGGCCGAGTCCGCCTATGACTGGAGGGAAGGAAAATACTTATATTGACAAGTTTTAAAGTTAACGACTGGTAAGGGCATGATTCAGAGTAAAATTATCCTCAGATAGCTTACTGCAGCCACTGTTTTCATAGATCACATGCACATTATCACATATTTTTAAGGGTGATGCTAGCTGTATAATTTTAGGGGGGCTGAGATGAAAAACAGGGTCTAGCAATACTTAAGCTCCAAATTTCTAAATATATGTAGTAGTTTGTTTGAACTGGATTGCAAAACTTCTGAATGTTAATATTGTATGTTTGATTTTAGAAACACACTCTTGCTGATTGTGTAAACTATAGGAATATTGATATTAATGAAATATGGTATTTTGTATGTTGTTCACAATCCTTAAGACTACGCAAAACATTTACATCTGCCGAATGCTGAAAAAATATTTGAGTGAACATTGATGGTGACTCTGTGGTACTTGAATGTTCTGATTTGATCAAAGGTGGTACTTGGCCTAAAAAGTTTGAGAAGCACTGTTGTAGTACATTGTCCAGCATCATGGAATGCTAAACCAATTGTATTAGGATTCAGATTGCCCCAACCAGAAGAGGAAGTCTTCCAAATATGGGCAGAGAGGATTTACTGTAATTACATATGGCAACCAGGAAATGACACCAAGTACATGACACAGACTCAATGATGGCTCATATGACACAGAATGGAACTGAATAAGATCTCGTTACTCATGCTTGCATGCTTTGGAGAGAGAGCATACCTTTAGTCATTGTTGTATTTGCATGTGTAATTAGATCATATGTACAGTTATTATGTTTTATTTGTTTGGAGAGACTTTTGGACAGTTGGAGATGTTTTTGGACACTAGAATAAATTATATTTGTAATGCTATAACTTTTGATTGCTCTGTCATATCAACACAAAGTTTTACTTAGTTATGGTTGACATGGTTGGGAACAAAACAAAAATAGTTTTTTGGAACTACCTTATTTACACCCTGATATATATAATGTCTAATCAGAAAAATAAGAAAAATGTTCATTTTTGGCTCACGTTTTTTTTTTTTTTTTTTTCAGCAGTTTCTTAGGCTGAGAATCAGTGTTTTCTAGCTGTGATGCTTTGCCGCTGAAAAAGAAAATATATTTTACCCAAATTGAATGTGATTTATTTAAAAGATCATGTACCACAAAATAATGGTTTGACAGAAGATCTTTCTATTGTGTTGTTTTTTGCTGGCAACACACATAAAAACAAAGACACAGCACAAACAGTGTGGTCCGATTTATGAACAAACTACAGAGGCTGTGTTTCAAACAGAATTTTGTATTCTGAAGCATACCAAAATTTTTATTCCTTCATAAACTATTTCTTTAAAAGAGGTTGCTAGGCACATGACTTATGTACAGAATTCTGTTGGAAACACTGCCTCTGTAGTTTTATATTGTCTCATACACTGAGTGATTGCACCATCAATAGACTGTTACTATTGGTACATCTTTGTATACATTTGGGATATTTCAGTGCTAAACTATCTGCACTATTATCTTTAGCTTTATGTTTGGTCTGACAGTGCCATTATCATTTGCTTGCATCACCTTCATCACCTCCACCCACAACCCCTCTTTTGCAGACCTGAGGGTGCCTTTTACACCTGCGTGACCTCAACAAAGCCCCCATGTGCCCTTATTGTTCACACCTCTATACAGACTCACACACACACAGTGATAAAGGTTCCATCAACATGTTTGAGCCAGTCCCAACAACCCACACCTGCAGTTCAGCCATAAGTCTATTTTCAGCCTATGGAGGTGGAGGGCTGTTCTAATATTATAAAACTCAGATTAAAAAGACAGTTTGAGCGGTGATGCATTTGAGCTTAACGTGATTTACACATTTCTATTAACTAATCATTTAGTTCCTAATTTTAGGGCTAGAGTTAGGGCTGTGATTGGTTGATAGGTTGATAATATTGTTCTTGGTTAGGTAAGTCTTCCTTGTTAGGTATTTAGAATTTTTTTTTTTTTTACATTCAATAAAAGCAAGTTGTCTATTATTTTAAACATACAGTACTGTGCAAAAGTCTTAGGCACATAAGATGTTTCACAAAAGCATTTGTATCTTCAGCTTTAGTGTGTCAATAGGAAATATAAATGTTAGACTCCCAAACATTACTTTTGCAAATAAAAAGATTATAACAGAAGAACAGGTAGCCCTGCAACAGATGTCATGGCCCCCACAAAGCCCCCCACTAAACATTGTGTCAGTCTGAGATTACATAAAGAGACAGAATCAATTGAGACTAAATATATAGAAGAACTGTGGCGAATTCTCCAAGAAGCTTGGAACATCCTGTCTGCCAACAACCAAGAAAAACTGTGTCCAGGTGTACCTAGGAGAATTGGTGCTGTTTTAAAGGCAAAGGTGGTCACACCGAATATTGCTTTAGCTTTTATTTTAAGTTTACTGGACTTTGTATGACATTTAGTGATAAATGAAAACTATTTATGTCATTATTTTTGAAGATATCCTCACTATGCAACATTTTTCACAAGTGCCTAAAACTTTTGCACAGTACTGTATTTTATCAATAATTTTCAGTATGTAATGCATTGTAAGTAAATTAAGCTGTCTTGCTTTTTCCACTATCGTGGATTTTTTTTTTTTTTTACCAAACTCATCACAGGGAATTGTGGGATTGCCTTGGCAGAGGATGCATATGATTCTGCCTTAGGGAGGCATCTTAATTAAGTCACCTACCTTTTGGAACAGCCTTCTTGTCAGGAGTGCACCTGTGATGCCTTGGGAGGCAGCTCAAAAGGTTTTGGAACAGAGCTTATGTGTTGGGGAACATAAGATTTATAACCATAACCATATTATTCCTCTTCCCCCCTTCAAGAGGACAATATCCCCTTGTTAGACTGTTACTGCATTTAAGAGTCTTGTTCTGACTTGTCTGGTGATACAAAAGACAAAATAAAAATAAAAACATCCTGCTTATAAATCTTAGTTACTGTATGTCTTTGAAGCTGTTTAACATGTATTATGTATGTGTACATTTTACTTTGGATTTCAGAGGTTTCATTTGAATGCAGTTCTTCTAACATAGTAAAAATGATAATATGTGTTGTGAAAGCAAGCATTTATCCAGCACACCCACGTCAGAGCATCTAAACAAAGCATTGTAACACACTGGTACTACTGCTTCCTGTCTACACTTCAAAGACAGACATTTTTAGAGATTTGATCGGTTCTTAGTTGCCTCCATGGTTTTAATGGGCTTCTAATTTTTGCCATGGTAAAGCAGTTTGCCTCTCACCTGGTATTTTATTGGGGCGATTTATCCTAAATCCTTCTAAATGGCTCATTAGGCAGCCCTGGGGGCAGACAGACAAGCAAACTGCAATAAACTAGATAACATTTTGATTCAATGATGTAGCTTTTATTAACTTTTTATGTTAAAGTGCTGTATACCTGTCTGTTCTTTGATCAACTATTCAAACATCTGCAATGTTTGATGAGGCCTTATACCATATTTGAATTAATGATTTTATGGAAAACCTCACTTCCTCTGCTAATTATTGTATTTTGTAACTGGGGGAAAAGCTTTGATTAATTATACTATATATATATATATATATATATATATATATATATATATATATATATATATATATATATATATATATATTTTTTTTTTTTTTTTTTTTATTTATTTATTTTTTTTCTCAGTTTAGAAGATGCATTTCATCCGAAGCCTCTTACAGCGCACTTATTGCCATCTAGGTTATAGGTTAGGACTAAGGTAGTCCGGACTTGCAGTTTTTGCCTGGTGAATAAAAACATTGGCAAAAATAGATCCCCTAGACTTGCACTGAAGCCATATTTAAGTTCCTGAATATCATAGAGAATTGGAGGTCAGGAAGCAACACCCTAGCGATACCCTAGTAACCACACAGCAATGCCCTGGCAACCACCCACAATATCCTAGCATTGTGATGCTGAGTTTTGCACAGACCACTCACATTTACTTTGAAAAATATAAAGACTATTCGTGAACCAGGAAGGCATCCATGGCCTCCTCAGCTGGCACAATCGGATTTCCTCTCTGACCTCCATGTGCTCCTTTCATTAAGCAGATCAATTTTGGTGATATTAATTATGTTTGCCTCAAGAAAGAGATCAATTCACAGATATTTAATCTAATAAATGGGCTGAAAAACAAGCACTGAGCCAGACTTCAAGGTATACACTGCAATTTGATGCTGTGCCAAGAGTGAAGGATATGGCAACAAGATGAAAAATCGATTACTGCAAGATGTACTGTATCTGTCCAACTTACAATAAATGGCATGTTATTAATCCTCTAAAGTCTAAACTGTGGAATCTAGACATCTGCACACTGACAGTTTAACATGTTATAAGCAGTTCTTTTGAGTGTTGTTTTGTGTATGTTTTTGCAGGGTCAGGTGATGTTTAGGAATGGGGAACGGATGGGGACTATAAAATTCACCCAGTTTCAAGGTATGTGCATTAGATGGTCTTTTTTCCTTTTAATAGGAAATGCTGGATGAAGTTCAGGTTTTTAAGCCAATGTAGATCATTCTCAATCTTAAATTAAGGTATAGGGATTGTTCACCCAAAAAGGAAAATTCTGTCATCAGTTATTCACCCCTCATGTCAATCCAAACCTGTTTGAAATTTTTCTTCCGTGAAACATTATAGGAGAAGTTTAGCGAGAATGTCAGAGTTGCCTTATTCCATTTAATTACCAGTGAATAACAACTGAAATTATTGCTTGCACATTGTATACAGTAAATAACTGCTTTTGTGTTCCAGGGAAGAAATAAAGTCATATAAGTTATAAATTATATGACGATACGAGGGTGAGAAAATTATGAAAGAATTTTCATTTTGGGTGAACTATTCCATGAAATGAACATCTCAATCCGTGAAAGTCATTTCGCAGGATACATACACAGTCCATTTGACCAGTGCTTGTGCTATACATCACGTAGATAGCCTGCATACACAGTGCCAGCGTTGGTGCCATCCTGTAGTTTAATGGGGTCAGAGAATTCCCTTGCTTGGGCCATGATGTGATTAATCGTATGTGTGTGCGTACGTTTCCTGAGGGCCAGGGAGATTAACTCTGGTTTGTGGGATTTAATCTCAGAGCAGGGGATTCCTCCCTCACACCCCAGCATCGCTTCAGGCCAGCGTTCCCACCCTCTTCAGTCTTATCTGCTTCGGTACAGAGGTTTCCCCCTGTAGTGTGTTACATCACCACTTCAGACTGCAGTTGTGAGCAGGCCTTAGGAACAGAGAGCTGTTTGGCTGAGGGGTGATCTGTCTGTCAATGTGAAGGCAACTGGCAATCAGGGATAAATAATGAAAAAAGAAGGAGGACCTGTTATCAACAGTGCACCAAGGTTATTATCGTAAACTAAAATGAAAACGAAGACTAAAACCAAATGTAAAAAAAAAAAACCTGATGTAACCTGAAATAAATAAATAAAAAATAACATAATTGAAAAAACTGAAACTAAACTAAAATAAAAATCCATGGCTCTCAAACTAATTGAAATAAAATAAAAATAATCTTGAATAAGGTTTAGTTTTAGTTTTTGTTGCGGTGCCTTTAACCTTAAACCCCACCATTACCGTAACGTGAAGATGCCACTAGACAGTGATAATAGACGGCCTAATACCTCATTGCATCAGCAACAGCGAGAATCACTATCATCATGAAGAGAGGCAAAGCAGGTAGATAAGAGTCTTTTCACTCATTCTGTCTTACCATATCAATCTGTGATTTGATTTAGATTTCATTTGAACCAGTAAAGAGTTTGGTTTGAAGTTCAGCAGGGCTTGACATTAAAGGTGCTATATGTAATATTTTTGCTAAGTTGAAATACTGGCTTCTCCAATAACCATGCTCCAGCCAGTATATTCTACTTTGAAGTTTCCATTCCATGTTTTGGCCTGTGTGATCCCGCCCAGTGCCCACTCACCAATAGTATTTCGACACTGCAGGGTTGCCAGATTTGAACAAGTTTGCAGGCAAACAACACTGCGTGCTGCAGCCATGGAAGCCAGCAAACTAACTGGATCAGAGATAACAGATTCCACCCAACCTAAAAAGCCTCGCCATCCATCTAAAAACCACCATGACCAGAGGTGTAGTAAAACAAAGATAAATACTGGAGATGCCTTTGGATTATGGAGACAGCTTAAAGCCCAGAAATCCTTTAAAACGGATGCTGAGTTGGCTAATTTGCATGTCAACATTCTGGCAACCCACATGAGTTTCGAGTCTGGGGCGGGGCAGACAACTCTCTAATATTTTGAATTTGGACTGCAGTACCCATTTCAAACGCTTGTTGTCATTCTTACATATGGCACCTTTAACGCTTGTCAAGTGGATTTTTGAAGGGTCAAGTAAAAGAGAAAAGTAGCCTGAATGAGAATAACGAAAAAATAACCGGCTATATTTGTGATATAGCCAATGCTTTTTTACAAAGTTCTTATTCTTATTCTGCTGTTAAAAATAATACAGGTCACATCATTTTAAATTTCAGAATAGCTGCGTGCTTTCAATGTCAGACGGCTTTTTGTGCGCTCACATGCGCGTGTGCTCCGAAAACGCTCGTAATGCGGATATGCGCCTGAACGATCAAATACATTTCGAAATTCTGCCAAAATGCCCATCTTAGTAAGGTATTCATGTTATCTCAGAGAGTGATGTCTGAAATGAACGTAAAGAGTTTTTTTACTGACTGTTTAGTAGTTTTGAGTACAATTCTTACATAGCAAATTAGTTAGTGTGAATATTTGTTGTGATAAGCTGGTATCAAGAATTTTCAAATTTCAATAACAACTACAGAAGTTTTGGTATTGTGATAATGTATATATATTGTGTATGGTAGATCTTGCTGCAATAACATGAAAAAGTAGATCTCATTCCATAGAAGTGTGAGCACCGCTGCTGTAAATGATAGCAATGGAGGCTTTTCTTTGACTACCATACATACAGGGTTGGGAGGGTTACCTTTGAAATGTATTCCACTACAGATTACAGAATACAAATACATGCTGTAAAATTTAATTTGTAATGTACTTCGTTAGATTACTCAAGGTCAGTAACGTATTCTAAATACTTTGGATTACTTCTTTAGCACTGGTAAATTGTTTTCACTTGTTTTGACCATAAAAACTTTGCCAGTACAGTAAGACAAAATATACATGTTAAAAATACATTCTCTGAAAAACCTAAATATCTTATGCAGTGTTGTTTCTAAAACAAGATAAATCAAATTGATCTTGTTTTAAGGATTTTTAGATATTTTTACAGGAAAACAATACAAAAATTATTATCAAGAATATTTGCCCTAATATCAAAGGTCTTACTAGAAAAAAAGAAATTATGATCCAATGTGAATTTTCTTGATAAAAAATATGATTGTGCCTGGTAACATGTGCATGTAAAATGGCTAGAAATAGCATTTTAGTTTAGCGTAAAGCTGACAATTTACACAAGGTTTATTTCTATTTCTTCTGCTCCAAACTTACTTCAAACTTACTTCTCTGTCTGCTCATATCAATGTAACACATCATAAGAAAGTGTTTCACCACTGTTCAAATATACTTTGGATCACATAATTTATATGTATAAATGTTTTCCATCTGAAAGGACTAAATATTAAATGAAACAAATGACAATAAAATACAAAGTAATCTCTTCAGTAATCAAAATACTTTTTGAATGTAACTGTATTCTAATTACCAATGATTTAAATTGTAACTGTAGTGGAATACAGTTACTTATATTTTGTATTTTAAATACGTAATCCCGTTACATGTATTCCATTACTCCCCAAAACTGCATACATAACATTATATAATTACCATATGACAATAGCCTCCTCCCCTATCAGTGCAGTTTACATTTCTGTCCTTGAGAAACGAGTTGATTGCAGAGCTGTACTATTAGCAGGGCCGTTTCTAAGCATATGGGGGCCCTCAGCAAAATCCTACTTGGAGGCCACCCGCAATAATATTATTTACAAATTGGACATTGGGAAGTACAGCTATACGGCCCACATTAGGGTCATTCCTGGGATTCGGTAATATTTCAGCTTGGAAAAAAAAATTTCCGACTACATTTAATTAATTGTCTGAAGACTCCAAAACATTAGGCACATATTAAACCTCCAACAAATCATATTTTTCCACATCAGGCATCAAATCCCTTTTATTATGTCCTATTTTTTTCCTATTTGGACACCTTTTTTCTCAATCCTGTCAACGGACATAATGGAAGTGGTTTGAAAATGATTCTACACAAAATAAGCATCTATCTGCTGCTTATGTGTCCAAAAAAAAAAAAGAAAAAAAGATTAAATTCAGATATTAACTAAAGCCCCAACTTTTTTGAGCTAGACCTTAACATGTCAGGCTGTGCTCAGCAAACAATATATTGATTTTTAATTATGTTCCCATTTTAATTAACACACTTGTCTTAACCCCGTAACAACTCTCCAACCACTAGGTGACTTGTACCCACATATTTTTAACACCATGTTTCGTTCAAGTAAATATATAGAATTTGTAATATATAATACATTTTCTATTCCATATTTTTGTTCAAATATTCATAAATGTATTGAATAACTCAACCCCATCACAGGCTTACTGTGAAAAATGTGACAGGGTTGAGTATGATGGAGTTGTTGTTTTTTGCTCAAAATGGCCACTGTTCCTCATGTGTTGTAGGACAGAAGACCACATAACATGCATGATATTAATAAATTATATATATATATATATATATATATATATATATATATATATACAGGTGCATCTCAATAAATTAGAATGTCGTGGAAAAGTTCATTTATTTCAGTAATTCAACTCAAATTGTGAAACTCGTGTATTAAATAAATTCAATGCACACAGACTGAAGTAGTTTAAGTCTTTGGTTCTTCTAATTGTGATGATTTTGGCTCACATTTAACAAAAACCCACCAATTCACTATCTCAAAAAATTAGAATACATCATAAGACCAATAAAAAAAACATTTTTAGTGAATTGTTGGCCTTCTGGAAAGTATGCTCATTTACTATACATGTACTCAATACTTGGTAGGGGCTCCTTTTGCTTTAATTACTGCCTCAATTCGGCGTGGCATGGAGGTGATCAGTTTGTGGCACTGCTGAGGTGGTATGGAAGCCCAGGTTTCTTTGACAGTGGCCTTCAGCTCATCTGCATTTTTTGGTCTCTTGTTTCTCATTTTCCTCTTGACAATACAGGTCTGGTGAGTTTGCTGGCCAGTCAAGCACACCAACACCATGGTCATTTAACCAACTTTTGGTGCTTTTGGCAGTGTGGGCAGGTACCAAATCCTGCTGGAAAATGAAATCAGCATCTTTAAAAAGCTGGTCAGCAGAAGGAAGCATGAAGTGCTCCAAAATGTCTTGGTAAACAGGTGCAGTGACTTTGGTTTTCAAAAAACACAATGGACCAACACCAGCAGATGACATTGCACCCCAAATCATCACAGACTGTGGAAACTTAACACTGGACTTCAAGCAACTTGGGCTATGAGCTTCTCCACCCTTCTTCCAGACTCTAGGACCTTGGTTTCCAAATGAAATACAAAACTTGCTCTCATCTGAAAAGAGGACTTTGGACCACTGGGCAACAGTCCAGTTCTTCTTCTCCTTAGCCCAGGTAAGACACCTCTGATGTTGTCTGTGGTTCAGGAGTGGCTTAACAAGAGGAATACGACAACTGTAGCCAAATTCCTTGACACGTCTGTATGTGGTGGCTCTTGATGCCTTGACCCCAGCCTCAGTCCATTCCTTGTGAAGTTCACCCAAATTCTTGAATCGATTTTGCTTGACAATCCTCATAAGGCTGTGGTTCTCTCGGTTGGTTGTGCATCTTTTTCTTCCACACTTTTTCCTTCCACTCAACTTTCTGTTAACATGCTTGGATACAGCACTCTGTGAACAGCCAGCTTCTTTGGCAATGAATGTTTGTGGCTTACCCTCCTTGTGAAGGGTGTCAGTGATTGTCTTCTGGACAACTGTCAGATCAGCAGTCTTCCCCATGATTGTGTAGCCTAGTGAACCAAACTGAGAGACCATTTTGAAGGCTCAGGAAACCTTTGCAGGTGTTTTGAGTTGATTAGCTGATTGGCATGTCACCATATTCTAATTTTTTGAGATAATGAATTGGTGGGTTTTTGTTAAATGTGAGCCAAAATCATCACAATTAAAAGAACCAAAGACTTAAACTACTTCAGTCTGTGTGCACTGAATTTATTTAATACACGAGTTTCACAATTTGAGTTGAAATAAATAAATGAAATAAATGAACTTTTCCACGACATTCTAATTTATTGAGATGCACCTGTATATATATATATATATATATATATATATATATATATATATATATATATATATATATATATATATATATTGATTAAAATATCATTTTTAAAAGTACTGATTTAATATCTTAATTTCACGTGACTATGCTGAGTTGTTGAGCTTGACGAGACCCATCTCACTATAATACACTTCAAAGTATGAATACAGATTATGACATTTCTTACCTGTTTCCGTACCACACTGTTGAAGACAGCTGAATGATGTCACTTCTGATTAATAATGTCACATATGAGCAGAACTAAAATTTTAATAGGCTGAAAATGGTTGGTGTGAGGGGGTTGAGTTCAGACTGAGGGACAAACCTTTATAGCCTGGATTTTATAAAAAAAAAATCATGATCTTTTCGGTAAAATATATTTCTCAGCAAAGGAACACAAATAAATCTTTACATTGATGACAACAATTATAAATTATTATTTAAATTTTTTTTCTAGGTGCAAACTCAGTGAAGTGTCTCAGGGACATGACAAAATGCTTGGTTTAAGATAGAATGAAGAAAAAAAAAATTATGATAAAGATTATTTTAATGCAATAATTATTTTTGTCCATTTTAATGGACATCAACATCTTGTAAAAAAAAAGCTTTCAACATTTATTTTTAGTGAACCACCACTTCATAAGGTCTGGGGGACTGAAATATTACCGAATCCCAGGAATGACACATTACACAAATACCTGTTTTCCCCATTCTCCAATATCCCTTAATATAAATACTAAAACTAAAATAAAAACTAAATATACTGAAAAACTAAACTAAAACTAACAAATAACTAATGAACAACAACAACAAAAAAAAAACTAAAATGAAATTTTAAAATGATATAGAAATAAAAGCTAAATTCAAAATTCAAAACTATTATAACCTTCCAGTGCACTAGAGAGGGCTTCCTTCAGCATTGTAAGAACAGTCACTAGAGACTTACACTAGCTCAAGGCACTGTTGTTCCGAGGCTCCTATACATCTTTTACACATTAATTCTTTCACTCATAACTCACACATTCACTCACTCACAGGCTCACTCATTCACTCATGTACTGGCACATTTATTCATTCAGTCTCACTCATTCATTCAATCAGTTTCTTTCTCATTCATTCAGATTCTCACGCATTCATTCACTCTCTTACTCACCCACACGCTTTCTCACTCATGAACGCCTGAACCAGTGTGTGAGATGAATGATTCGAAATGAATGATTCACTTTCTCTCTCCCACACTGATTCATTTATTTATTCATTCATGCATTCATTCAATCTATAAGTTTCTCACTCATTCTTTTAACCAATTTCCCACTCATTTACTAACTGGTTCACTTACTCGTTAATTAACTCTCTTACTCACACTCATTCATACACTTACTGGCTTACTTATTCACTTAATTATGGTTACTAATTTCATTCAACCACATTCTCATTCACTCATTCTCACTTGTTAATTCACTTTCTCATACACTGGGTTCATTCCTTCAGTCACTCACTCTCTCACTCATTCATTGACCTACATTCTCTCTCACTCAATCATTCATTCACATTCTCATTCATTCATTTACTCTCACTCATTAATTCACTCACTCCCTAATTCATTCACTTTTTTACTCACACACTGGCTCATTCATTTACTCACTCACTTACTGGTTCGCTCATTCATTTAATCACTTTCACAGACATTCATTCACTCACTTACTGGCTCACTCATTCACCCTCTTACTCTCACTCACTCATTCATTCACTCACTTTCTCACTGACTCATTCATCCATTCATTCACTCACTTTCTCACCAACACACTGGCTCATTCATCCATTCATTCAATCACTTCCTTATTAATTTATTCACTCCTTCACATAAACACTCAAGCATTTTGATCATTCCCTTAGTTTTCCCTGTTCTTTCTGTGTTCTCTTCTTTTCCAGCTGTTCCTGACTGCACCTCCTCCCCCCCCCCACACTCTGTGTATCTCTCTCTATCTTTCTCTCGCAATCCTTCACTGTTAATGGATAGGAAGGGATAGCCCAGGCTGAATATTCATTTATATGAATATTCATCCTCAATTGAACCTGTCCTCCATCCATCTTTAGAGTCTTAATCTGTCAGCTTCTATATCACTCCCTCTGCCGCCTCACACCAAGCCATCTGGACAAGATACTCAGAGCCATTTTTTAACCTAGTTATGGTGGTGCTGACCTCCTGGCACGCTTGTGTTATCAAATATGTTGTTTTCCATTAAGCAAGACTTTTCAAAATAAACAATCATTCAACATTCACATTCAAGATGTGAAAACTCTTAAGTCTTTAGAAGTCATTACAATTGACAACCACAAACAATTCACGTAACTGTGGTCTACCATTACTGACAGCATCTGTCTTTAAACTGAAAACAGCACACATTGGACAAGCTGTATCTACCCTTCCGTCTTTCAGATGAGACGTTAAACAGAGGTCCTGACTCTCTGTGGTCATTAAATATCCCAGGGCATTTTCTTGTAAAGAGTAGGTGTGTAATCCCGGTGTCCTGGCCAAATTCCCCCCATTGGCCCTTGTCAATCATGGCCTCCTAATAATCCCCTGTCATGAACTGGCTGTATCACTCTTTCTCCTCTCCACCAACAGCTGGTGTTAGTGAGTGTACTGGCGCACTATGGCTGCCGTCGCATCATCCAGGTGGATGCTGCACACTGGTGCTGGTTGAGGAGAGTCCCCTTTTCACAATGTAATGTGCTTTGAGTGTAGTATCAGAAAAGTGCTATATAAATTTAACATTCATTCATTCATACCCTCACATGCTCTGCTTCTGTAGTGTTCTGCTGATCTCTGATTTAAATGTTAAGGTTCTCTCATGTACTGGCCTGCAGATCATGTACATGTTACTCTGACAACACCTGATTACTCACAGTTAATTTTTCACCTGACACAGCTAGACCACCTAAGGCAAAATATTTATGGTCGAAGTCTGATTGAAGGAGGTCTAGTAGTAGCATTTGTAGAAGTGATTAAGATGATAATAGCTGACTGGTAATAACATGTGTTCTGTAAATAGCATATTTCATGATTTTTATTTTTTATTTTCTCCCCTTTTCTCCCCAATTTGGAATGCCCAATTCCCAATGCTCTCTAAGTCCTTGTGGTGGTGTAGTGATTCGCCTCAATCCGGGTGGCAGAGGACGAAACTCAGTTGCCTCCACGACTGAGAATGTCAATCCACACATCTTATCACTGGGCTTGTTGAGCACGTTACCGCGAAGACATGGCATGTGTGGAGGCTTCACGCTATTCTCTGTGGCATCCATGCACAACTCACCACGCGCCCCACCAAGAGCAAAAACCACACATTATAGTGACCACGAAGAGGTTACCCCATGTGACTCTACCCTCCCTAGCAACCGGGCCAATTTGGTTGCTTAGGAGACCTGGCTGGAGTCACTCAGCACGCCCTGGATTTAAACTCGCGACTCCAGGGGTGGTAGTCAGCATCAATACTCGCTGAGCTACCCAGGCCTCCAGCATATTTCATGATTACGTTTTGCCTAGTTGATCAATTGCTGTGTTTTGGATGCTGGTTTGCTGGTGTTCCTATTACACTTCTTACCTAGGTTAACCAGCAAGCCTCCCATGATCAACCAGTCTTATGCTGGTGCAACAACATGGCACTCAGCATAATCAGCATAAACTTGGATCATCATGGAAACTCATGCTAATCTAAGCTGGTCTTTTTAGCAGGGTTCCTGCCTCCATTGTCAAATATGTCAAATATCTGATACAAGGACGATTTAATGGTTCACAATGATGTATCAGTTCCACATGCCCCACAGTGGCATTCAGCCATGAACAGTCATGAGATGATATCATAAGAATTTATGACTGTGACGAGGAGGAGGTTGGGGCCGGGCCGTGAGTGTGCATGCCTGGGCCCCAGTCAGGCTAATCAGCCGAGGAGTGGGATAAAGACGAGCCGGATGCGGCATTTCGGGAGAGAGAGAGCCACACGCAGCTGCCGTGTGTGTGTTTATGTTTGTGTCTTTTTGTTAAGTTTTCATTAATTATTACTTTGAAGGTTCGTCCGGTTCCTGCCTCCTCCTTGCCTGTCTTTTATGTGTTACAATGACTTATCACCAATAAACTGTTTGTCTCTTAACATGGCATAACGATTGAACCTTGGTGCTTAACACCCACAATATAACCCTTTATCACCACATATTAGCTATCACCAGTTCTGCAACTCTATTGATGTTGAATTAAACACCATGCATGACAACATTCTCAGAGCTTGTTTAGGGGTAATAGTGACCGATTCTAAAGCTCAATAAGTGTATCAGCGAGTATTGGTTCCCATGTTTCGGATGTAATGGTTGGTAAGGACAGGCTGGTTTAGTGTTTAGGAGAGCAATGGACAACTGTATTCAATATCTGGGCGAAAGAGAGGAAGACAATGCCAGATGGAGGCATTACATATCCCATGAAACCGAATCATGGATTTCTGGTTTCAAGACATGTCTATTACCTTTGAGGCCAACTATATGTGAGTGTACTCCTAAAAGTTGACAAAACATGCATTTATAATTCAGATGACATTTAAAATATTGATGACTCATCTTGTATGCAGGGCATATACATATTGTTCAATAAAATGCTCTATAGAATTGGAATGTCCCCTCCGCCAATACAATCTGAAACTAACTAGCAATAGCAAGTAGCAAATAATGGTTTGTAAATGTAAATTTAAACCATTAAAATAAATGAACAACCATTCCATACTGTATGCAGGGACGTGCTGTCCATTTAAGCAAGGTAAGCAGTGCTTACCTAACAGAAGGGCAAAAAGAAAAATTACACTATGAAATATTTAAATATAATTGTTAATATAAACGTCTCGGTTACGTACGTAACCTCGGTTCCCTGAGAAGAAGGGAACTAGACATTGCATAGTTATGCATATGGGAGTGCCTTCATGCACAACCTAGTTGGAACCTCGCTACAATAATGCCAATATTCTTATATTGGCTATAGTGTTTAAGCCCCGCCTGTTTTGGCGCAAAATTGTCCGCTATAAAAACAGGTGCACAGACTGAGAACAAGGAGCGCATCGCTCATGCCTCAAGAACTCTGAGTCATGTAGTGCGGCTAGAATTCGCAATGTCTCGTTCCCTTCGTCTCAGGGAACCGAGGTTACGTACGTAACCGAGACATTCCCTTACAACTCAGTACACTTGACATTGTGTAGTTACGCATATGGGGAACAGAATCCCATCACGCCGCACTACACGACATAACTTCCCAGAGAGGAAACATATCGGTGCAGTCTTGTGGGATGGCGACCGACATGAGCATGCTGCAGTGAGTGATCCTCATGATGGCCAGAAGGAGAGCACTCATAACAAATATATGAACTATAGTCATATAGTATGAATTAACTCCTCATTAACCCAGTCGGGAAGGGAGTATATTTATAATGAAATTGCTTGCAGCTTTATGGTAAATTATAATGGCCTGACTGCAGGCGGTTGTGCAAATGATGGGGAGCCAGTACTTAAAGGGAAGGGCATAAGTATATATATATATTTGGCTAATGCATAGCAAGTGCTCTAAACAGAGAGGACTGTGAAAAAACAAGAGACGTTACGTCTAGGTTGTAAAACCTTGCGAATGTGTTTTGCTAGGACCACCCTGCTGCAAAACATATGTCCATGCCCATGAGGAGATCATGCCTCTAGTTGAGTAAGCTTTAACACCAATTGGGCAAGTCTTACCCTGCGACTCATAAGCCGGGGTAATTGCATCGACAATCCAGTGAGAGAGCCTTTGCTTGGAGATGGACATTCCTTTTGTGCGTCCTCCATAGCATATAAAGAGCTGATCAGACATTCTGAACTGGCAAGTATGCTCAACATATGCATGTAGTGCCCGTACAGGTCATAACAATGCAATGATTGTTCCTCATCTGAATTAAATGGAGGAGGGAAGAAAGCCTGAAGGTGAACCACCTGCGCTTTGACGGGTGTGGTTAGGGCCTTGGGTATATAGCCTTTCTTGGGTTTGACAGTGGCTCTTGAAAGACCGGGGCCAAACTCCAGATATGAATTGTCGACTGATAGTGAATGCAGGTCACAGACCCGTTTTACTGAGACCAGAGCCAACAGTAGTGCGGTCTTAACGGAGAGCATGTGCAGTTCAACAGAGTCCAAAGGCTCGAAGGGGGCCCTGCGAGAGCTTTTAGGACTAAAGTTAAATCCCAAGTCGGGACTTTAGCCGGCCAAGGTGGGTTTAATCGTCTTGCTCCTTTAAGGAACTTTATGATTAAATCATGCTTGCCTATAGAGGCAGCAGCTTCATGTGTGTGATACGCAGATATAGTTGCCACATACACTTTGAGTCATGCGTCTAATCGCTCTTGAAGAAATATTAGAATTTCGTGTATGGGGCAGTTTATTGGGTCCTTGCCATGTAAGAGACACCAATCAGTGATCACCTTCCTTTTTAGTGCGTAGAGGCGTCTCATGGACGGTGCTCCGGCTTGTAAAATGGTGTTCATGACTGAACGCATCAGTTCTGGTGTGTGTAGTGTGCCCCGTTCAGAGGCCACACATGCAGGTTCCAAAGCTGGGGCTGGGGATGCCAGATTGTGCCTCGCGCCTGAGGGGAGATCCCTCCTCAGTGGTATTTTCCATGGTGAGCAAACTGTACAGCATCTCTATCATGTCCGGAAACCATGGCTGGTTGGGCCATTTCGGCGCAACTAATAGAACCGTTTCCTTGTCCTCTCGGACTTTGCATATGACAGAGTGAATAAGGCATACCGGGGCATCCATTCCCAGTGGGGCTTGGGACTTCGAATAACAGAGGGGACAGTGGGCATTCTCCACTGAGGCAAATAGATCGATTTCTGCTTTGCCGAATATTTCCCAAATCCTCAGTGCAGTTTGAGGGTGAAGTCTCCTAAGTTCTGCCTTGGCGGTTTATATATGCCACAACTCTCAAGCTGTCTGAGCAAACCAGGACATGACAGCTCGCTATTTTTGACTGAAAGCCTTTAAGGCTAGAAATACAGCCGATAGCTCTAAGCGGTTGATGTGCCACGCCCTCCTCGCACCTGTCCAGGTGCCGAAAGTAGGTCGTCCGTCGCACACTGCCCCCCAACCTGTGTTGGAAGCATCCGTGGTCACCACTTTCCGCCTGACAACTTGGGACTTCGAGTACCAGAGGGGACAGTGGGTATTCTCCACTGAGGCAAATAGATTGATTTCTGCTTTGCCAGATATTTCCCAAATCCTCAGTACAGTTTGAGGGTGAAGTCTCCTAAGTTCCGCCTTGGCGGTTTATATATGTCACAACTGTCATGTTGTCTGAGCGAACCAGGACATGACAGTTTGATATTTCTGATTGAAAAGACTTTAAGGCTAGAAATACAGCTGATAGCTTTATACGCTCCATGACATATACCAATGCTTTCTGAAACAGTTTCAGTGGAAGTGTTCTCCCCTGTTTGAACTGAGGTGGAGACTGTAGAATGGCTGAAGCAGTAAGTCTCTGTGCAGGCATAACAGAGCCTCTGATTGTGCCAGTAACAGCCAATCGTCAAGGTAGATCAAGATGCGCATGCTGCTCAGTTTAAGAGGGGCGAGAATCGCATCAGTGCGCTTTGTGAATGTGCGAGGAGCCAGAGACAGTCCGAAGGGCAGGACTTTGAATTGATACACCTTTCCCTCGAACGCAAATCTCAAAAACATCCTGTGATGTTGTACAACTTGGATATGAAAGTACGCATCCTTCAGATCTATCGACATAAACTAGTCTTGTGGGTGTACATGCGATAAGATCCGTTTCTGAGTATTCATTTTGAATGGGCAATTTATATGTGCGCAATTTAAATGTCTCAGATCCAGGATTTGCCGAAGCCCGCTGTTTTTCTTTGGAACAAGAAAATAACAGCAGTAAAACCCTTTTTGTGCTTGACAATTTGGCACAATCTCTATCGCGTTCTTCACGATGAGACTGTGTATTTCAGCTTGTAACACTGGCGCATCTTCTGACAAAACCATGGAAGACAGAACGACATTGAAACGGGGTGGCTGGTGTGCAAAATTGGATCATATAACCATGTTCGATCATTTTTGCACCCATTCTGAAATACCCGTTAGGGCTCGCCACGCATCCGCGTAACGGGACAGAGAGCGATTTGGTTTGCTCACTGTAGGATCTGATGCGACGCTCACTATAGGGAAGCGGTTGCGCATAATGTGTGTGCTTTGAAGAGGAAAAAGGGGCTCTTTATTGAGAATGTGCGAGCATCTCGTGCATTTGCAACGAATGATCTATTCTTTTTTGCACTTATTGCATTTTTTATTGCATTTGTTTGAGTGTAAGACACAGAAACAACATTTTGAACAATATTGTGAACAACAATATTCCTTTCCCGACAAACAATAGTGGGGAGATGGGGAACAGTGATTTGTGTCTCCAATCAATCCCTTTTTGGAGAAACTGCGGACTCTACTTTCCGCTTCAAAGGGTTGTGCCCATCAGGAGAGCTTTTGCTGCGCGTGCTGATACGCAGGTGCCGGTGAGGCAGCAGGTATGGGGCTTTTAGTCGGGGCTGGCTCGAAACAGAGTGAGGGCGAACCGGCTGTGATATACTCCGTTTGGCATAAAGTGTCTCATAGCCTGTGACTGTTGCTGAATCGCGACGTAATGCTCAGCAAACTTATTAACAGAGCTGCCAAAGAGGCCGGCTGGAGACACTGGAGCAACCAACAGAGTGGCTTATTCCTTATCACTCATTTCTGTGAGGGTCAGCCATATACGTCGATCCAGACCTGCCAGGTTGACCATGGACTTACCGATGGCCTGCGCAGTGACTTTTGTGGTATGCAGTGCTAAATCTGTAGTGGTGCAGAGCTCTTTGAATATCTCTCGAAGCCGTTCTCGTCCATTTTCCTGAGGAGCTTGGCTTGAAATTCCTGGCACACCACCATTGTGTGGAGTGCTGATCCAGCTTGTTCTGATGCTGAGTAAGCTTTTCCCGCCAGAGCGGACGTTTGTCGACACGGTTTGGAAGGATGTATGGGGCGTGATTTCCACGCTCTGTTACTCGCTGGGCAGAGGTGTGCCGCTTTATAACCGTTTTCTTCCCCGTGATCCACATTAAAGAGGATGGCGTCACTGCGCGAGTGCGCCGTATAAGGTCACGCGCCAGGACTTGGATAGTTCGTTATGAACTTTGGGGAAGAATTTGCGGGACGCTGCCGTTTGAAGGCGTCCAGACTTCTGAAACCATTCATCGAGGCGAGACAGTTCAGGTTCCTCTGGGGGAGACCAATCAGGGTGAAGCTCTTCGACCGCCCTTGTAAGGACACGGAGCATCTCCCTGTCAGTGGCGCATGCACGTCCCTTGCCCTCGCTGGGGGGAGGGCGGCAGCATCATCCACTGACCACTCGCCTGATGCAGCGAGATACATAATGACATCGTCATTATTATCCCCAGCGTCAGAACCGCTGCACGAGACGAGGCCGCCCACACTTTCAGAAGGCCGGAGCTCGTCTCGCATATAGCGTATCAGAAAACGCGCTTCGGAGAGACTGAGGGGCTCACGGGGCATGTGCCGCCACAAGGACCACCTCAAAGTCATCATGCTCGACCTCGCTGCCCCGCCGTGCCTCCTCGTGTGAATCCTCGGGTATCACAAAAGAGGCGGGTGGGAGGGTTTGTGAAGCTGAATCATCCCTCAGAACGAGGGTTATTCACGAGCAAAGCGTCTTGAGAATCATGCACTCACAGTGAGGGCAGTCTGTCTCCATGAGAGCTGACTCTGCGTGGGCATGTCCCAGACAGTAAATGCAGCTCTCATGCTGATCGGATGGCGGGATGTGCCTCTCGCACAAGGAACACTTATGAAATGACATCTTTAAAAAGACACGAACACGAAAGTGACTCTTTTAGATATATAAATATATAAATTAATATATATTTATATTTATATCACACAGTATACAATACACAAACCCTGCAGAAGCACTGCGGAGAATCAGGATGCTGAGGCCCGTTCACCAACGAAGCGTCAATCAGCGAGGCGGTGTGATGTTCACCGGAACACTGCAGGGGAGCGGAAAGTTTTCCCGCGAAGATTCCGCCCGCTGACTCGTGCATATCGACGGCGAAGGTGGAGGGCTTCTATACAAGAGATGATGGAGGAAGAAATTCTGAGGAAATGGTGTTTGTGCACCTGTTTTTATAGCGGACAGTTTCGCACCAAAACAGGTGGGGCTCAAACACCATAGCCAATATTAGAATATTGGCATTATTGTAGAGAGGTTTCAACTAGGTCGTGTATGAAGGCACTCCCATATGTGTAACTACGCAATGTCAAGTGTACTGAGTCATAAGGGAACTACTGTTTTCGTTCAAATTCATCATCATTCATCTCAGTTGAGCAGCACAGACAGTTATTAATTTTAAGCTTTGGTGCCGCCCTCAGGTATAAGCACTTTATGTTATGCTTTTTCTGATTCAAAGCATTGTTGACCACCCTTTCATTCAACACTGTACGTTCATTCAAATTGAATCACGGCCACTACAAATGGCCAAGGTAAGCATGCTTTCCAAAATGAGTAAGCCAATCAGAAGCTCCTTCCTTCAGTCATGCTATCTGATAGGCTAGATTCTTGTTTTCAACATGTTCAAGCTGAAAAACGTGCGTCAACACGTTCAAGTTCACTTAACTAATGCATTATTAATTGCTAAAATGGATATAGTGTAAGTATCTGTGACCTACGGGGATTTCGCAAAGTTGATTTCAGTGGAATCGAGAAAGAGAGGCTATCGAAACTTTAACAAGTGTGCGACTTTTACAACAAAGTGACGGAGATGTTCATTTGCAAGGAGAGGGAGCATGATTTTGTGTTCAAGTGAAGGTAAGTTAATATATTTATAAAAAATAAGTGTTATTGATACTAGGTCATAGATAGGTCATTATTTCTGGTTAGTCTGAGGCTATGAAGTGGTGATCTGGCAATCATGTCCTTCTTGTGTTATGCTCTGTCTGTTTTATAGTTCTAACATTAGGGCACGTTGTCTGTTTAAAATAAAAATTAAGGGATGTAGACTGCCGTGACTATGTTAAATTTGCCTTGTGCATTCAAGTTAAGATCATTGTCTTTGGTGGTCAGATTAGTTAATTGCTGCTGTCCATTCCAATGGTTCTGAACTGTAGGGAGAGTGACGTGTGAGGCCTATGATGTTGAAACATATAGCCTGCTAGTAACAAGCTATCTTTTCTTTTTCTTTTTGTTGTATGTCAAAACAAGCTCTTCTGGCACTATTGTTCATTGTATGATTTAATGGACATAAACATGCTCGGCTCAATATATGGAAATCTTTAATTTGTGTGATATGAGCAATATTACTCTCCTGAATTTAAAACATTTTGGTCATGAGGTTTGCCACTGTGACATAATTGTTTCCACTGACTGGTGGATTCTTAGGCAACAATTTACATCAATAACATTTCCGCGACATTACCCTCACCTGTTTTGTGTGTTTGGGGCACAGCGTTTAATAATCTGTATTAAAAATCTTTGATGCTTGCCAAGTCTCAAAGCCCACGGCACGTGCCTGACTGTATGTCATACCCATTGTCCTGTTTTAATAGGGAATATTGCATTTACTACAAAAGTTGTACTCATTTTTGTTTTGCTAATTGTAATTGCAGAAAATGGTTTGGCACAGGGCTGCATTTCAGAGTTACAGTAAACAATTTTAGTATTAGCAGCCCAGAAACTGGCGCTCCTAGGAGCTAAATGATAAATATCTTATTGTCCATGTTCACTGTCCTTAAGTGAGTTTTCATCTCAAGGAGGAATGCATCTGGCCCTGGTAGTGTGATTGTCAATACACAGGCAGTCTTGAAGTGCACACCAGGGACAAATATTGAGTTTTAAGATGGCTTTTGGAATAAACTTGCTTTGAATTGGACCTCTGAGAGTAAGTCTTGTTCTGTTTAGGATTTATTGACACTAAGCTTTATTTTACTGCATCTATGGACACATTACCTCAAAATATGTCTAATCGCCTGCACAAATATCCAGTAACTCAGTTTTAATTCATTCTTAACTTTTGTCTTTAAAGACCCTATGAAATGGCTTGATGAGCACAGTTTTCTTTCCTGTGTTGATACATTTCATGTTGAAACAGGAAGTTGGAGCAGGGCACATAGAAAGCGTCCCTTTTTAATTAAATTGCCAATAGCCTTCAGTTTACATCACATCCATGAACCATGATTTGCTACTTGCTGTTGCTAGCAGGTGGTATTAGGGGGAGGGACATTCTCGCTGTAGAGAGCATTTTATTGGACAAAAATGTATATCCACTTCTGAGGTCAGAATGAGTCATCACATTGCAAAAATAATTTACCTGAGTATTTTTGTTTTATTTTCAGTAAAAAATATCTAAACATACTTAAAACCAGAAAAAAAAAAAGAAAAAAAAAAAAGAAATTTTTTTTTTTTTACTTGAGAACCAGAAAGATGTAAAATATTAATCTAACTAAATTAAATGGGATTTATGATTAAAACAAGAAAAAACTAGTTGCCAATGGGATAAGAAAAAAAAAAAATTCTTACCCCATTGGCAAATCATTTTTTTAAGCATAAACGTTACTAAATTCTGTTAGTTTTCTCTGAAAACAAGACAAAATATCTTATGTCATTTGCTTCTTGAATAAATTTATCTTGTTTTAAGAATATTTCGATATTTTTACTGGAAAACAAGGCAAAAAAGGATTTTTTGCATTGCAATATTTTTGGATGTTTCAGGAATATTTCAGGAAAAAGAGAAAACTGTAAATTTTAAGCGTCAAAGCTAAAAAAATACATGGACTTAAAGGCAGAAAATTCCAATTAGGATTTTATGAGTTCTTTAATATAGCATTTTTAGATATGTTGTAAAATTAATGTACAGTATATTTGGTTTCTGAGTGAAGTGGTTCTCACTGTCACGAATCACAGAGAATAATGAGGCTCAGGACCCAAACGCAAACCCAAACGAGTTGAAAATAAACAGGGAATTTATTAATACAAAATAAATAAAAAACAAACCAAAACTCCCACAAGGGGGAAAAGCAAACATAAACTATCCCGTAGGGGGAAAAGGTATCCAGGCTGGGGCAGAGGGTAACGCAAATAACAGGACCAACCGGACTGGAAACAGGAACAGGGAATAACAAGAACACAAACCAACACTGGAAACAAGACGAAATGGCACTGGACAGCAAACACGAGGAGACTAAAACAGGGAGAAAAATCAACAGGTTAACAAGACAGGGCAGGTGTGACTACTAAACTAATAATGGGCAAAAAAGGAGGTGGGGTATATATATGCGGTGATACAGATACAAAACAAAGCCATGTGCTCTCACATGACATCAAAACACCTAAATAGCATGAGCGCACATTGCCAAGACAATGAGGCAATACACGCCCATGCCAACCGACAAACAAGACGAGAGAATGCGTAGCAATGGCAAACAAAGTGACGGCATGCATTCTCATACTAAACGAAACCTGAGCGTATATTATGAGGCAAACTCCACGTGATGCACGCAACAGGCGACAAAAACAAGACAGGACACCTGTGCGAGAGTTTGGCCACACACACACACCCGACACCTCAGACCGAAGTGACCGAACCTCAGCACAACATGAAGACAGCTCGCGACCCGGGCATGCAATGCGAGCACGACACGAGGCGCACCCATGTTCGTGAGAGACAGACAAACTATTGATGCGGGTGCATGCTGCCAAGATGACATAAGCGCGATGCACCCACGTCAGTAACAGACAGACATGAAGCACGAGTGTCTGGATCCCGACACAGAACGAAACCAGACAGGAAGTCAGGATCCAGACACCGTGATCCCGATATGAAACAAGACAGGTTGAAGAGCGCACGGCAGGGAATACAACCAAAACCGCGCGCTCACACAAAGACAGACAACGAAACACAAGAGAGACATGGGCCGATAATGCCACGGTCCCTGATAAACCCACTGCCTGTTGGTGCCGGGTGGTCATTATTTTTATTACACAATATGCACACTTAGTAATCAGGTGTCTTTTAACTGATGTGCAAATGCATAAGGTTGCCATTTATGTACTCTTTCAGCTCCTGTAGCCCTCACATTACATGACTAGTGAAGATTCAACATCGCACACAGCATTGCATGGCAATTTAGGACAATATGTTGGACTTCTTCTGCAGTGAAGCACACAGAAACTAAATTTACTCTCTATTGTCTTGTTTCTCTCTGGGGGCCCCAGGCTTTGAACATTCTCCTCTTATCACCGCTGTCCTCTTGTTCTCGTTGTCTTTCACAGAGGGTCAGGAGGTGAAGGTGGGCGAGTACAACGCCATAGCAGATATACTGGACCTTATCAACAATACCAGGTTCCAAGGTAGGAAAATCCCTTTTTGTGTTTGTTTGTGGGTCAGTGTATGGGTGATAGGGAAACAGAAGGTTCATATGCCAATGTTTTGTACTCGCTGTTAAATTATTTAGCTCACCACACTTGGAAGAGTTATTTTTTCCCCTGTTTGCCCACATTGACATGCTTTTTTCAATCCCTGGATCTTTGTCTTTTCAAACAATCCCTGCCTCTTAAGAAACACACAGTGGTGGACAGTTTGAAGGAAATCAATTGTTTTAATGTCTCATGCTTCCTCAATTGGAACTTGCTAAGAGGCAAAGTGGATCTGAGGGAATTATTTGGCACATTCGGAATGTGTAATCAGGGGGAAAACAATGGTCATGCACTGACCACAAATGAGGTACATTTGCAGTGTTTTCTTTTTGTGATAAGCTTTTTTTTTTTTTTTTTTTTAAAGGTTAATTTTTGAGCATTTAAACAAATTTGAGATGGTTAGGCTGGTCTGTTTTTAATTTTTTGAGGAGCGTTTTTGGCACTTGTTAGCAAGGAGAGCAGCTAGACCAGCTGAAGACCAGCTTGGCAAGGCTGGGAGACTAGATAAGATTAGCTTTACCCTTAAATGCATGGAAATTTCACCAAACACATATTGGCACTTATATCTATTGACACTCAAAAAAATGTTTAAATAATAACACTGTTACATGCCTAGGGTCTCTAATGACCCTATACACTTTTGGTACTAAACCATTATAATTATATATATATATATATATATATATATATATATATATATATATATATATATATATATATTTTACACTATTTATAGGAGAGAGAATAAAGAATAATAAAGAGGTATTTAACACAACTCTAAAAAAATTGATGAGGCACAGGGATTGGAATGAGGTCCCTGGTCAGTAAAGACCCGAGGTATGCATTTAAGGGTTAAACCAGAAAAACACCATAGGCTGGTTTAAACTGGATTTAACAGCATTGCACAAATACAGTATAAACAGACAAAAAAGAACCTTATGACAGGTCTACTTTACAGCATATTTTTAAATAGTTCCTGACATGGATAAAATGTATATTTTTATTAATCATAATGAATGGAAATGCCTTTATGGCCAAAAACACACTATATGGCCAAAAGTATGAGGACACCCTTTCTAAATAACAATTTCTGCTGTTTCAGCTACATCCATTACTAATAGGTGCAATCAATATCAATGTTGCAATAAAATCAAGCATACAGGCATACATCTCCACATCTTCAACATTATCAGTACAATGGGGCGTACCATAGAGCTTAGACACTATCAAAATGGCAATTGTAATTTAAAATTGTAAAAATGCTTTACAGTGTTTAGTGTGGAAGAACTTGAGTGGCCTACACAAAGCCAAGATTTGGACCTCACTGAGTACTTTTGGGATGAATTGGGACGCCAACTGGCAAGCAAGGCCCCATCGCCACTCTTGTGCCAACTCCCTATCAATGCCCATGTTTTTGAACAAGCACATATGGGTATGGTGTTTGGATTTACACATACCTTTGGCCATGAAGTGTATGTACAGATTCATGGACTTAAGTACCAAGCAAGAGTAGAAACCTATGCAGATAACCTATGCAATAAACATCACAACCCCCACCATAGTCTCTAAAACATCCACAAACATTGTTATATAACCTTGCACAGAAATAAGGTCAAATATGTCACATCAGTGACTAGATAATCCTGTATATTCTGTATAAGCCCAAGTCATATAAATTAAACTGGAGAAGGCATTCGGAAGGCATTCTCAGAGGTTAAGTTTTCAGAGTTGACTTCAATTGTAACTGACTGTGAACTGTTGTAATTCTCTTGAAGGTGTGGAACCGCCCAAGGATCGGACGTTTGTGCAAAATAAACGCCGGCAAATAAACGTCCCCCTTTATAGCATCCTGTCTACCATCACTATCCTGGGCATGGTCATGGCGGGAGCCTTTCTCTTCTTTAACATAAAAAACCGCAATCACAGGTCAGTGCTGAACTAGAATACAAAATGAAAAAGTTCAAATAGAGTGACCTCAAAAATATTTGGACATTTAAATTACATTTAAAATTGAACTCAGAACTAACTTGACCAATGACTTTTAACCAACTGGTGTCAAAGGGAGTTTTAGTGGATGTATACATGTTCAATATATATTTAACATCCATAAAGTGGCCAAACAGCATTCTTTCTTAACAGTATATCTACTTCTACAATAAAAGTGGTTATAATACAGTAACTTCCTTAAATATAAATGCCACTTGGTTTGATGTTATCTAATTCATACATTTTTGTGGCTTAAGTGTCACAAAAACACTAAAAATAAAAACACACATAAAAGTGTGGCTTAAGTGTCCAAATACTTTTTGGAGCCATTGTAAGAGGGTCACCTTTCAACATAATTTAATAAGGTAGTGTCATGCTCATATTTTTCTCATACATTTATGTGTGTAGATGCAAATTTAATTGAAATGGTTAATTATAAATTAAATGTGAATATTTAATGTGTCAGCTGTGGGCTTCCCTCCATCTGCAGGCTGATCAAAATGTCAAGTCCATATATGAACAACCTAATCATTCTAGGAGGCATGCTGTCGTACGCCTCCATCTTTCTCTTCGGTCTGGATGGATCCTTTGTGTCGGACAAAGTGTTTGAGACTCTTTGCACTGTGAGTAATGGCTGATTTCTGTGAATCAAACATAAACACGACTGTATTTCTGTATCTGTATTCAGATATTGCCGGTTGTGGGTGGGGCTTAAACTGGAAGTGCGTCAAAACTAAATGAAAAGCCCATGTGTAATATTTGTGACTTTCCGAATAAGATATTCGGCTTCGGTTACATCCCTAGTGCCTATATCTGATTTTTGTTTTGTTTTTTTTTTTACAAAACTGGCATTGTAATAATAATAATAATAATAATATTAAAGTTTCATTTAATAATTGATGAGTTGGAGTGGACAGTGAAGGAAAAGCATCCCAGGATGCGCAACATGAAGTTGTTTGAAGGAATGCCCAGAGTGTGCAGAGCTGTAATCTAGGCAAAGGATGGTTACTTTGAAGCATTTAATCTTTTTGTTTCACTTTTTGTTGTTGTTGTTGTTTCTATATTATTCCCATCTTCCGTTTGAGTTAATTCATAGTTTTGATGGCTACTATTATTATGAAATGCAGAAAATAGTAAAAATAAAGAATGAGTAGATGTGCCCACACTTTTGACTGCAAGTGTAAATTTTAATCTGAAAGCTTTCACCTCTACTTTCCAGATAACTGTGTCACTAAACTGAGTAAGCATGATTGGATGTGTCCCATCACACCTCTGTTCCCTGTTTGCATGTGACCATAATCCACCTTTTAATTACAAGGCTTTAGCTACTGCAATAGCTTGAGTCCCAGGGAAATAACTGACAAATGTGTCGAGAATAGCAGATGCTACCTGCCTCAGACAGGTCTGGTCTCTTTGGCCTGATGAGATGAAGGCTTCCACTACAATTTTAATGATTGGGTACCACCAGGCAATTAATATTCCTGAACATTTAAAGAAAAGTTTTTTTTTTTTTTTTTTTTTTATGAAGTCAAGTATTGTTGTTTAGTTTTTCTTTTTTTTTCATCATGACTCATTGTCTTCAAGGCAATTTAATTAAGAAGTAAAAGAAGTATGTATTTGTGTTTTTGCCTTTGACTCAAAGACAGAGATTGATCGACCTTATACAGTACATGGTATATACATTTCACTCCCAATGGAGAACAGAATAAAGAGATTCAGGAATACTGAATTTGTAGAAAGGGGGAAGGAAGATAGACAATTAAGAGAGGACAAAGCAGAGAATTCTTGCCACAGGAACTTCCACAGAGCTCTCAACACACCCTGCCACTCAATTTGCTTTCTGATAGTGGACTTGGGATCATAATTTTTTCAGCTCCAAGTTTCTTGTGCTTAGTTTTTTCTTAGTGCCAAACTTTGCTTTGTGGATGATACTGAATGTCAATCTATAAAAGATAAGAGCTTTTGGCTAGAAGAAACCTTGTTTTACTTTTCCATGTGTTGTTCGCAGGTCCGTACATGGATCCTAATTGTGGGTTATACAACAGCGTTTGGTGCCATGTTTGCAAAGACCTGGAGAGTGCACGCCATATTTAAGAATGTAAAGATGAAGAAAAAGGTGAGATATGTGTGGCCAAAGCATGTTAAATATGATCTGGCACCTCTCATAGACATTCAGACAATTATGGCTGGTAACTGCTGGACTTTAAAAGATGTGTTAACACAGTCACTGAGATTTTGTTAAGTAAGACATTTTACCGGATCAACATCTTTTGTGTTTTGTAGAGGAAAGTGAGCCTGGATGATAAAAAGATTGTATTCGCCCACCCCCCCCAGAACTGATGTTATTTTGCTTAAATTAGTTTACATATACTATATAGTCTAGTCAAAAAAGAGTTAATAATGTTGACATATTATAAAGATGTATAATTTGTCAACATTATGAAAATTTTGAACAGCACACTATATGGTAAACGTAAACCAATTTAAGCAAAGTAAAGTCAAACCCATGGCTGGGGTCAATGAGCATCAACAGGTTAAAGCATCACGGAAAAGCCATGCTGCCTTGGTCTGTCAGCTCTCTCATTTTTCAACTAAAACGCTATAATATAGAAATACATTTTCATTGAAGGTCATTTTGCTGTCTCCATGCTCAATTTCCTGACACATCCAGAATCAGCCAGCACTGCTTGTCCTACCGATTGAATCTCTGATCTTTTATAAAGAACAGTGTCTTCCTCCTCCACTAGAAATTGTCTTCACAAGTCTGTATGTGAATCTCCTCTGTCCTTTCAAAAGAAAAAAACACCACACTGGAATACAGATGGCCTCTTTTTTAACTATAGGTACAAACACATCCACACAGCTTTTTAACATAACAGATTCATCCACACCCACTGACCTCTTTTATACGCTTCTTTCTCTCTCTACTCTTGTTTTTTCAATGCACTGTAAGAATGTGGCAGGTGAGGCAACTGATACTGTATGACAGTGCTGTAAAGGATGGCTAGCCACAGCTCCAGCACCCTGCTGGCCATCTTTATTTATAGAGCTCACAGCTTACTTCTACTGCTGCAGTCTGAATTAGTGGGGATGAATACTGCAAGAGAGATCCAGAGAAAGAAGTAGAGAGAGAAAGAAAGAGGGTGATGAACAGTGCTGCAGGTACAATTGGAAGATGTGTTATACTGAGAGAATTGGTGCACTGCAAAAATCATTTTCTTAGTTAGTATTTTTGTCCTGTTTTCCAGCAAATATCCTTAAAATAAGATGACAAAAATGACAAGCTATTAAAGGGATAGTTCACCCCAAAAATGGAAATTCTCTCATAATTTCTCAACTTAATGCCATCACAGATGTGTATGATTTGCTTTACTCTGCTGAACTCTAAGATTTTTAGATGAATATTTCAGCTCTGTAGGTCCATACAATGCAAGCGAATGGGTACCAAAAATCTGAAGCTCCAAAAAGCACATAAAGGCAGCGTAAAAGTAATCCATACGATTTCAGTGGTTAAATCTATGTCTTCTGAAGCGATATGATTGGTGTGGGTGAGAAATAGATCAATATTTAAGTCTTTTTTTACTATTAATTCTCCTCCCTGCCCAATTGGTGGCGACATGCACGAAAATGCAAATCGTCAAAAACTAAAGAAGAAGAATGTGTATATGAAATTGAAAGTGGAGACTGATAGTAAAAAAGGACTTAAATATTGATCTGTTTCTCATCCAAACCTATCATATCACTTCAGAAGAAAATGATTTAACCACTGGAGTACGGATTACTTTTATGCTGCCTTTATGTGCTTTTGGAGTTCTGGTCACCAATCACTTGCATTGTGAGGATCTACATAGTTGAGATATTCTTCTAAAACATTTTGTGTGTGTTCAGCAGAAGAAAGTCATACACATCTGGGATGGCATGAGGGTGAGTAAATGATGAGAGAATTAAAAATTTTGGATGAACTATCCCTTTAATTCTTGTTTTCAGAGAAATATAAACACAAACAATTCAGTTAGCTTTATGATTAAAACAGGAAAAAAAAAAACTTTGCAAATGGGTTAAGAAAATAACTTAAAACAAGTCTATTTTTCTTATCCCTTTGACAAATATTTTTGTCTTGTTTAAAGTTTTCTCACATTTCCCTGAAAATGAGTCTTGATATCATATGTCATTTTACTTTTCAAGTATTTTTATCTTGTTTTAAGATATGTTTATAGATAATTTCTGGGAAACAAGACAAAAATAAGAGGGCTTGGTAACATCAGCTGAAAAGTCATTTCAAATTTGTAGCAAATTTGATTATTATGAATATTATGAAGACAACTTTTTTTGGGGGGGGGGGTTATGTGCACCAGTAAATAATTTATGAAAGTAAATAGGTTCCATTTTGATTTCAGGTTTACTTCAAACATGCTACTGTTGTTACCATGCTTTTAAGTCTTTTAAATGTCCTCTGTCATGCTAATCTCCGATTGTCTGCATAGCTCACATTTTTGCTCATCAGGGTGTCAATTAATTGAATACTGAATTGACGGGAGTTTTCAAGTACATACTGTACATTTATTTGCTCATGATTGTAAAGTCAACACCATGACCACTTCTTAAAAACGTTTTCTCTCTTTTTTTTCTTTTTTTTTTTTTTTTTTTTGCAGCTTAGTTTTGTGAACGTTAGAGTATGTCTACATAGCACATTACATCTATTTCAAAAGGGCAGGGAAAGTCCTGTTTTTCTTGTTTACATAATGAAGTTTCAAACAAACCTTTGAGAGGAGAATGTTATAATTCCAACTTGATGTATCACATGTCATTTTTCCCCTTGATGACTTCTCTTTAATTTTATTTTCACACCTCAACTAGAAGTGTTTAGAAGATGCATAAAGAAATAAATCAGGACACATGTAATGCTCAGGCTCAAGGTTTTAATCTAAGGACTGATTCCATCTGGCTTCAGTGTGCAGGAAGCTGGCAGTGAGCTGACTTCTGCTCCACGTAGTGATGGACTGCTGGGCTTTGGAAGTGTAAAGTGATGGTTGCTGTCAGGACTGTGGTTTGTGAGTGTGTATGTGGGTGTGCAATCTCTTTATCAAGCTGAGAAGCAGTCTCACAGCTTTGACTCCTAAGACAGCCCGTTGCAATTCAGCCAGCATTCGATGCGGGTCCGGTGGTCCGAGGGGTCGGCTATAGTCTCTTTCTGCCTCGAAGCACAGCGAGGGCTTTGTCAATCACAGCAGTGGACAGTGCATCTGTCCCTGCCTGATTTAAATTTGAGATCCAGAAACAAAAGGATATTTGGAATAGATGCACATGCAAACACGTGCCTATTTAATACAACAACACCAAAAAAACACCAGGTTGTACATTCACTGGCTCAAAAAAAATGATTTTGGATAAGAAATAAATTTGTGATGCATTGTGTGGAACAAAAGAATGTGCAGCAGTAAGAAGACCTTCACTGATCAGTCTTTGCATTCAGGGAATAGGTACAGGGAGCTTTGGTTTATGTGTGACTGCAAATATAAATGGAAAAATAAAACTGATGTTACATTGATTTTTGAGCCAATATGAATAAAGGATAACATGTCTGACTTGATGCAAACTAACAAACAGATGGTAAGTAGATTGCGTAATAAACATTATCTTCTAATGGAAACATTTAGCTACTGACACAACAGTTAAAACATAAATTAAATCTGTCATGAATATAGGCAGATAAGTCTCTATAAATAAAGGATCACAGAATTAGCAACTTAATGGCATATGCATACAACACTTAAAGAACAAATAATGATAACAAGTTAAAGCATCAGTACCTTTTTCAAATGTGTATATTGGTAATGTAGTAGTGAAGAAAAGAACAACAGCCACATAGTTTGCTCAAATGGAGGCACGCAGTTATGAATAATGACACAGAAAGCTGAACTTGGTAGCAAAAGCTTGCTTAATTTAAAGCGTGTGCTTTTCTCAGACTCACGTGCTCCGCGTCTGTTGCGAGAGCGTACGTGTAATCTGAGCATTATAATGGACGTTATAATCGATTATTAAATTCAGGAATTTATGTATCGAATTGTCATCTTCACATCAATGCGCCCTACTAAAAGTGTCAATATATGAATTAAATAAAAATCTTAATTTAATTTGGGTGAGCAAGCAAATGTTTTGGGTGGCATCTGCACACCCTGGTACAACCGTGGCTACGCCACTGCAACATATACAGTTATAATTGTTTTTTACTTGGACCAAGTCTGCATTATAGAATGTACAGTGTCTCAAATAGATGGCATCAGATGTGTGCATCTGTAAATTCCAATTAGACACAAGCACATGATGTCCTGCATAACTTAGACAGAGCACAAACACAATCTGACACTAATGCACTGCATACTCTTGTAGACCTGCAGCAATAATCTTTTACAAACAGTGCACCATTAAAACTGTGGATTAGAAAGCTTATACAAAGCCATTTTGCTCTTAAAAGCAAATGATTTTAGTTTACAAGCTCCTGATTAGAGGCATTAAACTAGGTATTGTGTCTGATAAGAATAATTTGAAAGTATTTATAGCTTCTGATGATAAAAGCATTTGGAGCAGTGACAAGGTGGAGGTTGGTATTTTAGGATTGCTATTAGTTTTTGATCCTTCATCACCTTCCGTTTGCCATTATAAAAGGAGATTTTGTACAATAAAGTGAAGTTCAACAATCATGTCACTCTGTGATATTGTTAATGCATTGTGAAGTGTCATGATCCTGTGTCATTTGAAATGTCTAGCCCCTATAATGCAACCATGAACTTCAATAAAGAGTGTCCATTCTGAAGGAATTATCCATGAAACTCAGTGGTCAGACAGAAAGAACCACAAAGATCTTGGTTTGGCTTGGCCCTTAAAGGAATAGTTCACCTAAAGCTATTGGCCATATAGTGTGAATGCCAATTCACTACATTTTGTTTTGATGTGTAATATTTTCAGGGGTACAAAATGTTCTGGTCTGGCTTCTTTTGGCTTCACTCTGCAAGCCATCAAATGTCATTTGATCAAAACGAGTTAGTGGATCTATTCTTAAGCACACGCTGGGGCGCTAAGAAATACTCTGTGTATTTTTCCTCTAGGATACACACAGGCCTCCTAGCTGTGACCTTTCCTTTGATTTGGGCTCTGTTCAGGTCAAACACTGTTAAATAGAAGAATAGAAGAAAAAAAAAAAGATCAGACAGTAGCAGCACTTTCATCCACAAAGGTTCAGAATGCAAGAGAAGATCACGCTTTTGAATTGAGCGAGCAGCCCATTGATGGTTCCTGGCTATATATCTCCCTCTTTCTCATCCGTTAATCACCTCATCCCTCTCTGTTTTTTCTTTTCCAGATTATCAAGGACCAGAAGCTCTTTATCATCGTGGGTGGGATGTTACTGATTGATTTGTGCATCCTCATATGTTGGCAGATTGTAGATCCCCTGAAGAGAACTGTGGAAGAGTACAGCTTGGAGGCGAGTTTGCTTGCTTATTTTTAGTGTCATATGTAACGATTCAGCAGAATTCCTCATTCCTGGTCTTAATGATTAATAAATCAGAATTACATCATAGGCACGGGGAGTTGGATTAATAAGGAAGTACTTACACCAGCCAAGGTTTTATTACCATGTGCATTATTTTTGGTTCAGGAAGTGAGATGTCATGGACCGCCCCCCACAACCAAGTCGGTGAGTACATAGGCCAGCTGGAATGTGGGGCATTGGCACACTTGCTTGGAAAAAAGACACTTGGACGAGGCTGTCGCTTGTTGACACACAGAGGGTGAAGTGTGTGACAAGGAATTTAGCAGGGCTTCATAATAGGCTGCACTTCTTAAGTCGCGAGTGATTGAGGATGTTTTGCTGAGTACAATGCTAAAATGGACATTCTCATACTTGACCAGTTGTGTAGTGGAGTAGTGGATGGCTCTTCTTAAAGTTACATCAATGTTCTTTTGTGTTTCCCAGAACTTATTTTTTTTAAGGTAATGATGAACGATGCCACATTGGGCATTTTCAAGTGCAGACTAATGGTGGGGATTTTGATTCATCCCAGTGACTCGAGTCTTTAGAATCCGTTCACCAAAAAGATTAGTTCAGATTCATTCATTGATTTGTTCATGGAACATTTCTGCAAATTACGCCTGTGTGCCAGTAGATGGGACCAAATTACCTTCTTAGACATTTTGAACGAGTGATTGCATTGAACCAAAAGCAAGGTAATTTATGACCAGAACAAGTCTAATTATCCTTATTAAAATTCTGCCATTCTTCTAAGACACTGCAGAGTGTTAAAGCATCATAAGCGTTTTCCCACAAAAGACAACAAAGAATATCGATCATATTTTGAACTGAGAAGCACCATTTTTTTCAAGCTATAATAAAAAGACATCAATACTAGCCCAGGGCTCAATGCTAAGCATTTTTTCTACTGGCCCAATTGGGCAAGTGCTTCAGATTTTTACTTGCCCTGCCAAAATTTTCACTGGCCCCAACACAGAAATAAAAAATAGCTTTTTTACCATACTGGCTTTAAAAAAATATGCCCGAAGCTAAATATATTTTATATCCTGTATATTACGTTTTTAAGACGTATTATTCCCCCAAATTGTATCATGTTTACAATTTACAAGATATAATTTATGCTTTATGTAACCCCATACAAGCACTTTACAGATATTAATTCATTAATTCATCACATTAACCTCAGCCGTCCTGCCATTTACACATGCCTTTTGAAGCGAAGAGTTCTGTGGAGCAAATGATAGGCTTTCAGTCACCCATTTAGTAATTCTGTCAACTTTTGGGCCCTGTGTAATGTTTTCACAACCAGGATAAAAGATTTAGTCACTGAGTTAAAGATTTGATTATTGGCTGAATGTAATAAACATATGAATCCCTGAGAGAGGAGACTTGCTACTAAATCAGTTGTGACTGATGTTGGTAGACATAAGGCCTAATCTGTGAATTAAGAATATGGATATAAACATGAAATTAGACAAACCAAACATGACCAACACTGACTGATACACAAAACACAGAAAGAAAATACCAGTACAGTCCAGAAATGAGATATGAAACAGGTGTGTCATGAGGATGATATAAAGTAGACTGTTTTAAATAGTCATCTTCACCCTGCAGCTGAACAGCTCTGAAAATAATAGTAACAAGTGTGATTTTGCTTCTTTTCATATCAAATGCCATTATTATGTCGAATGAATGTTTACGTTTTGAAATATTACCTAAATAAATGTATATTTACATTTTGGATTCTGAGCTCATGATTCTCAGATCCACGTGTATAATCGGGGTTAAACTAAGGTTATTATGTTTCATTCCGCACTTCATCTCTAAAGGCAAATTAATGAGATAAATGAAATTCTATGTAGTCTATTAATTAATATGAGGTCATAAAAACTGCATGTTTAATAATTATTCAAGAATTATTTTAGTTGTTGTTGTTGTTGTTAGTTTTAAATGAAGCATAGTAGGTCACAGCTGTCACTTTTTACTGTGGGAACAATTCTAGCACTCTGTCCCTTTAAGAGAGCACATGCATGTTAAACAGTGTCTACGCTGAGAGAGAGAGATGATAAGAGAGATGCACGGAGAGACAGAGATTTACAGTCCAATAGAAAGAAACTATTGATTTCTTGTGTTCCTATGAGTGAATTACACGTTTTCACCAACATGTTAAAATAAAAAAATTTGGGAATTTCACGCACTGTGAACATGGAATGTGCAGGGATACTTAAAAAGTTGCGCAAGATGTGCAATCCCACTCCAAAATTCATGAAGTGTTTTTTTTCCTGCTGTTTTATACACATTGATAATTGCTGCTGCTGAGACACTCAGAAAAGAGCCAGGACAGTTCTAGGAGAGCGCGCTCAGTGTCTGCATGTTCTTGAACGCACACACGTCCAAGTTATTGTGCGCACACACATCCAATATATTAGGCGCTTGCGCGTCTTTGTGAGCTAAATATAATCACACTTGCTCATCTCTGAGTGCTCGGTTAGAAGACTTTGTTCGCTCCGTGTAATTTTTGTGCTCGCTCATTTGTTGTCTGCTTGCACTAACATTATAAATGCAGCACTGGCCCGAATGGGCAAGTCACAGTTCTAGCAACTGGCCTGAATCTCTCTCACACTGGCCCTGGGCCATCACGCAGTCCTTATTGTTGAGCCCAGCTAGCCTAAAAATATGTACGAGTTTAAATAACGTCGTATTGTAATGTGTGGTCATCACTTACTTTTATTCATAATTCATCCGGCCACTTTTCTTGTTGAACGAGATTGTCGAACTAAACGAACGACTTGCCGCCTCCTCTCATTCAGCCAGTCAGCAGATCCTCATTCATGAACAATTCATGACTGATTCATTCATTAAATTTGTGAACCAGTGTACCAGTATTTAGTTCATGAATGAGATGTCTTGTCTCGTTCAGACTCAAATGACCGATTATTAGTTCAGTGAAGGGGTGTCTTCGTTCATTGGGTCAAACCAATGATATGCTCCTTCACAGCCCACACTCGAATACTACTGGCTCACGCTATAGTCAGTCTTTAAAAGCAGGACAAATCCACACAAATACAATTTGCATGTCTACAAATGTACAAAGACACTTACCATAACCATTTTGGCCACAAATGACAAAAAAGCAGGCCTTAATTTTTCTGATATTTTGTCAAATGCTGGGCTTCACTTTTATCAAGTTCAAGAAAAGCCTAAATATCTGACACTGTGCACTAAAGCAAAAGATTTCAACTGATACTTAATGTAATTGTAACTATATAGTGATAAATTGGGGGATATGTGCATACCTATAAACTTGTCTTAGTGCATTCCACCCGTCTCTCCTTGTTGAACGCAATTGACTCACATGCCGAACTAAACAAACCACTTGCCTCCTCCTCTCATTCATTCGCGACGTCTCATCTTGTTCAGACTCAAACGACCAACTCTTATGGTTCAGTAAAGGGCTTATTCGTTCAGCGGGTGTAACCAATGATATGCTGCTTTACAGGCCGCATTCGAATGCTATTGGCTTGTGCTATACTCAGTATTTACAGGCATGAAAAGCCACCAAAGCAGTCTTCCGCTTAGCTCACTTGCTTCGAAAGGGAGAGATGTAAGTGAATGAGAAATATTAATCAGTGTATGGAGGTGAAGGAGAACGATTCGTTCGCTTAAAAAATGTTTTGTTCAAAAAGACATATTCGTTCACAAATGAAACATCACTAGTGCAGACAGCTTTGATAAAAATGGGAGCAATCTGGTTTTGTAGGATCAAGTTTTGTTTTGAATTGTTTTTTTTGTTGTTGTTTTTTGTTTTTTTTTTACTTAATTTAGTATGTATGGATATTATTATTATTCTGTCCCCTGACCTCTGACGTTAACGGTACCTGACTCAAGACCAGCAGGTTTAAGGGGCCGGTGCAGTGACAGATTTTCCAGCCCAGAACTGCCTTTTCTGAGGTTCAAAATTATGCACCGGCACCCTGTTAATGGATAAGGGTCTAGTGAGAGAGAGGAAAAGGTCTAAAGCAGCACTAAAATGCGATGTGGCTGAGTGGACTTTGCCATCACACGATGGAATCATGGCCACCTCCATCCCTGGAGAACTCTAAGCCGGGAGATTAGCGCAGATTGATTGGTGCTAGAAAAAGGCCCATTAACTTTCCCATCAATCTAGGTTGTTTAGACGAACTACCCCTTCCTCCTCTCTCCATTCACCACTGTATAAATTGTACATCAGACCCAAACTAATTTTAAAATGAAAACAAAACATGAACAAAAACACATTTAAACGTGACATATATATATATATATACACTACTGGTCAAAAGTTTTGAAACACTTGACTGAAATGTTTCTCATGATCTTAAAATTCTTTTAATCTGAAGGCGTATGCTTAAATGTTTGAAATTAGTTTTGTAGACAAAAATATAATTGTGCCACCATATTCATTTATTTCATTATAAAACTAAAATTTAATTAAAAATAAAAGTTTTTTAAATTGATGACTTGGCCCAAATAATAAAGAAAAGCAGCCAATAAGTGCCCAACATAGATGGGAACTCCTTCAATACTGTTTAAAAAGCATCCCAGGGTGATACCTCAAGAAGTTGGTTGAGAAAATGTCAAGAGTACATGTCTGCAAATTCTAGGCAAAGAGTGACTACTTTGAAGATGCTAAAATATAACACAGTTTTGATTTATTTTGGATTTTGTTTAGTCACAACATACTTCCCATAGTTCCATTTCTGTTATTCCATAGTTTTGATGACTTTACTATTATTCTAAAATGTGAAAAAAATAAAAAATAAAGAATGAGTAAGTGACCTAAACTTTTGAATGGTAGTGTATATATGTTTGGAACAACATAAGGGTGAGTAAATAATGACAGAATTTTCATTTTTAGTTGAACTATTCCAAGCATTGAGAATTGACCATTTGAGGCAACATGTGTGACAATGACTGTTGTGCATGCTATGAAGTTGAGCAAAGTTCAACTTTATGCAAATGTGCACCAACGCGATGTGTTGACAGCTAGTAGGAGTGCAGATAGCGAAGCTCACGTGATTCGCTGCCTGATACAGTCAAGTAGGAATTACTTCTAGCAACCAACAGTTCAGCAACTTGGCTATCTGTAACAATGGAATAAGCCATTGTTGACTGTTTGTTTGTTTAAAATTAAGTGATGTCAGTGAAGCTGGAGACATTTACAGGAGACAGTCTTTCAGGAACTCGAAACAGAAGAACATTAATAGATCTGAGTTAAATGGACAGCATTTTTTGTGTGCTACAAACTCCAGCTTGCTGAGAGCAAAGTCAACCTGCTCAGTTTGTGCCTCCTCTCATCCAGATTAAGAGTTTGCAGAAATTTGCACAAAGAACAACTTAGCCAAAACTGTGCCATATTTGCTGCATAGAGCAGAACAGAAACATATTTTTAACGTTTTTTACCTGTTCGTCACTATACAAGGGAAGTTGACATGAAATGTCAAACAGTGACAGCTAGGACCTGCTATGCTTTGTTTAAAACTAACAAAAAATAAATAAAAATAATTCTTGAATTATTATTAAACATGCAGTTTTTATGACCTCATATTAATTAATAGACTACATAGAATTTTTGTACTTTCAATTCTTTGGTCATACTGCAGTACTTCTTAAAGGTGAAGTGTGTAATTTCTGCTCAACTAGTGTCACTCAACAGAAACTGCAAAAACAATTACTGTCGACAAACAGGTTTCCTGAACACTTCCATCCAGCATTGGTCAAACATGATCCCGCCCCAAACTTACACCATTAGTTGAGCCAATATTGCTATGTCAGGTTGGACAGGACACTCAAACAAACAGCAATGTTTTCATAATGCTAACGAGCGACAGTGTTGATACTTTTCGGAGGAATCAACCTACGAATGACTTACTTAAAGTTATCTCTGTATATTAAGCTGGTGTAGGAGAAAGTATTTTAAAACTAAAGTACATACTTCACCTTTAAGTGAACCACACACACACACACACACACACACACACAAAATTAAAGATACATTATACTGACCAGTTGCAGCACCTACAATATGCATTTTCCCTTATATACACAGTAAATAACCTAAGCTCTTGATGTTGGAAACAAACAAGTTCATAGACATGTTATTAAGCTGCTACCAACAAACAGAATGCTGCATTAGGTTAGAGCAAATTAGTTTTGATTGAACCTTAATTACCTGGCAAAACAAAATGTTTCTCCTTGTGGATACTGGTCTATGAGAGAGAGAGAGAGAGAGAGAGAGAGAAAGAGAGAGAGAGAGAGAGACTATAATGTAGATCCAGAGTATTGCTGTGTTTCTCTGGTCTGATGAAGGACAAACTGTGGAGGGACTGATTAGTATTCAGCAGGTTTCTCCTGCAACACTCACCGTTCTCGTTCCTGTTCTCGTGTTGCGCTGCAGCAAGCGCAGTCTGCCTGCACATAGTATTGCAGTGTGGCATTGCCATGGTAACAGCCAAGGTTTCTGACACCCATAAACCAGCACTGTCACTGCTGATCCGAGAGACAAAAATACATGGAAAGGCTTTGGAAAGGCACTGTTATGACGGCGCCTGCAAACATACAAACACGCATCATAAAATGCTGAAAATATGTAGAATTTGTGTGAGATGCTTGTACATGCTGGACGATGTGTCACGCAAAAACAAACAAATGCCAAAACTAAGAGCTCATTGATGCATTTCCGTTTTCATAACGTGATTGAGCAGCATGCATATAGTAGGATTAGTTGCAATTATTAAGGTAGGACATTTGTCATTTCATGTACTAATTTGGACGGGATTTGGATCTCTGTAGGTATTACTAAGGTGAGAGTGTCTGGATGTGGCTGTTATGGAAGTTCATGTGCTCTAGATGTGTGCATAGATGTGATTAATTATAGCAGTTTGTATATAATAACGGGAAGTAATTCTTGTGAGGATAATACGTGACGCTGCTACTACAGTGGCCATCCAAAATCAGACTTTCCTTATTGATAAAATGTTCTTTGTATGTTGAAAGGGATGCCAGCAGTGCTTGAACCACAGATTGTTATTTTACCCAAAAAGGTGGCAAAAAAGTTTAAATCTATAATGAAGGTGCACCAGAAAGTGCTATGATAAATGTAGCTATAAATTTCTCAGAGGCTTTAGATAGTAGGTAATTTGCTCCATTTTTATCAAAGTTGCACAAGAAACACACATACTTGTTCGATTCGGACTGGATTAAAATCACAAAGTACATCTGTAAAACATAAATTTACCTAGCCTCCTTTTGGAAAACTAGTCCTGTCTAAATAATGCATTAAGACTACAGAATACTTCTGTTTTCCTCATACTGCTACATTGCACGCACAGTGCACGTGACGTAAATTTCATCATTAGGACAGTACATGCAGACTGTCCACGAGCAGCACTGTTTTTCTAGCCTATAGTCTGTGTGCATTGTCAGTGCATGTGCCTGGAGTTGACTGTACTAAATAGTTTGACAAAGCAGTCAGCCTTCTTGTCAAAAGAAAGTGTATACTTTAAAAAACTAGAACACTTGTGCGAGACGTAATGGCACACAGAAAAATTAAGCATAGACTTTTCTCTCAACATCTTAATTTCTAACACACACTAACACTGATACACGCTTATATAAAATAAGGGACTCACTCTGCTATTAATGCTCACTTGCAGTTCAGTCTTCTTGAGTGAAAGTGAGCTGTCTGTCAAATTGTCTCACAAGCATTCTCTCTCTATCTCTCTTTCGCTCTCTCAGACTGAAGACAGGTAGGCAGGCATGCATGAGTCACCAGGTATTTTCATGTGCAAATGCACATTTTAAGAGGGACCTACAGTAAGTAATTTGTCTAAACATGTGCACTTTCATTATGTATTGCTTTAGATGCAGGTCTAGAGTATGCTGGGATCCACTCTGGAGATTTGTTGTGGCCAAGGAATGTTCTACTTTCTTAAGCCCTATTCGGATGGGATTAGTTTTCCGGACATATGCCCATAAAGTAATTATTACTGCAGACATCTGTAATATTTACCATCAATTTGCACGGGAAAAGCGATGTCTGTAAAAATCAGAGATGGGTGAGTCTACAGCATTTTTCACACTGCTGTCACGTGCAATTGACCTATTAGAAAATGTATACTGTGCTGATTAATTGTGCAGGAAATATTAAACATGAGCATATACTGTATTTGTGATTATTAGAAGAAACTGATTAGAATATCAGGCTAAATCAACAGAACTGGTGACATTAACAAACCTGAAATCTTATATTACACTCTTGAATTAAAAATATGGACCATCCCTTCACATTATGTAATTTTATGTTCCGAAATGCAGGGCTCAGCATAATTTCCCTCACTCACTCTGCTCAAATCATAATCAAAAACTGCTCAATTCTCTTTTACATGGGTAAATAAACACTCGACAGCATAAAAAGCTTGAGAAAAACCTGCAACAGCCAGCGTTATCTGAAGTTGTGAAGCACATCTGGCGTCTTTTCTGGCGTCTTCTCTTGACCAACATCCAGTTCAGACACTCAGAGAACTTAAGAAACATCTATATTTAAAGGGCTCATGTGCTCGAAAGTGCAGATTTACAGGCTTTTTATTAACGTGAATTCGCACTGGCTTAATATTACCAGGGGTAATTTTTATAGTAGGTTAAACACACTGTAATTTTTACTGGCGCGGGAATGCGCAGTCCGGGAAAGTCCGAAAAAATGACTGACATGACCAATTCGCATGGGATTAAAATTACTGAGAAGCTCTGGTAATTATTACATTACCCCACGTCCCCATATATTAAACTTATCCCATCCAAATAGGGCTTTATAGGGGACACCTCTATTTATTAGTCAAACACATTTGTTTTTCTATCATGGTGGTGATATTTTCTGTTGATGTATATTCTGAGGTAGTGATATTTTCTATTGCCTAACCCCCTAACCCTAAACCTAACCATCACATAAACTTTTTTTGCATGTTTAGATTTTCATAAAGACATTATTAAGTATGTTTATTAAGCCATTTTTCATGATAGAAATATGTAGCTGATCTCACCGATGATGGACATATTTTTTATTTTATTTATTTGTATCGATTGTTTTTCATATCATTTTTTATTTTATTTTATTATATGAGGATGGTCCCAAATGTCCCCAGAATGATGTTTTCAAATTTAGCTCACTTTTGGGGACAAACTCCTCCTCAAAGTAAAGCTAAGAATGTACACACACACACACACACTCCTGTGAGATAGGTAAAGTCAAGATTGAGGTGAAAAAGCAAAGAAAAAAGGAAATCAACTCATAAACACAAGGGGTTTGTACATTCATAGAAGGGACATGTGGGCAGGTCTTTCTCTTTTTATTTATTTTTCTCTGCTCTATTGTAGCTGTTTGCCAAAGATGCACCTTTACAGCTATCAGGTGTTTGGCTGTGTGTGTAGTAGTGTGGGCGGGCCATTATATGATTTACTTAGCCTCGGACAAAATCCTTTTATTCTCTGTCGCCTAAGAATGCCTGAATAGAGCCTGTATCGTGGGAATAAGTAGTCATCTGTCAATTTTTTTTGTCTCTTTCTTCAGCCTCTTTTGTATATTATGTGTTTGGACATTTGCAAAAAGTGTGTGTGCATGTGTGTGTGTGTGTATTCAGAAAGCTGAAGGGCCTTGGAGGACTCTTTATATTAAATGGCTGTGGTTTGTGCAGGAATCAATGGCTCAACAAAACAAACTGGGTCGTTTAGGGCTGAAAAGCCACCTACCTCACTCCTCCATTGATCATGTGTGTGAAGCGTTAATCTAGATCTTGTTGGACGGGATTTGGATCTTTGTAGGTATTACTGAGGTGAGAGTGTCTGGTGTGAAGTGTTAATCTAGATCTTGTTGTTTGTGCATAATGTTAATTTTCTTAAGAAAAACAGGTTCAGGGGGCCTGGGTAGCTCAGCGAGTAGACGCTGACTACCACCCCTGGAGTTGCGAGTTCGAATCCAGGGCATGCTGAGTGACTCCAGCCAGGTCTCCTAAGCAACCAAATTGGATCAGTTGCTAGGGAGGGTAGAGCCACATGGGGTAACCTCCTCGTGGTCGCTATAATGTGGTTCGCTCTCAGTAGGGCACATGGTGAGTTGTGCGTGGATGTCACAGAGAATAGTGTGAAGCCTCCACACATGCTATGTCTCCGCGGTAACGCACTCAACAAGCCACGTGATAAGATGCGTTGGTTGACGGTCTCAGACGCAGAGGCAACTGAGATTCGTCCTCCGCCACCCAGATTGAGGTGAGTCACTACACCACCACAAGGATTTAGAACGCATTGGGAATTGGGCATTCCACATTGGGGATTAAAAGGGGAGAAAATCAAAAACAAAAAAAAAGGAAAAAGTAAAAAAGGTTCAGAAGTTGAAGGTTGAACTTAAATTAACAATTTTAAGTAATCGATTACTTGTTTTTTATATGTTAGAGTACTTGTCTAAAAAATTACTTGAAATGCCCATCCCTAGTTCAAATTGCACAGTAGCTCAACTGATAGACCGTGGCACTTGCGATGCAACGTGAGTCGACACATGAGCCGAAAGTGTCATAGAAGCAGCACAAAATGACATGGTTGCTGCAACAAGTGTGTTCACATTTGCTTTTTATGACACTACCAGTTAAGTTTAAGGTTTAGGGTAGGAAGGTCAGTGTTGTTGATTTAAAACTCGATAGTGCATTAACCTTAAAAACCTCATCAGTCTGGAAGAAAATGTAACACTCTTTTAGTGCCACACAGTAGACATTTCGAGCGGCATGGTCGCTCAGTGGTTAACACTGTCACCTCACAGCAAGAAGGTCCCCTGTTCGAGTCCCGGCTCACCCAGGGCCATTCTGTGTGGAGTTTGCATGTTCTCCCCATTTTTGCATAGGTTTCCTCAGGGTGCTCCAGTTTCCCCCACAGTCCATAAACATGCAGGTCAAATTAATTCTAAATGTTAAAATTGCCTGTTGGTGTGAGTGAGAGTGTGAATGTGTTTGTCTGTGTGTTAGCCCTGTGATGGACTGGCCACTTGTCCAGGGTGTCAATCTGCCTTTGGCCCGAGACAGCTGGGATAGGCTCCAGCACTACCCGTGACCCTACATAGGACAAGCGGTTATAGAAGATGGATGGATGAAGTAGACATTTCACCTCGAACCTCAGTCATGTAATTTTCATGAGATCAGGCAGTTGGCTCAAAAAGCACATACTTGCATTGCGTTATGAAAAAGTGACAATGGGTGAAGCTTGTGCAGCTAGAAGCATTTGCGTTCACTTATTGGCGTAGAGCATGTTTTGGACTCGCTCTCTCTCTCTCACTTAAATCATCCTGTCTTCCCATTGTCCCTTGCATTTATGTGGTCTTGAAAACCAGACTCTCTCTTTCTCAATGCACTGTTGCTATGCGACTGCTGATTGAGTGTGAGGGAGATGCAATTTATCAATTAAAGGCCTTCTAAATTAAAGACAGTGTCAAGGGGTCCAGTACTTAGCAAGGAGCATTGTCCATCAGGGCAGTTTAATGCACAGATTGGTAAGGGCCTGAGACCAGTTCAGCTGAATAAATAATTGTTACAGGCACATCAAAGATCTGGAGCTCTCTATAGTGCATGTATTGCATGCTGGCTTTATATTGGGTGAATTCAGGTAAATTGGGCCACTTTTTGCCATTCATCTCAATGACGAAAAGTACTGTAGACCATTTTTTCTGCATTGTCCCTTCAAGCTCTGGTATTATTTTGTGGATTCATTTATATCCACAAGAGTCAACAATCTGTCAAAGCTGTGGCCTAGTGGTCAACACACACACTGTATGCATTCGGTTGTGGTGATCATGTTGGCAACATGAGTTGTGATTTCCCGGACCCATTTGTACACATAATTTCCTGTCCTATCTCCACTACCCTGTCCATAAAAGTAGCAAAAAGAACAAAGAAGTGTCTGCAGTCTTGACAAATGTATGCATCTCTTTACATGTTATTGTACCATTTACATCCTTAGTTGAGAGCAAACAGAGGACAATATCAAACCCAGTCCCATATCTTCCACATACATCTCTCTCTCTCTCTCTCCCCCTCTCTCTCTCTCTCTCTCTCTCTCTCTCTCTCTCTCTTTCTCGCTCGCTTGCTTCTAGCGCTGAACAGACACTCTCAATCACAGCTACAGACAGATCCATTACACTCAGCTCTCCAGCTCCTCACAAAGAAGAAAATCCATTAGTGTGTGTTAGTCAGGGTGTGTGTGTTTGAGAGTGAACACGAGGGCAAGTAATAGAAAGAAAGATTGAGAGAGAAACTCACAGCTGCAATATCTGTGTCCTGTGGCTCCGCTACAACTTTTTTAAACTATTGTCATCATGCAGATACATGATGTTTAGAGTTTGTGTTTGTGTGTGAGTGTTTGTATACAGTTTAGCAACTCTTACCGTGCATCGTAGCATTGTAACCACAGGTAAAATAACTTTATTTTCAGTCATTTTCAATACCATTTTTATTTCAAGTAATTTTCATTACCATTGTTAGATCAATGTAACTATGTTTCTATAAAACAAGCAGGGTTGGGAGGGTTACTTTTTAAATGTATTCCACTACAGATTACAGAATACATGCGGTAAAATTTAATTTGTAACGTATTCCATTAGATTACTCAAGGTCAGTAATGTATTCTAAATACTTTGGATTACTTCTTCAGCACTGGTAGATTTTTTCACTTGTTTTGACTATAAAAACTCTGCCAGTACAGTAAGACAAAATATACATGTTAAAAATACATTCTCTAAAAAACCTAAATATCTTATGCAGTGTTGTTTCTAAAACAAGAAAGTCAAACTGATCTTGTTTTAAGGATTTTTAGATATTTTTACAGGAAAACAATACAAACATTATTATCAAGAATATTTGCCCTAATATCAAAGGTCTTACTAGAAAAAGAAATTATGATCCATCGTGAATTTTCTTGATAAAAAAATATGATCATACCTGGTAACGTGCATGTAAAATTGCTAGAAATAGCATTTTAGCTTAGCGTAAAGCTGACAATTTACACAAGATTTATTTCTATTTCTTCTGCTCCAAACTTACTTCAAACTTACTTCTCTGTCTGCTCATTTGAACATAACACATCATATGAAAGTGTTTCACTGCTGTTCAAATGCACTTTGGATCGCATCATTTATATGTATAAATGTTTTCCATCTGAAAGAACTAAATATTAAATTAAACAAATGACAATAAAATGCAAAGTAATGTCTTCAATAATCAAAATACTTTTTGAATGTAACTGTATTCTAATTACCAATTATTTAAATTGTAACCTTAGTAGAATACAGTTACTTATATTTTGTATTTTAAATGCGTAATCCTATTACCGTTAATCCTGTTAATCCGTTACTCCCCAACCCTGAAAACAAGGTATGGTATTTGTCAGGGTAACACTGTATAATAAGGTTATATTTGTTAACATTAGTAAATGCATTACAGTAGGTATCATTAACTAACAATGAATAATATATTATTAGAGCATTTATTAATCTTTGTTAATGGTAATTTATAAATATACTATTGTTAATTTTCATTTCATGTTAATTCATAGTGCATTAATCCTTTAAGCTCTTAGGGTGTTTTTAAAGATTTCCTGTTTCAGTGGCATACCCAAAATTTAAGGCTTATAACTTGACAAAAAAAAAAAGACAAAAAAAAAAAAATACAAGGAGGGTTAAGTCTTTGGTAGAAAAAAAAATATTAAAACAATTATTTATCCTAGTGTCCAGAAACATCTCCAAGTGTCCAAAAGCATCTCCAAACAAATAAAACATAATAATTATATATATTGAATTACACATGCAAACACGACAATGATCAAAGGTTTGCATAGCATGCAGACATGATTTTAGTAATGAGATTTCACAGAATGAGTTTCATTCTGTGCCATTTGAGTCATCATTGAGCCTGTGTGGGTGAAGTTTATCCTACTTGGTGCCATGTCCTGGTGGCTAAATGTAAATAGAGTGATTGATCACATGACTCTCTGCCCAAATATGGTGGACTATCTCCACTGTTTGGAGCAATCTGAACCCAGTCCGATTGGTTTACGTTCCATGATGTTACAGAATTTCCAATGACGTCATCTGATCCAGGAAAGCTAATATGTTTGTATCCAGACAGCAAGATGCCATGTAGCCAGATGCTGTGTGCACATTGATTCGTGTGGATTATCTAATGATCTATGCATCCGATTACTTTGTGTGTTGGCTCATTTAAAAGATAAACGCATCTAATGGTATGTGATATTTTATGTTCTGTTCATTTTTCGTGAAGTTATAAGCAAAAAATGTGGCAGAAGGCATAAAGTACCGATTCTAAGCTTCTTTTTTTTCTCACAGGCCCATCTGAGCTTAAAGGGTTAACTAAAGCTAACAAATACAACTTCTCATTTTAAAAATGTATTGGTATAAGTTTAAATTAACTTTAACCAAAATTAATAAGTGCTGTAAAAGTATTGTTCATTGTTTTCGGTTTTGTTTTGTTAACTAATTGTAACACGGTTAAAATGGGCAAGGAGGAGGCGGGAACCGGACAAAGCATTAAAGTAATATTTTAATGAAAACTTAAACAAAATACACAAACATAAACACACACACATGGCAGCTGTGTGTGGCTCTCTCTCTCTCCTGAACTGCCGCATCCGGCTCGGCCTTATCCCTCTCCTCGGCTGATTAGCCCGATTGGGGGCCGGCCGTGCACCCTGCCCTCCTCCTCGTCACACTCCTCCCTCCTTTGCCTCAGGCCGGGGAACCCCCAGCATGACGTACATCCCCCCCCGTCGTCTGGTCCTTGACCACTCCTCCACCCTCTGCTGGACGACAGCCACTCCTCCCCGGGCAGACCGGAGCGAGTCCTCCAACCCCTAGCGGATGGAATGCCCCTCCACGTTCTGGCGGCCGGTAGCAAGCCCCTACGCCCCTGGTAGCGGCTCCACAACTCCAGATGGCCGGCAGCGAGCCCCTCCTCCCCTCACAGACAGCGGCTGTTCCTCCGTGTCCAGGCGGCCGGCAGCGATTCCTCCATCTCCCGGAGGACGGCCGCGGCTGCTCATTTGGGCGGGCGGCAGTGGCGAGGACTCCACGACAGCGCATTCCTCCTCCCTCCTGGGTTTTGGCACCAATGTAACATTGTTAAAATGGGAAGGAGGAGGCGGGAACCGGACGAAGCATCAAAGTAATATTTTAATGAGAATTTAAACAAAAAACACAAACATAAACATACACACGGCAGCTGCGTGTGGCTCTCTCTCTCCCGAACTGCCACATCCGGCTCGGCCTTATCCCTCTCCACAGCTGATTAGCCCGATTGGGGGCCGGTCATGCGCACTCACGGCCTGGCCCCGCCCTCCTCCTCGTCACACTAATGTAGTTAACTAATGTTAACGAATGCAACCTTATTGTAAAATGTTACCTTTGTCATGAAGGAAAGTAGCCTAAACATGTTTAGAAACTATAATTGTTTTTTAACGATAACGTATAAACCATTAAAGACAGACCTATAGTAAGCTCAGAAGTTGTTAATCAGTGATATGGGCTTCTATAAAAAAGCCATCAGTTCACATCATTTTAACTGTATTTTTAATTAAAAAAAAAAAAAAATGTATTAGCAGAATTCGTGGTGAAGAACTACACTACCCATGATCCTGAAAAAAACTGGCAAAAGAGTTCTGCAGTGACTGAACACTTCCATGCTGCACTGTGAATGACGGTCTCATTGTATCTCCTTGTACTTGTTTATTAGTATATATCTAAATACTCTGCAATAAACTTACAATAAACTTATATTGTTTTTATACATATAATCAGCAACATTAAATCAAAAGTTGTATTTATTTATTTACAGAATTGTATCATTCTATCATGAAAGTGAGAGTTCACTGTCTTTTATCCGTACCTTTTATCCGATTGTCAAATTATTATTATTTTTTTTTGCTTCTAATCAAAGTTTTTGAATCACATCAGAGCTGGTTGGTTTGATTCATGGCTTAGAACTGTTTTTGAGGAATTTTATAAAATCCTTATTGAAAAAATGATTGGGAAAAATTGAAACCGAGACAGCAAAAAGTGGGTGGGCACTGTCGTGCTCTGTTGAGTTTTGAATTGAACATTAAGGATCCAGTGTCACTGACTATGCAGGTGTTACATCACAGGTGTACATTTCAGGAGTAGCCTACTGTTAAGTAAGAATGTGCATAAGACATGTGCGGTCAAGTGTGTGTGTGTGTGTGTGTGTGTGTGTGGGACAGACAGACGGCTCGGTCACTTACACAGAGGTGATTACTGATCCAGTGCACACGCACATGGCCGCTGCTGTTCATTAGTGTGTGGCAGAGCAAGGGCAACAGTGTGAGCTGCATTCTGCTCCCTCTCTCGCAGCTCTTTCCTGCTGTATCAGCAGTGCAGTGGCATGGTGCATACAGATGCCAGCCGCAAAGCAGTGCCGTTTACTCGAGTCCTTGAGGAGATGCCATTCTCCTCTGCCCGTCGGGAAACAGTGACACCCAATCTCATCAGTTAAAGGGTTAGTTCACACAAAAATGAAAATTCTCTCATCATTTATGCACTCTCATGTTTTTCCAGACTGAATAACTTTTTCTTCTGTGGAACACAAAATGAAGACATTTTGAAAAATGCCCCAGTTGTTTTATTCCATGTAATGATAATATTGATGACTGAGATGTCAAGCCTCAAAAAGGATGTAAAATCCTAAGAAGTCCACACAGCTTTATATTGCAAGTCTTTTGAAGCCATACAATGGTGTTGTGCGCTGCACAGAATAATTTTCTTACTCAGCATTACTCAGATACAGTTACTTGAGAAGCAAAATGACCCAAGATGTTAATTGTTTTCAATTAATGTACTCAGTTTTATGCGTAAAACAAGAAAACTCTATTTGCCAACTGATTAATTAAAAATAAACTTGTTTTCCCTTTTAATTGAGTTTATTTTTCCTCACAAACCTCTCTAAAATGTGTTACATTTCTCTGAAAACAAAACTTAATATCTTATGTAATTTTGCTTCTCAAGTGTATTTATCTTGTTTTAAGGACATTTAGATAAACAAGACAAAAGTACTAAGATTTTTTTTTTCAGTTTTAAAATCTTGACATCTGCCATTGTGAAACAGTTTTTGACATGCTTGTTTACACTGACCCGTGCTTAAACGTTGCACATTCATGGGACAAAATGTTTTGGCTACATCCGAAAGCTTAGTGCTATTCACAGGATAGAAGCGAGAACACTAAGTAACTAATTACATAATTGTCATTTTTGGATGAACTGTCCTTTTAACTCACCAGTTGTGGATCCACACTCCACTGAGCAAGGCAGACCGGCACGACAGTGTCAACATTGCGTGTGACACAACTCACCCTCTGTCCCCTGAGGGCGCCGGGACTGCACAGCCTCGAGGTTCGGCTAATTAAACCTACGGAGGTGGCTGGGGAGCTGGCTGTGTGCCAGTCCACCTGGGCATAATGACGTACACAGCTGGTGACACGAATAAGCGAGCAGCACTCATACGATCTGCCCTCTCTTGGTCACAGCGTGTTTTATGAAGAAGTGTTTGCTTGCGGTCTCCTTAGTCGCTCACAGCTACAGTCCCTCGAGACAAATTCTGTTATGAGCTGGTTATGTATTCATCTATTTATCATGTGATTGTTAATAAAAGTGGTAGTATTGGAGTGTGTGCTTGTGTGTTGGTTTATTTGGCTACCGTCTGGGTGATGAACAGGGTGTGATGGGGTGTCAGGTTGATTTGTGATCTTGTCTGCTCCATCTCTGAACTTCTTTTTATATACAGTATGACTTGGGTTTGGAAACAGTGGAGCTTCTTTGGAAGTGGAGGTCTGGGTAGGAGGTTGTGTATAGGTTGAACCTTGAAGTTTTATTGCTCTGATTTTTGGCTGTATTCTGGGCTTCATTATTGGCCGCCTTGAAATGATATGTTATATTAAAATGTAATTTCTGATGTTTGGTTTGGTTTAGGGATTTAAACAAACCTTTATTAAACGTATACTCTTAACCCATAGCCACATCATTTGTGCTGCTGACTGGAATACAGTTTTCACCAGGTTGATGATAAAATGGTTAAAAAAAGCCCATAGATTTATATTAACCCTTATATTGTGTTCCGGTCAAAACTGACCAATTAACTTGTTTTCTTTTCTGAAAGCTGTAGTTTATTTCATTCAGTTGGAATAAAATTCAATGAATTTGTTAAAACACAATTGAACACATGATTTTTTTAGATAACTTTCATAAAATTGTATTGGTTTTATTTCACTTTGTTACATCTGTGGTTATTTAAAGTGACCAGCCATTTGGAAATGAATGGATTAGACTACAAAATACAGAAATATTAAGTGTTCAGAACATCCTTATCCTTTATGTAAGCACATACGTGGATGTGTTTGCACACACAAAGTCCTCGGACATGTGTACATGCACACACACACACACACACATACACACACAGCATGTGTTGAGGCCTTTTTGTGCATCGTCTTTCCATGTACACCCTTTGAGAAATAATTGTATCATATTTACTTATCATATAATGTTGTGTTTGGGCTTGTTTGAATCGGGATAGTCTGCTGTAAGTTACAATATGTCATGTTCTAAGTCAGTGTTTCCCAACCTTTTTTCTGCTAAGCTAAAATATACTACAGCACACCACTATCCCACATAGGCTAGCCGTCGTCAATATTTTTCCTTTTCAAGAACTTGTCCATGTTTTCTGTCTGTCTTAGTAGCATGTTTACTTGTAATGTTTGAAATTCGGCTATGCAAAAAAAAAAAAAAAACAAGTCACATAGGTAGGCTACGCTGTGTGAGGCGCTAAATGGGTAATGAAAAAACAACAAATTTGCTTATTTTCTAGTTTGTAGATTTGTTCTTGTAATGCCACAACAAATTACAGGGATGAAAACTCATGAGGGGCGAAAAAGGTAAGACAATCACTGGTCCACGAACATTTTTTTTGGGGATATTTTTTTTTTTTTTTTTTAAGAATAAGCTAAAAACACCAATTCCAGCTATTTTTGTGATTCAAGTTTATTCAAGTTTACAACTGTGCAGAAATAGCTGCAAAATAAAGAGTATTATGGTGAGGCTTGCTTCTGTTTCACAAATTTGTTCAATTTTATTAACTGATTAGTTCAGTGAATCCTTCTGGAAATGTCACTCGGTGAGTGAGTCAGTGAATCATTTTGAGTCGTTCATGACCGAAATCTACCAAGAGAATTTATAGTGTTTAAGAATTAAAAGAACAAAGCAGATCTATAGTCTTCCTTCAGTCTGAGCATTATTTTTCATCCAAAAAGACAACAATAATAGTCTAATAATCGTGAGTTTCAATAACGTCCTTACCTTCTCCTTTATTAAAACATGCATGGCTACAAATCTACTGACTTCAGTATAAGAATTATAAACACAAAGCAGATCTACAGTATCATTTTCCTACAGTAGCCTATTTAAACTGCTGAGCATGGCTTTTATCAGAAAAGACCACAATAATAGACAAATAATTCTAATTTTGAGTTTCAATAATGTTCTTTCGTCTTTGTAAAGCAAATTTCACATGAGTTGAGTCGAGGCGTCAACGCTCCGTTCAGTGCTAGCGTCATTGCCCTCCACATGACAAGAGTTGCAGAAAGCGTCACAGAGGGATGATTTTACGATCAGTCACTTTTGCACATTAATCATTGCTCTTCACAATCACAAAAGTGACCGATTATGGTTTCAAAATGGCAAATTTCTCCGAAAGGTGAGGAGTTTGGATCCCTGAAATTATATATATATATATATATATATATATATATATATATATATATATTTTTTTTTTTTTTTTTTCATGCATTTATTTATTTTGTGGAATTTGATAATTTTCCACGACACACCTGACAATCTTTCACAGCACACTAGTGTGCCACGGCACAGTGGTTGGGAAACACTGTACTAAGTTATATGTATTTTTCAGGAAGTAATAAGGAAAAATGTGACAAAAAGTCACTCCTGTTTATTATATTTATGTGTGTCAGTGGGAAGTTCATACACTAATACTCACTGCAGTTTTGCCTCTTGAGTGAAACAAATTTGCTCACTGCATTTACTAATTGAGATCTTTCCAACTATATATAACAGAGCTATCTCATCTTTTTTTATGTTTTTACCAACTTGCTCTTGGTGGGGCGTGTGGTGAGTTGTGCGTGGATGCCACGGAGAATAGCGTGAAGCCTCCACACGCGCTATGTCTCCGCAGTAACGCGCTCAACAAGCCATGTGATAAGATGCGTGGATTGACTGTCTCAGACGTGGAGGCAACTGAGATTTGTCCTCTGCCACCCGGATTGAGGCCAAGTCACTGCGCTACCACGAGGACTTAGAGTGCATTGGGAATTGGGCATTCCAAATTGGGGAGGAAAAAAAAAGAATTGGTATGATCAGCTATATGCATTGTATTGTCCAGATTCTAAGCTATTTTGTTTAGATGAAGCAAGTGGTTATTAATTTATTACATATTTATTTATTCATTTATTCTGCAAAAAGAAACAGAACACCTTAGTTACCACATATCAACGCTCTGGCAACCACTCACAGCATGGCTGTTGCATTGTGGCGGCGAGGTTTTCACAGGCAAGAATTAATCACATTTTTCTTCAGAAAATGTCTGAATTCAGTTTAATTTTAAAAATGCAGATTCCATAAAAATTGAAAAGGAAAATGTTTTGCTCAAAATACAGAAATCTATCCATTGCTAGATTGCGGTGCATTTTATGAACCGCAATTCATTACAGAGTATTACATTTAAGACCTCAAGACTCTGTAATAGTATATGGTCAGCTTATTTACTCCATAAAAAGTCAGTCTATCAGAAATTCTGGGAACTCAATGCACATCACAGATGGATATCTCAGTGTGGTGGGAAAAGTGTCTACTGCATCTCGATCGGCATCCTGATCTTATCTCCATCCTGTCTGCAGTCCGGAAACTGAGAGTTAAAGGGAGAATTTCAGAGTTAGGGAGAGGAGGAGGGAAAGGAAAAAGCCTCTAGGATCAATACACACACAAGCACTGGAGGAAAGACATGGTGTGAGCGGAGATGTAAACCATATGGTACTATTAAACCCTACACCACTCACTTAGTGCACTGGGCCATAGGAGTCCGTACATGAGTCTGCGCTCTCCCCTGCACCCTCCAAACATGGCTGCTGTAGTCCCACCTTTTAGTTAAAAAAGCCAATTGCCTTTTTGATCGAGGCATCTCAATACTTCTTATGGTGGCAGTAGGAATGGAAGTTCCGCCTTAAGGTGTGGTCAAACATACCTGTGAATGGCGAAATTCCACGGGTGAAGATGGTTTGGTTGGTGAAATCAGCAAATTATAATTGTCAAGCAGCCTCTTTTTATGCTGCACTTTATACTCTGTGAGACTTACTTTAAGTTAAAATGAAACTCACCACTAAAATGATATCCTTGTCCACTGCGAATATTCAGTGTAGCTGTGTACGAAGCACCACCCACAGAGAGGACACTGCCAAACCAAGCAACTTCCCATTGGTCAATGCATTGAAATTCGCCTGTTAAAGTTCACCTGTCTAAGTTCACCAAATTTGAACTCTGCTCTAAATCTGCGAGGTCAAATCTTCACCACCTGAAGTCCATCGTAGGGATTCCCACTGAGGTGATGAAGGTATGTGTAACCGCGTCTTTACAGTTTAAAGAGGCGATTAGCTTTCTTTTGAGGCATTGCAATGCTCATAATAGTGTTTTGGAAAAGAAGTCCCACCTTAAAGTTAAAGAGCCAATAAACTTTTAATTTGAGGCATTGCAATGCTCAATATTGTGGTGGTAGGAATAGAAGTCATGCCTTAAAGTTTAAAGAGTCAATCACCCTTTTATTTGAGACATTGCAATGCTCAATATGGTGTTTTGGAAAAGAAGTCCTGTCTTACAGTTTAAAGAGCCAATCACCTTTTTATTTGAGACATTGCAATGCTCAATACAGTGTTTTGGAAAATAAGTCCCACCTTGCAGTTAAAAGAGCCAATAACCTTTATATTTGAAACATTGCAATGCTCAGTTCAGTGTTTTGGAAAAGAAGTCCCACCTTACATTCAAACAGCCAATCACCTTTTTATTTGAGACATTGCCATGCTCAGTTCAGTGGTTTGGAAAAGAAGTCCCGCCTTACAGTTAAAAGAGCCAGTCAACTATTTTTGAGGCATTGCAATGCTCAGTATGGTGTTTTGGAAAAGATGTCCTGCCTTGCAGTTAAAAGAGCCAGTAACCTTTTTATTTGAGACATTGCAAAGCTCAATATGGTGTTTTGGAAAGAAGTCATGCTTACAGTTTAAAGAGCCAGTCACCTTTTTATTTGAGACATTTCAACACTCAATATGGCAGCAGTAGCAACGGAAGTCCCGCCTTACAGTTTAAAAAGCCATCATCCTTTTTTATTTGAGGCAATGCAACGCACAATATGGTGGCGGTAGGAATGGAAGTCCCGCGTTACAGTTAAAAGTGCCAGTCGTCGTTTTGGTAGAGACATCAGATGTTTGTTTATTGGAAAAGGTGCATATGCGTTAGCTCAATCAAAAGTAAAAAATTTTTTATTGTTTTTTGAGCTAAATAAGAACAATTTATGATAATATCAAAAAAGTTTGCCTAATATTTCCATTTGTGTTCCACGGAAGAAACAGTTGGGTGTTGAACAATATGAGGGCGAATAAATGATGACAGAAGTTAAATTTTTGGGTGAACTACCCCTTTAAAGGCACTTTGGCTATACTCATAGGCAGCCGCCTTTCTAACCGTTCCTTGCCCCACCCTCCTGGCCCTTCCAGCACAGAGCCTCCGTCCATCAGGACATGTTTAGGCTGAGATTTCATGCTTCCATGATCCACACCGCAGGTGACTGCCAAACATATTTACCCCTGCCTTTTCCCCCAGTTATGGATCTCTGCTGCGAAACGAGGCAGTAATAACGCTATTGTGATTGCCCTGCCAAATCCCTTGTTAAGAAAACTGTGAAATCAAGTGTGCTTTCTGCTCAGGAGATGCACACACACATGCTCACACATAAAGTGGTGGTACACAGCAGGTGATCTTCCAAGTGAGAGCTGAAAAGCTGTGCATGGTGGGAATAAAGTAGATAAAGGAGATGTTAAAGGAGAAGAAGAGACGTGAAGAATGAGAGAAGAGCAGAGATGGAGAGGAGGGTGGCGTCTCCGACTGCAGGCGCAGCCCCCCTCCTGACTGCCATCTGCACATTCATTAACCTGCATGCCACTACACACTGCTGTGATGGGCCAGGCCTACCAAGAGCCTGTGTCTCTGTGTTTTGTGTGTGTGAATGTGTTTTGTGTTTGTGCTCATCTTCCAAATCTGTAATTAAGATAATATTTCTGTAAATATGTCATATAGCAGCAAAGGAAAATGTGTCTGTATGATTCTGTGTGATGTTGAAGGTGTTCTAGTTATTAATACTGAAATGACTTAAAGTATTATTATTAAGACTTGTTACAGTGCTTGTAAGGTGATGTATTTTTGGTTTTGCAAACTGTATACCTTTTTTAGAAAATTAAGATTAAAGTTTTAAAATCTCAGATTGTTTTAGACCGAATATTCTGCATTCCGAATTCACTGACATATTTTGGACTTAATGCTTAGACCTCCAAACCAACATAGGCTGGTTTAAGCTATTTCTTTTACAACAGGGCAAAACCAGGATAGAGAAAAAAGGTTCCAGAACAACAACACATAGCGATGATATCAGGTCAATATTTGCATGCTATTCTTTTTTACATCTGTTTATTCATATAGCATATTACAGTTGCTTTCTTTTCCCCTCCCTCCCTATATCTACACTTTATTTGGATTTTCAAACTTTTATTAAACTGTTTGAACTTTTCAAACTATAATTTTACCTGACACTAATTTGCATGCACTGAAAGACCTATTTATTTAAGGAAAAGTCAGGAATCTGAATCTAGAAGTACATAGCCCTTTTATCTCACATTGTATGATGTCTTAACTTTATTCTACATCTCTCTGGAATACTTGATTCTGATTGGTCAATTGCAGCATTTTCTGGTCAAATGTTTTTGTTTAATAACCCCTAAACTGTATAATTGACCATAGTCCCTAAGCATCTCAAACTCAGTACATGCATTTATAAATTAGTAACATGAGAGCATCCAACAACATAAATGCAAATGTCATAGATGGTCTCTCCTTGATCTTGGTCTGCCGCTGAATTATGTGGGCTCTCATTGCATTCCTGCTTCAGAACAGTAGTTCGAGAGAGAGATTTATGTGTTGAATGAGGGGGCAGGGCAACAGAGACATCAGAGAGGTCTGTGCCCATGATGCCCTTCCCATGCTCAGCACCATTGGGCCAGAACAAGGCCACATCAAAGGGCTTCAAAGGGCCTATGAAGCAAACACTTATTAACCCAGGCAACAGGCCTTTTATAAGGCAGTTTATTTTCCTGTTTGCTAAATATTTGTGTATTTTCAGTTTGTTTTCACAAGACCTTTCTAAAATGAACAAATGTGCGGAGGCAAAAGGGTCAATAAATATGATATAGAGGCCTATTCAAGACTGTAGTATGTATTGTGGTATAATATTAGTCAAAGGTAACTCAAAAGCATCACTACATTTTTGTATTGTTGGGTAAGTAGAACTACTGTAAAATGTAAAAGCCCTATATGTGTCTTAATTGATATCACTGCATTCAGCATAAAATAATTGAAAGGGGAATGAACAGCAACATGGTTGTAATTAGCAGTTGTGCAGTTTTGCCCTCTGCTGGTGTGGATGAACAATGCTGTTGTCCATGGTACTGAATTGTAGCCCTTTTTAGGGAGGACACATTGAAGATATAAAAGCCTCCCATAGAGTTGCTGTGGAGAACCACATTAGAGCAGGGGAAGGTCAAATTTTATGCTGATGTATGGTATGTTTTGGTCACTAGTGGTAGTTTCTAAGGCACATTGCTGGGAAAAAAAAGTAGCTTAGACCAGCCTAAACTGGTTTGCTGGTCTTAGCTGGTCTCCCAGTTGCGACAAGTTGGTGCTCAGCTGGTTTAGCTGTTTTACCAGCTGGTCTCCCAGCCTGACCAGCTGTTATAAAACCATTCAACAGACCAGCTTGACCAAGTTTGGAGACAATTCAAGGCTAGCAAACCAGCTTAGGCTGGTTTAAGAAGATTTTTTTCAACAAGACAGGACCAAGAAAGAAACAGAAATGGATCTCAGACAGTAATGCACACTATAATGAATACACCAGAGACTGACAAGTATTGATTCAGACTGTGTTGCTCCGCATTGTCGTCAATATGCCCATCCTTAAAGAGAATGGTTGAATGGCTGATTTGAAATCATACACTACTTAGACTAGCATACTATCTGCCCATTCCCTCCCGCTCGCATCAGATCTGAGATCTAGACAGATTGGTAGGCAATTAGACAAGCTGTAATGAATTTATACTCCGCATTGGGTCTCTTTTCATTTTGGGATCCTGATCTGATAGTATGGCTTACTCTACTTAAGTTTTGTGACAGTCATGGCGTATAATGGGTGAGTTTAGCATTTTCCTTATATGCTGATCCTACTTGGAGTGCAATGGCTGCTATCGTTAAAATTTCATGATGAATTAGCAGGAAGCCCGCATATATTTTTAATCATCCTGACTGGCGCCAGGATCATTGCATCGTTCAGATCGACTTGAAGGAACAAGTTTTTGAGCAACCAATTAGATGATGTTGTTTTTTGATGGCTTTCTTTCTTAGTATGTCAGCTGTATGTAAAACACTTTAGAAGTGACCACAAGCTACAGTGGAGTCCAAAAGTCTGAGACCACTTGTGAAAATGCAATAAACTACACTTTTTTTCCATACAAATTACAAGTTGTATTATTAGCATAACAATTTCAGTGAAAATTTTAACTGAAAAATGAAAATGAATTTCAAAATTTCTTCTCCACATGTTTGTGCAAAACCTGACGATCCATGTTCTCCCAGTATGATTTGAGAATGAAATGGGCCACTGCACACGATCACACAGAACAAACTCCTTACACTAACAGACACGGTCACACAGACTATTGTACCCAGTGGTATACTCTCTCTGTCTCTCTCCAGCACTAATATGAGGCAGTGTGTTGAAGCTCACACCTCCAAAATGGGCCTATGTGAAAGAGGCTGATTTGAAGCGTGGGTCGATAGCTCTGGCACCGCACACACCACCTGAGCCTGATAACTCAGCCACAAACAGCTCTTCATTACTCTCATAAGACTTGAGCCTTTGAGAGAATGAAAAGTGTCATTTGGCCAATATGAGAGGCAGGTGCTGGGGCCCGATCTGAGGGATTGGATCGATGTGACGGGCTGCAGGTGGCCTGTTATTATCGCACGACTCCAAATGAGCTGATTTTATTTTTTAGAGTCGTGTCTGAGAGAAATTGTTAGATAATTTGGGCAATGCTGTATTTATGTTGTGTGAAATACAGTGGGGTCTAAACGTCTGAGACCACATTGAAAATCTGTGATTTTGTTTTAGGATTCAAGGATTTAGGTTTGAAGTTTTGTTTAGGATTTAAGTAAGAAATATTTAAGATTCTGCTCTATTTGTAGGCCAGTAATCAATAGAAAGCAAATGTGTGACTGTTACCTCATTTTTCCATGATTACCATGATTTTCTTGCTTCCAGTGAAGCAAACAAGATGGTCTGGAACATTATCAAATCATGCTGGGATAACATGGATCATCAAGTTTTGTACAAATTATTTTGCACAATCCATGCCATATAGTGTGCGTATCAAAATGAAAGCAAAAGGGAGCCATACTAAATACTAAGAATGCTAATTTTCAGTTCAACTCTGTCAGTTTGTTATGATTATAATATAATTTGTAATGAAATAAAAGAGAAAAATGTGGTCTCATATGTCTGTACCCCTCTGTAGGTTAAGATTCATATCCTTGCGCGATCCCACGTCCACATGCGTGGACGATATATTTTGGCTTTGCTATACGCAACGCATAATTCAATTTCATTTAAACTGACTAATCTCAGTTCAGGACACTCTAAGCTGTCAGTAAAGAGTTAAACTTTCTATGCATGTCATGTGACAAAAAAACATGGCGCCGATCACAGCGGAGTTTGTCTTTGGGAGAAACGCCAACAAATCTACATCTGGTAAGAACCCTAATTAAGTTTTTACAATGAAACCTGTTTGAGTCAAAAGATTAGTCTCTAATTTCATCCAATATGCTATTTTTAAAATTTGAGCGAATTATAATGAAACGCCATGCTGCCAAACACAATGTAGTTTAGCACAAGGTTTTCATTAGAAATCCTATATTTACTGTGCATTTTCACATTGAGAAAGAAAATTGCTTTCAGAGGCTTTCTGTGGCGTTAGGATGAAAATCTGGTGCATTTCGAACTGTTCTGAGACCAGTACAGGCAGACAGCACACTGGAGGTTAAGTCATTCACTAAATAGGGAGCAAGTGAAAATCCTATAGCTTTCCTATGAATCCAACTGCATTCAATCCAAACTTCAGATCAAAAGTTCCGTTTCAGGCTGTAGATGATGTTTGAACCATTCAACATGATTGGCAGACATGGGACAATGGCAGTGAGTACTAGAATTCAGAATTTATAATAGATAATTTTATTTTAACATGGTTGACATTGATTGGACAATGCTGGCCATTATTTGTATCAGAATGAATTATGCTAATTTCTGATTGGTAAAATGCTTCAGCACTGGCTATCACTTGTTTGACAGTGCAATGAGAGAATATTGAGATTTTGTTGCCAAAGTAGAAAAAAACATTGTAACATAAAAGTCAAATCAAGTCAAATAATTTTTATTTATGTTGTTTTTTATTTGTGCTTTTCTCAATGCACATTTTTCCAAAGCAGCTTTACAGAAAATCAGCTGTAATGTCTGTGACGTCTCAAAAACTTAAACAACCAACACTCCTGGGAAACATAATAAACAATTTGATTTTAAAAATCAGACTTTCTATAGCTTGGAATTATGGAAAATTTTACAAAGGAGTCCTGCTGTCCACATATGTGGACATCAATATTTAAGAAACTATTTGCTCTAGAATTTTTAATTATTTATTTATTTATTTATTTGCATGTTTATAAGGTGCTACTAATTTAAAATAAAAAAGGGAAATGGGAACAGATCTATACGTGGCTACATCAGTTATAGAACATTTTCTCAGAATGAAAATACTTTCAAACGCTTCCACCTCTCTAGCGCCCCCTATGGCTGATGACCACCTGCGGGGAGGCCTGTGGCACCAGCCTGCTGCCTGACACTGTTTCCACTCTGAGCAGCTGAGACCCGATAACAAACCAGCTCTGACCATCTGACAGCCCTCCTGGCAGCCGGATGGAGCCGAGCCCCCCTCCTTCTTCCTCAGTTGCACCCCCTAACACAATGACAGCCCTCTGCCCAAAATGCTTTCACCAGATTCAGACGGGCATCAGTGGCCCCGGCACCACACTACCACACACACACTTAAATATGTGTCCATATACATAGACCAATGGGAACTCTTTCACACCTGCAAAAACACGATTGTCTGGAATATTTGATTCTGACTGGTCAATTGTGGCATTTTGCGCTTCACTTTCTGTATCACACCACTTCTCCATTTTCATGGCTTTTCAAATAGTGCTGGGAATTTTGATTAATTGTTCATTTTGATTTCATTTACTGATTCGTTCAGTGACCATTTCTTGAGAGTGCATATTTATGCCAACAGGTGGTGACCCATTAGCCTATTTTATGTTATGAGTGTGATTGAAACATTGAAAATTGGTCCATTAAAAGATTTGTTCAAAAACACTGATTCGTTTACGAACGAAACACCACTAGTTAAAAACAGTATTTAGAGCAGTGTAGAGAGCAAGTTGTGCTTGATGCTTTGGCATTCTTTAGAACTATTTTCGCTGGCGGAAAAGAAATAACTTGGCAATTTTGGTCTGAAACTGGTGTTGCTCTATATTATTTACTTGTTTGTTGAACTGTTGTATAAAAGCAATATCACAAGTGCAGTCATGCTGTTATTCCATATTTCAGCTCATGCCTACAACCGAATCACAGCAATGCTGATATACAGAACAACTGAACTCTTGCTTGTGTGATATTGCTTTAATAATCTTCACTTAAACTGTTCATTCAACAAGACAACCGATTTCATTCATAGCTGTGCTAGTTTTATGTCTCTCGTATCAACGTCCTGATTACCCTTTTTTGTGGTAATCACCACAAAAAGTAATGATAGGTACATGCGTGCATACACACTCTCTCATACATTGCATACGGTACCGATCTGAGGTCACATGGTCAGCAGCATGACCAACATAAATGCAAATGGCATATGAGTGAAAGGAGTGAGTGAAAAGACATGCCGACATATGCATAATTGCATGTGCAAAGCGTGACTGTGGGATTATTTCATTGGCTGGCTGTGCAGTATGATTTATCATAAGTAGTGAAGTTAGAAGAGACCCTTTATCACCATTGAGCAGAACATTCCAACAGACTTAGAACTGAGCTGCTCATTTGTATCCATGGAAACAAATTAATAGAGTTCCATACTATTAATCATTTAGTCATTTGACAGGCTAAGATTGCTCTGCATCTGTATTTTTCTCTTGTTCTCTTTCTTGTGCCCACATACTTAGCAGACAAATTTAAAGGGATAGTTCACACAAAAATGACTCAATGTTCTCGTCTTTTTGATATGTTCTCACATCTTATGGAGTTTTGCGTTCCTTACCACAGTTGCGTTTGGCTTAATGTACAATCACGTTTTCATCAAACCGCACAATGTTGACTTTAAGACATTACAGACATTTCTATAAAGCTGCTTTTAAACGATGTGTGTTGTGAAAAGCGCTATACAAATTTGACTTGACATGTTCGCAATACATCGACTGCAAAAATACTGTTTTATAACACCACATTTCTGTTCTGCACAGTTTCTGTTACACACTGATGTGTATTCACTCAATTCATCAGAATGCAAGAGAAGCGGTCTTCCAAATGCATTTCACTTCCCCTGTTCCTCTTAGTTAAAAAGACAGATTGCTGGTCTCTCAGCTCCCATAAAGTGGGCCGATGGGAGGGGAACATCCAGGCTGCACAGAGAAATGGGCTGCTCCTGTTTGAACATATTTCCAAAAGCATTGGGGCAGAAGCCAAGCATCTATCCTCTTTTATTTCTATCTGCGGATCTCTCTGTACTGCATGCAGAGTATTTTGCTCAATTGGCCACCTACAATCACAGTAATCCAATTTACCACTGAGGTGTGCTACGGGATAGAAACCAAGCGGAGAATCAAGAAAAGAAAAAACTGTTCTACAATCTGCAATAAGCAGAATTTTTTTGGTTTTCTTTTGAGGCATGACAATGCCTCAATATTCCCACAGCCAGTGAATGTCATTTACACTGTATACAACACATTTTTTTTTTAAATTAACATTTTTATTGATTCATAAAGATGACAAAGAAAAACAAAACGTATACATAATGAATCAACATTTAATTCCCACTACTACCCCTCCCCCTCCCCAATCAACATCCCCACCCCGACACCCAATGAACATCCCTGTGGTCTCACTTAAGTACACACACACACACACACACACAAAATAATAATAATAATAATAATAATATATATATATATATATATATATATATATATATATATATATATATATATATATATATATAATCATACACAGCTAAAACTATGCCTCTCCACAGTCCTTCCCCGAGAGTCCCCCAAAAACATAAAATAACTGCCCCATTTCCCATCAAATGAATCCCAGATCCCCAGCCTTCTATACAACACCTCCTCAAAAGCTGCCACCCTCCCCATCTCCTCACACCACTCCCGAATTGAGGGTGCTCCAGCTGACTTCCATCCCCTTAAACAATCTTCCTGCCTGTCATAACACTGGTCAGAAACCAATTTTTTATGTATTTAACTCCTATATCACCCAAAACACAGAGTCTGGGGCAAAACGAAACCTGAGTGCCCAACACGTCACACACAAAACTCTGAACCTTCAACCAAAATTCCTGGATTTCAGCACACCACCAAAAAACATGGGTTGTGTCTCCATCCACCAATTGGCATCGCCAGCAGGTGTGTGTGTCTTTAAGCCTATACAAACTAGAGGGGGTCCAATAGAATCTATGTAAAATCTTGAATTACATAAGGCTTACCCTTCCATCTCTAGATACAGACTTGACGTTTTTTTAGAATCCTAGCCCACACTCCCTCCTCCAATGCCAAGTTAAAATCTTTCTCCCATAATCTCTTGATAGAAATTAAAGCTCCGTCCCCCAGACTCTGAATTAGCAGGGAGTAATACACTGATGCCTCATGACCTTTTCCAAAAGCACTAATCACCACTCCCAGAGTGTCTGCCGCTTTAGGGGGGTGTATGCTACTCCCAAAAATAGTACAGAGCAGGTGGCGTAGCTGTAAATACCTAAAACACTGAGATCTGGGAATCCCAAAATGTTGAACCAAATTTTCAAAGGATCTCAACACTCCACTCTCATATAGGTCACCGAGTGTAGCAACCCCCCTCACAATCCACTCTGACCAGCAGAAAGGGGACTTATTAATACATCATTTTGGGTTCAGCCATATGCTCGAGGCAACATTTAAATAAATGTCTGAATTAAACACTCCGGACACTTTTGTCCATACCGAGTGCAAATGCTAGATAACGGGGTGTAACTTAACTTCTCCAGTTAGTTTGATAGAAAGGCTTTGCAATGGTGAAATAGGGGCAAGAACTTCCTGTTCAATACAAAACCAGGGAGGGGCTCTCTCAGGTGGAAGCAAAAATCTTGGGTTGGCCTAGCCCACCTTTGTCAATCGGCCTATGTAACTTATTGAAATATAATATGGAATGCTTACTATTCCAAATGAAGGACTTTGCTATGCTATCAGATTGGTTGAAATAAGAGAGGGGGACATCTACAGGAAGAGATTGTAGCAGGTAGTTGAATTTTGGAATACAATTCATTTTAATAACATTAACCTTCCCAATCATAGATAAATGTAATGAAGCCCACCTGCCCACATTGCTCGAAAACCTTTTTATTAAGGGGTCAAAATAAACTAACTAAATCACACAAATTTGCTGGGAATAAAATGCCCAAACACTTAATGCCCTGCTTTTCAAGGGCTGAAAAGCCTTTGCTGGGCAGTACACTGACAAAGCCAAAGCTTCGGATTTAGACCAGTTGACTCTGTATCCTGAGAACTTAGAAAAGGAATTAATAATTCTGTGGAGGCAAGGCACAGATCTAGTGGGGTCGGAGATGAATAATAAAATATCATCTGTGTAAAGCAAAAGCTATGCGCCATACCTCCCGCCACCACCCCTGGGAAATCATCTTCCTTTCTTATCGCAGCTGCTAATGGTTCCAGAGCAAGACAGAACAGTAATGGGGAAAGAGTAAAATCCAGAGTGAAATAATCAGAAATTAATCAATTTGTTTGTATCTATAAAGTAACTTAATCCATCCAATAAAAGTATTTTTATATATAAAAGTATATTTCCAAATTCTTAAAAAGGTAATCCCATTCTACCACCATATCAAATGCTTTTTCGGTGTCAAGTGAGATGGCAGCGACTGGAGTCTGATCATTCACCACTGACCACTTAATAATGATGAAATGCCTTATGTAATCAGAAGAGCTGCAGCCCCGAATAAACCCCACCTGATCTATATGTATAAGAGATGTCATAACTTAATCGGCTAGCCAAAAGTTTTGACAATATTTTTACGTCTAGCTGGATCAGAGAAATTAGACTATAACTCTTACACTCACTTGGATCTTTGTCCTTTTTAAGAATCAGACTGATCCGGTCTTGTGTCATGGTTGGCGGAAGCTTTCCATTCTTTAATGATTCCGTATAAACTTATAACAAAATTGGAGCCAGTTCTGTAGCATAAGATCTAAAAAAATTCAGCAGCAAAGCCATCTGGCCCCGGAGCCTTGCCTGTGGTCAAGGCCTTAATTACCTCGCCAAGCTCCTCCAAGGTGATCTTAGAATCAAGATAATTTTTTTGCTCAGTCATCAGTTTAGGGAGTTCTAATGGTTCCAAAAAATGTCTAATATCTTCATCAGTAGACGAAGATGTGGAGCTATCGAGATCAAGATAGAATATTTTAAAATATCAATGGCCGAGGTAAAAATTTCACCACCAGCAGATTTCACTGAGGGAATGGTAGAAAAAGACTCTCTCTGCTTTATATATCTAGCCAGAAGTTTTCCTGCTTTGTTCCCTGACTCAAAGTATGACTGTCTTGCCCTGAATAGCCAAAACTCCACCTTCCGCAACAAAATAATGTTATATCTATATTTCAATCGGGTCAATTCTCTGAGGCCATCAAACGACATTCGGCGCTTGAGCTCTGCCTCGGCACTTTTAATATTCCCTTCCAACTCCACGAGTTCTCGTGCTTTGGATTTTTTGATGAATGAGGCATACTGTATGATCGGACCCCTAAGAACCGCCTTAAGTGCCTCCCAAGCCACGCCCACCGAGAATACTGTGGACCAGTTGGTCTCCATATAAACATTGATTTTGGCCTTTAACATTTGTTGAAATTCAGGATTTTGCAAAAGTGATACGTTATAGCACCAACTAGATGATTTATTTTTCTCTGTATGTGGCAACACCACTAAACTCACCAGGGCATGATCTGAGACTAAGCTGATTCCAGTTGAGCAATCAACAACAGATGAAATGAGGGACTTCGATATAAATATTCTAGAATAAACGTTATGGACTGATGAAAAAAATGTATAGTCCCTACCTGATGCGTTCAAAAGTCTCCAAATATCTGTAAGACCAAGATTTTTACACATCCTGTGAAGCGTCACTGTTGCTCTAGGGGCCTTACACACTTTTGCTTCACTATGATCAAGGACTGAGTCCATCAAAAGATTAAAGTCTCCTCCCAATATTATATCATGAGGGGGCTTGCAACATCCCTTCAAGATCTATAAAAAAGCCCTGATCTTCAGCGTTAGGTGCGTAAATATTAGCCAAAATCAACCTTTGTCCCTGAATTTCTGCTAAAACTATAATGACTCTTCCTAATATATCTTTAATCTGTTTGAGACATTTGAATTGTAGATGCTTACTTTTCAGTGTAATGACTCCCCTGCTCTTACTTGAGCCAGCACTAAAGAAAACATGTCCACCCCATATCTTCCCAAATTTTTCAGCTTCCTGCTGGGAAAGATGCATTTCTTGAAGAAACACTATATCATATTTCTTATGTTTAAGAAAATAAATAATCTTCCTTCTTTTTATGCGGTGCCCCAACCCATTCACATTCCACGTGGAGAGAGATAATCTGCTCATATTAACATTTGACATTTTGACATAATAGAAAAAATAGATTGTGTGTCAAAAATAAAATTATAACGACCACATTCCAACATTAGTGCAACAATCAAACCTTGAACATCCCCCAGAAAAAAAACAGAAAAAAGAAAAATGTGTGCATTAACCCCTCACACGACAGCGCCAACTGGCGTCCATCCCTCTAAACTCAAACAGTCCATGTACGCCTACGAGAGCCCCCGCGACAACTTTGCTGTCGGATTGCTCAAGACCGGTGCTTCTGTACAAATTTTGTGAGACAGAAATACACAACCGAAGGTAATCTATAAAACAACTCCAGCCAATAGGAGGCATAAGCACAAAGAGCGTGCAGATTCATCCACAAACTGTCCCAAAGGAGTGTTATTCCACAAAACAAACTCCAGCTGTTAGGCGGAACCAGCACAAAAAGAAACAAAAAAGGCGCTTAGTTTCCTCAGACATTCAAGTGAATGCTCAGTGAGTCAGGCTCACTTGGTACCACAAAATGACTTACTCATTCCATTGACTTTATGAAGGACATTGCTTGCTGTGGGCATGTAAATATCCTTAGTATCTATTCTCAATTTGACCGGGAACATCAGTGCAAAAGCGACCTTCCACTGAGAGTTTCTTGCAATCCTTGAATTGATCACGTTTCTCTCTTGTTGAATTCGCAAAGTCTGGGAGCAAGAAAATGCTGTGGTTCTTCCAAGAAAGCGTTCCTTTACTCCTCGCCTCGCGTAACACGAGATCTTTATCGGATGATCTCAGATATTTGGCCAGAATTGATCGGGCCTGTCTCCCTCCGCAGTTCTCCGAGCCAGAACTCTGTGAGCTTGCTCGATTTCCAGCTTATGGCCTGTTATGTTGAGTAGACTCAGGAAGAGCCTGTCTAGGAATTTCACCATATCTCGGCCTTCTTCGTCCTCAGGAATTCCAACAATTCGGACGTTGTTTTGCCGGTTACGATTCTCCAAGTCATCCAACTTTTCCCAGACGCGCTCCAAATCTACCTTGGTCGCTAGCGGGTTAGCAGCTAATTCCCTCTCCGATGACTCCAGATAATCTCGTTTCTCGACATCCCCCACTCTTGTAACCATTTCAGTGAATTTAATCTCCATGGCAGCGATCGATCGACGTATTACAGCAAGATCCTCCAAGTCAGCAACAACCTTCGTCAGCATTGCTGACACGTTCATCAATTGATGCCAAATTTCCTTCACTTCACCATCCAAATTGACTCCCGGGCTTTTGGCCTGCTGCTCAGGGGCTTCAGCTTGAGCACGTAAGTGTCTTTTAATATCTCCAGAGCGCGAGAATTTTGAATTCTTTGACATATTGTCTTCCTAGAACAGTTAAGAATCAGGGTGTAATGAATCTTACTGGTTTATGACACAAAAAATATTAAAACTAGCAAAGTGCGCAGAGCTCGCCGTTAACACGTCCGAACCTCACATGCCGCCACGCGACTCCCCCTATACAACACATTTCTGTTGTTTCAGTATCTCACCTAAATCAATGTGCTAGCTCTTATTTTTTTACTTTTCTGAGCCATTTAGGAATGTTGTAATGTGGCCTTTCTCATGTTACTGTCACCCTTGAGTGAATCGCTTTTGTTGTGGTATTCCTCATTTGTAAGTCACTTGTGATAAAAGTGTTTGCTAAATTAATACATGTAAATGTACACGGTCTACTGGGTAAATACCATTATTTAAGACATAACATGAGCTACCCACTGACATCTATCCATATTTAGACAGTGATACTCAGTTCAAATACATTCTCTGTTTAACATATTATATAAGATTTAGTTTTATTATTTATTTAAAATAATAGTAACAACAGTGAAAACATGCAAATCATACTCCCTGCTCTAATGGATTAGAGCAGTGAACGACTGGGACTGCTGTTGTTTGACTGTTTTAAGGAGCGTTGACAGCTTGTGTAATTTACAGTAAGCGCTGATGGATTTTACTATTATAGGGTATTTTTTTCCGCCTTTGATCATTCTGCTCACAAGTCTGCTTAGATCAGTGATGTCACTTCTGTTGTTTAACTGCAGCTGTGCATCTATCTATCCATCCATCCATCCTTCCTTCCTTCTTTCCTTCCTTGCTTCCTTGTTGTCTGTCTGTCTGTGTCCATCTATCTATCTATCTATCTATCTATCTGTCTGTCTGTCTGTTTGTCTGACTGTCTATTATCTATCTATCTGTCTGTCTGTCTGTCCATCTCTCCATCCGTCCATCCGTCTGTCTTTCTGTCTGTCTGTTATCTATCAATATATCTGTATATCTGTCTGTCCATCAATCATCCATCCATCCATTCATCCATCCATCTATCTGTCTGTCTGTTATTTATCTGTCCATCCGTCCGTTCGTTCGTTTGTTCGTTCATCCTTCCATCCATCCATCCATCCATCCATCTTTCTATCATCTGTCTGTCTCTCTTTCTTTCTTGCTGTCTATCTGTCTGTCTTTGTCTGTCCATCTATCTATCTATCCATCCAACCGTCCATCCCTGTCTGTGTCTTTCTATCCGTATATCAATCTATATGTCTGTCTGTCTGTCTGTCTATCTATCTATCCATCTGTCTGTCTTTATATTTCCATCAGTCTATCTGTCTATATATATCTATCTATCCATCCATCCATCAGTCTATCTGTCTGTCTGTCTGTCTGTCCATCTGTCCATCCATCCATCTCTATATCATCTGTCTGTCTCTGTCTTTCTTTCTTTCTTTCTTTCTTTCTTTTTGTCAGTCAGTCTGTGTCCATCCATCTGTTTTTCTATCCGTCTATCTATCTACATATCTGTCTATCAATCCATCCATTCATCTGTCTGTCTGTCTGTCTGTCTGTCTGTCTGTCTGTCTATCTATCTATCTATTGTTCCATCCATCCATCTTTCTATCATCTGTCTGTCTGTCTCTCTCTCTCTCTCTCTCTTTCTTTCTTTCTTTTTGTCAGTCAGTCTGTGTCCATCCATCTGTCTATCATTCTATCTATATATCCATCTGTCTGTATTTGTCTTTCTATCTGTCTATCTATCTACATATCTGTCTGTCTGTCAATCCGATCGTACATCTGTCTGTCTATTTATCTAACTATCTGTTGTTCCATCCATCAATCCATCTTTCATCTGTCTGTCTCTCTCTTTTTCTTTCTTTCTGTCTGTCTGTCTTTATCTGTCCATCTGTCTGTCTGTCTGTCTGTCCATCGACCTATCTTTCTACTGTATCTATCTATCTATCTATCTATCTATCTGTCTGTCTGTCTCTCCGTCCGTCCGGCCATCCGGCCTGCCAGCTATCTAAAGGACAAGGTTTAATATATAAAAGTGTTTGATCAGACATAATATTTTTAACATTAAGATTGCAATATTATGTTACATTTCAAAATGTTAGATTGTATTAAGATCTAGTTTTAGGCACTGTTAAGTGTATTTGTTAAGATATGTGGTGTTTCAGTGTTGTACAGCATGTTGTTGAGGTTTTGAGGAACACCACATTTCTGTATCATAGCACTCTTCACAGCTGGTATGCAAGTCACGCCTTCAGGGTTGCCTAGGAGAACAGACAAGTAAAAGGTGGTCACATGATCTTAACAGCATGCTTGAGGCCCATGTCAGATGACTTGGCCTGAAGACAACAAGGAGGCATCACATAGTCTCCACATTTGACATATGACAGCTGTTAATAGCAAACATGAGAGGTGGGGAGGTGTGGAAAAATAGAGAACAAGAGTGAAAATGAGATATTTTTGTATTCATAAGCACCAGATGATGTGCTGATTCTGTATTGTTATCAGTTGAACTGTGAAAGATTTATACTGTTTAGTTGCCACAAAATGTATTTGGACATTTCTGCATAACAGGAACAAAAATATTGAAAATATGTACAAAATACATCTATGCATGATTTCAATGGTTCCAGCTGCCCTAGACAGTATTTCAAAAAGCTTTGTTTATTACGGCCAGTGACCTTCTCACATCAGCTTTGCCCATGAATGCTCCTGCTATTAAGCAGACCTCCCCGACTTTCTGTATCTGTGCATAATACAGCCCAGTACACATCACAACACAGGCCTCTGATAGAAACTGTGCCTCCAAGGACTCAATTACTGTTTTCTCAGCCAGCAGCGACAAGCAAGAGATACATTTGTGTGAGACTGCCAAAGTTAAAAAGTTGGAGAAAAAAAGGACAGTTTTGTCTCACTGCTGGAAGTATCGTTCTTTGAATCACAGTTCTGGCCTAAGTTTTTAACTAAATTCTCTATTAAAGGGATAGTTCACCCAAAAATGAAAATTCTGTCAATTACCCATATGTCATTCCAAACCCATATCTCATTCTTTCTTCTGTGGAACACAAAGGGGAAGTTCTGAAAACTATGCTGGTCGCTCTTTTCCATGAAATCACAATGAATGGGGACTGGAGCCTTCAAGCCTCAATTTAAATCTTAACATTTGTTCTAGCTCTCCTCGATGCATTCATGATAGTTCATGACAGAAGTAGTGATTTTTGTGTGAATTGTTTTAAAGACAAATCAGTTGATCTGTTTCACAAAACAGATTTTTTCTGACTGATCTCTAGTTCAACTGACTAACTCAATGATCTTGTTGCTGTGGTTAACAGCTCACTGGAGGAAAAGATTATCAGTTAATACCGAACATTTCAGTCTGTTTCTTACTCAAAATTATCATATGCCTTAAAAAGCGTCGTATGGACTACTTTTATGATACTTTCCTGGTGCTTTTGTGTCCTTTTTAAAGATTGAAAGCTCCCATTCATTTTAATTGTATGAAGCGACCAGTGCAAAATTCCAGTACATTATTCAAAATTCCTCCTTTTGTGTTCCACAGAAGAAAGAAAGTCATACTGGGTTGGAAAGAGGGTGATTTTTCATTTTTTGGTGAACTATCCTGTTCCAGTTATGAACAGTCAAACAGATCTTGACAGTAGCATGTGCACATAGTAATTGAAAAATGTGTTATAACAACGGGGAGCACTCAGTATCTTGAACAAAACGAACACCATCAAAAGATATCATATTCACTCAGAGCTATATAATCATGTTTAATTAATGTTAATACAAGGGAAATATCCTGGACAGAACATGCACCTCAATGGAGCACATAGAGCAAAGGTAAACCGAGAACAAGAAAAAATGAGTGGTGGATGATGCCGGGAATGATAAGTTGAATGAACAGCAAGTGGGACTTTACCAAGAGGATTAGATCAGACAGTGTTTGAAATTTGTTGTCAGCTTTTTAATGTGAAGTGCACTGGGTCAGTTCAGTCCTCAAATGCAATGGATTGTTGCTATCCATTTGAACTTACTGTTTCACTATAAGTATGGTCAGGATCTGCGGTTGTATTTTATTACTAAAAATCTGGGTGTTGCTTCAACTATGGGCACTTTTGGACCTCTTTTGGATGTGTGGACATTAGAAAAATATCTGTCTTTAACCACACTTTTCACATTCTCTCTAGTTTATTTAATTTGTCCAAACAGTAGATATACATGCATCACAGGTGAATTCTGTAGTTTTTAAGAAAGTCTTAATCGTTTCCACCAAAATGTAATTTTATTCTATAATGTATTTTGTTCCATATTACATTGTGATGGAAATAACATTGCAAACATGTTTAGAATAAAATTACTACTTTCTCTTGATAAAGCTCATTTCTTCTAGGATATTATGCATCCTAAATACACAAAATTAAATAATATGTGACCTGCTCCATCATCTTTAATCATGTTGACCCAGAAACACATTGTGACTTTAATGCACTGAAGTTAACTGGAAAGTCTCAGCCAAAATTTTAATGACTATATTTTGCGAACGGTTTGGAGAAACATAATTATATTATTAGAAAACTAAGACTTTCCTTTTAACATTAGTGCATAAACTAAAAAATGTGTTTCTGTGTTAAAGTGACTCAAAACGATGGAGCGGGTCTCATACTGTATGTTTACACTTTTTGCATAATTTAACAAAATTACAGCTCGATTGGAAATGATGCACAATAAAAATATTCTCTTCAAAAGTGATGTTTATCCTAACTTTTCTTTATTTTCTTCACACATCACATTTCATCTCAAGCATGCTCCTGATGTACACTATTGTGTTCTTGTACACTTGATAAAACTTAATTATTTAAGGTTTATGATCAAGTCAGTTTTTGTTTTCACTTATTATCAAAGTGTTTTTTAAATGTCATGTTTTTGATGGATTTTCATATTTAAGAATAAAAGTCTGAATCTTGGGACAAGTGTACAACAATAAAATCTATATACAGTATAAAAGGCATTAGAAAAGCAGGGTAAAAATTATGATGGCAAGATAAAAAGTTTCCAAGAAAGTTTCAATGTGACCTTCATATAACAAAAAGAAAAAGAAAGCAAGTTTTAATAAAAATACACTCCTGGGACATACGAAACACCCTTCTACCCTTTCCATGCCCTTTTATCTATGGCACAAAGAAAAGTATACTATATGTGCAGCTTCAGTAATCATGGGGGCAGCGGAGTGTATTATGATGGAGAGTAGCCCTCTTCCATTGCTCACAGTTTGCAATGCCTGCCCTCATGAAAAGAAAAAACTGAAATCCTAATGAGTTATCAGGACTGATGGTTTATCCTATGCGAGTCCTCTCTGTGTCCTTGACTCAACAAGGATGTATGGACAACCCAAGTCACAAATCTTGATTGTTCCTCAGAAAAGAAAACAAGCTGTTTGCATTATGGCCTTACTTGTTTGCGTGTGAGTGCGTTTGGATTCATGTAAGGGTTTGTGTGTTCGTGACTGTAATACAGAGAACATATCATATGGAAGAGGTATTAGGGAGGCCAGCAGGGGGTGGTTACACTGCAGTCTGTGTGGGTCCTAATGCCTCAGTATAGTGATGGGGACACTATACTATAAAAATGCACCGTCCATCAGATGAGACATTAAACCGAGGTCCTGACTCTCTGTGGTCATTAAAAATCTCAGGGCACATCTCGTAAAGAGTAGGGGTGTAATTCCCACATTGGCCCTTCTCAATCATGGCCGCCTAATAATCCCCATTCATTAATTGTCTCTATAACTCTACTCTCTCTTCTCCACCAATAGCTGGTGTGTGGTGAGCATACTGGCGCACTATGGCTGCCGTCACATCATCCAGGTGGATGCTGCACACTGGTGGTGATTGAGGAGAGTCCCCTGTTCACTGTGTAAAGCACTTTGAGTGTAGTGTCAGAAAAGCACTATATAATGGTAATGTTCGTTCATTCATTCATTCATTCATTCATCTGTGTGAATACCTCAGTTTAGTCCCAGCAGTAACCGAATAAAAAATTTTGCCCATGAGTTAGCACTAATAATGTTTGACAGTAAGCACTCGAACCCCATTTATGAAAGTTGTTATTCACAAATTAGCTACATGTTCATAATGAGTGTGTTTGTGTAGGGCAAGGCTGTGGGTTACACTTCTGTGCCGACACATGATGGCAACATGGGGAAAGTAATTTGCATCAAAGACTTTGGAGACTCACAGAGTGAGCAGATGGGAGTTGTGATTAAAAAAGAGATATTCCAGAGCGTTTGATTAAAGAATGATGTCAATAAAAGCATTTTAGGTTGCAATAACAAAAGCAAACTGAAACAGACCGCCGCACATTCTCATTTGCATATTTAAATGAGCGTGATGTTCAGGGTTAGATTCCTGGTCTAATGATGCTTTTAGCCTGTAATGAATCAGTTATGGCAGCTCCCAGGCTCAGCCGCAGGGACTGCAGCAGGGCCACTTTGAAGACGCCTTGTTTGAAGTAAAGTATAGAGCAGTGGACTCCAAAAATAAGCACACACAAGAGGGAGACAGATCTGCAGAGTTTCTACTCACAGTTGCAGGTTCATCTAAAATCTCTTCAAACTGGAGCAGGTACATCCAACCGAGGGGTTGCACAAAGATTCTTTTGCTCTTACCGAGTAGCCAGCAAGCCAGAAACAGGGTGCAAAGTCAGAATCAGAATCAGAATGAGCTTTATTGCCAAGTGTTCTCACATACACAAGGAATTCTTTTTTTTTGGTGAAGAAACAAGCAAGTGCACACAGAACATTGCAGTGAGACACAGAATATAATACAAGGTAAGAGTATAAATAGACATACAAATAATAAGACATATAACAGAATGGCGTATATACATGTGCAAGTGGTAATATATGTGCAAGGTAGGGGTATGTACAGTTATTCAGTTAAATATGAGTGAATTTACACATGTACATGAGATAGGTATTTACATTATTGCACTATGGGAGAGTCCTGAGGCAGTTTAATTGTTCTTGTGGAAAATGGCCTGAGGGTAAAAACTGTTCTTGTTGCTGGATGTCCGGCCAGAGGGTAACAGTTCAAAGAGGGAGTGGGCAGAGTGTGTGGGGTCCAGAGTGGTTCTACCTGCACGTTTCCTCACTCTGGAGACGTACAGGTCTTGGAGGGTGGGCAGGAGGGCACCAGTAATAAAAAATAAAAAAACAAATCTTTGGATCCGGTATTTTATTTATTTATTTATTTATTTATTTTTACAAAATCCCATAAACCAAGACCAAAATTTCTGACTGGTCCTCTTCTTAGAGCTTTCAAGCTACATCCACCAAACTCGGCACAGACCTTCAGACTGTTCTGACTCGGGTCATTATGTCTTTTATAACTGAACTCATATATCTGTTTTCCTGTAGTGGATTATCAGAAATCACTAAAATTTAGATTGAGTTAGATTGCCATAATGTTCAATCGGGTCGGTCGGTCAGTCAGTTTATCTGAAGGACAGAAGGCTAAATATTTATACATTGTTTGATCGATCCTAATATTTTAAACATTAAGATTGTATTATGATGTTAAATTTATAAATGTTATTAAGATCTAGTTTTAGGCACTGTTAATTGTATTTGTTAAGATATGTGGTATTTCAGTGTTGTAGAGCATGTTGTTGAGGTTTTGAGGAGCACCACATTTCTGTATCATAGCACTCTTCACAGTTGGCACGCAAGTCACGCCTTCAGGGTTGCCTAGGAGAACAGACAAGTAAAACGTGGTCACATGATCTCACTTAACAGCATGCTTGAGGCCCACGTCAGATGAACTGGCCTGAAGATAGTCTCGCATAGCCAGGCCTATGACTACTGCATAAGTTTGGGCTCTATAGCAGCTTCAGTTGGCCAAGAACCGTCCATTTAGACAGGAAAAGCCATCTAACTGACATGTTAAGCGACCGATTGCAATCGGTTTTGTAATTGTGGGGTGTTTAGGGGCTGGGATATCAGAGATGTCTCATACCATTATAAAAGACATACATGGGGAAAGAAATTATTTATATAATGGTGCGCGAGGCTCCGCAAGCGATTGCACAGAAAACACATGAGAGAATAGCAGAAAATTTGTAGAGAGTCTAAGTAAAGTCCAGAAAACCTCATTATAGATTATTTCACAGGCATAACTAAGTAAACAAAGCAGAAGGTGCAGCTCTTCTCGTGAATCTACACTTTACTTTCTGCTTCGTGCCTCAAGCATAACTCTGAATATCTTTAAAACATTTGATGTCACTAACCTGGCAAACTTGGGCAAATGCTGTGATTATTTAATCTTCAAAGTGCTCATTATATCAAATCGGAACCTTGTAAACACAACTTGTCTTCCTATGTGCAACTTCTCGCGGACGTTTCATCGAACCAGCCAATCAGATTAGCACTGAGTTGATCAAGAAAGCATTTTCAAGTTTTGTGTGCTATGTGCATCAGACATAGGGTGTGCCGTCTGAGGCTGGGGCTAGCCTGAGAACAACAAGGAGGCATCACATAGGGTGCTTATTAATACTCTAATTGATGCTTCCTCGTTTCCTCAAGCTTGTGACCCAGAAACCGAGCAAAGTCTGCTATCAAAGGACAATTTTCTAAATGCACCAGGAAGATGGAGGACAGAGGAAGCTTTCTGAGTTGGCTTGAGCGAGGATGCACAGGTGAATCCAATGCAGAGGCTTTTTTTTGTCAAAGCACCATATGCCAGATAAACTCTTCTCCTCCTTCACAAGTGGCATCCCAGTTCTAATTTGTGTTTCACCTTTGCGGTTCAAATTAACCACATTTGTCATATATTTCAACAGTGCATCTTGAATTATTAGGATTTTTAACAACATTCTGTTACTCCCAGAATCATAAACAAGATAAACCAGACTCCGTTTCTTAGTGAAACCGCATCTATCTCATGATTTTGTCTCTAAAATATAATTTTTGTGGCTTAACGTGACTTAATGAGTTCTGGAGAAACTAAACTTTAGACATCTGAGATAAACAAATTTAGCTGAGGTTGAAGTTGTTAAAGGGATAGTTCACCCAAAATGTAAAAACTTTCTCCCATTATTTACTCACACTCATGCCATCCAAGACGTGTATGACTTTCTTTCTTCAGCGGAACACAAACGAAGATTTTTAGAAGAATATTTCAACTCTGTAGGTCCATACAATGCAAATGAAAGGGTAGCCAGAACTTTGAAGCTCCAAAAAATCACATAATGCAGCAAAAAAGTAATCCATATGACTCCAGTGGTTAAATTCATATCTTCAGAAGCGATATGATGAGGTGTGGGTGAGAAACAGATCAATATGTAAGTTCTTTTTTACTAAAGTTTTTACTAAGTTTCTTTTTTATAAATGTCCACTTTCACTTTCACATTCTAATTAAAGAATTTGGTTACTCCGTTAATACCAGTGAAGATAAATCATAATTCTACTGCAAACAATGGCATTCTAGGGCATTCGGTGCTTCCAAATTTATGGCAACAGTTTGAGGAGAGCCCTTTTCTATTTCAGCATGAAAATGCCACTGTGGACAAAGCAAAGTCCATAAAGAAATGGTTTACTGTGTCTGATGTGGAAAAAATGTACTGGCCTGCACAAAGCCCAGACCTGAACCCCACTGAACACCTTTGGGGTGAATTGGAATGCCAACTGAAAGCCAGGCCCCATCGCCAAACATCAGTGCCAGACCTCAGTGATGCATTTGTGTCTGAATGAGAACAAATCCCTGCAGCCATGTCACTACATACAGTATAGTGGAAAGCCTTCCTAGAAGAGTGGAAGTTGTTATTGCACTAAAGGGGGAAATTGATGCCTATGGATTTGAAATTGAAGGTTCATCAAGCACATGGGGTGTCCACAAACTTTTGGCCACATAGTGTATATTAATCCATTGGAGTTGTATGGATTACTTTTCTGCTGCATTTATGTGATTTTTGAAGCTTCAAAGTTCTGGCCACCATTCACTTGCATTGTATGGACCTACAGAGCTGAGATATTCTTCTAAAAAATCTTAATTTGTGTTCCGCAGAAAAAAGAAAAGTCATAACCATCTAGGATGGCATGAGGGTGAGTAAATTATAAGAGAATTTTACATTTTGGGTGAACTATCCCTTTAAAATATGTGCTAGAGTTGGCAGATGTTTTCTTTAGTAGACAGTTTGAATGTTTTTGATTGTAATCGCTCAAATCACATACATCAGAGAGTGTCAGGCTAATGTTCTTGTTTCAATTAAAATAATATATTATGTTGCTGTTTTTAAGTTAGTGGCCAACTGGTGATTTATTTACTTAACAAAGCCAATTTTTTCCTCTCATTTGGTGCTAGGTAAGTATTCAGATTGGACCCTGGTACTAAACCTTGTTCCTTTGATGTGTGTTATGGCTATGCTGTGGTAGGATTAGGTCAGTGAAGTATCACATGGGTTGACCTTGAGATTAGATGGCCGAATAATTGACTTAACTTTTTGTTAAACAACTCTCAGCTCCACTGAGCAATATCTGCCTTTCCATAGTACATTTAAGCAGTGCCATGCAGGTGCCGAGAGATCACAGGATGTAATGTGAAAGGATTACTCACGATAAGAGATTACGGTCACTACAGGCAATGTCAGGGGGAAACAGGTGTACTGGGGGTGACTGACCTGTCCAAATGAAAATGATAACAATCATTACCCTTAAACAAGAGCTTAGTTCAAAATCAAAAGTCTTATAAAGTGGCTGGATAACAGAAATCTCGTTGGGGCTATACTGAGTTCTCAATGGGATGAAATGTGCTTTTGGATAAATTACTTTCTCACTCTCCCCATCATTTTTGGTTGGTCCTGCTCTACCATTGCAGAGGTTACCGGCTTGTCTTTCGCTACAGACAGGCCAATTACTACTTTCATGTCTCTGTAGCTTCTCTTTTCATATCAACATCAACATCCAGAGCCGTAACTATCCGTTTTATAACAAACATTATAGTATCATTTACAGATGCAATTTAGAAAATAATCTTAGTATTGTTTTAAGTTTAGAGTCTCCAGCACCGTAGAGCAGAGTTATGGGGTCAGGATTCACCCATATGCTGCCCTTTTGTTCCCCCATCCTGTACTAATACACTCCTAATGATTGCCGGCGTGCAGTTTTCGGTGGCCATATGGTTTATTTCAGTCTATAAAGTGTGATATAATTCTTTAGTCAGCTGTCTGTGTCCCTATTGCCTCCATCTCTCCACAAACACACATCCATTCCAGCTTCCATTGAACAATTACATTAGACGCCTAATGCAGTGAGAAATAGCAGTGCAGCCATCACACTCTTTAAGCCCATCCCACCAGCTGTTGCCTGGCAACACCACACTGCTCGTCTAATGCTCAGGCTATGATGAAGCGGACTTCTAATTGTTTTGTAATTAGAAATATGCATTGTTTTTTTTTTTTGTTTTGTTTTTTTCTTCTTCTTTCTTTTATGCCTGGGCTGCTAAGGTCAGACAGCACATTTGCATGTTTGACAGAGATGTAAAAGCAATATTGTGTTACTATCAGTGTGAGGACAGATATTTTTTTCAGTAAACTAGTAGTTAAGTTGCATATGGGCTTGTTACTGTATGTGTTTCAGCATCCTCTGTTTTGTGTTTCACCGATCTTACTTGTACATGAAGAAAAATGATTTGGTGATTTAAAAATGATTAGGTGATTTAAAGCTGCTTTATTGAAAATAAAAGTATGTTTAAATACTCTTTCTATGTTGCAGCTAAGTATGGAGAGAAAACTACTGTGCAAGTAAGCCAGAATGTTTTCCCCGAAAAATGTAACACTGTGGCTCTGTGACGCTTTTTACATTGCTCTGTTTGTTTGAGCTGCCTGACACAAAAACTTCTTGCTCAACCAATGGTGTGAGTTTAGGGTGGGATAACCTGTTTGGCCGACCAGTGGAAGTTGGGGAAGTTTTTGGGAAACTTGCCCATCCCCTTTCTCATCCGTCTTTGTTCAGGAAGTATTTTTCCCATAAATTTTATTCCATAGGGATTGCATAATATCCTTCATAAAAGAGTTCTAAGCCATGAACTGAACCAGCCAGCTCTGAGGTGAATCACTAACATGAAAAACTTTGATTTGAATCATAGTAGTATTTGAAAATCAGACAAAAAGATAATGGTACAAGACGTGTGTACTCAACATCTTTCATGAGTGCATGAACGGTAATCCCTTGAAGCATTACGAATTACATAATCAAAATAAAATATATTGAAGAAAATAAACTTTTGATTTAAAGTTGAAACAATAAATTTTTCCGATTAACAATTTTATTGATTCACATATAAGTAACTCATAAGACAAAACATATATACATAGAATCAAACTTAACCCCAACTATTACCCCTCCCAATCCCACCCTAACCCCAACAATATAACAGTGGTCCCAAATGACATAGACACACACATGCACCAAAAAAAATAAAAAAAATAAAAAATAAACAGATAAACACAACAACAATAATCACATATCCACAAATGACAAATACCCGCCCCATTTCTCCACGAACACTTTATACCTCCCCGTTCCTCTGAATGTTACTTCCTCAAAGGCCGCCACCCTTCCCATCACCGAGCACCACTCCTGAAAAGAGGGCGCTTCAGCCAACTGCCAGCCCCTCAAAATGATCTGCCTGGCGATCATGACACTAGTTAAGACCCAACTCTTTATTTGTCTGCTTTCAATGTCAATGACCGCCCCATCACCCAAGATACAGAGTCTGGGGCAGAATGATACCTGAATGCCTAACACATCACACACCAGACTCTGCACCTTTAACCAAAACTTTTGAATTTCAACACACCCCCAAAAGAAAACTCCGTCCCCCAGACTCTGAATTAGCAGGGAGTAATACACTGATGCCTCATGACCTTTTCCAAAAGCAAAAATCACCTCTCCCAGAGTATCTGCTGCTTTAGGGTGGTGTATGCTATTCCCAAAAATAGTACAGAGCAAGTGGCGTAGCTGAAGATCCCTAAAAGACTGAGATCTGGGGATCCCAAAATATTGAACCAAATTTTCAAAGGATCTCATCACACCACTCTCATAAAGATCACTGAGTGTATTAACTCCCCTTGCAATCCACTCCGACCAACAAAAAGGGGACTTATTAATGCATAGTTTGGGGTTTAGCCATAGGCTCGAGGCAACATATTGATAAATATCTGAATTAAACACTCTGGACACTTTTGTCCATACTGAGTGCAAAACTTCTCTGGTTAGATTGGCAGAAAGGCTTTGCAATGGTAAAATAGGGGCAAGAAATTCTTGTTCAATGCAGAACCAGGGAGGGCTCTTTCAGGTGAAAGCGACCAATGAGCCAAATGTCTGAGACCGAACGCATAATAATAAAACAAGATCTTGGGTAGGCCTAGCCCACCTTCGTCTAGTCTGCCTATGTAGCTTACTAAAATGTAATCTGGTGCGTTTGCCACTCCAAATAAAAGACTTCGCTATGCTCTCAAATTGCTTGAAATAAGAGAGGGGGACATCTACCGGGAGAGACTGTAGCAGGTAGTTAAATTTTGGAATACAGTTCATTTTAATAACATTAACCTTCCCAATCATCGATAAATGTAACGAAGCCCAACTGTCTACATCGCTCAAAATCCTGTTTATTAAAGGGTCAAAATTAACTCTAACTAAATCAGACAAGTGTTTTGGGAATATAATACCCAAATACTTAATGCCCTGTTTGGGCCACTGGAAGGCGCCTGGCTGGAAGGCCGTTACTGGACAGTATGCTGACAGAGTCAAAGCTTCGGATTTAGACCAGTTGACTTTGTATCCTGCGAATTTGGAGAAGGAATTAATAATTCTGTGGAGGCAAGGCATAGATTTAGTAGGGTCAGAGACGAATAATAAAATATCATCTGCATAAAGCAGAAGTTATGCGCCACGCCTTCTGCCATCACCCCTGGAAAATGATCCTCCTTTCTTATCGTGGCTGCTAATGGTTCAAGGGCAAGACAGAACAATAATGGGGAAAGAGGGCAACCTTACTCTATTCAGAGTAAAATAATCTGAAATTAATCCATTTGCTTGTACCGCCGCTACCAGGTGTCTATAAAGTAACTTGATCCAACCAATAAACGTACTCCCGAACCCATACATTTCCAAAATCTTAAAAAGATAATCCCATTCCACCATATCAAACGCCTTTTCGGTGTCAAGTGAGATGGCAGCGACCGGAGTCTGATAATTTGCCACTGACCACATGATATTGATGAAACATCTAATGTTATCAGAAGAGCTACGACCCCGAATAAACCCCACCTGATCTATATGAATAAGAGATGTCATAACTTTACATAATCGGTTCGCCAAAACTTTAGCCAAAATTTTTACATCTAGCTGGATCAGGGAAATTGGACGGTAACTCTTACACTCGCTTGGATCTTTGTCTTTTTTAAGAATCAGACTGATCTGGGCTTATAATAATAATAATAATTATATAATAACTTTTTTTATTTATCACACATTTGCCACATATACAGTGAAATTCTTTTTTTCACATATCCCAGCTAAGCTGGGGTCAGAGTGCAAGGTCAGCCATGATATGGCACCCCTGGAGCAGATGGGGTCAAGGGCCTTGCTCAAGGGCCCAACAGTGGCATCTTGGCAGTGCTGGGGCTTGAACCCCTGACCTTCTGATCAGTAACCCAGAGCCTTAACAGCTGAGCCACCACTGCCCCCAATCATGGCTTGCGTCATGGTTGGTGGAAGCTTTCCATTCTTTAATGATTCAGAATAAACTTCTAACAAAAGTGGAGCCAGTTCTGTAGCATAAGATCTAAAAAATTCAGCAGCAAAGCCATCTGGCCCCGGAGCCTTGCCTGTAGGTAAGGCCTTAATTACCTCGTCAAGTTCCTCCAAGGTTATCTCAGAATCAAGAGAGTTTTTTTTTTTTTTTTTGCTCAGTCGTCAATTTAGGGAGTTCTAATGGTTCCACAAAATTTCTAATATCATCATCAGTAGATGAAGATGTGGAACTATAGAGATCAAGATAGAATTATTTAAAGGCATTATTAATATCAATGGCCGAGGTAAAAATTTCACCACCAGCAGATTTCACCGAAGGAATGGTAGAAAAAGACTCTCTCTGCTTTATATATCTAGCCAAAAGCTTCCCTGCTTTGTCCCCTGACTCAAAATATGACTGTCTTGCCCTGAATAACCAAAACTCCACTTTCAGCGACAAAATAGTATTATATCTGTATTTCAAACAGGTCAATTCTCTGAGGCCATTAACGACATTCGGCACTTCAGCTCTACCTTGACACTTTTAATATCCCTTTCCAACTCCACTAGTTCTCGAGCTTTGGATTTTTTGGTGAATGAGGCATACTGTATGATCTGACCCCTAAGAACCGCCTTAATTGCCTCCCAAGCCATGCCCACAGAGGATACTGAGGACCAGTTGGTCTCCATATAGACATTGATTTCAGTCTGATTTCAGGAAATCAGGATTTTGCAAAAGGGATACATTAAAGCGCCAGCTGTATGATTTCTTTTTCTCTGTATGTGGCAACACCTCTAAACTCACCAGGGCATGATCTGAGACTAAGATGTTTACAATTAAGCAATCGATAACAGATGAAATGAGGGACTTAGATACAAAAAAAATCTATTCTAGAATAAATCTTATGGACTGATGAAAAAAATTTATAGTCTCTACCAGATGGGTTCAAAAGTCACCAAATATCTGCAAGACCAAGATATTTACACATCCTGTGAAGTGTCATTGTTGCTCTAGGGGGCTTACACACTTTTGCTTCACTATGATCAAGGACTGAGTTCATCGATAGATTAAAGTCTCCTCCCAATATTATATCAAGAGGGGTGCCAGCGGCTTGCAACATCCCTTCAAGATCTATAAAAAAAGCCCTGATCATCAGCGTTAGGTGCGTAAATATTAGCCAAAATCAACCTTTGCCCCTGAATTTCTGCTAGAACAACAATGCCCCTTCCTGATTTATCTTTAATCTGTTTGAGACATTTGAATCGTAGATGTTTATTTATCGATATAATGACCCCCCTACTCTTACTGAAGAAAACATGCCCACCCCATATCTTTCCAAATTTTTCAGCTTCCTGTGGGCAAAGATGTGTTTCTTGAAGAAACACTATATCATATTTATTGCGTTTAAGAAAAGAAATAACCTTCCTTCTTTTTATGGGGTGCCCCAACCCATTCACATTCCATGTGGAGAAAGATATCACACTCATATTAACAATTGACATTTGATATAATAGAAAAAATAAATTGTGTGTCAAAAACAAGATTACAAAGACCACATTTCAACATCATTGCAACAGTCAAACCCCGAACTTTCCCCAGAACAAAACAAACAGAAAAAAGAAAAACGTGCGCATTAACCCCGCGCACAACAGCGCCAACCGGAGTCAATCCCTCTAAGCTCAGAAGGTCCATGTACACATACGAGAACCCCCGCAACAACTTTGCCAATGGATTGCTCAAGTCTGGTGCTTCTATACAGATTTTGTGAGGCAAAAGTATATAACAGAAAATACTTTGTAAAACAGACCCCAGCCAACATGCAGAACAAACAGAAAGAACATGTAGATTCATTCACAGAACTGTCTTGAAGGTGTGTTCCTCCACAAAACAAACTCCAGCTGATATAAAGCTGTTCAGTTTCCTCAGACAGACAAACAATTGTTCAGTGAACCGGCCGTTATGAGTGCAGCAGATGACGAAATTATTCCAATGTCTCGCGAAAATACTCCAAAAAACAAACTCCAGCCAACAGGAGGCATAAGTACAAAGAAAGAACAGATTCATCCATAAATGTCCCGAAGTAGTGTTATTCCACAAAACAAGCTCCAGCCACTAGGTGGAACCAGCACAAAAAGAAACAAAATAGACATCCCGGTTCCTCGGATGATCAAGAGTCAAATTCACTCGGAGGCCACATAAAAAAAAAATACATCATGACTTACTCAGTCCATCAGCTTTATAAAAGACATCCTTTGTGTGGGCATGTGGATATTTTGCGGTCATCTATAGTGTCCATTCTCAATCTGGCCGGGAACTTCAGTGTAAAAGCGATCTTCCATCAATGCAAAAGTTTCTTGAAGGAGTCATTTCACAAAACAAACTCCAGCCGCTAGGCGGAGCCAATGCAGAAAGAAACAAAAATGGCGCCCAGCTTCCTTAAACAGTCGAGTTATGTACAGCGAGTCAGTCCACTCACATAAGTAACATGCAATTGTTTACTCACCATAGTTTCTATAAAGGACAGTGCTTTTTTGGGGCATAAAAATACTTAGCGGCCGTCTTTGGTGTCTGTTCTCAGTTTGGCCGGAAACATCAGTGCAAAAGCGATCTTCCGTTGATGTAAGACATTCCTTGAACCGATCGCGTTTCTCTGTTGTCGAATTCGCAAAGTCCGGGAACAAGAAAATATTGTGATTCTTCCAAGAAAGTGTTCCTTTGCTCCTCGCCTGGCGCAACACAAGATCTTTATCGGATGATCTCAGAAATTTGGCCAGAATTGATCGGGGCCTGTCTCCCTCAGCAGATCTGCGAGCCGGGACTCTGTGAGCTTGCTCGATTTCCAGTTTATGGCCTGTTATGTCGAGCAGGCTCGGGAAGAGCTCGTCTAGGAATTTCACCATATCTCTGCCCTCTTCATGCTCAGGAATTCCAACAATTCAATTTCTATTTTCAAGATCTTCCAATTTTTCCAAAATATTTTCAAGTCTGTTTGGACATGGGCGGATTAGCGGATAATTCCCTTTCCGACGACTCCAGATAATCGATTCCATTCTCAACATCTGCGACTCTTGTGACCAACTCAGAGAATTTTGTTTCCATCGCCGTAATCGATCGACATATTACAGCGAGATCCTCCAAGTCAGCAACAACCTTCGTCAGCATCACCAAGATGTTGGACAGTTGATGCTGAATATCTTCTCCCGTTGTGCTTCCCAAATCGAGTCCCCGGCTCGCAGGCCCATCAGAGGTGTCAGATAGAGCATGTAAGTGTCTTTTAATGCCATGTTTACCTCAAAGAACAAATATGTAACTGGGTGTATCGAATCTCACCGGATTAAACATGAAAATAATTAAAAACTAGCAAAGTGCGCAGAGCTAGTCGCTCACACGTCTGCTTCTCGCATGGCGTCACGTGATCCCACGTACCAATACATTTTAAGTTCATTGCAAAATGAAGAGTGTAGGGAGACTATGTTGCAATAACACACAGCACCTTTAAAGAATCACCATAAACTTTTCATTCTAAACTACTTGCGTACCTTCAAGCCGTGCGCATTTCCTCTCTTATCTGCCACTTCACTGAGTTTAAAGATTGTCAGACAGTTTGACTTCTAGATTTGTCGCATCATGGAATTTAGAATGTCATTTATAAATAGAGCTTCTTGCATTGACTGGCTCAGTTTACTCACACTGCCACTTTGTGAATTGTTTTCTGAGCAGTCAACTCCTTAATGGCAAACTCAAATCACTCAGATTCTACACAGGAGACAGATGAAAGCTTGACTGTTACGCGCTCTGACTAAACTGGGAAGAACTGGCAAGATTTAAGGATACTTTTGGAGGTTGTATCCCCGTCTATCTTTGTGTATGGGCAGTAGGCATGGTGAGCTTAGGGTTCTCCAAACTGGGGCAGGAGAAAGTGGTTTAGAGCCTGCTACTTTTAGAGCCAGCACATTCAGGGGAACTCAGTTCTTTCCTTCACAGACTTTCTTGAAGTTGTGCTGACCTGTTTTGCATAGCAGTATAGGTTATTTGCATTGCCTGACTGTAAATATCTCAATCAATTCCAAACAATCGATGTCTGACCTATAAAGAGTTATTGTTAATTGGTCGCACTCAAGTGGCATTCTGTAGAGGTGACTGTGTTATTGTTACTATCCCTGTGAAAGGCCATTTAGGGGGATCACAATACCTGTTCACATAATGCAATCCACATCAGGCCTTGTGACCTTGAAGTCACCTGAAACACTAGTGGAAGTGAAAGACTTCTAAATGAACCAATTAATAAATGTTCTAAAATAAATCATATAAAGAAATGGTTCTCAACTGTTTTTGCTTCATGACCCAAATGTTACATTGGACATCAATCTGCCACCCAAGAATATACTGTATAAAAAACTGCGTAGGCCTGAATTTTAATTTGTATTTAACTATCCATTTACAAGACAACCCTACTTAACATTCACATTAACACATTTAAAATCAAGGCATAACAAGTCCAAGTTCAACATCATGTTATTGTTGTTAGTGACAAAGGTGTTTATTTTAGTCAGGATTCTTTCCACTCATTCTTTCCCTCACTGTGTCTCCACAGGCGGATCCTCAGGGACGAGACATCGCAATCCGGCCCTTCCTGGAGCACTGTGAGAACACACACATGACCATTTGGCTGGGGATTGTCTATGCCTACAAAGGCCTCCTTATGGTGAGTGAGAACATTCTAGAGAGTGTCAACATGATCACCATCTGCTCCTGTCGACAACAGCGGCTGAATACTGCCATTTCCTTTAGTATTTGGGAAATTATAATGCATATCTGACTGTCAAAATGAATGCATACAGAATATTAGATTCCATGCCTCTTGTGGGATTAAGAAATACAAATGCAATGCATAAGTAAATGTTACAGCATTTGCAAGGCAGCACTATGTTGAAATACCATTAAAGGAATATTCCAGGTTTAGTGAGTCAAGCTCAATCGATAGCATTTGTGGTATAATATTGATTACCAGTACCACAAAAATTTATTTTGACTTGCCCTCCTTTTCTTAAAAAAAAAAAAAAAAAAAAAGCAAATATCTGGGTTACAGTGAGGCACTTACAATGGAAGTGAGTACGGCCAATTTGTAAATGTTAAATACTGTTTCAAAAGTATAACCACTAGACATAAACAATATGCGTGTTAACATGATTTTAGTGTGATAAAATCACTTGCTAACCTTTTCTGTGTAAAGTTATAGCCAATTTTACAACTTCAGTGCCATGATGATGTAATGTCAATAAACCCTAAAACGACTGTGAAAATTACCATTTAAAAAAAAACTTTACAGCTCAAATGATACATGAGTTTTAACAGAAGAATTAATGAATGTGCTTTTATGAAATTATAAGCTTCATATTTCTGCCTTTAAACCCTCCAGAAATGTGCCCCAAATCACTTCCATTGTAAGTGCCTCACTGTAACCTCAGTTTTTGCTTTTTTTTAAAGAAAAGGAGGGACGAGTCGAAATTATTTTTTTGTGATAATCAACATTATGCCACAAATGCTGTCGATTGAGCTTAAACTGTATAGAACCGGAATATTCCTTAACACTACAATGATGTTGTATTCTTTAACATTAGTTAATTACATTACTTAACATGAACTAGCAATTTACAATACTAATTGATTTTGGTTAATGTTAATCTCTACATATACTAATACATTTCTTACATTAAAAGTTGTACGTTAATATAAGTTATAATTAATGTAAACCAACAATGAACAATGGTATATTTGAAAATGAACTTTAACAAAGATTAATAAATTCTGTAAAAACATATTGTTAATTGTTAGTTCATGATACCTAATGCATTTTCTAACATAACAAATTATTAAGTTGTCAAAATACCTCTTACTTCTTTTTATTCTTTATCTTATCTAACATTTTCTGCAATTAATTCAGCTCAAACTGCTGGACATACTTTGTGTTGTGTAAACTCCTAAAATACTTATTTAAGATTAAAATTGGAAGATAATTTAAATTGTTAGAATGCTTTCCATTCAAAATCTAAATGAGACTGATGGCGTCATTGTAATATTTGCATACTGAATTGTAATTGGCCTTCATTCTTGCATTTATGTGCATATTCAGTTGTGATCTGTTTTTTCTTTATAAAATGGATAGTTGAGACTCTAAATTCTGATTGGATGTGCAGATAAAATGCAGATAAACACTCACCTGTGATGGCACATTCTATATTAAATGTGAGCAGGAAGGGTCACCTTTGCGTTGTTCCTAAGTACACCACTTACCCATTATAAAATCATTGTAACATACAGCCTCATGTATTATTTTACTATCTGATTTTTCACTGCAAAGGCATTACACAAACCAAAAACGTACTAAAAGCTCACTTAAAACTGCAAATCTAGTTTATTTTATTAAGCAAACTGACTTGAATTTAATACATTTTACCCCTAGGAGTACATATAAAATGAGCAAGGTTGCTTTTTCCAATTAACCTCACTAAAGAGCACTGGTAAGTCAGTTTATTGCCCATAGCATTGCCCATTATCTTTATTAGAGTCAATGGTGGCAACATCCTACAATACAACCTGCCCTTTGGCTCATATTGTGCTCTGTGGAAATTATTTGTCCCTTTGTTCTTGTTGCTGGAATAGCGGCAGGTGGTTGGCTTGACTGACAGGCTGTTACCTCTGCTTGTACTTGCCTTACTGTAGACAATCTGTGTCAAAGTTCAGCTGTGCACCATTGAAGCTCTCCCTGTCTGTTTCTCTGCTTATCTGTAAGAATGCTCATGATTGCCCAATAATACACTCACAGTCTCAAATTTCTTGTTCTCTGAGATGTGACATACAGTCCCTAAACATTTCCCCTTCCCTCCCTTGTAATTTTTAAACACCTTGTATTAAATCAGCACAGTTTTTAAATCCCTTACATTTGACATGTTTTAATAGGGAGGAGGAGATTGAGGCTACATTCACAGAGCAGCAGAATGTGGTTGTCAGTCCTGTTTTTGAGTGCTAAATACAGTTACGTTCACAAATATTTCAGCTATAAACGAGAGTGAAAACAGCATTCTATAACCGAAGCGATTTGCATGCACTATTTGAGAGCATTAATAACATCAAACACATCAATAACATCAAATCTCATTGGTTCTTGTGTCATGATATTTGGTCACAAGACATGCAAGAACCGATGAGGTTTGATGTTATTGACTTAGTCGCCATATTTGATTTGATCAATGGTTTAAATTTGATAGAAGTGTGAATTTAAAGTTATTTGTTCATATTATTCATAGCCACTCTTATAAGATTTATGAACAGGACAAACACTGATTGTGTGAACTAAGCCATCGATTCTTGTTCTCAGAGATATGACATACCTGAAAACCTGCAACTAAATTAGCTTGTTTTTTAAATCACTTACAGTAGACATATTCTACTAGAACAAGGGAGGAGGAGACAGAGAGGGTGAATGAGTAAAGAAAGTGTGAGAGGGGAAAAAAATTGTGATATGGGTTCCGATTGGATTAGAATTGAATAGATTTGAGTAAAGTGGGGGAAGAATCAAATCTGTGAGTGTGCATCATTGAGTTAGCTGAGTCATATTTCTCAGAGTTTGCTCTCAGTCGCACACAAAGGTGCTTTGATTACTGCAGACTTCCTGGGAAAGTTAGACAGGTGTTGTTAGCTGTCTTTAGAGGCATTAGGGTGCTAAGTATGTCAGCCACAGTTCATTCTCACTGCCATTATGATATATCACTGTGAACTCAAGATTGCACAAGGTGATGAAAGTGAAGATGGTTTTCTCGGGAAAATGGCCCATGATAAATAACCTTATCCTTTCATTGATTTGATTTCAAATTAAGCTACATATACTGAATAGCAGATAAAGGCAATTTTATCGGATGATGTGACACAGTGCTGTATAGTGGATGGGTACTTATATAGAACCATTCTTTTAGCCATACCAAGCCTGACTATTACTCTTGCTCAAACTTACTGTTGGGCTATACATTTGTACAAACCCTTAACACTAAAGGCCCTGATATACTTAATATGAAATCGAAGAACGAACAGGTGTGACATAATTTAGAATAAAATCTGACCAAAAACAGGATGATTTTGCATTTGTTTCAGTGGTTCGTAACAGCTCATCAGGGCGAACTTTTAGGAAATCGTTTAACCAGCTGCTAAACAACTTCTTACTGCCATTGGTCCACATCAGTGGTAGGTGTGACCTGAGGATCGACAACATGAACACACCGGCATGCAGTTATTAGCGAGCTGGTGCAAATTTACCTGCATCTGTACGGTCTTCACTTAGAGACATTTTCCAAGACCATGTCATGCGATTGTTTTTTTAAATTAGTCTACAAAAGGAACCAAATCTACTCAAATGCTCTCAATGCCCATTTACTCATGTGCCATCTGCAGCGAAAGCCATTCACATATCTGCCCAAATTAAGATATACCCCTCTTATCATCATTCTTTTGTCTGTATTCTGCACATTAACACTGTTTTAAACACCCCTATTTGCAGTAGCATCAGTGTCATCATAAATTGCAATAACAGTGTAATCGGTGCATATATTATGGCCACGTATCATCTGAGATACTGGTGTAACTCCTGTTCCCTGATGGAGGGAACGGGACGTTGTGTCAATGTAGTGACACTAGGGGTTCGATTTTGAGAGCCCCAATCACCTTTGCTTAAAATAGAAAAGGCCAATGAAAATTGGTGAGTGGAATTTGCATGCCACTCTCCACCCCGGACATACGGGTATAAAAGGAGGAGGCGTGCACCACTCATTCAGATTTAAGCTGAGGAGCCGAAAGAGAGCTTCAGCACCGCGGCACGAGGGACACAACATCTCGTGGACACGGGCAAGCTGCTGCGTGCCTCGCAGCGAGCGCTCAACCACGTCGTGACCTTCCAGCGAGTTAGGTAAGGCGTCTCCCTAGTCCCGTTAAGGGGGGAAGAGGCACTTACCCAAGGAGGCTACAGGCGGTGGCCTTTCCTGATTTTTGCTGTTAAGCAATTTCCCACCAAGCACCTTGTAGAATAGTGCTGGGAAGTGCTCTCCCTCCTGGAGAGGGCACTATGGTGACCACATCCTACTGGAGGGAGGTTAACATGTGGAGAATACCTCACATGGACTTACCAACGGGGAAGTATGCATATGGAATGATACCACCAGGAGGACCCTATCTACGGAGAGGGTACACAACAACAGTGGCCGAAGCAGAGCGAAGTTCTGATGAAGGGAAACACAGGGTTCACCTGAGGGGAAACCGAACAGTGGAATGCGTCACATGGGATTACCAAGGGGGGAATCACCACATATGGAGCACTGAGCCAGAGTACACGGGCTCACCCGAAAAGGGGCATACTACGAGTACTGGGCCTGGTGGCATCACTCCTCCACAGAGTTCATCACCGAACAGTGCTTAAGGCTTAAGAGGCATGCAGGGTTCACCAGTTACGGGGAAATGTTGTGGACAAAATAGCGCACATTATCACTTTGAAAAAGGGGTAAGGCGTAAACGCAAGTGGTACACCCAACCGGCTGCCCGGCCTACCTGCTGTTACCTCGTAACACTCGGGACGAAACCAGTTCTATGCGTAGGTTGTAAAACTTTGCAAAGGTATTGGGTGTAGCCCAACCAGCAGCTCTGCGTATGTCTACTAGAGAGGCCCCCCTTGCCAGTGCCCAGGAGGACGCAACACCTCTAGTGGAGTGCGCCTGGACCCCCAAGGGGCACAGCAGTTCTTTCAATTGGTAGGCCAAGGAAATGGCATCCACAATCCAATAGGCCAACCTCTGTTTGGAGACAGCTTTCCCCTTCTGCTGCCCTCCAAAACAGACAAAGGGCTGCTCCGAGCATCTGAAGCTCTGCGTGCGGTCCAGATAAATGCGCAGAGCACGAACTGGACATAGCAACGACAAGGCCGGGTCTTCCTCCTCTGAAAGGAGCACTTGCAGGTTCACCACCTGATCCCAGAAGGGAGTGGTGGGAACTTTGGGCACGTAATCGGGCCAGGGTCTCAGAACCACGTATGAGTGTGCCGGCCCGAACTCCAGGCATTCACTGGTGACAGAGAGCACCTGTAGGTCCCCGCCCTTGATGGAAGTGAGTGCCACCAGGAGGGCCGTCTTCAGTGACAAAGTGCTGAGCTCGGCCTGCTCCAGGGGCTCAAAGGGGCTCTCTGTATGGTAGGTAGGACCACAGAGAGATCCCAAGAGGGAATCAGGCGCGGTCTAGGAGGATTCAACCTGCGCTGTCATGAGGGTCTCCCATCCAGTGTATCGTGATACGCTGCCATAGCAGCCATGTACACCTTCAGGGTAGGGGGAGACAGCCATCCCTCCAGCCCTTCCTGTAGGAAAGACAGCACAAACCCGACCACGCACCTCTGTGGGTCTTCCCCACGGGGAGAACACCAGTTCACAAAGAGATGCCACTTCAAGGCATAGGTGATCGTATTTCCCACCGCTGGTGGAAGATCTGTTAGGTCTTCCGCGACCCGTCCAGGAGCCAGACATAGAGGTACCAGAGGTCTGGCTGCGGGTGCCGGAGCGTGCCCTGCCCCTGAATGAGAAGGTCCTGCCTCAGGGGAATGCGCCAGGGAGGGGCTACTGCCAGGAGCATCAGATCTGAGAGCCAAATCCGGTTGGACCAGTACGGCACAAGGAACAGGACTTGCCGACCATCCTCCCTGACTTTGCACAGAGTCTATGCAATGAGGCTCACTAGAGGAAATGCATACTTGCATATCCCCTGAGGCCAGCTGTGCACCAAGGCATCCATGCCGAGGGAAGCCTCGAACAGGGAGTACCAAAAGGGGGCAGTGAGAGGACTCTCGGGAAGCAAACAGGTCTACCTGCGCCTCCCCGAATCTCTCCCAAATCAGCTGGACTATGTTGGGGTGGAGTCTTCACTCCCCATGGAGCGTTACCTGCCGTGAGAGCGCGTCCGCTGCATGGTTGAGGATGCCCGGAAGGTGAGTGACTCGCAGAGACTTCAACGTCTGCTGACTCCAAAGGAGGCAGCGCTGGGTGAGTTGCGACAGGCGGTTTATGTACGCCACGGTCACCATGTTGTCGGTCCGGACCAACACATGCTTGTCCTGAATCAACGGCCGAAGCCTCCGTAGGGCGAGCAATACCGCCAGCAACTGTAAGCAGTTGATGCCATTGGAGTCGGGGCCCTGTCCAGAGCATATTGCTTGCCCATTGCACATGGTGCCCCAGCCTGAGTTCGAGGCATCTGTTGTGACCACGACGCACCTTGAGACCTGCTCTAAGGGAACGCCCGCCCGTAGAAATGCCGCCACACTGAAATGGAGAGGACACCACTGAACCTGGACAGGTGTCTGTGAACTGGATTGCGTAGCCGAGAAGAATCGTCCTGATGAGCCACCTCTGGGGGCTGGAGAACGCTAACCAGGCCTCCAGGCTCGCCAGCAGCACCAAGGGGACAACTGGGTTTACCACGCCCGGGGAGGGTGGTTCACGGCAAGGCAGAGCAGGCGCCCTGCCGGAAACTCAGGGGGGACGTACTGCTCCACAAGCCCGCAACGGCGGCCGGTGGCTAGGGCGGGCAAGTGGCCCCAGAGACCAGTATACATACCTGTTCGCCGGCCGTCTCTCAACGGAGAACAACGGCACGCGAGGTACTCGCAACTGACTGGTTGACCGGAAAGACTTCCAGGGCCTGGCCGTCGCGAGCGCGCTGACCCAGGGAATGAGGGAACTTCTCTTTTATTGATCATGTGGGCGATTTCATACTTACCACGCGGTGGCCCAGGGGCAAAGGTGGGGCTGGTAAGTTCACCCAGCCAGACCGGTCGGAGTCAGACATCTCATCCCTGGGTCACTCATGTCAGGGCCACCTCGAAGCCTGTGCGGGATTCTTGGGGGCCGACTGACGGGCAGGTGGAGCCACCTTCCCATGGGAGGATCTTCTACTCGGTTGTATGGGCTCCGATGGTTCGGGAGCCGGGGCCGGCACCGCAGGAGGACAACCCTGGCGAGAAGCAGACGGGGCACGGGACTTTGGAGGCCCGAAAATGGCCGAGTCGTGCTGCGACAGGATGTGTTTGATCACCTTGGTCTGCTTCCTCACCATCGAGAACTGATGGGTGAAGTCCTCGACCGTGTCACCAAAAAGCCCCCCTTGGGAGATGGGCGCATCGAGAAAGCGAACCTTCTCGGCGTCACGTATCTCCACAAGGTTGAGCCACAGGTGCCCCTCTTGGACCACCAGAGTGGACATCGTTCAGCTCAGGGCGCACGCTGAAGTTGGTCACGGTATGCAGTTCCTGCACAAGCCCTGGGTCGGTTCTACCCTCATGCAGACCTTCCAGCACCTTGGCCTGGTGGACCTGCAGGATGGCCATGGCGTGCAAGGCGGAGGCGGCCTGACCCACGGCCTCGTAAGCCTTCGTCACCAACAAGGAAGAGAACTTTAAGGCCTTGGAAGGGAGCTTTGGTCGGCCCCTCCAGGTGGCTGCACCCTGCGGGCATAAATGTACTGCTACGGCGCGCTCTACCTGGGGAAACTCGACATATCCCTTAGCCGCACCGCTGTCGAGGGTAGTTAGGATGGACGAGCCCGTGAAGCGTGTACGGGCAGAAAAAGGTGCCTTTCATGACTTTGTTAGCTCCTCGTGCACTTCCGGGAAGAAAGGCACTGGGGTGGGGCCTGGCCATTAGTCACGCTCCGAACCCAGAAACCAATCATCCAGCCGCGAACGCTCAGGGCAAGGCGGAGGGTTCCACTTTAGCCCGATGTTTGCAGCTGCCTGGGCAAGCACGGCTGCCATCTCAGCGTCCGCCTCATCCAGAGTTCTACCGCCCGTGAGCGGGAGCTCAGAAGATTTGTCTGTTTCCAACAGCAGAAACCCACCCTCCGATGCTGCGACCGATAACTCATCCTTGGCACTCGCCGACCCGGCCTCCTGAGTTTCAACCCAGGATGGAGCGGATTGGGAAGCAGCCACGGTGGCTCCTTGCTTCACGAAGAAGGAAGTGAGCTGCGACCGCAACGTTCTCATGGGCATGTTCTCGCAATGAGAACATAACCACTCCATGAAAGCTGCCTTGGCGTGCTGGCACCCCAAGCACTCGAGACAGATTTCATGGCTATCCGGAGGGGAGAGATAACGGCCACATCCAGTAGCACAAAGGCGAAAGGCCATCTTTAAAAAGATGCCAATCATTTGTGCGAGCTCTTGAAGTAGAAAATATATTCTTTTAGCACCTGTAGACTTGGCTGCCGAAGTGCCCAGGGGAAGCACAACACTCGACCGTGTGAGGGTGACTGCTGATATGCACCGTAAATCCAGCAGCGTAAGCGTAGGTGATAGGACGAACACAATACATGCATTCTGCTCTGAAGAAAAAATCTGAATGAGTGGTGCACACCATCTCCTTTTATACCTGTATGTCCAGGGCGGAGAGTGGCATGCAAATTCCACTCGCCAATTCTCATTGGCCTTTTCAATTTTAAGCAAAGGTCATTGGGGCTCTCAAGATCGAACCCCTAGTGTCACTACATCGACACAACGTCGAGTGAGTGACAGACAAGGAAAGCATGTTTGCTCAGTAGCTCCATGAATTCAGAATGGAAACAAAATTGAAACATTTTCTACTGCATATATATTACTTTAAATCATCATCGAGTGGTTAAAACCACTTCTTTTACTGACCTCATGTGAATTCTACTCATGAGGCATAAAGTCATTGATAACACATTTTAATGTCACATTAGTTCATATTTAAATGCTCCTTTAAATGCCTCCCACAGCAGTGTGGAAGGTGTCTGAATGTTCGCAAACAGTATACCGTTACTCAGCTGTTTATAACTGCTATTTACCCCTGAGAAGAAGAAGAACTTCTCCAGAAGTACATCAGGGCCTTAAGCATTAAACTTCTAGCAACTCATCCCAAAACATTTGTGCTACAGACATGGATGAAACCTCAAAATGTGCTGCTTGTTGAGGAGATGTGTGCTAATACCTTTCTAAGCAAAGAAACCAAACTAATTTTGCCTGGTGGATGATAAAACGGGAAAAAACGCACTGAAGGAGGGACACAAGACATATCTAAGAAACCAGAATATCATAGAAACTTGTTGGTAGGCTCTTTTGACTTTGGCCACTAAGCAACCACCCAGAACCCCCTAGCAACCACCTAGCAACAACCCAGAACACCCTAGCAACCACATACTGTAGCAACATGCTAAAAGGAACCACTTAGCAAACATCAACAAGAAGCAGTCACATTTTCTGCAAAACCATGGCCATAACCACCATAGACATTGACGGGGGCATCCCAGCCCATCCAATATTCAAATTATTGGTCAATCAGTAATGGGTTTCAGTGGTCGATGCTTAAATGATTGCATTTGGCCCTCCCCAATCATGAATATGTGGTTGCACTGGTCTTTTATCTGTAATAGTCAATAATTGCATCCATTCTTCTGTTTTTGTAGTTGTTTGGATGTTTCTTGGCTTGGGAAACCAGAAATGTGAGCATTCCAGCCCTGAATGACAGCAAGTACATCGGTATGAGTGTGTACAATGTGGGCATCATGTGTATCATTGGGGCGGCGGTGTCCTTCCTAACGCGGGATCAGCCGAATGTGCAGTTCTGCATTGTGGCACTGGTCATCATCTTCTGCAGCACCATCACACTGTGTCTGGTGTTTGTGCCAAAGGTGAGTACTGCAACACACAGCCTCATCCTCCCTGTGGGGAAGTAATTGTAGAGGTCAGCGAAAAGCACATTCTGGCATTTGTTTTGTGCAAGTTCACCTGAATATAATTTAGAGACATTGCTTACTTTGCTCCCTCTGGAGCTCTCTAAAGATAAATACACTGAAATTTGAAAAAGATTTAATAAAGCATTAAACCTTTTGTAAAGTCTTATATAAAAAATAATAATAATAATAATAATTTAAGGATGTAAAATGAATAGGAAATATTTAAGATTTTGCACTATTTCTAGGTCACTAAAGCAAATAAGCAAATCTGTGATATTGGCCATGTTAACAAAATGGCAGATTTCCTTGCTTACATTGAAGCATACAAGATTGTAATTTTCAAATCATACAGGAATAACATGTATAATCAGGTTTTGCACAAACTTGTGTAGTCCCGGGGGGCCTTGGTACCTCAGCAAGTAAAGACGCTGACTACCACACATGGAGTCACAAGTTCGAATCCAGGGCATGCTGAGTGACTCCAGTCAGGCTTCCTAAGCAACCAGTTGGCCCGGGTAGAGTCACGTTGGGTTAACTTCCTCGTGGTCGCTATAATGTGGTTCTTGCTTTCAGTGGGGCGCGTGGTGAGTTGTGTGTGGATGCTGCAGAGGATAGCGTGAAGCCTCCACACACACTAGGTCTCCGCGGTAACACATTCAACAAGCCACGTGATAAGATGTGCAGATTGACGTCTCAGATGCGGAGGCAACTGAGATTCGTCCTCTGCCACCCAGATATGAGGACTTAGAGCGCACTGGGAATTGGGCATTCCAAATTGGGGAGAAAAAATAAAAATAAATAAATAATAATAAATAAAAAAAAATAGTGTAGTCCATGCCAACTCTGGTGCATACTATCATTAATGCAAAAGATATACATACCAAATACTAAGAAATTCATGTTTATATTTCAGCTCAACTTTTTACTGAAATTTTATGCTGATAATATAATTGGTAACACTTGACAACAAGGTTCCATTTGTTAACATTAGTTAATGCATTATGTATCATGAACTTACAATGAACATGTTTTTTAGAGCATTTATTAATCTTTGTTAATGTTAGTTAATACAAATAAAATTGTTCATTGTTAGTTAATGTTAGCTCATAGTTTATTAACTAATGTTAACATATACTACTTTTGATTTTAAAAATGTATTACTATATGTTAATATTAATTAACATGAACCAAGATTAAAAAATGTTGTAAAAGTATTGTTCATTATTAGTTTCCTACTAACTAATGTTAACAAATGGAACCTTATTGTAAAGTGTTACCACATTTTTTAATCTTGGTTCATGTTAATTTCAACATATACTTATAAACAAACATTTAAATCAAAGGTTGTGTATGTTAACATTAGTTAATGCACTTTGAACTAACATTAACTAACAATGAACACATGGTTTTTATTAACTAACATTAACAAAGATTAACAATTGCTGTAAAAAAATATATATTGTTCATTGTTAGTTCATGATACCTAATGCATTAATGTTAACTAATAGAACCTTATTGTAAAGTATTACCCTATAATTTGTCATGAAAAACTGTATTAAAGTAGGCAAATGCAAAATAAAAGCATTTCCACAAGAGATTTTTGAACTCCGTATATCATAGGCAGAATCAAAAACAAGACCTTAAATGTTCATATTTGCCTTCTCCCTTTTGTTAGTTTATCACAATGCGAACAAACCCAGATGCTGCCACGCAGAACCGGAGGTTAAAGTTAACTCAGAACCAGAAGAAGGAAGATTCCAAGACTTCCACGTCAGTGACGAGTGTTAACCAGGCCAACACGTCCCGTCTTGATGGACTACAGACTGATAACCACCGCCTCCGAATGAGAATCACAGAGGTGACACAAGTGTCACAGGCTGCAAACACAACAAATAACCTTGATTTAATTTCTAACTTCAAAATGAAATTTCAACAACAAATATCATTTTGATAGCAATATCTAATACTTCATCTCAGAGATGCATTTATTTAGTGGTGCATCACTATTATTATTGCTCATACATAGAAACTAGGATTTGAACAAGTCGTACACACTGTTTGTGCTACAGACATGAATGATACCTCAAATTGTGCGGCTTGTTGTTTTAATTTCTAAGAAATCAGACTTACACTGGTATGGTAGATGATAAAACAGTCCAAAAAAACCCCATAGATTTACATTGAAGGACGGTGCTGTACCCAGCCTGATCTCATGACATTTACATGACCACGGCACAATTTTTGCAAACCAAATGTGACGAGGAGAAAGGCGTGGCCAGGCCGTGATGGAGCACTGCCAGCGCTTAATCAGCTGATCACCAGAAGAGTGAGATAAGGGGGAGCCGGAGATGCCAGTTCAGGAGAAAGAGAGAGACACACAGCCACGCTGCATGTGTGTCTGTATGTGTTTATGTTTATGTTGAGCTTTATCATTAAACTTTATGTTTACTGTTCAGCCGGTTCCCGCCTCCTCCTTGCCCGTCCTTTACCTGTTACACCAAAATTACGTGCTGTATTACATGTTTGGCTGCAGTTTCCCTGTGAAATGTCTAGCTGGTGGCACCAAGAGCGAGTGAAAGTATGGTTTTTAAGGTGAATTTTAGATGGATGTTTTAATGAGTAAACCGTACTTCCATAACCTAAAACTTTAACCTAAACCTTATGAATAATAATAATAATAAAAGATAAATGAGTGGCAAATAAAACAGACATCCTTACCCTAAACCAGCACTTAAACCTAACCGATAGTGTTCTTGTCACAAATGCGACATAAAAAGCAAATGTTTTGAAGCAACCACGTCATTTTGCATCGCTTCTATGACACTTTTGCTTCACTTTCACTTTGAGCATCCTTGGCTGGGCTCAAGGCTTGGTCTCAATGTCCAAAGTCCAACACTCTATCAGGTGAGCTACCATGGAAATGTAGGTGTGTCTGGTATAGAAACTTTAAAATGCAACGTTTTTCAAATGTTGCGTTAGAGTAAAAGTGTTTCGATATCATAACATGGCAGTGTGCGAGTAAAATAGGTGTTTTTCATAATCAGCCATTGAACTCTTGATTTGTGTGAAAGTTTTGTTATTAAAATTTTTTATTGATTATTAAAGAGCCCTCCAAAAAGGCCAAATAGCTGCCCCACTTTTTATCAAACAACTCCCGGTTTCCTAGCCTTCTATATGACACCTCCTCTAATGCCGCCACCCTGCCCATCTCTGTGCACCACTCCTGAAATGAGGGTGCTCCAGCCGACTTCCATCCCCTAAGGATGACCTGTCTGCCGATCATAACACTGGCTAGGACCCAATTTTTAATGTACTCATCCCCTATATTAATGACCGCCTCATCGCCTAAAATACAGAGTCTGGGGCAAAATCAAATCTGAGTGCCCAATACGTCAACATAAAACTCTGAACCCTCAACAAAAATTCTTGGATCTTAACACACCACCAAAAAACATGGGTTGCGTCCCCATCTACTGATTGGCATCGCCAGCAGGTGGGTGTGTCTTTAAGACCAAGCCTATACAATCTAGAGGGGGTCCAAAAGAATTTATGTAAAATCTTAAATTGCATAAGGTGCACCCTTGCATCTCTAGATGTAGACTTTATGTTTTTTAGAATCCTAGCACACACTCCCTCCTCCAATACCAAGTTAAAATCTTTCTCCCATAATCTCTTGAGAGAAGTTGAAGCTCCATCCCCCAGACTCTGAATTAGCAGGGAGAAATTCACTGATGCCTCATGACGTTTTCCAAAAGCAGTAATCATCACTTCCAGAGTATCTGCCGCTTTAGGGGGGTGTATGCTACTCCCAAAAATAGTACAAAGCCGGTGGCACAGCTGTAAATACCTAAAGAATTGAGACCTGGGAAGACCTGGGAAGACCTGGGAAGACCTGGGAATCCCAAAATGTTGAACCATATTTTCAAAGGATCTCAACACTCCACTCTCATATAGTTCATTCAGCCATATCGAAGCAACATTTAAATAAATGTCCAAATTAAACACTCTGGACACATTTGTCCATACCGCAAATGCGAAATAATGGGGTGTAACTTAACTTCTCCAGTTAGTTTGATAGAAAGGCTTTGCAATGGCGAAATAGGGGCAAGAACTTCCTGTTCAATACAAAACCAGGGACAGGCTCTCTCAGGAGGAAGAGATCAATGAGCCAAATGTCTGAGACTGAATGCATAATAATAAAACAAAATCTTGGGTTGGCCTAGCCTACCTTTGTCAATCAGCCTATGCAACTTACTGAAATGTAATCTGAGACGTTTACCATTCCAAATGAAGGCCTTCGCTATGCTATCAAATTGCTTGAAATAAGAGGGGGACATCTATAGGGAGAGATTGTAGCAGATAGTTGAAATTTGGAATACAATTTAGTCTAATAACATTAACCTTCCCAATCATAGATAAATGTAATGAAGCCCACCAGCCCACATCGCTCGAAAACCTTTTTATTATAGGGTCAGCTTTAATTAACTCTAACTAAATCACACAAATTTGCTGGGAATAAAATACCCAAATACTTAATGCCCTGTTTGGGCCACTGGAAGGCACCCAGCTGAAAAGGCGTTATTGGGCATTACGCTGTGAGAGCCAAAGCTTCTGATTTAGACCAATTAACTCTGTATCCTGAGAACTTAGAAAAGGAATGAATAATTCTGTGGAGGCAAGGCACAGATCTAGTAGGGTCGGAGATGAATAATAAAATATCATCTGCGTAAAGCAAAAGCTTATGCGCCACATCTCCCGCCACCACCTCTGGAAAATCATCCTCCTTACTTATCGCGGCTGCTAATGGTTCCAGGGCAAGACAGAACAATAATGGGGAAAGAGGGCAGCCATGCCGGGTGCCCCTATCCAGAGTAAAATAATCTGAAATGAATCCATTTGTTTGTACCGCTGCTACCAGGTGTCTATAAAGTAACTTAATCCATCCAATAAAAGTATTCCCGAACCCATACGTTTCCAAAATCTTAAAAAGATAATCCCATTCTACCATACCAAACACCTTTTTGGCATCAAGTGAGATGGCAGCGACCGGAGTCTGATCATTCGCCACTGACCACATAATATTGATGAAATGCCTAATGTTATCAGAAGAGCTATGGCCTCGAATAAACCCCACCTGATCTGTATGTATAAGAGATGTCATAATTTTACTTAATCAGTTAGCCAAAATTTTTGACAATATTTTAACGTCTAGCTGGATCAGGGAAATTGGACGTTAACTGTTACACTCACTTGGATCTTTGTCCTTTTAAAGAATCAGACTGATCCGGGCTTGTGTCATGGTTGGTGGAAGCTTTTCATTCTTTAATGTTTCCATATAAACTTCTAGCAAAAGTGGAGCCAGTTCTGTAGCATAAGATCTAAAAAATTCAGCGTCAAAGCCATCTGGCCCCAGAGCCTTGCCTGTAGGCAAGGCCATATTTACCTTGCCAAGCTCCTCCAAGGTTATCTCAGAATCAAGATAATTTTTTTGCTCAGTCGTCTGTTTAGGAAGTTCTAATGGTTCCACAAAGTTTCTGATATCTTCATCAGTAGACGAAGATGTGGAACTATAGAGATCAAGATAGAATTCTTTAAAAGCATTATTAATATCAATGGCCGAGGTAAATATTTCAACACCAGCAGATTTCACTGAGGTAATGGTAGAAAAAGGCTCTCTCTGATTTATATATCTAGCCAGCAGTTTCCCTGCATTATCCCCCACTCAAAGTATGACTGTCTTGCCCTGAATAGCCAAAACTCCACCTTCCATGACAAAATAGTATTATATATGTATTTCAATACGGAAAATTCACTGAGGCCATTAGACAACATTCGGCGCTTCAGTTCTGCCTCGGCACTTTTAATATTCCCTTCCAATTCCACGAGTTCTTGTGTTATGTATTTTTTGGTGAATGAGGCATGCTGTATGATTCGGCCCCTAAGAACCACCTTAAGTGCCTCCCAAGCCATGCCCATGGAGGATACTGAGAACCAGTTTATTTCAGCCTTTTGCATTTGTTGGAATTAAGGATTTTGCAAAAGGGATACATTAAAGCGCCAACTATATGATTTCTTTTTCTCCGTATGTGGCAACACCTCTAAACACACCAGGGCGTGATCTGAGACTAAAATTTTTCCAATTGAGCAATCAACAACAGATGAAATGAGGGACTTCGATATAAAAAATAAAATCTATTCTAGAATAAATCTTATGGACTGATGAAAAAAATGCATAGTCCCTACCAGATGGGTTCAAAAATATCCAAATATCTGTAAGACCAAGATTTTTACACATCCTGTGAAGCGTCAGTGTTGCTCTAGGGGGCTTGCACTGTTTTGCTTCACTACGATCAAGGACTGAGTCCATCAAAGATTAAAGTCTCCTCCCAATATTATATCATGAGGGGTGCCAGCGACTTGCAACATCCCTTCAAGATCTATAAAAAAGCCCTAATCATCAACGTTAGGTGCATAAATATTATCCCAAGTAAGACTTTGTCCCTGAATTTCAGCTAAAAAAATGATGACTCTTCCTAATTTATCTTTATTCTGTTTGAGACATTTGAATTGTAGATGTTTACTTATCGGTGTAATGACTCCCCTGCTCTTACTCGAGCCAGCACTATAAAAAAAAATGCCCACTCCATATCTTTCCAAATTTTTCAGCTTCCTGCGGAGAAAGGTGCGTTTCTTGAAGAAAAGCTATATCATATTTCTTACGCTTAATAAGAGAAATAACCTTCTTTCTTTTTATGGGGTGCCCCAACCCATTCACATTCCTCGTTGAGAGAGACAGTCCACTCATATTAACATTTAACATTTTGACATATAAAAAAAATAGATAGTGTGTCAAAAAAAAGATTATTAAGACCACATTCCAACATTAGTGCAACCATCAAACCCCGAACATTCCCCAGAACAAAACAAACCGAAAAAGAAAAATGTGCACATTAACCCCACGCTCGACAGTGCCAACTCCAATCCCTCCAAACTCAAACAGCCCACGCACGCCTACGAAAACCCCCGCGACAACTCTGCCATCGGAATGCTCAAGTCCGGTGTTTCTATACAAATTTTGTGAGACAGAATTACACAGCAAAAGATAATCTATAAAACAAACTCCACAAAACTGTCCTGAAAGTGTGTTATTCTACTAAATAAACTCCAGCCGATAAGCAGAACCAGCACAAAAAAACATGCAGTTTCCTCAAACAGTCAAGCGAATGTTCAGTGAGCCGGTCCACTCGGCTACAATGTGAGTACAGCAAGATGACTTATTCACTCTACTGACTTTATGAAAGACAACACTTGCTGTGGGCATGTGAATGTTTTACGGCCATCCTTAGCATCTATTCTCAATTTGGCCGCGAATATCACTGCAAAAGCGACCTTCTGTTGATGTAAAAGTTTCTTGCATTCCTTGAATCGATCACGTTTCTCTCTTGCTGAGTTTGCAAGTCTGGGAACAAGAATATGCTGTGGTTCTTCCAAGAAAGCCTTCCTTTACTCCTCGCCTCGTGTAACACAAGATCAGAAAATTTCAGAATTGATCAGGGCCTGTCTCCCTCTGTGAATCTTTCTCGCTCGATTTCCAGCTTATCACCTGCTATGTCGAGCAGATTCTGACAGAACCCATCCAGGAATTTCACCATATCCTGTCCCTCTATGCCCTCCGGGACTCCTACGATACAGACGTTATTCCACCGGCTACGGTTTTCCATGTCCTCCAACTTCTCCCAGACATGCTCAAAATCCACTTTGGTTGCTAGCGGATTAGCAGATAATTCCCTCTCCGATGACTCTAGGTAATCAATCTGTTTCTCAACATCCCCCACTCTTGTAACCACATCAGTAAAATTTGCCTCCATGGCGGGGATCGATCGTTGTATCACAGCAAGATCCTCCAAGTCAGCGAAGACCTTCGTCAGCATTGCCGACATGTTCAGCATTTCCCGCACCTCCCTGACCAAATCGACTCCCAGGCCCGTGGATTTTGAATTCTTTGACATTTTGTCCTCAAAGAACAGTTATGGAACAGAGTGTATCGAATCTCACCGGTTTGTCATAAAAAGTATTAAAACAAGCAAAGTGCGCAGAGCTCGCCGTTGAGGAACACATCCGATCCTCACATGGCGTCACATAATTCCCCGATTTGTGTGAAAGTTAATAAAACACACAGTTGTTGTAGCACCTCTAGTGTTCATTTCACCAGGAAACTGTGGTGAAACGTAGAATGCGGCACGTATAACTCAATTTGAAAAATGTTTGTTACAGTAACATTTATTCCGTAAGACTACATTGCATGTACCATATCTAGGAAGCAGAATATCATGAGACTTGGGGAATTTGGGGGCTCTTTTGACTTGGGCCAGTAAGCAACCACCTATCAATGTCCTAGCAACCACCCAGAACACTCTAGAATCTACTTAGCACACTGAAGACCTCAGAACACCTTAGCAAATGCATAGCATCGCCTTTGCAAACACCCACATTAGACTAATGCATTGTGTGTGACCACTTACATTTTCTCCATAGAATGTAAAAAGTCTAGTTATTTATTAACATCCTTTCACAAACTTTTAAATGTGTGTGCATTACAGCTGGATAAGGAACTAGAAGAGGTTACAATGCAACTTCAAGACACTCCTGAAAAAACTCCCTACATTAAACAAAACCATTACCAAGACGTAAACAATATCTTGAGCATACGCAACTTCACTGACAGCAAAGGTAAGAGAAGTGGATATCAAACCTTGCGTTTCTCATCTGTCGATCACATGCAGCTGTAAGACAGTGACTCAGTTTAGAATGTGACACACTTTTCCTGTTACTGTCACCCAGAGAAAAAGAAAAATGTATTGAAGGAGTGTTATACATACCTCCAAACATGCCACCCTGAAATGTCATACAAGGTGCAACTTCTGACTCAAAGTTATTTAGCTGCATCCACCACTGACGTCAACATCCTGACAGCAATGACTGCAGTTGTGTTCTGAGGGTCATACCTTTGTTTGCAGATGGAGACAAATCTCTGAAGAACCACTTAGAGCAGAAACCCCAGGCTCAGTGGGGATCCATGGATCCATCCAGGATAAGCAGAGGTCTGCTAGAAGACATCAACTCACCAGAACAGTGAGTTCACACACCTGCATGTACACTGGGCTCCAGAAGTTTTTGGACATTTAAGCCACACTTAAGGCATTGCAGTATATAACAAAACATCAAACCAAATTGCATTTATTTTAAAGGAAGATAGCACAAGCACACTTTTCAAGCAAAACGCTTCATAGATTTTGCAGTTTCGGAAGGAAATTGGTACTCTAGTTAACCAAAATGGCATTCAACTGATCACAAAGTATAAAAAACAGCATCATCACTATTTGAAAAAAGTCGTTTTTGATCAAATCTAGACAGGCCCCATTTCCAGCAGCCATCACTCCAACACCTTATCCTTGAGAAAATCACTTGCCATTATATCAAACACAGTTGAAAGCTGTTTGATTCGTTAAATTAAGCTTAACATTGTCTTTGTGTTTGTTTTTGAGTTGCCACAGTATGCAATAGACTGGCATGTCTTATGTCAGTATTAGGTCAAAAATGGCAAAAAGAAACAGCTTTCTCTAGAAACTCATCAGTTAATCATTGTTTTGAGGAATACAGGCTATACAATGCTTGAAATTGCCAAAAAACTGAAGATTTCATACAAAGGTGTATAATACATTCTTCAAAGACAAAGGACAACTGGCTCCAGCAAGTACAGAAAGAGATGTGGAAGGCCAGATGTACAACTAAACAAGAGGATAAGTACATCAGAGTCTCTAGTCTGAGAAATAGATGCCTCACATGTCCTCAGCTGACAGCTTCATTGAATTCTACCTGCTCAACACCAGTTTCATGTACAACAGTAACTTTTGGCTGCCAGTGTATGTGTGTGTGTGTATATATATATATATATATATATATATATATATATATATACACACAGTTGTGCTCAAAAGTTTGCATACCCTGGCAGAAATTTTGAAATTTTGGCATTGATTTTGAAAATATGACTGATCATGCAAAAAAACTGACTTTTATTTAAGGATAGTGATCATATGAAGCCATTTATTATCACATAGTTGTTTGGCTCCTTTTTAAATCATAATGATAACAGAAATCACCCAAATGGCCCTGATCAAAAGTTTACATACCCTTGAATGTTTGGCCTTATTACAGACACACAAGGTGACACACACAGGTTTAAATGGCAATTAAAGGTTAATTTCCCACACCTGTGGCTTTTTAAATTGCAATTAGTGTCTGTGTATAAATAGTCAGTGAGTTTGTTAGCTCTCACGTGGATGCACTGAGCAGGCTAGATACTGAGCCATGGGGAGCAGAAAAGAACTGTCAAAAGACCTGCGTAACAAGGTAATGGAACTTTATAAAGATGGAAAAGGATATAAAAAGATATCCAAAACCTTGAAAATGCCAGTCAGTACTGTTCAGTCACTTATTAAGAAGTGGAAAATTCGGGGATCTCTTAATACCAAGCCAAGGTCAGGTAGACCAAGAAAGATTTCAGCCACAACTGCCACAAGAATTGTTCAGGATACAAAGAAAAACCCACAGGTAACCTCAGGAGAAATACAGGCTGCTCTTGAAAAAGACGGTGTGGTTGTTTCAAGGAGCACAATACGACGATACTTGAACAAAAATGAGCTGCATGGTTGAGTTGCCAGAAAGAAGCCTTTACTGTGCCAATGACACAAAAAAGCCCGGTTACAATATGCCCGACAACACCTTGACATGCCTCACAGCTTCTGGCACACTGTAATTTGGAGTGACGAGACCAAAATAGAGCTTTATGGTCACAACCATAAGCTCTATGTTTGGAGAGGGGTCAACAAGGCCTATAGTGAAAAGAATACCATCCCCACTGTGAAGCATGGTGGTGGCTCACTGATGTTTTGGGGGTGTGTGAGCTCTAAAGACATGGGGAATCTTGTGAAAATTGATGGCAAGATGAATGCGGCATGTTATCAGAAAATACTGGCAGACAATTTGCATTCTTCTGCACGAAAGCTGCGCATGGGACGCTCTTGGACTTTCCAGCACGACAATGACCCTAAGCACAAGGCCAAGTTGACCCTCCAGTGGTTACAGCAGAAAAAGGTGAAGGTTCTGGAGTGGCCATCGCAGTCTCCTGACCTTAATGTCATCGAGCCACTCTGGGGAGATCTCAAACGTGCGGTTCATGCAAGACAACCAAAGACTTTGCATGACCTGGAGGCATTTTGCCATGTCGAATGGGCAGCTATACCACCTGCAAGAATTTGGGGCCTCATAGACAACTATTACAAAAGACTGCACGCTGTCATTGATGCTAAAGGGGGCAATACACAGTATTAAGAACTAAGGGTATGCAGACTTTTGAACAGGGGTCATTTCATTTTTTTCATTGTTGCCATGTTTTGTTTTATGATTGTGCCATTCTGTTATAACCTACAGTTGAATATGAATCCCATAAGAAATAAAATAAATATGTTTTGCCTGCTCACTCATGTTTTTTAAAAAAAATGGTAAATATATTACCAATACCATACTCCAAGGGTATGCAAACTTTTGAGCACAACTGTATGTATGTATATATATATATATATATACCCATACACTGATCAGCCACAACATTAAAACCACCTGCCTAATATTGTGTAGGTCCCCCTCGTGCTGCCGAAACAGCACCAACCCGCATCTCAGAATAGCATTCTGAGGTGCTATTCTTCTCACCACAATTGTACAGTGCGGTTATCTGAGTTACCGTAGACTTTGTCAGTTTGAACCAATCTGACCATACTCTGTTGACCTCTCTCATCAACAAGGCTTTTCCGTCCACAGAACTGCCACTCACTAGATGTTTTTTGTTTTTGGCACCATTATGAGTAAATTCTAGAGACTGTTGTGTGTGAAAATACCAGGAGATCAACAGTTACAGAAATACTCAAACCAGCCCATCTGGCACCAACAATCATCCATGTGATTATCTAATCAGCCAATCGTGTGGCAGCAGTGCAGTGCATAAAATCATTCAGATATGGGTCAGGACCTTCAGTTAATGTTGACATCAACCATCAGAATTGGGGAAAAAATGTGATCTCAGTGATTTCGACCGTGGCACGATTGTTGGTGCCAGATGGGCTGCTTTGAGTATTTCTGTAACTGCTGATCTCCTGGGATTTTCACACACAACAGTCTCTAGAATTTACTCAGAATAGTGGCAAAAACATCCAGTGAGTGGCAGTTCTGTGGATGGAAATTGTTGATTAGATAAGTCAGTGGAGAATGGCCAGACTGGTTCGAACTGACAAAGTCTATGGTAACTCAGAAACCGCTCTGTACAATTTTGGTGAGAAGAATAGCATCTCAGAATGCTATTCTGAGATGCGGATTGGTGCTGTTTTGGTGGCACGAGGGAGACCTACACAATATTGGGCAGGTGGTTTTAATGTTGTGGCTGATTGGTGTATATATATATATATATATATATATATATATATATATATATATATATATATATATATATATATATATATATATGGCCAAAAGTTTGTGGACACCCCCTTCTAATTAACAAATTTGGTTACTCCATTAAATCCAGTAAAGAAAAATCTTAATGTTTCTTTATGTAATGGCTTAGGCTTTGTGTGCTTCCAAATTTGTGGCAACTGTTTAGGGATAGCCCTTTTCTGTTCCAGCATGACAATGCCCCTGTGAACAAAGTGAGGTCTATAAAGAAATGGTTTACTGTGTCTGGCGTGGAAGAAATTGACTGGCCTTCACAAAGCCCAGACCTGAACCCCACTGATCACTTTTGGGGTGAACTGGAACAGCAACTGTAAGTCAGGCCCCATCGACCAACATCAGTTCCTGACCTCACTGATAGCCTTGTGTCTGAATGAGAGCAAATCCCTGCAGCCATTTCACTACATACAGTATAGTGGAAAGCCTTCCCAAAAGAGTGGAAGCTGTTATTACAGCAAAGGGGGAAATTGATGCCTAAGGTTTTGAAATCAAATATTCATCAAGCACATATGGCGTTCACAAACTTTTGGCCATATAGTGTATATACACTGGCCATCAAACGTTTGGAATAATGTATAGATTTTGCTCTTATGTAAAGAAATTGGTACTTTTATTCATCAAAGTGGCAGTCAACTGATCACAATATATAAGCAGGACATTAATAATGTGAAAAATTACTATTACAATTGGAAAAAAAATCTTCAAAGAGTTCTCATCAAAAACCCCTACATGTGCAGCAATGACAGCTTCGGAGATCCTTGGCATTCTAGCTGTCAGTTTGTCCAGATACTCAGGTGACATTTCACCCCACGCTTTCTGTAGCACTTGCCATAGATGAGGCTGTCTTGTCGGGGACTTCTCATGCACCTTACAGTCTAGCTGATCCCACAAAAGCTCAATGGGGTTAAGATCCATCACACTCTTTTCCAGTGATCTGTTGTCCAATGTCTGTGTTTCTTTGCCCACTCTGACTTTTTCTTTTTTGTTTTTTTTGTTTCAAAAGTGGCTTTTTCTTTGCAATTCTTCCCATAAGGCCTGCACCTCTGAGTCTTCTCTTTACTGTTGTACATGAAACTGGTGTTGAGCGGGTAGAATTCAACGAAGCTGCCAGCTGACGTCAGCGTCTATTTCTCAAACTAGAGACTCTGATGTACTTATCCTCTTGTTTAGTTGTACATCTGGCCTTGCACATCTCTTTCTGTTCTTATTAGAGCCAGTTGTCCTTTGTCTTTGAAGACTGTAGTGTACACTTTTGTATGAAATCTTCAGTTTTTTTTGGCAATTTCAAGCATTGTATAGCCTTCATTCCTCAAAACAATGATTAACTGATGAGTTCCTAGAGAAAGCTGTTTCGTTTTTGCCATTTTGGGCCAAGACATGCCAGTCTATTGCATAATGTGGCAACTCAAAAACAAACACAAAGACAATGTTGAGCTTCATTTAACGAACCAAACAGCTTTCAACTGTGTCTGATATAATGACAAGTGATTTTGTAGTACCAAATTAGCAATTTAGCATGATCTCAAGGATAAGGTGTTGGAGTGATGGCTGCTGGAAATGGGGCCTGTCTAGATTTGATCAAAAATGACTTTTTTCAAATAGTGATGGTGCTGTTTTTTACATCAGTAATGTCCTGACTATACTTTGTGATCAGCTGAATGCCACTTTGGTTAATTAAAGTACCAATTTCCTTCTGAAACAGCAAAATCTGTACATTATTCCAAACTTTTGGCCGCCAGTTTGGAAGTGCCAGTTGATATAATATTTTAATATGATATAATATGTTGATGTGTTCTCATCAAAGAGGGAAAAAAAGTTGCATACATCAATGGGAGGTCATGGTAAAAAAAAAAAGAGAAAAAAAAGAAAAGAAAGACAGGGAGAGGGGGTTCTGGTTTATGTAACTTATGTAACTAGACGTTGGACCCTAAAATGTACAGTAGAGTTGAATTCTCAAAGCTCTTGATTGCACACACACACACACACACACACACACACAATGCTCTCACACTTACCCCAGTAGCCAATGGCCTCTTGACCCTGCTAAATAACAACTTCTACTACAGGGAATATACACTTGGTAATTGGTAGTATGCTTGTTCGTCTGCAATAAAGGATGTCACATTTTTTAACCTGTAGCATCTCACTAATCAATGTTAATTATTTTCAAACAGAGTAGGCATTTTCCTTTATTGATGTGTAAAATTAATATTTAATTGGAACAAATAACTCTCCAATCTCTGAAGACACTCCAATCTTAAAATCGATTGGCAGAGGTGTGACTTGTGTACTTTATATAACTGGCATTTGGCTTACGTATTTGATTTAAAGGGCTTCAGTCTCTTGGGGTTCAGTTTGAAACTGACATTCGACACAGGCATGAAATGTACTTTATGTCAGGGGATCCAAACAGCCAGGTACATAGTGGATTAAAGGCTTCTGCAGAAGTGCCTATTTTTGAGTTAAGAGTAGTTAAGACTTAAGTTACGCCTTTTCAAACACAACTCTACTTTTCAGTCATAAGATCTCAGTCAATTGTCTTCCCATCTAAATCCATGGGCTTTTGTTTGATCTTAATATCACTGTAAGAGAGCATGTTGTATTTTGGCCATCATCTTAAATGTACAATTTGCAAAACATCTAGTAAGCAGAGGAGGGCTGGTGTGTATTGCTATTGGAATTTCTGTATCTTTGTGCACCTTCAAGCTTACATTGTTTTGCCAAGTGCAACATCTTCCTAGAACAACAGTCCAATCAATCAATCAATCAATCAGATTGAAGGTTTAGGGCTTACACAACATTTTTCTTTGATCAACCTATCATTCCCTCTGATTTTAGGAGACTTGCATCTCTGCAGAACAAAAATGGGCATTTTTCAACCACATTACACGATTTGCCTACTACATTGAGATTCCCTACTTTCATTGGATAGGTGAGAAACGCCCATCCTGGTTTGGAAAGGCCCTCTGATTACTACATTGAGATTCCCTACTTTCATTGGATAGTTGAGGAACCCCCATCCTGGTTTGGAAATGCCACTTATTACTACATTGAGATTATCTACTGTCATTGTATAGTTGAGGAATGCCCATCCTGGTTTGGAAACGCCCACTGATTACTATTGTGAGATTCCCTACATCCATTGGATAGTTGAGAAACGCCCATCCTGGTTTGGAAATGGCCATTGATTACAACAATGAGATTTTCTACTTTCATTGGACAGTTGAGAAACGCCCATCATGGTTTGGAAATGGCCACTGATTACTACATTGAGATTCCCTACTTTCAATGGATAGTTGAGAAACGCCAGTCCTGGTTTGGATTCACCACTGATTTCAACATTGAAATACCCTACTTTCATTGGATAGTTGTGGAATGCCCATCCTGGTTTGGAAACGGCCACTGATTACTACGTTGAGATTCCCTACTTTCATTGGATAGTTGAAAAATGCCCATCCCATTTTTGAAAACACCCACAGATTGGGAAACGCACATTTTTGTTCAGCAGAGACCTATACTTTGATTTTAGGGTTAGTTGATAGTTAAGGTCAAAGTATAGCTGCATCCAAAATCGTATACTTCTGAACTATTCTATTTCATTTTGTAGTGCAAGTAGACTGAGCAGTGTTAACACTAAAATGCAATGAAAATAAGTGTACAACAAATACCTTGCTGATATGTTTCTTCACCTGGATTGTTGGACACTTCATGCACTCAGCACTTGCAGCTTACCCTACATAGCAGAAGGGGTGGGGTTTCCAAGCCATAATGCCGGCTGACAAAACAATTGTTATTAATAGTAAATGTGGCAAATAGAGAGACTTCATACATATGTAAATGCTTTACAGTCACTCCATGATGTGTCAATATGTACATTATGTGAGATATAAGTGTTGGACTGAGGTTGGCTACTGTGCTAAAGCTTGCAGCAACACATTGCGTGTTTGAAACGTTACTTCCATCAGCTGAATAATGGCAAATGCTTCCATGTTGGACAAAACCGTTAGTTCTCCATTTGAGACGATACTACATTCACACACTTTAGAGCAAATTGCAGTGTATATTAAAAGTGCACAGTATATAGTGCGTCAATTGGGACACAGCTTATGTGAGCGGTGCACAGTGGAAGTGGAGCACGAAGTAAAGTTTTTTTTTATTCAAGTCGGTTGGTGTTTTCTCTTGCTTCAAGATTGCTCTTATACTGCTAGTATTTCATGTGCTGTGTGGTATAATTTATACTAAACTTTTGTTACTTGCATCAGAGTTCATTTTCCATTATTAAACACATACTCAGAAGAGTTTTAAAGAAAATTAGGTGTTTTGAGACTTTTATGTAAAGTATAATAACCATTTTAACTATTGCTTTTATGCTCTTTGTTCACAGCATACAGCGCAGGCTCTCTCTGCAGCTGCCCATCCTACACCACGCCTATCTACCATCCATAGGAGGGGTGGACGCGAGCTGCAGCAGTCCCACTAGCAGCCCAGCCTCCAGCCCGCACCACAGACACATGCCCCCCTCCTACAGGGTCATGGTCTCTGGCCTGTGAGCCCCACCCCAGCCCTGCACTCTGAGGATGCGATCAGCTTTTCTTTTTAAAAACAGACTGAGCAATATCAGCGGTTAAGCGTGTGAGCAACCCATGGGAGGGTTCCAACTCTGTATGCATCTATGACCCCCCTCCCACCATCCATGACCACTTCAGAGCAGAACTGATCTTTCAGGCTATGAGGGAGGTGACTGGATGTCCTCACACTTGCAGTAACCCACCAAGACTACCATTCCTTCTCAGTTCTGATAACCTCCCGTTCCTAACTCAATGTACTCAACGGCCCCCCAAAACAGCAGGATCAACAAAGGACAGGAGCTTGTAGCCTTACCTGCTTCAAAGAGACAGATCTACTAGCAGCCTTTCAACTCCTTTGACAATATCCGTGCACATTGGTTCTGCTGGAACTTGCGGGAAAAGGGCATTGGATGTGACCGAGCACTCCTCCTATTCACCATGCCAACAGCCATGTAAATACCATATTGGAACATCAAAGTGAGCTTTGAATATGCTGTAAAATGAATTATTTGGGGGTGTATTATTCTGATGAGGCCTGGTGCTCTGGAAAACTTTACAAACAGTGAACAAACCAGGAAATAGATGCATTCAAAGTTGCAAACTGGTTGGTATGAATTTGTTGTATTGCTTCAGTGTCCCCATAGTGTGAAAATAATGGTAAATGGTAAACAAGACTATTAAAATCTCTTTTTTTTAGCTAAAGAGAACAAGCAAGTGTTTCAGAGAAACACAGGCCAACTGTTCTTGTGTGGATCAACGTGTATCACACTTTTGTAGAGTCACACCACATTTTGTTCTTAAAAAACACTGATTCACGTAGGCCTGACCTGGTAACAGAGTATCAAAACAGCTACTTTGAATTATAGCTTCATGTAATGTCATATTAGAGGCAAAGACTCTGATAAACATAAGAGTGCCCTCAAAGAGTCCCAGATAAGAATGCCTCTGGTGAAAGCCTCCACAAACTGTAGAGTACTGTCGGGTATGGCAGGCTTAAAGGGTCAGTCTTCCATTACAGCCGAGTGAGGTGATCCTGAATACTTGGCAGTTCAAGGCGCACCCAAGCACATTTAGCGGGACTAAAACACACAGTTGCAGTCCCACGCTAAGGACGTTGATTGGGCTGTAACAGAACAAGAAGACTCATAGATTGCGATAATAACAGGGAAGTAGGACTTTGGTTTTGCAGAGCCAAACCAAAATATTGTCGCAGAAATCTGTGAGGTTACACAAAAGAACTGGTCCACACAACACGAAAGAAGAAATATATTGTATTAAACAGCGTGGCTGAAAAATTAGCACAAGTGTAATTAACGTAATAAGAGCAAGTGATGTATGAGAAAAGCCTAATTTTGACACTCGGGTCTTTCAGTTTCCCCCTCCCTCTGTTTATTTTCTCTTCTTTGAAAACTTCCCTGGTTGTAGCTTGGGCTAAAAGGAATTGAATGAGAATATAGATCCTGTTCCAAGGGAGAAATGGCAGAGTTTCACCCCAGTCTCCGAGTGACATTGTGATATATTTCACCTAGCTCTTAGCAACAGTGAACTTACCTCATAGTTGCTATAGAAATATTACTGTGTGCTGTGAAATTTGCACAACGTCTTGCTGAGATAGGGAGCGTCAGCATACCAGTTTTGTTCTGTTGTCATACCAATTTTGTAAATCTATATCGAGACAACAAAGGAAATGTAATCAAAATATGAATTATCGGAAATAAGCTATGTATCATGCATATCAAAGGCAAGAGAGTTCGCTTCAGCTGATTTCTCACCGTCTGTGTCTTGGTTTTAGTTTTTGTCAGATTTGTTACGTGTGTGCCTGTTGTCTTACTGTAGCCTGACGGACCGAATTGTGTCGACTGGGCAACAAAAACACATATGTAATGCATATGATCATACGTAAACGCAATGAGAACTATTTTTTTCAAATTTGTAATTACCTTCTGTATGGTTGTTAGCCGATGAGAACACAACATGCACTGTTATTTAATGTCTTTTAATGCAAGCGAGAAAAGAATGGAAAATAATAGAGGTGGGTTGGCTAACAGCTGCGGTTGTCACAGTACCTTACGCTTACTAACAAGTCACAGTGATGAAGACCTTTAAATACAAAAACGCAAACAGATGCACAAAAATCCCACAACGCCACGGGAATTAATGTAAACTCATCTTAAAATGATGGCCAAGACCTACTCTTAAGTTTATTAAGTTATTTTATTTTAATGATTATTTAAAAATATATATATTATTATTATTAGTATTTTCATTTTGGTTGTGTAAAATCGATTGTCTTCATTGACGAAATTACAATATTTGACTTGACTTTACCAGCATATGACCTAAAGTTTATTTAACATCTGTTATTTCAGACTATAATCAGCTCTTATTTCCAAGTTCTTTCATTTTCAACCTAGTTGTTTATATTTTAAGTCTTTTGTAATATGTTGTTTGGCACATTGCACAATCAGTATCAGTTATTAAAGGAATATTTTGGGTTCAATACAAGTTAAGCTCGTCCCTCCTTTTCTTTAAAATAAAAAAGCAAAAATCGAGGTTACAGTGAGGCACTTACACTGGAAGTGAATGGGGCCAATCGGTAAACGTTAAAATACAAACTGTTTCAAAAGTATGGTAGGCGTAAACAATATGCATGTTAACATGATTTTAGTGTGATAAAATCACTTAACCTTTTCTGTGTACAGTTATAGACAATTTTAAAACTTTGTTGCCATGATGCCGTAAATCCTGTAATCCTGGTAAACAACGATTTCAACTTTACAGCTCAAATAATACATGATTTCTAACAGAATTAATTTCAGTGCTTTTATAAAATTATAAGCTTAACATTTCTGCCTTTAAACCCTCCAAATATTGGCCCCATTCACTTCCATTATAAGTGCCTCACTGTAACTTCAATTTTTGCTTCTTTTTTTTTTTTTAAGAAAAGGAGGGACGAGTCAAAATAAATGTTTATGGTAAAAAAAAAAAAATATGTGAAATTATGACACAAATGCTGTCGATTGGGCTTAACTGGTACTGAAGTGCAACAGTTAATGCTTCAACAACACCTTTGGATGCAATCAGAGAAACTGTACATTGAAAGAATATTTAACTGGTTTATTATAATGTACATTTAACTTTTCCCATTGTTTCTTAGTACAACCTCACCCCGTTTAAATATATTTAGGTAATACTCTATAATAACTTTTATATTAATGAATAATTAACAAACATCATATAATGCTTAACAGATCAGTAGTTTATGTGGACTGAAATATTTGATATGATATTTGATTTGAATGAAATATTTACATACAGTGGAAAGAAAAAGTATGTGAACCCTCAGGAATTAGCTGGTTTTCTGCATTAATTGTTCATAAAATGTTATCTCATCTTCATCAAAGTCACAAGTATAGAAAACACAATGTGCTTAAGCTAACAACACACAAACTATAATAATATTTAATGTCTTTATTGAACACATCCCATTAAACATTCACAGTGCTGTGGAAATAGTAACTGAACCCTTGGATTTAATAACTGGTCGATTCTCCTTTGACAGCAATAACCTCAACCAAGCATTTCCGGTAGCTTCGGATTAGACCTGCACAACGTTCAGAAGGAATTTTGGACCATTCTTCCTTACAGAACTGCTTCAGCTCAGCCATATTCTTTGGCTGTCTGGTGTGAACGGCTCTCTTGAGGCCATTCTGTAGTGGATGTACTTTGATGTTTAGAGTAATTGTCCTTTTGCATCACTCAACTTCTACTAAACTTCAGCAGCCACCATGACATTATCCTATAGGATATCTTGATAAACGTATTCATTTTTCCCTCAATGATGGCAAGCGGTCAAGGCCCCAAAGCAGCAAAGCAGCCCCAAATCATGATGCTCCTTCCACCGTACCTCACAGTTGAGATTATGTTTTCATGTTGATATGTGGTGCCCTTTTTATGCCATACGTAGTGCTGCGTGTTCTTCCTAAACAATTCAACCTTAGTTTCATCAGTCCACAAAACATTTTCCCAGTAGTGTTGTGGAGTGTCAAGGTGGTCTTTGGCAAACTTAAGGTGTGCAGCAATGTTTTTGTTGGAAAGCAGTGGCTTCCTTCGTTGTGTCCTGCCATGCATACCATGCCTGTTTAATGTTTTCCATATAGTAGACTCTTGAACAAATATGTTAACCAGTTCCAATGATTCCTTCAAATCTTTAACTGACACTCTAGGGTTCTTTTTTACCTCGAGCATTCTGCGTTGTGCCCTTTGAGTCATCTTGGATGGACGGCTTTTCTAGGGAGAGTAGCTACAGTACTACATAGTCTCCATTTATAGACAGTTTGTCTAACTGTGGACAGATGAATATCTAAGCTCTTTGAGATAACATGGTAATCCTTTCCAGCTTTGTGCAAAGCAACAATTCTTGATCGAATGTCTTCTGAGATCTCTTTTTGCAAGGCATGGTCCATGTCAGCAGATACTTCATTCAAAATGTTTGAGTGCTTTTTATGAGTCAAAGTAGCTCTAACCCACAACTCTAATTTCGTTTCATTAATTGGATGCCAGGTTTGCCAACTCCTGACTCTAATTAGCTTTTGTTGACATCATTAGCCTAAGGGTTCACATACGTTTTCTAACCTACACTGTGAATTTTTGAATGATGTATTCACAATGCTGGTATGTACAAGAACAATACAATAATATGTGCATTATTAGTTAAAACAGATCATTTATACATAAATGCAGGAAATTCCAAAGGGTTCATATATTTTTCTTGCCACTTTATATACAAATATATGAATCAAAGTTTTGTGACATTAATGATCTGTAAAGCTTTTTATAATGTAATGTTTGTTATTGTTTCGGTAACATTTTGCAATAAGGTTGTATTCGTTGACATCAGTTAACTGCATTGGTGAACTAACAATGAACAATACTTTTTCAGCACTTATTAAATTTGGTATATGTTAATTTTAACATATATTCATAAATTTTTCAAATTAATAGTTGCATATGTTAACAATGCATTATGAACTAACATGAACCAACTATGAACAATTATATCTTTATAAATTAACAATAACAAAGATTTATAAACGCTGTAGAGTTATATTGTTCATTGTAAGTTCATGATTCCTAATGCATTGGCTAATGTTAACAAATAGAACCTTGTTGTAAAGTGTTACCAAGTTTTCAAATGAAAGTTATTAATACAGTGCTACCAATATTTATTCAGCTCAGTGAATCAGTAGAAGTAAAAGGGCTAGCTCACACTCACATATTCATTAGTATGGACCATATTCACAGTAGCACCATCTTTAATTTTTGATGGGAATGACAACAATGCTGTAGGGGATAGATTTACAGTCTCTTCAATAGGTTGTACTGTTGTTTAAAGTGTTTTGAATCATTCTGCTGACAAACATTTAAATTATATATATATATATATATATATATTTCCCTCTCAGATCTACAGTATGCATATATCATCATGATATATGTCATTCTGATTGTTGATGCAATTGAAATATGGCATTCAAATGCATACAGTATGGTGTATTATAAAATAGCCAGATATTTATACTGAAATCCTCTGGTCCTATTTTTTGAACAAGCTGGTGAACCTCCAGATGTGAACAGGAAAATTAGTATTTAAATGAAAAGATCTTCAGATCCTTCATATATCACATCAACTCTAAAATAATCCAAAGGAGGAATTCAAATCTGTATTTTAGGTAAATATCTTTTTGACAAAATTGGAGGTGAAGGGGATGTTTACAAGTGTTTCAGCCAAACATCTGCTCAAGGAGAGGGCATGATTAATTATTTTCTGTACTTTTAAATCAAAAAGATGACTATATGATTATTAATGAAATGTAGATTATCAATAAGAGATTTAAGAGATTATCAAGAGATTATAAAAGCATTGTTCAGATAAATCATACAGTACAGTATAATGAATGTATGAGGTTTACTACATGAAGAATTAATCATCTAATATTTATTTATAGCTATTGATTGTTTTCTAATTATTCACTTCCGTGCATGGTGTTCTATGCATACATTGCCATTTTCAAATAATTGTCTCAATAATTTCTGACAAATGCACAACATAATAATTATGAAAGTGGCAATAATTAGCTCATTCAAACTGTATAGATAAGTATACTGAATGTTTTTGATGGTATATTAATTTGAAAGATCATATCGGAAATATATGTCAGCGTTGCATTTTTACACTACCTGTACTTTTCCAATAATTATGCCACTAATGTTGACATTGCACAGGAATACTGTCTTATGAGTCATAATTCTCAGAACAACTACTGTCTGAGCATACTAAAAACAAATCTGAAAACATATTCAGTGTTCCATGCACCACATACTGTTATTTTAAAAAAATTGAAAGGTAAACACTGGTACAGTGATGTTACCATGTCATTGCCGGTACAGGAAAAGTGAATTTGTGACGTATAGTCTCTTTTTACAGAAACCACTAGAAAAATGCAAAAACTAAATAAAGACCAAGGTAGTGCTTTATATGATTTTTATTTGGACATTTGGTTCTATACTGTGGATTCTAACAACTGTGTGTGCATGAGTCTGTGAATCAAACAAACACGAGGTTAACACATCGCTTTTGAAGTTGCATCATGGTCTGTGGAATGCACATCTGGTTGGTTAGGACAGTCTTGGCAATAACCTTTGCTGATTTGTTGGTCACTTAAATTGAAATGAAAATGTTCTGTTTCTCTAAAGCAAGAAAAAACTTAATTGTGCAAAGAGATTCATTAATTTATTGTACATGATTTGACAAACGTTCGGCTGGACTCCAAGCGTATTCTGGTGTATCAGTGCATCATGTAACAAACTATATATAAAGGCCTAGTCATCACCCCAGGAGAGTGAAGAACCACTTATAATGTATATAATGTAAACAACTTATTTTTTTTCTGTAGAGGTATAATACAATGTTAGTGGGGATGTTAAAATGATGTTAAAATGACAGAATGTTAGCAGTGAGCTTGTATGTCTGTTTGCCACTGTGTGAAAACGTGCTGTCTACAAGTTTACACATCGCTATACAAAACTATTTATTCTGTGCTGGAAGACTTCTCACCTTTTCTTTTTTTTTTTTAATTAATCAGTTATTTTGAGTTCACGAAACATCACTGCCTATCAAGAAAAAAAAAAAAGAAAAAAAAAAGAGGAAATCCACAACTGTTGTTTTGTTTTTCTATACAGTGCTTTTTGAAAGTGTACACTTGTGTGCTCCACTTCTGTACCGGTCAGTGTGTTTGCACTGGTACACACACAGACACATGGGAGCTCTTGAACAAATCAAAGTGGATGTTCTCATTTCACATTTCTTGTACCCTTACACTGCATGGAAATCATACAATTTTTAATAAATTATTGCAAAAAAATGTTTTATTAATAAAATAATCAAAATAATCCTATGTTCTTCATCTAATCTTATTTGGATTTTTTTATTTTTTTTATTTATATATATATCCTGGAAATATTATGGAAATGGTTCACGCAAGTTGTCATCATTTACTCAACCTCATGTCATTCTGAACCTGTATGGTTTTTTTCCAACTATGAAACACAAAAGACGTTGTTCTTTTCCATACAACGAAAGCATACAGTTACTCTTAAGCTACAAATTGGACAAAAAAACACCATAAAAGTCATCTGTGCTATATGCCAAGTCTTTTGAAGCTATATATTAGCTATATGCTTCCGAATGTTCATGTACCCTGAAATCGACTCCATTCTGACGAATTACAAGTGCCATCCCCCATCAGACATTTTTGCTTCAATTCAGGCATGATCAATTTTTTTCTCCGGCACTACTGATAGCTCGTTGCATAAGCAACCTCCGAGCAAACTTGCTTTTGGCACCACTCTGTGGACATTTCACCTGGAAGCTGGACAACACATGCCCATACGTTCAACACTTCCAGCTTCGACCACTGGGGTCAGTGATTCAGATTTCCATAAGCACAGAATGATTTCTGCAGAAGAGCTTTCGACCTGTCACCAAATTCACAATGTGACCAGTATGTAAATTTAATCATTATTCACTGAAAATCTTAGGATGCATCTCAGTCAGCTCCTTATGTCATGAATCAGTATATCGTGAATACAAATTAGGGCACTGGCAAAGGTGTTGATCCACTGAACATTGGGACACTTATGACTCAATTACCTGTGACACAATATAACTCTACTGCAACTCTTAATATTTAAAATATTTTTTTCCATTTCATTTACATTATGGATGAAAGATTATTCTTTTTTAACCACTTGTGACCCCACGTCCACATGTGTGGATGTTGTATTTTGGCTTCGCTCTATGAAACGCATAATTTAAATTAATTTAAACTGACTGAATACTGTTCACAAGACTCTAGATTGTCATTAAAATGGTTAAACTTCTCCCGCACCGAGTCTCGTGACACAACAGCATGATGTCGATTTCTGTGAAGTGCTTCTACGGGCACAGAGCCAACAAAAGTGCCTCTGGTACGAAACCTATACGTTTTTTCATGGAAACCTGTTTGGGTGTAAAGAGTAGAGTCTATAGTTTCATTTTGATATGCCTCTTTAAAAATTAATTTTGTTGTGGGTTATTTTGGGACATTATTCCCTCATAAGTAAAAAAACTAAAAAAGTTAGTTATTTTAAATAACATTCAACATTAGCACATCTGTGGGTCATTTCGCTTCATTTTAATGTAAATGTTGTTATCGCTGTACAATGCGGTTCTATTCATTAAAATTAGTAAATGCATTCCTATATTTGCTGTGCATTTTCAGCACACTGAAGGTTAAGTCATTCACTAAATAGGGAGCAAGGGAGCATCCTATAGATTTCCTATGCAGCTAAGTGCATTCACTCCTAAAATCCGACCAAAAGTTCAGTTTCAGGCTGCGATGTTTGGACCATTCAACATGTTTGGCAGACATGGGACAATGGTAATCAGTACATAGATCCAGAATTTATTATGTATAATCTTATTTTAACATGGTTGGCAGTGATTGGATGATGCTGGATATTACTTTGAATTATAATTATTTGTGAATTTTTGATGTATTGTCTGTAATGTCTCAAAAACATAAATAACCAACACTCCTGGAAACATAATAAACAATTTGATGAAAAAAATCTGACTTTCTATAGCTTGGTATTATTTAAAATTCCACAACTTAGTCCTGCTGTCCACATATGTGGACATCAATTTCTAGGAAAACAGTTTTCTCTAGAATATTTCATTTTTTTTTCTTTCTTTTTTTTTTTAAAAAAAACAGGAAAAATTTGATAAATTGGATTTAACTTTGTACAAACAAGGTAAGTGATTCTTTCACACTACGTTAACACAATGTTTAAGTATTGTCGCTATACTTCCAAAACAGTGGGTATGTGGTGATGGGGCGTGGTCGTGCGCTGGTTTGTGAATGGAGAGCGAGGCCAGGTAGAATGAATGGAAAGGACTCGCACCTGTGTATAATTTCTCTAACAGCTGTTCTGTGTTTCAGTGAGTGGCTTTGGGGAGATAAAGGAGAGACGAGAAGCCCCGAAAAGAGAGAGAAATTAACCTGTGTGTGTGCTATGGCTGAAAAGTCCAAACAGAGTATAAGTGAATAAAGTTTTCGTTAGAGTGATTAAGCCGGCTCCCGCTTCCTCCTTTCTACACCTACAAAGGGCTGTGGCACAGTGGTGCCGAAACCTGGGAATAAGGCGGAAGAAAATGCCGTCATGGTGTCCTCGCCACTGGCCAAAGTATTCAAGACCCTCGCCGGCATCCACCAAGCCCAACATTAGTCTCTGCTTGAGCTGCGTCTGGAACAGGAGCAGCGGTTCCAGGCGCTCTTCTAGGCTCAAGCAGAGGACCAGCAGGTGCTACGGAGTTGGGTACAGCAGGAGGGGTCTTCTCCTACGGCCGTACCGCATGTCACGCTGACAAAGATGGGACCTCAAGATGACCCGGAGGCATTCCTTGAGCTTTTCGAGTGGAACACGGGAGCATGGAAGTGGTCCAGCACTCAGTGGGCGGCTCACCTCGTGCTGCTGTTTTCTGGGGAATCCCAACTCGTGGCCCACAAACTACCTGCGTCCAACCTCCTGGTGTACGAAGATCTAAAGAAAGCCATCCTGCAACGGGTCGGCCGAAGCCCAGTGCAACAACGTCAACACTTCTGCTCGCTGACGCTCGGCAAGCTCGGCCACCCGTTCTCATTCGCTCAACAGCTCAGAGACACCTGCCGAAGGTGGCTGCTGGCTGCAGATCACGACACCGCAGTTCATCGTCCGGTTACCGAAAGGGACAGCGGAGTGTGTCCAGTGCCACCAACCAGCGTCACTGGATGGGGCGGTCCAGCTGGCTGAGGACCATATGGTGGCGTATTCAGGGGCCAGCGAGCCCCCTTCTTCTCTCTCGCGCTCTCTCCTCTGGGCTTCTCGTCTCCCCTTTATCTCCCCAATGCCACTCACTGAAACACAGAACAGCTGTTAGTGAAATTATACACAGGTGCGAGTCCTTCCCATTCATTCCTCTTGGCCTCGCTCTCCATTCACAAACCAGCGCTCGGCCACACCCCCATCACCACAGGTTATTTAAACCTTTACCTTGGTGCAATGCCTAACAGAGTTTAAATGATTTTCTGTTATAATCGAAAGCATTACAGATGCCATCATTACTTGCTTAAGTATTGAGTCCAGAACATTCCTTTAACATCTCACAAGGATGAATGCCATTGGATTTAAATATAATAAGTGACACTCTTCCTAAATTAAACATACTATTCCTCCTGTTAATGATTCATGCCTGCTAAGTCTATGGCCCTCATGGCTCATTGTACATCTTATCCGAATGCTCATCTGTCCTTCAGGTCCTGAAAATGATAGGATGAGGTCAGGATTTTCTGTTCTTTTTCCGTCACTTTTGGCTGTAGGGATTTACAATAGGATTCGGAATTCACGGGATGCTGGCTACTTAAAACAACCCTTAAAGGAGTTAAAATTACAGCGGCCTCAAAAAGTTGTTATTTGGAGACAATGTATGAATGTCATTGCATTAGATTAAAAAAATAAATGCAGTTTGGTTTTGATATTTAAGATAGCACAAGTACACTTTTCAAGCAAAAACATTTCATGAAAAGCACGTTTGTTAAGTTTTAAACCATAAAACAATAGATATCCTGTTATGTTAAGACAAAAGGTATTTGGACATTTTCTGGTTGTCACATGTTAGTGGAAAATGTCCATAGTGACTTCATATATCCACTAAAAATGACCTAGACATCAGTTGTTGAACGTTGTAGTATTTTAGGTGCAGAAGAACAAACAAATGCTATGCAATATGACTTTAATCCAGAAAACCCAACCTTTTAATTCCTCAACGTCATAAATTAAAAGATTCTGCCTGACTAGGCATCAAGGAGTCTAATGGAGGCCTGCCTTTGGATGATAAAATGGTCAAGGAGACTAAAACAGCATGATTTAAAACAAAAAAGGCCATTGGTCACAGAGGCCCCTCAACCCATGGGACAGTGGCATGGGGCAGACTCAGCATGACCTTCTGAACTTCCATACAGAGCTAAAGCAGGTTTCCTTGAGAGGCATTCTCTCTGATCAGTATACTGCAAACAACAGCTAAAAAAAGAAGTCCCTTTGTTTCATTCATTTAGTAACACACAGACACTTAAAATTAGACATTTCCTGTCACATGCTAAAAAACTCATTACCAAGACACAGATGTAAAGACCCTCGTGTTTGCACAATTCTAATACGAAGACATCTCATCTTACTCCAGGAACATTTCACACAAAGTCACAGTACTTCGCTGAGTTAACCCTATAATATGCCACAGTCTGGGCCAAAATATACACAATATCTAGCCTTACTAGATAATTCTGAAAATGATGTTATGATCTGTGATCACTTTTATAACTGACAAATTAATGATTATAGCCTGATCAAATCAAATCAATCAAATCACTTTATTGTCACACAGCCATATACACAAGTGCAATGGTGTGTGAAATTCTTGGGTGCAGTTCCGATCAACATAGCAGTCGTGACAGTGATGAGACATATACCAATTTACAATAAACAGATTTACACATCACAATTTATATATCTAATATACACATAATTACACTCAACAATATACAAATAATAACATACACTGTACAGTATATAATACACACTATATAGATACACATTATTCAATAAAAATAAAAAATAAAAATATATAAAAAAGTATATATAGTAGTATATATAGAATGTACAGTATTGTACTGTATTGACATTCAGGCTGTCGGTTGATAGTAAGTTGTTAAGAGAGAATATAATATAATAATAATATAATTTATGACAGTCCGGTGTGAGATATAAGAGTAAGAGTAATAAAGTGCAGTGCTGATGTATTTTGATCGTGGGAGATCAAGAGTTCAAAAGTCTGATTGCTTGGGGGAAGAAGCTGTCATGGAGTCGGCTGGTGCGGGTCCTGATGCTGCGTTACCGTCTACCTGATGGTAGCAGTGAGAGCAGTCCATGGCTCGGGTGGCTGGAGTCTCTGATGATCCTCCGAGCTTTTTTCACACACCGCCTTGTATATATTTCCTGGAGGGAGGGAAGCTCACCTCCGATGATGTGTCTGGCAGTTCGCACCACCCTTTGCAGTGCTTTGCGGTTGTGGGCGGTGCTATTGCCGTACCAGGCGGAGATGCAGCCAGTCAGGATGCTTTCTACAGTGCTGGTGTAGAACCGTGTGAGGATGTGGTGGTTCATTCCAAACTTCCTCAGCCGTCTCAGGAAGAAGAGGCGCTGATGAGCCCTCAGTTCCTCAGTGATGTGGACACCCAGGAACTTGAAGCTGCTGACTCTCTCCACTGGTGCTCCATTGATGGTGATGGGACTGTGTTCTCTGTCTTTTCTTCTGAAGTCCACCACAAGCTCCTTTGTCTTACTGACGTTGAGGGAGAGGTTGTGCTCCTGACACCAGTGTGTCAGAGTGATGTACCTTTTAAAATATGTGTGGTGATTTGTAATCACTTATAACTGACAAATTGGTGATAATAATCTTTAATCTTGTATTATTCATAATTTTACTAAGAATGGTAACTATTCATGACATAGCCTACCAACTATCGCTGAAATTCTTTCTGCATTTCAGTAATGTTTATGTTCATACATTTTTTATATATTCAGTTGTATCCAAGATATAAAATGTATGGTTAAAGCATGTACTATTTCATGCAGGAATTGTTAAGAATCCTTTACACAATGGATTGTAAATCAACTTTGAAAAGGACAGACAAGTTGACCTTGTGACGATGAAACCCTTCTCTTCTCTGCGCTACGACACACACACGTGACGCCGCTTCATCATCCATCGATGCAACAGACAACAAACCATCCACGATCTTAACAGATGTCCAAAACATTGACAGAACCACCCGAACTTTCTACAAAGAGCCAAAGAATCAAGCAACACAAGGAAACGTAACGAAACGCAAGTACATCTCCAGACTTTGCTGAAAGTGCTGGAGTCTCTCTAATATAATTCGAGTTACCCGACTGCAAATCGAGTTAGACTGAATTAAGTATCAAATGGTTCTCAAGGCATTGTCTACAGACTACATAAAGTTCCTTGTCTCTGTATAGATCATTTCCATCCAAGTCACTCTTTCACTTTACTCACCAACCTGTTTCATGTTTGCATGTGTTAGATTAGTTTTTATGTTTAGATTAGCAATAAAGTCTTGTTTGTATTCAAAGATAATTTGACTGTGGTATATTTTGATAATCTCGTCACTTCATTTTTTCAAAGATCCATCCCTAAATCTATACCTAAAATATTTGTGATATTATTTTCAATAAGCCATGAGAATAAATTACTCTAATAAGTGAATTAATCATATTTCCCTTATTAAAGCGAATTCCTTACAACAGAAATTGTGAGCGGATACAACGAGACGTTATATTACAATTTTAATGGTGGAGAAATTTATTCAGACAAATAATCTAATTATTTGTAATTTATCTTTCTTATAATGGTTGTCAAACGCGACTAATTCCATTATAAATTGACATACGGACAGTTTAATTTAATTCCTAACACACATAACGTTCCCCTACAATGTAGTTGCAAAAAGGCTTTACTTATTTCAGAGAAATGAATTCTGAGAAAAGAAGGAAAGGAAAGCCACAAGGATGGATGGAATGGATGGATGTTGTTTCAAGGCAACACAAATCTTCCCTCACATGCTGTCTGGATGTCTCTGTCTCTCGTATTATATGTTTTATTACAGCTCTGCTCATCTCATTTTGAAACTCGCTCAATCATCTCAGTCTAGGTAACTTTCATATACTGTACACTTGCCAATTTAAAAAATAATTAGACAGATAAATAAACACACAAATCCATCTTGTTTTCAGAACTTACTGCAAACAAACAAAAAATCACTGGGAATAGTTCATCCAAAACATGATTTTACATTTTGTTAGGCTGTTGATTTAACGTAATACATTAGTGAGATGAATTATATACAAAAATAATGCATTAAAACATTACTGCAATTAACCATGTCACCGGAGGATAGGTTGGAATATTCCTCCCATCGGAGCAATTAAAGCCAGAAGTACCACCTGTTTTCAGCAGGGGGCAGTAAGCGAAACTCCAGCTGTGTAGGCAACAGCAGCTTATACAGAGAACAAACCATACTTAGGCTTGCTTTATAGTGACCTAAAAATGCTGAGTTTATGACATGACACAAGCAAAGAAAGACACTCCAAAAGCATCCGTCTGACGCATGTGTACATTGACACATTTTTAGACAAGCCCTAATAATAAATCTATCTCGGACAGATTGACAAATTCAATTGTATAATGGATTGCTGTGGACTGTAGGCCAATGATTGGCTTATGTTCAGTAATAGGGAAATAAACAATATATTGCCTTCTAAAGCCACATTTTGCGTTGTCTAATCAAAGTTTTAATTGTATACCTCAATAATGTAATGTCTTTTTATTATCTGAATTATTTTATAATATTTATTATATTTATAATTATTTATAATTATTATTTTAGAATCGTTTATAATTACTAAGTCGTTATATATTGAATTATTGTTATTTAAGGGGCTTTCTTAGAGAATTTTTATACATGCGATTAATTCGATTAATTAATCTGCACATCGTAATTAATTTGATTAAAATGTTTTATTGATTGACAGTCCTAAAGTTGTCATTACAAACCCATTTGCTGTTAACGTTACGTAGCTCTTTTCCATACAACGACAGCTTAGCTGTCAAGCTCCTAAAAGGCGAAAATGAAACCCCATAAAAGTCCTTTTTGACTTATGAGCTATAGCTGTAAAATTGCTTTGTGTAATAAGTCATTATTCACTGATAAATTTAACCAGTTTCCAAAAATGTCATAGACGGCAAAACGGCATTAGTTCTCGAGTATGTAGTAAACCAACACAACGCACCATTTTTTATTCTGGGAGAGGTTAAGATTCAGTGAAAAGTTACTCAGTTTCTGTCTATTCCTCACATAAACCTAGTGTATGGCTTGAGAAGACTTGTAATATAGCTCATAAGACATATGGACCAATTCTATGGTGATTTTATGGTGTTCTTTGTCGTTTTTTGGAACATAACAGTCCCAGGTAACTGTTGCTGTATGAGTGACTTCTGGGCAAGAAATACCTGTAAGTGCCTACACAGATGGTTTATCAATTACACCTACAGAAAGGGAGAGTTTAGCTAGAATGGACTCAATCCACTGTGGGGGAAAGTGTGATGGCTGGAGAGAGGGCTCGGTGCAAACAGAATGGCTTTCACAGCTTGGCCTCTCACTGACACCTCATTCTCTCTCTTCACGGATCAATGCGGAACCTGCCCTCAGGAGCCCCCATATCTACCTGAAGCTTCTCCCGAGCAGTGTGTGCCAGCTCACAAACATGCTGCCTTTTTGTTGTCAAAAACACCACCAGACCACCGGTCTTTGGAAGTAGATATGACTCTCTTGTTTAACTTGAGAATGTGTCACTTTCTGAGATGTTAAGTGTGCAAGAATGAGGACGAAACTTAGATTTTAGTTTTAGGGGTTTAGTGCAAATTGTTGTACAAACTGACAGCAGCAAATCAATCCATAGGCCCGCATCAAATCTGTACACTTTTGTCATTTTGTGCCATTCACTTGCATTGAAAGGACCAATGGAGCTGAGATATTCTTCTAAAAATCTTTGTTTATGTTCAGCAGAAGACATACACATCTGGGATGACATGAGGGTGAGTAAATGATGAGAGAATTTTCATTTTTGGGTGAACTATCTCTTTAAATTTGGGAAAATAAAGACAAGAGATGATTAAGACCTCTAAAAATAATAATTAACACTTTTTTTGTACCATTGAAATTACTTAAGACTTTATATGGCCTTTAATTTTGAAAAGTGAATTTAAAAACGACTTTTTAAGTACCCGGGAGAACCCTGATTATGTGCGGACCTAACAGGCACACCACTGAGATATGCATTCAATAGACACTTTTAACTGACCATTTCAAAATTAAAATGCAGTGTTGGAGAGCAGAGAAGAATATTACCAAGAAAAAGGATACCATTCATCCGTTTCCTCACATTTGCTCCAGTCTGATCCAGAAGACTCTGATGGCCTCCATTTATACAGCAAAATCTGCCCATTCTCAAGACCCACAGCCAACAAATAACTACACAAATTCAAATAAAACAAAACATTATTTAAAATGTCACTTATATCACTTATTTCCAATTATGTCATCACATTAGGATCATGAGTAAAATAATTTTCTTACCTCTGGTCTGAACAGAGCACTGGGCAGATCGACACAGCAGTGGCTGAATCTCCAACATCCAAAACAGAGGAGCAGGGACTCACGTCGGCCCCCTCAAACTCATCAAAACAGTCTCCAGAGCCACGATGTCCCCAAACTATCACCTATAAATAAACAAACAAAAAGCTGATCAAATGTCAAAGTTCAGACTGCAAGAGAGGTAGACTGCTGCTTTAAACCATGAGATACCTTCTTGTCTCGACTTGACGTCACAAAGTACTTGCTGTCAGAGCTCCAGTCACATGACCAAATGATGCGTGTGTGAACCGCCGTGTCCTTACTAGAGAAAAACTGCGCTCTGGAGGGAAAAAAGAAAAAACAAGAAACAGGTGAGATGCAAAAATATATTGTGAAATATGTGAAATATTATAAGACAAAAAGGCATAAAACTCTGTATTAGCTTAATTTACTATTATCAAACTAATAGATTTGGTGCTGGATTTTGATTTAAAAAAAAAAAAAAGTGTACCAACCATACAAAAATACACCATATAGTAAAAGCTATGAGGCAAAACAAATTTAAATATAGCTGCAAGCAGCGATGATGGGCCCAAGCATCATAAGTCCATTTCCACCCGGTGCCTTTCGGAAAACAATGCAAGGTGGACACATGAATTTGGCATTTGGCATTATTCCAAACAATTTTGAAGCAATTTGGGTAAATATAAGAGGACTATTTTAAAGTCTGTTGTAAGAGCCACACTTCCTGCTGCCATGTGGTGGCGCTATGACCGTGACCCCAAATAGTCACATCCATGTGATTAGCCCCCAAGACTAAACATACATCTACATTTTTATCTTAATCACACATTGCACACAGAAGATTTGAGACACTTCCTGTTTCCCATTTTTCACCATTAATTTAATGCCGCGCCATGGCAACACCATTCGATATATCAAAAATCTGCTCACAATTTAGCATCTACAATGTCTTGGCATGATGTTGCACAAATTTGGTACCAGTCACATGAATTCCTTAGGAGCCATATTTAAAAGTTCAGAGCTTGCGATTTTCAGAAAATCCAAAATGGCCGACTTCATGTTGGGAGAGCTAATGACTGTAAGTTGTTCAGCTTGATGAGAACTATATATGTACCAAGTTTGGTGACTCAAGGTGAAAATGGGGTGCTACAGAGACACCGTTACATACCCATTCTAAAGGGGGTGCTACAGAGCGTTCACCCCCCCGGGCAACTTTGCCCAGCCACTCAGACGACTCTGATGTGTGTGCAAAATTTCAAGAATTTTCACGCATGTTAAGTACCCAAAAAGTACAGAAAACCTTGAAAAGAATACAACTAATAATAATAATCCTAAGAAAAACAATAGGGTCTCTGCACTTTCAGTGCTTGGGCCCTAATAATATTAATCCTTAGAAGAACAATAGGGCCTCCCCAGTTGCAGTGCTTGGGCCCTAAAAATTATAATAATAATAATACAAATAATAATAATCCTTAGAAGAACAATAGGGTCTCTGCACTTTCAGTGCTTGGGCCCTGATAGGGCTTCCGCACTTTCAGTGCTTGGGAAATACTGCCACAAGCGGCGATTGTCGGGGGCCATCAAGTATGGCAAGATGACCAAAATAATCAAATTTGACAGAAAAGATCCTGTGGATGCTGTGGACACAGCTATTTTGGTGTGACAATTCAACTGCTTTGAGAACAGTTGTAAAAAATTGATTTTTTTAAAGATATAGCACCCCCAGTTCAAAAAATTAAACTTGCCATGTTACCTAGGGGTGTTCTCTTTTCCGTGTGTACAAGTTTTGTTAAGTTTGAAAATTGTGCTCACAAGATACAGGCTAATTAGTAATTATAGGCCACGCCCCAAAATAAATTTCTTTATATCTTCGGAATGATTTGACATATCAAAATTCTTTGAACAAATTTTTGTCAGGAGGATCTATAGATGATGTATACTAAGTTCCGTGCAAATCGGACAAACGGCCTATGACAAGTTCAAAAAAGTATGTTTTTCAAATAAAGCAAAGTCGTACAAAATTTTTTTGCGGAAATGGAAATTCAAGTAATCGTATGATTTAGGGCCACTGATGGATTCAGAAAAGCTTTAGAATTATTGTAGCCTACACGGTTCCAGAGATATTAGCAAACTTAGCTAATTATAGCACCACCGTGTAGCCGATTGTCACGAAATTTATTATACCACTTCATGTAGACACCTGCTTGTGTATAGTACGTTTCATAACCATCGGCCCTTCCCAATATGCGTTATTAGGTGCTGAAATTTGATTGGCCTCTGGTGGCCATATTTGTTGATTTGTCAAATCTATTTTTTAAGAATATGTTAGCATTTGAACCAAATAAGATGCATATTTAATTTGAGCTTCGTCACTCATATGGCTGCGAAGCAATGTTGTTATAATGCCCCCAAGTGGCAGAACTGTACTAACCTTTGCGTACATCTTAAAAATGTCCTGCTGACTAAGTATACCGAGTTTGGTTACATTTAGAGTTTGCGTTGAGTAGATATTGATCAATTACTCGTATCACGTTCAACCGAAGGAACTGTTTCGCTAATATCTTTGGAACAATTTAACTTAATCGGACAAACGGTCTAGGAGCTTGAAAAAGTATGTTTTTCAAAAAATTCTAAATGGCAGAAAGACTTTATAGACGGAAATGAAATCGGAATGCCATTTTGTAGGGCCTGACCCAAGGAATCAGAGGGAAAATAATTTTGATTTTAGCCCTCACGGTTGCTGAGATATGAGCCAAAACATAAAGGTGCTTACTATAGTGTCAGATACCTAGAGTCAGATGGGTGTGCGTGTATGCGCATGAGTAGCGGTCGGGATTTGGGACCATCCTGCCATGTTTGGTGTCTCTAGGATGGTCTTTGCTGCCCATTCGCTTTTAGGGCAGAAAAGAAAAGAAGAAGAAGAAGAAGAAGAAAATCCTAACAGATACAATAGGGTTCCAGCACCTTCGGTAGCGGTTCTACTTCCACGAGAATGAGCCGTTGAATTAGCCACGCCCCCTCTTTCCAAAACCCTGCACTCCAAAGATATCAAATTAGCTTTATTGAGGCTGACATTATGCAGAAACAGTTGTTTAAAACAACAGCAGCAAAATAGTGCCCTCAACTGATACCTGCTATTAACAACATGGCATAAAAATGGCAGTAAGCCTCAATAATTAGCTGAAACTACAATACTATGAGAACGCTCAAAATGATTGACAAGTCAAAAGTGTCAGAGACCACGTCCCACAGACACATTTTTATTTGCTGTTTACAGAGTCAAGAGCTGTCACAGAGACCTGTGAGATATCTCATGACACTTATTTTATAATAATCTTTCAGGGAGTAAGACAATGTTTTGCATACCTTTCCATGAAAAAAACTGCTTACAGCACCTTTAAAAAGCAGATCCTTATCCGTTGATACGCATGACTCTAACAAGAAACAAATTCCATTAGAATACAATTCAATAAGAATCAAAATATTGCCACACTTGGCTTTGCCTGAAAGCACAAGTAATCATCTCTCTCAACACCTCCACGACACATATCCACAGCGCCCTCCATTAGACTCAATAATAACTGCGAGATTTGGTGAAAGATTCAGAGGGAAGTTCAGTACAATTCAGAGTTGCCTATGGAAGGCAAATGTGCAAAGAAAAATCAATATGCGATGTTCAAAAAGTGTTTTAAATAGTCAACCAATTGCTGCAGAACGAGTACTCGATTAGTCGTTTACTTGTGCACATCCCTAGAAATTTTTTGATGATTAAATACAGTAAGGTCTCCTAAACTAGCTTAACCCTGTAAAGCCTGACATATGAAAGAATCGTCAGAAAATTACAATTTTTTTAGATTAAACTGTTTTTAGTAACATTAGACAAACTATAAAAAACAATTGTAAAACAAATTGTAAAAAAAAAAAAAAAAATTGATACATTAGGCTTTAAAGGTCATTATCCTCCTGAGGCCCAGCAATTCATTTTTATATAGGACAATTGTTATTTAAGTTTTTCTTAGCCCATACATACTACAGTGATAAATCTTGGGGTATTATCAGAGGACTCCCTAGGCTTTTCAGAGTTGCCAAATGTTTGAGAGTTTGGCCGTAACAACTTGGTCCTTGGTCTATAAATATGGACTGAAATATATAACAATTCAATTCAGCACATCAGACACAATATTTTTTCAATTTTTATCATATGTATTTTTTGCACCAAACACTATTTTGTAATTTAAAAAATGGAAACTGTAAAACTTTTTTCACTGGGTCTCAGGAACTTACGATAAGATGACATCAAAATAGCTTATAATGTAAAATAATGAGATCTTTATAATGACTGAGCAGGCTGCATATATGAAAATATATAGAAATATTAGTTCACACTAAATTTATCTTATAAAATGTGTCAGAATTTTCAAAGCTCTGTGATTTTTATTTTTTTGTGGTGGGCATGAATGGAATGGAATAGAGAGATATACCTCAAAAGCCTGTTGTATCATATTTGATACATGGATTTCAAAGGGCAGTTTTCAATAAAATAATATTCAAAATTAAAACTAAGCACAAATTATTAGTCAAAATATCAGTAACAATATAATCATTACTGTCACTTTTACTTTATTAATATAAGCTGCCATTTATCCCAACATAAGGGTCACTTTTTGGCAAAGTCCAGCGGCCTTTTTTAATAGATCAATATAAACATTGAAACCACATTTTACAAATAACCACTAGATGGTACCATAAACATGTTATTTGGCTCGTCAGCTTGAACAGAGAGTGAAACGGGCTGTCAAACGCTGTGTATCATATTTGATACACACAGCTTTATAGGGTTAACAAGCAGAGAAAACTAATTTTCATAGCTTGTTTTCCCTGAAAAGTATAAATACTAGCTCTGTGGCACTATCAAAACATTGCTCTGTTTGCTTGTGCATCCCAACCAGCCTGACAAAGCAACAATGACTTGACAAGTGGTGCAAGCTTGGACGGGACTGTCCGTTTACCCAACTAATGGAAGATGGGGAGCACATTCAGGAAACCTGTTTGAAAACAATCATTATTGCAATTCCGTTTGGTGGCACTAAAGGCCACAACATTTGCCTTTACATTTTCATTTACTGTAGGTATTCTTGAGTATTTTATCTTATATAGCTAAACTTTGAATTTGTGGTCACCCACAGTGCAGCTTCAGATCTCCACCGCTAAGCAGGTCAACACACCCTGATGGCACCACCTCTGCCAATAACCCTCTCCAAGCGTCTGCCCCGTGCACACCAACACACGCGTGCCTCCGCTAATTAAAGCTCAGGCAGCCGCTGCTGGCCAGGCGCTGACTGGCGAGTCTCAACTCATTAGCCAGAAACACAAAAAGAGAGCGAGACAAATGGAGAGGAGGCGGTGGAGAGGGGGCGGAGGGGAGGCAGCTTGTCTCTGTGATAGAGATTTCTCCATGCCTGACACTGTTCGACCGCCACGCTGGGCCGTTTTCTGATCAGCTGTGACACTGGTAACCTCTACACATCTCCAGCATACAGGCTGTGAGTAATACCAGCTTCAACCAGAATGGACTGCGCTGTGCATCAGCCCTTTGCGGCCTGCAATGCCTCAGACACGTCAGAAAATGGAGAAAGAAAAACAAACGCTCCTCTGCTTACCTTATGTCAACAGTCATTTAGTTGCGTATGCTCTGAATGTAGACACGCTATTATAAGCCCTCAAAAATGTGCACTGGCAAAACATTTACTAAAGTAATGAAATATTTGTAATTTATATGTTGCTTGGACAAATGAGTCAGAATGGACGGCTACTTTAGCCCCAGAACAGTGTAGTTATGGCATCTACCCGCAGAGGCTAAATAGATATGCTAACCAGCCTGACCCCTTGTCCATGATGTGTAGAAAATGAATTGTGGGTAATGAGCTGATATGGGCAGAAGAGGGCAGGTCTGCTCACCTGAAGCTGTGCCAAGGTTTCCTCTTCTCCATAGTGACCAGGTGCGGTCCTGAGACACAGCGAGCAGAAGATGTCCGTTCGGGGAGAATGCCATCTGAGTGACTGTTAGACTGTGATAGGGCAGCGACTGGAGCTGTTTCCACTAGGTGGTACTCCACAACAGGATTGCAGCATGCTCTGCTTTAGAGGCCTGGAAAATATAACACATGATCCAAGTCAACTGGTGTTCTGTTCTGCTTACAATATGGCTGCACTTTACTCGTAGTCTCTCTTTAACAGAGCTTGTGGCTTTTTCTGCTACTATTTCTCTAAAGTTTAAAGGAATAGTTCACCCAAAAATGATAATCCTCTCATTATTAACTTGTTTTTGTCTCTACAATGCAAGTCAATGGGGTCCAACACTTCCAAACTCCAAAAAAACAAAAAACATAAAAGGCAGCATAAAGGTAATCCATATGACTCAAGTGGTTTAATCCATGTCTTCTGCAGTGATGTGATCAGTTTTGAATGAGAAACAGACCAAACTGTAAATCCTTTTTCACTATAAATCTTGACAGCTACAGTCTCCTTGGCACAATCATGATTTGAAGCTTGATTAAACTTCCTCGTGCTTGATGCATGCTGCTTTTATGTCATTTTTGGAGTTTGAAAGTGTAACACCCCACTGACTTGAATTTTATGGCTCAAAAAATTTTTGTGTTCCACAAAAGAAACAAATTTGAGATGGCATAAGGGTGAGTAAATGATGAGACAATAATATTTTCTGGGTGAATTATTCATTTGAAGTTTTTCATTTGAAAATTCCTTTTTCACCCAAAAATGAAAATTCTCTCATCATTTACTCACCCTAATGCCATCTCATCATGTGTATGACTTTCTTTCTTCTGCAGAACACAAAGATTTTTGGAAGAATATTTCAGCTCTGTAGGTCCATACAATGAGTATGAGAACAAGTGAATGGTGGCCAGAACTTTGAAGGTCCAAAAATCATATTAAGGCAGCATAAAAGTTATCCACATGACTCCAGTGGTTTAATCCATGTCTTCAGAAGCGATATGATAGGTGTGGGTGAGAAACAGATCAATATTTAAGTCCTTTTTTACTATCACTCTCCACTTTCACTACCTTCTTTTGTTTTTGGCGATTTGCATTCCCCGTGCATATCGCCACCTACTGGTCAGAGAGGAGAATTTATAGTAAAAAAGGACTTAAATATCATATGCAACTCACTTTTGAATTCTACTTATGTTTGTCAAGGTTTCTTGGCTCAAAATCAGTCGTAATCTTCATTTCCCATCACCTCTGACCCTTTCAACAAGCTGTTTTTTCAATATTTTACCTCAAGACTTCAATATGTAGATGAGCTCTGTTATTATTGGGCAACAACTTCACACTGTCATTCATCAGGACAGGAAAAGCTACTGAACAATGAATAGCCGTTGAAAAGAAAACTTACTATGGACTAATTTAAATTACAGCTATCATTTGGCAGATGCTTTAGTGACTTGCTTTTACTTTTTATGGAATGTGAACCAATCTTTAATCACTTGGCCACATCACCCATCAGCTGTTCCTGTAGCTAATCTGGTAGAGCATGGTGCTTGGGACATCAAGATTGTAGGTTCAATTCCCAGGGAACACATTCTGATACCTTGATTGCTCTGTAAGTCCCTTTAGGCAAAGCATCTGCCAAATGAATATATGTAAAAGTAAATCTATGTGAACATTTAGGTCAAATAGTTACAACAGTTCACAATTTCCAGCAGAGCTTGTCCTCTTCTTCTGAACCTCGATCATAGAGACTCCCTCCTACATACAGCAGTGTATATTCAGCCAGCATGTTCACAGCAAAGTCATGTGAGCCTGCCGGACCCCAACAGCAGCCCGCCATCAGCCCCACTGAATCAACCTCACAATCTCCACTCGAGCAAGAACAAATGGCAGGTGACACACAGAATGTGCTTTCATTCGGAAGGGCTTTGTGCGTGATCAGCGTGGGTTTTGCAGAACCACGGGGCCAGACCAGGACACAAACCAATGATCTCATTTCACTGTCTCAGAAAATGTGTCACAGTGCCCTAAGGGCACATAGGGTAGCTACCAACCATAGTCATAAGAGTCCAGTTCCATATTAATACTATAGATGGCTCATTATATTGTAATTGTATGAGAGAAATAAAAGGTTAACAAATTAACACAAGCTTGTGAAAGGTGAAGAGTGTAATGTTTTGGATGTTAAAATCCTTTGTTTTATCCAAGTATAATATATGTAGAGACATCTGTAAGCAAGCCATTTGTAGGTTGATTTTGCCAAAAAGTGTAAACACTGTGGTGATAATAACAGGGTTCCCATACCTTTTGACCAACAAATTTCCTTGAATTTTCCAAGATTTTTCCAGTGATTTACGATTACTGGACTGAACGTTTTAAACATTTTCTAGAGATTGTATTCACACAGAGCATTGTATAGCTGATGAAATATTCATTGAGCATAACTAGAGAAATTATTACATCATATTACTATAATACAATACAAATAAATATAAAAATATTTATATAAAATTATAAATTATTTTTGCAATTCCTTTATGTAACACTAGTAGTACAGAAATTACAAACTTCTAAATCTTTGAAATTCCTTTAGACTTAGTGCAGGTCATGCATGCATGGTTTTTGTGGGTGTCCTGTTTGGATGTTCTGTGGCTACATTTGTGTGACACTAATGACCATCTGGTCGCCCGTGTCACTGTACCTTACATGCAGAGGCTACCACCGTCCTCGCAGAATCAGACGCCAGGCAAAACATCTCAAAGCCATGCCCGTACCTGTGGAGACAGAGCAGTGGAGAGGAGAGGGTATGTTAATGAGGGCTCTGTCAGTGCCTGCTCACAAATACAGCCTGAGCATCATGACAGGTTCAGAGAGACAGTCGGGGCGGTGATTCAAACACGACAGATCCTTTGTGTGTCAGGGCTGCCATTCACTCTGTCCTATGCTTACGGGAGTGGAAGAAAGCCATGCACTTTGGCAGCCATTAGCAGATCTGCTTAGTAATTTCCAGCACTGGATGAATAGTTTGAGAAGTCACGCTGTCAAAGCTTTCAGCTACTTACAGCTGTGCATGTAAATTATTAGAGTTTACCTAGTGCTGCCTGTGTACCAAGGAAACTGACTTTGAATTATTATGAGGGAAATAAACTAATACTGTAATCAAGAACATTTTAATTGATATTGAATGCTAGAGGTATATGAATATATTATCTTGATATCTCAAACTATGCTGTTAATGTGTAATAATTATTCGCCAAAACTCATTTTGATTATACACCTGGATGCTGACTGGTCAATGCAGTGTTGCTGTCATACCTTATTGCTCAAATAATACACCCATTCTTCCCACCAGCAAAATACTACTAAGCATCCATTTCTGTAACATACAGCCTACAGTTTCTGCAAGTGTCAGAGTCATACGTAATATCAGTGCAGAACAGACAGTATACTTCAGTAACAAGAGCTTGGGAACCTTGTCGAGTCTAAATTATTTTTCTTTTTTTTTTTGTGATAATTAGTATTATGCTGTCGACTGACCTTAACTTGTATTGAACTGGATGAACCAATGGCGTGAGTTTGGGGTGGGACTATCTGTTATTTCAACCACTGGTAGATGAAGGGTGTATTGTGAAAGCTATTTGAAAATAATTTTAATTTTTGCAATTCGGTTGCGCTAGTGGTGCAGAAATTACACAATTCAGCTTTAAAATTCTCTTGTATCAGCTCAATATACACAGTCAACTATAATTAAGCCATTTGTAAGTTGATTTCACCTAAAAGTGAAACACTGTAACACTGTGAAAACATTGCTTTGTTTTAGCACAATGTCCAGCCTGACACAGCAACATTAGTTCAACCGATGGTGTGAGTCTGGGGTGGAACTATCTGTTTGCACAACTGGAATATGTTTGAAAACAGCAATTATTTTTTGCAATTCTGTTTGGTGTCGCTAAGAAATAACACACTTCAGCTTAAACTTCAAATGTCTGTGCCTTTATTCTGATTCTGATCTGTTACTATTCAGGTTGCTGGCCCTTTTAAGGTAAAGTTTGTAATTTCTGTGCCATTAGCGCCACCAAGTGGAACTTCAAAAATAAACAGTGTTTTCAAACAGCTTTCCCAAACACTCCCCCAGTCTGCTATTGATCAAACAAACAGATAATCCTGTCGCAAACTCGTCAATGTTGCAATTTCTGGCTGTTTGGGACATTCGCGCAATGTTTTTTAGTGCCAGTTTTTTTTTTTTTTTTTTTTTGATTTTTCTCCTTTTTCACCTAATTTGGAATGCCCAATTCTCAATGTGCTTTTAAGTCCTCGTGGTTGCGTAGTGATTCGCTACAATGGCGGAGGACGAATCCCAGCTGCGTCTGAGACCGCCAACCCATCCATCTTATCACGTGGCTTGTTGAGCGCGTTGCCACGGAGACATAGCACGTGTGCAGGCTTCACGCAATCCACGCTCAACTCACCACGCGCCCCACCGAGAACGAACCACATTATAGCGACCACGAGGAGGTTACCCCATGTGACTCTACCCTCCCTAGCAACCGGGCCAATTTGGTTGCTTAGGAGACCTGTCTGGAGTCAAACAGCACGCCCTGGGATTAAAACTAGCGAACTCCAGGGGTGGTAGCCAGCATCTTTTACCTATGAGCTACCCAGTCAGTGCTAGTTTTTGAGGAAATCAGCCTATGAATGGCTTATTTATAGGTGTCTCTGTATATTGAAGGAATAGTTCACACAATTAAAATTCTCTCATTTTACTCACCCTCATGCCATCCCAGATGTGTATGACTTTCTTTCTTCTGCTGAACACAAATTAAGATTTTTTAGAAGAATATCTCAGCTCTGTAGGTCCTCACAATGTAAGTGAATGGGTTACAAAATTTTGAAGCTCCAAAAGGACATAAATGCAGCATAAAAGTAATCCATATGACTCCAGTGGTCAAATCTATATCTTCAGAAAGTGATATAATAGGTGTAGGAGAGAAACAGATCAATATTTAAGTCATTTTTTGCTATCAATCTCCGCTTTCACTTCCACATTATTCTTCTTTTGTTTTGAGTGATTCACGTTCTTTGTGCATATCGCCATCTGCTGGGCAGGGAGAAAATTTATAGTAAAAAAGGATTAAATATTGATTTGTTTCTCACCCACACCTATCATATCGCTTCTGAAGACATGGATTTAACCACTGGAGTCGTTAAAAATTACCCATTCACACATTGTAAGGACCTAAAGAGCAGAAATATTTTTCTTCTAAAAATCTTTGCGTTTTGCAGATGAAAGTCATACACATCTTTGATGGCATGAGGGTGAGTAAATAAGAGAATTTTCATTTTTGGGTGAACTATTCCTTTAAACTAGGAGAGGAAGAAGTATTGTCATATCGAAAAAGTTTTACAGCAGCACACAGGAGGAATGGCTCTTGTCGTGGGATCTAAATACCTATTACACTGCATTATTTATGCTACATGCGCTGGTTAAGCAATAATGCGGAGCAGCATTAGTGCCTGCAGCAGCACAGCCAATGAGAGCAGACAAACACAAACGAAAATGGATGGGAAACTCACAGCTTCTATACCTCTGGCCACAGTGTGTTCTGCAAGAGGTCGTCCTCTGTCGGGGGCTCTGACAACACACACAGACAGTCACAAAATGTAAACATAATTATTATGAGAAATGAGCAGACCTATAGATTGCATTTTTCAAAAGGCTCATCTTTTAATTTAGCAACAGATACACAGCCAAGCAATTTGCTTGAACAACGGCAGCTTTATCTTCAATTTTCGATGTCACTTAGCTTTACAACGTGCTGTATATCAAAGTTAGCTCTCTATGTGCAAGCCTGATATAACTTTGTCAAGAAAAATAGACACTTACACACTTATGCAACACATGCCCCAATTGAAATGAAATGGAGACCAGACATATTTTTTTATTTAGTGGCAGTTTTATTTTAATTGTTTCCCTCTTTGCTGCTGCAGAAGACACAAGATGGAAGGAGTGGTATTATTCCATTAACAACTCGATGTCCGCCTCATTGCACTCCCCGTAGCCCAGAGTCATCAATATTTTAACTTTGCAATTATATAAGCCTTCTTTCTAATTATGATTTCAGATTAAGGAGCTTTTTCAATCACATTGACAACGTTTGTAACAGTTTGCCTAGAGCGAGAGGCATAAACCTCCCGCTTACACACACACTCCCCCATCCCTCTTTTGCTGTAATAACATTTGTCTCCAGTATCTCTGATTCATGCCCCAGATACATGAATAAACCAGAGAAAACAGTCTTTAATAACCACTTGTCAAAAATGTAGGATATCATTTTGTTTTTTAGGAGTAACTCAGGAATTGTTGACAGGACTTTTGACTGTTATATATGGTATTGTATATTATAGTTTGTTCTGCCAAAGAAACACCCACTTAGACAGGAAGGGTCATTTGATTGACATGTAAAACGACCAACCATAGTTTGTTTTTTAATGTAATGTTATGTATAGGGGTGTGAAAACATGAGGGTGACACTTCAGGACCCAGATTTTACATCAAGTGGTGACCCAACACCAATAATTCACTGCAAAAAAACAATTTGGTTAACACAAACCATCCCTTCATTGCAAGTAAACACATATTTGATGTTGTCTGGATCATATTTCATTTACTTTGTACATGTTTAGTTACTTGTTATTATTGGGATTTTTTATTTTTATTTGCTGTCTGCAATCCAATCAGAACAGATCTGCAACTCATTTTTGGGTCACCACCCACCAATTGAAAACCGGTGGCCAGTAATTTCAAGAAGTGAACTGATGTGAAAATATGTGAAAACAAAACTATGTCTGTATGCATACAAAAGTAAAACTACACATAAATACCTGTAAGTTTGAGAGGTTGAAAGTAGGACTCTTTGTACTGGTCAGACATGCTACTGAAACCATCACTGTCCTGTTGAGTGCTTTGAGATGCAAGGTCAACTGTAAATACATCAAAAACCACTGTAAAGGTTAGCAATTACCTTTCCACTCCTCGGATCAGCACAATGGATAAATGTGCATTCAGGTCAAAGAACTCAAAGGTGAATACCTTGAAACACAGCCTTGTTGGACAAGCCGAGGGCAGGCGTGCTGGCTCCCTCTGGGAGGTCGGCTTCATCCTAGACACCCAGGGGACAGATACTGTAAAAAACATTTTCTACACAAAATCTTTCTATAGAAAAAGGCACTTTCTACAGACAGGCTACAAAATAGAGGCTGAATCGTTATTATTTTTATTTTACAAAATGGTAAGTAAAAATGAGGTGTCAACCTGAGGAGGTCAAACAATATATTATATGAGCTGTTTTATTTTATACTCATTTTATATACATACGGTTTGCTTTTTTTGCAACCCTGTTACCACATTTTGGGACATGTGTAAATGCAGTTTAAAACCCTGATTTGTTTGATGTTGTTATGTTTAAAGTAAAAACATTAAACATTCAAATGAAGAGACATTTTTTTAATAATAAAAAAAAAAACTAAAAAACACATTTTGTACTACAAAGAACTGAATATCATGATTATTATGACACTGTTGTATGATTTTAATTGTTGCATAGAGTTGAGAAGGTGGGACAGGCAAAAATCACCATTTTAACATGAGGATCTCTTTTCACCTACTGTTTTATTCTAGATTAATTTTCTATTAGATAATAATTTCTACAACATAAAGAATAGTTTCACAAAGAAAAAAAAAAGCATGGGATTTGTGCCTCTAATGTTTTGAAAAAAGTAATGGGACACCAACACCACTTACAGTAAGTGCACCCTGTTAGAGAAGTGCCAAAACTCTTCTATACACCAATTTTATCCAAAATCAGCCTGAATCTAGTTTACATTTATGACTAGCATTTTTGTCGTCTCATTTACCATGACACCAGGTTATAGAAAATGGAACTCACTTTTAACTGCATATGTGCATAAATACAGAGTTTTACCACAGGGCTTTTGAATGCTTGATTCCGATTGGTTGACGGATGGTGTGCAATTATTTTTCAGTAAATGAACTGCTATGAAGTAGTTCCAGGTCTTGACTGCATAACGGTTTCATCACTTTGTCAAATTAGTTCAAAGATCTGAACATCCTACCACAGCAAAATAACAAAATAAGTTAAGTAAATCAGATAAGAATGACAAACAATTTATATACTATCTGAAATTTCTTTTAATCTCTCTCTCTCCCACATTCATGAGCACACAAACACAACCTTGTTACTCCAGTAAGTGCTTTAAAACAGCCCCAAGGCACCGTTACTAGTTCTAAAGTGACGCTTTCAAACTAGCAACAAAGGCTTGGGCTGTATCAAAGCAAGATCACAAGAGCATTTTAGGGCAAAAAACCTGAAAATTTATTGAGATAAAACCCTGAAAAATGTCTTCAGGTGTGGCAACTGTAGTATAATCGGAATAATTGACTCAGGCCCATTGAATTATTGAAAAATAATGCACACCCAAGCAAAGTATGTGAGGGGCAGCATGATTTTGCCTGGGGCAAGGAGCTTTTGTTATCGTAGCTTCGCTGTTTTCTCTCGATCCAAGAGTGCTCCACTAATGATCCATCATGAGCACAACACCTGTAAACGGCCCATAATACAGTAAGAATTATGTTTTAAGCAGTGTTAAACAATATTGGCATGAAAGAAAGTGGTGTGTTGCGTAGTGGGCTAAAGCACATAACTGGTAATCAGAAGGTTGCTGATCCCCACAGCCACCACCATTGTGTCCTTGAGAAAGGCACTTAACTCCAGGTTGCTCCAGGGGCATTGTCCCTGTAATAAGTACACTGTAAGTCGCTTTGGATAAAAGCGTCTGCCATATGCATAAATGTAAATGTAAATGTAAAGAAATATGGAATTTCTGATATTTCTGGGGGGGGCGGGGGTGTCTTGGGCGAAACCCGCTTCACCACACCCCCAAAGTTGTTGACCGGGGGGTGTCTGTGTGGGTGCCTCGTGCCGCCACCCTCAAGATGCCGCCCGACGGCACGTCACCCATGCCTAAATCCGCTACTGCTAAAACGCCAACTGGACAAATCGATTTGTTAATATTGTGTTGTTTGACTTTAATTGTTTGCCATCTAAAATGTATTTAGTGCCATAATTTATGCAATTACATGTGCAGATGAACAAGCTTAACAAACGCGAGCCAAAGTAGAGATGCATACATTTTAAATCTTTTAAGTATTTAAAAGCTAGTATTTCTGAAAGTGAACTCAGCATTGGACATTTAGCTTTGATAATCTTATCTAGTTTTGAGTAAAAAAAAAAAAGAAGAAGAAGTGTAGAACTTTGATAGGGTAATGTTAATTAATAAATTAAATAAAGAAAGGGGAGTGGGAAATGGACAACCCGGAGTGGAGCTGGAGCGGAGTGATTATAGAATGCTTTACGCACGGAGGGGAACGGCCATGCCGCAAACCTTGGGGTGTGCATTATTTTTCAATAATTCAGTGGTTTGTTGTCAATTATTCCTTACATAATGTAGGAATGTGAGACTCCTCTTTAAATATCCCTGATCAAAGACAGAGCGTAGAGTAATTAAAATTGCGGTTCCGTTTAGCAAAGCTAATTAAAGTTTATAGATGAGATGATTCTGAGTACTTACATTAGAGGCCAGCAGTTTCTCCAGGGAGGTACATGATATGTTAGCAAAGTTCTCAACTACATTCCGTGGAGCTCTGAATACCCGCAGGACCTTCTCATCAGCACCAGACACAAACTGAAACCGCCCGACCATAGTTAAACACTGCATATCATAGCCATGAATCTGTGGCCTGGAGATCTCGTGCCAGGTCTTCTGCAGAAAGATTCAGCATAGAACAACCTTTAAAGACCCCATATAATGACAAGTTCCGTTTTTTTCCCCCTCTATTGACATGTTTCCGAGTTTAGGTGGAACATATTAAAGCGCCTGTTTTTGTTTTTATTTAGCCAATAGCTTTTAGTTTACGTCAAAGTCATAATTTTCATGTCATGGGGTCTTTTGATAATGCCGACAAGAATATAAAAATCGTCACATTTGCACCAGCAACATTACTACTTATTTAAATCAATTGACAATGTATAATCCAACAAAACATAAAAGTTTTTTGGATAATATAGTGATCTGTTTAAACCTGTGAGGATCCTTTTCTCTTCCAGGGTGTGAAGAGTCTGGTGGTTTGGTCTGATCCAACAGAGATGAGAAACTCTCCATCTGGGTCCCAGCTCAGGTCCTGCACTGCGTTAAAGTGACCCGAAACCACCACACCTGGCCTCCACTTTCCCTGTGCAACACACATACATACCCATCTCCATATTCATTATACACATTTGGTACACATATTATTATTTTGTATTTCAATTTTTACAGTTTTAGATAAAGATCATGGCAAATAATGTCTGTATAACAATTAAATGTCTGTATAATTCGATATAATGTGCTTTGTTATTGATGGATGTTGAGAGTTATGTCTGACCTGGTCGCCGTCACGGTGCCAGAAGTGCAGTGCTCCGTGGAAGGCATGAGCCAGAATCATAGAGCCATCTGGACTCATCTGACAGCCATAGAAACCCAAGGTGTTTCCTCCGACTTCACCAACACGTACCTAGTGTACACAAGGTTAATAAGAAATAATGGAGCAACAATAAACATTCAAAATATCAATATTCTACAGCAGAGATTTCCAACCAGGGGAATGTGTACACAAGGTGTACTTAAGCAGGTTCCAGAGGGAACTTGGAAAGATTAAAATTTTGCTTTGTTGCTAAAAACAGAAACTACAACCTTAAATAAAATTATTAGGCCTTTCAAAAAAAAAACAAAAAAACAAAAAAAAAAAAAAAAAACATTGTTGTGTAATTGTCTTAACACATTCAGTTACTCTTTAAGGAAAAAAACAATGCGTGTAAATTCTGTCAGCAGTGCTCTTTAGGGGCTGTTTAGACGGAAAGTGTCCCAGTGCACTAAAAAGGATACTGGTGTCTCGAGACAGGTTTTTGAAAAAAATAAAAACACAGCGCTCCTCTACGAAAAGCTGGAAGAACAGTGAGACCTGGTGCAATGGTCAAGGATGTCCGTCTAGTGCATGTTTACATAGAAAAACAGTGCAGATGGACAGTGTGAACTGTCCCTTATTTATCTCACTCTATAAAGAGCATTTATAGTTGCAACCCTGCTGAAAAGTCTCGTTTTGTAATCTGTCTGTTCGTGACGTCATGAGACATTGCTCATGTGTATTTACACGTCCCACAACATGCATCACCACACCCTTGGCCCCGCCCACTGGCATGCAGTTCGAGAGAACAGGCCTTGTGTGGCTAACTATTCCTAACACCAAAGGGTACCCATCTGGACTATGTTAAATTATTTTGTATACAAACATGAACTACACAGACTCTTTGACCGCTGCCATGTATCTCACCGCTTCACTTTTTCCACATTTTGTTATGTTACAGCCTTATTCCAAAATGGATTAAATTCATTATTTTCCTCATAATTCTACAAACAATACCCCATAATGACAACGTGAAAGAAGTTTGTTTGAAATCTTTGTGAATTTATTAAAAATCACATATACATAAGTATTCACAGCCTTTGCCATGACACTCAAAATTGAGCTCAGGTGCATACTGTTTCCACTGATCATCCTTGTGATGTTTCTACAACTTGATTGGAGTCCACCTGTGGTAAATTCAGTTGATTGGACATGATTTGGAAAGGCACACACCTGTCTATATAAGGTCCCACAGTTAACAGTGCAAGCCATGAAGTCCAAGGAATTGTCTGTAGACCTCCGAGACAGGATTGTATCGAGGCACAGATCTGGGGAAGGGTACAGAAAACTTTCTGCAGCATTGAAGGTCCCAATGAGCACAGTGGCCTCCATCATCCGTAAATAGAAGTTTGGAACCACCAGGACTCTTCCTAGAGCTGGCCGCCCGGCCAAACTGAGCGATCGGTGGAGAAGGGCCTTAGTCAGGGAGGTGATCAACAACCCGATGGTCACTCTGACAGAGCTCCAGCATTTTTCTGTGGAGAGAGGAGAACCTTCCAGAAGAACAACCATCTCTGCAGCACTCCACCAATCAGGCCTGTATGGTAGAGTGGCCAGACGGAAGCCACTCCTCAGTAAAAGTCACATGACAGCCTGCCTGGAGTTTGCCAAAAGGCACCTGAAGGACTCTCAGACCATGAGAAACAAAGATTGAACTCTTTGGCCTGAATGGCAAGCGTCATGTCTGGAGGAAACCAGGCACCGCTCATCACCTGGCCAATACCATCCCTACAGTGAAGCATGGTGGTGCCAGCATCATGCTGTGGGGATGTTTTTCAGCGGCAGGAACTGGGAGACTAGTCAGGATTGAGGGAAAGATGAATGCAGCAATGTACAGAGACATCCTTGATGAAAACCTGCTCCAGAGCGCTCTGGACCTCAGACTGGGGTGAAGGTTCATCTTGCAACAGGACAATGACCCTAAGCACACAGCCAAGATATCAAAGGAGTGGCTATGGGACAACTCTGTGAATGTCCTTGAGTGGCCCAGCCAGAGCCCAGACTTGAACCCTATTGAACATCTCTGGAGAGATCTGAAAATGGCTGTGCACCGACGCTCCCCATCCAACCTGATGGAGCTTGAGAGGTCCTGCAAAGAAGAATGGGAGAAACTGCCCAAAAATAGGTGTGCCAAGCTTGTAGCATCATACTCAAAAAGACTTGAGGCTGTAATTGGTGCCAAAGGTGCTTCAACAAAGTATTGAGCAAAGGCTGTGAATACTTATGTACATGTGTTTTTTTTTTTTTTGTTTTTTTTTATAAATTTGTTAAGATTTCAAACAAACTTCTTTCACGTTGTCATTATGAGGTATTGTTTGTAGAATTTTAGGAAAATAATTAATTTAATCCATTTGGGAATAAGGCTGTAACATAACAAAATGTGAAAAAGTGAAGCGCTGTCAATACTTTCCGGATGCACTGTATATTCGGATGCAATGTGTTGGATGTGCATTGTGTGTAAACCCTGCAATTTTGTTTTATAAAGTTCAGGGGCTTGTTCATTCTCTTCCGATGGAGTTTTCTGAATTTGAGGGGCTGCACGATGTTAGCAAATCATTACAGTGGGCATTTACACTGAAGTTTTAAGGAGGCGCTAAAGCCAAAACCAGGTGTTTCAGACAGAGGGCCAAAAACAGGGTGAAAAATTATCATATTTTACTAAATGGTGAATGCTTTGGTGCAAAAAAAAACTTTTATAAAATTACCACTGGAACTCAGGGAAGATAATAAAATGATTTTTAAAAAAGCACTTCATGACCCCTTTAAATATATCAATCCAATAACATCTATATTTCTCAAACTGCTTCAGTCTGAGAGGAAGCTACTTGGTGAGGCTGTTTTTCACCCACGGTATCACTTATATATATTGTAACAATGGTAAAAGAGCAGCTTTATACAAAACAAAAACATGGGGACTATACGGAACACTCTCCAACATCTAGACAGAGATGAGAGGTATTTCTGGATGCTAGTGGTGTCAATGTCCCTGATAACACTGCAGGTCAAGAAGGCCACTAATTAGCAGGCATGAATCCTCAGCAATCTGAGTTGAGAGTCTACAGCTGTGATCAGTCTCAGTTAAGTAACAGTCTAATGTGTGCCCAGGACACCAATTAATCAGGCAGAAAACGAAAAGCAGGAGTTATGCAAAGTGTTAACAGAGAACTATTAACAGATAAATAAATTGTGTTTGCTTCCTTTGAATGCATTAATGTGATGTTGAATGTAATCATAGTGTACACATTAAATCGAATATGAGCATCAGACTAGCAAAGCTAGGAGACAAAATAGTTACATAAAGAATGAATCAGTATAAACTCCCCTGACTGGGCTCTGCTATGAATACAAAAGCACTGTAATCATTTTCTCAGCAAACACTAATGTGAAGGAAAAAAAAAACAAAACAAAAAAAACAGTGGCTTGCCCTTTGTCTGGCCCGTGTCTAACATGCTTAATGCTGCTTGAAAGTCTCACGGTAATGGGGGAAGTGAGTCGTGCTGTGGAGCAAGTGGTAACATTGTCTAAAACAAGATAATTAGTCATGATTATGTCATCAGCAATAACCTGCCTCTACATTTATTTACGGTAGCATGTGAGCAAAGATGATGCTCTTGCCTCAACATCTGCATTGTCAATAAAAACACAGAGGGAAAAACTGCTAAATTAATTAATGTAATTCCACTTTCAGCTCTAAAAAAAAAAACGAAGTGTGTGGCAAGAGACATTGGCATCCTGAAATGTATTTGACAGTCATCACAAGGTGACTGTGATTTTGTCAAGTAGGACGTGATCTTGGATGAACATCTTTTATTGGTTTTGTTGCTCAAACAAACATAGCCCTTATCATTATCCCTATCCCTTAACCCAATCATGCCTAACCATTAACTTCTCAAATTGGAGGAAAATGATAGGTTGATAAGAATGTAGTTTAAAACCTCATACCTAAGCCTAACCATTACTCTTAACTCAACCCTAAAATCTGATTGGTTGAGAAGAATGAAAAATGAAAATGTTTAACAGACAGACACTTGGGTAATGGGCAACAATCTAGGTGTGCCGATCAGTTTTTGCTTAAACTGCTTATGACCTTTCCCCGATAAAAACTGTTAAAGGCATTTACATAAGCTTACACATTTATATCTTAGTTTATAAAGCATAATCTATCTACAATTGTGCATGAAGATGTGCTCAGTGTTGTTCAAGTCCAAACCCCAATCATCTAACAATAACCCTAAACTTAAAGCTAAAATCCACATGTACTACTTGGCAAAAGCATGGTCACCAACATGACAACGATGGAAGAAATTTGCAGAAGCTGTTTTAGAGTAGCAGTGATTCCTCTCGTTCAGAGTTGTCTCTGCTCAATGATTCACAGTCTCTTGTCACGCCCAGTAGAGCATATCTCAAAGATATTGCCGGATCAGCTGGCTGGCTTAAGCTCTCCATCAAAATGACAACAGTACACAGACAAATCATCCATCTAACTTTGCCAAAGGGAGATTTTAGCCCTTCCACAAAACATATAGGGCTATTTGGACAGACCCATACTGGTTGGGAAACATGGGTTCAAAAGTAAATCCACAAACCATCAAATGACAGGGGCTACAGACATTTTCATGGTCCTTTCTTCGCCAATAGAGAGGCGTATTCACAGGCGTGTCCTATGGAGTGAATATGGCAGAACTAATGATTGAGATAAAGAGAGCACTTCACTTTGAATGGCATGGATCTTTGTGAGCCATTCTGGAAAGAGCGATGCAACATTAACCAGATTGATTTTGAATTCCGTCCACGTGGCTACTCGTATATCATGGCCAACTCTCACAGGCAAAATGTGCAATTGCTCGTTTATGAAAGGAACACCAATATGGATCTGTGGCATGATGTGTGTTGTAACACAAACCACAGAATTTGCGATGAAACTGGATGCAAAATTAGAGATTCCTGGTGCTGAATGTGAGCAATGCAACACTGATGCTGAGAACCTGGAGAGGGAGAGCAGCTCAATACTAATTTTGACCACATAACCAAGAATTGGTGGTTAAATTTCTGGGCTAGTAACTAAAAGGTTGTAAGTTTCAAACCCCATCATTGTGCCCTTTAGCAAGGCACAAGATCAAGTTGCTCCAGGAGAATTGTCCCTTCAAAACGTATAGGGTGTAGGTTCTTGTAGTTCCTGTACTCCATTTGGTAGAGCATAGTGCTTGATAGAGGTATACCTTGAATACACTAAGTCACTTGGTATAAACATGTCTGCCAAATGAGTAAATTCTTGAACTATCTCCATGAACTATCAGCATTGTGCCCTTGAGGAAGGAACTTCTTCAGAGGGATTGTCCCCTCAATAGGTATAACTAACTACTTCATGCTACCAGTACTTGCATCCAGCCAAGAACGTTAAATAATCCATCCTGCCGAATGAATGTTAAATCATCCATCCTGACCGATAACGCCAGGAATGTTAGATCTCCCACTAGACCTCTCTCTACATCAGAAGATATCGAAATATCAAAGTGTTGTCTGATATCCAAAACCCAGTCAACATCCACAGTTTATGTTAACTTTTCTACCAGCCCAAGAGTTAGGCACAGGCAGCAGGGAATATAGCAGAAGGCAGGAGACAAAGTGCCTTAATGCTTTATTCATGTTTTCCCCCGCAAGGTTCATATTCCTACAAATGAGGAAGATGAGCAATTTCTGTAACTGAAGGTGACCAAAGCACAAATGATAGTGAGAAGCTTGATACTGAGAGCAGCTCAATACTACACCAATTACATCCCCAATCATGAGTGGTGTGGGGGTCATGTGCTCTGGAGGTTAAAGATCTGGCCTGGTAACCCATCTGTCCTATGGTCTATGATGGAAAATAAACTATTAGCACAACGCTAATGACTCAAGGTTCACAGTCACAAAATAGTCCCTCCAGTCCCTCCACACTGTTAAATGGCAACAAATCAAAATCAAATCAAATCACTTTATTGTCACACAACCATATACACAAGTGCAACAATGGGTGAAAGTCTTGGGTGCAGTTCCGAGCAACATTGCAGTCATGACAGTGATGAGACATATACCAATTTACAATAAACATCAGATTTAAACAACACAATTTAAAATCTAATATACACATAATTACACACAACACAATATACAAATAATAACATACAATGTACATTATACAATACACATACAATATAGAATACACAGTATACAATAAAAATAGTATATATAAAATATACAGTAGGTTGTATTGTACTGTATTGACATTCAGGCTGTCGATTGATAGTCAGTTGCCAGTATTATTAAGAAAGAATATTATTTATGACAGACCAGTGTGTTGGGGGAAGTCACCCACTGGCCCAAAGGCGGTATCCAACGGCGTGGCTGAAGGTCTCCTGCGTGTTCTGTTTTATCGTGCGCGGCATTAAATAATAATACTTTGATTATTTGATTTGAGTTCCATGTTTTATTAAACTTTTCATTAATTCTTTTCTTTATTTCATGTGATTCCAATTATGAAAAACCTCATTGAAGTATCTATGCTCTGAATTTAAGTTTTGTATCTTATTATTTTTAGTAATTCTCTCTTCCAGACTGCATTTGTTATTTCAATGTTATTTGGGTCCTGTGCTGGTCAGACACAGGTCCTTTAACTACAAATTAATCAGTTTCAGATATTAGTAAGTTTCAGACTAAGTCCTTATAGACTCTCGGCTTTATCCGTTTAGTTTTATTTGGCTAAGTTCATATAGATTCTCGACTCACCGTTTAGCCCCAGTCAATTAAGTCCTGTTTTACAGATTCTCGGTCCTACATTTAGTATTCCCATTTAATTCTACTTGGCTAAGTTCTATTATAGATTCTCAGTTCGCTGTTTAGCCTTTTAGTACATACTTATCTAATGGGTTACTTCTGAAGTAGTTTATTTAAACCAACTCTGACCATAGATTTGTAGTTAACAAGAAATATACTAGAAAACAGTCCTTCAGAATGAATCATAATTTATTTACCAGGTAATAGTAATACATTCAAACAATCCAATTAAACTAATAAATCAAACTCAAAGCTATCAGTGAACCAACCATAATAATAATAATTAAAGTTGCATTCCATTCAAACATTTACCAAACATAAGAAATTCAAATTGCAATTACCTGGTAATGAAAAACTACACACAATGTTTACTGTGAGGGTCATCTGGCTACAGAGGCACCCTGATTCCTTTATCATTACACACAGCAATTCTGTGGGAGATCTGAATGCAGATTCCATGAGCTCCTCTGCCATCCTTCCTTAAGTACCAAACAATTTTATTGTTATTTCAGATGTGTATATTTGATGTTATCCAGGATTTGGTTTACAATTTAGGGGTTTGAAGGTAGACCTCTGAAACTTGTGACTGAGTGTTTGACTGATGTTTACAAAGAATGCACCTAATCTGCATACAGCATCTGGTCTCTGTGAGAAAACTGGGAGGGGTCATGCCCTTAAATTTTACTTGTGATTTGACTTTGCTAAATGGGAATGAGACCATTTACCAGTTGCACTGAGACCTCTTGAATGATACCAAACATGTATGATCAGAAAACCTTTTACATTACAGAACAGTATAAGTCATAACTTAGTTTTTGGTGTCCTTAAAGTGACCGGAGGTGAGAGAGAGAGAGCAGATGTGAGTGTAATTTGCGTTTTATGGTCCCCAATCAGTGGAGTGTGTTTTCTCAGGTGGAGATGCTTCTCTGTGTGAGAGTTTTATGACATTGGTTCTCACAGAGTTCTTTGACTTTTACCGGAAGTGATGCAGACAATTTTGTGCCAGTCTTACAAGTTTGAGATAATAAGATTAATAAAGTGCAGTGCTGATGTATATTGATTGTGAGAGATCAAGAGTTCAAAAGTCTGATTGCTTGGGGGAAGAAGCTGTCATGGAGTCGGCTGGTGCGGGTCTTGATGCTGCGATACCGCCTGCCTGAAGGTAGCAGTGAGAGCAGCCCATGGCTCGGGTGGCTGGAGTCTCTGATGATCCTCCGAGCATTTTTCACACACCGCAATGTATATATGTCCTGGAGGGAGGGAAGCTTTCCTCCGATGATGTGTCTGGCAGTTCACACCACCCTTTGCAGGGCTTTGTGGTTGAGGGCGGTGCTGTTTGTACATATCAGCAGCCAGTCAGGATGCTCTCTACAGTGCTGGTGTTTTACACCATGACTTATAAGCAGGGTGTATTTTACCCAGCGGTTTGCCTGGCTGACCCACTGGAAGCCAGCACTCCACTAAACCTGACCAATTAGGCTAATCAATATGGATGAGTATCTCATTTTTAGACGTGTTAATTAGCCACAGCGATGTTGGTCATTTGCTGCTTAGTGGGACAGTTGCAGTCAGTCAGTAAGAATTCAGCCCAATTGTATATACTGTATGAACTAGTAATTAGCACGGGTTCAATGGTCTAGGCCTTAGGCTACACTTGTCAGTGTTCCTTCACCTTTTTAACAATAGTTAAAGGTGATTTCTGTGCATCAGCGTCACCAACATAAAAATTGCAACAACGACTGTCTTTATACAGGTTTTGCAAGTACTGTCCCCTTATTCCAGTGGTTGGAAAACAAAAAAGTCCCACCTCAAACTCAAGGTTGAGCCAATTTTTCTGTGTCGAGCTGGTTGGACTGCTCAAACAAACAGAGCCATTTTTTTTTTAATACTGCCACAGAGTCACAGTGTTTACACTTTTTAGGGAAATAAACCCAAGAATGGCTTAGTTGTAGTTGACTGAACATTAAACTGGAATAGGAGAAAGTACTTTAACATCGAAACAATTTACACGCATCACCTTCAAGTCGTTTTCTTTTTTTTTTTTTTTTTTTTACAAGTGCACAGTTTAAAATAATGATAAGGTGCATCCCAAACTGCCCAATTCTGCACTATTTTACATCATTTATTTACATCAAGTAGTGCGAGTAGTGTGTTTACACTGAAAATGCAACAAAAAGAAGTGTACTACGAGAACCTGGATGATGCACTTCAACCATCAAAAGGGAGTGTGGAATGTTAGACACTTCATGCACTCAGTGCACGCGGCTTGCCGTACATAGCGGAAGGGGCGGAGTTACCTGGCTACGCTGCTGGACTGACAAAACAATTGTAAATACTGGAGAATATGACAACTAGCGAAACTTCTGTAAAGACAGCACCTTACAAAAGTGAGTTAAACGCTTTACCATGCAGTATAAGTGTTGAACTGATGGTAGATAGTGTGCTAAAGCTACACAATGCTTGGGTTTGCGAATGCTTCCATGTAGTAAAAAAACCGTTAAGTGTTACATTTGGGATGATACTACACTTTGAAAATTCATACACTACATGGCTGAGTGCATAGTACATTTTGTAAGTGCACAGTATATAGAGTGTTGTTTGGGACAGCTATAGTCATTTGCAACGACATATAATGTGTGCTACTTATCTCTGAAATTGAGCTAAAGCTGAAGTGAAAATAGGGGATCAGAAGCTGGAAATCCAAAAAGTTAATGATAACAGACATTCGTTTCCTTTGTAGGGGGGAACCTGTCAGCTCAAAGGCTCTCATCCACATCTGATATCCAAGTTCACACCAACTTCATATCATATGCCCTTTACGACTCAGAAGACACATGCAATGTGGAAAATACAGGATGTGGAACAGTCTTTCCTACTGCATTCAGGTACAACAGAAGACCTGAAACATACCTTGTTCTTCTTTCTACTGCAGCGCACGACCTTTCATTTTTAATTGGATGTGTCGAAGTACGACAAAGCACGTGAGCCGTCATACGACAAGGCGTCAAGTGTCAGAATCAGGGAAGTATAGGTCTCTGCAGAACAGTAATGGTGTGTTCAAATCTCAGAATCAGAATGATCTTTATTGCCATGTATGCTTACACGTACAAGTGACAGAAGCTTCCAGTGCACAAACAATACAACAAGAAATAGATAATAAAAAAATAGAATAATAATAAAAAGTGAAAAGAAAATATAAGTATATATAGAAATACACAAGACAAAATATATATATATATATATACACACACACACACACATATGTACAAATACAAATCTGTTATATACAGATGCAAGGGAATGAAATGGCAGAAGAGGTAGGGTATGTTGTATAAATATAAATAGATTAAGCTGTGTATTGCTCATAGTTATTGCTCAATGGGGCAGTTTTAACAGTTCATGAGATGGATAGCCTGAGGGGAAAAAACTGTTCCTGTGCCTGATGGTTCTGATGCTCAGAGCTCTGAAGTGTCGGCCAGAAGGCAACAGTTCAAAAAAGTAGTGGGCAGGGTGAGTAGGGTCCAGAGTGATTTTTCCAGCCCTTTTCCTCACTCTGGAAGTGTATAGTTCTTGAAGGGAGGTCAGGGGACGACCAATAATCTGCTCAGCAGTCCAAACTGTCCTTTGTAGTCTTCTGATGTCCGATTTCATAGCTGAACCAAACCAGTTACTGAAGTGCAGAGGACAGACTCAATGACTGTGTGTGTTTTCAAACCGGGATGGGTGTTTCTAAACTATCCAATGAAAGTAGGGAATATCAGTGTAGAAATCAATAGCCGTTTCCAAACCAGGATGGGCGTTTCTAAACTAACCAATGAAAGTAGGGAATCTCGATGGTTTGAAAACACCCACTAATTGGGAAAAGCCCATTGTCTCTAATCAGGAGCCTTTATGCAGAGCAGTGATCTGAGCCCTAAGCCTGTTTGCCGAGATCAAAGTTAGTGCCTCGTATTAATCAACCACAAAGCCATGCCTGTTATCTGCTGCAGGAATGCTAATCAAACTGTCCTGTGAAGAACTGACCTGCTTTGAGGATAACTGAGGTACTGCCATCCCATTTCTGAAAGGAACTCATTCAATCACCAAACCAAACATTCACAGTCTCTGAGACAGATGGAAGAGAAAAAGGTTCTTTGTGCAGTTTTATGCATGTGGGTTAAGTTTGACAGATTTGGCAGAGATTGAGCAGATGTTCCCTTCATGACCCAGAAAGTGGAACACAGCAGAGGAGCTTCTGTCTCTGCAGAGTACTTCCTGTCCCTGCTGTGGATTCTCTCTCTATAACCATTAATTTCCTGTCTACTATACTATCCGACATAGAAACTGTTAAAAGCTTACACCTTTTATCTACGTTTTACCTACATATCTATTTGTTCAAAATAGAATATTACCATACAACTCTTACTATGTCTGCCATATATAGTATGCACTAGAGGTGGATGATATACTGGTTAATGTGTCAGCCGATATGAATCATTTCTATCACAGTTATGCAAAACGCTGCCGTATGGTAAGGAATGTGCGTTCCGCATTTACTTTACATATAGGAAGAAACTGAGGAAGAGTCTGTAAAACCAGGGTTTCTCAAACTTTTTTGAACCTAGGGCCCCTTTCATAACCCCAAATTCTTCGCAGACCCCGCCCCACGTACCATCATCACAAATATGATATTATTTACTAAAAGTATAAAAATTATCTCTGTAATGAGTTCCAATAAATTTTAATACATATGAAGCTTGCAGAACACCCAAGCACTGCTGTCCTGTTGTGTTAGGCTTCTGTATGCAAAGTGTTTCAATGACATTACATTTGGTTTTATGTTTGGAAATGTTTTATTCCACTGTTTTAATAAGATTGTGTTATTGTGTTTGATGTACATTTAATGTACAGCATTTTGGTTTAACTTACATTTTTAAAGTGCTTTAGAAATAAACTTTACTTTGACTTACATTCAGTCACTGTACAGCAATTTACAAGTGAGGAATACAACACAAGCAATTCATATCAAAGAGAGCAAAAACAAACACTGTAAAATGAAGTTAGGGAGACAGTCTGTTGTTGATCATTTCTGGTTTCAGCTAAATCCACAGGATGACGAAACATCACCGAGAACACTACAAAGCTCGAACAGTAGGCTACTGATTTTCTTAAAAAAATTTATTATTAGAATTTCCCCCTAGTCAAAGCATGAGTTTACACATCAATAAAGCACCATATTCTTTTGAAGAAAAATAAACAGTTGATTAATTTGTTTTTATTCACATAAACTATACCACACCACAATATTCATAATTAAACAACAGTGAAGATACAAAACAATTTACTCATTATTCATTTTGTCAAATTATTGTTTCATTGTTAACCGTCACTTTTTTATGCAAATAAAAGGCAGAAAAAAAAAGTTCTAGAAAGTATTCCTGCATAATGGTCTCCCTTCCGTTCGGCAGTGAACGGGACGTGATTTATATTTACATGAATGACAGTTATAGTGAAGTGGAAATTTATATATACTGTATAAATACAATGTATTGACCACCACTATTAGACAAATGATACTGTATGTTTAAATGAAGAGTCACTGCTATAGGAAATATATTATCACATTTGACATGAAGCTGGATCATCAATCGTCATATTATACTAACTTATAATACGACAGTAGCATACTTTATCTAGCAAGATTGAAAAACATAATTATAAGTATATACAGTCAGAAATGTGGACCTTGCTAATCCAGTGCTGGTCAGATGGGAATTCAACTTGGAATACACGTAATAAACCCCTTCTCTTTTGTACTGGATGAAGTAACACCTCCGTGTTTCAATGTATGATGGATATTGTCCAATGTCATATGCAGAAACTCCTGTAGATGCAAGTAACCCCCCCCCCCACATCCCCCCACCTCAGTCATCTTGAAGCGAGATTCATTCACCATTAGAGAAGTCGCTGTGACTATTATATATTATATAGGCTGTTTGAATAAATTCTAAACTTCTGTTATGTTGTATTTTTATACTAGTCAATAGCTTTAGACTGAGTAGTTTTTTTATTGCTTTTTTATTACTTAGCCTATTTGATTACAACATTGCAACACAATGTACAAAATTCAGGGATTTTCCACAGACCCCCTGGCAATTTGAAAAGGACCTACATAATGTGTTCTGTTTAAGGCTGGCAAAGTAAAATTCTAAATTTGAATATTCATCCAATTTAAGATAAAAATACACATTCTAATATTAAAACTATGCATTCGAATTTTGGATGTGCACCAAACACTGGAAAAATCACGTTCTTAATAAAAGGCTACATGCAGCACAACAAATACCTTTTAAAAAAATGCAGGTCTTGAGTCACATTTTGTTGTTGATTTGCTCAAAAAGAAAAATGCAACCAATAAAATATGAGGTTGAAGCTCATTAACTTGACACGGCATCTACAAAACAAAGCATTCCTGAATGAGATGCTGAGTAAACTGATACGTGATGCAACAGTCAAACACTTTCATCTAGTGCATGTTTACATAAAAAACTAATGGAAAACTGCGTGAATGGAAGCAAAGCGTTCGGTGTGAACAGCCCCTTAAGACCTTTGCACACCAAATGCGAATTGTCGCCACCAATTGTTGCCGCGATTAATATTTTGAATAGAAACAATAGATTTCTATAGAGCCATTCATACCTGGAGCAACAAAGCAAGTTTTTTTTTTTCATGGTTAGTGTTAGTATTTTTTTTCCTCCCCGTTGATGAAATGCCCTGAACAATAAAATATGAGCTTTGGATCACATGTCAGAAGCTGCTGCAGTTACAGCTGGTAGCACTAAAGCACAGAAAGCTGTTTTGACCATCGACATTAAACGCTGGTTACTAGAGGAAGAAATCCTGAACCAGCAGTGAGGACGTGCATTTTATTTGCATCAAATGTCTTAAAAACTGAAACATCTTTTATCATATGGGTTCTCTTAACATTTAAATTATATTGCTGCATCTCTGCCTTGCACCCTGTTAAAAAAAACTTTGATTCTGGAATGTGGATTGTCTTCATAATGTATTTCATATTGCTGCATTTTTGCCTTTGCATTTAATACTGTTCACAATAAAATATACAGTATATTGTGGCATCTTTGTTTTCCTATCGCTTTTTTTATAAACAATTTTATGTATCTTTAATGTGTTTTACCACCAAATATTAATAATATAAATACTATTGATGTAAACTGCAGTGCACTCCGTATACACATGTCTTTGTATAGCAAAAATGACTGTGCTGTCATTAGCAGTATTTAAGTATCTAATAATGGGTCAGACTGATGATGGGTTTTGTTTTTTGAGATTCTATTTTTATTGCTTGCATTACACAGACTCTTGGATGTCACGTTTAATTCGTAACATACAAGTTTGTTAATAAATGTACAGTACATAACACAGGTACAGTAGATGTACATGTAAAAAGATATAATCTTGTTCCAATTGACAACATTTCTTTTTACAGTCATTATATGTGTGCATTACACAGTGATTTTAAACACATGTACTGTATATAGAACAGGTAGATGTAAATGGCAAAAAAGATATTAACAGTATTGTTTCAATTGATAAAATGTGTTTAAAAGTTAATATTATTTTTACAATCGATTCTTTCTAATCACCCCTCAGACTGTGGTGAAGCCTATACATGTTCAGTCAACTTAAAAATAGTTTGTGAAAGTGGCTTGAAAGTTTTCTTTCTCGTTGAGCAAATCAACAACAAACTCATTATCACTGCTGCAGCTTTTAGAGAAATTAGTTTTATTTTTGCAATCGGCTTGCTAGAGAACTCAGTTGTCTATCATACTGTAATTTCGTTGTTTACTATTGAACTCGTGGAGCAGTTCTTCTTCCCATCCGTGATGGGTGAAGGGCAGAACAGCTGAAAGGTGCTTTGCACCACCTATCGTACTGGGGTAAATTTGATTGTCGATTAGTGCCACCTTTCGTAACGGTGTGAATGTGCTAACGGCAATCATTCGCCTCACTTTTAAGGTGAAAAGGCCATTCGTCTGCGATTCGTTTTGCATTATTGCGTCGCCTCTGGTGTGCAAAGGCCTTTAGATGAGGTCTTTGACTGTTGCGTCTTGCTCTCTTGTCAGCGTTTCTCAGCGTAAGCAATGCTTTTTCAAACACTGTGTCAGGAAAGGAATTCTCGAGACCCTTGTGTTCTGTTTCAATATATTGTGCTCCATCTGTTTGAACAGCCCCTGTGCTCAGAGTCTGAGCTGCTTCACCACTGAGTTCAGCCGAATACCACTACTACCTGGGAATATTACTAACGTACACACAACTGTAATGTATGAAAAACACTGTGCTATCTCCATTATTATGAAGCTTGAGTCTGGGGTAGTACCTTGGCACTTGTGTAACCACCTCATTTTACTTTTTACTAAACATTTGAGAATATGAACTTGCTAAATCTCTTTTTTTTATTATCATGATTATTATTTTATACACTTTAGTTTAAAATGGAATGCACAGCCAGGAATGTTCTTCGCAATAATTAGCACGTAACCGTGCTGTTTGCTTTATGTAATTGTTGCGACCTCTTGTGGTCTTAGGAAACAATGTAATTTAAAAACCTGGGCAGGGTTGCACCAGCTGTGCGTAAGGTCTTACGTAAGTTGCGACGTAAAGTTCACACTAAGGGCTTAGTAACTACTAGTTAGTTTGTAACTAAGTCAGTGCTTAATTTGGTTGCACCACCTGTTCTTAAGGTAAGACTTAACTAGTAGGTTGTAAGCTCTCCGTAAAGTCATGCGTAGTCGCATAATATGACGTTTACCTGTATTTATCCAATAAGCAGCCTTCAAATTTGACACAGAAATGTTAAAAAGCCGTGCATTTCAGTTTGATCTTGTTACGGTTGATGTTCAAACCTTGTTTGCTCATGTAACTGTCAGCTGTAATAAATTATATCCCCATTAAAATATGATACGTAATAAAAGTAGATTTGATAAATAGTATACTTGCCCTGTGTAAATAACAAAGTATAGGAACTGTATCTGCAATAAATAAGGGGTGATAAATAAATACAAATACAACAGGCTGGAAAAATTGACATTTATTCATTTTAATATCATTATATATATATATTGAATGTGTTGAAACTTGATACTGGGTTATGCATCCTGAAAACTGCACCACTAGAACAGTTTCATGCTGAAGAGCTGCTTAAAAGTACGTTTTCTCTCTCATAAATGTAAATGAGTGTAAATGTAAACAACAAATTGGATTGAAGCCTTTCACGCAAAACATGAGCTCACTGATGTCATAAAATATCAGTTTGCTTTTTTATTCCAACTGTTGATCCTGGTTGGAGGCTTCTGTAAATATTTAGTTTATACATAGGGTTACGTCCTAGCAAAGTTTAATGGTGCAACGCTCAAATATTTAGTAGTGCGTAAATTGTGACTTAGTGCCTATTTATGCCACAACTAGGCTGAGTTGTAACTTACGTATAGCTGGTGCAACCGGCCCCATGTGACTTTAAAATTAGAATTTAATTTGAGTTTTGGTAATATTTAAGTGAAAAATTCCAATTTAGTTTCTCAGCACTAGTGTTCCACATAGTATTTTAAAAAAAAAACCATATATATATATATATGTATATATATATATATATATATATAAAAATAGTAGGCAGTATACAGTGTACACTGCACAGTATTCAGTTAGGATAAAGCTAGGATCGCATTCCAAACATAGAAAATATGAAAAGTTACTCTGACTACCACCCCTGGATTCGCGTACTGAGTGACTCCAGCCAGGTCTCCTAAGTAACCAAATTGGCCCGGTTGCTAGGGAGGGTAGAGTCACATGGGGTAACCTCCTCGTGGTCACAATTAGTGGTTCTCGCTCTCAATGGGGCACTTGGTAAGTTGTACGTGGATCACAGCATGAGCCTCCACATGCTGCGAGTCTCCGCGGTGTCATGCACAATGAGCCACGTGATAAGATGCGAGGTCTGACGGTCTCAAGAGGAGGCAACTGAGACTTGTCCTCCACCACCCGGATTGAGGTAACCACGCCACACGAGAACCTACTAAGCAGTGGGAATTGGGCATTCCAAATTGTGAGAAAAGGGGATGAAATGAAAAAGGAAATATGAAAAGTTGACTGACCTGCTCCACCCACACACCATCTTCCTCTGTTCCCCATAAGATAATGGTCTTGTTCATTGATGCAGACAGCAGTTTCAAGGGCTGTTCACTGAGTCACCTGAAGGGGAAGACAATGAGTATTAACAGAGGTGAAGCCTAGATAATAGCAAACAGCTGATAAATACAAAGTATGTGGGAATACCTTTGATATGTGGAGGCTGCCAGTGAATCCCATGAACCCAGTTTTCATGGCCAGCTAGCTCTGTTTCAAGAGTCACTGCAAACACTAAGACAAAAACAAAGAGCAGACAACTTTTGATACAAAGTATTACAAACAAGTTCCAAAATTAACTTTTTGCTAATGCCAGTGGCCAATCTTGAATTTGGCACTTGGTGAATGTTAATTTTGGACCCTGATTACAACAACATGCATGCATTGTTTAGCTTTGAATTTTATTAAGGCAAGACATGGTTTCAAAGTTAAAAGGATAATTAAGTGTATAACCATCATCCCAGTTATCAATATCTTTAATCATTACTCATCACATAATTTAATTATGATCACGCAAATGACAAACTACCAGCCTCACCATCTCCAGACACTTCAAAGACATTCTCCTTCATTTTAATAACAGTGTCGATCTGAAGGTCTGGTTCATTGGTAGTCTTGGCAAACAGCCTCCACACTCTGATCAGACAGACTTGAGAACAGCTGGCTAGCAAGAGCTCTGCATCTAAACATTTAAAAGTTCCAAAACACAAGTGAAAGAGTGAAAAGCAGTATGCCAGGCTTTCCCGCTTGCATATTTCAGTTACATTGCCTTCAATTGACAGCAAGTGCCTGTTTCATGCATTATGAAAGAACATGAGAGCGGAATCAACTTGGATAGCAGCTATAAAGGGTAGTAGATCACTGCTGTTACCTTATCATCTTAAATGGGTCTTTGCATTTAGGGTGAATCTCACCAAACATGACGTGAAATGTCCAGATCATATTTCACCCAATAAAACAATTTTGTTTTTTTTAATTGCTTTTTTTTAATGTTGTACATTTTTCAATAAATATATTTTGTTTTTAAAGGAATATTACGGGTTCAATACAAGTTAAGCTCAGTCAACAGCATTTGTAGAAGAATGCTGACTACCACAAAAAATAATTTTGACATCATTTGTATTGATCCCGGAATAGTCTTTAAGGTTTTTTTTTGTTTGTTTGTTTTTTACAATAAACCTTAAAAGGTGCACTCGGTCATTTTTCATGATTAAAAAAGTTTTACTCAAGAAATTAATAGTAATTTTGAATCATGACCAACCACAAGAGATGAGGAATCCAGTTATATCAGTAACCTTATTAAAGTAGTTTTATTGAACACGGAGAGGGTCCCCTCATGGGGGCGGCCATTTTTGAATCAAATGACCAGCCAAATACTACTCGCTTAATCTCAGTAACCGCCCTGTTATTGGACACTTTCACTGATGGATTCAGTTAATTATGGCTGACTGTGTATAGTGAGTTTCTACAATGGCATCTGTAACTGAAAATGACTGTGTTTGAATGATGCTGCATCCAAGCCGCTAGGTGTCAGTGTAACTCCAAGATGACAAATTACTGAGTGCGCCTTTAATCAAACAAAAAAAGATGTTTTAATTTTTGAGTTTGTTTTATAATTCTGTTTTTTATATACAGTATATCATTTTCAGTGATGTTCTCATTACAGCAAAATAAAAAATGAAATCATCCAGTTAAAAAATTTTGATTTTTAAAATCAGCATAATTTACAATATAAATAATGTCATCGATTTAAAAAAAAATGACTATTACTTTGCATTATGGGGATTTTGGGAATATGAAAATTGGGGGAGAGAGGTGTGTTTTTATCATGAAAATAATGTCACAATGCAAAAAATCTTAATGCTCCTAAAAATAGGCTTCATTTTGTTCATGTAAAATATATCATTTTTTCCACTTTTGATCTCAGGGTGAAATAATAACCCTTAAACACACATTAATATCTCTACCATTGTATTCCATCATAATATAGAGATAAAACATAATCAAGAATAAGCTTTTTGGGGAGTAACTGCAAAAATTCCTACCTTTTATGGCCCATTCCACACCTCGCACCCAATCCTCATGACCTGCCAGTGTCAGAACCCTCTGAAACTAAACACATCGACATGTGACATCCACACACATGCTTCACATCCAAACCATTACATTTTAATCTTTAGTAGATAAATATAATTTAACAATCTTACCTGTCCACCGATCTGCACGTACAGGTGAACCTTGCTGTCATCTCCCCCACAGGCAAGTACTGAAACTGCAAGTAGATGTAATTATTTTCCTTATGCACTCCACAAGGACACATTTTGAGCCTGACAAGTTACTATAAACAGTCTAAAAGCAAAATACTGCTTCAGTAGGGAATAAAACGTAAATGGCAAGATATGGACACCCCAGGACATATTTAAAGCCCAGGATGAGATTTTAACATGTGATAAGGATGGACAAAAAAGCAAATGAACATGGAGCAGCGGGCACAGCTTACCTCTGCTGCCTGGCAACAGCGCCAAGAGACATCCATCACAAACCCGCTCCCAAATGAAATGGTCTGGAGGCATTCAGCTAAGAATAATAACGCAATTATTAAAGTAGGTTATTACCAATCCAAACAATCTAACTATATTAGAGCAATAATCCAGAAAAACCTGACATTATCTGCTGACCTAAATTACAAAGTAATGTGACTAAAACATTTCTGGCACAAAACAAGGCTTGTTTCTGGGACTTGGCAGATCTCATTAGATCATTGTCATTTGAATGGTTGAGAAATGATGCAATTCACCATAATCTGATGACCTGAGGAAAGCATTTTATAAGATGGTTTTAATAAAATACAGTCTTACACAACATTTGCCCATTCTATTTACAGTTTATAACACACTTTCTGAACTGTCAGTCAATATCACTCTCAATTTGAAGTATGTACATGTACAACAGAAAGTAGTGAAAGCAAATAATGCTGGTCATTATAATATTCTGAGTTATTAAAGGAATATTTCAAGTTAAGCTCAATCGACAGCATTTGTGGCATAATACTGAATACCACAGAAATACATTTTGACTTGCCCCTCTTATTGTTTAAAAGGAAGGGCAAGTCTGGGTTCCAGTGAGGCACTTACAATGGAAGTGAATGAGGCCAATCCATAAACATTAAAATACTCACTGTTTTAAAAGAATAGCTTCAAGACATAAACAATATGCGTGTAAATATGATTTTAGTGTGATAAAATCACTTACAAAACTTTTCTGTGTCAAGTTATAACCAGTTTTACAACTTCGATGTAATGTCAATAAACCCTAAAACCCTCAAAACGACTGTAAAAATTGATTTAAACAACTTTACAGCTCAAATAATTCATGAGTTTTAACAGAAGAATTAATGTAAGTGCTTTTATAAAATTATAAGCTTCACATTTCTGCCTTTAAACCCTCCAAAAATTGGCCCCATTCACTTCCACTGTAAGTGCCTCACTGTAACTTCGCTTTTTGCTTTTTTAAAGAAAAAGACAGACAATTTCGAAATAAATTTTTGTGGTAATCAACTTTTATTAAACCAGAATATTCCTTTAATTTATCTTTTTGGAAATATGCAAGAATTGGACTTGAGTCTAACTTTCTTTTGTGATTAAAAAATGCATATACACTGTCCAAAAGTCTTGAGAACACTAGTGACAATGCTTCTATTCTGCATTCTTCTCATTTAATATTATTATTATTACAAATTATATTATCAGCATAACAATTTGAAAGAAAATTTTAATTGAAAAACTTAATAAATTTGACGATAGGTATTTGACAGCAACAATCACTCTGGCATGAACTCCACAAGTTTGTGTTATTCCCGTATGATTTGACAATGTTCTAAAGAGCATCTTGTATGTTTCAGTGGAAGCAAGTAAACCTGACCTTTTGTACAACGGTGTTAACATGGTCAATGTCACAAATTTGCCTGCATTTGATTAAAGACCTATAAAAGTGCAAGTATCATATATTTAAATATAATCTAAAATACTTATTCATTTTACAACAAGACATTTCTTTCTTTGAAATGTTTCAAAACATTCCTAAAAGTTCCTAAAAATGTATTTATCTCCAGGTTACTTAGATGTTGAACCACAGATCTTCAATGTGGTCTTGTATTTTTGTACCCCATTGTCTATATTTTTAAATAAACATTGTAGCCTTAGTGTTACTAAGAGACAAGGCATTCTAATACTGTATATTTGTGGCACTTAATATTATTTACAAGATCCAACCAGCAGATGTCAGGCTCGCACAGCTGGAAAGTTTTTGCTACTCAAAAAACGTGCAATTAATACAGGATTCTACAGTAAGTGAATGCTGCTAAAATGATTTTTGAAATGAGATGAAAACTCTTTTCATGTTACCTGTATTAGAGGTGCAGGTCCAGAGTTTAACAGTCGAGTCAGATGATGCTGAGGCCAGCAGTAATTGAGAGGAGGGCAGAGACACAGCGTCCATGGCACACACCGGCCCGGAGTGTCCCGAACACACTGCATATACAGTGAACTGCGGCAAAAGACGGACAAACAGCTTTAAAATCATTTCAGCTGATATTGAAATAAACTGCGTTGGTCAAACAAAGAGATATCCCCGCCCCAACTCACGCCATTGGTTGAGTAACACTGTTGGGGCGGGTCTAAGCAGGTCGCTCAAAACAAAAATTGCAATTTTCAAAGCGCAACACAATCACAGTGTTTACAGTTCTCAAGAAAATTTACCTATTGATGGCTTACTTGTAGTTGTCTTCACATATTAAGCTGGGAAAAACTATTTTATCACAGAAAAAGTTACATACTTCAGCTTTAAGTAATTGAATTGTTTTATTGCACAAATACACACGACTTTGGCAATATGTTGTATATTCATTGTTTGTAGACACATACCTGTCCATCATGCTTCTGCCAAACAATAATATTATTATCTGACCCACCAGACACCAGTTGTGTTTCAGGACCTGCAGAAATAGAAACGTCAAGTTTCTACCGATTTTAAAATGTACGTGTATGAGGTACATTTAAAAATAGATGAGGAAGTCTACATTTCATATTTTCAGGTAGTTTTTATTTTTATTTTTTTAGTTCAATTAAAATTCGGTTCAGAAGGAAGACACAGACCATCACGTCAGTAAACACTAAACACTCTATTTGACGTTTAAGTGCTGGCCAAAGTAATCGACTTACCGCAGTCATGTTTATGAACCCACTGGACAGCGTTCACCCTTCCAGTATGTTTGTTTAGGACCTGCGTAATCTTAATTTTCTGATGACAATAAATACATAAAACAAGAATGAAACAAATTTCACAGCAATAAAATATCATTAGATCAAATTGACAGTTCCAAGTATTTATTATGAAACTACTCCATCGGAGTGCATATTATGAAATGTATGTATGAGTTTATAGCTTGCACGTCACTGGACTATTCATCTATAAATTTAACAAAATGCCATTAAGCAACAACGACAGTTGCATCATTTTCAATTTGAGAATAACTGCACAGTCAGTACCTGTGGATTATACAGCACAACTGAATTACATGCCCCAAATGCGAAGAGACCTCCTCTGCCCCATGACACAACATCAGGTGTGCGATAGGCACAACAAGAAACATTACATGTGTCCATCACAGGCGCTGCCATCTTCAGTGCTGCAGAGTGTTACAGTTAAAAAGAACCGGAAACATGTTTGGTGCTGCAGTAGTTCCGGGGAGAGAAATGGTTGTGTATGTTTTCCTAAACTAGCGAGTATGAAACGTTGAAATTGATTAAATTACGTTAGACATGCATTAATTATCATTTAAATAAAAACTGCACCTCACAAAAACGCAAAAACCTTGACAGACGCAAACAGCTTATTTAACCGGATGTGGATTCAGAACAGACAATTTCTTGTGTATCTTTATTTGCCGTCCGACTTACAGCATCAGTGTTTGTTTCTGATTAGTTGGTGTGTCCCTCCCGCTCTTAATAAAAGTGATCCCTTTGGCATAAACGCTATACAGGCGCTGGATATTGTCATGGAGGACATCGAAAAGAAAACCCCATCAGTTATTGATCGGTATTTCACCCGCTGGTATAAAACAGGTAATTGGAGCTGATCATTACAACATATTGATATTGATTCTCTGCATGTAACATTTTGATTTTAAAGGGATAGTCCACCCAAGAATGAAAATTATCTCATGCTTTATTCACCCTCATGCCATCCCAGATGTTTATGACTTTCTTTTTTCAGCAGAAAACAAACAAAGATTTTTAGAATATTTCAGTTCTGTAGGTCCATACGATGCAAGTGAATGGTGACCAGAACTTTGAATGTCCAAAAAGCACATAAAGGCAGCATAAAAGTAATCCATACAACTCCAGTAGTTAAATCCATGTCTTCTGAAGCAATATGAGTGTGGGTGAGAAACAAATATTAAGTCCTTTTTAACCATAAATTCTTCCTAGAAGTCAAGTCATTTTTATTTGTATAGCGCCTTTCACAACACACATCGTTTCAAAGCAGCTTTACAGAAGATTAGGCATTAACAGAAGATGAAAGTGTAATATCTATAATGTCTTAGAGTCATCATTGTGTAGTTTGATAAAATACGTTTGTGTATTGTTTAAAAATAAGTAATTAAATAATAATTGTATTTAGAACCCCAGTGAGCAAGCAGAAGGCGACTGTGGCAAGGAACACAAAACTCCATAAGATGTTTGTTAATGGAGAAAAATAACCTTGGGAGAAAACAGGCTCACTGTGGGGGCCAGTTCCCCTCTGGCTAACATCATGAATATAATGCCAATATTACTTATGTATAGTGCAAGTCATAGTTTAAAATTATTAAACTAAGTAAGTGTTAAGGGTTAGTTTTTAAACAAAGATTTAGTAAGAAATGTAAGATTAATGACTAATGTTAAGACATGGATTAAACCACTGGAGTCATATGGATTACTTTTATACTGCCTTTATATGCTTTTTGGACCTTCAAATTCTGGCCACCATTCACTTGCATTGTATGGACATACAGAAATGAAAATATTAAACTAAATACTAAAAATCTTTGTTTTCTGCTGAAGAAAGAAAGTTATACACATCTGGGATGGCATGAGGGTGAGTAAATGATGAGAGATTTTTTTTTTTTGGGTGAAGTATCCCTTTAAGAATGTTAAGGACACTATATTGTAGTCAAGTATGTGTTTTCAGATTCTCTGATCATTTCAAAGCATGAGATATTTTCCTGTTGTCACCATATGTGATTAATTATAAAGCTGTTGATTTCTCACAGTGAACATGATGGTGTAATTTGTGTTGTAGATCTAAAGGGAAAGTCATGTGAGGATCACTGCATCCTACAGCACTCCAACAGGTAGAAGAACATTTGCAAGTTTGTTCCTTGTTGTAAAGTGGTTTCTAAAAGTGTTTTTCAAACCCATTTTCCAAAACCATGTCACTTACCAATTTTGTTATCAATGTAAACAACTGATCTAAATGTAATTTTTAGAGGTATTAAATAATTTCCCTTCAAGTTATAACAGAGTAACCACAGGTCAAGTTCATCACATTAACAATGGATATGTTCCACTAGCATTCTTTTTTGTGCTAATTTTGAACAATATACACCAATCAGCCACAACATTAAAACCACCTGCCTAATATTGTGTAGGTCCCCCTCGTGCCACCAAAACAGCACCAACCCGCATCTTAGAATAGCATTCAGAGATGTTATTCTTCTCACCACAATTGTACAGAGCGGTTATCTGAGTTACCGTAGACTGTCAGTTCGAACCAGTCTGGCCATTCTCCACTGACTTATCTAATCAACAATTTCCATCCACAGAACTGCCACTCACTGGATGTTTTTTGTTTTTGGCACCATTCGGAATAAATTCTAGAGACTGTTGTGTGTGAAAATCCCAGGAGATCAGCAGTTACAGAAATACTCAAATCAGCTCGTCTGGCACCAACAATCAGCCATGTGATTATCTAATCAGCCAATCGTGTGGCAGCAGTGCAGTGCATAAAATCATGCAGATATGGGTCAGGAGCTTCAGTTAATGTTCAAATCAACCATCAGAATGGGGAAAAAATGTGATCTCAGTGATTTGGACCGTGGTATGATTGTTGGTACCAGACGGGCTGGTTTGAGTATTTCTGTAACTGCTGATCTTAATAAATGCCACTTAATTTTATATTGTGTAATGTACTGCAATGACAATATATTTTGAAGTGTGGCTTAAGTGTCTAAAAACATTTGGGCCTCTGTGTTTCTAAACAAAGTTTTATGTGAAAGTCTAAATCTGTGTTCTTCTTCAGGATCTGCGTCATCACACTTGCAGAGTCTCACCCCATCCTTCAGAATGGACGAAAAATCAAAAACATTAACTACCAGATCAGTGACGGATGCAGCAGACTTAAAAACAAAGTGTCTGGAAAGTCAAAAAGAGTGAGTACCTCTGCCTGGAAAGATCCTTACCATACACATACAGAATGATTGTCATTAATATCTTAATGTTGTACTCCTTTATTCACATTTTTAATATGTATAATGTATTCTGTAGGGTGGTCAGTTCCTGACAGAGTTTGCCCCACTGTGTAGAATAACATGTACAGATGAGGAGGAATACACCATATTCAGGTAAGTCATGAAGTCTTCAATCACACAATTCCACTGAAGATGTAATATCACTTGCAGCTCCCATGTTTTCTGAACTAAATTGTGATTTCTCCACAGCTGTATCAGAGGACGTCTCTTAGAAGTAAATGAAGCCATTCTCAACAGACCAGATCTGTTATTGGAAAAGGTAACCACCTGTATCTGTTTTCCTCATAAGCACTATGGTTGTACTTCCTAAAAAATTGAAAAAAAAAAAATATATATTTTGGTGGTGATCAATAAAAAAAAATTTTTCTTGTCTTAAAAAAAAAGTGTGGACTAAGCTAAACCAAATGTGACTGTTTTTTGTCTTCTTGGCTCAGCCTTCTACAGAGGGGTACATTGCTGTTATATTACCTAAATTTGAGGAGAGTAAGAGCATCACAGAGGGCCTTCTGAACGGAGAACAATATCAGGAGGTTCTCTCTAAAAGAACAAACCAACAACAAGAGCCTTGCTGACTACAGTTTGCACTTTCAAGAATAACTGCTTTGAGAAGGTGAAAATGCTAAAGACATCCAGCTATATGGCTCTAACATTTACAAACAATCTTTAGAAGTAGAGGAAATCTGAAGACTTTAGGAAATGAAGAGTTGCATCCACAACAAATTCACTGGATCGCACTTCAAGAGAGCTGAGAAAACCCTTGCATTTTTGTTGGACTTTTCCATTAGTCTTTAGATGTGTGAATAAGCCATTGTCAAGGGTATTGTTTTGTGTTTAGTTTACTCTCTCATTAACAGCCTTTTTAATTTAGGAATGGATAGGAATAAATCACAGACATATTATTTTATTTTCCCTTTGGTTGCAATGAAACTGCTCATAGCACTCAAGTTTTGAAGGTTATTATAGTTTAAGTAACTCGACTAAATAATGTAACAGCTCCCTTCTGGGCATATTCCAATTCAGTTTGCTATTATATGTTAATTTATTATACAAGCACTCTAAGCTTTATGTTAAAGGCTGTTTTGTAATAAATAAATCATACATAAGCAATGATACATTTTCATAAATTGCATAAATAATTCACCCAGCCATTCATATTTTAAGAAAAATAATGTATATTTAGATGGGAATTTTAAAATTGTTTTTTTGGTGATTTAACAATCATTCAACGGTCATCAATGATCCAACACTAATACAACTGCTGCACAATCATCTCTAAAGCTTATGTATTGACTGACTGTAGTACAAATCAGAGGAACATTTTAGCAAAGTATTCACTAGAATTGGTAGAAACCCAACTCTGAAGAGCCTTGTAATATGTGCCATGCTAAAAAGTTGCTCATCAATACACAACAGTCCTACTGATTTATATACTGTCTTCATTTGAACCTTTCAGGTTAATGTACCAAAGCTCAACATACATTGTTAGGTTTGCTGTAAAAATACAAATCACAGTGACCTACAAGGCAGTCCATATTACAAGGCTGTCACTCCTACAAAAGCACACTTAAAGGATCTGACTTTAAGAAATGTCTCTTTGGAAAGTAACATTCCTCGCTCTGAACTCTCCAGCAGAATAAAACCTGGAACATTTAGATCCTGATTTCTCAAAATAATATCCAAAGTTACTGAAATGCTGCCCTACAGCCTTGGGCAGACTGCCTTGTGGCAAGACCAGTGTAGAAAGATGATTAAAACTGTGGATATATTTGGCATCGACTTGTACATGAGGCAGTTATGTTAAGGGAATAGTTCACCCAAAAATGAAAATTCTGTCATCATTTACTCACCCTTATGTTGTTCCAAACCTGTATTACTTACTTACTTGCACATAACACAGAAAGAGATGTTAGGCAGAAAGTTACTTTTTCTTTCCAATGAAGGTGAATGGTGACTGTTGTGTTCCACTGAAGAAAGTCATACGGGTTTGGAACAAACCAAATTTTTATTTTTAGGTGAACTATCCCTTTTAAAAACAGTGTGCAGAGTGTTTTGCATCAAAAGATCTGAGGTTCTCTTCATGTACACCTCAATATTGAAACATAGTCAAATAGCGATTCAGTTAAAACTGTAGCTTATTTACCAGCCATTACACTTGAAACAGTTGCATTATGACTTGATCACATGCAATGGATATTTTTTTCTATGTTTTGGTAACTGGAATGAGGCTGGTAATACTAACGCTACTGTACACCACAAAGCAAATGGACAGAAGCACAAAGAATGGCACACTGTGAGAGAGTGCACTGCTGTGCACTAGTGTGTGTGTGTGTGTGAGCAGGCGTGAGTGCTTTTGGTTTTCAGAGCTATTTGCTCTCCAGGAACGTCAGATTGGCCATGTGCTGCTCCAGGGATTTGACCCCAAAGCCATTGGAGCCTTTGCCGTTCAGAGTTTCCTCATTGACGGGAGTGCTCAGCTGTTTCTCTCTCCAGTGCTGAGGAGAACTCAGGCAGCTGCATTCTGATTTACACTGGAATTCAAGGAAGAAAATAAAGTGGAAAACAAATGAGCTTTAGGATATGATCATCTAATTTTACTTTGTTCAAGGTTGGTGGTACAGATGACAATCTTGACAAAATGGCAGAACATGGCCCTGGCACACTATATATGACCAAATAGCATAAAGGTTGATTAGGGTAATTTTAGCAAACTTTACTGCAATAAAATACTTTATTTTAACCTCCTGAGACCTGAGCGTGACTGCTGTGTACATTTTCCATTTCCCTTTTTGATTTGTAACTAGTAGCACCTAATAAACATGCAAAAAAAAAAACATTCAAGATCAAATCGTTTTCTAAAAAAATGTATGTCCATATATGTGCACAGCGGGACTAAGTTGTTAAATTTTAAATAATACCAAGTTATAGAAAGTCAGATTTGTATCAAATTGTTTATGTTTCCAAAAGTGTTGGATATTCATGTTTTTGAGATGTTACAGACATTACATCAGAAATGAGCATAATTACTTAGGTGGTGGAAAAGGCCAATGGCATTTCAATGATATTTTCTTAGTTCAGACATAAGAGGTCAGAGTCCAAAATGAATACAATCCCAGATCTAGTTATTTTTTTTTAAACCAAAATCCCAATAATAAGCAGAAAAAAGACAATAGAGTGCATAACATGGGACTTTTAGCACTAAACAACCCTGAAACACACCAGGGACATTTAAATTGAAATGACATAGACTTCTCTCCGTTACAATGCTCTATATTTAATATTTACCAAATTAAGCTTTTTATAGCCTATTTATTATTATTATTCACAATATGAAGTTGGAGAAACAATGTATGTGCTGTCAATGGATGTTTCAATATAGTCGCATTTTTCTTTGCATGCCCTCACTTCAATTTAAAAAACTTAAATTTCAGAGGAACACTGTATAGTTTTTTGCCGATAACCGATAGTTCCAAAAAGCATCTATTGGCACCGATTAATTGGTCTATCTCTATACTCATTACCATTGTCCCATGTCTGCCAAACATGTTGAGTGGTCCAAACATCATCTGCAGCCTGAAACGGAACTTTTGAAAGGGAGTTTGTATTGAATGCACTTAGCTGCATTCAAAAGAATGCTCCCTTGCTCCCTATTTAGTGAATGACTTAACCTCCAGTTAATGCTGTGTGTCTGCACTGGTCTCAGAACAGTTTGAAATGCACCTTATTTTCATTCTAACTCCATATAAAGCTTCTGAAAGCAACATTTTTCAACTTTTGGATGCATCCATTGATTCTCAATGTGAAAATGCACAGTAAATATAGCATTTCTAAGGAAAAATTTGCTAAACTACACAGTAGTGTACATTGTGTTTAGCAGCGCGCCGTTTCGTGATAAATCGCTCAAATTTAAAAAATGAAAGTAGAGACTCCAATCTTTTGACTAAAACAGGTGCCAATGTAAAAACTTAATAAGGTTTTTTACCAGATGTAGATTTGTTGGCGTTTCTCCCAAAGACAAACTCCGCTCTGATCCACACCATGTTGTTTTGTCACATAACTCTGTACGTCGAAATTGTAACCCTTTACTGACAGCCCAGAGTGTCCTGAACTGAGATCAGTCAGTTTAAATTAATTTAAATTATGTGTTGCGTATAGCGAAGCCAAAATACAAAGTACATGCAGGGTTGCACGAGGTTAAAATATATAAGCTATGTATACTTTACATTTTTCAAAACAGCTATGCAAACTTTTAATAATCTTAATTAGATGAGTCATATGACTCAACTGAGATTTGATATAACAATATATTATACCTCTCTCTGAAATACTTATTTCTGATTGGTCAACTGTGTCATTTTGATGTCAAATATTTGTGTAAAATGACCGCAAAACTGTATAATTGACCGTTAACCCTGGCAACCGATTTCCGACATAATTTCATTTAATTCATCCGTATTACTCCTTGTTTCTTCTCACATAATAAAATAACAAACTTAAATGTCCATTTATTTGTACATTTGATAAGAAGCCATGTAACAAGCAGGATAATGTAGTCATTTTCACAAAATAAACCTTTATAGGGTGATACAAGCACTGATCACCCTGTCAAGGATTATTTTGCGATAATGACCGACATTATCCCTTATATATGACTCGGTCTGAATTGGTTTGTTTATTCTGAAACTGCATTGCTGTTCGAAAAGAGTATCTATGTTTTATAAACCAGTCTTTTAAAATTCAAATAGCAAGCTTGGATAATCCCAGACCTTCATGTTGCTACCAACCTTTCTGATGAGCTTATTACAGATTGGCAGTAGGTAGACCACCACTGTTAGGATGCCTTTGGTGTTCTGTATGGACGAGTCAACCTAAATAACACAAGAAAAACAAATGGATCGTTGGCTGACCAAACTACCCAAAATGCAGTACTTTCTTTTTTTTAACAAGTGAACCATGGCTGTTTGTTTGGGCTCTAATTGCAGTCAAGCAATCATTTTCAAGAGACAACAATCTATACATTTTTGACAGATGATTTGTGGAACAGGCTGGTTCACATATAATTGGTTTTTGTGAACTAATTTGCTTGTAAATCACGAGAGGGGTCCTGGAGACATGCTGGGAGATCCTGACTGAGTTTGTTTTTCCGGAGTTCGGAACACATAACCTCTATAAACCTATTTAAAACCGCCTTTGAGTGTGACCTTTGCTTCTTCTTAAAAACAGAGGGATGACCCTCAACAGCAGGCCATTTTATCAGGTTAAATGGTGTCAGGAAATAGAGGAAGGTCAGTGTCTTGGAAGGACAAACTGATTAGGTCAACAGCATTGCATTTATCATCTAATCTCATATGGCAATGACCTTAAAAACAATAAATTAAAGTCTACATTGTTCTCTTAAAATAAATCAAGATGTACTGTATTTACTTATTACATGACTTCATGGATTATTTCATTTTGATTGGTTGGCATTCTGCAGTCAAATATGTATGATAACACTTTATTGTACAGTGTACATGTTGCACATATTACATTTAGCAACTAATCTCCTACACTGTGGACTCTTTTCACATCCCGCTTATTACAAGACAACCTACCAAATATATAAATAGATATGAAAATGTCCTAAATTTTTTTTTGCCATGCTGCAGTCACCAGAAAAGGCTTCTGATGTTCTCTTGTTGTATTCCATTACCTTCTGAAAGATGGCGCTCTTCCCCTGAACTGGAGTTTTGGCACAGACCTGCAGCTGATGACATGAGGCTGCCAGCTTCTCTGTCTCAGATTTGATGAGCATTCTGTCTTCATCCAACACCTATAACACACAGACATAACATGTGGCCATCAGGGCTGTGTGCTACTCAGAACTGAATTAAGAATGCTATTAAATTACATTTCAAATTCTGAGTTGCAATTAAAGTTGCAAAGAAGGATGTAGTTATAATTTGAATGTAAGGAAGAAGAATTAGGATGGAATGAATTTGAAAGAAATTCTATTTTGCCCTACAAAGACAAAACGCAGGAACTACGTCAACACTGAAACTAAGAAAAATGGCTTCAAAGTTATTTGGTTTAAGTGTGGATTTTGTTGTTACTTTTTCACACTCCATTTTCTCTCTGACCATATTTAAGCCAAACCTGTCTGTCACAGGACAGATCATAGTCTAAAATACCCATAACTCAGTTTTGACAAAGTGTGTAGTTACTGCGTTTTGCTTTTGCACAGCAAAGTAAGTGTATTTTTTATTATAATTCATTTCATTTTTTTTAGTATGAAATACCCATAAACATGTTATCATACACACAACCTATGGGCTATTTTCAGAAACAGTACATGATATGAAAGGTGCTGTAAATGAACTTTCACGAGAGCCTTTGAATTATGGGGCTTTTCCACTGCACGGTACAGCTTGACTCAACTCTGGTCGCTTTTTGGGGGTTTTCCACTGTGGATAGTACCTGGTACCTGGTAATTTTTTTAGTACCACCTCGGTCGAGGTTCCAAGCTAGCCGAGCCGATACTAAATGTGACGTCAAAACCCTGCAGATCACTGATTGGTCAGAGAGAATCGTCTCTACCAGCGTCACTGGATTTGTGACATGGGACATCAACCCGTTAGTTTTAAAGTTAGCAACAGCGATAGGAATATCATTTGTTCACACGACATTCGAATTGTAAAAAGAAATGGCAGTGCGCAAAACCACGCTGTGGTCAATAAACGAGGTGCAGACGTTCCTCTCGTTAGCGACGAACAAAACAACGTGAAACGAAAAAGTCTTTCAGGAAGTGTCTCAGCTGTTGGCCGCAAACGGCTACCACTGGACCTACCAACAGTGTAGGGAAAAGTAAAAAAAAAAACTTAAAAGTGACTACAGAACCATCAAGGACCACAACAGCCGGAGTAGTTCAACTAGAAGAAAGTGGAAGTGGTTCGACCAAATGGACACTATCTATGGCAATAGATCGGCGAGCAATGTGTGGAGAGTGCCCTGGACTCGGCCACGGCGTTGTTGGAGTCCACGATGGAGGATGGTACGTTTTGTTATGTTAACTCTATATTCTGCTTGAAAGCTTCACTTTATTTAATTGACCAGCTACTGGAAAGCTTGCTTCTAAAACAACCAGGCCAATTTAACTGTTACACTTGGTGACTAAAATCACCATGCAACAACTGCTTTATGCAGCACAATGAGCTAGTAGCTAACAGCTAGCGGTCGTGTAATTATTTATGGTCAGTAATGTTTAAGTGTCGCGTTTAAGATGATGTCACGGCAGTAGAGGCGGCGCAACTATGACGATCAGCCTATAATCCCACCCACGTTGAGGCGGCACTAAACTGCAGTGGAAAAGCAAGCTCAGAAATGTAAAGCGAGCAGAGTCGAGTCGAGCCAAACCGTAACGAGCAGTGGAAAAGTGCCATTAGACATGCGCCCTCTTTCCAAAACCATGCCCTCCAAAGATACCGTTGCAACCGTCGATGCAGTGCATCTTCTCAGGGTTGCCAAACACAACAGTAGCAAAATAGTGGCCTCAACTGACAACTGTTATGAACTTGAAAATGGCATTAAACCAGAATGATCTGCTTCAACCACTACATTACAACAACGTGCAAAATGATTGACAGGCAGAGAGCAGTCTTCTGATAGGCTGATCAAAGATTTTTGTTTGCTGTTTACACAGTCTAGTGCTGTCACACATCAGTAGAAACAGATCAATATTTAAGTCCTTTTTTACTATAAATTCTCCTCCCTGCCCAGTAGGTGGCAATATGCACAAGGAATGTGAATCGCCAAAAACAAAAGAAGCAGAATGTGAAAGTGAAAGTGCAGATTTATAATAAAAAAGGACTTAAATATTGATCTGTTTCTCACCCACACCTATCATATTGCTTCTGAAGATACAGATTTAACCACTGGAGTCGTATGGATTACTTTTATGCTGCCTTTATGTGCTTTTTGGAGCTTCAAAGTTCTGGCCACCATTCACTTGCATTGTATGGTCCTACAGAGCTGAAATATTCTTCTAAAAATCTTCGTTTGTGTTCAGCAGAAGAAAGAAAATCATACACATCTGGGATGACATGAGGGTGAGCAAATTATGAGAGAATTTGTTTTCCTTTTGGGTGAACTATTCCTTGAAAGGTAATTGCTAACTTTGAACAGATGGATACATACAGTAAATAGAGTTGAGCAATATATATTGGCTGTAGTCTGCACTCACAGCTGGGGAAATGCATGTTTGAGATTATTAATCAAACCATGCGCTGTACCACAGGTGTCAGGCTCTGTGATTATGGATGTGTAGCGCATGCCCGCCCCAGCCAGATCAGGGGTTAACTAACACTATTATCCATGTCTCTGTGGTCCCAATGAGATGGATGGCAGTCATTTAAAGTCTTTATTTACAAGCATCTAATTAAACTCTGAACCATGAGGGCTGGTGGGCATGGTGGGTGTGTTACCTGTGTGGAGAGGGTGTGCAGGATGGAGCACAGATGGATACCCTGGTCTGATAGCACCTGGAAAACAATCCGTAACATCAGGCCTGACTGTACCTGATTAAATATCACACAACTTGAATAAACAGCTTTATAAAATGATTAAAATCATGTATTGGTTAACACCTGCTTGATATTCAGAACTCATGTATCTTTGGAAATGCATAAAGAAATAATTATTTTACATTTTATGCATAAAATTTGAGTGGTACTTTGCAAAACACACTACCGTGACGCTAGAGTGGTTGCCAGGGTTTTGCTATGCGTTTGCAAAGGAATTCTGAGTGCTTTTTTGGCATGTTGCAGGGTGTTCTGGGTGGTTTCTATGTGGTTGCTTACTGGCCCAAACCAATAGAGCCCACTACCATGTCTCTTTGATATTCTGGTCCCTAGATACCCCTAATGAGCAGTGGGTACCCTAAAGAGTTGTTTCTACTTGAGCTGAACCTTAAAAATGACTTCTGTGTTGTGGTCAGATATATTTAGGTTGATTTAGTCATATTAAATTACATTTTCTGACTTCAATAAAACCAGTTCATTTAGACGTTATCACATGAAGCACATTTTTTTACGTTACCTGACAATTATTTATTTTTTTATTGTTATTTTTTATTTTTATTTTTTTGCTGTTAGTGTTAGCTTTTGACTTTGACATTAAGCAGGTAGGCTTGTTCTGTCAGATAAGAGGTTGTTATGGGAAAGGGGGTGTGGTTGGGTGGAGACCAGTATGCCACACTTATTGAAAGACAAGACTGCCTAATCAGCATGTCCTACACATTCACAGCACATAACCTGCTCTGGATCACAGACAAATGATAGCTGGTCCTTTTAATAATATATTGATCTGTCTTTTCCAGGGACTTCATTGCTCTTAATGACACTTCAAACAGATTAAATTAAAAAGCCTATGAGAAAGAGGAAACACAGGAGAGTGAATGCTGCCATACCTCAGCTTGGTGGAATAGATCCAGAGTTGTCTTGAGTAGGCCTTCCCCCCTTAATCACACATGGAAGATAGATAGGTTGCAAACAAGTTAACAGCAGTGTTAATCAAACATCCTCTAGATCCATAAAATTGATTGTGTAGAATGGCAAACTCCAGATCAACAACAAAATAATTTTCCTTTCCTGACCAGACTGAAAATTTGTCATAAAGCTTAAACGGTAATACTTTACAATAAGGTTGTTTACGTGAACATTAGTTCACACAATAGTTAACGTGTACTAACAATGAACAATTTTTACAGCATTTATTAACATTGGTTAATGTTTATTTATAAATATAACTTTGTTCATTTTAGTTCATGTTAGTTCATAATGCATTAACTTATTTCAGTAAAACTTTCCATGTAAAATGTATTACTATATGTAGAAATAAATAATGATAATACTGATAAATGCTGTAAAAATATTTTTCATTGTTGGTTCTTCAGTCAAAAATATAAGATTATTTTCATGTTGAAAAAATATATCAAAATCTTTAAGAATAAAAATGTTATCTATTTTTGAGATTTATGCATTTCAATTATATGACAATTTCTTATCAGACTAAATTGAATAATCTTTTAAATAACATACATATTATGAATTCAAATGTGAAGTATTTAATTCACCTTAAGGAGTATGAACATTTGAACTTTTGTAATCAAAATTCACATTTTAAGCAACATAGTTTGATAAATGACAAAGCAACTGTATACAAAGCAATTTTATACTTTGGTGAATGAAGCATTGTGACGAGAAGGAGGGCGGGGCCGGGCCAGGACTACGCACGCCCGGCCCCCAATTGGGCTAATCAGCCGAGGAGAGGGATAAGTGCAGCGGAATGCAGCAGTTTGGGAGAGTGAGAGCCACATGCAGCTGCCATGTGTGTGCTTGTGTTGTGTCTTTTTGTTTAAATTAAATATTATTTTGACTGTTCAGCCGGTTCCCGCCGCCTCCTTTCCCATCCTTAACCTTGTTACAAGCATATTTAAATCAATCTAATTTAAATAAATTGTTTAAATCTTACTTTTGCAAGGAATCTTTTTTGAGTGTTGTTAACAATTGCGGGAATAAAGGGATAGTTCACCCAAAAATGTTCTCATCATTTACTCGCCCTCATGCCATCCCAGATGTGTATGACTTTATTTCTTCTGCTGAACACAAACCAAGATTTTAAAAAGATTTAACCACTGGAGTCTGTATGAATTACATTTATGCTGACTTTATATGCTTTTTGGACCTTCAAAGTTCTGGCCAACATTCACATATTGTATGGACCAACAGAGATGAGATATATTTACCTAAAAATCTTCTTTGTGTTCTGCAGAAGAAAGTCATACACATCTGGGATGGCATGAAAGTGAGTAAATGATGAGAGAATTTTCATTTTTGGGTGAAATATACCTTTAAATAATGTTAACATACACAACAGGGCCGTCTCTGGGTGCTGGTGCAGGCACCTAAGTGTATCGACATGGCGCTAACACTTACCCTAATTCTTACCTGCTGGAACTGTAGACAAGCGCAAAATCTGAATATTATTTTTATTTACACCACTATTTAACCAGGCAAGTCACTTAAGGACAACATTCTTATTTACAAAGACAGCCTAGTAAGATGAAATTGTTTTGCATTCTTTTAATTTCCTGTGTGATACAGTATTACTCTACCCAATCGGATAATCTGATAGACGAACTGTGAAATTTATGAAAAGGTTTGCAGGAAGTCTGCTGCAGCAGATCAGTACCTGGTGAAGAGGTACATGGAATAAGCCATGCTGGACATGATCTGGCACAGTCGAACCATCTCGTGGTCCTGCTCATCCCAGCGTTCCACTTCTGAGTCCACATCGGATGTGAGGAGACACAGTTCCAGTCCCAGCTTAGCGATGGTGGTTTGCTCCTGGTTAAATCAAGGATAACAGACATGTCAGATCACAGATGCAAGGCTGTGTTTTAACAGAACAGCACTGAATGAACATTAATTAATTACAAAATGAACTGTACCTCAGCATCAAGCTTGGCAGCCTTGACTGTCTTCAGGTTAGCAGAGTGTCTCTAGGAAGAAATGATTCCGTAAATATGAAGGACATGAAAAGCTAACATGAGAATTGTGATTTAGAGATATTCTGAAGGTATACACTTTCTCTCAATATACTCACCCCTGGTCTTGGTAGCGACAGATATGTTTTCTTATCACCTAAAAATGAGGAAGATATTGTTTCATTGCTTTGCCTTTAAGAGGTATTAGAAAATAAAACATGTAATAAAAGTATTAAAGGGATAGTTCACCCAAAAAAAGGAAAATGTTATCATCATTTACTCACCCTCATGCTGTTCCAAACCCACATGACTTTCTTTCTTCCATGGAACACAAAAGGAGAATGTTAGACAGAATGTTAGGGACTAACAGCCTTTCCATACAATGAAAGTGAATGGTGACTGAGGCTAAAATTCTGTGTTCCACAGAAGACAGAAAGTCATATGGGTTTGTAACAACATGAGGGTGAGTAAATTATGACAGAATTTTCATTTGTGGGAGAACTATTCCATTAAATGCTTCAATTGTGTAAGGTAAAATGTAAATCAGGAAAAGACAAAAATTCTCATTTGAAAAATTATATATGAAAAGGGGACACTATAAAATAAAAATCTTTGGGGAAAGGTTGTAGATAATGATGTGGATCATTAGATACGAAGGCATGATCCTTGGTGGGGGATGACAGTTTGTTTTGGGAAATATCTCCACTGGCACAGATGATGACTAAGAGCCTCTCATCTGGAACAAAAACATCTCCCCTGGCACTGCTTTTCTGTCATGTTACTGATGCCTCTCTTCAGACTCTTTGACAAATATCACTGTCACATAAAGCTACGGCTTTATGTGCTATCGTGAGAAAACCACAGTATCACTTCGGAAAGCTGACATTTAAGCGGTATGTCCAAATACAAATAAGTGAAAGAACTTCCATAGAGTGGGACCGCTGCAATGCGCCCTTAACCTTGCCTACAGAGATTTATCCAGCCACTTTACAATTACCTTATGTGAGGGATGTGGATGCAGTGTAAATGTCAAAGCGGTACATCTTTAGCGGCTGGAAAAGATAGGAATCTAGCCCGAGGTAAAAGACCTTTAGAACTGTTATCGTTGCCCTGCCCTGCTACTGATGGAATAAAAACAGCCATGAAATCCACATTACCATACTGTGGTATATACTGTGGAAACTACCGTTCAGAGATGATAAAAGACATGAGATGGGTTCATATCTTGGGCAACGTGAGTGGCTTTATGGGAGAAGATGGACAGCTGGAAGAACATACAGGAGGATGGGGAGGAAATGAGTAACAGTTGGGTTCTGCAAACAAAAATCCCATTTATTTTCTCTAAAGTTAAATCCTTCAAGACAGATTTACCGTGAGCTCTGAGGTTGTTAAGCAATTACATATGCTGCTGTAGACACCAGACAAGTCACTGTGATTTCAACTTCATTTAAAAATAATTGTGTTTAATAGTCCAATATGAACCCTGAAGAGACATCCACCAATCAAGAGAATTCGCTGTCACCATGGAAACGGGAACCATGGCAAAAGAGCTCAGCAGCGATCGCTTACTCCCATGCAGCACCGTGAATGCTATAATCGAAATGATCTTCCTGCAAATCTTAAATACTTATTTATTTGGATTAGGGCTGTCGGTTAAATGCGCTACTTCAGTGTGAAAAATTAAAGCAATTATTCATATCCCCGGACCGTAATAAGAATATTCCTACCATCGGAGCAATTCAGTATTGAAGTAACTCTTGTTTTCAGTAGGGGGCAGTAAGCGAAACTCCAGCTGTATAGGCAACGCGCAGAAAACAAACCACACTCTGGCTTGCTTGACACTAGTGACAGCACATGATGAGGATGCATTCTTACGTTCAAAGACAGCTGGACGGAGCGCAACTTTGAATGCAGGGATCTCAAGACACGTTTTCGAACTACGGTTAACTTGACACAGTGACCTAAAACAATGTGTTTATGACGTGATGCAAGTTAATGAGAGTTGAGCTCCAAAAGCATCCGCCTGACACGTGTACATTTACGCATCCTTAGAAAAGATCTTATAATAAATCTCGGACAGAATGACGAATTAAATTGCAAAATGGATTTCTGTGGACAGTAGGCCAATGATAGGCTTATGTTCAATAACAGGGAAATAAACAATACACTTACTGAGCACTTTATTAGGTAACTATGGTCCTAATAAAGTGCCAGACGTGGTCTTCTGCTGTTGTAGCCCATTCGTCTCAAGGTTCAATGTATTGTGCATCCTGAGATGCTTTTCTGCTCACTACAATTGTACAGAGTGGTTATCTGAGTTACTGTAGCTTTTCTGTCAGCTCAAACCAGTCTGGCCATTCTCCGTTGACCTCTCATCAACAAGATGAGAAAGTACACAGAACTACCTCTCACTGGATGGCACCATACTGAGTAAACTCTAGAGACTGCAGTTACAGAAATACTCAAACAAGCCCATCTGGCACCAACAATCATGCCACGGACGAAATCACTGAGATCACATTTTTTCCCCATTCTGATGGTTGATATGAAAATTAACTGAAGCTCCTGATCCATATCTGCATGATTTTATGCACTGCTGCCACACGATTGGCTGATTAGATAATCACATGAATAAGTAGGTGTACAGGTGTTGCTAATAAAGTGCTCAGTGAGTATATATTGTCTTTTAAAGCCACTTTTTGCACTGCTTTACTCATCTGCCACAATAATTTAAAGTATTTTAATTATCTGAATTATTATATTTATATACAGTTTATTATTTAAATATAATTATTTATACTTGTTTAATCATTATATATTGAATAATTTTTATTTGGGGGCCTTTCTAAACAAATATTTTGATAATTTGTTAATATGAAATTAATTAATCAGCATCATGTAATTAATAATAAAAAATTTGATTTGAAGCCCTAATTTGAATATATCTTATTGTTTTGCATTAACCTTAAAATGTATTGTTTTTTTAAACTTACTCATGGAATTTATTTTATTTTATTTGTTTCAATTTTCAAATATTTTTTTTTTTTTTGCTCCTAATCAAAGTTTATAATGTGATTAATCCCAGAACTAGTTGGTTTGGTGCATGGTTTAGAACTCTTTATTGGGGAATTTTTTGAAATCCCAATAGAGAAAATGAATGAGAAAATTACCTACTTTTGGAATCAAGACAGCTAAAAAAGTGGGTGGTCTCTGTTGTGCTCTATTGAAAGGCAAAAGATGGCAGAATTACATTGGATGAAAGTGCCATACCTCTGCGGCCCTCAAACACATCGTTGATCTCCTTCAGTAGAATAGCCATGTCACACAGCTGAGACTCCCAGGCCTCGCAAAACACATCCAGGTTCTCTTTAGCGATCTTGCTGGTGGGGTGCAGAGCTAGGGTTTGTGCTGCTGAGATAATCTGAGGGAACAAACAGAGAGGTTATAGCACTATATTGCAACCAAGGGCTCACGGTTTCGCTGGTTAACTCCTGCTGGTAGGTGTAATAATTACAACAAACAACATCTTTCTCCACTGACCATGACCCCCATTCAAAAATAGTCGTCTTTTCTAACAAAATATTTTTTGTTTGGAAGCAACATATGAATTGCAAGTAATTCTTTATTTTATAGTATATGTTTTAACAGATACAGATTTTTTAGAGGGCTGTTAAAAGTGTAAAATGGATATTTTTCTGTCTACTGTCTTCAACACCACAGCTGAGGATAGTCGCTCATGAAGGGTTTGGGACAAATTGAGCCACATCCCCCCTACTGCTGCTATTTTAATAAAGATCTTTCTCACCACTTTTAAATAACTTAAGATGCGACTGTATAATTTATCTGCTGTACAAAAGCTGAATAGCAATATTCATCACTGGTTTTTCTCCAATGTGCCAGAGCAGAAATGCACCATCTAACTCTTTCGGCAACAGCATAATTATGATTTACAGCTTTCTGTGAGGAACACAGCAAAGCAGTTCTCGTCTCTGCTGAGGGTGTGGATTCAGCTGGTATAGCTTTCGTAATTACTGATAATGTAATTAATTATTATGCACCCCTGAAGCTGCTGCTCTCCTGCTGTGCTCTTATTGGCTCGCTGATCTTTAGAACTCATCATTATTGGCAGGTGACGTGAGTTCACCCTCAGTCAAAATACTAGTTCCTGCACTCTAGCACACAATCAGACCTGCTGATGAAATGCACTGCAAATTATACACTCGGTTTCACAAAAGGCACATCACACAAGTAAAAATACACCAGTAACTGTTGGGAACACATTCGGTAACAATATTAGGCCACAATAATTTGGCATTTCTATGTTTATTGTAACATATATTGGCCCAATCGTAGTTTTTCATTCCATTGAGCTTTTCCACTTGGCACAATGTTATCTAAAGTTCATATTCCAAGCACAGCAAATAAGATTGAAACAGCAGGAGGCAGCGATGCATGATTTGTTTTTTCTGTTTCTTGCTATTTTATAACTGTGTGTGTGTGTGTGTGTGTGTGTGTGTTTATCTTTTTTTCTGTAATCAGGGTTGCGAAATCAACAAAAAAACACAATATGGGTCAAATAAGCTTTGGTGATAAGCACTGTCTAAGGCGGATAACAATCTTCAGTTTTATTTATTTAGTTATTTATTTATATATATTGCTATTTTGCTGAGGAGCCAGCTTCCTTGTATTAGAGTAGATGTTTTAGTGGGGTCTCTTTGTTTACCTGTGGGCCAACAACGCGGAAGGTTTCCTCAGCGTGAATACAGGTGATCTCCAGAGGCTCGGTCCCCGAAATATGACAGAGTAAACGACAAGTCTGAAATGAGGAGTAATAAAAATAAATGACACTACACATTAAAGATAATCCTAAGGGGCCTGGGTAGCTCAGTGGTAAAATACGCTGGCTACCACCCCTGGAGTTCGCTAGTTCGCTGAGTGTCTCCAGCTAGGTCTCGTAAGCAACCAAAATTGGCCCGGTTGCTAGGGTAGGTAGAGTCACATGGGGTAACCTCCTCGTGGTTGCTATAATGTGGTTTGTTCTCGGTGGGGCGCAAAAACTGTCTCAGACGCGGAGGCAAATGTGCGACCACGAGGACTTGGAGCGCATTGGGAATTGGGCATTCCAAATTGGGAGAAAAAGGGGAAAAATCCCCCAAAAAATAAAATATATAACGATAATCCTATACTCAGAGTACTACAAATGGATTATGTGATATGATTATAGGTCTATATGTTAAACAGTGTTGTAAAACTGTATCACAATACATCAATCATCCTAATTGATTGTAAATGCTGTTCAATTGTTACCCAAAATACTTACCCAAAATACTGTACTCAAAATGTTTTCAAATGTATTTGATAGATTGTAATTATCAATATTCCACAATGGTGTAAATTGTCTTGACAGTTACATTAGTCTTCAGCATACACTACCAGTCAAAAGTTTGGACACAAGTACTTTATATTATTAATTCCACATTTGTAATAAAAACAATACAAAATATTGGAATTATAAAGTCACCAAATTTTTTTTAAAGCTGCACTATGTAACTTTGTGCTCTCTAGTGATATCTGTGGTTGAAACTTAATATTGCAAGCAATTTGCAGAAGAACACTTTACGTCAGTTGTGTTTCGCCACTGCTCTCCTGGTGGATGAATCTCATGATATGAGCATACCTGGACATCGCCTGTGTGTGATCATGACTGGGAGATATTCAGAGCCGGAGTCATAACGTGCTGTTTTCATTTTTATATTATGTTATACAATTAAACATTTAAAACTTAAATATTACTTGCTTTGATGAAGATAAAAACATTCGTATTTGCATATTTTGAATAAATGAATTTGACACTTATAGCGCTTTTCTGACACTACACTGAAAGTGCTTTTACATATAGAACAGGGGACTCAATCACTACCAGTTACCAGTATATTTTAATATGATTATTCAAGTGTTTTATCTACTATTAATGTTTGTATTGTACTACACTTATCAACTGAAGAGGTGAAACTCGTGATATGGCTGATATAAGTTCAATGGAAGACTTTATTATTGTTATATTATATTGTACAGCCTCAGTTGATAATGCAAGTGAATTGTAATACTACAATAGTATGTCTATGCAATGCACACAAAAACACCGTAAACTAAAAACATAAAACAAGGATTCAATAATGATGGGGATAAAACATACTTCATTAAACATTAAAATATTATGCTAATATGCAATATTACAATTACATGAAGTCAACTTCAGAAGTCTTAAATATTAGTGAACATGTCACAGTAATTTCACCCAATGTAAATCACGATTGGTTAACACACGAGTGATGTTCGATTCATACAAGCATGGCAAGCAATTTTAGCTTTAACAACCCTACCAGACAACATATCTAAGCATTAAACAGATAAACATCCAAACAGACTGCAGTGATGTCCTGAACTGTGTTGTAGTGGACAACAAGAAGACAAAAGCATTCCAAAGCCCTTTCATCCACTATAGGGGGTGAATCTTTGTATTGATATAATCAGGTTTCTGATGTGATCAAGCCTTATGTAAGCAAATGCCTTTTGCCATCAGATAAGACTAAAAAGATCATTTCCAGGCATCTTTTTAGAAGACAAAGGGCCCTGCAGAGCGGTTGACCCCTGGATACCATTTTGTTCACCTCCTGACTCTCAAACCGAAGACCTAGGTGTGAATGGCAACAGGACGGCTCAAGACCTCATCAAACTGGTTCTGTTGATTGTTCTGGCCATTTGTCTGGAGCAATTTACAGAGATATGTCCAAAAAGAGGAAAAAACTTCACAGAGTTTTACTCCTAAAATACAAACAAAACTGCATCACATATTCATTCAGAGAATGGTATTAGCTTAACAGCAACTATTTGTGACACAACAGTTCACACAAATGTAGCTGTTAATGTATAAATTAATGCACTGGTGAAAGTTCAACCTTTCATCACCATATTTGGACTCTATGCGTTCTGCACAACGAATATTTTGGAAGTGGTTTGGAAAGTGAACAATGCATAGGTAAAACCTTAAAGACACTTTTCTAACAGTAAACTTTATACTATGCAAACGAGAGGCAAAGGTTGGACCACACAGTGTGTGACACCGCTGATCTTAACAGCCAATCAGAACACTGAAACAGGGAATCACCATATTGGAATCTCCTCCTCATGAAAAAGGTCTAAAAGTATTCTTTAAACAGCCAAACCCTGTCCTGAGTCTCTGAAGGGGTCCTGAGTCTCTGAGCGTGACACTAACAGAATAACAGAAAAACACTCTACAGATCTGCGTCTCCACTCCAGGAGGAAAAACAGGAAGATAACTACAGAGATACCAGCGACAAGGTTTAGCTCTGGAAGCAAATCTTCCCTTCAAGTTTCGTGCATCTGCGTGTTCCAGATAAAGAAACTTCTCCGACATAAGGACTACATCTGCATGTTCCAGATCGCAAAAACCTCTCGGTGCTTTCAGGAGACCAGCGTTCCCCAGTTCTTCGTGTTCAAGGCTGTGGGAACGGAATCCATCTGCTTCTCTGCTTCATCCCACCAAACCAGTGGAAGATGTCACCATCACTGAAGCTCATCACTCAATCAGGCAGAACATAAATATATCACTATCTAAACCTATTTCAAGAGACCTTGGCATTAGTGTTTGTAATTAATGTATACCATCAGTTTATGATTTTCGAATGATCTTTAGATGGAATAATCGGTGTACCAAATGTTTTACAAATAATCTTAAAGTTATTTGTTTACTTCGAGATAAGTTATCAGAGAAATAGCAGTTTATTCTTCCATAAGATAAACCATCTGCCATAGCTACATCGAACTCAGCCACTTGCATCTTTAAATTTCGTGCACTTTTTCTTATCCATTCGAAGTATCTTTTAGCATATTAGTACCATTTTGTAGTTGTTAGTTGTTCTTGTTTATGTTTTTTTTAAATAAATTCATTTTATTATAACTGTGTCTTCCTTGTGTTGATAATGCACAAGTGCTCTAAAGGTTAGGTCGAATCTCACAAATCCTTCAGATTATTCAGATGACCAACTCGCTCCAATTTACATATTTATGATGTATTGAATGGTCCATTTGGATCATTTTTTATACTGTTAAGGTGAAATTCCTGGTGCCCTGAAAATGGAGGGAGAGGCCATCTGACATTCATAAACACACACATACTTTGGTTTCTTGTGTCTTTTGTACATTTTAATTAGTGCCAAGTGTGATTATATCTACAGTGCGAGTGTGACTGACCTGAACGTAGTTTCTGACGGCTGTTTCTTCTTTCCTGTGTTTATGGTCATGAAGTAATGATGCAAGGATGTACGTCATAAGCCAGCAATTTTGCGTGAAATCTGACCCGACAGCTTCGTAGTGAATCAGGGTAAGGTAAGGACATTGTTTTGAACACTGATTGTTTATGTACTCTTTTTTTTTTAACCCAAAAATCTTACGTAGTGCAGCTTTAAACAAATCAAAAATCGTACATTTAAGATACATCAATATAGCCACCCTTTGCATAGATTACAGCTTTGCATCATATTGCATCAGTCTGAATCATAAATTATGAATTGTACCACAATAATTCCGAATTGTTGCTTAATTTCACATTTCATGACACATACACATTGCATCATTCAGTAAATATTTGTAATCCATGATGCAGGTCTTATGCAAATGCATCTGCAAGATCTATGTCAGAGCAAAAAGGTACACCCCTAATATTAAATAGATGAGCCTCTCACCTCCAGCAGCTGTTCTTTGTGCTCGGTAAGTGTGCTAGCATAGTCAGCCACGGCCTCCAGGTTTCCATCCCCACCAGAAGCCTTCAGAGCCTGCAGCACCAGGTGATCTGAATGCAGCTTTAGCAGTTCAGTGGCCCTCACCACCGCTACTTTATGAAGCTGAAGAAAGACAGGAAAAGGTGTCAAGCAGATAGATAGACAGACAGACAGACAGACAGACCAAGCTGGAGAGAATGAAAAGTGAAAAAGTGGAAAATGTGAAAAGGATGGACCGGTGTTTCCAACAGAATTCCAACAAAAACAAAACAATACTGCTTTTGTAACATAATTTTTGATTCTTTTTTTAAATACCATTGAATGCAAAAACTTTGTTGTTAATGTGTGATTTTAACTAGGCCTAGAGTTATATGAATAAGTCAGAAATTATACTAATTAAAGTCTGACAAACCAGCCTTTGTTTTAGACATATATGAAAGTTATGACAACAATAAGTGAGTCAGATGTTAAAGGGTTAGTTCATCCAAAAATGCAAATTCTCATATCATTTACTCACAATCATGCCATCCCAGATGTTTATGACTTTCTTTCTTCATTAGAACACAAAGGAAGATTTTTAGAAGAATTTCTCAGCTCTGTAGGTCCATACAATGCAAATGAATGGTGACCAGATCTTTCAAGCTCAAAAAAATAAAAAAACAACATAAAAGTAATCCACAAAAATATTATATGTATTCTGAAGTGATGCAATCACTTTGGGTGAGAAACAGATCAATATTTCAATCCTTTTTTACTATAAATCTCTACTACAGATTTATAGTAAAAAAGGATTGAAATATTGATCTGTTTCTCACCCAAAGTGATTGCATCGCTTTAGAAGACATAGATTTAACCACTGAATTCATATGAATTATTTTCATGATGTCTTTATTTGATTTTTGGACCTTCAAAGTTCTGGTCACCATTCACTTGCATTGTATGGACCTACAGAGCTGAAATATTTTCCTAAAAATCTTTGTGTTCAGCAGAAGAAAAAAGTCAAATACATCTGGGATGGCATGATTGTGAGTATATTATATGAGAATTTCCATTTTTGGAATTTGGTAACCAATCTGATGGGTACAGTCAATGATTCGTTTGATTCAAATTATCCAAGCCGAACAATGACTGAGTCTTTATGACTGATTCATTAAAGTATAATATACAAAAGAATATATGTTATTTGTTAGTAAATCAGACTACAGTGGTTGCAGCGTCGCACTGTATATTTGTTCTTGCATAAGCATCCTTTCTGTGTTTAATATCACAGGAACCTGCCCTTTTAACTCATTACATTCCATTCAGACTGCAAGCTTACAACTAAAGAATTATTTATTTTTCCATGGTGCATTAGATTAAATAGCAGTGCAGTGCCACCACTGAATAGTGCTACATCAAACACACTGGAATGGATACCTCTGCAGTAAGTCTGACTTCGAGGCTTACACACAAGGGATTCAATCCCTGTGTGCAGTCTGTCGCAAAAATCTCACCTCTCGCCTGAGATCACTGACACACTGACAAGTTTTCAGAATAGAGAGCTCCATCTCTTCCGTGGCCTCTTTGGCTTTAAGTGATTGCTGCTGGAGGGAGAGAGAGAGAGAGAGAGAGAGAGAGAGAGAGAGAGAGAGAGAGAGAGAGAAAGAGGACTTCAAACACTGCACAAAGGATGATTTTCAACCTAACATTCAGCATCCATGTTGAAGAACTCGCCACATTTCAACACAAGTGTCAGTATGGCCCGAGCAGCTTGAAAGATGGACTTGTAAGACACAACAGACTTTTCCGCAGCTCTCTCTTCAGAGGACAGGCAGACAGGTGGGTGGGATTGCTTTCAGACAGGATTACGGTGGGATGTCAACATAAACACAGCACAGACAGGCGTGTGAGTGCTAGCACTCTCACCTTCTGTATTTTACTCTGAGACATCACACTGCGACTTAAACAGTCAATGCACTTCAGTGAGCACACACCAAACGTTTCTGTCACTGAAATGGTAGACAGGTAAAGTGGGGGCCAACCCAAATATTACCATGTAAAAACAACACTCTCGCTAAATCAGTATTATCCGATGACAGAAAAAGCATATATGTACAAAATCTTAAGGTAGACACAACAAGAAAATAAACTGTAATTGTTGAGGGATGAATACAGGTTATTTTGAAAGGCTGACTCTTTTGGATGTCTCTACAAACAATCTTCATTTTGAATTTGACGTTCTTCCACCAGGGCGGCAATATAGAGCCTCTAGGTTTAAGTTTAGGACCATTCACGCTTCCTGGAACTTGAGGGAAACTTACTTCATACATCCACAACAAATTACCATGGCACTAGTTAGTTGAAAGTAATTCCAAAAATTGGTCACAAAAATTAAGTTAGTTCTGAGAAAAAGTCTTGCATTGTTTGTTTGCAGATGCAACCTGGTTTGATATTTTGTTATCTAATGCAATGAAAGTCATACATTTTAAGTAGTGATATACTGATATTTCGGCCAGACCAATTAATCTGCCAATATTTGGCCATTTTGTGATTATCGGCATCGGCCGATAACCGTACACGCTTGGCCGATTAATAAGTGTTAACTCTCCCTTGTGTCAGTTCCAAAATCTACCGATAGATTTGTCAATGAATAGTCAACACTTTCTATTTTCAAGTTTTTTTCTTTTCAAGTTTACGCAAATTTTAGTAAATACTGCATAAGTGTTTGTTTCAGTTTACAAATTGTGTGTACATCTGATTTTCTGCTGTTAAATTGTATTATTGTTATCAGCATTTATATTGGCCATCAGCCATCCTGCTCTCTAGATATCGTATCGGCATCGGCCATTGAAAGCCCATATCGGTTGACCACTAATTTTAAGTGTGGCTCATGTGTCCAAATAGTTTTTAGGGTGACTGTATGTTGTGTATAAGTACAAATGTTTCTTTTTTTATCAGATATTGCAACACAATTCCCCTTTGAAGGGACAATAAATGTCGACCAATTCATTGAAAATAACCAACAAAATAGATTTTGTCGCTCACAAATCAGACGTCATTATGGCTTGTGAGCCAGCTTTACTCCACCCAAGGCAATAGCTGATGAAGTATTTTTTGGTGGTTTTCACATTGGGCACGTTTGCTGTGGTCCGAATCCGGGCGCGATTGTTCCCGGCACCCCACGGAGCATTGGACTGGTTTCAGACTCGCGTATGATTCTGTCGAACCCTTGTGCTTTTCCGTCATCGACTTGCGTCATCACAAACGTGCACATGATAGAAACACAACGTGGGTTGCTATATTTGTGTGGTTTTTTTATTAATTTTGTGTCATGAGCACTAGAGTGAACAACACTTGCGCCTCTGTGTGTCGCATGCCGTAATTCATTTAAATTCAATTCGTAATTGTACATGACAGGATAACTGTCTTTTTTGAGGACACAGCTGGTTGCACGCTCACTCACGCAAATATATAAAAGGCACCTCACCTTTTCTGTGTCCCACAACATTTCCCTGACACTCATGATGCACATGTGTGTTTGTTTTTGTGCAACTGATGATGTCATCATGCTTAAATCGGCAAAAACGCATGAGCAATACAGGTTGCTTTCTCACTCACGCGAACCACGCCACAGTTCCAGTGCAACCGAGCTCAGACCACCTCCTACAGGTAGTCTTGGGTTCGGTACCGCAGTCCGCTCCCTGCTCCGCAAAACAGATTCCCTGATATGTAAAGGTTTTCCATGACCATGGGAACTCTAAATTTCATCCATTTATAGTACATCTCATATTTTTGGGAAAAAATATGAGATATAAAAATTGCGAAGACTTTGACATTTTTCTACATCAAGTATATATAAATAGAGCGCAACAGTGCCTGCCCATGTTTTCAGCCGCCTGGGTTCCGGAAGTATTTTTTCCATTTATTTTTTGCATAGGCTTTTAATAAAATCCTCCACAGAGGAGTTGTAAGCCATGAACCAAAGCATCCAGCTCCGAGGTGAATCACAACATTACAAACTTTGTTTTGAGGCAAAAAATCTGACAAAAAGACAAAAGTACAAGACTGTGTACTTACCGTTTTTCACGAGGGCACAAACTACAATCCAATGAAGTAATGCGAAAAATGTAATTAAATACAAAACGATGGGGATATATAAAACTATTGATTTTAAGTTGTTAAATATAAGAATAGAAACAATCTATTTTAAGTTTATTGCAAAATATTTTAGTAGTTTAAGGGTGAAGGGAGGCCAACATTGCATCATTCACAGTGCATCATGGGAGTGGACAGTCACTCCTTGGCACGTTTCGCGGGCTGTGTTGGCCACGGTTTTCTGATTGGTGAAATACTATTTTCTTTTCATTCTAATAATGCCAAAAGGTTTCTCTGAGGGTTAGGTCGTAGGGTTAGGGGATATGAAATATCATTAGCTCTGTGTAAAAACAATACAAGTCAATGGAAAGTGCCCACCATGATAGAAAAACAAACATATATGTGAGTGTGCATTTTCTTACCGCCTGTCTCCACGTGTTGATGAGCTGTTTGGTCTCATGACCAGTGATCTGGCAGAGTTGTATGATTGTCTCTCTCTGCTCGTGGTTAGTGTAGGCAGAGTCTGTGAAGTCTTCAGTCTTCTCTACCAGAGCTTCCAGCTGGGCAGCCACAGCTTCACAGGACACACAGTACAGAGAGTCTCTCAGAGCCTCCACTTTTACCTGGAACACACACACATACAACTGGTAAGATATTGATCCAATAGAAGCATTCAAGTTGTAGTCTTAAAATACGGAACTCAATTAACATTTTCTAGCCATGGTTTCCTTTGGAATATGATTTTAAACACAGCAGCAAAATTCAACTTTGAGGTATGACCTCAAATTATCAGTTATGTTGTAGAATAAAACGTCAAAATCTCTTCAAGATATTTTATCTAGAGAAACACTGATATATCGGTTTTACAGATTAATCAACACTGATAGTTGCCGATGGTTTTTTTGTTCCTCTGTGTTCAGCGCTGTAGGGTTCTACAGTATAACAGCAGCTTCTAGAGGTGAAATAAAAATAATCTCTGACACCTTGTGGGGATTTGCTGTATCTGTCACTGTATATTGTAATACATTGTTGATGATTATAAGAGTGCATGTTTTTTCACCTTGTGTGTTTGTTTGAGCTGGAAGCACAGACATTTCAAAAGTCCCTGGTGTATTTCGGGCATGTTTATAGCTAAAAGTCCTGTATTATGCATCAAATCTTAGTTTTTTTCTGGTTATTATTGGGATTATGGTTAAACAATAAACTGAATCTGGGATTTTATTATTTATATTTATCCAACATATCCTACCTTTTCTGCCTTTACATTCCCTTGCATTATCTGTATATAACAGATTTGTATTTGTACATACGTATATATATATATATATATATACAGTTGTGCTCAAAAGTTTGCATACCCTTGGAGAATTGGTAATATATGTACCATTTTTAAAGAAAACATCAAGAGATCCCCGAATTTTCCACTTCTTAGTAAGTGATTGAACAGTACTGACTGGCATTTTCAAGGTTTTGGATATCTTTTTATATCCTTTTCCATCTTTATAAAGTTCCATTACCTTGTTACGCAGGTCTTTTGACAGTTCTTTTCTGCTCCCCATGGCTCAGTATCTAGCCTGCTCAGTGCATCCACGTGAGAGCTAACAAACTCATTGACTATTTATACGCAGACACTAATTGCAATTTAAAAAGCCACAGGTGTGGGAAATTAACCTTTAAATGCCATTTAAATATTTGTGTGTCTGTAATAAGGCCAAACATTCAAGGGTATGTAAACTTTTGATCAGGGCCATTTGGGTGATTTCTGTTATCATTATGATTTAAAAAGGAGCCACATGTGATTCTATTTTTTATTATTATCTCTGTCTTGTTGTTGTATTGTTTGTGCACTGGAAGCTTCTGTCACCAAAACAAATTCCTTGTATGTGTAAGCATACTTGGCAATAAAGCTCATTCTCATTCTCATTAATTTTGGAATCTTGTAGCCTCTATGTCTGTGCCCGTCAGGACTAAGACTAAGAAAAACTTTACATAAATCGTTTAATACATTTATTAAAAAACAATTAATAAATCGGTTTTCCATCACCTTAGTTATCGGTATCTGCAAAATCCACTATTGGTCTACTTCTAATTTTAACCACACACCTTTTTTTTACCCATAAATCCAAAACTGCCATATAAATACCCATATGAAAATCCAGAGGAAACCCTTGGCGATTAGCCTTCCAGGTTAACCGTAAACCATTAATTTAAAACATGTTTTTATAATGATCTTATATTTAAATGCTAATCAGCATTTTGTTGTACATGTTAACACTGTCAAACATATGCACATTGAACAAGCTAAAATCTAGGTATTGTGTATGTCCAGCTTGATTGGTTGGACAATCACGCAATACTTTCAGAAGTTTGACTTTCAAAGAGAAACTAGATTCCATTGATACATTCATCTGAGAGCCCTTGTACAATGCCTGTACCTTAAAGTCTTTAATCCCAGCGTAGATGCTGACAGGAAGTGCTTTGGCCTCTCCACTGCTCCTCGCGTCAGTCACAATCTCAATGACTTGCTCCAGGGCCAGGCGCATACGCTGGAAGACTGCTTCTTTGTTGATCCGTGCCGACTCACAGTCTGGATGTCTCAGACATGTCTGAGAGATAGAGAGGGACAAAAATTACTTTAAAACAACAACAGAGGAATAACAGAAGTACTGGTCATACTACATAAAAACCATCAAAATTTACTAGGTAAATGAAATGTAAATTCATCTCATTTTACGAGCATAAGAAGACAAATGAGCACTTATCACACTGTTCAGTTGTATATTCAAGCTCTAAAACTAAAAAGTACTGTGGTGGTATAGAATTCACAGAATACTACAGTACTATATAACAGTTGTGCATATTCAAATAAACATGTTATTACCATTGTCCCTTTTCAATAAAATACCATGATTCTTGTTTTAAGTCCATTGCTGGGTAGAACTGCAATCCGATGCTGATTACAAATCATATGACTAAAATTGGAATCAGTAACATAATATCTTGGATTATAATTTTTAGGTAATCTAATCAAATTATGTTTGGTTACTTTTGGAATACCACTGACCTAACTTGTTTATTTGATGTCACATGCATTTGAGTAGGATAATCTATACCATTTTGACATAATGTTGCTTTAATGCATATAAGAAAACTTACTTAATGAATACACAATTATGATTGATTATCTTTTTATGTTTTACTCGCTATTTGTCTGTTACTGAGTTAAATAAAATAGGCACAAAAACACAATGTTTTGTCCAAGATGGCAGAAAAACATGGTGTGAATTATTCTTATTTAGAATGAAAAATTATATACTATATATATATATATATATATATATATATATATATATATATATATATATATATGAGAGAGAGAAAGAGTGAGAGAGAGAGAGAGAGAGAGAGAGAGAGAGAGAGAGAGATTTTTAAATATAAACACTGATGAACAAAAGTTTGGAATAATGTACAGATTGTGCTGTTTCGGAAGGAAATTTAATTCACCAAAGTGGCATTCAAGTGATCACAAAGTACAGTCAGGACATTACTGATGTAAAAAACAGCAACATCACTATTTGAAAAAAGTCATTTTTGATCAAATCTAGACAGGCCCCATTTCCAGCAGCCTCCAACACCTTATCCTTGAGTAATCATGCTAAATTGCTAATTTGGTGCTAGAAAATCACTTGCCATTATATCAAACACAGTTGAAAGCTGTTTGGTTCATTGAATGAAGCTTAACGTTGTCTTTGTGTTTGTTTTTGAGTTGCCACAGTATGCAATAGACTGGCATGTCTTGGTCAAAAATGGCAAAAACGAAACAGCTTTCTCTAGAAACTCATCAGTTAATCATTGTTTTGAGGAATGAAGGCTATATAATGCTTGAAATTGCCAAAAAAACGGAAGATTTCATACAAAGTTGTACACTACAGTCTTCAAAGACAAAGGACAACCGGCTCTAACAAGGATAGAAAGAGATTTGTAAGGTCAGATGTACAACTAAACAAGAGGATAAGTACATCGGAGTCTCTAGTTTGAGAAATAGATGCCTCACATGTCCTCAGCTGACAGCTTCATTGAATTCTACCCACTCAACACCAGTTTCATGTACAACAGTAAAGAGAAGACTTAGGGGTGCAGGCCTTATGGGAAGAATTGTAAAGAAAAAGCCACTTTTGAAAGGTTAGAGTGGGCAAAGAAAAAGACATCTTTGGAAGAGTGTTATGGATCTTAACCCCATTTAGCTTTTGTGGGATCAGCTAGACTGTAAGGTGCATGAGAAGAGCCCGACAAGACAGCCACATCTATGGCAAGTGCTACAGGAAGCGTGGGGTCAAATGTCACCTGAGTATCTGGACAAACTGACAGCCAGAATGCCAAGGATCTGCAAAGTTGTCATTGCTGCACACGTAGAATTATTGATGAGAACTCTTTGAAGTCGTTTAAGAAGTTCTGAATTTTTTTTTTTTTTCAAATTGAAATAGTAATTTTTCATGATATTAATGTCCTGACTATACATTGTGATCAGTTGAATGTCACTTTGGTGAATAAAAGTACCAATTTCTTTCCATAAAAGCAAAATCTGAACATTATTATAAATTTCTGGCCAACAGTGCATATATAATTTGATCATATATACATATAAATACTGCTTAACATCAGCAGTATTTAGTAACTTGAATAATTATTTGTCATGAGAAGGCATGGTCTTATCCTTTGAGTGGTGCATTTGTCCACAAATTCAGAAGCATGGATTACAAATGTAATTTACATGGTGTAAAGATATGAAGGGAGTTGCTTTCCCCCGTTTTCCCCTGTAATGCTGATAGAGCTCTAGGCCTTCCATCAATGACAGACTAAAATATGTTTGAGTTTAACAGGCATTTTTTAAATAGACAGGTGCCACTTTAAACAAACGTAGTCTTACTCTAGCAATTTTGGCATTATAAACACCATCTATGTTTGCAAACAGATCACACCTGTTATATTTGTGAATCAACATCACAAAAGTGACCACAAAAGCAAAAGTGCATTCATTTACATTTTTGAAGCAGAATACAAAAGCAATTTGCGAAACTAAAACTAACTTTATGCACTACTGCAATCGGTTCGGTATTTATGTGTGGATTACATTGTATTATTTAAATTGGCGTCTATTTGTACACTTTGATGCATTTGATTGAAAAAACCCTTTCAAAGACATAGCGACACATGATTACATGACACACAGAGTGATAAATCAAGTGATATTTAAAATGTGTTCGTCAGGAGTTAAGTTAGATATGCAATGTACAGTTGAGAAAACATGCAAGTACACGTGGAACACTTGGACGTGGAATCGTTTTTCAGTGGTCAGGATATTTTTATTTTTATTTTTTCTCCCCTTTTCTCCCAATTTGGAATGCCCAATTCCCAATGCACTCTAAGTCCTCGTGGTGACGTAGTGACTTGCCTCAATCCGGGTGGCAGAGGACGAATCTCAGTTGCCGTCGCATCTGAGACCGTCAATCCGCGCATCTTATCACGTGACTTGAGCGCGTTACCACGGAGACCTAGCGCATGTGGAGGCTTCGCGCTATTCTCCGCGGCATCTAAACACAACTCACCACGTGCCCCACCGAGAGTGAGAACCATATTACGGCGACCACGAGGAGGTTAACCCAACATGACTCTACCCACCCTAGCGACCGGGCCAATTGGTTGCTTAGGAAGCCTAACTGGAGTCACAAGTGATCGGGATATTAAGTTTTGGAAGGCAGTTTATATTGCACATTAATCTTTTTGCCCTGTCTCCTTAAATCTGAAATGATTTTTTTGTAAATTGAGTGGTCAAATGCTGAGTGAAACCACTCCATCTTATAGCCACCTGTCATGAATGTGCAATTCCACAACCCTCCCCCTCTTTTCCGAAAACACTCGAAGACTCACCAAACGTACATCAGTGGTTGGCTGATTAAGTATTGAAAATTTAAAAGATTAAAAAAAGAGGAATTGGGGGATTAATATATTACCAGCAATTTACTGCCAGTGAGTAAAGACGCTGACTACCACCCCTGGAGTCGCGAGTTCGAGTACAGGGCGTGATGAGTGACTCCAGCCAGGTCTCCTAAGCAACCAAATCTGCCCGGTTGATAGGGAGGGTAGAGTCACACGTGGTAACCTCCTCGTGGTCGCTATAATGTGGTTTGTTCTCGGTGGGGCGATTGGTAAGTTGTGCGTGGATGCCGCGTAGAATAGCGTGAAGCCTCCACACGCGCTATGTCTCTGCGGTAACACGCTCAACAAGCCACATGATAATGGGGGCCTGGGTAGCTCAGTGGTAAAGATGCTGGCTACCACCCCTGGAGTTCGCTAGTTCGCTAGTTCGAATCCCAGAGTGTCTCCAGCCAGGTCTCCTAAGCAACCAAATTGGCCCGGTTGTTAGGGAGGGTAGAGTCACATGGGTTAACCTCCTCGTGGTCGCTATAATGTGGTTCGTTCTTGGTGGGGCGCTTGGTGGGGTTGCCACGGTGGATGGCGTGAAGCCTCCACACATGCCATGTCTCCGTGGCAATGCGCTCAACAAGTCATGTGATAAGATGCGCGGGTTGACGATCTCAGACGCGGAGGCAACTGGGATTCATCCTCTGCCACCCGGACTGAGGCGTATCACTAAGCCACCATGAGGAGTGCATTGGAAATTGGGCATTCCAAATTGGAGACATTCCAATTTTGCTGCCATTGCCTGATTATTTTGTACCATGTAATCCATAAAAAGTCAATTTAAAGTATTTTTTTTTAAAATCTATTTGACCTGAATACAGATTCTACCATGAATGTGTTTGAATATTCTATAAGTACACCCCATGTGAACATACTCTTTAAAGATATTAACATGTTTTAGACAGCAAATGATACTTTCTTTCACAATCTGTTCTTACCTTAGAGGCTGTGAGAAGCATCATGGTGCATTTCTCCAGAACAGCACGTGCTGCGGCCATTCGAGCTCTTTTCTTCTCATCCTTCAGATCCTAAGGAAAACGAGAAACCAAAAGACAATCATGAGAAATCACACACTGCCTCAAGTGCTTTCAATTTATTTTTGAGTTGTTGAGAACTTTCGGCTCAGATTTCACCCCAGCACAAGCCTTTACAGGTAGAATAAATAATTTGCTTGCAACAAGGCTGGGATTACACTGTATTAACTATTTAGTTTAGTTATGATTTCCACTGCTAAGTGCTTATAAAATGCATAAGGCACTTTATTCAAATAGAGTACCCTTTGGTGTCCCATTTACTTTAAGACACAACTTAAAATAAAATTAAAACTATAAACCAACATTTTATCCCAAACTTTCCAGATTTTACTGATTAAGAGCCTAAATTAGTCTTAAAGCTGAAGCATGTCATTTCTGTGCCACTAATGCCACCATACGTAATTGCAAAAATAAACAATGTTTTCAAAACAGCTTTCCGAATATGCCCCCCGTCTGCTGTCGGTCAAACAAAGAAACATTCCCGCCCCCAACTCACGTCATCGGTTGAGTAACATTGTTAGGGCGGGTCGAAGTGGGTAGCTCAAAACATACAGGAATTTTCATAGTGCAACAGAAACACAGTTTACAGTTTGAGAAAATTAACCTATGAATGGCTTACTTATAGCTGTCTCTGCATTTTAAGCTTGGATAGGAGAAAGTATTTTAACCCTGTTACCCATTTTGCTGCTGTTTATTAATTTATTTAATTGCTAGAAAAAAGAAAAAAAATTGCTTTAAATCACACAAATCATGACTGGTTAAAAGGGTTGCAACAATTTCCAACCTCACATAAAATAAATTGAAAATAAAGCTCATATAATATTTAGTTTGACATCCTGAGGTTGACGATCAACATTTTTACTGGTTAAGCACCTCATTTCACTGAGAATTTGTTGAAGAAACAAAGGACTTTCAATGGAGTCTCAGAACCTATTTTGTACCCTATTCATTGAAAGTTCCATAAACTTGTCTTACCAAAATGGGACCAATGATTCATGACTTCAAAACAGAATGTTTGTTTAAGTGCACTTGACTTGACTCTTAATGGTCTAAAGCAAACTGTCAAGAGATTCAGAGAACTCGCTGAATTCATTCAAATGCTAGTTTTTCAAGGTCTTGCTGAGAATGAAGGGTAAATTTGGTCCTTGGAAGACATAGCGCTGACATAATGCCTTCCACCATCACTGAGCGAGGCTGGAATATAACTCAATAGAGCGCCAACACGCCTTGAGGCATACGGGATTTGTGACTGACAGACTGTGTGTGTGCATGTCACAGAGAATGAGACGAGCCTGATCTCTCTCGCCCCGGCTGGGAGCCACTGCTCACAAAAGGAGATGCGATTATCTGTTATTATGTTCTTCTGAATAAAACTGCAAAGACGGAGGCTGCAGATTTGCAGGAAAGCGCTGCAGAGATAGGAACGTGATGTGTTTGTGAAACATTATCAAACACATACTGAAGCTTTCTGCTTGAAATTAGAGAGCCTCTCCTATCAGTTCTCGGTGTCATTCATATTCATATTACTATCCTAATCATGATGATGCCCGGAAGGAGGCCTTAGGACAAACATACAGCCATGCCCAGCTGGAGATCCAGCTCAAACTAGCTTCTGATGTTCGCAAGTTGCTTCAAGCTGGTTATTTATGGTCATTAGCTGGTTCAAGATGGTCTAGATGGTCTGTTAGCTGGACTACCAGCTGGTGTTGCCAAGGTCAACCTGGTAGACCATCTTGCAGACTATATAGCAGAAAATAGGCATATTCAGACGCAGTGCGAGTGTGGTAAATGATCACGCATGTGTTGTGAGTTACTGCATTGCATCAATACACAAATATGAGCCCTAACACTTTAGATTCCCATTAATAAGCACCACAGAGCTACAATTACACTCCATCCGTTCTGCGCTGCAGGCAAGTGAAACATAACCAAAAGGTATTTATCAGTGGGGTTTGAGAGCTGAGTGATTTAAATTGCAGTGTACGGCACAGTTCAGTTCTTTAAAACTTAAATCCCTCCATTATCTATCCCTCTCTCCCCTCATTAGTTGTATGAATCTACACTGGCCCTAAACGTCTGCCATAGGAAGTGTCATTATCAGTGTTTAATTATCGGTGAAATGAGGGAATGAGATGGAAGGATGATGAGCAGAGGAATGTGTATGATCTGACGTGTATAAGAGGTCACTTACATTCTGTCTGTCTCCTGTGAGATGGGCAAACTCTACCATCTCGTTCCCGAATTGGCTAAAGATCTGGACAAATTCCTGAAAAGTGCTGACTCTCTCCAGCTGCTCCAGAGTAACCAGCACCTGAACACACACATAAAACACACATATTTACATATAAAGCTAAAAATATCAATCAAATATCAAATATAAAAAAAAATTATCAGAAGTCACTATCATGGCTCAGAATATTTAAAGGGATAGTTCACCCAAAAATGACAATTCTCATAATTTACACACCCTCATGCCAGACTTTATTTCTTCCGCTGAACACAAATGAAGATTTTTAGAAGAATATCTCAAGGATGTAAATATTGATCTGTTTCTCACCCACACCTATTGTATCACTTCTGAAGATATGGATGTAATCACTGGAGTCATATGGATTACTTTTTTGCTGCATTTATGTGATTTTTGGAGCTTCGAAGGTCTGGCTACCATTCACTTGCATTGTAAGAACCTACAGAGCTGAAATATTCTTCTAAAAATCTTTGTTTGTGTTGAGCAGAAGAATCAGTCTGTCATGAGGGAGAGTAAATGATAAGAGAATTTTCATTTTTGGGTGAACTATCCCTTTAATGGAGTTTTCAGTTATGTTTTATCAACTTTGTCTCAGATGTTTCCTCATTTTACCTACTGCAATTATTATGGATGGCATAGCTCAGATAATTTGATCTTTGAAGTATTTGAATAGAAATGTTTGAAAGTTTTGACTAATCTTTAAAGCTGAAATGTGTAACTTTGAATTTTACTTACTTTTATCCCAGCTTAATATGCTGAGACAACTATAAGTAAGCCATTCATTGGTTAATTTTCTCGAAAACTGTAAACACTGTTTCTGTGACCCGCCCCAACAACATTACTTGACCAGTGGTGTGAGTTGGGGGTGGGACTATCTGACTGTTTGAACAACTGCAGACGAGGGGCGTATTTAGGAAGCTGTTTTGAAAACATTGGTAATTTTTGCAATTCCATTCGGTGGTGCTAGTGTATGGCATCAGATTAATATTACCAGAACTTGAATTTGAAAAAGCCTCCGAATTCATGATCTTGAAAAAACACTGAGTGTAATTTGATGTTATCGAAAAATGGTGCTGTTAATTTAATGGTGAATTTGCCTCATAAAAATGTAGGTTATGAAATTCCAGTTTTAATTATTCAAGTGGTGGATTTCAGGTCATGAAATTCAGGTCTCAATATTCGGGTTGTTAAAAACGGGTTGAGAAATTCAGGTCACAAAATTTGAGGATGGCATCCGGGAATGCAAGGAAGAGCAAACGAGTATCGATGTAATCCATCTCTCTCTTGGACAACCGCAAAGCGATGGAAACAACTCAAAATAATATATATATATATATATATATATATATATATATATATATATATATATATATATATATATATATTCCTTTTCCTCTACTAATTAGTATTATCACCACATAATCTTTAATAGTATTTCTTTGTATGTATATTGTTTATTTTATATCTAGTTCACATAGTATGCTTTATACAATACTGATTACTCTGATTAAAATAATTACCCAAGTGCCAGTTAACAGATTTACCCTTTTTAATGTATATATTTATGTTTAATTATATTTTCTATATTTCCAGAACCCCACACACTTCAACTTACCATTGATAAATGCTACTTATTTGGAATACTCCTGGTATGAGACTTTAATGTTCTATTTATATTAAATCTAAAAAAAATATATAAAAATAATGTATAGAAATATATATATATATATATATATATATATATATAAAGTTCTCTGCCCTCAGAACAACAGAGTGTGTTCTAATATATATCTGTACATATATACAGTATATATATAGAGAGAGAGATGTCACATTTATCAGACATATAAAAAAATATATTTTATTTTTAGATTTATTATTTAATACTCGTGATTTATTTCTTTATTTGCAGACATGCAGTTAAAATTAGGTAGTTTGATTATTTGTTTCCACTGGTAAATGTACTTCGCCTAAATGTTTATGAAATAAGGTTCTTGACGAAACTTGCTGATAGGTGAAGGATCCAATTTACAGTTGATCTTTTCTTCATAACACATTTGTGAAACATTATAATAAGTATCCCTACAGTATACCTTTTTGTGTTTTCACAGTCACAGTTGTTTAAAATGATTTTGAGCTGTTTCCATCGCTTTGCAGTTGTCCAAGAGAGAGAGATGGATTGCATTGACGCTCGTTTGCTCTTCCTTGCATTCCCGGATGTCATCCTCAAATTTTGCGACATGAATTTCTCAACTCGTATTTAACATCCTGAATATTGAGACCTGAATTTCACAACCTGAAATCCACCACTTGAATAATTAAAACTTGAATTTCACAGCCCCAATTTCTATGAGGTAAATTCACACAAAATATTTTAAAATGTTTAAAATGTACAGTTCTTTAATTAATAGTCTTTTTTCAAGATCATGAATTCGGTGGATTTTTCAAATTCAAGTTCTGGTGATATTAATCTGACGCCATACTAGTGTTGCAGAAATTACATACTTGAGCTTTAAAAATGTATGTAGCAGTATATACAATGTTAAACATTAAACAAAACCATTCTTCCACACAGCTGCTTTTTTTTTCTTTTCTTTTTTTTCAGAAATTGATTAATTCTGCCAAAATATAAAACAAATGTTATAACCAGATCTCAGTTAAGTTTGTCTAAAATAATGGAGAAAATAATGATGATTGCTTTCTACCCTTATTATTACTCGTATATTGTGTTTGATACTGTTTTTAATGACTGATTTGAATTGCCTAAATGTGTAATTATGTATGTAACAATTTCCCAAATTTTACTGCTGCACGTTTTCTATTATCTTGAATGTTTGCTATGTCAGAGGAGAGTTCTGAACTCCCTTTTTAGGATGAAATAAGTTTGATTAATAGCCTTTATTCAACAGAAAACATTCAGGGTCTGACTCACACCAAAATGGCATTTCATCAAATAGATTCCCAGACAGAGAGCAAAGTGAGATCAAAAAGGGGTGAAAACTGAGCGATGGACAGCTGCATGGATTTTAAAAACATTTTATAAAGTAATTTAGTCAACACTGATTGTCAGGTCTCTGTGTGTGTTGGGAGTTACAGCACTAGACCTGAGGGAACTAATCAAACGCTGCAGACATGTTTCATATAACTTATGCATGCAGCACAGATTGGGTTTTGTCTTTAAAAATGCCCAAACAAGAGTTTTCAGGTACACAACAGAGTTCTAAATATTTTATAAAAGCTCAATAGTTATGAGAAGTAATGTCTATTTTATGATTTATGACATGATTATAATATGACAAATTAATAATTACACACCAAATAGGACCTGTAGAATAAAATAATAAATAAAAAATACATGTCCTGGTCAAATTTCACCTCATAATCAAAAGAAGAAAAAAAAAGAATCTTGCACTGGAATATTTTTTCATGAGATTTAAACATTATCTAAACCCAAAATACACATTACTGTATTACAGATGAATTTTTTACTCTATTTTAGACAGTAACACAATTATATATAAATTGGGTGTTTCTTCAACTTCAGGCAATTTGATGTCCCAGTGAGATTTCAAATGTTTGTCTTTTTGTTATATGAAGGTCACATTAAAACTAACATTTAAACTTTTTACCTTTTCAAAAGCCTTTCATGTGCAGATTTAAACTTGTCCCAGACCCAGATCAATAAAATATGAGAATCCATTATAAAAATAAGAATTATTACATGTTTAAAACTATGATGATCTAAACAAAGAATGAAATAACCATTTCTATAAATTTCTCACAAATTACGACTGTCCCAGAGTTGTGGTGTCATTTCCACCACACCAAACAATTTTGCCCCTAATAAAGTTTTATCAAAAGTTAGTGTATTTGTAAACCAAGTCAACAAAAGTGTCCTTGAAGAGCATGTTGGAGATGAATTATGAGACATGTAATGTTTGAACATAAAGAAAAATCAAGGTACAGTATCACTTGTGAGCAGTATTTTTTTGGGCTGTAATTTCCAATCAAGCTGTAATTTGAATCCTGTACATTATGCAAAACTTTGAAAATATTAGTCTGAAAAATGTTTTAATGACACTTGACGCAAAAATTGCCTGAAGTTGGAGAAACACCCAGAACCACCCGTTCTTAATGGTACAAGATTAGGCGCCACTTTCTTTATAATTCTTATCACTTCTGATTGTGGAGTGAAATATGACCCAGTCATGTACTTGACAGTCTTTGTGAGACTCACCCAACTAAATGTGCAAACTTTAAAAATGTTAGTAACTGTCTTAGATGCTGAGTCACACACTTTGCAGCTATTTGTGTAAAAAGAGCAAAGTTTCAGTCAGCCTCAGAAATGTTTTCTAATGTACAGACAGGCTCAGCGGAAGCAATTCGAGACTCTCACATTGGTGAAAATTGATAAGAGAAGGCTCTATTTGAGGTGCACCAGCTGGCAGTGGGTGTTATCAGGCATAGTCAGGGACAAATTCAATTGTGTTTCCCTCTAATGGAGAGCTGTTCTGCTGGCTGGCTGTCCAAACATCACTAACTGGGCATGATCAGCTCCAGATCTGAGTCACACACATACACACACCACACTTCCTCATCTCACTGACATGGAAGTTAAGACAGCCTTCCTACTTTGTCCTGTACATCTTCTCTTCAATTATCTCCAAAGCAGCAGGACTCTAAATATTCCTCTGTGGCCATGCTGTGATAACATCTGAGAGCAAGGACTGGCCTTTGTCTGTGTGTGGCTGCGTATTTGAAAAGTAAGCTTGTATTTGACAGGAAAATGTAAAAGCCATTACATGTGTATGTGGACACTGCTGACAGTACGTACTTTGTTGCGAGAGCTTATGATCTGTTTGATAACGATGCAATCTGCGAGCACCAGGACTTTGGTAACAGAAGAGAGCAGCATGCGAGCAGCTTTCACCATGCCCGTCCTATCACTAAACACAGTGTTGCGCCCATCGCCCTCACACTGCTCCACACTGGACACGTCTGTCAACTGAGCTATGGCAGAGCCTGCAAAGCAAAACAGTGCAGAATGTTAGAGATGTGTATGCACATACATATTTACCAAGCTCTCTCAATGGAGACATACAACATACTTTTAGGGGCCGTTCACACCAAACTTTTTTCACACTTAAAATGTTTTGCATTCTATGTAAAGAACAGGTGCTAGATGAAGCATTGTGCGTGTTTGACCATGCATATTGCTGCTTTTTCAGCATCTCGCTCAGTAGCGCCACGTTTTTAAGACTTTTGAAAAGAAATTTTGAAAAGAAAATGTTTCAAACATGTCTTGAGTTTTTTAGTGCAAGAATGCATTTGGTCAAAACTGCCCATTATTGTTTTTTAATACTGCTAATTCTAATAACTACAGACCAGCCATTCTCAAACACAAACAAAATTTTGTTCTTAATAAGTATCTTTTTTTCAGTAAAAATATCTAAACATTACTGATGTTTATGCTTAAAACTAAGTAAAATAAAAAACTGCACAGGATACATTCTCTGAAAACAAATCTTAATATTTTATTGAAAATTTTAATTGAGTTAAACTGATCTTGTCTGAGGGATGTTTGGATATTTTAACTTGAAAACAATACAAAGATACTGATTAAGAACATGATTTTTTTGCAGTACACCCCCAGAATTTTAAGGATTAAAACAATTATTTACTTTATAAGCCACTTTTCCCTTTGAGGATGTCCCCAAATGAGGTTTTTGTTAGTTTTAGTATCTACAGATATTTTTCAGCATACAGTGCATCCGGAAAGTATACACAGCGCTTCACTTTTTCCACATTTTGTTATGTTACAGCCTTATTCCAAAATGGATTAAAGTCATTATTTTCCTCAAAATTCTACAAACAATACCCCATAATGACAACGTGAAAGAAGTTTGTTTGAAATCTTTGCAAATTTATTAAAAATAAAAACGAAAAAAATCACATGTACATAAGTATTCACAGCCTTTGCCATGACACTCAAAATTGAGCTCAGGTGCATCCTGTTTCCACTGATCATCCTTGAGATGTTTCTACAACTTGATTGGAGTCCACCTGTGGTAAATTCAGTTGATTGGACATGATTTGGAAAGGCACACACCTGTCTATATAAGGTCCCACAGTTAACAATGTATGTCAGAGCACAAACCAAGCCATGAAGTCCAAGGAATTGTCTGTAGACCTCCGAGACAGGATTGTATCGAGGCACAGATCTGGGGAAGGGTACAGAAAAATTTCTGCAGCATTGAAGGTCCCAATGAGCACAGTGGCTTCCATCATCCGTAAAATGGAAGAAGTTTGGAACCACCAGGACTCTTCCTAGAGCTGGCCGCCTGGCCAAACTGAGCAATCGAGGGAGAAGGGCCTTAGTCAGGGAGGTGACCAAGAACCCGATGGTCACTCTGACATAGCTCCAGCGTTTCTCTGTGGAGAACCTTCCAGAAGAACAACCATCTCTGCAGCACTCCACCAATCAGGCCTGTATGGTAGAGTGGCCAGACGGAAGCCACTCCTCAGTAAAAGGCACATGACAGCCGGCCTGGAGTTCGCCAAAAGGCACCTGAAGGACTCTCAGACCATGAGAAACAAAGATTGAACTCTTTGGCCTGAATGGCAAGCGTCATGTCTGGAGGAAACCAGGCACCGCTCATCACCTGGCCAATACCATCCCTACAGTGAAGCATGGTGGTGGCAGCATCATGCTGTGGGGATGTTTTTCAGTGGCAGGAACTGGGAGACTAGTCAGGATCGAGGGAAAGATGAATGCAGCAATGTACAGAGACATCCTTGATGAAAACCTGCTCCAGAGCGCTCTGGACCTCAGACTGGGGCGAAGGGTCGTTGTCCTGTTGGAAGATGAACCAAAGCACACAGCCAAGATAACAAAGGAGTGGCTCCGGGACAACTCTGTGAATGTCCTTGAGTGTCCCAGTCAGAGCCCAGACTTGAACCCGATTGAACATCTCTGGAGAGATCTGAAAATGGCTGTGCACCGATGCTCCCCATCCAACCTGATGGAGCTTGAGAGGTCCTGCAAAGAAGAATGGGAGAAACTGCCCAAAAATAGGTGTGCCAAGCTTGTAGCATCATACTCAAAAAGACTTGAGGCTGTAATTGGTGCCAAAGGTGCTTCAACAAAGTACTGAGCAAAGGCTGCAAATACTTATGTACATGTGATTTTTTTCGTTTTTTTATTTTTAATAAATTTGCAAAGATTTCAAACAAACTTCTTTCATGTTGTCATTATGGGGTATTGTTTGTAGAATTTTGAGGAAAATAATGAATTTAATCCATTTTGGAATAAGGCTGTAACATAACAAAATGTGGAAAAAATGAAGCGCCGTGAATACTTTCTGGATGCACTGTATATATTAGGGCTGTCAAATGTTTACATTTTTTTTTATCATGATTAATCGCATGTTTTCTTGTAGTTAATCGCAATATCTCATGAGTGGACAAAATATGCTTCATTCAGATGTATTTATTGTTTTTCAGTCATTTACACACAACCTACGAGTTAGTACAACAGAAAATAAACACAGCACAATTCAAAATATGTAAATATATATATATACACACACACACACACACACTACTGGTCAAAAGTTTTGAAACACTTGACTGAAATGTTTCTCATGATCTTAAAATTTTTTTGATCTGAAGACGTATGCTTGAATGTTTGAAATTAGTTTTGTAGACAAAAATATAATTGTGCCACCATATTCATTTATTTCATTATAAAACAAATTTAATTAAAAGTTTTTGAAATTGATGACTTGGACCAAATAATAAAGAAAAGCAGCCAATAAGTGCCCAACATAGATGGGAACTCCTTCAGTACTGTTTAAAAAGTATCCCAGGGTGATACCTCAAGAAGTTGGTTGAGAAAATGTCAAGAGTACATGTCTGCAAATTCTAGGCAAAGGGTGACTACTTTGAAGATGCTAAAATATAACACAGTTTTGATTTATTTTGGATTTTGTTTAGTCACAACATACTTCCCATAGTTCCATTTATGTTATTCCATAGTTTTGATGATTTTATTATTATTCTAAAATGTAAAAAAAAAAATAATAATAATAATTATAATAAAGAATAAGTATTCGGTAGTGTATATATATATATATATATATATATATATATATATATATATATATATATATATATACATATATACAGTGGTGTGAAAAAGTGTTTGCCCCCTTCCTGATTTCTTATTTTTTTGCATGTTTGTCACACTTAAATTTTTCAGATCATCAAACAAGTTTAAATATTAGTCAAAGATAAAACAAGTAAACACAAAATGCAGTTTTTAAATGAAGGTTGTTATTATTAAGGGAAAACAAAATCCAAACCTACATGGCCCTGTGTGAAAAAGTGTTTGCCCCACCTGTTAAAACATAACTTAACTGTGGTTTATCACACCTGAGTTCAATTTCTCTAGCCACACCCAGGCCTGATTACTGCCACTCCTGTTCTCAATCAAGAAATCACTTAAATAGGACCTGCCTGACAAAGTGAAGTAGACCAAAAGATCTTCAAAAGCTAGACATCATGCCGAGATCCAAACAAATTCAGGAACAAATGAGAAAGAAAGTAATTGAGATCTATCAGTCTGGAAAAGGTTATAAAGCCATTTCTAAAGCTTTGGGACTCCAGAGAACCACAGTGAGAGCCATTATCCACAAATGGCGAAAACATGGAACAGTGGTGAACCTTCCCAGGAGTGGCCAGCCGACCAAAATTACCCCAAGAGCGCAGCGACGACTCATCCAAGAGGTCACAAAAGACCCCACAACAACATCCAAAGAACTGTAGGCCTCACTTGCCTCAGTTAAGGTCAGTGTTCATGACTCCACCATAAGAAAGAGACTGGGCAAAAATGGCCTGCATGGCAGAGTTCCAAGACGAAAACCACTGCTAAGCAAAAAGAACATTAAGGCTCGTCTCATTTTTGCCAGAAAACATCTTGATGATCCCCAAGACTTTTGGGAAAATACTCTGTGGACTGACGAGACAAAAGTTGAACTTTTTGGAAGGTGTGTGTCCCATTACATCTGGCGTAAAAGTAACACCGCATTTCAGAAAAAGAACATCATACCAACAGTAAAATATGGTGGTGATAGTGTGATGGTCTGGGGCTGTTTTGCTGTTTCAGGACCTGGAAGACTTGCTGTGATAAATGGAACCATGAATTCTGCTGTCTACCAAAAAATCCTGAAGGAGAATGTCCGGCCATCTGTTCGTGACCTCAAGCTGAAGCGAACTTGGGTTCTGCAGCAGGACAATGATCCAAAACACACCAGCAAGTCCACCTCTGAATGGCTGAAGAAAAACAAAATGAAGACTTTGGAGTGGCCTACTCAAAGTCCTGAACTGAATCCTATTGAGATGCTGTGGCATGACCTTAAAAAGGCAGTTCATGCTCGAAAACCCTCCAATGTGGCTGAATTACAACAATTCTGCAAAGATGAGTGGGCCAAAATTCCTCCACAGCGCTGTAAAAGACTCATTGCAAGTTATCGCAAATGCTTGATTGCAGTTGTTGCTGCTAAGGGTGGCCCAACCAGTTATTAGGTTTAGGGGGCAATCACTTTTTCACACAGGGCCATGTAGGTTTGGATTTTGTTTTCCCTTAATAATAACAACCTTCATTTAAAAACTGCATTTTGTGTTTACTTGTGTTATCTTTGACTAATATTTAAACTTGTTTGATGATCTGAAACATTTAAGTGTGACAAACATGCAAAAAAATAAGAAATCAGGAAGGGGGCAAACACTTTTTCACACCACTGTATATATATATATATATATATATATATTAGTTGTATGTGTATTATGACAGGACATATTTGGTTCCTTTCATGGTGTTTTAACAGACATCATGTTTAGAGGAGCACAATGGAATAAAATAGTTCTGGTTATGTGACTATTTGCACCACTAATGCGAAAAAAAAAAAAGTCTGCACTGTCATTTACAATTGACAACTATGTGTAAAATACATCAACAACTCCTTTTAGACCCCTTTCACCCCATTCAGTGGGATTAAATGGGTTAATGACAGTGTAGATTACCTGATGGGTTCTGGCATCTTCTGCTGTTCTACAGTGGCTAGTGCACTATCAAACACACTATTATGCAGAGACACTGACAGAACCTTGGAGACTGTGTGCATCAGGGTTTCCGTTAGCTGGAAATGTCCGACAAATAAAAAAATTATTTGCACTGCACTGCCACATAAGACTTTCCAAAAGAAGCCTGTGTTATTCCCGTCTAGCATACCAGTTTAAAACTCTTCCTTTAGTGCATCGGTTAATTAACAGGTGAGTAGATCCTGAAATTCATGCACAAACTCAACGGGAGAGTTCATTCATGATAACATGTAAACAAATAACATAAAAGAACGGCTCGCACCCGTTTGGGGTGATTCAATCAGAAGAGTACAAGTGTATCACCGTTATAACTGGTCATACTATGCTTCTTTTTTTTGACCACTTGTGTTTGGATTTCACGGGAGAGACTCTGGTATAATGACACATTAAACATTAGGCCTATGTCAGTGTATTATTACATGATATAGTGCAAAAAGTAAAAGAAGAATAAGAAAGCGCTTAATATGCGCACAGTTTCTCTTAATTATACTTGCATTTAATCTAAGCACAAACATGACATTACGAGCAGAATTCGAAGTAATTTAGTGTAATACCTGAATTAACAGAGCTTCAAATGTGCATGCTTAGAGATGAGATGAGTGGATTTTTTCCAATTAATCCGACAAACTTTATCATTCCTGGACACGTTGGCCAGCACTAAAACTCTGATTCGCAGTGCAAGGCAGGTGTTCAAATGGCCGCTGCAATCATGTTAAGAGCACTATCTAACTGTGTTTTTTGTGTGCTTACTTCATTCTAAATGTTCCCCTGCTTTGCTACATTGATAAAATGCTTGGCACAGGTCTCAGCATAATGTCTCCCACCATCTGCTTTCACGATGGTCAATGCATGGTTTATTCTATAAAGACGTGTGTTAACAGCGTTAAAAAAAATAGTGGCGTTAACTTCGACAGCTCTATATATATATATATATATATATATATATATACAGTACTGTGCAAAAGTCTTAAGATGTTTAACACAAACATTTGTCTTAAGATGGTTATTTATATCTTTAGCTGTAGTGTGTCAATAGGAAATGTACATTTTAGACTCCCAAACATTCCTTCTGCAAATAGAATAGAATAGAAGAACATGTAGCCCTGCAACAGATGGCATGGCCCCACAGAGACCCCCATTAAAGTCAGTCTGGGATTAAATAAAGAGACAGAAGCAATTGAGACAGCCTATATAGACAGAAGAACTGTGGCGAATTCTCCAAGAAGCCTGGAACATCCTATCTGCCAACAACCAAGGAAAACTGTGTCCTGGTGTACCTAGGAGAATTGGTGCTGTTTTGAAGGCGAAGTTAGTCACACCAAATATTGATTTAGCTTTTTTTATGTTTACTAGACTTTGGATGATGTTAATTGAAAAATTAAAACTAATTATGGCACTATTTTTGAAGAAATCCTCACTTTTTCACAAGTGCCAAAAACTTTTGCACAGTACTGTATATAACTTTTTTTTCTGAAGTATAGCTAGGTTAGATTACAAACTATACACACACATAAACCTCACAAGCCACTGAACCGATAACCTGTCCATTGGTGAAACACTTCTGTGCTTCTTATTTAAGGTCTGGTAAAAACAAATATACACCCATATAACATATATATCTTCTCTTCTCTCAAAAAAAAACCTTAAAAACACACCAACATGCATTCATAAACTGTTACTACTCTGTCAAGAATATCCCATTATAATAAGATCATTCTTGATCAGAGTACACCAGGGCACTCTTTAGAATCTCACACCACATCATTTAATTATTTACACACCAATCCATCACAGTGGGTGGTCACTTTGTAAACATTTATAAACTCTCACTCCTCTCAGTGGGCGTCCATAATAGGCCACTGTCTAACACACACAGGAAACACAGCCCTGTCCAGACACAAATGCTATATGTTGGCTTATTTTTGGTCAGGGCGGCAGATCTGGCGTGTCATGTCCCAGTTGGAACGTGTTGAAAGGACACTTGATGAGGACAGTTCCCAGCCTCGTGCATCTATAAAGCACTGTTATTCCGAGAGACAGAAAGACTGGCTCATACAAAAATGAAAAGAGAATGGGGAAAAGAGGGTGAGAAGTGGAGAGAGACACTCTGTTCCAAAACCTAGTGAGCTGCCTACAGATGAAGCATTGTATTATTAGACCTTATGAAATCTTATGACGAGGGCAGTCTTCTTTTCTTACAGTATATATTATAGTTCCTATAAAAACAGAAAGTTCAGGACATAGAGGAATTTTTCCTTTTTTAACAGCCTATAGGCTTACGTCACAGCCATGAACATTATTTGCTACTTGCAAGTCGGCATTCTTATTCTAGAGAGCATTTGATTGGGCAAAAAGCTGTGTGGTACAGAATGAGTCATCAACATTTTTGGTCAGTTTTCCCAGAAAAGAGAGATTGTACATTTTAAATCTGCAAAAGGGCTAATGTTTTGTCAACTTTTAAGGGTACCCTAGCATATAGATGACTTCAAAGCTACCAGACATGGACTAAAAGCCACAAAGCTCATAAAATTATGACTTAATGAGGTGTTTAAGGGCTCATAGGCTCTCCCGACAAAGGCTGTTCCAAAAAGTAGACATCTTAATTATGCTGCCTCCAAAGATATCACACTTTGTCCAAATGGTAAGGCAGCATCAATATATGGAAAAAGTAATTCCATATTGTATTGCAACACAGTGAAAAATTGTATCCAAGATGGCGAATGAGGCGAGAGATATATTCCATTTAATGCTGAAGAGTATCGTGATGAAGAGGAGGGTGGGGCCGGGCCGTGACTATGCACGCCCAGCCCCCAATTGGGCTAATCAGATGAGGAGAGGGATAAATGCGGCGGAACGCGGCAGTCTGGGAGAGAGAGAGCCACATGCAGCTGCCATGTGTGCGTTTGTGTTCTGTGTGTCTTTTTGTTTAAGTTCTATTAAATATTATTTTGACTATTCAGCCAGTTCCCGCCTCCTCCTTTCCCAACCTTAACCGTGTTACATTGGTGCCGAACCCGGGAAGGAGGAGGAATGCGCTGTCGTGGAGTCCTCGCCACTGCCATCCACCCAAAGGAGCAGCTGCGGCCATCCGCGGGGGGACGGAGGAGTTGCTGCCGACCGCCTGGACGCGGAGGAACGGCCGCCATTCACGAAGGGAGGAGGGGCTTGCTGCCGGCCGCCTGGAGCAGTGGAGCTGCTGCCAGGGGCGGAGGAGTTCCCTACCGGCCGCCAAAATGCGGAGGGGTGTTCCATCCCCCAGGAGTCAGAGGACTGGCTCCGGTCCACCCGGGGAGGTGGAGGAGTGATCGAGTCCACTCAAAGGGTGGAGGAGTGATCGAGGACCAGGCAACGGCGTGTCTGGGAAACCGGCGAGCAAGTTTTTTTCTCTCTCTCCTCTCTCTCTCTCACTGTCGCTCCACCTTGCCCTTTCCCTCTCCTCTTTTTTGTTTTAGTTTTTTTCCCCCTGTGACTATGCATGCCCGGCCCCCAATTGGGCTAATCAGCCGGGGAGAGGGATAAATGCAGTGGAACACGGCAGTTCGGGAGAGAGAGAGCCACATGCAGCTGCCATGTGTGTGTTTATTAAAGTTCTTATTAAATATTATTTTGACTGTTCAGCCATTTCCCGCCTCCTCCTTTCCCAACCTTAACCATATTACAAGTATATTACACTGAAAAATAGTATAATGTAATTAAAATGGGTTATGTAGTTTTACTTTTATTAGAGTATTGCACCTTTAGCTTAGCAACTTGCTAACTACCCTTTGAGTTTCCCATGTGGAACGCTACTTGTGTGGTGCACAGAGATGCTGCCTATATAGAGTGATTAAAATCAGTCACCATGATGGTTTGGATGTTGTCTTTGAAGGCAGCTGTTTATGTAGGCAGTAGGCTTAGAGGCAGCTTACAAGGTTTCAGAACAAAGCTAGAGCTTGTTTTAGTAATTGAAATTAGAGTATTTTCAGAAGGACAACTCTGTTTAATGCTTAGACAGACTAGTACTCTTGAAGACACTGTCCTGATTGCATCCGACAGCTCATCTTTGCCAAATATCAAAGCAGTTTTACAATCAAGATGCCTCATGTAGAACGCTGCACTGTGGGCCAAATTACATTGCCAATATGTGCACTCTTATCCATATTCATCTGACTGGGCATAATGCCAGAGATACGCACATTTCCCTGCTTTGTGGATTTTGGTCTCTTGTTTATGAACGGCCGTACTGCAACATTCTTGTTTCTGGTGGGGATTGTTCTCTACCTCAGTGTCTTTCCTGAGCTTTGAAGAGAACCTTTGTGGAAGTTTATAGCCAAATCCCTTTAGCAGCACAAGAGAAGGGCCCGAGGCACTGTCCTAAAAGGCTGGCATTTTGCTATAAAGAGACACAGGCTCAGGCATTCGGCTAGCATGTAGGGTATAACACTGAAATTTCTGCACTGATGGCATTTAAAGACATGCACCTCTCCATTTTATTTATTTATTTATTTTATTTTTTTTTAAGTAAAACACTGAAATTTCTGCACTGATGGCATTTAAAAACATGCACCTCTCCATTTTATTGTTATTTTTATTTTTATTTTTTTTTAAGTAAAACACTGAAATTTCCTCAAGTAAACCGGTTTCACTGCAGTATGCTGCAAAAGTTTCCTCTGAAACCCTCCAACCCCCAAGCTCCACAGGTCTAGCTCTGCTACACGGACACTGTATTTACGTCTAATTGTGCGGTGTGTGTCATACATGCTAATGCAGCATGTCTTGTGTTTTCCTAATTGTGGAGCAGGAGCATGTCCACATGAACTTTTTGTCATTTTCCCAGAGTCACTGCTGCTGCACAATCCAGCATGTTGGTGGCCCTAATCAACTGGCAAACACAGGTGCTGTGCTCTTTTACTTGTTTCATGCACAAAAACTCTGAATTCAATGCAAATATGCAGTAAATCAATAATATAGAAGCTGTAAATGAATTATTTTTTAGAAAATATATGTAATGTGCTGATACCTCATTTTATAATATACCTGGTATTTTATCTTAATGTGCATTATAAAATATGTATAGTACTGTGCCCTTTTACAGTATAATATCCTGGCATTAAAAACAGCAGTGAGGTTCGGCAATTCGTTTGAACAAGGCTCGTAGAGAAATAACACATAAACAGACTCTTTACATGCAGTGTAGACAAATGAATTTCCAAACCTCACTGCTATTTTACTGCAAGAAAAAAGATAACACAAAGTATTCCTGTAACGTTGCTCTTTTTCTCACGACGCACAAGAAACCCTGAATTCAATACAAATACGCAATAACTAAATAAAGTAAACACCATGAGGCTGTGTCTTCTTTTATATTATTTTTAATGTTATGGATCATATTTTATGCTATACCTGTTTTACTTAATGTACATTATTTCATCTGTATTTATATCACTGTACCTTGTGTTATATTATCCAGGCATTAAAAAAAGAAGCTGGGTTCAGGAGTTCGTTTGGAATATACTCATGGCAAAATACATTCATAAATATAAACACACGGGACGTATGCAACAGTGAAACATGGAAAAACATGAAAAAACATAATGAAACAGTTATGCCTAATTAGGTAAATAACTCCTTAACTGCATCAAATATATTAATCTCATGCATTGACAGCTGAATGCATAAAGACCCATGCAGTACACCAGAATAAATATTTGTAGAACTGCGTCTCCTACTGTGCAGGGGTGAAATTGTTTTTCATTTTATTCATTATGTCTCGGTGTGAATTGACCATTCGTATGCCGTTCGTTTAGCAAATTCGTCACAAATTTGGTGTTAATAGGCCTTAATTCAGTATGCTGTGCATGTTCTAGTAATAGCAAGTCTCTATACTTGCTCTGCAACAGCTGCGTAGCAGATTCTAGTCCGCCAAGATCAATATCCTATCAATATGTCATACACACATTTACATGCCAAATCTTTCTGAGAGTTGACAAGCATGACAAGCAGTGCACTTTAAAACCACTCATACTCAAAACACATCCGCCTATATCCTTCCTGCTGCTGAGAAGATGAAAGCAGATCCCAGTAATGTAGTCTGCACATCATTCAATAGACTCCTGCATTTAAAGAGGTGGAGGCCACTGTGTCACATCTGTGGTTATACCCATCATTTCTCAAATCGGGGCTTCCCCTTTTCAACGAAAAGCTCTCTTTCATCTAATTCATCTCACTCTCGGACCTCAGATGAACAAGTTGAGCTATTCTACGAATTTATAATAATAATACAATACATTGACGGAAGTCATAACTTTCTATTATAGCATTGTTCTTGCTGAACGCACGCAAACATGAACACACAGTGCAATGTGCTCTCCAATTTTATTTGATTGCATCAATTCATTTTGTTGCATTATGTAATCCTTTATTCATATCAGATCTACAGTATAATGCATGCAACATTGGTATTCTTTTTCTGTTTATACTGTATATTCAGCCACAAATAAGACAAACCTCCTTGGTCCTAAATGCATCTGCGACTCTATTGATCAAGTCTGGTGCATGACATTTCTCCAAAAAGTAAGATCTTTGTCCCCATGTGCACTTGCAAACTGTAGTCTGGCTTTTTTTATGGTGGTTTTGGAGCAGTGGCTTCTTCCTTGCTGAGCAGCCTTTCATGTTATGTCGGTATAGGATTCCTTTTACTGTGGATATAGATACTTGTCTACCTGTTTCCTCCAGCATCTTCACAAGGTCCTTTGCTGTTGTTCTGGGATTGATTTGCACTTTTCACACCAAACTACGTTCTTCTCTTGGAGACAGAATGTGTCTCCTTCATGAGCGGATTGATGGCTGCGTGGTCCCATGGTGTTTATACTTGGTGTTTATACTTACACTATTGTTTGTACAGATGAACGTAGTACCTTCAGGCATTTGGAAATTGCTCCCAAGGATGAACCAGACTTGTGGAGGTCCACAATTTATTTTCTGAGGTCTTGGCTGATTTCTTTTGATTTTCCCATGATGTCAAGCAAAGAGGCACTGAGTTTGAAGGTAGGCCTTAAAATACATCCACAGGTACACCTCAAATTCAGTACACCTCCTATCGGAGGCTAATTGGCTAATTGTCTAAAGGCTTGACATCATTTTCTGGAATTTTCCAAGCTGCTTAAAGGTACAGTTAACTTAGTGTATGTAAACTTCTGACCCAATCTGTCTGTAAACAATTGTTGGAAAAATTACTCATGTCATGCACAAAATAGATGTCCTAAACGACTTGCCAAAACTATAGTTTGCTAATATTAAATCTGTGGAGGGGTTAAAAAATTAGTTTTAATAACTTCAACCTAAGTGTATGTAAACTTCTGACTTCAGCTGTATATCTTTCATTCTGTCAAGGCTTTGATCATGTTTACATGCACTTCAGAAAACTGCTTATTCCAGGGTTTTGCAGAAAGTGGCGCTCTGAAACGTCACATAAATGTGAATGCAGCCATTTAAGGGATTAAAGGCTGTACAAGAGAAAGTGCTTTAACACACACGGCTTCTGTCAGAGAACATACCTTATGTGTCCATGTTAAAGCGTAAGTGAAGTTCTTATATTGTGCTCAAGTGCATCGGGGGAACCCCGAAGTCTGATGTAAAGGGAAACTACACTATTGCAACTTAAAGTTGCACTCAGTAACATTTTGTTTGTGTCATCTCTGACTTACAGTGACACCTAGTGGTGTGGATTCAGTATCATTCAAAATCAATAGTTTTCAGTAACAGATGCCATTGTAGAAGTTCACTATTCACAATCAGCATTGATTAATTTAATCCAAGAGTGAAAATGTCCAATAACAAGACAGTTACTGAGATTAAGTGAGTAGTATTCAACTGGTCATGTGATTTTAAAATGGCAGCCCCCTCCCCCATGTAGAATAAAACAGCTTTTATAAGGTTACTTATAGTAGTCCTCATCTCATGAGAGTGGTCATGATTTTATACATATGTTTCAAACTGCAATTAATTTCTTTAGGATTAAAACTTTTTTAATGGGTAAAAAATTACTGAGTGCACCTTTAATGTATCTGCCGCATTTACACAGCGCATGCCACTTTCGTGTCTTCAGCAGCTTTAAACAGCTTTCTGAAATATGTGTAAATGAGCTATATACACTATATCCTATTTCATATCCACAAAAGTTACGGACCCACTTTGTATTAGGTGGCCTTAACTACTATGTACTTAACCATTTGATACAATGTACTTATTATGTACATACATGTTGTTGCATTGTAATTACATTTAAAGTACTTGCATATAATTACATCTGTAGTTACACTGTTAACTTTACCCCTAACCCAACCCTTACCCCAAATCCTAACTCTAAATCTAACCCCTATTCCTAACCCTACCCTTACTCCTAAACCTACCCGTACCTCAACCTCAGTAGCAGCAAATGTGGGAATTTTGCAGAACAATCTGTAGTTACACAATAAATACATAGTCTGTATGTATTTACTGTTAGTACACAGTAGTTAAGGCCACCTAATATAAAGTGTGACCAACGTTATTACTCCACCCCCTGCGTATCGTCATTAACGACAGCTCTATATTGTTGAACCAACGTGGTTTGAACAACTGAGGTGTGATATAGTTATTACGGTTTTGGGAAACAGTCGTGACTAGTTAGTTTATTTCTCTAATGATGCATCGTACTATGGTAGTTAAGCACTGAGTTACATAGTTGAACGGGAAAGTGGTTGAATGAGCCCGGAGCACACAATATGTGCTGATGACCGTTAATGTGTTATGTGTACTTTTTGAAAGCAATTGTAAAATACAATTTTGCAAGGTTGGTGACTTTAATAATGGACTGGTTGTTCATATGGCAACGTGTAGTTAAAGATTCAGATGTAAATCACAGTTTACGAGTTTATTGTGATAAATCAAAATCAAAACAAAAAATATGTTGAAAAAACACAAAAATGTCAATGTGTTTGTGCTAAACTGTTTTCTGTCATACATGGACAGCCTGTGTTATAATCAGGAGGATTAAATGTGTGGGTGCAGCATTGTGAGGAGGAGTCTAATAACTAACTTGAAACCAGTCTAATTCGAGTGTTGTGGCAGATCTTTTGCCCTGGGAGGTATGAGAGGACTACCAACTATCTGTATTTATAGATACAGAGGAGAACACAGCTCCTATTATTTCAGACCAGAGAGACAAATTTAACCGCAACACTCTTTGAGCAGCAGACAGTAGGATTTGATTGACAAAGCGGTCGTTTTGCGACTAAATAATTTTAGACTCTCTTTTGTAACTGTATTTCTCCAAATATCATTACATTAATGATAGAAATCAGCAGGTCAGCCTGACCAAGCTATATGAGACCAGACAAGAAAACCACCTTAGGCTGGTTTAAGCTGTTTTTTTCATCGGGGGGTAGAGTGTTCATTGAGTTAATACAGGAATAAGTCATTCTGAAAAGGATCTGGTAGCAACTAAAGTGATATGATTTTAAAAGAAATTACATAAACATCAAGTCTTTATAAGAAAATTTACAGCTGTCATCTTACATAATATTTACATTCTACAGCTGCTTGGCTTTGTAAACCTCTTTAAAAAAGTCAGAACAGATCACATCTCTTCGTGCTTGTGTTGGTTATTCTGAGAGCAAGCACAACAACACTTTATCGGGAACGAGAGATATGGAAATGCACATTTGTAGGGTATTTTTAGAGGCAAACTCTTCAGAGACAGATGGGACATAGAAGCCTTACACAATAGGAGAGAAACTGCACCACTCTTCCTTTCACACACCCAGATACACTCAAGCAAACACACAAATGCACATGCATACAAAGAAACAAAGCCAAGGAAATGCTGCATTTGATTTTGTATCATGCAAGCAGCTGCATCCATATGGATGTGAAAGTCCCATTGAAATTAAATTAAAGGCTCTATATATATGTCATTTTGCATAGCATTCTAGTATACACCATATAACCATGTCGTTTACATTAGATTTTTCAACCAAAAAAAAACCATTTGTACTAAGACGTTTATTTTATATCTTCTGCTTTAGTGTGTCAATAGGAAATATCGTTTGGTTTCCAAACATTCCTTTTGCAAATAGAATTAAACAAGGAGTCCTGCAACAGATAGTATGGCTGCCACAGAGGCCAGATCTCAAAATCACTGAGTCAGTTTGGGATTACATGAAAAGACAGAAGCAGTTGAGACAGCCTAAATACAAGAACTGTGGCGAATTCTCCATGCTTGAAAAATCCTACCTGCCAACAACCTTGAAAAACTGAGAGAATTGGTGTCGTTTTAAAGGCATAAGGTGGTCACACCAAAAATGTATTTACTTTTTAGGTTCACTGCACTTTGCATAATAAATAAAAATGATTCATGGCATTATTTTTGAAAACAACCTCACTATACCACATTTTACACAACTGCCTAAAACTTCTGCACAGTACTATATAGTACTCACAGCTGATGATATACAGAAACTTGCTAGGTTAACTTTTCAGTGCACACATGGGATAATATGGGCACCAGTGATGAGCAATATTCAGAATTAAAGAATTAGCTCTCATTCAATTCATTACTTGGAATTTGAACTGAATTGGCCACATCATACAGAATGCTGAATTGGACGGAAAGGAATAAATAATCATGTTAATTAAGGTTTCCATCTCATAACTGTTGTCTGGCTCCATTTTCAAGATTTCAGGGCAAATTAAAGCATTTAAGGGAATGATTTGTTCTGCCTTCAGGGTCCATAAACTGAAATTTAGATTATTAAACACAATTAAATATATTTCATCTAAACACAAATTTCAATGGGTGGTATTTCAAATATTCATAATCAATATAAACTATTATCTATTGCTATTATGTTTTAATAGTAAACTATTACTTAAAGCAGAAATATGTAACTTTTTCTGTGTTAAAATTCTTTCTCCTTTTCCAGCTTAAAAAAATTATTAAGTAAGCTATTTGTAGGTTAATTTTTTTCGAAAATTGTAAACACTGTCTCTGGATAAAAGCATCTGCCAAATGAATAAATGTCTCAATGGTGATATAAATTTTGCTCTGTTTGTTTTGAGAGACTCGACATAATAACACTGACTCAACCAATGGCATGAGTTGGGGGCGGGACTATCTCTTTGTTTGACCAACGGCAGATGGGGGCGGATTCAGAAAGCTGTTTTAAAAACATCATTTATTTTTGCATTTCTGTTCGTTGGCGCAGAATTACATACTTCAGCTTTAAACTATTACTATTATGTTTCTGGAAATACTGCATATGTTTTATGTATGATAACATATGATATCATAATACAGTTACATTCATACAAAAAAAAAAGCAATTTCACCCAATTTCATATTTGATATTACAATTAAGAATTCTGCTTGCTATCGAGTTGAATTAAAATTTAGAAGGCATTTTTTAATCCATTTAATTAATTATATTCTGAATGTTGTACAACCCTGATGATCAGTCCTGAGTTTGTTGTGGTTGTTGTCTTACAAACAGACAAGTTGTTCTATGTTTAACTAAGCTTCCCACTTCCTGTTTTGTTGCCTGGTAACTTTATCCAGAGAGCTTCTTATATGTCAATACTCTTGCAGTTGAGTAGTTTCAGACTGACCTGCTCTCCGGGCCTCAAAGCAAGCCAGCCCCATCTCATCCTTTAAGTCTTCATTCTCTGCTGCAATGGCCTCACCCACGGCCACAAAACGGCCAACTGCGACACTGACTGCCTGCCCCACTCTCTGGATGGCCCGTAAGGTCTTCTCTGTCTTCTTAAGCTTGTCTTTGTGATTGATCAGTGTTGTAATCTGAAATGAGACAAATTAGGCAATGTTAAGCCAAATAATGTTGAATGCAAGTCAGAAACCTCAAAGAATCTGTAAGAAACTTGCAGAGTTTTAACAATATTCTTTTCAATTTTAATTAGAATCTGTGCAATAAAGGCTAGATATGAATTTCCACAGGTTTGTGACAGCTGTTTGCAAATAATGCCAAAAATTTACCACAAAAATTATTGCCAGTAGTTTCAAATAATTGCTGTTTATTTGCCATAAAACTGTTTGCTAGTAGTGGCAAATTGCCCATTGCTGCAAAAGGTTTACCACAACCGGTGAAGGGCTGCAAACTTCTCCAAGGGAATCCATGGATGTTAGGCATGGCAAACATTTGATGTGTATTGCATCATGGAAAATGTGAAAGTATGATGCAGGTATAATAGAGAGAAAAGACAACAGAGACAAAAAGAAAAAAAGTGAGTGGCCAAGAGAGGTGAGAAAGACTCCCTTCTCCTAATCCTCTTTATCACCATACGTTTAACGTCATCCCCTTTCGCACTTTCAGATACAAATCACAGCTACGGTCTTCTGTCTGCGTCAGGATTGTGTTCATCATTCATTTACCCTGAGCCCTTTACAATTTCTGCTCTGAAGAGCTGAAATCCCTCACCTCCTGCTGATGGGTAATGGCAGGTGGCCTGCTAAAGGCAACATTTAATTGGAGTACAACAGCAGGGAGCAAGGACAACACAAGAGCTGGAGAATAATGCTTGAAAACAGGCTGCATGGAGCAAACAGGAGCCTATATATGATACTGCCAACCAGTAAACAGCAACATAACAAGTATTAAAGAACTTTCACTAAGCAGCATGCTTTTATAAATTGGCTGCATTTCTATTTTAAAAGGCCTTTCCTATATTTCATATTTTAGGTTAGCACCAAACTCAATCAGCGAGAAAATTCTCCTACTCAGCAACATGCATTTCAGCATGCATTGTGAATGAACGTTGTTAGGATATATTTACATTCCTCATGAGTGAGTCATCTGGTTTGACATTTTTCATCAGCTCTCTGTCTTTTCTAAAACTGTTCAAATGCAATATTCATTTAAAGGGAGCACATCATTGCTATTTTGAATCAGCTTATTCAGTCACAACCATGAGCACACTAATATTTGACTGCCCATGTTTACACTTTAACATCAGAATTCACCAACATGGGCTGCCAAGTCACTGTGAAGTAATAACAAGAAACTAGGATAGATACTATTATTCCTAAATATCATAAGATGCTAAATATCATGATGACGGTGATAATTCCAGTTAGTATCTAGATGTTGGGGAAATATGCCAAACTTTTTGCTGTTCCTGGCTGTGTGTAGCACCTGCTACTCTGCATAGCCTTCCAAAGAATCCCAACATTATGAAAGAGTGACTGAAGTTTATTTTTATCAAGATCCATGATAATTTCAGTCTGATCTTAACACTCTGTTCTAACCAGATGTGATACGAAAACCGATAAAAGATATCTTATCAGTATAAATCTAAAGTTCTGTCCTGATCAGCTGCAACCACTAATGAGACTTTTTTGTTGGTCGGTTGGTTTCTATTTCTTCAGCAGCACACTGGCTAGCCCCACCCATCATAAAATCTCATTGGTCCAAAATCCACCTCCACATTATTGTATATTAAACAATAAAAGGCACTTTTAAATCATACGCCGAACGGTTCTCATTGTGTACCGATACAGGCTTGTTGGCACAGTCATGGTTACTTTTTTTTTACATAATTAGGACAGGCTGACTCGCCACTTCAGAAAAGCCGTTCCACCATAACGGTTCTCTGGCTGTCTCGTTTCGAGGCTGCATGCTAGGTAGGACACGTCCTTTGAAGGCTGCAATATACCGAGCGTCCACCTTTAAACAAGTATCGTTTAAACGAGATGGCCTTTGTAGGTCAAACGGAAACGGAATGTATCATGGTTGTTATGACAGCACGCCAATCTTTAACAAGCACGAGCGCTTTGTGGTGAGAAGGGAACACTACGTTAGTTTCACAGACTTGGTTCAATGAGCCTGTATGATCATGTAGGACATGTAACAGGTTGATTAATACACATCCTCACACATTTAACACACTTCTAAAGCTTAAGAAATGTGATATATAAAAATAAAAACAACCACTAGACATGCAATATGTGTCTTAACTGCTTAAATTGTTAACCCACATCCAATAAATAATAATATTCTTACTTCAAAATGATCATATTCCATTTCAAAACTTAATAACAGCTGTTTTCGATTGAACAATATTATTTACTGCATTCAAAATAAATGCAAAGACATCATTTTAGCAGTATGACATTATTTTTTATTCACTTATTCTTTCACAAACAGTAGTCCATGCACTGCGGTGGTGGAGACAGGTTCTGTTACTCCTGTTATATCGTATACGGTGGTCTTGATCAGATAATCTTTAGATCATATTTTACCTCATATCTGTCACAGCGACAGCACTTTAAATTAAAAACAGCCATTTGCGATCAGAGTTTGCGTGATTTCTTAGTAAAAAAGTTAATATCCACCAACAGCTGCTGCGGGTCAACTGTGTCTAATAGAGCAGATGTGATAACAATGACGGTGACCCGTGAATTATCATCATTTACGTAAAATCCTTTCCTCATGCAACGATCTGGTGGAAATTTAAAGAAGCCCTAGTCTACAATAATCTGTGGAAAACGAGGTGTTTCAACCCCAAAACAGCACTTTTTGGGCAGGTTTCAGCGCAATTTGAGCGAAGCGCCCATAGACAGCAGTTCTTTTCTGGGTAACCAAAAGAACCAGGAAAGGGTGGGGCAGAGTGTTTGTTTGTTAACAGTAACTTCATCTATAGGAAGAGTGGAACCGATGTTTTCTGAAATCGCGCTTTTTATGTAAATTCGGATAGTGCCTCATAAAGGGCGTATATCAGTGCTGCACAGAACTTTTTCCCAGAACGTTCCTGCGACCCTTAGCAACTCTTCCACGGCCCGGTATTGGGTCACGACCCAGGGGTTGGGGACCTCTGCCTTATATGATCAGTCAAACAGGGGTGTATTCCTATTCCACAGTAGGGATGGGCAGACAGATACTAAAAAATAAAAAAATTAAAATATTGATTCTGTAGTTTTGTTTTTTTAACTAGTGATGATGAATAATAATGCATCTTATAATCTTCGAAGTGGAAATAAAATAATTATTTTAGCTATAGTTGCATGGCACCGGATCTATTTGTCTTCCGCTCATCTTGAAGTGCAGAAATGCTAAAATACACTAGCAGGCAGACAGCGCTCACCCTTTCAGTCATAGCGCTCGTTCAAAGAGGGAGCAGTGCTTTCCTGAGATAATGACAGATAAACAGCATCTGGAGTCATTCACACTATGTAATGACAAACCTAGATGTGACATTTATTATAATGGGTTTGTGCGACCATTTTTACAGGTTATTTAAATTCAGAGTTGTTAAACATTGATAGCGATCTTTAATCCTCGTTAATAAATGATATCCCTTACGAGAACTTACAATGGATTTACTGTAGTAATATTGCATTACCATAGTAACCACGACTGTAGTAACCATGTTTTTTCTTCTTTTTGGCAGTAATTAATGTTTTGATACAATTAACCGTGGTTTACTACAGGATTACTATAGTATCCATATGGTAACTTGGTTTTAACAATAGTAACCATATAATAATACCTATGGTTAATTTTTAGGTTTTATGTGTAGCAGGTAAGTAAGGTTTTTTTTACTCATTGGATAAACCTGTGCTGGATTAGTTTTTCACAGGTTCGAAATTTCAAAAGCTCATTATTTCAATTCTGCTACAGTTAATCTTCCGTATTTGCTGGTTACATAATGCTTTCTACGTTATTCTACAACTATTTTGCCAAACCCATTATTTTTAAAGTTACATGCATTTTGCTCTCCAATCCTTTCACTGTTAATATATTTGCTGTCAGGGCAGCTTCCATTTTGCAGCAGGTAAGTAAGATTTGTTCACTCTTGATAAACCATGCCGGATTAGCGTTCTTGCAAAGCAGATACCGAATATTCAGACGACTGAAGCTTTACATGCTGGTTTTATGGTCTTTATCAGGGCTTCGACTTCAGACATCTTTCGCTTCACATACTTTAACCCCATTCAAGGTTGGGCATGGCGCCCTCCTCACCAAAGCAAACATCTATGCTCCAAATTATACCCACTCACCCCGCTGACTGGCCCATTCGGCCCATCTCTGTCCGGCTCACAACAGAGTGTAGAAGTAGTCCCCACATTTAATTCTCTGTCGGCAGGCTTATCTGGATCCTTCCAATATTTTAAGCTTCTGTCCATACGCACACGCTACGATTCTCTGCTCCTCTATTCCTGTCCTCTCACAGCTCCACATACAATGTTTAAACCATTTTGCCCCTGCTAGATTCAGCTAAAGATTTAATAAAGCATGGTATTGCCCCCTCTACGCTCAAAGCTTACAATTTCGCTTGGTCTCAATATTCTTCATTTTGCAACTTATTCCCAGTGTTAGTGTCAACTGTCTGTGCTTTCATTGCTTTCTGTTTTAACATCTGATTATTGAAACCTCATCCATTAATAAAATGGTGGCGGGCATTCAGTTTCACTCTAGATGTCCTTCACCATAATTCCCCAGTCTTTTCTCCTTTCCATCCAGCCAATTCTAAGAGGTATCAATTTTGTTTTTTAAACATTTCCCCTACCATTCCCCATATATGGCTTCCTATCACTTTAGACATTCTACACCTCCTTATCCACTCTTAGAGCAGGTTGTTTTTCTAAATTCAATGACATTCTTTTAGAAGCAGTTTTTCTCATGGCATTTTACGGCTTTTTGAGGTGTGGGGAATTCACATCATATTTTCTAGTTTTCCTGCCTTCTCGACATTTAACCTTTTCTGATATTCCTTTTTCTCCAAAAAATAAAAAAAATATTTCTTTATTTCTTAAACATTCAAAAACCGATAGTTTAGATCATGGTCGCTACATATTAATATCTAAAATTCCCAATAATTTTTTTTGCCCAATCAGGGCTCAAAAGCATTGCAAACTTTGGTTATTCTTTTCAAAAATATTGCATGACCAAATGCTCGCCCAATCAGGGCTCAAAAGCATTGCAAGCATTGGTTACTCTTTTCAAGGGAATAGCATAACCAATGCCCCCTTCCCTTCATGTGTCATAAGCTTTGGTTATCCTTTCAAGGGTATTGCACAACCAATGGCCCCCCTCCCTTTATATGTCATAAACATTGGTTACTCTCTTCAAGGGTATTGCACAACCAAATGTTTGCCCAATTCAGGGCTCATACATATCATAAGCTTTGGTTACTCTTGTCAAGGATATTGCACAACCAAATTCTCACCCAAATCAGGGCTCTAATGCATCAAACACCACAAACGCTGCTCCCCTCCCTCTTTTCCTCATAGCATCGTTATCCTTTCAAGGGTATTGCACAAATGATGCTCCCCCAACCCCATAAATTATATGTTTCTAACTACTCCGTTATCTTTTACAGATTGTTTCATGCCAACATGAAGACCCGGTTGGTATTCCTTATTTTATTTTTCCCTCTCTTTTGGGGGTCCTGGTATAAAAGTATTCTTGGGGTAGGCTCCTCACCCCTGCCGTCTTCCCCGGCAGGATTTGACGGTTCACTAAAAATTTTCCCAGACCGTCAGATGGAGGCTTATGCCAAAGAGACTTTACTTTATTATTTTATTGTTTATCAATAAATTGTTATTCCCTTTATGCTATGCTGTTCCGAGTCTTTCTGCTAGAACTACTGAATGCCCCTTTAAAGTATGTTTTATAATTACAATGACCTCTTACAGTGTCAAAAGATTAAGGAAAAATGTATTCCTCATGCCATGACATTATAAGTGGACCTTAAAGGAATAGTTCACCCAAAAATGAAAATTTGCTGATAATTTACTCACCCTCAGGCCATCCAAGTTATTTCTTTCTTCATCAAAATAGAATTTAAGATTTTTAAGATTTCATTTCAGGCCTCCTCCTTTAAACAATGCAAGTGAATGTACTCAATTTTTCTGATGGTCCAAAATGCATATTTAGGGTGCATCAAAATAATACAATTAAGAAAAGACAATTCAACTTTTGTTCAGCGCTCCTTCTCTTGTAAACATTGATGCACTTCCTGCCTCCTCCTCCACGCATGACCTTACCAACGAGCTTACATCATCCCTCTCATGAGCGTGCATCACAGAGATGTACAGAAGCGAACATTTGTAGTTAAAAAGTATATAAGTATTGTTTTGTTTCTAAAAAATAATCAATCGTTTGGGTTCAGAAGAACTTTATTTGTCGACTGGAGTCATGTGGATTATTTTGATGCACCCTAAATATGCATTTTGGACCATCATTTAGCAAATTTTCATTTTTGGGTGAACTATTCCTTTAAGGAAAAAGTATAAAATGCAACAAAAGCATAGAACGTGGCCCTTTTATGCTGCAGAGCCTTTGTTTGTTTTGTTTTGTGCTGTAATAATTCTGAAGAATTTGGAATTATTTCCATGTTGTATGTCTCTTGACAACACCCACAGAGAAAAGGCGTGAGGTGATAAATCGATGGGGAGGTGCCTCTACATCATACTGTGGTCCAGCGTTCAGACTGTCTCTGATACATCTCCCTGAAGATGGCTGTAATCAGACCCCGGATAAAAGATAAAGGGTCTTCTCCCTGTCTCACCGCTCCTGCACTGATATTAGAAGGCTACGAGCCATCCTGCCAACAAACCGAGGGCCATCCATGAGTCATAGATGGAGAAAATGGAACATTCCCCAAGGAGGAAAAAAAATCCTGTTTGAGGATAAGGGTGTGAGAGGAGCTGTGAACAATGAAAGGTTGAATGGTTCAGCGTGGAGATTACGTCAACAGTTCTGGAAGAGCACCACGTATAAGAGATGTTTATCTCCCAATCATTCTGCTGATGGTAAATGCTGGCAGGCCTCAGCTGTGTATGTAAATAAATGAGCGAGCGAATGTATGAGTCATAGAGATGGGTCATGATGGTCGATTAGTGGGGTCGACTAGTAAAAAAATTTGTTCAACTTTTAAAAACGTCTAACAACAAAAAAGTCGATTAGTAGGGTTGAACAGTTCACAGATTTAAAAAAATATATATTTTAAGTTTTTAGATTTTTAGCAGCAATGCTTTAATTAGCGTACTGCTGACAGTGTGCTGTCTGTGCAGTTTCCACCGAAAAGTTCTAGGCTCTCATCTTCAGGATTTTTTTAGGGGTTTTTTTAAAACCCTTTTAAAAATGCTTTAAAGCACCATCGCTATATCCATACACATTCATGCTGAAATTATAAAATGATCGCTATGCTTTTAAGATGCCGTGTCAAGATGAAAACAGTCCACCTTTTAAAAATATCCAACAATGGTTCAATCAAAGACATGAATTTGGGGCGGGACTACACGTTTGTCCAACCACCTATGTGTGATTCCAGCATGGCTACATGTTTTTAATGTTGTGGTTACACTCACATGTCTTTCAGTTATGGCAATGCTCCAAACTGAGACAGTGACCTGAGACCAGTTCTAGTCTTACTCACTGAAGTCTTGCCACAAAAACATGAGAAGGTCTCAGGACCTATGCACGCTACAACTTTTTATAGTATTTCCATATGTGTCTCTGAGTGAGAAACAGAGTGAGAGTGAGTGAAAGTGTGAGACAGCATGTGTATTTTTTTATGTGTCAAAAGAAGAGGGTGGTGGCACACATAATTTCATGTTGCTGGATTAACACATGGCCACTCGAGCTATGTCAACAGAAACGAAGCAGCATACAGAAACACATTCAGCACTGTGACATGACACAGCAATCGTTTCTGTCTAAACATGGTAGGCAGTGCCTGACTGAGCCAAAAGGCTATTTTTATGATGTAAAGATTAGCTCAAAATGTGCTCATTCAAATGAGCTACTTAACTACTTCCATGTGGCTATAGGTTTCCATTGCTGAAAAGGGTAGTTTAGACCTTAACTTCATGCTTCTCAAGGCTGGTTAAGGGCTTGTCTAGCTGGTGGATTTCTAGACTACAAAAAAATGCTGGTCTTTTCACCAGGGTCTACGGTTAAAAGAAAGTTACCTCTGTATGCCTTTCAAGGATATTCTTCTTTACCCAAGATTAAAAAAATATATAATTTTTAAAACTTGCTTGTTAAAACATAAGACCAGTGCTGCGTGACACTCCAACAAACCCCAAATAAATTGTATGCAGCCCCTATGAGGACAGGGTGGGAATTCTTTTTTTTTTTAAATATATTTTTACGTGCACTAGCAATAAGTTTTGCGTGCCCTCGCAATACTTTTGCATTCCTCTGCATTAAATTTACCATGATATTACTACAGTAACCATATTTTAACCTTGATATTTGTAGTGATACCATAGTAATAATACAGGAAAACGAAAACTATGGTAATAAAAATCATAATTTTGTGGTTATTATGGTTTTACTAAACAAATACCATAGTTTAACTATGGTTTTACTATAGTAATATTGTAGACTGTAGTATCCATAGTTTTTGACAAAACCTTTTCTATATTAATATTGTAGTAACCAATATCTGACAACAATGCCAAGCCAGCTAAAATGGTTGTAGACAACTGAAACCATTCTTCATTATGTGCACAGTGTGATCTGTTCCAGCATATACGTCATCATTGCCCCAGTTCTTGATGGCTCCATAATAAGAGGAGTATATAATCAAGGAACAAGCAATGCATTCCTCCAAGGGCCAATATATCAGGTCATTTGACAAAAGCTGGAAATGCCTGCGAGGATTGTAGACTGGGTTTAAAAGAAACAGAACAATAAAGAGTCTGGCTGTGCCTTTTGGATCTTTACTGTCTGAGATCTGAATTTGTATCTGAACTACAGAGTGCATTTTAAACTTTTTTTCTGTTTTCAAATATTTCTGAGTGAACTTCTGGTAAATGTTGCGTTAAACAAATAAAAAGGGTAATATCAGCAGTATATTACATTACTTTCAAATACAGACTATAAAAAAATGCATTCCCATAACAGTGATTCTAAATAAAAAAGTGTTAGTAACAAAAACAATGTTAACTTGTGCATGTTTTGTTCTGTACATCTTGTTAGAAGTGGAGCTCAAACTCTATTGTCTGGTCATGAATTTTGTTTTAATACTGAAATGGGATATTGCAATGGCATGTCATGACAAAATGTTATTCCACTTTGCCACCAATTATGCAGTTCTGCTGCCAAAAATATTTACTGTGAAAAACGAAATGCATTTCAATTCTCCATTTCATTGCAGTCTATCAGAGTGAAAGATGAAAGAGATCCTATTTAATTTCAACAGCCATATCAGTGGAGAAAGCTCTGTCACATTCAGCACTCTCTTTCAATCACATGCTAGGTTAAGGGACAGAAAGTGGTATGGAGTGACAGGCAGCAGATAAAAGTAGCATGAATTGGAGTTATATCTGATTAAAAAAAAGTACGAAATGATCACAGAAGTTGGCTTGCTCTGCAAAAATCCAGTCAACTGACTTTCTCACTACAAATAAATAATTGTACCTAAAATGACCTAAAAATTCTGTAAATGACAGAAAATCTTCAGGTAATGCAACATCTGATGACAACCTCTCTTAATCATGCCACTGGACAAAAGCTGCTACAGATAATATGGCCGATCATTATAACAAAATAAACCCAGAGAAGCTAAGGCTACTTACCGAATAGGTAAATAAATGGGCATGAAATATTGCTGAGTTTTATTTTATTATGTGAGAAGAGACCACAGAGTGCTACAAGAGAGAACACTAGCACAGTGTAGGAGACTGGTTGTCAAGGACAGCAGTTTAAACAGTTTAGCAATCATAAAACAAAAATATTTGAACTTATTTGAATTCTGAAATTGACCGATCAGAATCAAGTATTCCAGAGAGGCGAGGAATTACACTATTTAAAAGACATTTGCCATCCATTATATGTGAAAGTAAAATCAAACTTTAGTTAGCTTTGTAACAATTCATCACAATCTTTTTGGATGCATTTTAAAGGTAGGCTCAATATTTTTCAGTTTGATCATGGTCAGATTTTCCACAAACAAAGTAATTATTTTGCAAATACCTGCACTGAAGTATGGTTAGGGTTTTGGATATCTCTTTAGGGCTTTGTTGTCCAATGGCATTAGGCAAATGACCTTGATCTTTATGTTGGGCTACCCAATGCAACGATGAGAATATTTAACAAGGGAAGAAGTGAGGTCATGCTGAGTGTGCATTTAAATGCACTCAATAGAGTCTCTCTGCATTGCCATTGGCTAGATGAAGGTACATCAGGTTTTCTGGTAGAAAGCCAACAAGACAGAGACAGATAATTAAGATCATAGAGTGGGTAGTAAGGGCCAGGACTGGAGAGGAAGCTGGCACACAGGTACTCCTGCCAAGCCACAGTCAATGGCCAGTAAAGTACATCTCTCTCTCGCTCTCTCTCTCTATCTCTCTGAGTGATGTGCGGAGTGACTGGGAGGAGCATGTGAGTGTTTGAGCATGTGGCTGCTTTTTTGAGTGAGTTTTTCCTTTTTCCTATTTCTGTAATAATTTAGTTTAGTTTGTAGTTATTTCTAATTAGCTGTTAGGGGTTGTGAAAATGTCGGCAGACTCTGACGGGTTTACTACTTTAACCGCCCGGAACGGCTGTAAATGTATACCAGATGAATCTACAGTTGAAGACTGTTTGACTGCTATTAGCAGTGAAATAGGTGCTCGGAACATAATGTCAGCATCTAGAATGAATAAAGCTGTCTTTGTGTTTTTGAAAGAAGAGTCTATGGTTCATCATTTAGTAGAAGTCGGCCTATCTGTTGGTGATGCTTTTCTGCCTGTTTTACCGCTGTCGAGCTCTTCTAAAAAAGTAACTCTTTCCAAAGTTCCTCAGTTTATCTCTAATGACTCACTGGAGCGATTACTTGGCCGCTATGGTAAAATAGTGATACCAATTAAAATGATTCCCCTAGGTGTAAAAAATCCTGACTTGAAACATGTTATGTCCTTCAGACGTCAAACCTTCATGATTTTGAATGTTGAATTTCAAAACTTGGAAGTTTCTGTGAAATTGACTTTGTCAGGTAAGGATTATACCATTTTTATCAGCATGGACTCAATGAAATGTTTTTCTTGTGGGATTTTTGGTCACACAAAACAAAAATGTCCATCTAATAAGGTGGCTAAACAAAATGAGATGGAACCTAATATATTTCCAGAGCGAGTGGCTTCTACTTTGGGAAATATCAATCAGGATGTAGGTAATAAAACTGATCAGCGGGCTGTATCCGATTCTTTGTCTAAAGACAAAGAATATCCGAATGAGCACGCAGCAAACAGTCATGCTAAGGGTGCAGAAATGCGTTCAGTGAACGCTAGTGAACATGATAATGTCAGCAGTGGGGCTTGCGGTGGAACAGAGACCGCCGCTGTGGGAACCAGTGACCCAGAGTGCCCAGGGGAGCCAGGGGAGCCAGGTGAGCTCGCGGGAGCCGGAGAGTCGTGGGACTCGCAAGCATCTGTTGGCCTGTAACAGTGCACAGTGACGTGGACCAGTTCACAGAGAGAGGTGAGACTCAGTCTATAGATATTGATTCTGATAGTGAGGGATCTGATATTGTAGATTATCTCACTGATGTCAGTTCACAAGGAAGTTCTGCAGAAAAAAAATGCAGCCTTCAAATGAAGCCACCTTATTATACGGTACAACAAATCAACGATTTTCTTGACAGCACTTTCAATCAGCGAAGACCAAAATTAGAGAGGTATTTCTCTGATTTGCAATTTTTGGCCGATTCTTGTGTTATGGCTATGAGAAAGGCTTCATTGGAGGAGCTCGACCAGCCTAAACGATATAGACTCAAGAAACATGTGAGCACTGTTAAAAAAAGATTAAAAACTTGTCAAAAGAAATATTAATAGGGTCATGTTCATTATTAGGGTGATTTCTGGGGCTGTTGTATGCTTTTTCTATTCTTCCCTTATGGCAACCTTAAACATTGAAACATTTAATATTAATGGTTGTCAGGGTATAGAAAAGAGAGCTGCTTTATTTGATTATTTGCGTTTAAAGAAAGCAGATGTGATTTTATTACAGGAAACACATACAGATCAGCAGAATCAGTCACAGTGGACTGGTGATTGGAAAAGCAATGTTTTGTTAAGTCATGGAACAAACCTCAATGCAGGTTGCCATCCTTTGTTCCCCATGTGTCAGTAGTCAACCAGATATGGTTGAGGTTATGCCTGGTCAGATTCTGAGAGCTGATATTTCCTTGGGTGATACACATTTTTCCTTTTTTAATGTGTATGCTCCAAATGTTGGTCAAGAACATATTATGTTTTTCAGAATACTTTCTAATGCTTTATCATAGTGTCCTCAGGGAAATATTCTTGTGCTTGATGGTGATTTCAATTGTACTGTTAATCCAGATCTGGATAGGAATCATGATGAACCTCATCCATCTTCTGCTGAGAGTTTATAGAAATTAATAAATGATCATAAGCTAGTTGATTTGTGGAGGGAAGCCTTTCCTGGGGTTAGACAGTACACATGGTTAAAAGCTAATTCTAATAATATGTCAGGGGCTAGGCTTGATCATTTCTATGTTGAGTAAGGCAATAGGAGTAGGTTTTTTAATAGCTTGATTTCGCCATCTTTTCTGTCAGATCATCACTATTTATCTATTGTAGTTTCTGTCTCATTTCCTAGATTTTTTAAATCACATTGGCACGTTAATAATAGATTATTGCAGGACTGCACCTTTATTCACTCTTTTAATCTTTTCTGGAAAACTTGGAGGGAGGAGAGATGTAATTTTCAGTTTTTGAGTCAATGGTGGGACATCGGTAAAGCGCAAATTAAAACTTTTTGCCAACAGTACACTGCACATAGTACTAGAGCCCTCAAACAAAAAATGAAGGCTCTTGAACAAGACATCCTTGGGCAAAGCAGTGACTGTACCCACAATAATTCAACTTTTATTGACTCTGTTGCAAGAGATAAGCTTCTTTTAATCAAATCAAATCAAATCACTTTTATTGTCACACAGCCATATACACAACTGCAATGGTGTGTGAAATTCTTGGGTGCAGTTCTGATCAACATAGCAGTCGTGACATTGATGAGAGATATACCAATTTACAATAACATCAAATTAACACAACACAATTTAAAGTCTAATACACACATAATTACACACAACAATATACAAATAATAACATACACTGTACAGTATATAATACATACAATATAGATACACATTATTCAATAAAAAAAAAAAAAAGGATATATAGTAGTATATATAGAATGTACAGTAGGTTGTATTGTACTGTATTGATATTCAGGCTGTCGGTTGATAGTAAGTTGTTAAGAGAGAATATAATATAATAATAATATAATTTATGACAGTCCGGTGTGAGATATAAGAGTAAGAGTAATAAAGTGCAGTGCTGATGTATTCTGATCGTGGGAGATCAAGAATTCAAAAGTCTGATTGCTTGGGGGAAGAAGCTATCATGGAGTCGGCTGGTGCGGGTCCTGATGCTGCGATACCGCCTGCCTGATGGTAGCAGTGAGAACAGCCCATGGCTCGGGTGGCTGGAGTCTCTGATGATCCTCTGAGCTTTTTTCACACACCGCCTTGTATATATATTTCCTGGAGGGAGGGAAGCTCACCTCCGATGATGTGTCTGGCAGTTCGCACCACCCTTTGCAGTGCTCTGGGGTTGTGGGCTGTGCTATTGCCGTACCAGGCGGGGATGCAGCCAGTCAGGATGCTTTCTACAGTGCAGGTGTAGAACCATGTGAGGATGTGGCGGTTCATTCCAAACCCCCTCAGCCATCTCAGGAAGAAGAGGCACTGATGAGCCTTCTTCACAACGACTTCAGTGTGGATGGACTATGTGAGTTCCTCAGTGATGTGGACACCCAGGAACTTGAAGCTGCTGACTCTCTCCACTGGTGCTCCATTGATGGTGATGGGACTGTGTTCTCTGTCTTTTCTTCTGAAGTCCACCACAAGCTCCTTTGTCTTACTGACGTTGAGGGAGAGGTTGTGCTCCTGACACCAGTGTGTCAGAGTGTGCACCTCCTCTCTGTAGGCTGTTTCATCATTGTCAGTGATCAGACCTACCACCGTCGTGTCATCAGCAAACTTAATGATGGCATTGGAGCTGTGTGTTGCCACACAGTCATGTGTGTACAAGGAATACAGTAGTGGGCTGAGAACATAGCCCTGTGGGGCTCCAGTGTTGAGGGTCAGTGATGAGGAGATGTTGCTGCCTATTCTAACCACCTGGCATCTGCTTGACAGGAAGTCCAGGATCCAGCTGCACAGCGAGCTGTTTAAGCCCAGAGCCCAGACTTTCTCATCTAGCTTGGAGGGCACTATGGTGTTGAATGCTGAGCTGTAGTCTACAAACAGCATTCTCACATAAGTGTTCTTTTTTTCCAGGTGGGAGAGGGCAGTGTGTAGTGTAGATGCAATGGCATCATCGGTGGAGCGGTTGTTGCGGTAAGCAAACTGCAATGGGTCTAGAGAGAGAGGCAGCACAGAGCAGATGTAATCTCTGATTAGTCTCTCAAAGCATTTGCTGATGATGGGGGTCAGAGCAACAGGACACCAGTCATTTAAGCAAGTTATTTTTGATTGCTTTGGAACAGGCACAATGGTGGATGTTTTAAAGCATGTGGGGACTACAGACAAAGAGAGGGAAAGGTTGAAAATGTCTGTAAAAACACCAGCCAGCTGGTTCGCGCACACTCTGATGATGCGGCCCGGAATGCCGTCTGGGCCCGCGGCTTTGCAGATATTCACCCGTCGGAAGGATTGGGTTACATCCGCTACAGAGACGGAGAGTGAACTAACCTCTGTAGCTTCGGCCGCGAGAGCTCTCTCCGTGAGGGCGGTGTTATTTCCCTCAAAACGAGCATAAAAAGTATTTAGCTCATCCGGGAGAGATGTTCATGGCGGAGTTTTTATTCCCTTTAAAGTCCGTGATGATGTTAATTCCCTGCCACATGCTTCTAGAGTTGGTGGTGTTAAACTGTCCTTCAATCTTGTTCCTGTACTGGCGTTTTGCTGTTCTGATTTTTCGGAGGGCATAATTTTAAAGAATTTATTGGAGGAACGAGGAAAAATAGCCCTTCTAAGGACCAGGTTTGCCCAGCTGAATGACATGGATGCTCCTACAGTTTTCTTTTTTGGACTTGAAAAAAGGTCAAGGGAACAGAAGATCTTTCATCAATTGAAGATTCCATGTGGTGGAGTTACAACTGACCAACGGGAAATTCAACGTTATGCTCTTTCCTTTTATGAGGATTTATACTGTTCTGAGACATGCGACAGAGCAGCTGCTGACAAATTTTTATGTGACCTATCTAAGCTATCTGAAGAGGAATGTGATGACTTAGACATTTCTTTATCATTTGGAGAACTTTCACAAGCTGTTCAGGAGATGTGTTCTGGGAAATCACCTGGGCTGGATGGTCTTTCAGCAGAATTTTACAAGTCTTTCTGGAATTGAATTGGACAAGACCTATATGATGTTTTTCTTGAATGCATTGATCAAAGAACTCTTCCTTTGAGTTGTCGAAGGGCAATTCTAACACTAATTCCAAAAAAGGGTGATCTTGGGTGTCTAAAGAACTGGCGTCTGGTATCATTGATCTGTGCTGATTTTAGGATTTTATCAAAAGCGTTGACTAATAGACTTAAAAAATATATGGCATCAGTCATTCATAAAGATCAAACATTCTGTGTCCCCAAAAGGTCAATTTTTGATAATCTCTTTTTGCTGAGAGATATTATTACAGTTGCAAAAATGCACAATTTGGACATTGGTTTTCTTTCACTGGATCAAGAAAAGGCATTTGACAGGGTGGATCATCGGTATATATTTAAGACCCTGGAAGATTTTGGTTTTGGTCCTTATTTTGTTTCTCTCATTAAAATGTTATATAATTAAATTTACAGCATGTTAAGTCTTAATGGTTCCTTAACTAGGCCTTTCTCTGTAACCAGGGGAATAAGGCAAGGGTGCCCTCTTTCAGGTCTTCTGTATGCAATTTCAATTGAGCCTCTCTCCTGGTTTCATTTAGGAGGCAGTTACGTGGTTTTAATGTTCTCAGTTTCCCCAGTGCCGATCCAGTTAAACTTACAGCTTACGCAGACGATATAACAGTAGCTATAAAAGACTCTGAAGATGTTACAAGATTGATCTTTACCTTAGATCGATTTCGGCAAGCTTCATCTGCATGTATTAACTGGGGGAAATGTGCTTCCTTGCTGCTGGGAGACTGGCAGGGTGCAGGACCTCCCCAGCTACCACAGCAATGTAGATGGGACCGAGATGGCTTTAGAGTCCTTGGTCTTTATTTTGGGACTAATAGTTACACAGAAAAGAACTGGGAAGAACTATTTGATCGGGTGATTTGTAGAATTCAGAAGTGGCAATGGATTCTTCCACAACTCTCTTATAGAGGGAGATGTTTGGTTATTAACAACTTGGCAGCTTCAATGCTATGGCATAAATGTACTGTGTTAGATCCTCCTAAAGAATTACTTATTGGTGTTCAAAAAGCATTTGTAAATTTTTTTTTGGGATGGTTGCCATTGGCTTCCTCCAGGTGTCCTTTATCTTCCTGTGGCAGAGGGAGGGCAGGGGTTAATACATTTAGAATCTAAAATTTTGGCAATGAGGTTGCATACACTGCAAAAACTCCTGTTTTGTTCAGATCAAGTGCCTAGGGTTGTTTTTGGTCTGCATATACTCAAGAATTTTGGAGGAATTGGTCTTGACAAGCAGTTGTTCCTAATGCAGAAATCCTTTGTGGAGAAGACGCATTGTTTGCCTTTCAGTTTCTATGTATCAGTGATCAAATCTTGGGATTGTTTTAGACTGCTAAAACAAGAAGATGAGCATTATGGTATTGCAGAACCTCTTTTTTTAATCCCCTTTTTGAAATACCATTTAATGTATCACCATCTTTAATTATAACATTTTTGAATGCTGGCATCACCAAAGTTATGGACTTGATTGATTTAACGAAAGGCCAGTGGAGAACTGTACATGAACTTGCTGACCAAGTTGGGCTAACTTTGGTTAGAATTATGGAGGGATTAATTAGGAATCTTAAGGCCTCTTTCCCTCCGATGCTGACTTCTTTTATTAATAATGTTCTTCTGAATGGTTTTATTTCTCAGACATTTCCTGAGTTTAAGGTGGTTCTTAAAGACTGGGAATTTGTTGATGATACAAGTCAGACAAACTTGCTGAAAGGTTACAGGGATTTGGTATTTTATTGTATTGAGAATTTTTTTTTATATCATATTTGTGTCAAATCTGTACATCTGGGAAAATTGAAGCAAAGACCAGATACTAAATGGAGGTCTTGGCTATCTATTTCTGATTAGGTATATCCATCCTGGAGATTACTGTACAAACCTCCTATCTCTAAGAGATGTGGGGACCTTCAGTGGAGGTTACTGCATTGCATTGTTGCCTCAAACTCTTTTATTTCAAAGCTTAATGAGACTGCTTTACCAATATGTCCTTTATGTAATGCACTTTACACTGTTTTTCATATGTTTTGTGAGTGTTTTCGACTCTGCTCATTGTTTGAATTGTTGGGGGAAATTATTGTAAAATTGGGTATTTCATATACCAATAGTCTATTTATATTGGGTTGCCGATATAAGAGGTCTTGGCAGCAACAGTGTACACTTGCCAATTTTTTAATAGGGCAAGCTAAACTTGCAATTTTTAAGACACATCAGTGTAAAAATGCTGGCGAGGATGTAAATATGGTGACCCTATTTAAGTCTTTGGTGAAGTCAAGAGTGATCACTGAATATACTTACTATCGGCATAATAATAATGTTCCTTATTTTGAATGGAGATGGGGTGTTGGAGGGGCATTGGTAATTATAAGTGAATCAGGGAACCTGGTATTTAATTGGTAATAGTATGTAATATTATTATTTTTTTTTCTTTTGATTTCTTAATGTTTGTAATTAAAGTGTTTTTAAAAGTCAAGTCTCTCTCTCTCTCTCTCTCTCTCTCTCTCTCTCTCTCTCTCTCCATTCCTGTATTCCTCTTTGGGGCCGATGGTGGAATGGATAAGTTCACCCTCTAATGCCAATGTAACATAAAGAGTGCTCAACAATGGGTATTACAGAGAAGCAAAAATCAAGGTATTATTACAAACTGTAGCTTTATAATGGAATGAGGGGAAAAGATAGCTAGGTATACTAAGTGATGCATAAATGTTGTAAGATGTCTTTAACATTTTCCGGACAATGTGTGCAGTTAATAGTTATCCTAATAATCAAGCGAAACTAAAGTTTTTATCTAAAACAGCAATGTTATGATCAGCGTTCCAGTCCCAGATGCTGCTTCATCCACCGGCTGCCTATAGAGGATTGACTTAGGAACATCTGTTTGAAGAAGCTTGGAATCATTTGTCAGTGTGCTTTTTTCACTTTATTGGCAAGAAGTGGGGATTACTTATATTATCCACCGTTATGGTATGGTTATGATAAACATCCAGAAATGGAGCACAATGAATTACATAAACGATAGCATTACTGTGCTAACAGGTGTGTGTAAATTTCATTAGAAATGTTTAGAGTTTGTTAATTTCTATTTAGCGTTTGCCTTTGTGAATGCTTCACATGTTTTGAAATGGCATAATTACTGAGTATAAAAAGGAACAGTGTTTTTCCTGGAATATTGCGGATTAAAAAAACAAAAAAGATAACGTCTTCTGTTAATATAAGCTCTAGAGAGGTTATCTTGTGTTGTATTCATGCAGAAATTACCACAATTACAAGATGGCAACTGTTCAGGTCTTGGGAATCAAAAATTATTTGTTTCTATAGCAATGCTCATATTGCCAAAATGGATGAATGTTCAGCTTTGTTATTGATGATGGCAAGTTCTCTTGCAAAGTACTGAAGAACAAACAAAGCATGCACAAGGTAACATTGGCTATAATCTGAAGAGGCTGCTACCTAACCACCTTTAACTCCTGCCATTTTGGTTGTTTTTAAGTGATGTCAGTGTGGGAAAAGTTGGTACTTTCATAAAATTCATAGATTCCAACTTGGAATAGAGCATAACAGTAATCAAATAAAAAACATTGAAAAAATATAAAACTACTGAACTTAAAGTTGTTAATTATAAGTGTAGAATCAATAAATGTAAATTTTTTTCCAAAATATTCAGAAGTCTTTAAGCAGTTTTAAAGGGTTATGAAACCCCAAAACAAATTTTTTGAGATGTTAACATATATGTACAGGTTACACATCATTGAAAACAAATCTAGCACTCAGTATGTTTATTGTTAAGGGTAAAGTGGTTATTTCTTCTGGGGTTTTTTAGCCATTTAATTCTTCCGGTTTAAAAATGAAACTTAAAACAACGTCATAAAATATGAGGTATATGGAGGTTGAGATTGGTAGTAGAGTACACTAATATATCATTTAATTCTGAGCATTTCTCCACACTCTTTATGAGAAGGAACGCTTCCATCTAATCTCTGCGCTGCCTCATGCATGAGCTTGCATTACAGCGGAGAATTCAAAATCACATGCAGACGTGACAGTGGTTCCTGGCTGCCCAGAGTTGCAGAAATGAGAGGGGCTCCATAGTAAGATTGCATAACAGATCATGACAGCGGTTCCTGGCCCAGATATGACAGCGGAATTTAACACAAAACACCATAGTGAGATCAGAACTACTCACCAGAATGAACCACAGTTGATAACCGGACCGGAGCGAGCACGTTTGTTTGCTGAATTTCTGCTACTTGCGCTTCAAACATGAAGCAGCTTAGAGATGCACAAATTTCATGTATCTTCTCCGTACGTCGGCTCATGGACAGGATAAAACATTGGCTTGTTCAAAAACAGAAGTTATGTCATCTCTCTATTTGGTTTCATTTACATTATGCGAAAGTTACCGGGATTTAGGCCAACAGGGTTTCGCAGCACTGCGTCATCAAGAAAACGAAACTGAAATACTAGATAACTACAAAGACAAGGTAAGAAACTATTTTATCACACTAGAGTCATGTTAACATGTACGTATAATGCTTAAAGATTATGAAACCCAAAAACACTTTTTTTGAGATGTGAACAGATATATACAGGATGCACCTCACTGAAAAAAAATATAGCACTCATTATGTTTATTGTAAAGGGTAAAATTTGTATTTTTTCATTTTATTGAGCCATTTCATTCTTCTGGTTTCAAGAAGAAAGTTAAAGCAATGTGACAAAAATGAGATACAGTATATGTGTAAACTCCGAGATATTATTGGTAGGACAGCACACATTTACGTCACTAGATTCTGAGCATTTCTCCACATTATTCATGAGAAGAAACGTTTCCATCCAATCACAGTGCTGCCCAATTCATGAGCTCACATCACAGCCACAGCAGAGAATTCAAACTCATGGCATGGACGTAACCGCAAATCAACATTTTGCCACAAATACTGTCAATAGAGTTTAACTTGTATTAAACCTGAAACATTTCTTGTAAGAACAAATATCTATAAATTATTGTAAAGTCTTAAAGCAGTGCTAGTTTTGATAGTAATTTCTGCTCTGAGTGCTGTTCTCACTTCATTCTTAAAAGTTTGAACAAAATATCCAAATATTTTTACAGATTTGCAAACTGTTCTATCACATTAACTCTTCACACTTTTGTCCCATGATTATGTAGGGCTTTACTGGTTGTTTAGATCAGTGTTACTATCAGAAATAATTGGTAATTATTTATTTAGTTGTTAATTACAGGTGCATCTCAATAAATTAGAATGTCGTGGAAAAGTTCATTTATTTCAGTAATTCAACTCAAATTGTGAAACTCGTGTATTAAATAAATTCAATGCACACAGACTGAAGTAGTTTAAGTCTTTGGTTCTTTTAATTGTGATGATTTGGGCTCACATTTAACAAAAACCCACCAATTCACTATCTCAAAAAATTAGGATATGGTGACATGCCAATCAGCTAATCAACTCAAAACACCTGCAAAGGTTTCCTGAGCCTTCAAAATGGTCTCTCAGTTTGGTTTACTAGGCTACACAATCATGGGGAAGACTGCTGATCTGACAGTTGTCCAGAAGACAATCATTGACACCCTTCTCAAGGAGGGTAAGCCACTAACATTCATTGCCAAAGAAGCTGGCTGTTCACAGAGTGCTGTATCCAAGCATGTTAACAGAAAGTTGAGTGGAAGGAAAAAGTGTGGAAGAAAAAGATGCACAACCAACCAAGAGAACCGCAGCCTTATGAGGATTGTCAAGCAAAATCGATTCAAGAATTTGGGTGAACTTCACAAGGAATGGACTGAGGCTGGGGTCAAGGCATCAAGAGCCACCACACACAGACATGTCAAGGAATTTGGCTTCAGTTGTCGTATTCCTCTTGTTAAGCCACTCCTGAACCACAGACAACGTCAGAGGCGTCTTACCTGGGCTAAGGAGAAGAAGAACTGGACTGTTGCCCAGTGGTCCAAAGTCCTCTTTTCAGATGAGGGCAAGTTTTGTATTTCATTTGGAAACCAAGGACCTAGAGTCTGGAGGAAGGGTGGAGAAGCTCATAGCCCAAGTTGCTTGAAGTCCAGTGTTAAGTTTCCACAGTCTGTGATGATTTGGGGTGCAATGTCATCTGCTGGTGTTGGTCCATTGTGTTTTTTGAAAACCAAAGTCACTGCACCCGTTTACCAAGAAATTTTGGAGCACTTCATGCTTCCTTCTGCTGACCAGCTTTTTAAAGATGCTGATTTCATTTTCCAGCAGGATTTGGCACCTGCCCACACTGCCAAAAGCACCAAAAGTTGGTTAAATGACCATGGTGTTGGTGTGCTTGACTGGCCAGCAAACTCACCAGACCTGAACCCATAGAGAATCTATGGGGTATTGTCAAGAGGAAAATGAGAAACAAGAGACCAAAAAATGCAGATGAGCTGAAGGCCACTGTCAAAGAAACCTGGGCTTCCATACCACTTCAGCAGTGCCACAAACTGATCACCTCCATGCCACGCCGAATTGAGGCAGTAATTAAAGCAAAAGGAGCCCCTACCAAGTATTGAGTACATATACAGTAAATGAACATACTTTCCAGAAGGCCAACAATTCACTAAAAATGTTTTTTTTATTGGTCTTATGATGTATTCTAATTTGTTGAGATAGTGAATTGGTGGGTTTTTGTTAAATGTGAGCCAAAATCATCACAATTAAAAGAACCAAAGACTTAAACTACTTCAGTCTGTGTGCATTGAATTTATTTAATACACGAGTTTCACAATTTGAGTTGAATTACTGAAATAAATGAACTTTTCCACGACATTCTAATTTATTGAGATGCACCTGTAATATTTAAATTAATTAAATGAATCTAACTCATTAAAACCTCATATGGGGCTCCAGTAAATGTAGTGCGCTACGTTTAGGAGCGGGTTTGGTTATTAGCAATAATTAATAATTATCAAAGATAATTATTAATTATTAAAATCAATAGAACATTGATAAGAATCAATGTTAGTTTTTTTAATCCTTTAAATCAACAATTATCAAAGATAATCACCAATCATTAACATCGATGAAACATTAATTAAAATTAACACTAGCTTATTGATCATTCAAATTCAACAATCATCAAAGTTAATCATCAATTATCAAAAATCAATAGAATATTAATAAGGATTAACACTGACGGGGCACCACCCTGGAATCAGGGACCAATAACCAGATAGTATAACAGTCTCAATATTAGATTGTTTTCTTAGGAAAATCGACATCCGAAGAATATCGATTTTCGGAAAAAAAAAAAAAACAATGAATGAAGGCTTGAATCCAAACACTGACATCCCGTCAGCATGACACAGGTGTATGCAAAACAAACCAAAACACTTCTCTTTGTAATATAAACAAAGTTTATTTATGCAGTAATATCAATTAATAATTAATACAATGCAGTCAATAAACTTCCGACTTACAACTACAAACTAAACAGTGATATGATTAGATATGGAAACTGAAATAATCCTATAACACGTGAGGGTGTGTGTGTGTGTGTGTGTGTGTGAGAGCGAGTGTGTGTGTGTGTGTAAGGAGGGACGCGCACAAAATGGCGGACGTGACTCTCGTGGAGAGTATGTCACGCGAGACTTCCGGCCAGGGAATATGGCTGTGAATGTGGGCGGAGAGAAACCAGTCAATGGTGTCTACCAGTTACCGCGTGTATCCGCTTGTACGATAGCTTAGGGACAAAGCTGAGTTTTATCACGAAGCTATCTACTAGCCAAAAATGTGTGCCAGAATGTTTGTGAGGGGTCGCGCGCACGTGTGTGTGTGTGTGTGGTTAGTACGAGAGTGAGAGAGAGAATTAAGTGACGGCCCCAAAGCCAGTTTCACGATCGTGGGAGAGAAAGCAGCTGTTAGTTTATCACTCAGAGACGCGGTGGACGGCTCATAAACTGTCCCGCATTCTTTGATTCATTAATGGATAAACTCAGTTTGCCGGTCTCACCCGCGATGGCGGAAATGCACAACAGTCCAATGTGGTTGGACCACAATACAGCAAATCAAATTCGTGATAATTAATACCCTGAGTATTAATAATGAGCGGACATGGTGGTCCATAAACTGTACAAGCAATACCTTGGTAGACAAGAATAACGCACTATAATATTCTATCTCTGCCCAGACGTAAACCTCTTACTTGAATCACATGAGGATGCAGAATGTGTGTTCATCCGTCCTTTAACTCAGACTCGGTTCCTCGTGGCTCGGGTGATGACGGGAGGCCGTTTCCTCGCTCTGTCAGCAGGCAGTACGGATGCTGATTCCTGGCGGGCTGGCGGAGAAATCAGCGACATTGACTTGATTGAAGAGGGAAAATAAATCTTTTCTTTTCATTTCTGCAGGCAAACGGATGAAGATGCGGATTGCTCGGCGGTCTCCTTCGGATCCGTTAGAGTGTTCGGTGGAACACAGAGTAATCTCAACTCGTCCAGTGCAATGGAGATTGTATGGCCACAGTTTCAAGTCGGACGTTACTTCCTTGTGCCACGAGGCTGCACCTGAGAGCAGCGATAAGCTGCGTCTACACATGGTGAGCAAAGTTGCTGGAAGCAAATCCCGGAAGCATTTCAGAGGTATTTCTACTCCTGATGATGTCATGGTTGAGGTGCATTCTGTCGTGTGCCTCATCCAATAGGAGTTGACAGTTTGATCCTTTAATGAGCAAGGCTTCATGGGATTTGTGGTCTGTTTTGGACTCCCTTTGTTTGATTTTGGCACGGTTTTTATCAGTAAGATTTACGACTTGTTATGTGGGGGCCTGAGTTAGGTGTTATGACTGTGTTAGGCCTGCCTTTGTCTTCTATCTGAATACATGAGGCCCAACAATTAATATACAGCAAAGTGCCCCAAACTCTTTTGTTTTCATCTCCACTCACAATGTTAGGTTCAGCCATCTCTGTTGTGTTTTTGGAAATAGGTCTTGACCCCCTCCCATTTTCCTTCTTCCCGCCCACAATACCCGCCCACATATTTACATATTGTCCCACCCAATTCGAAAGTCGATTCTCAGTCTGAGGTGTGAAAATTGGGGCTCAACTAGGAGGGTTTCCTGACCCTTTAAGTATTGTGGCTGTACTTTTGAAAAACTGTGTAGGTAATGTTTGTTGTATTGGACCAGTTTACTTAAATGATGTGCCTTACTGAACTTGATTTTCTCTTTAGAAAAAAAGGGATGATTTAAAATAATTTTCTCTGGTAGTCAACATTATGCCACAAACACTGTCAATAGAGTGTAACTTGAATTAAACCAGAAACATTCCTTTTAAGAATAATTATCTATGAAATAATATTAGGTCTCTTAGCAGTCCTGGTTTTGGTAGCAATGCCTTTTACATTCTCAAAAGTTTGAACTAAATATTAGAATCTTTGATTTGCAAACTGTTCTGTCATCTTCACTCTTGTCATGTTCATACTTTTGTCCCATATTTGATATACAGCACAGTGAGCCAAAATGCTAGTTACATAAGTAACTGTGGTTCTGTGAATTCTGGATGACCGCCAGAGGCAGTGCTTAAGCACTAGTGGATTATCACAGCGCCAGCTAGATAGGTCGAGAGAATATACCAACAAAGTCATGTAGTTACGTAGGCTGAGCCTCGAGGATAATAACCACATTAGCTCAGCGTTCAGCCTCGGTATGTCTTTCTTGCGCATTCCGAGTGACAAATAACTCTGGCGGTCATCTGGAATTCACAGAACCACATTTACCTACGTAACTAGTATTCTGTTTCATTCCTCCTGACCGCCAGAGGCAGTGCTTAAGCACTAGTGGATAACAACAACCAACACAGTCATGTGGAATGCCACCCACCTGAAAAACAGTCAAGGCTGTCCCTGAAGAACCGCTGAAGTCACAGCATGAGGGGTAACAACATTGACCTTGTAGAAGGTTGTGGTCACTACCAATGTAGGGACAATCCTTGAGAACTTGGGGGCCAGTGTCAAAGCTGTAAAGCATACCCCCTTGCTCAGGATAGTCAAAAACAAAAAAGGTCAAAAAACCTTGAGCATCGTCAGCAGCACGGGGCCTCTGAGGGCTCTGAGGCTGTGGGTAGGATGCTGGCGGAAGCGTTGTTCTGCCATTGTATAGCGATGGCGAGCTTGAGATGTCGGCACTTTAAAGGCAGGATTGCGCTGCACCCGTGTCAGCTGGTGAGTGGACTCAGACAATTTCACTCTCTTTTCCAGCAGTTCTGGAACGTTAGGCCCAAAGAGGTGCCCAGGAAGGATTCTGAGGTCCCACAGAGTCTTCTTACAATCCTCTGGCAGTTTCGCCTGAGCAAGCCACACTTGGCAGTGGGCTGCGAGAAGTGTGGCAGTAAGAGTACCTAGTTCACAGATCACATGGCCAATAGTCAGAAGAGCTGTCTGCAGGAACTGAGAAACTGAGGGGTCAAAGTTTGCAGAGTCAAGAGGCTCTTCCCCAATTCCTTTATTTAAACTATCCTCATCCTCCTGTGTTATAGTTACAGGAGTGGCAGGCATCACAGGCTGAAGCAATGTGCTTTTTCCTTCCACTCAACTTTCTGTTAACATGCTTGGATACAGCACTCTGTGAACAGCCAGCTTCTTTGGCAATGAATGTTAGTGGCTTACCCTCCTTGAGAAGGGTGTCAATGATTGAGACGTTTTAGCAGAAGAAAGGACAGCAGCTGTCTTAGAAAGTGAATTCTTCTTCATATGATCGCTCCGTGAATTTGCTCTTTTCTAAGATGGGGGGGGGGGTCCACCGGCTGCCGCAGATGCATGTTTCTGAGTCTGTGTGGTGGGATTAACTCTGACTCCCTGAGTTTCACCGTTGAACTAGTGTCTAACCCAGCTAGACAGAACCACCTCTCCGACTTAGGCAAAAGACTACAGTGCAAGCACATGTCCGTGATAGCCTCTCTCAAATGCTGAATTCCCAAACAAGGCGAACAGACATCATGGCCATCGTCAGGGAGAAGAGTATTGGGACTGAGCTTACACATCAGTTGGAGGCCGGTGGCAATAGAACCGTGAGCCATGATCACTTCGTTAAAAACTCCTCTGGATAGAACCAAAAGGCTAAGGCGAGCAGAGCGGTAAATAGCCTGGGGGAGATACCACGACGATGAACAAAAAGTAATACAATTCCTCCGGATAGAACCGGAAAGCAGTTCAGCAATTAAAAAAAGAATATGCACTATATTGCCAAAAGTATTCGCTCATCTGCCTTTAGACGCATATGAACTTAAGTGACATCCCATTCTTAATCCATAGGGTTTAATATGACGTCGGCCCACCCTTTGCAGCTATAACAGCTTCAACTCTTCTGGGAAGGCTTTCCACAAGGTTTAGGAGTGTGTTTATGGGAATTTTTGACCATTCTTCCAGAAGCGCATTTGTGAGGTCAGACACTGATGTTGGACGAGAAGTCCTGGCTCGCAGTCTTCGCTCTAATTCATCCCAAAGGTGCTCTATCGGGTTGAGGTCAGGACTCTGTGCAGGTCAGTCAAGTTCTTCCACACCAAACTCGCTCATCCATGTCTTTATGGACCTTGCTTTGTGCACTGGTGCGCAGTCATGTTGGAACAGGAAGGGGCCATCCCCAAACTGTTCCCGCAAAGTTGGATGCATGGAATTGTCCAAAATCTCTTGGTATGCTGAAGCATTCAGAGTTCCTTTCACTGGAACTAAGGGGCCAAGACCAGCTCCTGAATAACAACCCCACACCACCACACACCGCACAATGCAGTCAGACAAGTACTATTCTCCTGGCAACCGCCAAACCCAGACTCATCCATCAGATTGCCAGATGGAGAAGCGTGATTCATCACTCCAGAGAACGTGTCTCCACTGCTCTAGAGTCCAGTGGCGGCGTGCTTTACACCACTGCATCTGACGCTTTGCATTGCACTTGGTGATGTATGGCTTGGATGCAGCTGCTCGGCCATGGAAACCCATTCCATGAAGCTCTCTACGCACTGTTCTTGAGCTAATCTGAAGGCAACATGAACTTTGGAGGTTTTGTTTCCCAGTGCCATGATCCTTGATTCCTTTTGTACCTTGCCCTCTAGTGCCGCTCTCTCTGAGATTCATGTTACCTTGTTGCTTGAGCTCCCAGCAGTCTTGGCGCCTAGTGCTTTGCTCCCTAGTGCTTTGCTCTCTGGGCCCTCTGAATCCCTAGATGCCATATCCATTGAACCCTTGCTTCCAGTAGCTCCATCTTCTGAGCCTCCGCCTCCTGCCACCAGACCCCACTCCCTTCCTTGAGCCACTTCTCTGGCCACTGGCTCCGCCCTGGTCTCCTGGTCCATGCCGATCTCTGGGCCCTTCGCCTGCTCCGCCATGGCCTTCTGTAGTCATGCCTAGTCTGCCATCGTTTACAGGCCATCCATCAGATCCCTTGTGGCCTGCAGCACCAACTAGTTCCCCCCTACCTTGCTCCCTCATGAACTTTTGTTTTTTTTATTTGGGTGTCAGGAGCCACCCGTAGAGGGGGGATATGTAACATATTTTTGTGTTCTTGTTTCATGTTTTGATTCATGTTCATGTTTTCAGGTCTTTTATTTTTAAATTAGTTCACTTCCTTGTCTAGTCATGTGATATGTCTAGTTCATGTGTTTTGTTCTCATTGGTTTATTGTCTTGTTATCAGTCTTTTCATTGGTTCATGTTTTAGTAGTCTTGGTATTAGTTAAGTCTTGTCATTGTTGACATTGTCATGTGTTTACCCTTGTCCAGGTATTTATAACCTCATGTTCTCTAGTCTTTTATCGAGAACTGTAGGTGTAACCGTGTTGTTTGTAAGAGTCAAGTCATTTGTTTTTTTTTGGATTCACGTTTGGATACCAGCACTGTAAATAAAACTGCACTTGGGTTCTCACACATCTTCATCTTGTCCTGTCTTCAGCCAGCTTGCCCGAACGTTACACACTGGTATTGGAGTATTTGTGTTTTCTGATTTTAAGTATTTTGGAATTGTGGCATCTCCGTAAGTTATTTACAAAACTCACCTATTTGAAAGCTCAAATAGGTCCATTTTTACAATCATATTTACAGCAGCTTGCTGTGCTAGTCAATGAAGCCTCCTCCCGTCTAATCGCTAAAAGGAATTCAGGGATCCCTTTACAATAACTAACAATGTTCAGACAACTATGGCCCAACTGAGGAATAGATTCATTCCTCCAACACAGAGACTCTTCGTGGTGATTACCACAGGGACTGTGGATAAGTCAAAACAGAGTGGCTTGTGCTAAGGAACCATGGGATATTGCTGAACAAAGACTCACTGAGCCATACCCGTATGCTCATTAGTGTACAATATGTGGCTAAATCTGAACAGGCAGAGTGTCAAACATGAAGCCAGAGCACATATGTTCTCAGAAATCACGACATTAACCAGAACAAATATAGTCTTAGCCATTAAACTTGCAACAAAACAAAAGAGGAAGTCATGAATCCAGCTATCCTGCTGAAAACACAAGCATAGCTGATCACCAGCATAGGTTATGTTTTGCATGCTGGTGAGCTGGTGTCCCCTGCAGGCTTCTTTGCCAGCTTAACTAGCAAGACATAAACCAGCTTCACCAGAAAGATTGTGCTGATCAACCAGCTTCACTAGAGAAGTTTTTTCTGGTGAACAGCATGTGTATACTGGTCCAACCAGCTACACCAGCACCTAACCAGCATAAAACAGAACTACCATGGAAATTCTGGTTGGTCTAAGCTGGTCTTTCTCTCAGCAGGTAGTAAAAAAATACCTGCTTACCTTGGCAGGCAAGAACAAGCATACTGTATCAAGCCAGGTATTATAGGAAATCTTCAGGCTCAACATAAAGTCAATGCTGAGAAACACCACATTGCTTTGCATGCATGCATGCCACTTTATCCTTTAATAGGCCTGACAGGTTATATCATGGTGGCCTTAGATTTGGTGGATTAGGTGGGACCACAATTTTCCAGGCTTGGAAAATCTGATCATGTGTAAAAAAAAAAAAAAGACATCAGGACCATGAAAATGTATATGCAGATGTAGCAAATCTTAAGAACTACTGAAGTTCACGCAAAGCAGAAATTATTCAAAAAGTTTCCTTTTATACTTTTAAGGAGTTTGAGTTTAATACAGTTAACCGATGAGACACTGTGCTCCATCACACATATGTACTATTTGAAAAAGCAGGCATGATTGTGAAAGTTCTCTTTTATCTGTGTTTGCAGACTACATCTGAGCCGATATGACGGGAATAGCAGAAAAGTGTGGTCTCTCCTACCTGGGAACTTAACACTGCAGACATCAAGGGCTGCTTTTCATTGTGATTTAACACAGATGTGCCTTAGCGGAGATGAATGGCTGGATGGGGAGGGAAATGGGAAGACGAACTACATAGAGCTCTTGAAATGCTGTGGCTAATACTACCCAATGATTGGTGTGCTTTGTGCCCTGACAAGAATCACTGGCTGCACAACAGCATGCATGTCAAACTGCCTGGAAATGTAATCGCTCTTTATATGGCCAGTGTTTAACTATATTTTACCCACACTTGCTTTGCATCAACACCATCTGTTAAAACAGGACATATGATTTTGTGCATTGTATTGGAGTGTTACTATTCACTATAAGAGGTTGAAATGTTTTAGTCAGCATCCAGTATCAATAGATGCCAATTAGAAGACTTCATTTAAAGTGACTTACAATATACTAAATACAAGGACAATACTAGAGGGACCTGAGGTTGAGCAAATACTAGAGGGACCTGAGGGCTTGAGGATAAAAAGGTGTTAAATCAGGCTTGTAACCTCAGTTCCAAGGCCACCCATACTTGGTTCTCAATCGGCCCTGATTCTTCGAAAAATGAAACATTACATATATGGTGCATTTGCAACATATTTAACTTCTGTAATGTGACACATTTCCAAATGAAACAGAGTACTTTGTGGGCATTAATATAGGACCGGACTCAATTTACATTTTGTTATTTGATTGGGTCTCTTGATGAACTGGATCGATATTACAAGGTCAACGTGAAAACAAAACCGTATTTTGACCATATTTACATTTTTCTAATACACATTCTTGGTTTGACTGTGAACGATTAATAGAAATGCATGTTTTCAAATGTGATGGACCGATATAACAGCCAGGCCGATTAATAGGCCAGTATTTCAAATCAAATCAAATCACTTTATTGTCACACAGCCATATACACAAGTGCAATGGTGTGTGAAATTCTTGGGTGCAGTTCTGATCAACATAGCAGTCGTGACAGTGATGAGACATATACCAATTTACAATAACATCAAATTAACACAACACAATTTAAACATCTGTTATACACATAATTACACTCAACAATATACAAATAATAACATACACTGTACAGTATATAATACACTGTTTTTTTTTTTTTTTACTATATAGATACACATTATTCAATAAAAATTAAAAATAAAAATATATAAAAAAAGTATATATATATATATATATATATATATATATATATATATATATATATATATATATATATATATAGAATGTACAGTATTGTACTGTATTGACATTCAGGCTGTCGGTTGATAGTCAGTTGTTAAGAGAGAACATAATATAATAATAATAATATAATTTATGACAGTCCGGTGTGAGATATAAGAGTAAGGGTAATAAAGTGCAGTGCTGATGTATTTTGATCGTGGGAGATCAAGAGTTCAGAAGTCTGATTGCTTGGGGGAAGAAGCTGTCATGGAGTCGGCTGGTGCGGGTCCTGATGCTGCGATACCGCCTACCTGATGGTAGCAGTGAGAACAACCCATGGCTCGGCCATGCAACTCAACTGGAAGAGCATGGCACTAGCAACGCCAAGATTATGGGTTTGATTCCCAGAGAACGTACAAACTGATACACTGTATACCTTGAATGCACTGTAAGTCGCTTTGCATAAAAATATCTGCCAAATGCATAGTGTAAATGAATAAATCGAATTGCATAATATAAGTGTTTGTTTCATTTTAGACATTTTGTGTAAATCTGATTTGCTGTCGTTAAATTGTATTATGTCATTTAGTATTTATATTGGCCATCAGCTATCCTACTTTCTACATATTGGTATTGGCTACCACCACTGAAAAAACAATATTGGTCAACCACTACTGACAAAAACAAGCCCTGTTATTTTTCACTTTTCACTTTTCACAATCCAATCAATTCCCAATTTATAAAATCGAGTCACAAAAAATATTTTGTTTTCTTTTAAGTTGCACTTTTAAACAAAATTAGCGCTAATGTTGCTTCATGTTGTCTTCAGTATTATGATTCTCCAACCATGAGCCAGTGTGGTTATGTGCTGAATCTCGCCCCATAAGAGCAGAAAAAAATAAATATATATATATATTATTTCATGTTTCTTTACAACACATTCTTGCATTGGTCTTCTTGTTACGTTGAGAAGTGTAAATTTGAAGTCATCTGAAATTGTACCAGCACTGACTAAGTCATTGCCCGCTGATAAAAAGCTGTCCAATCTTTTTGCAATGCTCTTTCTCACTGCTCTTCGCTCATTCAGCGGATTCAACAGAGCACAATAAAGCCTTTTTATCGTGTAGCGCTCCGATGTAAGCGTGATTACTGAGTCGAGAGGGAGGGAGCAGGACACGTGACTTCTCACTGAAACTTCTCTCACAAAAACCAAAAGCACACAGTGACTCTGACCTTGTCGTTACTGGAAGAATAAGCCATTAAATAGAGGGCAAAGGTGAGGTACATTAAGGCAGAACAGTCCTGAGGTGCACTATGGGTTTGGATGATTGGTTAAACACTGCACAACACTGCACAGTTATCTGAAGTGCTACAAATATAACTTGATGCTGATGTGCATTTTTTAACCTCAAAATGTTAAAACTTATTTCTGTTTTTAATTTTTTATTGCTCTTTTTTGTCATTATATAATTTTACAATGGTATTCTAACAAACCTTTAACCTTAAATTTGGCCTTGGCACACCAAGTGCAAATTTTCACTGTGATTTCTCATTGCGATTAACATTCACACCTGGAGCAAACATTAACGCGCCGACAAAGTGAGGTTTTTTTACGGTGAGTGTGTAGATTTTTTTTTTCTTCGCCCCGCAATGAAATGCCCTGACCAATAAAATACGAGATTTGGATCACATGTCAGAAGCTGCTGCAGTTACCAAAACCAGTGAAACTGGTGGCGCTAAATCTCAGAAAGCGGTTTTGACCACCAACATTAAACACTGAAGTACTCGAGGAAGAAATCCTGAACCAGCAGTGGGAATGTGTATTTTATTTGCATCGAATGCTTTAAAAACTGAAAAAAATTCAATAAAATCTCATATCGGTTCTTTTAACATTTAAATGATACTACTGCATCACTGCCTTTCATCCCCATTAAAAAACTCTCTGGTCTTATGTGGATTGTCTTCATTATAGTTTATTACAGATTGCTGCATTTTTTTGCCTTTGCAATTTTGTTTGTGCTCTGAACATGAATGATAATTCAAATCATGTGGCTTGTTGACGAGAGGTGTGCCATTACTTTTCCTAAGTCATCAAACTAACAAGTTTAGCCTGGTGGATGATCAAAAAGACAAGATGTATTGAAAGAGGGACCTGAGCCATATCTAGGTACCAGAATAATATAGACTTGGGTGTGGGCTCTTTTGACTTGGGCCAGTAAGCAATTACCTGGCTGGCAAATAATCAGCCAGAATACTTTAGTAACAGCATTGCAACACCCTGAGGACCACCCACAAATCATTAGCATTAGCGGTTAGTTTTGCTAACTAATATTCCTTCAGAAAATTTTAAAATCTTGCCATTATGGACTACAGGATGATTTCTTTTCACATCTACATTTAGCAAATCTTCGGTGTGATTCTCTTGAGAAGTCTCCTTCTCACCCACTAATAGCTTGGCTGAAAGTGAGAGGTCACATACGGTACATGAAACCATTTTCACCTCCAGCTTTGACAAAGATGATAGCTGAGTCCTTAAGAGTTCATGCACCAGGTATTCCAATAGATGGTGAAAATGAGCATACATTTCCAGTTCACTGCACACCAGGCATGCAGCATTTTCAGTTGTACAGCAGTGAGCTGTAATCCTCATGTGTTCATGAAGCCACGTTCAAACCTGCATGGGGAGGACGCAAGCCGAAACAACTGATAACATATTTTCATGGTCTCTTGCACTATGATTAACACTGACATGCTCCAAACAGACTCTTAATGTGTTTCATGGGGCTTTTATTTTGTGGTACGCTGAGGTTCCCTCACATGATGTCTATTTCAAGTCTGAAAGACTTGTGTAAATTAGGAATTTGACTTCATCTTTGGAATAGACAGCATACAGTAATTCAGTGATGCAGAGTTGTCAGTCAAAAGAAACATAAACAGTGGATAAAACAGGTTCCATATTATGTCTTGGCACAGGACACTCTGATGGACCACCAACTGAGATTTCTAATCATGCATTAAATGAGAAATTATAAACACCTGTGCTGAAAAGACCTGCTTAACCCAGCGTAAATTTCCATGATGGTCCAGACTGCTTTATATTGGTTAGTTCTGGTCAACCTGGTGAACCAGCATTTCAGAGATGTTCACCAGCGAGTCCTACCTCGTGAAGGTGGAACCTTGCTGGTCAAACTAATTAAGAAGCCTGTTGGGGACACCAGCATCCAAATTACAACAAATGCCATTGACCAGTTATGCCCATCTTTCTAGCAGAGAAAGATACAACTTCTGATTTGTTCTGCTCTGGAAGCAGAGTCACTTGGTTACTCTGTTATTTCTTTAGAAAATCCCAAAACTGAGGTGTAGCAGTGGGCTTTTGGTCAGTGCGAGTCATCAGACATATTGGCCTAGGTCATGTTCCCATCCTCCCCTCTCTCTGTCTCTTCGATTTTCTTCTAATCTTTCTTGGTTGTTTGGGGGGGTTGGCTAAACTGAGAGCCTACAAATGGAGAGCCACTAAAGGAAGCTGCTGCTCTTTGCTCCCTGGACCAGGTGAGGAAAAAGTGTAGTGGCTGGACAAAATTCTCTCTGCACTTCCCAGACCTTAAATATGTCCTGACACCGTAGGGACACCGTGCATCATTTCAGTTCTTCATCATACTCCCCTGGACACTTGGGTTTAATGTTTTTTTTTAAATTATTATTTAAAATAAAATATCTCTCTGAGGTCTAATGCCAAAGCCACTGTGTCTGTGCTCACCCCACCTCAATTGCTTAAACAGACACAAGGCACAATCAATGGTACTAATAATGCACATTTTTCCTTAAATTAAGAGTTCATGTTAATGAAGCTTGCTTACCGGTTTCATTTGTAGCCAGCTGTAATCCATTTTGTGAAGGCTCCAGACTTTAAACTATAATGGTGTATGGAGTGTTATAGCATAGTGATTAACAATCTGGGCTGGTAACCAAAAGTAGTAGGTTCAAACCCCACAAGCGTTGATCCATGAACTATCAGCATTAAGCACTGAACCCAAGGGGGACTGTTCATCGATTTCGATAAAACCATCAGCTGAACAGCGAATTGGTCATTAGCTGTAAGAATTTTCAGAACAATGGGGCACAGAGAGGTACCCAATAAAAGAAAGATAGCAAGGGTCAACTTAAGCCATGCTGAACTATGTTGGGAATGATGGCAGGCCTGTTCCTAAGGAGAGATAACACAATGTCGCACTGGATGTTCAGTGGTGACTCACTTCAGAGAGTGGGAAGAGGCTATTTCTGTTTAAATAGTATTAACAGAGGGAGAGGGGGGTTTCAGGACTTGTGCTTTGCCCATTCTCTTCAGCTGTCATGCTCCATCATCTGCCAGGATTGATGGGCCATGAGGAAAGAAATCTCATGTTTGATGGAAGGAGATTCTTAAAGGGTTCATGACATATTCTTTTTTAATAACTGTATTATCTTCCCTGAGGTCCACTGATAATATCAGTAAATTTGTTTTTGTATTTCATAAATTAGTAATATATGATAATTTTTCATCGTGTCTCTGGGCCTCTGTCTGAAACACTCAGTTTTGGCCTCAGCGCCTCCTCTAAACTTCAACGTTAACGCCCACTGTTATGACTGGTTATGATACAGCCATATTTGAAATTCAATCAGAAGAGAATGAACAAGCAGGGTGAAACAAGATGCGCACACACATACAGTATCATCCTGAACAGAGGGGCACATTGCTGGATGCACATCAAAATGGTCAAAGAAGTCCATCTAGTGCATGTTTTCATACACCAACAATTAAAAATCGTGCTATTGGGCACAAGAACGCGTCCAGGACATGTCGTGCTCAATACAGCAAGATGCAGCAGCAGAATGAAACAGAATGGGGTCTCCTTTCCAAAGTTGTAACTTGGCATCACATCTTTTAAAAGTGCCAAAAGAAATGGCAACAGTCAAAGATGTCTGTCTAGTGCATGTTTATACACAAAAATAATTCAAAATAGTCCAGAGGGGTCATCTTTGTTGTCCAGGAACAGTTAGTAGGCCACACTAGGCCTGTCTGTCCTGCTCTCTCTCAGTTTACGAACTGAGCACCAGTGGGGCCAAGGGTGCAATGATATAAAGTAGGCATTGATGTTGTTCCTGTAGAGGTGGTCATGAATTAATGAGCCCCTAGTGATGTAGGGAAGTCGTGGAAGAAGAGAACGAGGCATTTTTGCAGCTTGGTTTCAACAAATGCTTTTATTGCATTGGGGATTAAGTTTTGAGTTCTGAAATTTACAGTACATTTTTATAGTAGAATGATCTCTTGTATGGGAAAATATCAAGGAAGATTTGATTCCTCATTGCATGACCCCTTTAAGCAACTTATCTGCTTAAGGTAAGAGAGACAACCCGAAGCATACTGGGATTAACTCAAAGTTCAGTCCAGACAAACTCTGGGGGAGGGGGGCATTCAAGGATTTCTGTTCTTATCTTTTAGCTGAGATGAGCAGCATCTGACTGCACTAAAAAGTTTGTATGAAATGCACATGGCTGTCCAACTGCACAGCTTCTCAGTTATTGATAAGTTGATACTTATATAGCTAGATTCACATTCATCTTTAATACCAGCAATTAATTATTGAGAAGAGCTTAACTTGTGCCCACAAGTCAGGTGAGTGCACCAGAACTGGCAGGCACTGAGTAGAAAATGAATCAAAAGCACTTTAGCTGTGTAAATGGTCTACTCAAACAGTAAATGGTTTAATGTTTAATAATCTGCAAGTGTCAAAGAAGCATAAAACAAAATTACTCAACATACCTGGTCAAAAATATAGCAATTTTTATAGGCATTTAAAAACAATGAGCCACCTGCAAAATGTACCATAATATTTCCATGTTTTCTTTATACTTGGTCCATTGTGGCTTTCTGGACATGTACCATGTAATTTTTTGAAGTACAGAGTAAATACTATAGTATATGAATACTGTAATCATTCAGTACAATAGTGTTCCTGTAAACTGTAGGAGCTTGGAGCTAGTGACGCCATGGGCATGGGTTCAATTCCCGGGGGACACACAAACTGGTTCAAAATTGTATACCTGAATCAATCTTCTATAAGGCATGTTAATCACTTGCATATGCAACCAAATTTTGCACTGAATGACTAAAAAATTGTCTCTTTTAATACCTTTAAAAGTCCTTTTTATAAGGGGAGAGTGAGGTTTTATTGCTAATGTATGATAAACAGCTCTCATCAAAGAATAACCTTTTACCTAACAAAATCCAATTACTGTGGTCTAATATTGACTAGAATCATCTTACAGCTTTTCCACAAACAATGAGCCCTTTATTCTCTTTGTCTTTCCTTTATTGGGGCTATAAACACTGTGTAAAAACGTTAATTCAAAGCTTGTGATCACACTCTTCCAGTACAGTCGTCATCCAAACTCTTACCACAACATCCATATGTGTTTGAGTACATTCATGAAATGAAGTACACTGCGTCTTTGTTTTCATAAGGGGGCGTGGGTTTGTTTTATCATGTAAGAGGGTGTGTCCAACCTATAGATTCCCCTTGTCCCTGGCATAATGTTACCTAGGACTATGTCTGGTTTTACTGTGGCCCTGAATTCAAAAAATTATTCTAGAACCTTAATAGAAAAAAGGAAAACTGATCTATTTGCAGTGTGTGTGGTCTCAGAGGTACATCAGTAAATAGAGGAAAACTTTAAATGAATAGGTACATCAGCAACAGAATAACTTCCAAATAACCTGAAATCATGTCAAAGAAGAAGGTAATGTATCTTCATATAAATGAAGATGAAAGACCAAAAAGGATGTTGAACTACTACACGCTATGTTTAACTGATTTCTTTAAGGTTTGCCTACTAACATTGCAACTCAATACTGATCTATTTTTTGTCTTATTCATTATCACCCAGAGTGTCTATATGTAGACAAACCCAAACTACAATTATCACCTTGTATTTATCATGTCCTTGGAACAAAATAGTAAAAGTCTACTTCAAAAATTGCATCTCTGGTGAATAAGGTGAACCTAGGACTCAAGATGGCGCCGAGTATGGCTGCTGCGTTGTGAGCTCCGACACAACACTGCAGTTTTTTGTTTGTTTTGTTTACAATTCTATGTTTTTTTGTGTTGGATGTTGTCTACCTTATTGTCTACGACAGACAAAAAATTTTGGACATTGGTTCTGCAATAGCACACCGAAAACCAGACTTTAAATACCTCAGTGCCAACCCGCTGTTTACAAACACGGCAGCGGAGCCCTTTGTCTGGGCAGCCCGGCCGCGGAAACACAGAAGGAAAAGGGGAAATAGAGCCGATGTTCTCATCAGAGTAAGACGTCACGCAAATCGACCCCCGCTACCCAGTATTCTACCGGCAAATGTTCAGTCTCTAGACAACAAGTTCTGCGAGCTGAGAGCGTGGATCTCTTTCCAATGAGAGACGAGGGACTGCTGTATTATCTGTCTAACAGAAACTTGGATGTCTGCTGAGATTCCAGATTCAGCTATCGAACCCGCTGGGTTCTCCGTGCACCGAGCGGATAGAGCGAAAGACCTCTCAGGTAAAAGCAGACGTGGTGGTGTATGTTTTATGTTCAACAAATCCTGGTGTGATCAGAGGAACGAACATTCTATCAAGTCTTTCTGCTCTCCTGATCTGGAATTTCTCATGCTTCTGTGTCGACCATTCTGGCTACCGAGGGAATTCACAGCAGTCATTATCACTGCTGTGTACATCCCGCCACAAGCCGACACAGACCGGGCACTCAAGGAACTGTATGGGAGTATAAGTGAGCAGGAAACCGCGCACCCTGAGGCTGCGTTCAATGTGACCGGGGACTTTAACAAAGCCAATTTAAATCAATTGCACCAAAATACCACAAACACATCAGTTTCAACACACGAGGGGACCGACTTTTGGACCATTGCTAATCTCCCTTCCGGGATGGCTACAGATCCCTCCCCCGCCCACCATTTGGCAAATCGGACCACTCTTCCATTCTACTTCTGCCTGCTTACAAGCAGAAACTGAAACAGGAAGCACCCACACTCAGAATGATCCAGGGCTGGTAGGACCAATCAGATTCCATGCTACAAGACTGTTTTGATCACGTGGACTGGGAGATGAATAAAAACTCCACCGTAAACACTGCTGCCTCTCTCCCGGATAAGCTAAATACTTTTATGCTCGTTTCGAGGGAAATAACACCACCCTTGCAGAGAGAGCTCTCACGGCCGAAGCTACAGAGGTTAGTTCACTCTCCGTCTCTGTAAAGGATTTAACCCGATCCCCACATGCTTTAAAACATCCACCATTGTGCCTGTACCAAAGCAATCCAAAATCACTTGCTTAAATGACTGGCATCCTGTTGCTCTGACCCCCATCATCAGCAAATGCTTTGAGAGACTAATCAGAGATTACATCTGCTCTGTGCTACCTCCATCACTGGACCCATTGCAGTTTGCTTACCGCAACAACCGCTCCATTGATGATGCCATTGCATCTACAATACACACTGCTCTCTCCCACCTGGAAAAAAGGAACACTTATGTGAGAATGCTGTTTGTAGACTACAGCTCAGCATTCAACACCATAGTGCCCTCCAAGCTTGATGTGAAACTTCAGGCTCTGGGCTTAAACAGCTCGCTGTGCAGCTGGACCTGGACTTCCTGTCAAGCAGACTCCAGGTGGCTAGAATGGGCAGCAACATCTCCTCATCACTGACCCTCAACACTGGAGCCCCGCAGGGCTGTGTTCTCAGCCCACTCCTGTATTCCCTGTACACATATGACTGTGTGGCAACACACAGCTCCAATGCCATCATTAAGTTTGCTGATGATACGACGGTGATAGATCTGATCACTGACAATGATGAAACAGCCTACAGAGAGGAGGTGCACACTCTGACACGCTGGTGTCAGGAGCACAACCTCTCCTTCAACATCAGCAAGACAAAGGAGCTTGTGGTGGACTTCAGGAGAAAAGACATAGAACACAGTCCCATCACCATCAATGGAGCACCGGTGGATAGAGTCAGCAGCTTCAACTTCCTCGGTGTCCATTTCACACTTAGGCCGTTGTGAATAGGGCTCATCAGCGCCTCTTCTTCCTGAGACTGCTGAGGAAGTTTGGAATGAACCACCACATCCTCACACGGTTCTACACCAGCACTGTAGAGAGCATCCTGACTGGCTGTATCACTGCCTGGTACGGCAATAACACCGCCCACATACGCAAAGCCCTGCAAAGGGTGGTGCGAACTACCAGACACATCGGAGGTGAGCTTCCCTCCCTCCAGGACATACACCAGGCAGTGTGTGAAAAAAGCTCGGAGGATCATCAGAGACTCCAGCCACCCAAGCCATGGGCTGCTCTCACTGCTACCATCAGGCAGGTGGTATCGCAGCATCAGGACCTGCACCAGCCGACTTCATGACGGCTTCTTCCCCCAAGCAATCAGACTTTTGAACTCTTGATCTCTCACGATCAATATACATCAGCACTGCACTTTATTAATCTTATTATCTCACACTGGACTGTCATAAATGATATTCTCTCTTAACAACACACTGGCAACTGACTATCAACCGACAGCCTGAATGTCAATACAGTACAGTACAACCTACTGTATATTTTATATATACTATATATACTATTTTTTTTGTATAATGTGTATTCTATATTGTGTGTATGTGTATTCTATATTGTGTGTATTGTATACTGTGCATTGTATATTATTATTTGTATATTGTGTTGTGTGTAATTATGTGTATATTAGATATGTAAATTGTGATGTGTAAATCTGTTTATTGTAAATTGGTATATGTCTCATCCCTGTCATGACTGCTATGTTGCTCGGAACTGCACCCAAGAATTTCACCCACTATTGCTCTTGTGTATATGGTTGTGTGACAATAAAAGTAATTTGATTTGATTTGATTTTGAGGTATCTGTTTTCCTCCCTGATCTTGAAGCTCCAGAAGACAGCTCTGGTGCTTGATTAAAAAAATGCTCCGACCTCCACAATCAATTAGTTTTTCATTTCAATCCAATGTTTTTATGTGTTAATCTCTTAGGAAATCAACCTTAAGATAGGCTGTAACTATAAATGTAATATTGATATGATCTTAGTGTGATTGAGGCAGCTGGTACTATAATGTGATGGAGTAAAACAAAGATGTGCACTAGAGAAAATGAAAGCAAGCAAAAGTGATGTTAAAGGCCAGAGTGTAACATCTTCCATATGTGAGACATTGGCAAAAACCCCTTTCTTAAGGGCCGTAACAGTTCACATACAATGCATCTTTACGCTACTAAAAAAGCTAGATGCTAGTGCCTGACCGATATATCGGTCGGCCAATATTAGCCTTTCGGTATCGGCGTATATTTTAGCGATATGCGCCGATATGAAAACTTTTTTTCAGAACATACAATGCAGAAAACAATGCTTTAGAATTGGTGTCAAAGCGTAGTTTGTCCAGCAGAGCGCGCTCAGACTCCATTGTTTACAGAGCTGTCTCTGAGCTGACGGTGGCTCTGCAGACAGGACGGAGTTAAACGGTGTGGATTTGAGCGATCTCTTCTCATTAAATTGCTAACTAGTTTGTGAAATACATACTGGAAAGTTAATAAAAAATTACCCCATCATTTTATATAACTAATAGAAAGTTAACCCTGTCCCTGACAACCATGTCACTCATGTTTATCACATCTGTTTGCTGTTAGCCAGCTATAGTTTGTCAGTGCAGTAAGTAATGTAGCAGATTGAAAGGTAAACATCAGAGCATCTTTTTGCAGCTCAGCAGACAATGGTGCGGTGGTGGATTGTGTGTGGTGAGTGTTGATTTCACGCTTCGCTGTTGCCTAATTGGTGAGACACAATTCTGAAAAGTAAATAAAGTCCATCTTTTACTCTCCATGACAACGAGCTTATAGCTAACTAGCTAATTGCGTAGCTAATTTCATTGTTGTCAGCTGAATGGAAGCTAATGTGTAAACATGTATTCACCAGAATGTTTTGTTCAGTATTCACAGTTTGGTACCCCCTTCAACCAAACAATTCCAGTCGTTGCATTTACAAAATGTAATATTTAGACGTCTGGTTTTCCAGAGATTAAAATAGGATACGTAATAAAAGTAGATTTAATGAATAGTATATTTGCCCTGTGTAAATAATAACATATAGGAACTGTATCTAAAATAAATGAGGGGTGATATATACTAATACAACAGGCTGGAAAAATAGACATTTATTCATTTTAATATCCTATATATATTTTGAATGTGTTAAAACTTGACACTGGGCGACGCACCCCAAAAATGGCACCGTTAGATCGGTTTCATGCTGAAGAGCTGCTTAAAAGTAAGTTGTTTTTCTCTCTCTCTCGTAAATGTAAATGAGTGTAAATGCCAACACCATCATATATGTCAAAAGGACTGATGTCTGTCAATCAAAACATGAGCTCATTGATGTCATTAAATATCAGTCTGCATTTTTATTCCATCAGTTACTCCTGGTTGGAGGCTGCCGTATATATTTAGTTTATACGTAGGGTTACGTCCTACATAAATTTAATGGTGCAACACTCAAATATTTAGTAGAGCGTAAATTGTGACTTAGTGCCAATTTATGCCACAACTAGGTTGTAACGTACGTAAGTTGTAACGTACGTATAGCTGGTGCAACCGGCCCCTGATGTTTATTTAGCTATTTATTGTATTTTTATTTATTCTTTATTTTAATGGTCAGCATTTGACTGATACTAAACAGTAATACTGATGTTTATTTAGCTATTTATTGTATTTTTATTTATTCTTTATTTTAATGGTCAGCATTTGACTGATACTAAACAGTAATACTGATGTTTATTTAGCTATTTATTTTATTTGAATTTATTCTTTATTTTAATGGTCATCATTTGACTGATACTAAACAGTACTGATGTTTATTTAGCTATTTATTGTATTTTTATTTATTCTTTATTTAAATGATCAGCAATTGACTGATACTAAACATACAGTACTGATATTTTTTTTTAGTTATTTTATTCTTTATTTAAATAGTCAGCAATTGACATACTAATAGTACTGATGTTTATTAAGCTATTTATTGTATTTTTATTTATTCTTCATTTTCTCAGTGTTCATTTCTAGAATTTGTTGGCAATGTATAATAATAAATATTTGTTTAAGAAAGCAGCCTTCTGAGTACCTTTGCATAGTCATATCGGTGCAAAATCAGTGCACAATCCACATAGAAAAGGTCTGTTTTCATTCCAACTCAAAAATTAGCTATATCGGCCACCATATCGGTAATCGGTGAATTTTCCCTCTCTAAAATCGGTATCGGTCTCAAAAAGTCCCATATCGGTCAGGCTCTACTAGACGCAGTACCATAAATTGAGCAGAACATAGGTGTCTTGGGACACTTTTTCGACAGTTGAAGTCTGTTTTTATTTTGAAACGGCATCTAAAAAACGTGGCAATCCTGCATTAGATGCTAAAAAAACTATAATAAAACTGTGTGGAGAGTGAACGGCCCCTTAAATGCAAAGTGCATTATTTCTGTTACTGTGCTACTCGTCACCAAATACAATTCCAAAAAAATTTGAACTATTTTCAAACAGATATCCCAAATACTCACCCATCTTCCATTGGTCCGAAAAAACAGACAGTCCCAGCTTAAACTCATGCCACTGATTGAGCCAATGTTGCATGAGGCAACATGTCGGGATGCTCAAACAAACAGAGTCAATTTTGAAAGTGCTACAGACCTACGAGTGGCTGACAAATAGTTGACTCTGCACATTAAGATAGGATCAGATTACATGCTTCACCTTTAATTTCATGCTTAAAACCATTTGATAGACTGCACTCCTGCTTCACTGAACAAATTAATGATTAAGAGCTAAAATATAGCTGCAAGCAGCGATGATGGGCCCAAGCACCATGGGTCCATTTCGACCCCGTGGCTTTCGGAAAACAATGCAAGGTGGACACATGCATTTGGCATCTGACATTATTCTAAACAATTTTGAAGCAATCTGGGTAAATATAAGAGGACTATTTTAAAGTTTGTTTTAAGAGCCACACTTCCTGCTGCCAAGTGGTGGCACTATGACCGTGACCCAAAATAGTCACATCCATGTGATTATCCCAAGACTAAACAAAAATCTCAGTTTTGATCTAAATCACACATTACATATAGAAGATATGACACTTCGTTTTTCCCATTTTTTTCACAATTAATTTAATGCCTTGCCATGGCAACACCATTCGATATATCCAAAATCTGTTCACAATTTAGCATCTTCAATGTCTCTGCATGATGTTGTCTAAATGTGGTGACAGTCTCATGAATCCCCTAAAAGGAGTATTTAAAAGTTCAGAGACTGCAATATTTGTATTTTTTTATTTTCTCCCCAATTTGGAATGCCCAATTCCCAATGTGCTCTAAGTCCTCATGGTGGCGTAGTGACTCGCCTCAATCCGGGTGGCGGAGGACGAATCTCAGTTGCCTCCACATCTGAGCCTGACCATCAATCCGCGCATCTTATCACGTGGCTTGTTGAGCGTGTTACCGTGGAGACATAGCGCGTGTGGAGGCTTCACGCTATTCTACGCAGCATCCACGCACAACTCACCATGCACCCCACCGAGAGCGAACCACTTATAGCGACCATGAGGAGGTTACCCCATGTGACTCTACCCTCCCTAGCACCCGGGCAAATTTGGTTGCTTAGGAGACCTGGCTGGATTCACTCAGCATGCCCTGGATTTGAACTCACCACTGAGATGGTTACAAGAGTGGGGGATGTCAAGAAACAGATCTATTATCTGGAGTCATCGGAGAGGGAATTAGCTGCTAATCTGCTAGCGACCAAGGTGGATTTGGAGCATGTCTGGGAGAAGTTGGAGGATTTGGAGAAGCGTAACCGGCAGAATTTAGTCTGAATTGTTGGAATTCCTGAGGGAGCAGAGGGTCAGAATATGGTGGAATTCCTGGACGGGCTCTTTCCAAATCTGCTTGACATAAAATAAAAAACGAGCAAGCTCACATGGTCCCGGCTCGGCGATCCACTGAGGGAGACAGGCCCCGATCAATTCTGGCCAAATTTCTGCGATCATCCAATAAAGATCTTGTGTTACGCAAGGAGTAAAGGAAGGCTTTCTTGAAAGAACCACAGCATTTTCTTGTTCCCAGACTTTGCGAACTGTACAAGAGAGAAACGTGATCATTTCAAGGAATGCAAGAAACTCTTACATCAACGGAAGGTCGCTTTTGCACTGATGTTCCCTGCCAAATTGAGAATAGATGCTAAGGGTGGTGTAAAGTAATTACATGTCCCCAACAAGCCATATCCTTCATAAAGTCAGTGGACTGAGTAAGTCATTTTGTAGTACTCACATTGCAGCCAAGTGAGCCTGACTCACTGAACATTCACTTGACCGTCCGAGGAAACTGAGCGCCTTTTTTGTTTCTTTTTGTGCTGGTTCTGCCTACCGGCTGGAGATTGTTTTGTGTAGCAGCTCTCGTAGGCATACACGGACTGTTTGAGTTCAGAGGGATGGACGCTGGTTGGCGCTGTTGTGCACAAGGTTAATGCGCACGTTTTCTTTTTTCTGTTTGTTTGGTTCGGGGGAAAGTTTGGGGTTTGATTGTTGCACTAATGTGGAATGTGGTCTTTATCATTTTATTTTTGACACACAATCTATTTTTTCTAATAAAGTTGTGCTCAAAAGTTTGCATACCCATCAATGCAATCAATGCATTGTGAAATTTTGGCATTGATTTTGAAAATATGGCTGATCATGCAAAAAACTGTCTTTTATTTAAGGACAGTGATCATATGAAGCCATTTATCATCACATAGTTGTTTGGCTCCTTTTTAAATCATAATGATTACAGAAATCACCCAAATGGCCCTGATCAAAAGTTTACATACCCTTGAATGTTTGGCCTTGTTACGAACACACAAGTTGACACAAACAGGTTTAAATGGCAATTAAAGGTTAATTTCCCACACCTGTGGCTTTTAAAATTGCAATTAGTGTCTGTGTATAAATAGTCAATGAGTTTGTTAGCTCTCACGTGGATGCACTGAGCAGGCTAGATACTGAGCCATGGGGAGCCGAAATGAACTGACAAAAGACCTGCATAACAAGGTAATGGAAATTTATAAAGATGGAAAAGGATATAAAAAGATATCCAAAGCCTTGAAAATGCCAGTCAGTACTGTTCAATCACTTATTAAGAAGTGGAAAATTCGGGAATCTCTTGATACCAAGCTAAGGTCAGGTAGACCAAGAAAGATTTCAGCCACAACTGCCAGAAGAATTGTTCAGGATACAAAGAAAAACCCAGAGGTAACCTCAGGAGAAATACAGGCTGCTCTGGAAAATGACGGTGTCGTTGTTTCAAGGAGCACAATACGACGATACTTGAACAAAAATGAGCTGCATGGTCAAGTTGCCAGAAAGAAGCCTTTACAACACCATGACATACTTCACAGCTTCTGGCACACTGTAAATTGTAGTGACAAGACCAAAATAGAGCTTTATGGTCACAACCATAAGCGCTATGTTTGGAGAGGGGTCAACAAGGCCTGTAGTGAAAAGAATACCATCCCCACTGTGAAGCATGTTGGTGGCTCACTGATGTTTTGGGGGCGTGTGAGCTCTGAAGGCATGGGGAATCTTGTGAAAATTGATGGCAAGATGAATGCAGCATGTTATCAGAAAATACTGGCAGACAATTTGCATTCTTCTGCACGAAAGCTGCGCATGGGACGCTCTTGGACTTTCCATTGGTGCTTCACAGGATGTGTAAAAATCTTGGTCTTACAGATATTTGGAGACCTTTGAACCCATCTGGGAGGGACTATACATTTTTTCATCAGTCCATAAGATTAATTCTAGAACATATTTTTTTAATATATCTAAGTCACTCATTTCATCTGTTGTTGATTGCTCAATTGGAAACATCTTAGTCTCAGATTACACCCTGGTGAGTTTAGAGGTGTTGCCACATACGGAGAAAAATAAATCATATAGTTGGCGCTTTAATGTATCCCTTTTGCAAAATCCTGAATTCCAACAAATGTTAAAGGTTGAAATCAATGTCCTCAGTATCCTCTGTGTGCGTGGCTTGGGAGGCACTTAAGGCAGTTCTTAGGAGTTCTTAGGTGTGTGCAAATCATACAGTATGCCTCATTCATCAAAAAATCCAAAGCACGATAACTCGTGGAGTTGGAAGGGAATATTAAAAGTGCCGAGGCAGAGCTGACGCACCGAATGTCGTCTGATGGCCTCGATTGAAATGCAGATATAATATTATTTTGTCGCAGAAGGTGGTGTTTTGGCTATTCCAGTCAGTCATACTTTGAGTCGGGGGACAAAGCAGGGAAACTTTTGGCTAGATATATAAAGCAGAGAGAGTCCCTCAGTGAAATCTGCTGGTGGTGAAATTTTTACCTCGGCCATTAATATTAATAATGCTTTTAAAGGATTCTATCTTGATCTCTATAGCTCCATGTCTTCGTCCACTGATGAAGATATTAGAAACTTTGTGGAACCATTAGAACTCCCATAACTGACGACTGAGCAAAAAAATTCTCTGATAAAAAAAGATTCTGAGATAACCCTGGAGGAGCTTGGTGTGGTAATTAAAGCCTTGCCTACAGGCAAGGTTTCCGGGGCCTGACGGCTTTTCCTCTGGGTTTTCAAATCTTATGCTACAGAACTGGCTCCACTTTTGTTAGAAGTTTATACGGAATCATTAAAGAATGGAAAGCTTCTTCCAACCATGACACAAGCCCAGATCAGTCTGATTTAAAAAAAAGACAAAGATCCAAGCGAGTGTAAAAGTTACCGCCCAATTTCCCTGATCCAGTTGGATGTAAAAATGTTGTCCAAAATTCTGGCTAATCGATTAAGTAAAGTTATGACATCACTTATACATATAGATCAGGTGGGGTTTATTAGGGGCCGTAGCTCTTCTGATAACATTAGGCGTCTCATCAATATCATGTGGTCAGTAGCGAATGATCAATCTCCAGTTGCTGCCATCTCACTTGACGCCGAAAAGGCGTTTGATATGGTAGAATGGGATTATCTTTTTAAGATTTTGGAAATGTATGGGTTCGGGAGTACATTTATTGGTTGGATTAAGTTACTTTATAGACACCCTGTAGCAGCGGTACAAACAAATGGGTTAATTTCAGATTATTTTACTCTGGATAGGGGCATCCGGCAGGGTTGCCCTCTTTCCCCATTATTGTTCTGTCTTGCCCTGGAACCATTAGCAGCTGCGATATGAAAGGAGGATGATTTTCCATAAGCTTCTGCTTTATGCAGATGATATTTTATTATTTGTCTCCGACCCCACTAGATCTATGCCTTGCCTCCACAGAATTATTAACTCTTTTCAAAATGCTCAGGATACAAAGTCAATTGGTCTAAATCCGAAGTTTTGGCTTTGACAGCGTACTGTCCAGAAACTGGAACTTCCAGCCGGGTGCCTTCCAGTGGCCCAAAAAGGGAATTAAGTATTTGGGAATTTTATTCCCAGCAAATTTGTCTGATTTAGTCAGAGTTAATTTTGATCCCTTAATAAAAAGTTTTTCGAATGATGTGGACAGGTGGGCTTCATTACACTTATCGATGATTGGGAAGGTTAATGTTATTAAAATGAATTGTATTCCAAAATTTAACTACCTGCTACAGTCTCTCCCTGTAGATGTCCCCCTCTCTTATTTCAAGCAATCTGATAGCATAGTGAAGTCCTTCATTTGGAATGGTAAACGTCCCAGGTTAAATTTCAGTAAGTTACATAAGCCGATTGACAAAGGTGGGTTAGGCCTACCCAAGATTTTATTTTATTATTATGCATTCAGTCTTAGACATTTGGTACATTGGTCGCTTCCACCTGAGAGAGCTCCTCCCTGGTTTTGTATTGAAAAGGAAGTTCTTGCCCCTATCTCGCCACTGCAAAGCCTTTCGATTAAACTAGCTGGAGTGGTTAAGTCGCACCCTGTTATTTTGCATTTGCACTCGATATGGACAAAAGTGTCCAGAGTGTTTAATTCGGATATTTATTTAAACGTAGCCTCGAGCATATGGCTGAACCCTAAACTATGTATTAATAAGTCCCCTTTTTGTTGGTCAGATTGGATTGTGAGGGGGGTTAATACACTTGGTGACCTGTATGAGGGTGGAGTATTGAGATCTTTTGAAAATTTTATTCAACATTTTGGGATTCCCAGAACTCAATTTTATAAGTATTTACAGCTGCGCCACCTGCTCTGCTCTGTTTTTGGGAGTAGCATACACCCCCCTAGAGCGGCAGATACTCTGGAAGTGGTGATTGCTGCTTTTGGGAAGGGTCATGAGGCATCAGTGTATTACTCCCTGTTAATTCAGAGTCTGGGGGACGGAGCTTTAAATTCACTCAAAAGATTATGGGAGGAAGATTTAAATTTATTATTGGAGGAGGAAGTGTGGGCAAGGATTCTAAAAAACATAAAGTCTGCATCTAGAGATGCAAGGGTTCGCCTTATGCAATTTAAGATTTTACATAGATTTTATTGGACCCCCTCTAGATTGTATAGGCTTGGTCTTAAGGACACACCCATCTGCTGGCGATGCCATACTGAAGATGGAGATGTTTTCCATCCATCCATGTTTTTTGGGGGTGCCTTAAGATCCAAGAATTTTGGCTGAAGGTGCAAAGTTTTGTGTGTGATGTGTTGGGCACTCAGGTCTCGTTCTGCCCCAGACTCTGTATTTTAGGAGATAGGGAGGTCATGGATTTGGTAGATAAGTACATGAAGGACTGGGTTTTGACCAGTTTGATGATTGGTAGGCAGGTTATTTTGAGGAGTTGGAAGTTGGATGGAGCACCCTCGTTCCCGGAGTGGTGCGCGGAGATGGGGAAGGTGGCTGCCTTCGAGGAGGGGTTGAGCATTAGGATGGGGGTTAGGGAATCTTACAATAAGAAATGGGGCAATTATTTAGCATTTTTGAGGGAATCTCGTGGTGGGGCAGTGGAGGGAGTAATTAGAGTTTAGTTTTTTTTTTTTATTATACTTGATTATTGTATGTTATTTTATGTTGTTGTTTTAGTTTTCTGTGTGTGTGGGTGTGTGTCTATATTCTGTTGACCACAGGGGTCAGGGTGGGTTGAGAGTTTGGTAGGGGGAGGGGATATAGTGGGGGTTTAATGTTTAAAGTGTTTGATTCATTCATTATATAGATGTTGTTATATTTTTTGTGATAAATTATGAATCAATAAAAATGTTAATAATAAAAAATGCACATTAAATCCAAAATGGCTTCCTGTTGGGCGGAGCTAAAGACTGTACTCTTGAAAGTTGTCCAGCTTGATGAAAACAATATATGTAGCAAGTTTGGTGACCGTAGAAGAAACTGACCTTTTGTCAAAAGGTGGCGCTACAGAGCTCCCCAGCCATGCCCATGTGTTAAATTTTGCCCAGGCCTACTGGCCGACTACTCTGATGTGTGTGTAAAATATCATGAAAATTCAAGCATACCAAGTACCTCAAAAACGTAAATATACATAAAAAGGAATAATGACATTTAATGCGTTGCCATGGTTGATATTTAAGATATCAAGAATCCCTTCAGAATTTTAAATCTGCACTGTCTTGACATTATTAAAAAAAAATTAAGCAATTCAGGCAAACATAAGAGGGATATTTCAAAGTCTGTTAAACGTGCCACACTTCCTTCCGCTAGCTGGTGGCACTACGAACGTGGCCCACAATAGCCACATCAATGTGATCAGCCCACAAGGCCAAACATTTGGCTCAATTTTGATGTAAATCACACGATGCATGCAGAAGATATGAGACGCTTAATTTTTCCCATTTTTTGACGTTAATTTCGCATCGCCATGGCAACACCATTCGATATATCACAAATCCACTTGCAATTTAGCATCGTCAATGTCTTGGCATGATGTCGCCAATATTTGGTACCTGTAACATGAAATCCCTTGGAGGAGTATTTCAAATTCCAGAGCATGCATTTTTCAAACAATCCAAAATGGCCTGTTGGGTAGAGCTTATGACTGTCAGCACGAAAGTTGTCTGGCTTGATGAGATCTATATATGTACAAAGTTTGTTGACAGTAACTCAAAAGAGATGTGTTACAGAGCCCACCGAACATGTCCATCTTCTAGGTGGCGCTACAGAGCCCCCCCGCACGCCCCCCCTGCAACTTTACCTAGCCCTAATGGCTGACGACTCTGATGTGTGTGTAAACTTTCAAGAGTTTTCACACAAGATAAGTTCCCCAAAAGTACCGAAAACCTAGAAAAGAAGAAGACGAAGAAGAATCCTTAGAAGAACAATAGGGCCTCTGCAATTTCAGTGCTTGAGCCCTAATAATAATCCTTAGAAGAACAATAGGGTCTCCGCACTTTCAGTGCTTGGGGCCCTAATAATCTTTAGAAGAACAATAGGGTCTCCGGAGTTTCAGTGCTTGGGCCCTAAAAATTACAGTGGTTAACCTTTTCGCACGTGAGTTTCTGCTGTACTGACAGACTACCCAGCGTGAGTTATTTAATGTGCGCTGTAATAAAAAAATAATCTTACCTTACACTTCACAGCAGATGCACTGGAGGACAAATTATATCACAGCAGGTGCACTGAAGGTCAGATTTTTATATTATCAAACATATAATGTAGTTTTTAGATGTTTATAATGATTGATTATAATAGATATGATGCAAACACGAATGCACTTGCTGGCTATGCGTGTCGCCATATTGTTCACATGCAATGCGGCATGGGACTCTGAGTTCATCATAAAAGCATAGACGGTTCTAAAAACATAGCCCATCCACTTTCACAGCATCAGAAGTGGTTAGAATAAGTGACGGGTGGAATGGGAGAAGGCTCAAGTGGACTGACTAGTTTGTATATTCTTTGTTTGACATCAGAAAACATGGCCTCATTGCTGCATCAGAACGGTGAGCTCTGACGGTAATGGCTTTAAACTTTTATTTAGTGATTGTTTTGTTTTTTTATCTTTGTAACATGTAAAGAAAAAACAATTTTGTGACGTTGAAAAGATGATTTAACAGCTGGTTCATTATGACAACTGCTTCAGTCCCTCTTTTGCTGGTAAACAGCAGCACGATTGCAGATCACACTCGTTTGATCATACACGTCTGAGCCAAGCAAAGTCTAATCACACCAGTTTGATTGTATGTGTGAAATGGTTAAGACTTAAAGTGTAATATTGACAGTGTTTGAAGCAACAACAAAAATTTGACAAACTTTTGTGATTGCAATTTATACAAAAAACATTAACTACAACAATATATGTTAAAAGCTAATGTTCTGTCATAGTGAAACCAGTCTTAATTCAGAAAACAATAATGATTTATGGGTAGATCACAGGATGTACTGAAGGCATCCAATGGCAGTAAGTCATTCATTACACAGAACCAAGTGTGTGTCCAGATCTAGCCATGGAGAGCATGAGCTTTGTCCACACACCAGTGTTTGCCCAGCGAAATGTACCTTACCACACACACAGAGGCATCTGAAATATAGCCATTCAACAAAAAAGCAATTCAATTTTGAACCTCGGACTGAATGCAAAATATAAAAGTGTGAACCCTCAGTGGATAACTGCAATAAAGCTTAATAAAGCTAAAAAACAATTAGTACAGTGGACACCAATGCTGAAACACGATCCAAATTACTGAGCTGTACAACTCATCAACAACATTGTCAAGGATTTAAGTTGTGGGCACAGAATTTCCACAAGAGCAAGGGTGTTTAACAGTATCTGACCTGGATCATGAACTGGGATGGAGTAAAGAACAGTGTCTACTGTCACTTTTAATATGAGGGCCACCTGTCACCAGTTGTGGCCTCTGTCACCCTGAGAGGCTGTAAAGATATAAAAGCAGCTGCCTGAATCAACTAGATCTCTCTAAAAATGTGTCTTCTGTTCTGACAGTAGCCAGACACTCCTTCTGGAGTGTGTCTGCTCACAGGAAAACTCAAGACCATGTTTGCCATCATTCTGGGATAGTTCACCCAATATGACTTCACCATGGAACACAAAAAGAGATGTTAGACAGAATCACAGCCTCAGTCACAATTAACTTTCATTTTGGTTTAGCTGGTTGGCTAACTGGTATCCCATTCTGATCAGTTGACAAGTGCCTAAAACCTCTCTAAAACCAGCAAACCAGACAAGCCTGACCAAGCTGGCAGATGTGTAAGACTAACAAACCAGTTTGAGTTAATTTAAGCTGTTTCTTCAAGCAAGGATATTAGACTAATTTGATACAAAGTGTAAGTTACCTTTTGGAACAGCTGAAAGACACAAGCCACAGTGCAGTCAGACATAGCCTGGGATGGCTAGCTGAAGTATCATTAACAAAAGTTTTATCAGGATTTATCTGGCCAACAGAAGGGGTGTACAGAGCAAATCCCTTCAGCTCAACGGCGACATGACTAATTACCACAAAGAGATTCATTTAGATCTTCCTAATGGAGGGAGTGTACATCATCTGTGAGAATCAAAAAGGATAAGTACTCTCCTCCTTACTGTCACACAAACATGCTCTCCTCCTTTGCTTGGTTCTGCTTTTTATGCTTGCTGTGAAATTTGTGTGCCCTGAATACAGTCAACAAGCCAGAGGCCTTTACAGTGCACCATCTAATTTCAAATGAGAAAATATTCACACTACACTCTTTTTTGAGCAGGTGACATATCTGTGCATTTAACCACTTTAAAGTCAACTTACCCATGACAGGGCATGATTAAGGGCATCATTCTAATACTTTCTTCTAAAAAGCTCCTTAAGATAGCTCTAGTCTTAATGACTGTCTGACTTCTCTGAAAAAAGTTTCCAAGATGAACTAATGAACCTCTTTTTGTAGTTTAGAAAGCTTCTTTTCACGTTTTGGTGAAAACTAGCAATACAGTCTACTGAGCAGATTAACTTTATTTTTTCACTGTGACTTTTCAGGCCGCTGGCTTTGCGTTTAAGATGGTGGTTTTAATGAGGCCTGTCTGGAACTTCATTGCCCCAGCAGACAAAGGAAAGGTTTTCACAAGACTTTTGCACAGTGTACTGGTTTCAGGTGATGTATTTAAGCTGAGCTCCGAGATCATGACACTCCTGAAGGGACAGAAGGTTTAACAGGAAAGAAAGGTGTCAGTCTGAGTTCAGATGGGTTCCACAAGGGCACTGTGTGCTGGGCTAAGCAAGGAACAAATGGGTGAATCTCACGAAGACATATCCGTATCCTATTTCACCCCTCAAAAAAATGGAAATTATATTTAGCACCATTATGCTTTTTGGCATTGTGAAGTTATTTGATTACAATTAGCCTGTGTACATTTCCCAACAAATTCACATCACTGTAAAGTAGGGTTGCACGGTATACCGGTACTAACGAAATATCGCGATACCAAAAAATTTAAAATGGTACGATATCATCTTGTTGTTAATTTCGGTAACATATTAAAGTATCCTGCCATTAGCAAAATGTAATGCAATGTGAGAGTTTTGAGTGAAATCATAGACCATTTGAAAATAATAATAAAAAAGCCTCTAAATGGCTAAGTGTGATCTTTAAACTGCAGAGGGATGTCTTTTAATGAAATAATATTGTAACAGTCACAAGCCTGTTACTAGGCTGTGAAATAGCCTGTAATATTCTTCCTCACTGCTAGGGGCGCTAGAGTGTCTAAATTATTGAATAAGTAGAGATGTTGTGGTCGAGCAAGATAGAACAGCATGTGGAGTTGGAAGTATGGCTTACCTGCTGTGCCCAAACAACTGTTTTAAGCTCAAATGAAAGTAAAAGATTGTTCAAGAACTGTATATTTTGGATGTTGATATTTCTAAGATTGCTGAGTTTATTGTGAGTTAAGTGTTTGTTTGTATCACACATGTTGAATGATATATGGATTGTTTGTTAAGAGGAAATTAATTTAAGACATGCATCAGATAAGACTACTACACTCACTGAATTACTCACCATTTACCACCAACTGCTAACACTGAACTGATTAATACTGGATTCAATAGACTGGACGTTATACACCCATTCATTGCTTTGACTTTTGTCATGTTTAATTTCATCTACGTTATTTTGTTTGCATTGAGATGGATTGTTTATAATGTTGATTTTTCTATATAAAAAAACCATGGTATTCATTCATGTGGCATTCATATTTCTTACATGTTTAATAGACAACGTAAAATGCTATAGATCCTCCCTTTCTTAATGTATAGCTGATTTTGAGTTAAAAAGACACAAGACAGTTATAATATACAGTCACATGCACTTCGTGCCACAGTATGAATAAGAGGTGCCTCTCAGCCCTGTCGTCATCTTCACACACACACAAATGCAACACACACTACTATGCTTTATTTTCATGCAGTGTGTCCAATAGTATCCATCTGCAGAGCAGTGTGTTTAGTGTATAAACGGCTGTGAACTCTCAAATTAACTCTTTCTCCGTTGCAGCTTGGAGATTTCAGCTCACAAGTCAAGGGAAGCTTGATATAACAAACCCTTCACAAACAGGAAGAACTTCAAAGATCTTTCAAATTAAAAGTTCTGCTGAAAACGAGAGCTCTAATCAGCTGATTGCGTGAAATTGAAGATATTATGACACAAAAATATTACTACTGTGTAAAAGTTTAATATTCAAAGCAGTTGCAATAATACTCATAGTAACAATAATTTAATATTAAATGGTTATATTATTAGTATTATTATCTGTAAGCAATATCACATAAGCAAGTGTACTGAATATCAGCATGTTGTGATTCAGCCATGGCAGCTTTTTGCCTCAGGTAATCAGATTGTTTTCATGAATACTTTAAAGCTCTGTTGTGCATCTTTTTTTATTTATTTTTTTATTATATATATATATATATATATATATATATATATATATATATATTTGTTGTTGAAAAGTATTATATTTTCATTTGATTAAACCTGTACAGTATGTATTTGATTAAACACAATTTGAACACATTTAATTAAAATATTCCAAATTGGGAGAAAAGGGGATTAAAAAAAAAAAAGAAAAAATAACGGACTGTTGACCAATGTGCTGTACAATAAAATAAGTAGAGGAGATTTAAAAAAAAAAAAACAATAAGTATAAAATACATCAAATAAGCATACTAAACAAGGGGACAAACAAATCTCAGCTCACTGTTAATTAAAAGCCTTGGAGTAAAGATGAGTTTTTAATTGAGATTTAAAAGATAACAGTGTTGGAGCTGTTCTAATATGCAGGGGTAAACTGATCCAAAGCTTTGGGGCCACTATTGCAAATGCGTGGTCTCCTTTCAGTTTGAGTCTGGCTCTAGTCAGATGACCTAAGAGATTTAAGGGGCTTGTGTAAGTGTAAAAGGTCAGAAAGTTAGCAGGGTGCTAACCCATTTAAAGATTTAAAAACAAACAATAAGATCTTAAAATCAGTTCTATAACGGACCTGCTGCCAATGAAGAGATGCTAATATTGGGAAGATGTGGTCTCGTTTAGGGGTACCCGTCAGGAGTCAAGCTACAGCATTCTGAATCATTTGCAGTCATGACAAAGATGACTGGCTGACTCCTATATAAAGGAAATTATAATAATCTAGACGCGAAGAAACAAATGCATGCATCACACTAAGGCTTAACTTTGGCCAGTAATCTTAAGTGAAAAAACTCGATTTGACAACAGAATTTAACTTTTTGTCAAATTTAAAGGAATAGTTCACCCACAAATGCTGATCATTTTACTCACCCTCAGGCCATCCAAAATGTATCTGAGTTTCTTTCTTCATCAAAACTTTTTAAGTAAGAATTTAAGGCTTTTAGTGTTTCATTTCAGGCCTCCTCCTCTAAACAATGCAAGTGAATGTCTTCCATTTTTTGACGGTCCAAAATCCATATTTAGGGTGCATCAAAATAATCCACACGACTCCAGTCGACAAATAAAGTTCTTCTGAACGCAAACGATTGATTATTTTTAGAAACAAAACAATACTTATATAGTTTTTAACTACAAATATTCGCTTTCCATACATCTGTGTGACGTGCGCTCATGAGAGGGATGACGTAAGCTTGTTGGTAAGGTCATGCATCACGTGGAGGAGAAGTCAGGATGTAAACATTGTTTACATTGTTTGTTTTTTTTAATTATTATTTGGAAATGTTTTTTATTTATATATATATATATATATATATATATATATATATATATATATATACACTACCGGTCAAAAGTTTTAAAACACTTACTCATTCTTTTTTTATAATTTTTTTTCACATTTTAGAATAATAGTAAAGTCATAAAAACTATGGAATAACATAAATGAAACTATGGGAATTATGTTGTGACTAAACAAAATCCCAAATAAATCAAAACTGTGTTATATTTTAGCATCTTCAAAGTAGTCACCCTTTGCCTAGAATTTGCAGACATGTACTCTTGACATTTTCTCAACCAACTTCTTGAGGTATCACCCTGGGATGCTTTTTAAACAGTATTGAAGGAGTTCCCATCTATGTTGGGCACTTATTGGCTGCTTTTCTTTAATATCTGGTCCAAGTCATCAATTTCAAAAACTTTTTTTTTTTAATTAAATTTAAATTTTATAATGAAATAAATTAATATGGTGGCACAATTATATTTTTGTCTACAAAATTAATTTCAAACATTTAAGCATACGCCTTAAGATCAAAAGATTTTTAAGATCATGAGAAACATTTCAGTCAAGTGTTTCAAAACTTTTGACCGGTAGTATATATATATATATATATATATATATATTGTTTTGAAATTGTGTTGGACTGTTTTGGTTTGTGAACGGCACAAGTTTCTCTTGTAAACAATGACACGCTTCCTGACTACTCCTCCACGTGACACGTGACCTTTCCAATGAGCTTACGTCATCCCTCTCATGAGCACAAGTAACAGCGATGTATGGAAGTGAACATTTGTAGTTAAAAACTATATAAGTATTGTTTTGTTTCTAAAAATAATCAATCGTTTGCGTTCAGAAGAACTTTATTTGTCGACTGGAGTCATGTGGATTATTTTGATGTACCCTAAATATGCATTTTGGACTGTCAAAAAATGGAGGACATTCACTTGCATTGTTTAGAGGAGGAGGCCTGAAATGAAATCCTTAAAGTCTTAAATTCTGTTTTGATGAAGAAAGAAACTCATTTTTGGGTGAACTATTCCTTTAAGAGAACTGTCAAATAGTACCTCTAAGTTCTTCACCATGGGTTTACTATAGGGAGCTAGAGGGCCAAGGTTAAATTTTGAAGTGCAAACACCATCAGAGGCCCCAAACACAACAATCTCCATTTTGTTTTCACTGAGGTGTAAAAAGTTTAGAAACATCCAAGATTTTAAATCCTCCAAACAAGCCAGTAGGGGCCCTATAGTATTGCTTTTCTTTTTCAAAGGCAGATAGATTTGAGTATCGTCTGCATAGCAGTAAAAAGAAACACCATGCTTGTTAAAAATAGACCCAATGGGAAGCTTATACAGTGAAAACAGGATGAGGCCAAGAATAGAGCCTTGGGGGATCCCACAGATAAGAGGAGCAATGCTAGATGAAAAATCACCAATATTAACTGAAAAACATCTATTGCTCAAATATGACTTAAACCACTCGAGAACAGTTCCTCAGATACCCACAGACTGTTCAAGCCGGGCTATAAGGATATCGTGATAATGGTATCGAATGCTGCACTAATATCTAACAGCACCAGTATTTCAGAGTCTCCAGCATCTACAACTAGCAAAACATCATTCAGAACTTTTAAAAATGCAGATTCTGTGCTATACAGGCTGCACTACAGCATGTTTTAAATAGGCTGGCACAGACCCTGTTGCAAGGCAGCTATTGATTATGTACAGAATACTAGTCCCAACAATATTAAATACCTGTTTAAGTAAGCGAGATGGAAGTACATCTTGTGAACAGTCTGTAGATTTTAGTCTACTTATCAAAATGCGTAGAGAGACTGGCTCAAACTGGCCAAATGAGCAGGACAGAAAGGAGGGGCAGATGGGTCATTAGCAGCAGATGGAATATGAGATTTAATATCCTAAATCTTATTAACAAACATTTTAGAAAATCTTCGCAGGTTGCAGATGATGCATCAAAGCAGACAGTATCAGTGAGGTTGATAAACAGAATGTATAGTGCTAAACAAAACTCTGGGTCTATGACAGTTTTTTTACAATAATATCAGAAAAATACTTTGTCTTGACTGCTTTAACTGTTTTCTGAAAAGTAGACAAGGATTCCTTTAAAATGTCATAAGACACGTGAAGCTTGTCTTTCTTCCATTTGCGCTCAGCTCTTCTGCAAGCCTGTCTAAGAGCATGAGTGACATCATTTAGCCAAGGCTCTGATTTAGGTTAACTTCATGCTTAACTTTCATGGGAGCAATAGTGTCTAATATTGTGGAACAGGTGGAGTTAAACAGGGTAAGCATAGCTTCAGAGCTCAAGTGAGGTGAGGGACTTTCAAGTGTGGAAAGATGTGAAGCATTTGTATACGCTATTGAAAAATTGTCAATAGTAGAAGAGTTAATAAAGCGCTCTTTTTGTCATTTTGATGCGGGAATGTAGCACAAAAAATAACTAATGATCAGAGAATACTGCGTCACAATTCAGTATAACTGATAGAAAACCCATACGATAAAACAAGATCTAGTGTATGTCCATGTTCATGTGTAGGACCCCTCACAGATTGAACAATATTAAAAGAGTTAATAAGATTTAAAAAGTCTTTAGCCAGAGGATTTGATGGACAACAAACATGAATATTAAAATCTCCCAGAATTAGAAATCTATCGTATTTTGGCAGAATTTCCCCCCAAAATTTAGAAAATTATCAAATAAAATCCTTGTTGAATTTTGGTGGTCGATAAATCACCACACACAACACAAGAACAGCCAGGTCTAATTGAAACACTTGGAGTTCAAAACTGGAACAAATGTCCGTCATTAAAATCCGGCAGTGAAAACTGCTTTAAAAAACAGATGCGAACCCTCCACCCCGACCCGTAATCCGAGGAGAGCTAAAAGAATTACAGTCTGGGGGAACAAGTTCAGCAAAGGGGCTTGTGTCACCAACATTCATCCAAGTCTCAGTCACAAATAGATTTAACTACTCGATGATGATTTAAAGTAATATATATGTAGTAGATATTGTGTAACTGTGTCTTGTTTACATTCTGAATCCATAACACTAATGTGCTTACATGCTATACTATAATAATATGTGCCGATTACACACACACTGTAATTGTAATTTATGATGACACTGATACTACTGAAAGGTTTGGGTGTATAAATGAGTATTAATGAGCAAAATACAGACAAAAGAATGATGATAGGCATAACTTATTATGGGCGGATGTGTGAAAGGCTTTCGCTGCAGATGGCACATGACTGAATGGGAACTTGAGAGTATTTGAGTAGATTTGATTCCTTTTGTAGGCTAATTAAACAAAAAACAAACAAAAAAATTGCATGACATGTTCTTGGAAAATGTCTCTAAGAAAACGATTGTACAAATGTAGGTAAATTTGCACATGCTCACTAATAACTCTACACGCCGATGTGTTCATGTTCACAGGTCTTAAATGTGCTGTAAGTGATATTTTCATGGAAAGGTATTGTGGTAATAGTCCTACTCCCCGAAAGATTTTCATTAAATAAGTGTTGTATCTCACTGGTCTCTGTGACAGCTCTAGACTCTGTAAACAGCAAACAAAAATGTGTCCGCAGATTGCGGTCTCTGATACTTTTGTCGTTCTAACAGTATTGTAGTTTCAGTGAATTATTGAGGCTTAATGCCATTTTTATGCCATGTTGTATATAACAGTTGTCAGTTGAGGGTGCTATTTTGCTGCTGATGTTTTTAATAACCATTTCTGCACCATGTCAGTCTCAATAAAGCTCATTTGGTATCTTTGGATTGCAGAGTTTTGGAAAAAGGGTGCATGGCTAATTCAACGGCTCAGTCTCGTGGAAGTAGAACAGCTGAAATCGCTTACAGCATCTTTAATTGACTGAATGGGAATTAGCTGTCACCTCAAAGTAGGTGGAGCTTCAGGTCACACTTATAGATGATATGGACCAATGGCAGTAAGGTGTTTAGCAGCCTGTAAGAAGTTTTCCTAAAAGTTTGCTCAGGCAAGCTGTTATGAACCACCGAAACGAATGCAAAAACACCTTCTTTTGGCCAGATTGTGTTTTAAATTACGTCAAACCCGTTCATTCTTCAATTTCGTAGGAAGAATGCAGAGGCCTTAAGAGGCTGTTTACAAAGGACATGTTCTTTTTTTATGTAAACATGCACTAGATGGATAACACATCTCACTGTTTTATTAGGCATCTCACGACTCAGACATCTGCATTCTGTTCCATAGTTGTTTTTAAACTCAAGACAATTAGACATTGTAACAAGGTTAAAATGGGAAAGGAGGAGGCAGGAACTGGCTGAACGGTCAAAATAATATTTAATTAAACAAAAAGACACACAACACAAACGCATACACGGCAGCTGCGTGTGGCTCACTTTCTCTCGAACTGCCACATCCTGCTGCACTTATCCCTCTCCTCGGCTGATTATCGCGATTGGGGGCTGGGCGTGCGTAGTCACGGCCTGGCCCTGCCCTCCTCCTCATCATACATTTAAAAATTAAAGTAATGAGAACAAGAAATTTTCACAGGCTACTGACAATTGGGGAAAGAGGAAAGAAATGTTACAAATTGTTAATGGTCTCAAAAACAGGCTTCAGTTTCTTAACACAAAATATAATTTCTTGTCTTTTTCTTTTGATTTCGGGGTGAAATATGACCCGGACATTTCTAGGCAGGTTTCGTGAGATTCACCCAAATGCCATTTCCCCTCAAGCTCTTTGTTTTATAGTAAACAAACTCTTGACATCTCAGTGTCACAGGGCAGATGAAGAAGAATTGGACTGGAAAAAAGAAGACGTCTCATAAACATTTGGGCCCCTTTGGCCTGAAACCTTTAGATATTTAGCTATTTAACCCTGTGAAATTCTTCAGGTCATTAAAACCTCTGTCCAAAGTGAGAGAGGGGCCACTTACACCCATAGGAATCCAGAGTGGCTCAACTCTGCTCATTCAGCTGTGAGAGAGGAAATTGCAATTTACAATGTTTTGTCCAAAAATTATTATACAACTCTGCTGCAAACAAAACCATTGCTTACAGTCGAGTTTGCTTCTGTCTAGTGTGGTCGAGTGCTTGCTCTAGTTTTGCTGTTTTCTATGGAGAGGATATACGAGCCATTGTTAAGTACAGAAGAATAATGAGCCTTTTGTAATTACTGTTAAGGTAAGTGGGTATTTGTCACGAGCCCCTCACATTCCACAAGCACAGCAACTTGAGCCAAGCACCGTCTCTGTGCCAACGTACATGCTGGAAAGATATAAATGGATGCCCGACCTCACAAACAGAGAGATTCATTATATCTATGTGTTGTCTAGTGTTATTTAAATACCAAAGAGCATTAAGTTGTTAGTACGGCTATAGAACACAACAGTGACTGCTCACTTTTTCAGCTGAGGTATTTTTTCCCAATCAGTCAGAGATTTAAAAAAATTCTTCAAAGCTCTACAAAGCTCTAAGCCATGACCATACCAACCAGCTCCAAAAGGAATTGCAACATTACACATTTTGATTTAAAGCAAAAACATATATGAAAATGGGGGGTGGGGCCGACAAATACTGTATATTTAATGCCTTTTAAGAAGTAATTAACAATCCTATGAATCATTGGCAATGCATAAAATCATGCAGATACGGGTCAGGAGCTTCAGTTAATATTCACATTAACCATCAGAATGGGGAAAAAATTTGATCTCAGTGATTTTGAGTGTGGCATGATTGTTGGTGCCAGACAGGCTGGTTTGAGTATTTCTGTAACGACTAATCATCTGGGATTTTCATGAATAACAGTCTCTAGAGTTTACTCAGAATGGTGCCAAAAACAAAAAACATCCAGTGAGCAGCAGTTCTGCGGACGGAAACGCCTTGTTGAAGAGAGAGGTCAACGGAGAATGGCCAGACTGGTTTGAGCTTACAGAAATGCTACGGTAACTCAGATAACCACTCTGTACAATTGTGGTGAGTAGAATAGCATCTTAGAATGAACAACATGTCGAACCTTGAGGCGAATGTGCTACAACAGAAGACGACCACGTCGGCCACTTTATTAGGACCATAGTGTTCTTAATAAAGTGCTCAGTGAATGTATCATCTTAGTTAAGTCACTGCTGAGCTTTCTATTTCCTGAGCATTTTTTTTTTTTCATGGTAACATACATTTTACTGATTGGTGGAGGTCTCTGTAAGAGCCATTTAACATGATTTTTTTTTTTTTTTTAAATGCAGTTAAAGGTGCAGTATGTAACAATTTTCATGTAATATTCGCCTTTTTTTTGCCATTGTGTGAACGGCTTGTAACGCAACTTAAAAAATGAGCCCTTCCCGGACTTCCTAGGTTGCCTATTAAAGTCTGTAGACTGATTTTCACGCGAAGGGAGCGGGTCGGTTTTGCCAGGAAAATCCAAAGGATGTGACGTTTATGAGATTATGAGAACCTTGCCTCAGTAATAGCTTCTCTTCCGCTATTCAACAGCGACAACAAACTGCAACACTAGGTAACGTTATCTTAGAGATGGAATCCAGCAAACGGCCGGCTCCCAGCACAACACCAACTCCTACACAAACTCCGAGTAAGCCAAACAAATAATAATTGATCTACTAAATCCCATCTGGCTAAGCGGGAACGTGATCGTGGTCGAGCGAAAACTAGAGTGAACATCGGCAGGGCATTTGATTCCTGGAGGGACCTTCGTTCGGTTTTGGGGATCAAAACCGACCCTGAATTGGCGTTCTTCTTATTGGACAGGTAAGCTTACATAACTGCAAAGCATGTGAAATATAGTGCCATAAGGAGTGATCTGTGTTATTTTAGCTAACTTGATCTTGCCTGTTAATGCTGACGAATTGCAAGCTACCTTGCTTTGTAACTTTCAAATAATTTCAACGATCTTCTCTTTATACTAAAAATCAGGTATACAGGATCAATTTAAGTAAATACGCTGGTTTCTTGAACGTAGTATAACATCTGACATACAAAACATACAATAGTGCAACACAACAGTGCAGTGCAACAGTAAACTGTCTGGTATAGTTTGGTAGTATGTGTGTATCAGTATGCTATGTTAGCTGATAAGTAGTTTTAGTTTAGTCTCAAAGTTTGTAGTAAAACAATCATAACTGTGTAATTTTAATTATGCAACCTCATCTGTCAGCATGATGCCAGTGAATCACGTTCAGCCTCTTTGTACGTTACGTCATTGTTTTGGCCGATGCTCGCTCGCTTGCGTCCCTATGGAGTGTGTGCACGAGCGTGAGCACGCGCAACAGGTAGCTGGCTGCAGTTCACTTAACGGCCACAGGTGTCATTAATAACAAGGGTTTCTGAATCTTACATACTGCACCTTTAAAATCAGACCTGTGACTGACTAGTGGCAGGGCTGTTGCCGGGACGCTGCCAAGCATTTTGTCCCAGGACTCGTGAATATTAGCGAAGGCCCTGTAGGTCTGTGTTGAAAGGTGCATTTACATTATTGCTAAAACTCAACTTCCCAACTGTTGCACTCTATTCATGAACCCAGCTAGAATGGAATAACAGGAACACTAAACGTAGCTGACCTGTTCTCTGAGCTGACAGCTTCTTTGTCCGTGAGTATTACCCCTGAGCCCTAAGATCAATGGTGACAGCACGATAGCAGAGTGCCAAGGAAGTCCACCTCTTTCCCAGATTTTTTCCTAAACCTAGCATGAGCTTAGGGAGAAAGAATGTCATCAAACTGTTGCAGTGATTAAGATCTCTTCCTGCTCAATGACAGGTCCCGTAGCTATGTAACATAAATACAGCCTGGAGCGAAGCCAAGCTGTCACTGATGCAGAAACAGAAACTGAGGGGTATGCTGCACCCCTGATCAGACAGACAACTTCTGAGAGCTACCCCGGAAAGGTTATGCCTGCAAGCTATGAAGTACCAAATGCGGTAAAAACCAGACAAACCACAGAATGATCATAGAGTCACAGTCTCTCAACAAAGAGTGATCTATGGGAAACCGGTTCAATATCAGAATTGGCTCTAAACATAAAACTAGTGGATTTTTTTCAAAAGATGCAATGTGTCACATTCACAGTAGAACATGTTAGATCAATTTGTTACAACTACAGAAGATTCTGGGTGGTTCAGGGTGGGGGAGGCTGCTATTCACAATACCGCTCTTATCAGTTCTGGCTTCCTTATTTACACCTCCACTGGTTAAGCAAACACAATGGAACACTACTACACACAGCCAAGCAAATATGGAGAACATGCCTTCACACATACATAAGTTTACGCATACTGAACACGAAGCCTGCTTTGTTCTGACACTGGAGGGTATTTGGTCCTGTAATCCTACACAGTCTACACAGAGTATACATTCATCCATCTTTCTTTGTCACATTCTCTTCAGAAGGAACCATGTCGCTCTTAGTTGATATGTTTTTCTAATCCTGCTCTTTGTGATATAATTTCCTCCCACAGAATTCCTCTTGTAATTACAAGGAGTAGGGGAAATCTTCAGCTGTGGATTGTTTTGATTATGTTTGAGTTTAGTTGTTCTTCATAACAGAAAAGTCTCCAAGCAGTGCACACATGATATGTTTTTACAGTCCAGCCTTACAGCTCTGACAAAATCCTTTTCTAGGTCATGAGGGGTTGCGGAGTCTTTGCATATGGAACGAACCTTTGGCCCGATTGTGTACTTAACTGCACACGAAAAAAATCTCTCACTTTCACCACTTTTCAGAGGTTCACTTTACAACAGTGCAAATGGCATTGCACTAACAAAGGCATGAAGGCTCAACCTAATGAACCAAGACAGAGCAAGTATTTTCAGCCAATTATATCTAAAAAACTTTACTGGAAAACAAAAGCATAGTCCTGCAGAAACAAAGGACACAGCTAGCACAAATATGTAATAACAAGCCTTACTTGTCACAGTAGTTTAAAAGCAATCTGATCTGAACAAAAACTTGGTCATTTCATAACTCCTGCCCTGGCTTTGGCTTTAAAATCCAAGATTATAGCATATACCAACACAACAAAATTCTAAACTATTATGATTGTTCTATTTTAATATAGCCCAACCGCAGGTATCAACAAGGCTGCAAGTCAGCGTGTTCAAAATATCAGATATTTCAAAGCAAGATTGGGCCGAAATCCTAAATATCTTTCAGGGAATAGGAAAAGTTTTTGCATACCTTTCCATGACAAAAAATCACTTACAGCACCTTTAACTGTTTGTGTGTCACATCACAACGTACATTATGCACAAGCAGGCATTAAGAATTACTAAAAAAAACAAATGATATACTTGATACATGACAAAGGACATCAGACACTTGATAAACCTTTTTTAAGGTTTCTTAACATATTAGTAGTTCATAAACATTCAAATATATATGAAAATACAGTATATTGGGGGCCTGGGTAGCTCATCGAGTAAAGAAGCTGACTACCACCCCTGGAGTCGCGAATCCAGGGCGTGCTGAGTGACTCCAGCCAGGTCTCCTAAGCAACCAAATTAGCCCAGTTGCTAGGGTGGGTAGAGTCACATGGGGTAACCTCCTCGTGGTTGCTATAATGTGGTTCGCTATCAGTGGGGCGTGTGGTGAGTTGTGCGTGGATGCCGCGGAGAATAGCGTGAAGCCTCCACACGCGCTATGTCTCCGCGGTAACGTGCTCAACGAGCCACGTGACAAGATGCGCGGGTTGACGGTCTCACACGCAGAGGCAACTGAGATTCATCGATTTAAAAACATTGACGGATAATTCAAACACTGTTATTCATTCTGACAGATAAAAAAGTAGCAGGAAACTCCATCTTTGTGTGGTATATTTGCATAAATTCTAGATTTAATTTAGATTTTTAAAACAAAAAACAAAAGAGTGTGGATTTATAAATTGGTCATCATATTACATATCAGACATAATAAAAGTTAATTATCCAAAACTGGCCAAGATTTGTGCATCAGGACATCCCTAGAATCAATTATATTATACAATAAATTATACCACACATTCCTATTTCACTGTATTATAGCAATGACAACCCTGCTGAAAAGACCAGCATTGCTGGTCACCAGCCTATGTTGTGTTTTGGGTGCTGGTGTCCCCACCAGGCTTTTAAAATAGCTCAACCAGCTTCTTCAGAAAGACTACACTGGTCAGTCAGCTTCACCAGCAAGGTTTGGTGGTGAAAAGCATGAATATGCTGGTCCACCAGCTAGACCAGCACCAAACCAGTATAAACAAGCCTACACCAGCATGGGAATTGCATGCTGGTTAAGCTGGTCTTTTCAGCAGGGAAAATAGCAATTGCAGGGAGGACACTTCCAAAGTGATAGTCATGTTCAGAGGGCAGTCTCAAATACGAAGCTGGAGTGGGCCAATAGGCAGAAACACAGACAGACTGATCTTGGCCTGGGAGGATAGCAGCACAGTAATTACACAGTTGTGAAAGTTAGACTGATAACAAGGCGAATAATTGGGGAGATCTCTGCCTGCATGTGTGGAGGCACAATATCACAGTTGTGAAAATGAGCTGCTAAATAAGCTTTTAAAACCCATTCTCGCCAACATGAAGCTTTCATTTCTTCCCCCATTATCATGCTAAACCACCAGAGAGGGCACACAGATTCTGAGCTCTGCACTCACCCTCCTGTCCTCCACATTGTGAGAAGAACTAACCACAGACTTGTTAATGGCACTTTTACTTTTAAATAACATTCTATATTAAAGGATTAGTTCACCCAAAAAAAGTACAATTTTATCATCATTTTCTCACCCTCATTTCCGTGGAACTTTTTTTTCTTCTTTTTTTTCCCATGCAATAAAATGCAATGAGGTTGTCAGTCTGTAACATTCTGTCATAAGGGTTTGGAACACCATGAGAGTCAGTAAATAATGACAGAATATTAATATTTGGGTTAAACTAAGTTTTTGAGGAAATAGTTTCCATCTGTATCCTTAGACTCAAATTGAATGTTGGTTACCCAGCAGTTTTAAATTCAGCCCAAATCCCCATGGAACAATTGAAACAACTCTCACAGTTTTGGAGACAGCTTCAAAGTGGTCTCCTGCTAATCACATTCCAATAGTATGTATGCATACAACACTATACAGCCTAGGGAACTTGGCAGTTACAGTCAAAGTCAATACAATATTTAAGATATTATTCAATATCAGGTAATTATTGTTTACAGAGAGGGCACTTTCAAACAAACATGTTCAACAGAACTGTAGTTGGGGGAAGGGTTGTGACGAAGGCCACTTTGACAACCTATTGTCCAGATTCTGTAAAGCTCTGAAAGAGGTCCAATACCCAAAGGTCCACTGAATAGGTGATTAGCATGTCTTCTAACACTGACCTTTCAGCCTCATTACCATCAGTGGCCCTAGTGAGCAACACTAACTAACTACTGAGGCACATGCACGTCAAGCAGGCACCTCTTAATGCTCTCAAAAGACATTTTAGCAACTATCTCTCATCAGCTTACAAAAAAATCTTTCAAAACAACTAGAACAGATGAATAGAAAGAAATCCATTCCATTAGATGTCAGATCTAACAGCTTAGCCAAGGCAATAGGTTGGTATTGAGACAATATAAGACGTATTCTTGTGCAACATACAGTAAAAATCAAATAGAAACAGATTCCACACAGATGCTCAAGAAACAAAACACTTCATTCATAAGGACAGGACATATATGTTGTGTGCTCTTATGCACCTGGTGAACTGAGTTATTTAAAGTGCAATGGAAATCAATAGACATAGGCTGTGACTGAAAACCTTGAAGATTTGACACTGCATATTTGGGCATCATGTTTAATGCACATCTGATGCCTAAAATGCAGTCTAGGTACCCTACCATGGCAACCACACACTGAAAAAAGTTAAAGGTATAGTTCACCCAAAAATTAAAATTCTCTCATCATTTACTCATCCTCATGAAATCCCAGATGTGAATGACTTTCTTTCTTCTGCTGAACACAAACAAAGATTTTTAGAGTAGAATTTCCACTCTGTAGGTCCATATAATGCAAGTGAATGGTGACGATCAGAACTCTGAATCTCCAAAAATCACACAAAGTTAGCATAAATGTAATTCATAAGACACCAGTGGTTTAATCCATGTCTTCAGAAGTGATATGATAATTTAGATAATTTAGTGGTTAGATTTAGTATTTGGTTAGTATTTAAAGTCCTTTTTTAATATAAATCTCCACCTTTAACCACCCCACGACCAGTAGGTGGCGATAGGCATGAAGAATGCTAATCACTAAAAACAAAAGAAGAATAATGTGGAAGTGAAAGTGGAGATTTAGGGCAAATTCCAATCAAAAGTGATCATCACTACGCCCTATTCAATCCAAAGGACAGAGCTCTTTATGTGGGCTCTCTGAAGGGAGCATGGCATTACTGTATGAATGTACCCTTCGCTAACAGTCTTGTGCAAGGGCTCTTCGTGAAAAAAAAAAAATCTTTCTTTTGTTTGGAATGACCCTTTGAGTGGCGTCCTCTTCCCGCAGTGCCCTATTATAAGGGCGCCAAAATGTCATTTGGAAAATACCTTTTTAGTAAAAAAATTACTTAAATAATGATCTGTTTATATCACTTCTGAAGACACGGATTAAACCACTGGAGTCTTATTGATTATTTATATGCTGCATTTATTTGATTTTTGGAGCTTCAAAGTTCTGACCACCTTTTACTTGCATTGTAAGGACATACAGAGCTGATTTTTGGGTGAAATATCCATTTAAGCTAAAAGAGAGATTTCATGTGGTAGCAACAAAATTAACTAGTCAAAGACATTATTTAACATCACTTATTCAACCTGAATACGATTAAACAACACAAAGGGTTAGATCAGGTAGAAAGCAGGTTGTAAGCACCTTCAGGTAACAATTGTAGGTTACCACTATTTACAGTGCAGTTTCCAAAACCCTACAGTTTCTACAATTGTTGTTAGCCTACAATAATAAAAAATGCGAACTTGATTTTATTGGCCAGAAATTAAACAAAATGAATGACTAAAAACAGCAAAAATGAACTTAGCTTAACTTACATTATTTCGAGATCCCAAAAATAACTGTTATTACAATAATTGTAACTGAAACTGTTGTTGCCGTGATGAACTGTACATGTTTTCTGCCTGTGGTGTTCTGGTTCAGCTAATATTTACACTAGAGTTTCAAATCACGAATCGCTCATTAAGTGCTTTTGTTTTCCGCTATAGGTTCTCCAGTCCTGTAGGATTTATAACCCTTCAGTGAACTTTCTTTGATCTGGACTCACCTGAGACACGAGCGGGATGAGTGTTTGCTCCACCGAGCGAGTTTGGATCTCTAGCCCACAATCAAAGTTCCCACCGCCGCCGCCACCGCAAGGAGACGAAGCCATTCCGTCGATCCGACTCCCCCTACTAACGACACCGCTGAGTTTGATACGAGTCTTTCAATACTGTAAGCTTGTATTTGGTTCAGTTCGGAAGCACGCGATAATTAGCCCGTTTCCAGATGATCCCCTCTGTGTGTGTTGCCCACTGTAATCCACGCGCACTCAGAGATGCCGACTCCAGTCCAAGCGACTGACAGTACATGCACATACAATATACCTACAATCACAGAACTGCTGCAGCCACTGGCAATTCAGGCTATCAGAGAGAGAGAGAGAGAGAGAGAGAGAGAGAGAGAGAGAGAGAGAGAGAGAGAGAGAGAGATGCAAGCAGTTCCAGTGTGTCCCTCAGTCTGTCTCAATAAACTTTTTATTACAACTCACTGTTTTGTTCTCCCTTATTTTTATACCATCTTCCTTATATGATATGCCTTCAGTTACCCAAGCTGCAAATACATTGGCAATACAAATGCACAGTTATTTGTCATGTTAGCCTAATTAAGCACATTAAAGGGTAATATTTGGGGTTCAATACAATTTATACTCAAACTCAAACTTGATTACAGCAAAAATTCATTTTGACTTGCCCCTGCTTTAAAAAAATAAAAAATAAAAATAAAAAAAAACAAGAAGGGAAAAAAAGAAAGCTAAAATCTGGTTTCCAGTGAGGTAATTACAATGGAAGTGAATGGGGCCAATTCGTAAACGTTAAAATACTGTTTCAAAAGTATAGCCACGAGATGTAAGCAATATTCATGTTAACATGATTTTAGTATGATAAAATCACTTGCAAACCTTTTCTGTGAAATTTTAGCCAATTTTACAACTTTGTTGCCATGACGATGTAATGTCAACAAACCCTAAAATGACTGTATAAATGACGATTTAAAGAAATTTGCACCTCAAAAATACATGAGTTTTAACAGAATAATTAATGTAAGTGCTTTTATAAAATGACAAGCTTCACATTTCTGCCTTTAAACCCAACAAAAATTGGCCCCATTCACTTCCATTATAAGTGCCTCACTGTAACCTCGATTTTTTGGTATTTTAAAGAAAGGAACGTGTCAAAATCATTTTTTGGTTGCAATCAACATTATGCTACAAATGCTGTCGATTGATCTTAACTTGTATTAAACGTGAAATATTCCTTTAAACTGAAACCAATAACCCTTTGCCATGCAAGAGTTTTGCTTAAAAGTGTACATGCTGAAACTGTTTTGATTTAAAATAATAATCCCAGAGCCGCATTTCACACTAGCACATAAACTATTCAGGAAGGGCTGCTGTGTATTTCTGTGGTGCTGCTAAAGTAACAATAGTCCATTTATTAAATGCTAATTTGAGTTACTAATCTCATCACTAATGCGGACCATGCTCCAAATGTCTCAGCCTGTGATTTTCTCAGTCTGTTTAAAAAGAAATGAGGCAATTCAGTGTTGGTCAACTCATTTTAAATGGAATGGAAGACTCTTCTGCCATCGTATTTCTAGAAAATTATGCCTCAGGTGGACATCTTGTTTGAAGTGGGACAGTCTGTTCACCAAAGCTGTTAGAACCTACTATATCATCTTATTTCTTATGATATAAGAAAGTGATTAACCATGAGATTTCATCAATTGTTAAGAGTTAAGAGACTTCTCAAAAGATTAACCACAATGTTACTTCAGGTTATTTAAAAAATATACACTTTCAGTCAAAGATTTGGGCACATCTACTCATTCTTCATTATTACTTTTTTTCACATTTTAGAATAAGGAGTTTTAAAAATAGCTTTGTAAAGAAATGCATATGTAGGCACAATTTACATTATATTTATCTAACTAATAAAACTAAGTTTTAAGCATTTAAGCATAATCCTTTGGATCGAAGAGTTTTTAAGAGCAGTAACATAAATTCAGTCAGTTTCTCCTGACTTTTGACTGGTTGTGACTCATGTATTTCTAACCCTGGAGGATGTTTCTGAATTGTGTCAACTGAACTGTTTGTGTAATGTTCTCGCAGAAGTAACCAGCTTTGTTTAAGTGTGCCACAGTAATTCAAGGGATGTGAGTTTCCTCTGAGTCATGTGTATCAGGTGACATGAGAACACTTCCTCAAACCAGAGCAGCTGGAGCAGGGGCCAAAAAAGCTCTATCACACAACCACACAGTGATTGTGGGCCTCAGAAGTGGTTAGTCCTTATCCAGCACAAGCACAGAGGTCTACCACTTTGCAAACTCTTGCCCAGGAAACTGACAGTAATGTCAAACATACCCTTCAGTTGTACAAAAAGCAACATCTAGGCTTCCAGAATGTAATCTGATAAAAACAAATTTTGTCCAGGATTTTACATTTCACTTCATGGCATCCGAAAAAAGAGTGATTGACATTGTGTTGGCAATATCGGCAATTGCATTCTCTCTCGCTTAGAATTTTACAGGGGGCATAATGCAGTGTTACTTTAAAACATAAAGCTTAAGTGATTTTTTATTTTATTTTAAAGGGATAGTTCACGCAAAAATGAAAATACACAATGCACAAATACACATCAATTCATTTTCACCATGTATTCCACACATAAATGCAAAAACTATTGCATTAGTGCGGTAAAGTTAGTTTTAGCTTCGCAAATTTATTTTGTACTCTACTTCAAAAATGTAAATGATTGCACTTTCACTTTTGTAATAACTTTTGATACTGTTTTTTGTGATGTTGACGAATATAGAGTAAAAAAAGATACATTCTCGTATTTTAATGCATTAGGTAAGTTTTCTTAAATGAATTTAAGCATCATTATGTGAAAATGGTATAGATTATCCTCAAATGCATGTGTCATCAAATAAAAAAAGAGTTAGGGCAGAGGTAATCCAAAAGTAATCAGTTTAGATTGCATAAAAAAATAATCCAATAGTTTACGTTACTGACTGCAATTTTAGTCATGTCATTTTTAATCAATACCAGATTTCAATTCAGAGGTAATCTTTCCAAAACTAGTAGTAAGAGTAGTATGATAGCATGATATTTTTTTAGTGCCACTAAAGGATGACAAATAACACAATTTACCTTTAAAGCATCATATAGGCTGCCAAAATGTGATATATATGATGTGATGTCATATCAATCTGGCAAATTGAATTCTGTCTCCCTCAGAATTGTGTAGGTGGCCTGATGCAATGCTTCTCTACTTTATATCTGGGTTTCTACTTTTATGTAATCTTGAAATCCATCTAATTTGCTCATGACTGCACCTCTTTGAGCAGGCATGTTCAGTAGAATATCTTGCGAACAGATTGTGCTTTTCTGCACTTTCTTTACTCTTTTCAGAAATGCTGACAGAACTTTTTCCCTTCTGAGTCCCCTCTGTTGCTCAGCTACACAAGGCGAGACAATGTACAGAATGTAGAGATCATAAATGAAGGGACTTAACAGAGAGAAAGACAAGTGCAAACTGATCACATTCATCACCTTGGAAACATGGATCTGCATTCTCGCAGGATGGCAGATCCAAAGCAAATCCCTGAGGCCTTCTTTACCCCCACACCCCTCCCCCAGTCAAGATTTATTACAATACATATCATGTTTGGATCATTGCTGACTGACAGTCTGATGTTTGAGAATTTAAGTGAATGCAAATTGCTTACTGAACTTTGTAAAATCCATCGTGGAAATTGTTGAAGCTTTTGATTACAAGTGTTTCGACTAATGTGTGTTTGTACAAGTGTCATAAAGGGATAGTTCACCCAAAAATGATAATTCTCTAATAATTTACTCACCCTCATGCCATCCCAGATTTGTGTAGTAACTTTCTTTCTTCTGCAGAACACTAACAAAGATATTTAGAAGAATATCTCAGCTCTGAAGGTCCATACAATGCAAGTAAATGGTGACCAGACATTTCAAGCTCCAAAAAGCAGATAAAAGCAGCATAAAAATAATTGACACAACTACAGTGTTTTAATATACACTCACTAAGCACTTTATTAGGAACACCTGAACACCTACTTATTCATGAGATTATCTAATCAGTGTGGCAGAAGTGCAATGCATAAAATCATGCAGATATGGGTCAAGAACATCAGTTAATGTTCACATCGACCATCAGAATGGGGGAAAAAATGTGATCTCAGTGATTTCGACAGTGGCATGATTGTTGGTGCCAGACGGGGTGGTTTAAGTATTTCTGTAACTGCTGATCTCCTGGGATTTTCACACACAACAGTCTCTAGAGTTTACTCAGAATGGTGCCATCCAGTGAGTGGCAGTTCTGTGGATGGAAATAACATGTTGATAAGAGAGGTCAACGGAGAATGGCCAGACTGGTTTGAGCTGACAGAAAGGCTACAGTAACTCAGATAACCACTCTGTATAATTGTAGTGAGCAAAATAGCATCTTAGAATGCAAACATGTAAAATCTTGAGGCAGATGGGTTACAACAGCACATTATTAGGACCATAGTTTTCCTAAAAAAGTGCTCAGTCAGTGTATGTCTTCTGAAAAGATGCAATCACTAGTCCATACAGTGCTAGTAAATGGCACCCAGACATTTCAAGCTCCAAAAATCACATACAGGCAGCATAAAAGTAATCCATATGACAAATGTGGATGAGAAACAGATCAATATTTCATTCCTTTTTTACTATAAATCTCCACTTTCACATTCACTTTTAAATGTGAAAGTGGAGATTTATAGTAAAAAAGGACTTAAGTATTGATCTGTTTCTCACCCACATTTGTCATATCACATCTGAAGACATACATTTGTCTACTGGAGTCATATGGATTACTTTTATGCTGCCTGTATGTGATTTTTGGAGCTTGAAATGTCTGGGTGCCATTTACTAGCACTGTATGGACCTACAGAGCTGAGATATTGTTCAAAAAATCTTCGTTCATTCTGCTGAAGAAAAAAGTTATACACATCTGGGATGGCATGAGGGTGAGTAAATGAAGAGAAATTTTTCATTTTTGGATGAACTTTCCCTTTAAGGCCTTCTCAGTCTGAAAGATGGGCATGGATGGCATCCTTAGCAGTGCCAGAGCAACGCCCTCTGAAGTTTATTTAACTGTCTCAGCCTGCAGAGAGAAGCAATGTGACATAATCTTCAATCAAACACTCCATATACACAAACATTAGGTGTCTGCGCACTTACAAATAGACTCAAGCATGAATTATAACATGAGTAAGATTTGCCTACATTGTGGGGACCAGCCAAAACGGCTTAATATACACAGTAAACAATGTCTTGCTGTAATGGAAATGTAAAAATGCAGAAAGGTTTCTGTGAGGGTTAGGTTTAGGGGTTAGTGGATATCATTAGCTCAGTATAAAAACAATAGAAGTCTTTGTAAAGTCCCCACAATGACAGAAAAATAAACAATGTGTTTGCAAATGTGGGTGAGGGTGTGCATTTATATGTGTATATGGAGTTTGACCTCACACACTTGCTCACCCATCTGTTTGGGTCATAAAGATAATAACACCACAGTCGTTGAAGCAGAAGAAATCCTGTGTTTTGTTTTGTTTTTTTTACCAGAAAAGGTGGAAAATGTACAAGAAAGCACACAGCTGATGTCTGTGGTTGTAACAGAGTAAACTATGAGCATATCTGTTGAAGTCCATAATGTTCTGTAAACTTTTTTTTTTCTCCCCTTTTCTCCGCAGCTTGGAATGCCCAATTCCCAATGCGCTCTAAGTCTTCGTGGTGGCATAATGACTCGCCTCAATCTGGGTGGCGGAGGACGAATCTCAGTTGCCTCCGCGTCTGAGACAGTCAATCTGCGCATGTTATGTGGAGATGTAGTGCATGTGGAGGCCCATGCTATTCTTCACGGCATCCACGCACAACTCACCATGCGCCCCACTGAGAGCGAGAACCACACATTATAGTGACCACGATGATTACCCCATGTGACTGTACCCTCCTTAGCAACTGGGCCAATTTGGTTGCTTAGGAGACCTGGCTGGAGTCACTCAGCATGCCCTGGATTCGAACTTGTGACTCCAGGGGTGGTAGTCAGCATCTTTACTCGCTGAGCTACCCAGGCCCCCTCGAAGATAACCTTTTGGCACCAAGCAGTTAAATTAGAGTTTAGAATGCTAATATCAGGCTTTAAAAATGTTGAACCAGAGGTGACAAGATCAAGCAAAATACATAAATATTTCAAATATAGATGCTTTTATATCTTAAATGTTTTAGGATTGTTGCTTTTATTAATGTCATGCCTCTTTCCTTGCAATCTTTAAAGATCTTTTAAGGTCCTTTATCTGTTGCCAGTTTGCCTCTTAAGCTTTTATAATCTATAAATCTCTTCATTCCCACAGGGTTTATATGACTGTCCTTCATATTCCTAATTTTGTGAAAACAAATTCCCTGCGAGTGTCTGAATTCAAAGTCCAAGAGATGTACGTGACACGAAGCAGAGACAATTTTTCACTTGAGGTGTTTGATAATGAGGAGCCAGAAAGCTAATATTTTATGACTGTGGCTTGTCTTCTTTCCTGGCTGGTTGTCATTAATCTTCTCATCTCAAAGGTTCAAAAGCAACCACAGATTTTTGTTCATGCTTGTCAAGCAGTCAGCGGGAAACCGTTTCTGACAAAACTGTCACAGAGCCTTTACAATAGATGCCTGGCAGCACTTTTTGGATTAGCCCATGTTTGACAGCCGAGCTGAGGTTAGGCAGAGTTGTGAAAAGAGTGTAAGACACCCAGTAATGGTGCTTTACCTCTGCACTGCAAAAAAATAAATATATAATATATATATATATATATATATATATATATATATATATATATATATATATATATATATATGTATATATATACAGTATATATATAATTTCATAATCAGTATTTTGTCATGTTTTCCAGTAAGATATCCATCCATCCTTAATATAAGATACAGTACATTTAAGAGAAGCAAAATTCTGTAACAAAATAAGACTTGTTCTCAGGGAATATATATTAAATTAATCATGTTTTTCTTACCCCATCTTTCTTGTTTTAAGAATAAACATCACTAAATCTTGTTAAATTTAAGCTTAAAAGAAGAAACAACAAAATTTGCCAATGGGGAAAGAAAAATAAACTTAATTCAAGACATATTGTCTAAAAACAACACCTAATATATTCTGCCATTTTGTTCTCAGGTTAATTTATCTTCTTTGAAAGATATTTTTATCGGAAGCTATGACAGTTCATAAGGTTCATAAGGTACAGAGTTATTTATTATAAAACATTTAAAGAAACAAAGTAATGTTCCTTTGTAAAATGTTATATGACAGGTTTATTGCACAGCTATAATATGTTTATAACCAGAGGGTTCAGTTAAAATCCTCTTTCTCTTTCAAGTCTTTAAAGCACATCTGCACCAAAAAGAATTTCAAGACCTACAGACACAATGTCAGCATACAATGAAGACTTCATATCACAACAGGATTTAAAGGATAAGGCTTCAGCATCTATTGTACTTGTTTTTGTTTTATGAATATTGTGATATGGAGACTGCTCCATACAGCAGCTGGCATTATACTGGGCTGTTTTTTGGCCTTTTGGGCATATTTAGCCTTTATTTATAGTACAGCGGAGGCAGACAGGATGGGAGTGGGATCAGCACATGACCACGGCTGGATTTGATTCTGGGTCCCAATGCAGCAGCAGCTCTTGTTGTGAAAAAGTGTGCTGCCTTCTGCGCCACTGATCCGACAATGGACTATTGCTGTTATTGAATTTGTCAAAAATATCTTCTATCTCTTTCATTAAATCCAAGAGTGGCGATGCCTTTCTGCATGTACTAGACTTCTGCAGTTTGAACTGAGGATCACAAATCACTGCTTGGCTGATTCTTTAGCTCCATCTACTGGTGAACGGTGACCAGATCTGTGCAAAAAAAAAAAAAAAAAAAAAAAAAAAAAGGCAGCATAAAACTAATCCATGTGACTCCAGTGGTTAAATCCATGTCTTCAGAAGTGCTATGATACACTAAAAATGCTGGGTTATTTTTTTCTATCAATTCACTGGGTTAAGCATTTTAACCTATCTTGCTGGGTTATTTTCTCGGTGATGGCTGACATTGACCCAGCATTTGGGTTCCTTGGTGGACTCAACATGCGCTTGGAATATTTGACCCAGCGATTGAGTTATCTGCTCATGCTGTTCAAATTCAAAACCATAACGTAATGGTTGAGAGCAGTCCCGGTTCTACGGGGGTGCACCTCAAACGAAACTTAGAGCACTTTCAATTGCAGACCAGGGCAAACTACTGCCCGCGGGTCGATTTATCATGAAAGTTTTTTATTAGATCTTTCATTTATCTGGCTTTTGGATCTGTCGTGCATCCACAAGCTTTTAATATGCTCAGGGTTGCCAGATAATATAAGCAACACCCCAATCAGAGATTTATACTTGCACAAATAGGAATATTTTGCCTTATGTCATACTTAATTTATGCAATCTGGCAACCATACATGCAAGTGCACGCGTTTTCTCTCCGCAAAAAACAAACAAACAAACAACTACTTAGCGCTCAATAGTGCACAGAGGGGACACACGAGTAAAACCAAGTGAGAGAGGAATATGTTTGTTCTTTGTGTTATTTGTAAAATGCTGAAGTTCCTCACACCTGTATGTGAATGTTACTGTGGCAGTAAATTTTATCAGTGTCATGCAGCCTGTTTTATTCAGTGGTGTGCTGAATGGGGTGCCAAACATTGACAAGACCCACATCATGACCCATGAGCGTGTAAACGAGTTGATAATGTTTTGAGAATAAAACAACTTTATCCACTTTGCAGCAAACATTAAAATACGCTTTTAGAATCTCTTTCCCCAATATTTTATTTTACTTTTAAACCAGACTCCTGATGTAGAGTGTTAAATTGAATACTAAATTACCACTGCATTGAAGTATGGTAAAATAATCAATAATTATATTCAGCCTTTATTCAGTTTTACTAACACATAAAAGTAGCAGCAAAACTTCAAGCAATCACAGAATGGTCCCATCAGTCTGTATACACTTCAGACAATTGTGCATCATTCATTGAGTGCATGTCTGGGCTTAAAAGATACAACTATGCAGAAATGTTTATCTTCTCTGTTTCATATTCTACTGAACTCACAAAATGCTGCATCACTTTATAAACGTGCATGATTTTGCAAATCAGTATGTCCTAATCTGCAGGAACAGCATTTTACTGTCATTTTCAGTGACAGATCATGTGGAAAAAAATGAAGCAATAAATGTTTTGTACATTAAAAAAAAATATAATAATAATCATTTCTTTACGTCGTTTTAGTGGCATTTATACACGATTTAATCTATTAAAAAACTGTAATTACAAAACATCTCCACTTTATACAGAGCACCCCCACTATTTTCAGCAGCACCCTCAGTGATTTTGGCCTGAATCCAATATTGGTTGAACTCTAATTTGTATTTATTTATATAATGGTACATAAGCCAATTTTAATGTGATATTTATGTGGAAAACATGTCTTGAGTATTTTAAACTTGTATATAGCCTTCCCTGTTTTACTGAAAGCAATGTTAAGGCCATGTTGAATGTGTGCCCATGCCTGTTTAAGTAACATGCCTGTGATACATGATTTATTTTGAGATTGTGTGGATTTGTTTTGGTATGGGGATACGGTATTCAGGTTTTGAAAATTGTCTTAAAAAGTCTTAAATTTGATTTTAAAAACTGTGCAGCAACCCTGTCTTTAGACATATTCAGGTTTTCATCTTAAATGCTCTCATGAGTGTATAATACAGGCTATTTCCTTATTGCATTTTTCAGCGTTATCAAACAATGCAAGTAAACATTGACACAATTAAAATAGCAGGCCACAATAAAACTGCAAAGTAAAAGTGGACTGCCCTAAAAGTAAAACACAAATTATGAGGATTCAGTTATAATAGGTGTCATGGTATACAGAGAGTAGACAACAAGGTAAACTCAACTGATCAAAGTCACATATTAACAGTCTCACTACAACTCTCAGTAGGGGAGTAATATATTTTATTATGCATGAAAAAAAAAGCATTGATAACAAAAATTAAAAATTTACTCACCCTCATGCCATCTCAGATGTGTATGAATTTCTTTTTCCTTCTGCTGAACAAAAACAAAGATTTTTAGAAGAATATTTCAGCTCTGTTGGCCCAAACAATGCAAGTAAATGGTGGTCAGAACTTTGAAGGTCCAAAAGGACAAAAAATCAGCATAAAAGTAATCCATATGACTTGAGTGGTTTAATCCATATCTTCAGAAGTGAGAGAGGGTGAGAAACAGATCAATATTTAAGTCTTTTGTTACTATAAATCTCCACTTTCACTTTCACATTCTTTCACATACTGAAATCACATACTGGAATATCTGTAAGACTGTGTCCAATAGACATCAAGTAATATTGTGTTTCTGGAAATGTCTTTGATCACAGTGCTGAAGGGAGCCAAGGTCACAGCACTATTCTCGCTGATCTTGAGAGATGTCATGATATCCAAGAAGGCTTGGAAAATATTTCATCCTACACAGAGGTGTATGTGACAGCCTAGGTGAAATTTAAAGGAACAACATATAGGCCAAGTATGACAGTTTTTGTGTCTTACTGTTCAAGTGGTGACCCCCAATTTGGATGTATAAGACACTGCTTGGCTTTTGACTCCAAATTCAAATTAGTGATTCAGAAGTTAGTCACTGTTGGATTTGAAAGGCATATTTTGTATTATTTTTTTATTTGTTTTATTTTTATGCTGTGCAACACACTCGTGCCATCACATGTAGTGATGTCACTGACCTCACGGATCATCATCCTCTCTGTACAGTTCAGTCATTCAGGAAGAATGATGAATGTTTTTATGTGTCTCTCTGATACAGGATGTTATAGTGGTCTGAAAAAACTGAAATCAGTTATCATGCCACAACATGGTAAAATATAATGTAATTTAATTCTGTGTAATCTAACCATATCTTGTTAATCCAAATTAACTTTTTTTAGTGTATGGTGTTATTCAAGTCTATTCAAAAATCAGTTTACATTTTGTCTAAGAAAAACAGTATAGGTAGGGAAGATATTTTTAGTTGGTGGCAAGCTTAAGTGTCTAGTGAAGTATCCCATGTGTGATGGTTAGTGCTGGCATCAGTTCATCCTCTGTGAAGTCCATCGTAGTAGACTGAAGTGATATCTGGCTGGCACAGGCTGCAGTTAGTCGTCATCACTCAGCAACACGTAGTAGTGGGCTTCGGACATCAGGCAGGACCGGAGTTGGATCTGGCAGGCTCTGGTAACCTCAGGATATATATCCCGAGGTTAAGACAGGGAAACAAATAGAATTATATTAGTGTAGATGCCATTCACTTTAAAACAGGATTATAGAATATGAGAAGTGTTTCTGGTTCCGGCAGACCTAACTAATGCAGCATAACTATGAATTGATGGATAAATTAGGTGTATGCCTGACAGAAAAGATGAGTCTTTAGTCTAGACTTAAACTGAGAGAGTGTGTCTGAGTCCCAAACCATATTAGGAAGACTATTCCATAATTTAGGAGTGTGGGTGAGAAAAAGATCAATATTTAAGTCCTTTTTTACTATACATCTCAACTTTCAATTTCACATTCTGATGGATGGCATGAGGATGAGTAAATGATGAGAGAATTTTCATTTCTGGGTGAACTATCCCATTAACCCTCTTTATAATCGTGAAAAGCAGAAATATTTATAGATTTATATAAATATTTATAGCCATATTTTAGCAATGCTATCACACTTTTTCAGTCACTTTCTTTTTCACATTGATTTAACACATCGATTTAATGAAGTTACTGCCAAATCAGATCTTCTCTTACAAAGTCCTAACATTGCTTCTAATGAAACTCATGGACAAAAGGGAAAAATAGTCTAGTTATGCCACTTGGTGTCACTGCCTCACATTTGTGAGTTCTAGTAATATGGCAAGGCTGGGTTGATGACAGTGTGTTTTGGCAGAATGTGTAGTGAGATAAGAGTCCCACTTTGTTCCTGCCTCATGTTTGGGATGTTTAAAGTTCTACTTGTAATAATTAGGTCTCAACCTTGCAAAACACTTGTAAAAACAAGAACTACTTAACCCACAAAAACCAAATACATCCGCATAGTAAATCAAGCGGCTAGCAGAGGAACCTTTTTGACACTAGTGCTGCAAGCATTCCGTTCTAAGCTGTTTGTTTGTCTTAGACTAGTTTTAGCTGTTTTACCCTCTGCTACAATTATTGTGCTTACTACTAGGCCATCTCTTCGATGGCACGCACAGTATAAAGCTGTAAAATGCTCCTTGATCACATCTGATTTTCTACAAGTCATGTTGTTAGGAGTTTTTTGTCTACTGAATGTTCTTGGAAAGATGTTTTTTCAATGTTTTGTTGGCAGAACGATCCAATAATGCTTTAAACTGCAGAACAGCCCATTGAAGAAACTGTATGTCCATCCTTCACAGCCTTGTTGTCATTCCCATCAGAAATTAAAGATGGTGCTACTGTGAATAAGGTCTATTATAGTAGGTTAGCAAATCATAATTTAGCTTTGATAAATCCTACCATTATCAGTAAACCATATCAGGTTAACTGTTATCTACAATTTATGAACTTTCCAATACTGCTGAAATAAATAAATATGTATTCTTCAGGTAACTATTGTTACATTTCATGCATCATTTCAGGTTATGCAACCAATGCAATTTACAGCCATTCTCATGAAAAACAAAGTATATTTTGGAACAAGCATATTTCCTGTTTACTGTAAGTATGTGCAGTCTGTTTTGTGCAGAGGATTTTTGCATGCATTTTGATATACAAACTTAGATGAGTACATCTATGAGGGAAATAACTTTCCGTGCAAAGCTTTAAGCCCATTTCATTGTTATCCTCCCCAGAGTAATACATTACTTACTTGGACCATTAACTTTCTATTTTTCATTCTACAACATTTAATTCTGACTCTTATTGTTGGGTAGAGGCAATAGAGCATCATCCAATGTCTTTATTTCTCTGTGTGATTCCAGTTATATGACAGCATTGCCAAGTGCAGAATAAGTAATATGAAGGTTTACGTGGAAACTTGTCTCTAATACTTCCAAAGTCAAGTTTTGCCTGGCTCACTGCCTTAAGGTTGTTTCATAACAACATTTTCATTTGGACATTCCTTGAAGATGGCAGGACTAGTTATTCCCATGGTAGCAGAATCAAACTTTCTGGCTCAGTGGTCAAATGCTCTCAGTAGAAAACCAAGGATATTTTTTTCAGTGTTATTGGGGAATTTACTGAAATGTGGTCATGTCAACCTCCATGGTGGCTAATCAGCCCTGCATGTCAAAGCTGTCCTTGTCTGTTTTGTTTCAACAGGTCATTGATTATTTATAATCTGCACTTTACAGACTCACAGTCTGTAAAATGATTTTACAGTCTTGTTTTATTAAAGGGTTATGGATCACCTTTTAGTTTTAGATGTTATTCCTCTATCATGACAATACTGACCAAAGGTGACAAAAGCCAAAGTCAAGGATCAGAAAAGCACCGTGGCATTTATATTGACATTTACATTTATATTCTTAACAGTCATTTAAAATTATTCTGGGCTTATTAAAGGAAGTAAACATCACGGTCCGTCTAACCTATGTTCTATAAAAACAGACATCGAAACAGAAATTCATTATTTGACCGTAGCCAATTAATGACTTTTGCACTGAAGATTTAGAAGGCACAAAATTTGCTTTATGCTGAGGGATGGCTAGTGATATTAGACACACAGGTAAAATATATGTGCAAAGATTACTGTGATGAACTCTAAATTACACTCTATAGTTGATTACATTAATTTTTTCTTAGGGGTATTCGGCCTAACTTAACTCAACAAATCTGACATCTCTTTCAACACTTTAAAATAAATACAATTAATGAACACTCACACACATATGTCTATGTATGAATTTCTTTGTCTTTTATTTATTTATTTATTTTTTTACAATTTGGATAAAGATGGAGAAGGAAAAGCAGTCAACAAATTGTCCAGCATAAATGGTAAGTCCTTTAAATACTGTTTAAAAATATGGGCCTCATGACATTGGTTGTGAGTGCCTATAGAGTTTGCAGAGCTATAGGACCAATCTAGACAAACAGTGGCTAAAGTAATATGTAGTGTGATAAATAAGATTATGTTGTTGTTGTTTTTGTTGTTGTTGTTGTTGTTGTTTTGTTTTGTTTTTTTTTTGGTTACTGCATAATTTCTATACTTTCCTTTGTTATTTGATACTTCTGATGACTTTACTACTGTTCTAAAATGTTGTAAACAGTACTAAAGAAATAACGAATGAGTAGGCTATATTAGGCTATCTAGTAGGCCTACTGAATATTATCAATTCACTATTAAAATTTCAAAGCTTTCATAACACTTAGCAACATGAGTGTTGTGTTCAATATTGCATTTATTAAGAGTCTGTTTGATTGTTAACAAACGTGAATCGGAATTTAAATCCATCAGCTAGAGTGAAATGTAATGCAGCATTCCTCCAATGCAGCTTCATTTTGAAAGAACCGCCTCATTCACGTTCAAGCTTGGCATGTCAAAATGCCTCGCACCATTGGTTCTCCTGTGTCTCGTTACCATACAGATTCCAAGAGCGGAACAGCCGCCACTTTTATGATGCATCACACCAAAAACTCAATTTTGCGTCAAAATTGGAATGCATTACATAGAACGTTCGATGTATAAAAGTGAGTGTAGAAGTTCACATTGCTCATTCTGTATCTGATTTTCAGCTTGTCTGTCGATGTGAGTATGCTAGATTTCGGAGTTTTTCTCTTAATCTGTTCATGACTAAATTGAGATAACAAGGATGTCCGAGATTATTCAAAAGTAGCAATCGTTTAAAAAACGAGTCTAAACGCGTGTGTCGATTTCTTGTAATCTTTGTACTCATGCATAAATAATAGATTTATTGACTATAAAAAATGTCAAAAGCTATAACCATCAAGTAAAAAGTACTAAAATACTTTGAGTACTCCTTGAATATATGTTAGTGTACACAACTTGCTCACTATTATAAGTTACTATTATACTGTGTATATATATATATATATATATATATATATATATATATATATATATATATATATATATACACACACACACATATTATTATTATTATTTAATTTTTTGTGTGTATTATATGATATATTAAATAATTAATATGAGTTATAGTCATATACTACAGTATGTATATGCTAACAATGAGCAAGTTTTGAATACTGGTGATATTCAAGTCATTTCTGTATGAATTGCATTTTATATGTATGTTTAAATAACTTAATATAAAAAATGAGTTTCACGTCATTGACCCTTAGTAGGGGAATATTAAACATTTACCTTATTGTAAGTATTGCATTTAGACTAAGATGCACTGTACAATGAGACTGAAGAAGTTCCTGTGAACTAACAAAAATTCAAGTTCACTTACAGTAATAGCTGGCCAACATTTCTAAAGGTGATCTTTTCCCTCTCTTTCTCTCACAGTGTTTACAGTGTTGCATATACACCAGTGTGAACATGCCCGTGTATTTTCCACAGTCAGCACCATACTGTGGCTTCCTTGCTGCTGCATTAATGGGGTCACCTCCATCTCCATCTTTCTTTCCACCTGCTAAGGAGAGGAGACCAGTGAGGGTACACAAACTGTTTTAAGCTAGTTCTGTGTCATATAGCTTCTTAATAGCTGCTTGTGAATTGGAATGTGTGTGTATTATTATGCATTACCTTTATGAAAAATTGTAAGAGAAAAGAGCTTGTTATGGCTTTTTACTCCTGTGAATATTCTCAAAGGAGATTTATTTTTGAAAGTCAATTTCTATATAGGCTCATACCTTAAAGTCTTGGCTACAAGAAGTTATGGAACATTTCCACAGCTATTGTCCAGCAAAAATAATACAGGTCACTGAATACATGTTGACGTATTGTGACAACATGACCCAACAGTGGAGCAAGATGTCACAACTGGATCCTGCCTTTACAGTAAATAGTACATTACAGGCTTTTCAGCAAAATGCAAGCAATAAAACACACTGTAACAAACTGCTGTAGTTTTACAGTACATTTTTACAATAATATCCTGTATTCTATAAATTACAGTCTGTTACTGTATTTTGCTATGAATTCTGGGAGATGTTGTCCTGTCTTGAAAGTTAATTGTAGAATTTATGGCAAAGTCTTAGAAAAATAAATGTTTACGTGAAAACAAAATTGTAGCACCAGCACTAAACTAGAGATTTTTCTGATTAAATGTTGGGGTAGCACATAACTACTGTATTTAATGTTATGTATTGACAATAATTGTTTCTTGTTTGAAGTCACCATTATGGTGATTAGTGTTCCCCTAGTTTGGTCTGTGTTTTTACAGTACAATTTCTAATACATGATTTACACTCCTTTTGTTTTTGACAATAACTTACTACCAGAGTTGCAGTAATTTCACAGTAATTTTACAGAAAATGTTTAATAGTGCAGTCATTATAAACAAAACAATGAAAGAAACAAGAACCTCAAAGATAAGCTGCAAAAAAATAAAACTATTGTTTGGACAAAACAGAATTTTTAAAGAATAAATTCCATAAATTGACAACACGACCCGATCAGACATAAAAAAAAATAAAAAATGAAATGCCAGTGTGGTTTTATTGTATTCAGTTGTTCACCAGTATTACAAAAATATAATGATTTTGGCATTTTATTTTAGAGGATAAATTCACCAATAATGTAAGTTATTCTGATTCAAGGCAGTTTTGAACTAGGTGTTTGAAACCAACATACAAACCACTGTCATAGAAAACACACATTTGTGTTTGTATGCATGTGTGTGTGTTTAAAATGCTTGAGTAATACTAAACAGGAAGCAGTCATAGATGCTTTTAATTTATCACTTTATGAGTGTCTGCTTCTTGTCTCATAGATAACCTTCAAAGATCCCTAGCAGGGTGGAAAAGACATTATTTTCAGGGACCTGGAAATTAAGCCCACCTGAACCACCGCAGCCAGAAGTCCCCTTCGGCCTGTAAACGGATCCTAGTGTGGGAGCCTCCATGCCTGCCTCAACAGATGAGGCAGAAGAACCCTCTGGCCCCTCGGCTGAGCGTGAGCCAGAGAGTTCAGTGCAGCCCTTACCATTGAGCCTTTTTACTTCAGGTCAGCCTGAAGAGGCTCCGAAAGAGGCGGCAGAATTCTCAGGCCCCTCAGTTGAGTCTGAGCCCGAACCAGAGCCAGAGAGCTCAGAGCCGCCCTCAGCTCTGAGTCTGTAGGTGTTTCCAGCCCAGCCCGAGAAGGCAGCGGTAGAGGCAGAACACCTCTCTAGCCCCTCAGCCGAGCCCGAGCCCTCAGGTCCAAGCATGTCCATGTCCCCTGCCCAGCCTAAAATGACAGCAGTAGAGGCAGCAGAACCTACAAGCCCCTCTGTGCCGATCACACCACCATCTGCAGAGAGCAAGAGGAAATACGATAGAGATTTCCTCTTGAGTTTACAGTTCATGCCTCAATGTCTGCAGAAGCCAGAGGGTCTTCCAAATAATCTTATTATTTTGGACAAGGTCAGTCATTCTTACAGAGTAATGCTCTGTACAGTTTTTCCTTTAAAGTGGGAGACCTAATAGGTATCTGCTTCATTGATTGACTGCTTTACAGGTGAATGAACATCAACTGCCCATGTGTCCGGTGGATTGGCCAACTACGTCCAGAGGCCAAAAATCTGGATATAAGAGAAGGCGTCAAGCACCTGGATGCAAAACAATCAGTGTGCAGCTGGACTGTGATGTGGAGCTAAATAGATCTGCAAATGCTTGGAAGCCTGGTCTGAAGTGGGCCGTTGAGAATCCAGAGGCCCAGAAAACTGAGGTGTGTTCCTTCTCTCTGGCTTGAGCCAAATACACATTTCAACCAACTTTTGGATAGATAGATAGATAGACAGACAGACAGACAGACAGAGTGAGTGAGTGAGTGAGTGAATGAGTGAGTGAGTGAGTGATTGATAGAGTGATTTTGTTTTATGTAGGAACTCCTGCATAAATTCCGGAGCCTCCTCAACAAAATGACTCCAGAAAAATTTGACCAGCTGACGAAGAAGCTGACTGACCTCCATCCATCCATCGACACAGAGGAGCGACTGATGGGTGTCATAGAGCTGGTGTTTGAAAAATCCATCAGCGAACCCAGCTTCTCTGGCACATACGCCAGTATGTGTCTCTCTCTGACACATACTGATACTCTCTGCGTCAAACATTTACTTAATACTGGGTCTTCAAATCCACACTTATGGTATAGAAATTCAGTGGGTCAGTGGACTTTTAAATCAATGAATGAAAAGTTATCTAGAATTGATTTTATTTCCAGAAGACTACATGTGTTTAGCTCAGAACACAGCATGAACATTCCACATACTAATATCAGTTGTTTTTGCATTCTGTGTTTGTAGTTGAAAGCACAAATGACTGGTCAACCAAAGATGAAGGTCAGTTTCAAGGCCCTGCTGGTTTGTTGTTGTTGGAAGGAGTTTTTGTATAATGACAAGCCTTTGGCCCTGAAACAAAAAGAAATGGAGGCAGCTTCATCAGTAAGTGCTAAACATTTAAAATACCTTTAAAAAGGTTCTTAATATAAAAAGACATTGTATTGTGTTTCTAATGTTACTATTCTTAAAAATCTTAACTGTATCATCAATAATTATAGACATCTATAACTATATTAGAAATATTATCTTTCTCTGAAGAGGTACTAACTATGACACAAATGTTTTACAACATTTGCAAATTAATCAAATACATACTGTAACTAAACTTTCTGTCTCAGGCTGGTGAACAGGAAAGGCTGAAGGAAGAGAACAATGCCCACAGACGCTCAATGGGAAACATCTGGTTCATGGATGAGCTGTTTAAACAGGGGATGATTACAGAGGACAATATGCATGAGTGCATAAGGAAGTTGGTCAAACAGCATGACGAGGTGTCACTTGATCAACTCTGTAAGCTGCTCAGCACTGTGGGCCAAGACCTGGATGCTGAAAAAGCAAAGGTGAGTCCAGGATCAGACCGGGGTATATGTGGGTTAAACTTGACTATGTATTTTTAGGGAAGTGCCTGGCAGACATTAGTAACACTGTGTCAGCTGACAGTGTTGGGTTCTGAAATGTAATATGGTACTGATTACAAATTCCACAACTAAAACTGTAATCAGTTATGTAATCTTTTATGTTACACTGTTTAGGTAATCTAATTTTATTATTTTTGGATTACTTATTGCATGTTTTGATGAAAATCTAATGTTAAGTGTATTAATTGTACAAAGTTACACGGCTGTAGTAAACATAAAATCAAAAAACAATTTGTAATCATTTTACGCACATGTAATATAATTACAAGTAACTGATTTATGTGTCTGATTACATAGTTTAGATTACATGATGGTCTGCTGACATATTCTTGTCCCATTTGAAGCTTATGAATCTTGAGGAATGTTCTGTTGTTTTTTCACTTTCAGTCAAAAATGGATGGATACTTCAGCCAGCTGGAGCAAATGGTCGTGGAGCGAAAAACAACATCACGCATTCGCTTCATGAACTAGGACATTATGGACCTGCGACTGGTAAGTTTGTGAGTGTTTCCAATAGTGAAGGAGTGTGGAACTCAAGGAAACAATTGTTAATTTTGTTCTCCCCTTCTCTCAGAACAACTGGGTGTCTTGGAGAAGTGCTCTGGGTCCCAGGACTCTTCAGCAGATCCATGAGGAGGTCAAAAAGGAAGAGCAGGTGGAAGAGAAGGTCCTTCATAGGATGAGAAAAGGTCAGAGGAAGAATTCTGCTTTAGTCGGATCTTCTTTACCAATCTGTACCTCTATGATAACAATGTTCTTTCTTCATGTTCCAGTGGTGCAGAGAGAAGAAGCCTGGAGCTCTGTGTATTCAGTGGACAACAACAGGACCACAGTGGCCAATAATGTTCCCAAGAGTTCCAAGGTAGTGTCCAGTAGTCATATCTGAAATCATGAAATGTGCTGCATAGCTGTGGTTGTAACCAAGAAATTAGTTTCTTTTCACTATCTATTGTGTCTTTGAGTGCAAAGATGTTGCATTTTGTTTTCATGGAATGTATCACTTTATCTTAAACATATTTAAGGAAGCTCTGCAAGTGACACCTTACATGTCATGAATTATGTACTTTGCAGGTTGCTACCTTATGCAGCTCAGAGGCAGCAGGCCTCTCTCCTGAGCCCTCAACACTGAAACCAGAGAACTCAGAGGAGCCCTCAACATCAAAACCTGAGGGCAGACCACAACCAAAGGGCTTCAAACAGCCTTCTACACCACAACAACAGAAGCGTTCAGAGGAGACCTCCAAAGAAGAATCAGAGGAGCCCTCCACACCACAACCAGAAGAGCCCTCCACACCACAGCCAGAGGTGCCCTCCACACCACAACCAGAGGAGACCTCCACACAAGAACTAGAGGAGCCCTCCGCAACACAACCAGAGGAGCCCTCCACACAAGAACTAGAGGAGCCCTCCGCACCAGCACTAGAAGTGCCCTCCGTACTACAACCAGAGGAGCCCTCTGTACCACAAACAGAGAAGCCCTCCACACAAGAACCAGAGGAGCCCTCCACAACACAACCAGAGGAGCCCTCCACACAAGAACTAGAGGAGCCGTCCGCACCACAACCAAATGAGCCCTCTGTACCACAACTAGCGGAGCCCTCTACACAGGAACTAGAGAAGCCCTCCATATCAGTACCAGAGGATCCCTCCGTACCACAACCAGAGGAGCCCTCTACACAAGAACTAGAGGAGCCCTCTACACAAAAAACAGAGGAGCCCTCCACACAAGAACTAGAGGAGCCCTCCGCACCACAACCAGAGGAGCCCTCTGTACCACAACTAGCGGAGCCATCTACACAGGAACTAGAGAAGCCCTCCATATCAGTACCAGAGGATCCCTCCGTACCACAACCAGAGGAGCCCTCTACACAAGAACTAGAGGAGCCCTCTACACAAGAAACAGAGGAGCCCTCTGCACCACAACCAAAGGAGCCCTTCATATCAGCACAAGAGAAGCCCTTATCACCTCAGTCAGAGGAGCCCTGCACACAAGAACTAGAGGGCTCAGAGGGCTCAGAAGAATGGGTAGAACAACCATCAATACCCTTAGCTGAGCCCTCAACAAAAGCACCAGAGGTCTCAGAGCTTGCTAAGAGTTTTTCCACATCGTCCACCCAAACTGAAGAAAACCATGAGGAAGAAGAAAATGGGAGGAGCCGTGACAGCAGGACTGGGAAGAGGAATGTGTAAAAGACCAGATTACAGTGGGGGTGGTGATTATCAAAGCCATTTCCTTTGTTTTAAAGGCAATATTTTATTATAGGGCATTTAAAGCAACTTGTGCATAACAAAAATTGTGCATTGTAAAAACAAAAAAAAATTGTGCAAAGTTTAAAAAAATGGTGCATTGTAAAAACAATTTGTGCAAAGTATAAACAAATGTGCATTGTAAAAGAATGGTGCAAAGTAAAAAATAAATGTGCTTTGTAAAAGAATGGTGCATTGTAGAAAAAAAGAAAAAGAAAAATTGTGGTGCAAATAAAAAAAAGAATTAAGAAGTAAAAGAAAAACGTATTCTTTATATATCCATTAGGGACAATACACATTAATACTCATCAATACACATCACACTGTGATATACTACTGTATCTTCCCTAAAGGCAAGTGTTGGTCGTCACAGTTGACTCTTGGTAAAACATTCAATGTTCTATTACAATATTACCATATTTTACATCAGCTTACTACATATTTTCATAACATCTCACCAGATCAGGATGCAGGTAATACACGGATATGATAGGTTAATTTAGATGTCAAACAGTACTGCAGAATCACTGTGCAAGAGTTGCACTATTAGTAATTTCTTTTCACATAAAGCAGCTACCCAACCCCTGGTGCTAAAACAACTACAGTAAACACACCTCACAAATCACAGAAACCATCAAAACAGTATTAGACATTTAACTCTTTAAGTAATGTCAACATTAAAAATCAAAACTGCTTCCGTGATACAATGCATCCTGAGTAACCCCAGCCATGTATATTACATAGTATAGTAAATAATATCATGTACTATAAAATACACTATGTACAGGTAGTATGGGACTTGCTATTAATTGTGGGGTTTCGAACACAACTCAAGTGTCCTTAACAGACACATTTTAAGACGAAGTTTCTCTTGAAAATATACAATACTTTTTTTCAAGCATTTTACCCTAGTTTTCAAATCCATAATGACATTTTCAGTGAAGTAGTCATATTTACACAAAATTTGCTTAAAGCACTATTAAGGGTTGTTGCCTCAAGTCTGGTTTCCTGCCAAGACTGAAACATTGTTGATAGTTTGAACAGACTGTGACAGACCAAATCTCAGATGATGAAGAGAGAACAGACTGTTGGCTTAAACAGACTCCCACCTGCCTTCCATAAACTACTAACCAAACCCAACATCACTTACCATTGAATACGTGGCTGTAGTGACAACTTGCAAGCTTCTTCCATAATCAAATTTTATCTTCCAATAATACCAATAATAAATCTTTAAAACCAAAGCATTATTATAATTTTTTTTGTCACAAATGAAGACAACAGACAAGCCCTGAAACCAGGGAAAAGCCTTGACCAGTGAACACACATTAGGGTGACCGTATTCTGGTTTTCCAAAAAGAGGACACCATTTTTTTTTTCTTTTTTTCGCTGGGGTGGGGGGTGGAATAATAGGGTTCAAAACAGTGTTACTTATGAATGCAAATTTTATTACAGTGAAAAAGACACTCTATTAGCATAACATAAATATATATAAATAAATAAATAAATTCAACATTCTTTTGAAGTCCATGTACTAAAATAAAATATTTGATGCCATGAGTGTACCTTCATTTACTATTAGTATTATTTTGAATGGCCATGGAAAATGAAGCAATGTGATAACAATTTTACCTGGTCGCAAAAAGTAGTCCGTTAATTTACCTGATGAACTTTCACCTTTTGTTGACCCTTTATGCTTCACAGAGTTAATGTGTGCTTCTAAATCACTTGCACCTTTATTAGCAACTGACACATAAGTGCCAGCTTTACATGTCATACATTCTGCTTCCCACAGATCTCGACCTGGACGAAAGCATGGGAATTTTTTGTGCAAATCTTCTGTAAATTTGCACTTTCGTTTGGGCATTGTTTCCACTCAGCTGTCATTCGCTGCTACTGTCAAGCGACTGTTTGATGCCGAATACAACAGCGTTTCATGCGTTCGCGGAGAGATTGACAGGCAGGAATTTGGCCAATAGTTGCTGCAAGCCTCTTATAATCGACCAATTGGTGTGCGAGAAGGCAGGACTTACAAAGAGGGGTTAAAGCAATGCAAATATGTGCACACACACAATGAAGTATTAGACCAGATGCACATCATAATGCAACTAAAGCCGAATCCCGGACATTTAAGCAAATTTAGAAATCCCAGGGGGACGCTTTTTTAAGGTCCGAAAAAGAGGACATGTCCGGGAAACGTATGGTCACCCTATGTCTGCCATATACTTTGCTCATTCAAGACGTTCAATATACGCTGATATAGCAAACCAGTGCACACATTTTTCTTTTAGACTTATTTATGATTTTGTCGGAACACATCTGGAACACATCTGCTTCCTCAAACGGGAGGAAAAGTGTTTGAATGTGCCATTCCAAAGCATACTCCTCAGTACATGCTCTCTTTCCTCTGTACGGAAAGATTACAGCCATAATTCTCACACATATGAGTGACAGAATGCAAAATCCACAGAGTTCAGGTGGTCTTGAACCCTAAAAGCCCTCCATTTACCTGTCTTGAAAGTTCTCAGAAATGTACAAATGCTGGCAAAAATATGTTTAAATAAAGAAAATGACAATTGCTGTCTGCAAAAGTGAATCAAAAATGGTTCAGCTACAACTGTTTCTTTTTCTTCCATTTAAGTTTGTGTTTCCATTTTAGCAGCATAGGGTTAAATTGTCTTAAAGTTTATTGCTTTGCATTAAGTGAATTAACCTGTAAGCAGTTTGAGGATAATGGAAATGTCAGGACAATTACGTCACAGTTGAGTTTAACTGGAACACTATATGAAAGCATGTAAGCTGAACTATTTAAAAGAAATGCTCACTGCAAATAGCTTGCATAGGTATACTGTATGAGCCATCCTTAAATGTTTGCATAAATGAATCATGTGAATCACTTCAAAACAGACAGCAGTTTCTATGGTTTTATGTGATCTATCAAATGTCACCCTTTTACAGATGTGACTTCTCTACAGCAACATCTTTCTGAAGGCCTCATGATATACTTCGGGAAGTATTTATATGGCATGATACTCTATTTAAACAGCGCTGCAAGACAGATAGAGCCACAGATGTGTCTGTGGCTTTTCTAAATAGAATGTGTCATAACCAACATTTTATTATTTGACCAATTTGCAGTTTCTCTCTATCTCCTCTATCTATAAGCAAATTAATGAAATGAATGGAAACAACATTCAGTTTTGATAAGGAAATAGACACAGCCCTTAAAAAAAAAAAAAATACAATTTTACATACATAAAATCTGTATTCTTAATTTTTCAAGTCTTTTCTTTGTTCATGTAATCCTGTTTGTTACATATGTAACTGACTTTAAAGGGGCCATGACATGCCTTTTTTATTATTTTAGTATGTTCCTTGATGTTCACTTATAATATTAGTAAAGATTTTTGCACAAAAAACAGTCATATATTTGTAAAACATGATCATTTACCACCCTCATTCTGACCCTCTGTTAGAAACACTTGGTTTTGGTGCTGCTTCTCCTTTAACCTGCTTTCGACCCAAGCATGACTGCTGTGTGCATTTTCCATTTCACTTTTTGATTTGTAACTAGTAGCATCTAATAAACAAGCAAAAAAAAAAAAAAGTTTTCGTAAAAATGTATGTCCACATATGCCGACAGCGAGACTACATTGTGATATTTTTAATAACCCTAAGCTATAGAAAGTCTGATTTTTTTTCATCAAATAGTTTATTATGTGTCCAGTAGTGTTGGTTATTCATGTTTTTGAGATAATACAGACATTACAGCTGATTTTCTGTAAAGCTGAATAAGTAATTCTTACTCAAAGTAATATCCAGCATCATCCAATCACTGCCAACCATGTTAAAATAAAATGTAGCATTATAACATTCTGAATCTATGTACTGATTACCATTGTCCCATGTCTGCCAAACATGTTGAGTGGTCCAAACATCATCTGCAGCCTGAAACGGAACTTTTGGTTGGATTTTAGGATTGAATGCAAGCTGCACAGAAAGCTTTAGGATGCTCCCTTGCTCCCTTGTTCACTATTTAGTGAATGACTTAACCTCCAGTGTGCTGTCTGTCTGCACTGGTCTCAGAACAGTTAAAATGCATCTTATTTTCATTCTAACTCCATATAAAGCCTCTGAAAGCAACATTTTTCAGCTTTTGGATGCACCCATTTATTCTCAATGTGAAAATGCACAGTAAATATATAGGAATGCATTTACTAATGTTAATGAATAGAATCTTATTGCACAGAGATAACAAAATTAAACATAACAAAATGTATATTAAAATGAAGCTAAATGACCCACAGATGTGTTAGAATCGAAAGTTATTCAAAATAACAAACAGTTTTTTCTACTTTTGAGGAAATGCGGTGCCAGTGTCCACATACTGTATGTAGACATCATGTTATTCGGCATGCTGACGTGCAAAACATTTTTTTTTAAAGCGGCATATCAAACTAAACTAGAGTCTCTCCTCTTTACAACCAAACAGGTTTCAATGAAAAAACTGAAAGATATTTCTTACCAGAGGCACTTTTGTTAGCGCTGTGTCGATAGGAGCGTTTCAAGGAAATCGACGTCATGTTGTTGTTTCACATGACTCAGTGCGGCAGAAGTTAACCTTTTAAATGACACTCTAGAGTATTTTGAACAGTATTCATTTGGTTTTTATTCATTTAAATTATGCGTTGCGTATAGCGAAGCCAAAATACAACGACCACGCATGTGGACACGGGGTCGCACGAGGTTAAGACTTGACAGTAAATGGCCACTGTTCTGATTGGCTCTCTGCTCTTGACTGACCAGGGCTGCATTTCCCAATAGCATTGTAAGCCTAAGTAGATCGTAGAAACCATTGGTGCCAATGGTATCTACAATAAACTTAAGCTTGCGATGTTTTTGGAAACGCAGCCCTGCTCTCTCTATTTGCTGCCTCACTTCTCACCACTACTAGGCGGTGCTACAGAAGTGATTAAAGGTAAAGTAGGTGTTGATGTTTTGTTCGGAGGCAATCGGATGCAAATGTCTACCACAGTATGACATCACAATATGGAGGAAGTAGAGAACAAGTCGTTTTGGCAGCTTGGTTTTAACCAATGTTCTTTTTGCAGTGAGTAGAATGTTTTGAGTTCTGAAACTTACAATATGTTTTTATAATATAATGATCTCATTTGTCAAATGATCAAAGACATTTTATTCTTCATATCATGACCCTTTAAAGGAATAGTTCGACCCAAAAATGAAAATTTGCTGATAATTTACTCACCCTCAGGCCATCCAAGATGTATTTGAGTTTCTTTCTTCATCAAAACAGAATTTAAGATTTTTAGTATTTCATTTCAGGCCTCCTCCTTTAAACAATAGTTCATAACGTAAGCTCGGTGGTAAGGTCACGCGTCACGTGGAGGAGGAGTCAGGAAGCGCGTCATTGTTTACATTGTTTTTTTTTTCATTATAATTTGGAAATGTTTTTTTTTCATTATTTTATATTGTTTTGAAATTGTGTTGGACTGTTTTGGTTTGTGAACGGCACAAGTTTCTCTTGTAAACAATGATGAGCTTCCTGACTCCTCCTCCATGTGATGCATGACCTTACCAACGAGCTTACGTCATCCCTCTCATGAGCGCACATCACAGAGATGTACGGAAGCGAACATTTGTAGTTAAAAACTATATAAGTATTGTTTTGTTTCTAAAAAATAATCAATCATTTGGGTTCAGAAGAACTTTATTTGTCGACTGGAGTCGTGTGGATTATTTTGATGCACCCTAAATATGCATTTTGGACCGTCAAAAAATGGAGGACATTCACTTGCATTGTTTAGAGGAGGAGGCCTGAAATGAAATCCTAAAAATCTTGAATTCTGTTTTGATGAAGAAAGAAATTCAGATACATCTTGGATGGCCTGAGGGTGAGTAAATTATCAGCAAATTTTCATTTTTGGGTGAACTATTCCTTTAAGTAGTAGTAAGCAGTAAGCAGTAGTCACTGAACAGATGCATTTTTCCAAAGCGTACTTCTAGTACACTTATTACAGGGACAGTGGAGCAGCCTGGCGTTAAGTGTTTTTTCTTATAAGGGTTAAATGGTGAAAGCACATGGCTTGCAACCCTCTAGTTGCCAGCCATGATCTTTAGCTGCTAGCACACCACCATCATTGGTTGCACTAGGAATGAAAATGAACAGATATGCACAGTCCTTCCTTCAGAAAGCAAACTAAATATAGTTGCATAAGAGACTTATATACAAAATGAATGAGACTCATTTATGAAACTCATTTTTCTGTTTACTGTTCTCCATAATGAAAAAGCATGCACATTATTCATAATCTGAGTATGAATACAAATAAACTGTGGAATGTTTAAAAGAGATCTTGCTATCATAAAAAAAAAAGAGTGGGGAAGCAAACATTTATTTGAACTTTTCATGGTATGCCAGGGCCCATCCTAAGGTTTGGACAGCTGGGCCTGAGGCTAAATTACATCAAACATATTATGTTCAATGGCACAATGTTCAACACTGCCTCTGTTTTTTTCCCATTCAAAGAAAGAGCAGACTTGTGTGCATGTTTTTATAATCTCATTGAGCAAAGATATAAACCACCACATACTGCTTTTGGTGTTTTACTTGATCTGGGAGCTGTTATATCATCAAACAGATGTTAAGAAATGTTACCACAACAGAGGAGAAGAGGTCTTTATCTCCATCTTTCACATCCATCTCATCTGAAAGTAACCTGCCCTTGGGTTCAGCTCTGGTTACCGATTGTTTAGGCACAAAGTCCAGCAGCTCTATCAGTATGAAGCCTAATATACTATAATGAAATACTATAATTTTTAATGTAATTCCAAAGCAGCATTAGTTGTTGTTTTAGTTAGGTTAACTGTGAGATGACATTGTGTCCTGTGAATGTATCCTGTTTGTTACTATTAAATTGCATCTTTGGCATGTTCTGCATCTGTCTCAGATATGTTTCCATTTGGCTGTGTGTTCACTGGCAATTATATTTCAGCTTTACCTTTAATGTACACCTTTGATCTTTTTCCACCTTTACAAGGTATGTTCAACACATGCTACCTACATATTGACCCCTTTAAAATGTCAACTTTTTTTGAATGTATAGTTTGGAGCTGGCAACGATTTTAGTTGACTCACTGATGACATGATAACAGTAAATGAGAATGTTCATGATAGCATTCTGGGTTCCAGGAGAAAGTGGCTGTAATGGTTTCCAATGGAAGACTACACCAAACCCAGTATGTGTGCACCACCAGATGTGAGCTCCATATGCTTTATTAAACATATATCTCAACCCAAAGAAAATGCTACCTCATTCTTCACCCAATTAAGTGTAAACTGATAAGACAGTGTAAGGTTATTTTTAGGAGCGGCTTTTTCCAACTAGTTCAGTTTGACCTTTCCATAAAACAAGCTTTTGAGGTGTAAGGCACAATGTTTGCTTTTGGGTGGAAGGTTGACTTTGTTGATGTTGCGGGAAAGTGTGTAGAAACAGGTGGGTAGTAACGCGCTACATTTACTGTTACATTTACTGTAGTAACTTTTTGAAAAGGTTTAAAAGTGGGTACTTTTTACTCTCACTCAAGTAAATTTAGAATGAAAATTTTTAACTTTTACTTTGTTACAATGGGCGGCGTTCCTGTTGTTACATTACTGGGTTTAATTTTAGTTAATGTGTAAATTATTGAGAGATTATTGAATGGGTCTTTTACGACAGCAGAAGTTCACACAGCTGCGCGCGCTGTCACAGACTGTCACTCAAGCCGAGTCCATCACTGCTGCAGCATCATGCTCTTCTAACTAAATTAAACACTTTCTTCGCTCCATACTGTGAAAAAAGAATAGTTTCATCATGCAATGCCTTCATTTAACACCAAGACAAGTGGATATTTCAAGATTAAAATTGCAGATCCAACTTAAGGCAGCATGCTGAGGTAAGTTGTGGATCTAATGATAATGCAGGCTTTTCTGTGTAATGAGATGGTCATTTTCAAGGTGATTCTGTAAATGTGGGCTCTTGTGACATCCATTTTTAAGTGTACATTTTTAAATCAGTGCAGCAGTAAATCAGTGCACTTTGTTCCTGTGTCCCACATGTCATGAGCAGTATTTACGCATTTACCCTGCGCCCTCACAGGTGTACTGGAATCTATCGCAGCTACTACGGGCTGATTAACAGTATAAATCCATGTAAACATCCAAGTTAAGTGAACATGCCTTTTGCTCTACCGAACGTGTGATTGACAACTGGAGTGCAAACAGAAAGCATTTCTGAGCGTGATGCACTATGTAGGTTGCGTACTATGCGTTTAGGGAGCGGTGGTACTGCTGCACAGAAATAATTATCTAAATTCTTTTGACACTGAAAACTGTAACTACACTGAACTAAGAACTAAAAGCTATCAAATAGCGAAAGTAGGCATTAATAAAACATGATCTTGTTTTGGTTTACATTCAGCATTATATATAATATCCCTGTGGGACATTGTTCACATTTTCACTGTAAAACTTATTAAAGGTTTCCAAACCTTTCTTCTTATTGACAAATTCATCCAGATCTGACAAGAGCCCTTAAAGGGATAGTTCACCAAAAATTTAAATTCTCTTATCATTTACTCACCCTTATGCCATCCCAGATGTGTATGATTTTCTTTCATCTGCTGAACTCAAATGAAGATTTTTAGAAGAATATCTCAGCTCTTTTGGTCCATACAATGCAAGTGAATGGGTTCCAACATTTTAAAGCTCAAGAAGTAATCTATAAGACTCCAGTGGTTAAATCAATATCTTCAGGAGTGATGTGATTGGTGTGGATGAGAAACAGATCACTTTCACATTCTTCTTCTTGTGTTTTTGGTGATTCACATTCTTCTCTGCAGATCGCCCCCTGCTGGGCTGGGAGAAGAATTTCTTGCAAAAAAATGACTTAAATATGGATCTGTTTCTCACCTACACCTATCATATCACTTCTGAATATATGGATTCAACTACTGGAGTTACTTGGATTACTTGCAACTAATGGATTACTTTTATGATTCCTTATGTGCTTTTTGGAGCATACAAATTTTGGCACCCATTCACTTGTATTGTACTGACCTACACAGCTGAAATATTCTCCTAAATATCATAATTTGTGTTCTGCAGAAGAAAGGAAGTCATACACATCTGGGATGGCATGAAGGTGAGTAAATGATGAGAGAATTTTAATTTTTCCCATGTGACCTTCTGTATTCTGTGGAACACAAAATATGTTAGACAGAATGTTAGGGACTGACAGTCTCAGTCACCATTCACTTTCAAAATATAGAGGAAAAAAAACACATTCACTGAAAGTAAATAGTGACTCTCTGTAGAAAATCTCCTTATTGTGTTGCAAGTCATACAGGTTTGGAACTTCCATTAATAATAATAATAATAATAATAATAATAATTCTGTAATACATGTTAAATGTGTATTATGTAATGGAATGTAGGGAGTTAACGTCCATTATGTCATTTGTGAAAGTAACGAGTTACTCACTACTTGAGTACTCTTTTAATTGGATACTTTCTTGCTCTTACTCAAATAATTATTTATGTTAGCACTTTTACTTCTACTTGAGAAATTATTTTTTTTAAAGTAATTGTACTTTTACTTGAGTATAATTTTTGACTACTCTACCCACCTCTGGTCGAAACCACTTGTTTGTATACAAGAATTATGCAGTACCAAAGTCAAACTTGTAAACAAGCAAAATCCCCATTTAGACATTCACATTCTCATGAGGTGAACTAACTTAAACATAGTATATTGTGAGAGAACATTGAACATAATAGTGTGAACACTGCGTTTATAAACATTATTTTCTCTTTGCCCACATAGCTATGCCATATCACAAGTCAATTTTTTACCATTGTATAAGATTGTAGCTATTTTCTCATTACTGTAATTTAAAAAATAAAAACACAAAAAATAATATATTATTCAAATTGTACAGTTTTTATACATCATGGTAGTATATTGTATTGTCTAACTCCTCTTTACTGTCTGCATTTTTAAAGTTCATTTAGGACAACTCTCGGAAATAGATAGATTTTTATTGATTATAATGACAGAGAAGTAAGCTTAGTCTTGGTGGACTAGATCTGCTTTACGCATGCTGCTGCTGCTTGACCTGAGTCATAATGCTGCTGGCATGAAAACATCATGCTGCTGAAACAGAAGATACATGCTGCTGCTGCTAGTGTACCAACATCAAGACATACCCCCTGTAAAGCAGATCTAGACAGGTGATGCTGGGGAGGTGGAGGGATAACGCTACAAATACTGCTCTGCTGTAGCCATTTCCCAGAGTATTGCGTGAGTTGAGTAACAGCTTTATATATTTTAACACAAAGGAAAAGCTTCTGATTGGGTGATGAGGTGCACCTGTTTGACCTACCAGCCGCGCCATATAGAGTTTCCTAACTGAACTTACTTGTCATTTAATGCAATTCTATGTGGAACTCAATGTCATAACTATTAGAAAATAAAGGACCTACTTTATATTAGGTGTCTTAAACTACCATTTACTTAAGCATTTGATACAATGTACTTATTATGTATGTACTTGTTGTTTCATTGTAGTTACATTTAAAGTACCTGCATGTAATTACATCTAGTTACAATGTTAACCTCACACCTAACCCTAAACCTAACCCTACCCCAACCTTTAACCTAACCCTAATCTAAACCCTAACCCTTTACCTACCCGTGCCTCAGTAGCAGCAAATGTGAATTTTTAAGAATTTTGCAGAACAAAATGTAGTTACAGAATAAGTATATTGTATTGTATGTAATGTCAGTACATAGTAGTTAAAGACACCTAATATTATGTGGGACCTGTTAAATTAAATGCAAAAACAAAAAGAGCCATCAGATGATGAAAAAGTTATTGTAATTCACCATGTGTCTTTATTTCAGCCCTCTTTATGTTCTGCTTGTTGAATCAAATGAATGTATGATAAATGTCGCTAATTAACACTCCATATGGTTACCATTTAGATTTAGCTGCCAGCACACTGTATGAAGACAACAACATGAGCCAGACAGAGCCTTGACAATGAGAGTTTTTTTTGTGTGGCTTTTTTTGAATAGATCGGGGCTCAACGTGTTTCTCCTCTGTAATTCAGAACAAACCTCAATCCTGGAATATGGTTGACATGTAAAATATTACATAAATAGTCCCTATGTCTGTAGCTGTTCAAGTCCTGAAGAGTGATAAACAAATAAATAAAGTGCAAAAGGTAAGATTTATTAAAAGATAAGTAGAGAAATATCAGTTTCCACTTTCAAAAAAAGTGTCACTGACAAGTTTGAAAAAGATAACAGTAGCTTTTTGACAAATGTACATTAAAATATCCAATACTTACGTATTCACACACATCCACAAATATCGATGAAACTGCAAGAAGGTCAAGTATCGCACAATAACTATTTTTCTAACATTCTGATGCTGCATTTCACAATGATATAGTTTTCAGTTTCAGTGTTTATAAGAAAGAAATGTGTATAAGAGTGAAGTAAAAAAATACTGTGTTGTCATACAGTGCAAAAATGTTATCCGTTCATCATGTGTTGGCAGATCTGTATCTTTGGTCGTGTGCTAACAGTTCTCATCTATATCCATATTACTGTGGTCAGGCATGATATAGACAGATTTGCTCTTCTTTTTGCGGTCTTTGGACTGCCCAGCCTTAGGTATTGATGTTAAAGACAGATAGCTGGCCATGCTGCTCCTTACCCCGTAGCTCATCATGTTATCTTTGTTGTCCACAAAATCCAGCTCACCTGGGCTCATCAACTGTGATCTATTCAAGGAGAAACTTATTAACATACCAGTCACTGCCCCAACCATGGCTAGACATACATAAGCTGTAATTAACATTCTGTATGTGGAGGAAGAGGTTAGCATTAGAGACAATATAAGAGAAAGGAGAAGGACCACTCACAGAAAAATGAAATGGAGAAATTGTAATGTGTAATAAGATAGCTGTAGGAATGGAAGTCCCGCCTTTCAGTTAAAAGAACCAATCTTTTTTTAAATAAAGGCATTATATTATAAAAAGGATATTTACTTGAGATGTCCTAATGACTACAATGAAAATGCTACCACATGGGCCACCAAGTGAACTGACTTGCCTTAAAAGGAATTTGTTAGCATGTTCTTGAACTTTGACCTACTGTATGTTGACAGAAACACAGAAATATACCTATTCACTTTCTTCCAATCCAAGTTATGGCGCATTACCACAGGGGGTGCTTCCTGGATTGAGCTTGGGACAGGGTTGGATAGAGCCAGACATGGAGTGCTGAGAACGCAACATATACCATCTGAAGAGTCTGCAAAACATATGTAAGTGTCAAGGTCTCACACACCCATTCTCTGCTCTTATCTACAAAATACAATCCTAAGTTCAACATGAAATCTTTGTTTGAGATATATGTCTTTATTCCAGCATTCTGTTGATGATTGACTCAGCCAAAGCAGACAGAATGGTTTGCAGAGACATTTTCCACAAAATTATTGGAGTGATGTGTTCTATATGGATTACCCCCTTGAAAATCAGCTTAAACCAGTGTAATTTACCAGGCTGAGACCAAGAAACCATCTTAGGTTGGTTTAAAATGATTTTTTTTTTTTTTTCAGCAGGATAGGTTAAGTTCTCACCACAGTAGTGATTGACCATATCCTCCAGACACTGGAAGGTAAGCCGTGGTGAAATGTAGTACCAGCTATTAGTCAGACGCAATATCTTATAGTGCTTGATGGTCCTGTGTCTCACAGAGAGAGAATACACACCTGCAGGGAATAGCAGCAATTCGATTACAGTTTTGAAAACACTGTAGTGTGAGACTTCTATCTGATATAAACATTTACATTTATGTATTTGGCAGACAGAGCATTCAAGGTATATTGTATATTTGATTAGTTTTGTATGTGTGTGTGTGTGTGTGTTCCTCAGAATTCGAACCCATGACTAGAGGTGGGAAAAAATATTGATATGTTAAAGTATCATGATATTTTTTCTCATGATATTGTATTGATATTTGCTACCTGTTGCTTGTGCTCGCACTCGTGCACACACTTCATAGGGACTTGAGCGAGCATCCAAAACAATGACGTAATGTACAAAGAGACTGAACGTGATTCACTGGCATCGTGCTGACAGATGAGGTAGCATAATTATGATTGTTTTACTACAAACTTTGAGACTAAGCTAAAACTACTTATCAGCTAACATAGCATACTGATACACATATACTACCAAACTATACCAGACAGTTTACTGTTGCACTGCACTGTTATGTTGCACTATTGTATGTTTTGTATGTCATATGTTGTACTACGATCAAGAAACCAGCGTATTTACTTAAATTGATCCTGTATACCTGACTTTTAGTATAAAGAGAAGATCGTTGAAATTATTTGAAAGTTACAAAGCAAGGTAGCTTGCAATTCGTCAGCGTTAGCAAGCAAGATCAAGTTAGCTAAAATTACACAGATCACTCCTTATGGCACTATATTTCACATGCTTTGCAGTTATGTAAGCTTACCTGTCCGACAAGAAGAACGCCAATTCAGGATCGGTTTTGATCCCCAAAACCGAACGAAGGTCCCTCCAGGAATCAAATGCCCTGCCGATGTTCACTCTAGTTTTCGCTTGACCACGATCACGTTCCCGCTTAGCCAGATGGGATTCAGTAGATAAATGTGTTTTTTTATTTTTCTTGTTTTTTTTTTGGCTTACTCGGAGTTTGTGGAATTGCAATAATATTGTATCGTGACCTAAATATCTACATTATATCATATTGCCAGTTACCTTGTAATTCCCACCCCTACCCATGCAACATGATCACACGGGAAGTCGGCATGCTCTACCAGCTGAGCTTACAGGAACTAAAAACAATGACATTTAATAGTTTGCAACAAGCTATGATCAAAAACAACTTACAGGTCACAAGATTTTACCAGTAAATAAATTTCTTAGGAATCAAACCCATGACCTTTGCATTGCTAAAGCCATGCTCTACTACATTAATACACCATTCATTAATTGTCTCTATAACTCTACTCTCTCCTCTCCAGCAACAGCTGGTGTGTTATGAGCGTACTGGCGCACTATGGCTGCCGTCACATCGTTCAGGTAGATGCTGCACACTGCTGGTGGTTGAGGAGAGTCCCTTGTTCACTGTGTAAAGCTCTTAGCATATAGTGTCAGAAAAGCACTATATAAATGTAGCATTCATTCATTCATTCATTCATACTGTGAGTTGAGCAACAGGAACACTGATATCAGAGTGGAAATCTAATTAAAAAATAATGATAATAATAACATGTCAGTTCTTTTTGTCACATTCTTTATGTGGTTAAAACTGAATGCACGGAAACAATCAACACCAGATGACATTTCCATGTACTTACCTTTTTCTCTCTGACTCTCTCTAATGAGAAAAGATCCGACACCATTACCAGGCAGTGACAAAAGCTCTTCTGCCTTCTGCCTCTCAACCCCCTCAAACAGCCATCTTTAGAAATATGATATTGTTGTATTAAATTGGAAACACTGTTAATACTCCAAAAAAAAAAAAAAAAAAAAAAAAAAAAGGCAATAGGGACATTAATAAACAAGAACAACTACAACTTCACAATGAAATGAAGAAATTGAATGATTTATTCTTTCTTACATCAGATCAAATATCTTATATAAATAACCATATTATAACCAAATTCTTTCACAATCATTAATCTGAAATGCATGTCTGGAATTGTATCTCATATGCTGATTTGGAGGGTCAGAGGTGATATTATCATTGATGATCATTAAGTAAGAAAAATTTAACTAAAAGAAAGACTTAATGAATTCTGTCTAGATGATTTTGGGAATGAATAGCTCTTTCACCATGTCACAAAGACAAAAAGGTGAAAGCATCAACTCATTATGTGCAGCCTAATTGGAGATAAACAGTCCACACTTACCCGTGATAGACCTTTGCCACATGATTACTGGGAATGTAGTTCTCAGTTCCTGTTTGTAGAGAGTGGACTTTCCACCAGCAACCATCTCTATAGGTCATTGCATCAACAAATAAATAAAAAACATGTTTATAGGTATTATGCTGCTTATATATATTTATGTAGTATATGTATGTACATGAATATACTGTATATATATATATATATATATATATATATATATATATATATATATATATATATATATATGTATGTATATATATATATATATATAAGTTACTTAAAAAATAGTAATCCACTACAAATTTCTAATTATTTCTCTAAAATTGTAATCAGATTACTTTATTAATTACTACATTTTAAAAAATAATCACATTACTAATTACTTTTAGGTTACTTTCTAAAACACTTTTCCGCTCAACAAATTCAAAATAATGTCTATATTTATTCCTTGTTCATTGTTACACACAAGTCATACACTCTGGACCTCACATTTCTCCTTCACAATGACTCGTTACGGGCCCATAATTCATGTATTCTACGTAAATTATATATTAAAAATAAGCATAACCCTATAATGTACTTAAAAGTAATTAAATTAATTGAAAGTCAGTAACTGTGATCTGATTATAAGTATTTAAAATTGTATGAATTACACTACTTTTTAGACTAAAAAGTGAGTAAATTACAGTAACTAATTATTTTAATCAGATTACACCCAACACATACACTAATATATATACACTAACAGTGCCGTACCAACCATAGACATTGATCTAAAGTTCTGGCAAACTAGCCGCAAACTTGCCACAGATTTGCAGCAAATTTTCCACTCATTATTTTCACATGCAAAGACCTTGTGATTCGCCGCAAGTGTTTGCTAGAAGTTTGCAACCCTTCACAGGTAGTGGTGAACCTTTCAGGAAACCTTTGTCAAAAACTGACAGTTTGCAGCAAAGCTAATTTCCATGTGAAAAAAATCAGTGGTGAATTTTCGGCAAGTTTGAGGCAAATTTGCCATGAACTCTCGATTTTTGTAAGGGGACCTGTTCCTCACAATATTCAGATTAGTGGTCAGTCAGTATTGGTTTTAAACATTTTTTATGGCAGATTCTCACAATTTTAACTCTGGTGTCCCACAGTATTTCATTTTTGGTTACATCTTTGTTATACAGCACAATACGCATTATATTAAATTATTTCTTTAAAATTAAACTTACTCTGAAAGACCCATGAGTCTGTCCCCCATCTTAAAGATTGGTTCACTAATGTCACGGCATGGATAATCAGAGAGCACCACAAGGCTGTCACAGTCTGTAGATGTAGGTTGACAAATAGCATTCATAATGTAAATGAAAAAACTTACAAACACAAAGAGAATGGTTTTACTATATATTTAAGCACAGGACATTCCATACAGCTAAAAAATAATCAACATCTCACCTTTAGACACGGAGTCCAAGCTGTTAGGCGCTGTGCTTTTCTCTTCCTGCCTTTTCATCACATTCCCCATGATGGCAGTTTAGAGCCCACAGCCCTATTGATGCTGGAATTTTACAAATTACACATTTACATATTACAAATCCATGCAGCGGACAAGGTTTTTCATTAGACTGTCGCATGTCCAATTTTGCAACTTCCCCTCAAAGTTTTTTATCTCTATCAAGACACACTAATTAGAACAGGGAAGCTGCTGAGTCTGTCACTATTTTCCACTCAACTCTTTTCTGAGAATGTAAATAGGCTATAGCTCATTTAGTCAATGAAGACAGTCTCAAGCTCTTGTTTGTTTGTGTCTTGTCACATAAAGTGGCATGTTGCATCTTGGGCCTTAAAGCAGCTTCAACATGATGGTTAAAATTTGCATTAAAAAAAAAGCATAGAAATAGTATGCATGAGCACACTTCTCATGGCCAAATCAAAATAATTTTCACAAAAATAAGAAGTTTACATTTTCATTATATATATGCTAAAATATGACAAATGTCCGAGGAAAGTTTCTGGAAGTAGCTAACTCTCAATGGTTAAAACTTACCTTTTTGCACTCTAAGCAATTACATATCCATTTTTCTTCCCAGAAGGCTTCAGTTGTGGTTGGCTGCTCACAATAAATTTGAAGCAGGTGACTTAGGGTAAAGAAATTCTGGCCAGGTTTAAGACTCAAGTCCAGCAGTTACAGCAGTTGTGTTCAGAATGGCCTGCTCTGCTCTGAAGGCTTATCTAAACTGAGTGCTGGTCTATTGAAAACAGCGCATAGCCACAAACTTCCTCTGGTAAAATGAGGAAGAGTTCCCTGACCATGTTTCCTTCATCCCTGCAATATGCACCAACAGAATGTTTTTATTAAACATTATTTATGCGGATCATAATTTCCGTAGATATCTGCCATATTTAGGTTGTTGTTTACATTTAATTTTATAAGTAATTGTTGGCACTCTCTGTGTTGCTCTGTGTTGAATATGCTCAAATTGGATATTGTGTAACTTCCTGAATTTGGCATTAGTGGGTAGATGTCTGGGTGTGTGTGCTTCGAAATGTGTGAGTTTCAGAAGCATAAAGCCTATAACTACATATTAAAATACCATCAAGGACACTTTATTGTAAACATGACTAAAGATTTGAAGTGTACCAGAAAATAATTCTAGAAATATTTTATTGCCTTTATTGCCCAGTTATCATGTGAAGCAGCAGGTTCATCTATAGAAATTGCAATGAAAAGGTTGCCACATAACTGAAAATTATTTCTACATCATACACCCTTCATTTTGTCCATTTTAAACAAGAAAAAAGTAATCTAATGATAAAGAGTCTGTCTGTCCATGCATGAGTTATGGTCTTCCATATGCTACTTCTAAATTTTAAAAATGTAACATTTTACAGCTGTCTCTGTATGTTCAAGTGGGGATCCAACCTAGATGTATGCATCTGGAGACCAATTATATACCATAAATCATTTAAAAAGCTTAGCAATAGCTTTCCTGACTATAAAGAGTGCAAAATGCTTCAGCATTGTAATACTTTTTTTATTATGTTGAACTTTCCTTACCACGATGTCATGTATCAGAGTACTTGCAAAATGAACATGAGATAATGTGACATGCACCCATAAAAGTTCTACCATAATAGCTCAGAATGTTAATCACACTTCTTTTTCCGCAGTGCTACAAATATACACCAGAGCTCAGAGCTGTTGTAGAATTGAATTTGTGCTGGGCTGACATGCCTAAAAAAAAGATTATTCTTGTTGATTAGACTCGTGCATACTAGTATCTGAGATGCCTGACCTGGTCGAGGCTCTTTGTAACTATGGGTGTACAAGTCAAAGTATAGATAATACTTTGTCAAACTTTTACCCATTTTAAAGTATCTGACCAAATTCTTGAGTATAAGTAAAAAGCATTCACATATAATTGTGTAAAAGTTTTAAAAGTACATTTTAAAGATGAATATTAAAGGTTAAACATGTTTCAATGATGGAAGGGGTTGTAGCAGAGTTTGCAAAACCTGTTCGGAAATGCCACTAGTGTCACAGAAATAACACACTTCATTTATCAACGTTCAACCCATGCATGGACATTGTGTTACATTAAATTCATTTAAACAGACTGATCTCAGTTCAGGAGACTCTGGGCTGTCAGTAAGGGGTTAAACTTTCGACACATGGTGTCATGTGACAAAACAACATGGTAGAAACACCAACAAAACTACATCTGGTAAGAAACCTAATTAAGTTTTTACATTTAAACCTGTTTGAGTCAAAAGAGCAGTCACCAGTTTCATCTGATATGCCATTTTTATAATTTGAACGATTTATCGCGAAACACCATGCTGCTAAACACAATGTACACTAATATGTACTTTAATGCATTTTTTTCCTTAGAAATCATATGATTACAGTGCATGTTCACACTGAGAATCAATGGATCATCCAAAAGCTGAAATATGTTGCTTTCAGAGGCTTTATATGGAGTTAGGATGAAAATAAGGTGCATTTCAAACTGTTCTGAGACCAGTGCAGACAGACAGCACACTGGAGGTTAAGTCATTCACTATATAGGGAGCAAGGGAGCATTCTATAGCTTTCCTATGCAGCTAAGTGCATTCACTCCTAAAATCAAACCAAAAGTTCAGTTTCAGGCTGCAGATGATGTTTGGACATCTCAACATGTTTGGCAGACATGGGACAGTGGTAATCAATACATAGATCCAGAATCTATAATGTATAATCTTATTTTAACATGGTTGGCAGTGACTGGATGATGCTGGCCATTATTTGTATCAGAATTAATTATGCTAATTTCTGATTTCTTGTCATTAATGTCTCAAAAACATGTAATTGTTTGTTTAAGCACACACAAACGACGGTAACCGTCGATAACCTAAAACAGCTTGTAGATAAATGAAAACTCTCTCAATTAATGAAACTCTCTCAATTAATGGTTGTCATGCTTTCTGGTCACTCTCTCTCTCCTCTGACGCTCTGGTGTGCCTTTTCAGGTCTCCCTCCGCCATCACTATAATGAGAGACAGGTGTTAGAGATAATTACGACCCAGGTGACAACATGACCACGCCCCCCATGCCACATACCCCCACTGCTGACTCAGGCCAGGGCACCATGCTTGCCTACTCCCCCCCCCCCTCCCATTTCTGGAGAAAAAGTCAAAATCAAATCAAATCACTTTTGGTTGCCACACAACCATATGCACAAGTGCAACAGTGGGTGAAAGTCTTGGGTGCAGTTCCGAGCAACATAGCAGTCATGACAGTGATGAGACATATACCAATTTATAATAAACATCAGATTTACACAACACAATTTACATATCTAATATACACATAATTACAAAACACAATAATAATATACAATGTACAGTATACAATGCACACAATATAAAATACACATACACATAATATAGAATACACATACAATAAAAATAGTATATAAATTATATATAATATATAGAGTAGGTTGTATTGTACTGTATTGACATTCAGGCTGTCGGTTGATAGTCAGTTGCCAGTGTGTTGTTAAGAGAGAATATAATTTATGACAGTCCGGTGTGAGACAATAAGATTGATAAAGTTCTGTGCTGATGTATATTGATCGTGAGAGATCAAGAGTTCAGAAGTCTGATTGTTTGGGGGAAGAAGCTGTCATGGAGTCGGTTGGTGCGGGTCCTGATGCTGCAATACCGCCTGCCTGATGGTAGCAGTGAGAGCAGCCCATGGCTTGGGTGGCTGGAGTCTCTGATGATCCTCCGAGCTTTTTTCACATGTCCTGGAGGGAGGGAAGCTCACCTCTGATGATGTGTCTGGCAGTTCGAACCACTTTTTGCAGGGCTTTGCAGTTGAGGGCGGTGCTATTGCCGTACCAGACTGTGATGCAGCCAGTCAGGATGCTCTCTACAGTGCTGGTGTAGAACCGTGTGAGGTTCATTCCAAACTTCCTCAGCTGTCTCAGGAAGAAGAGGCAATCATGAGCCTTCTTCACAATGGCCTCAGTGTGGATGGACCATGTGAGTTCCTCTGTGATGTGGACACCGAGGAACTTGAAGCTGCTGACTCTCTCCACCTGTGCTCCATTGATGGTGATGGGGCTGTGTTCTCTGTCTTTTCTCCTGAAGTCCACCACAAGCTCCTTGGTCTTTCTGACGTTGAGGGAGAGGTTGTGCTCCTGACACCAGCGTGTCAGAGTGTGCACCTCCTCTCTGTAGGCTGTTTCATCATTATCAGTGATCAGACCTACCACCGTCGTATCATCAGCAAACTTAATGATGGCATTGGAGCTGTGTGTTGCCACACAGTCATGTGTGTACAAGGAATACAAGAGTGGGCTGAGAAAACAGCCCTGCGGGGCTCCAGTGTTGAGGGTCAGTGATGAGGAGATGTTGCTGCCCATTCTAACCACCTGGCATCTGCTTGACAGGAAGTCCAGGATCCAGCTGCACAGCGAGCTGTTTAAGCCCAGAGCCTGGAGTTTCACATCAAGCTTGGAGGGCACTATGGTGTTGAATACTGAGCTGTAGTCTACAAACAGCATTCTCACATAAGTGTTCCTTTTTTCCAGGTGGGAGAGAGCAGTGTGTATTGTAGATGCAATGGCATCATCAGTGGAGCGGTTGTTGCAGTAAGCAAACTGCAATGGGTCCAGTGAGGCAGGCAGCACAGAGCAGATGTAATCTCTGATTAGCCTCTCAAAGCATTTGCTGATGATGGAGGTCAGAGCAACAGGACGCCAGTCATTTAAGCAAGTGATTTTGGATTGCTTTGGTACAGGCACAATGGTGGATGTTTTGAAGCATGTGGGGACTACAGACAAGGAGAGGGAAAGGTTGAAAATGTCTGTAAAAACACCAGCCAGTTGGTTCGCGCACGCTCTGATGACGCAGCCCGGAATGCCGTCTGGACCCGTGGCTTTACAGATATTCCCCCGTCGGAAGGATCGGTTTACATCCGCTACAGAGACGGAGAATGAACTAACCTCTGTAGCTTCGGCCGCGAGAGCTCTCTCCGCAAGGGCAGTGTTATTTCCCTCGAAACGAGCATAAAAATATTTAGCTCATCTGGGAGAGAGACAGCGTTTTTATTCCCTTTGTAGTCCGTGATGATATTAATTCCCTGCCACATGCTTCTAGAGTTGGTGGTATTGAACAGTCCTTCAATCTTGTCCCTGTACTGGTGTTTTGCTGCTCTGATAGTTTTACGGAGGGCATAACTGGCTTGTTTATGCTCCTCCGCGTTCCCAGAATTAAAGGCGGAGGTCTGCGCATTTAGTGCCGCACAAACTTCGCTATTAATCCATGGTTTCTGGTTGGGGTAGATCCGTATTGTTTTGGTCGTAACAATGTCCTCTATGCACTTTCTGATGAAACATGTTACGCTATCAGCGTAAACCTCGATGTCGTCATCAGAGGTGGACCGGAACATCTCCCAGTCCTTGTGATCAAAACATTCTTGTAGCGTAGAATCTGATTGATCTGACCAGCACTGGATCATTCTGAGGTGCTTCCTGTTTCAGTTTCTGCCTGTAAGTGGGCAGTAGGAGAATGGAAGAGTGGTCTGATTTGCCAAATGGTGGGCGGGGGGAGGGATTTGTAGCCATCCTGGAAGGGAGAGTAGCAATGGTCCAAAACCCGGTCCCCTTGTGTGTTGAAACTGATATGTTGGTGGTATTTTGGTGCGACTGATTTTAGATTGGCTTTGTTAAAGTCCCCGGTCACAATGAACGTGGCCTCAGGGTGCGCGGTTTCCTGCTCACTTATACTCCCATACAGTTCCTTGAGTGCCTGGTCTGTGTCGGCTTGTGGGGGAATGTACACAGCAGTGATAATGACTGCTGTGAATTCCCTCGGTAGCCAGAATGGTCGACACAGAAGCATGAGAAATTCCAGATCAGGAGAGCAGAAAGACTTGATAGAATGTACATTCCTCTGATCACACCAGGATTTGTTGAGCATAAAATATACACCACCACCTCTGCTTTTACCCGAGAGAACTTTCGCTCTGTCCACACGGTGCATGGAGAACCCCGCAGGTTCGATAGCTGAATCTGGAATCTCAGTTTCTGTAAGGCAGATAATGCAGCAGTCCCTCATCTCTCGTTGGAAAGAGATCTGCGCTCTCAGCTCGCAGAGCTTGTTGTCCAGAGACTTAACATTTGCCAGTAGAATACTGGGTAGCGGGGGTCGATTTGCGCGACATCTTACTCTGATGAGAACGCCGGCTCTATTTCCCCTTTTCCTTCTGCATTTCCACGGCCAGGCAGCCCAGACAAAGGGCTCCGCTGGCGTGTTTGTAAACAGTGGGTCGGCACTGAGGAATTGGAAGTCCGGTTTTCGGTGTGCAATTGCAGAACCAATGTCCAAAAGTGTTTGTCTATCATATACAATAAGGCAGACAACATCCAAGACAAAAAACATAAGAACTGTAAACAAAACAAACAAAAAACTGCAATGTTGTGTCAGAGCTCGCAATGCAGCAGCCATATTCGGCACCATCTTGAGTCCAGGAATCAGCCACAACCATCTGCGCCCCCAGTCTGTGGATCACCTCGAACTTAAAGGGCTGAAGAGCCAGATACAAAAGGGTGATCTGCGCGTTAGTATCCTTCATGCGGTGGAGCCAATGAAGAGGAGCCTGATCGGGTGAAGGCCCACCCCAGCAGGTAGTAGTGGAGGGTAAGAACAGCCCACTTAATCACAAGACACTCCTTCTCAATGGTTCTGTATTTTGTCTCCCTGAATGTGAGCTTGTGACTAATAAACAGCGCTGGCCGTTCCTCCCCTCCCACCTCCTGCGAGAGCACCACGCCCAGCCCCCTGTCAGATGCATCAGTCTGCAAAATAAGGGGAGAGAGAAATTAGGTCCATGTAAAAGCAGCCCCCCACACAGTGCAGACTTTACCTTAAGGAAAGCCTGTTGGCACGACTCTGTCCACTGGACTGGATTGGGAGCCCCCTTTTTAGTAAGGTCAGTCAGCAGGCTGGTGACATCAGAGTAGCTAGGCACAAACCTTCAGTAGTAGCCAGCCAGCCCCTGTCTTAACTCCTTTTTGGTCTTGTGCGCCGGGCAGGCTATGATCGTTGCGGTTTTGTTAACCTGTGGACGCACCTGCCCGTGACCCAAGTGGAACCCCAGATACCTAACTTCCACCCACCCAATTGCACACTTCTTCAGGTTGGCCGTGAGTCTCACCTGTCGCAGCGCTCTCAGGACAGCCCTCAGATGTTGCATATGCAGCCGCCAATCATTACTATATAGTATCGTCATGCCGTGTGTGGTCTGAGGATCTTGTCCATAAAGCGCTGAAATGTAGCCAGGGCTCCGAACAAACCGAACGGAAGCATCACAAATTGGTGTAATCCAAACGGTGTGGAAAAAGCCATATTTTCTCAGGATATTGGAGATAAAGGGATCTGCCAATAACCCTTTGTTAAGTCCAGTGTCGAATAAAATAGAGCCGCGCCCAACCGATCGAGTAACTTGTCAATTCACGGCATTGGATAAGCATCAAATTTGGACACCGCGTTCATGTTCCACTCTTCAGTACCAGAACTACCAGGCTAGCCCAATCGCTGTGCAACTCCTGTATTACGCCCAGTTCAAGCATTGCCTCTAATTCTTCCTGAAAAAACTTTTTCTTGTGTTCTGGAAGACGACAGGGGCGGCTATAAACGACCACCCCCGGGGTGGTCTCGATATGGTGCTCTATGAGGTTCGTGCGACTGGGTAGGGGAGAACATGTCTGCGAATTCCGCTTGCAACCTGGCAATGTCTGTGACAGTGAGAGGTGGTCTCCGCAAGGGACCAGGGTGAATGAACTTGATTTGGGAGATACCTCCGGCCCGAGCTCTGCCCTTTCTGGAACTACCGTCGCCAAGGCTACAGGCACTGCCTCCCTCCATGGTTTGAGGAGGTTCGTCTAACCTCATAATCGAGATCTCTGACTCATCATGTGACCTCAAAGGGTCCTTGCCACTTGGCGAGTTATTTGGAGCTCGAGGTGGGCAGCAATATAAGCACTTTATCTCCCTGTGTGAATTCCCGTAATCGAGTGCTCCTGTCATACAGTCGGCGATGACGTTCTTGCGCTTGGAGCAAATTCTCCTGTGTTACCTGCCGCAAAGTGTGGAGTTTTGCTCTAAGGTCAAGAATGTATTGAATTAGATTTTTACTATTCAAAGGTCCTTCCTCCCAAGCTTCCCGTATCGACGTCAAGCACATCGCGCAGCCGGCGCCAAATCAGTAGCTCAAATGGGGAAAACCCTGTGGAGGCTTGCGGGACCTCTCATACTGCAAACAGCAGGGGTTCGAGCCACTTATCCCAATTCTTAGCATCTTCATGTACTAACTTACTAATCATGTTTTTTAAGGTCTTATTAAATCGTTCGACCAACCCGTCGGTTTGCGGGTAATAAACGCTGGTGCGAATCAATTTAATGCCTAATAATTTGTATAGTTCGCGAAGTGTACGTGACATGAATGTTGTGCCTTGATCAGTGAAGATTTCCTTTGGAATCCCCACTCAGGAGATAATTCACTGCATGCTGAGATGTTGCGTAGGGGCATTGCTTCCGGATATCGCGTTGCATAGTCCACCAGAACTAATTCAAAGCGATGGCCACGTGCAGTCCACTCTAATAGCCCAACGAGGTCCATGCCAATTCTCTTGAAAGGGACCTCGATCAACGGCAGAGGGCGCAATGGTGCTTTTGGGGTGGCCAGTGAATTCACCAACTGACATTCATGGCACGCCGCACCCCATTTGCGTATGTCGCCGTGAATGCCCGGCCAAAAGAAACAAATTATATGATTTAAAGTCTTTTCGTGACCTAAGTGGCCAGCCATTGGGTTATAGTGTGCCTCCTGGAAGAGTGTTTCCCGACGGCTCTTTGGTACTAACAGCTGAGTTGTGTTCTCTTTGGTCTGAGTGTCCTGCATCACTCGATACAACCCCTCTTTGATAATAGAAAAGTATGGGTATGTGAGCGCAACATTAGGCTGGAGCTGTTGACCATCAATTACTTTCACTTGGTTAAAGGTGTGCTTGAGGGACTCATCACGCAACTGCTCCAGAGGGAAATACCCCTCAGGGAAGCCCCTAAGAATGGGAATTTCCTCATCTGCGTCATCCTGATTCAGAGCCGACATTGATGACACATAACCTAAAACAGCTTGTAGATAAATGAAAACTCTCTCAATTAATGGTCGTTGTGCTTTCTGGTCACTCTCTCTCTCCTCTGACGCTCTGGTGTGCCTTTTCAGAGAGACAGGTGTTAGAGATAATTACGACCCAGGTGACGAGCCTTACCATTCTCCCTCTCCCGCAGACCGACACATGACCACGCCCCCCATGCCACATATTTATTTATTTATTTTTGCGTGTTTATTAGGTGCTACTAGTTACAAATCAAAAAGTGAAATGGAAAATGCACACAGCAGTCACGCTCGGGTCTCACGATGCTATAAGTCATGATGACCTGCAAAATGTAATTCATACTCCGAAGGTAAACATTTTTTTTTTTTTAAGTTCAAATAAAGAACAAATTACTAAAATACTTGCCAGAGTACCACTCCTTTTTATAACAGAACAGAAATTTCATCAGGGTCTTTTCATGGTCAAGTTCTTTTTTTTTTTTCTTTTTTTTTTTAGACTGACATAGTCATTACTATTCCTGTTTAAATGTGGCAATAATGCTGTTGAAATAAATAGCTGTGAAGACAACTTAACCACAGGAAACGCCACCACTTTAGAGCTGCATCAACACATCTAAATACACAAAAGTATTGTAAAAGCATCTTGCTGATCTCTGGATGTTTTGTTTTCTTAAATACTTTTACTATGTGTTCATTTAGAACTCATTTGTGCAGAGTTAATGTGTTTTAGTGGAAAATAGATCTGACATCCTTTCAGGTTTTCAAAGATTAAAGCTTCCTCATCTCTCTCTTTTATCTCTCTCTCTCTCTCTCACACTCTCTCTCTCTCTCTCTCTCTCTCTCTTCTAATGCTCTCATAAAACATCCTAACTGGATGACTATAAATAGAGGAGGATGACTAGTATCAGCTCTATCATCAACACAACACTTATTGCATTTAATATCATAATATCAAACCAAGTGCCATTTATTTTAAAGCAAGATAGCACAAGCACCCTTTTCAAGCAAAAGCTTTCAGAAAAGTTATAAAATGGTTGTCAAAAGTTTTTGGATCATGTCCATAGTTAATGTGATGAACTATAACTTTGGTTACTCCGGATACATTTTTGAACTTTAGAGCAACTGACTTTATACATCCATTAAAATGACTTTGAGACCATTTGGTTGAAAGTAAAGTGGTTGCAAAAGTGGCTAAGAATAGTGAGGTTAGTTCTGAGAAACTTTTTTTTTTTTTTTTTTTTTTTTGCAGATCCCACTTGGTTTGATATTTTAGTATCTAATACAATGCAATTTTGGTTTTAAGTGTCACTAAAGTGTCCCAATACTTTTGTGGCCCTTATAGATTCCTCTTCATGCCGTTAAAATGGTCTCAATCTAACTACTGTATATCCTTGACTTTAGAGGTTAAAGTCTTATTTGCAATTCCGGTGGGGCTGTTGGGGCATAATCAGACTTGTTAATGGCAACAGGGTTCTAGTCAGATCCATACAGACCAAAGCAGACATGGGCCCCTCATCTGTACTGCAGCCATAATGCAAATGCATGCAGACTTCAGTGGAAACTCTGACACAGAACAGGGTTATTAAGTCACAGTGCAATTTAGGCATTGTGGCTATGACATCATGTCGCACAGTTAGATGGCACTCATCAGACACTGCAGTACTGAAGCAAGAACATGTGGCAGAGGTCCTTCTTGGCCAGGTCTAATGATTCAGAGATGTATCACAGTAAAAGACTGCCTTGAGCAAAGAAAAAATAAAGGCATCCTGTAGTGAATGAAGCCTTTTAAAGAGACAATCTGTTAGACCAGCCCCAAACTCGAGACATTGGTTGAGCAAATGTTGCAATGTTGGCCTAGTCAGGATGCTCAAACAAACAGAGCAATGTTTTGATAGTTTTTTAATATGGGATTACAATCACATACATGGGTAAATTACTTTTAAAAGTAATCCACTACAAACTAATAATTACTTCTCTAAAAATAGTAATCAAATTACTAAACTAATTATTTCAAATAAAAGTAATCACATTACTAATTACTTTAAAGTTACTTTCTGAAACACTTTATTTTAGAAAGGAAACTTCATGTAATGTACTTACTTGTAAGTAATTACCTTAATTAAAAGTCAGTAACTGCAATCTGATTACTAGAATTTAAAATGTAATGCATTACTCTACATTTTTGTCTAAAAAAATAATTAGATTACAGTAACTAATACAGTAACAGTACTAATTACTTTGTAATCAGATTACACCCAACACTATACAATCTTTTCTTGAGAGAAGAAACAGACACATAGAATGTTTATGTTCATTTTTATATTTGAAGAATGACATATTTAAGGATCACATTAATGACTGTAAGACATGAATTTCAATGCAACTGTAGTAGCCCAAACATTGAGGTCAAAATAAGATTTTTTGGAAAACTGATTACAGTTAAACAGGCCATCTGTATGCCCACCTCTCTTTAGCCTGCCTTGTTAGCAAGGCTCTCCCATCTTAAGCATCTTAAGCATATTCCATAATGAGTCCCTTCACCAAGGTGCACCATAGTCTTTTTCACTGCCCTTATCTCTATGCAATCACCTTTTTTCCGCTTATTACACAGTGTTTATCTGTCCTGTATTTAAGTTATTTGTTTTCTAAAAACAACTGCACAACCCAGAGAACATTTCCAGTAAATGTTAGGTGTATATTCAAGCCCAATGAGCAGCACACCCTGATCTGTACAGATATGACGTAAGATGAGTTTGTTGACTTGAAGGAGAATAAGGCTAGATCTGTTTTACAGTTGCAGGTTGGATAGAAATGTTGCTAAAAAAGAGACATAAAACAAGCCTCCCATTTGCTTATTTCAAATATTATTTAAACATTTAAATTGCTTACATAGCTGCCAATAAAAACCTTATTTCATTGCTGAGAAATGGAACATTTCTGCCATTCTGCTCTGAATTTACAATTTATTTGGTATCAGCAGATTCAAAGTCAAGCTTCTTAGAAATACTTCCTTGCTTAGAATCAGTCCTTACAAAATGCTTTTGATGGACACATCTGAAAATCCTTTTATCTTTTGTATTTAGATAGTTTGAATTATATGTGAGAACTGTCCTTGCTCTGTATGCTCCCCAGAAAGTGTCAGCATAACCCAGTGATGAAAGTCTAGCTTTAGATTGAAAACACACTTTAGAATCAGAGAGCAGTCAAAGGAAGAGATTTCAGGAATATTTAAAAGTGGTTTTCCATTCATTGGAACGTCCCTTCAATTAATTTATTGATAGTACATTTTCTGATTTAGAGGCTGATGACTGAAACACATTTTTTCAGCCTAGTCAAGTGCTTGGAATTCAAGTAAATAAATTAAGTTGTTTTAAAGGTCAAAGAAAATCATAATTTGTGCCTAAATTAACCTCTTAATAATGATAACCCTCCTTGCAATAACTCATTTTTATAACTCAAATAAATCATTGGACAGATTGTCAACAGATATACAGGCGCTAAGCCTGATCTGTGGACTATTATGAGGTATGTCTGTTCTGGTATGTCTGTATTTGCACGTGTCTTTTGTTCCAGTACATTTAGTTACAGTTAGGGTTAAGTTTAGGGTTCGACCCTTTGCTTCATTTGCGCTTGGGAGGACATAGGGATAATTTGGGGGCGCTAGACATGGATAGTACAAATAAAAATAAATAGCTATGGTGATGGCTAAATGATAAGTATACCATGGCTTGGCATGTCAAAGGCCAATGAAAAATGGCAGGAATGCAAGAATGGAGCCACTGCCCACATTGCTCTGTGCTTCCACAATTTAAGAAATTCACCCTATCACTCCATGTATGGTCAAATTGAACCACATCTCACTTTTCTAGATCGCACCGCTCACTCCAGCCAAATGATAGAGCTTGCTTTGTTTCGAGCCATGACATCTTTGACCTGATCTCATTGCTGGCTGATTTTTTTAATAGTCCAAGCAGCTGAGCAATGCTTCTGTTTGGATTTCCCCCAGTCTGATGGTCCTCGGTCCAGATGTAGAGTAAAATGTGTAGTCGTATAAGAAGAATCTGATTGTGCCAGAGCATGTGTGGTTTTGGCTCCCTTAGAATGAGCAGAAAAGTTCAACTCCTAAACACTGTTTATTTGCTCATTTTAAGAAAATCTCCATCTGCACTAAAACTCCACACGGCCCATAATAGTTGAGAGCAAGGCAAGTATTTTGGCATTTTCCTTTATGTCATGCATTCAATCACCCACTGGTAAATAAAACATGGAAACATTTAAATACAGAATGAATTCTCATAAAAATATAATAATAACATTTATTGGGGAGACCAGGGCTACACACACACACACACACACTATTTTGTAGTGTCTTAGTCACAATAGAGCTATTGAACATATAATATTCACCGTTAATGCCCAGAAAGAAAAGATACAGATTCTTTTACGCAAGTTGAACTTTTGAGACAACTTACCCCAATAGCGAAGCATCTTGTCACACTGGATGGGATTTGTTGTCACAAAGGAACCTGACAATAATTACCCTTTATTGGCTTTTCAGCTCAGTTTAAAAAGTAAAAGAATTATGAAACACAAAACAGTTCAAGAAACAGCAACTATGTAAACTGTAACATAAAAAACATGGATTTGGCCAGCAAAAATTAATACAGCAATAAATAAATTGTGACACATGCCCTGACATTTATGTAAAAATACCCTTGTCTTCATAAAACACAGTTCAACCTTTCAGTTAATATCTATCATTATTATATAGGCAACCCTTGCCTGAATTTATCTCAGAATGTTTTTTTTTGTTTGTTTGTTTGTTTTTTTGTTTTTTACTTGTTTACCCCACAACTATTACAGGATTATTATGATATTGGAATGTTTGTTTGGACCATAGTAAATAATATTATTTTATTATTATAATTATATTGTGAAGTAGTTGTTTGAAACAACATATAAATACACTGCAAGAGAAAACACACTTTGTGTATTTGGACTTTTGACTCAAACCCCTTCTGACAATTTCCCATGAGACAACTTGCCCCAGTCTCCCCTATATGGTCAGAAATGCTATTTTATTTCCTTCTGTGATCTTGAAATAAGTCACTGCGCTAGTGCTCTCAATAAATGAAAGTTAATGTGAATGACCATCTTATTCAGCTATCATGTGATAAGGTGTTTTACATTTGTGCTCAAAAGTTTGCATACCCTTGGAGGATTGGTAATATATGTACCATTTTTAAAGAAAACATGAGTGAGCAGGCAAAACACATTTCTTTTATTTCTTATGGGATTCATATTCAACTGTAGGTTATAACAGAATGGCACAATCATAAAACAAAACATGGCAACAAAGAAAAAAATGAAATGACCCCTGTTCAAAAGTCTTCATACCCTTAATTCTTAATACTGTGTATTGCCCCCTTTAGCATCAATGACAGTGTGCATTCTTTTGTAATAGTTGTCTATGAGGCCCCAAATTCTTGCAGGTGGTATAGTATTTCATCTTCGCAAAATGCCTCCAGGTCATGCAAAGTCTTTGGTCGTCTTGCATGAACCGCACGTTTGAGATCTCCTCAGAGTGGCTCGATGATATTAAGGTCAGGAGGCCACTCCAGAACCTTAACCTTTTTCTGCTGTAACCACTGGAGGGTCAACTTGGCCTTGTGCTTAGGGTCATTGTCATGCTGGAAAGTCCAAGAGCGTCCCATGTGCAGCTTTCGTGCAGAAGAATGCAAATTGTCTGCCAGTATTTTCTGATAACATGCCGCATTCATCTTGCCATCAATTTTCACAAGAGTCCCCATGCCTTTAGATTTCACACACCCCCAAAACATCAGTGAGCCACCACCATGTTTCACAGTGGGGATGGTATTCTTTTCACTATAGGCCTTGTTGACCCCTCTCCAAACATAGCGCTTATGGTTGTGACCATAAAGCTCTATTTTGGTCTCGTCACTCCAAATTACAGTGTGCCAGAAGCTGTGAGGCGTGTCAAGGTGTTGTCGGGCATATTGTAACCGGAATTTTTTGTGTCATTGGCACAGTAAAGGCTTCTTTCTGGCAACTCGACCATGCAGCTAACTTTTGTTCAAGTATCGTCGTATTGTGCTCCTTGAAACAACCACACCATCTTTTTCCAGAGCAGCCTGTATTTCTCCTGAGGTTACCTGTGGGTTTTTCTTTGTATCCCGAACAATTCTTCTGGCAGTTGTGGCTGAAATCTTTCTTGGTCTACCTGACCTTGGCTTGGTATCAAGAGATCCCCGAATTTTCCACTTTTTTTGGGGGGGATTTTTCCCCTTTTTCTCCCAATTTGGAATGCCCAATTCCCAATGCGCTCTAAGTCCTCATGGTCGCATAGTGATTTGCCTCAGTCCGGGTGGCGGAGGACAAATCCCAGTTGCCTCCGAGTCTGAGACAGTCAACCCGCACATCTTATCACGTGGCTTGTTGAGGGCGTTGCCACGGAGACATAGCGTGTGTGGAGGCTTCACGCCATCCACCGCGGCAACCACGCTCAATTCACCATGCGCCCCACCGAGAACAAACCACATTATAGCGACCACGAGGAGGTTACCCCATGTGACTCTACCCTCCCTAGCAACCGGGCCAATTTGGTTGCTTACGAGACCTGGCTGGAGTCACTCAGCACGCCCTGGGATTCAAACTAGCGAACTCCAGGGGTGGTAGCCAGCGTATTTTACCACTGAGCTACCCAGGCCCAATTTTCCACTTCTTAATAAGTGATTGAACAGTACTGACTGGCATTTTCAAGGCTTTGGATATCTTTTTATATCCTTTTCCATCTTTATAAAGTTCCACTACCTTATTACGCAGGTCTTTTGACAGTTCTTTTCTGCTCCCCATGGCTCAGTATCTAGCCTGCTCAGTGCATCCATGTGAGAGCTAACAAACTCATTGACTATTTATACACAGACACTAATTGCAATTTAAAAAGCCACATGTGTGGGAAATTAACCTATAATTGCCATTTAAACTTGTGTGTGTCACCTTGTGTGTCTGTAACAAGGCCAAACATTCAAGGGTATGTAAACTTTTGATCAGGGCCATTTGGGTGATTTCTGTTATCATTATAATTTAAAAAGGAGCCAAACAACTATGTGATAATGAATGGCTTCATATGATCACTATCCTTAATTTTTATTTTTTTATTTTTTATTTTTAATTTTTTGCATGATCAGTCATATTTTCAAAATCAATGCCAAAATTTCACAATTTCTGCCAGGGTATGCAAACTTTTAAGCACAACTGTATCTCTTTTGGAGACCTGGATTAGGCAACAGATTTGATCTTAATGGTCTGTACCTTTTATTACAATAATACTCACTTATGTATCATTAAAATACTGTATGTGGAAGATCTCTACACTACAGACTCTTTGGCTCAGTCTCCATGAAGCCTTTATTATGCCAGTCGGTACACTTTAATGGGAACACTGAAATGCACTGTACCTGTGATGTAGCCCTGTGTGAAAACATGTATTAATCAGTTGTTTATAAACAACTGATTAATACATGTAATGTAACAGGAATTTTTTATTTTTTTATTTTTTTATCTACCTCTTGATGTAATGTTTATAGGTTAAACAAAATTAGTTATTAACCTTCCAGTATAATCTTGAATGGTCTTAATGGGAGTATAAGGAGTAGCGCTTTAAGCACTACTTGTGGTCATTTGACCTGGAAACTGCAGCAAAAATGTTTTGTAAAAATGTATGCATGAGACCAGGTAGCCATAAGATATTACAATAAGTTGCCATTCTTTAACATTATATAAAGCATGAAGTATCATGAACTAACAATGAACAATATATTTTTTTACAGCATTTATTAATCTTTGTTGATGTCAGTTAATTAAAAAAAAATTGTCATTGTTAGTTTATGTTAGTTGATTGTGCATTAACTAATGTTAACATATACAACTTTTGATTTTAAAAATATATTACTATATTTTGAAATTAACATTAACCAAGATTAATAAATACTGTAAAAGTATTGTTCATTGTTACTTCATATTAACTAATGTTGTGAACTAATGTTAACAAATGCAACCTTATTGTAAAGTGTTGCCAATACTGTCAATCAGAACTGAAAGAACATCTCTTATGGACATTTGTAGTTGTTCTAAATAGATAAGAGGTGCTCGTTTCAGATTGTATGTTCCTTTTTTTTATCAGTGTGTCATCATCAGGCAGGTACGAGGCATCTTTTTGAAAAAATGTGCACAAGTGATTCTTTCTCACGAGAGAGAGAAAGCAACAGGAGCTTCACAGACACAGCAAGGCTATATCAACAGTTGAGAGAGATGAATCCTGTCTTTTAATGTATAATGAATGGAACGGTTAGAAATCTAAAACTTCGTACATTTTTGCTAAATATAATTTTGCTGTTTAACTCTCCTTTGGATCCAGGGATTAATGCCATAATAGCTTTAATGCCAGTGTTATCTCTCAGTGGTGCAATGGACTGTGGCTCTCTCCCGTGCTCTGTTGGCTTTGGCATAAAACCTAGTTTCTCTGCCTCATCTGAACCTGGCAATCTTTTGTAAGCCAAAAATAAAAGTTTGTGTATGTTTGTTTTAACTCTTTAATCCAAAAAAATAAAAAAATAAAAATAATAACAGATGCTTTTTATCCAAAGTGACTTAAAGTACACTTATTACAGATCCCAATTGGTACTACGATGAGGTTAAAGGGATAGCTCTCCCAAAAATTTACATTTTCGTTTGCTCACCATTATGTCATACCAGATGTGTATGGCTTTCTGTCTTCTGCTGAACACAAAGATTTTTAGAAAAATATTTCAGCTCTGCAAGTTTCAATGCAAGTGAATGGGTACCAAACTGTTGAATGTCAAAAAAAGCACATAAAGGCAGCATAAAAGTAATACATATGTCTCCAGTGGTTAAATCCATACATTCAGAGGTGATATGATAAGTGTGGGTGAGAAACAATATTTAAGTTATTTTTTACTATAAATCTGCACTTTCACTTTCACATTCTTCTTCTTTTGTTTTTGGCGATTCACATTCAACCTGCATATTGTCACCTACTGGGCAAGGAGGAGAATTTATAGTAAAAAAGGATTTAAATATTTATCTGTTTCTCACCAACACATTTCATATCGCTTCTGAAGCCAGAATGGCTTCAGCCTGGGAAAAGCCAGATGTTCTTGGCCAAATCATGTGACCAGTTCTTTAGTTTTGAGCGTGTCTGAGGCATTCCATTGGTCTTGACGTCATTATGATCTTGAGTTTTAAAACTTGATCCCAGCAGCAGCAGCAGCGCGGAGGCGAGTGAGTGAGAGAGAAACTGTCAGTTTACAGAATGAATGGAGCCTGCTTGTTTATGGGCGCTTTTTGATGTACTAATTCTAGATTCAATGCATTTATAATTCGGGACCAGTTATGCCTTGGCTCCTGACGTGGGTTATACTAGCTGTCGGTGTACCTCAGGTAAGAAAAATATTTCTCGTTGAGTTCCAACTCACCTCGTCTGAAGCCTAAATAATTCATTTTTGGTGAAATTAACAAATGAAATACATGCAGTTGGGTCCATGCAAGCACACTCCACATTTTAGCCACTTGTAGTTTAACGCTATTGATGAAATACGTTTTTAATCAACTTAAGATGGATGCTTTCATCATTGGACTAATGTTATGCAGAGGACGATGTGCATGCATTTAATTTCTTGGAATGCGGTGTCCTTTCCCATTAACATTTGCATTCACTTTGGTATTAACTTCGCTTGGATTACGCACATTGCGTTACAATTCATTTTTTCCCACTATATAGCCTACCTATTAAACTGTATTAAAATATGAGACACCTTATTAGTTTTGTTAAGTAACAGTGATTGTACGGCTGTGACTCTCTTTTCCACATTACCCTCAACAATTATAATAATTTTGTATTCATTATATTTAGGCAGTATTTCTACTGGATCGTGATCGTGTAATTACGTCAGTGGGACAAAAATGTGAACCAATGACATCATATTAATTTAGTTCATTTTAGGAATGCTGTGACGAAATACGTGACGTCTGAGAGTATACTGTGATTATCAAATCAAATTTATGCGTTTGTCAGGCAAAGCTTTAAACATAAAAGTTAAAAATGGGCAGATGTTTTTAGAGGATGCCTTTTTGCTTGAAGTAATTTAAAAGAGTCTGCTAATTTTGTTCTAAAAGAGTAGTTCACCCAAAAATGAAAATTATTTCATCATTTACTCACCCTCATGCCATCCCAAATGTTTATGACTTTCTTTCTTCTGCCGAACACAAATGAAGATTTTTAGAAGAGTATCTCAGCTCTGCAGGTCCATATAATGCAAGTGAATGGTGGCCAAATCTTTGATGCTCCAAAAAACATTCAAAGGCAGCATAAAAGTAATCTATATGACTAAAGTGGTTAAATTAATGTCTTCTTAAGCAATTTAATCGATTTTAGGTGAGAACAGACCAAACTACATGTCATGCCATTGCAGTCTCTAGACCTGATTTCAAGCTTGATTTTACTTCCTAATGCTTAATGCATGTGCAGGGCACTAGATGGCGCTATAGGATGTGTAATCGAGCTTGAAATTAGAAGACCGCTGATGTCAAGATTTATTGTGAAATTTGTTTTATAGATTTGGTCTCCCCCCCCCCCCCCCAAAACCGACTGGTTCGCTTCAGAAGACATAGATTAAACCACTGGAGTTGTATGATTTAATTTTATGCTGCCTTGTATGCTTCAAGTGTTTTCTTGAAGCTTCAAAGTTTTGGTCAGCATTCACGTGCATTATATGGACCTACAGAGCTGAGATGTGCAACTTTTGCTGAAAGTTGCCAGTGTCTGCTGTAGAGCCCATCTGAAGGGGGAGCCTACAAGATTAGCGTAGAACAGCATAGAGCAGCATAACACAGCAGTCCCATAGACATTCAATGGGAGGTACATTGGCGAGGAGACAAGAGTCCGTTCTTTTTGAATGGATGTCTATGGAGGAGATGCTTCCGTTGAATGAACTACTTTTGTGAGAACAGTTCAGAACTTAATTAATGTCCGCCAATCTTCAACATGTTTTACACTAAACAATCCTTTTGGAGTGAACTATGTGTTGAGTTTACTACAATAAAATTACTGTTTTATAAGGGAAGTCACGGACGATTTTTCGACAGGAAGGTGTCAGTTTACGGCTCTCCCCATTAATTTGTATAGTATCTGCAAACGTTGACTCACTGTGGTAACACGCTAGTTGACCGTTACACTCTCTTCTATGGTAAAAATGAGGTTGTTATCTCAGTGTAGAAGATCTCTGGTCTGCTGCTAATCTCACCCACATTGTGAGTGGTGAAAGGATAAGCAGCTCTGCAGCTATAACCCATCAGTCCTCTTTACGCTGCATGTGGTGTGTGTTACATAAGTTTGTTGCCATATCAATCAATTATATCATGTTAATCATAAAAAAATAAAATAAAAATTCTACCATCCCTGGAGTGGCGAGTTCAAATCCAGGGTGTGCTGAGTGACTCCAGCCAGGTCTCCTAAACAACCAAATTGGCCCGGTTGCTAGGGAGGGTACAGTCACATGGGGTAACCTCCTCGTGGTCACTATAATGTGGTTCTCGCTCTTGGTGGGGCACGTGGTGAGTAGTGCATGGATGCCGCGGAGAATAGCGTGAAGCCTCCACACGCGCTATGTCTCCACGGTAACACTCTCAACAAGCCACGTGATAAGATGCGCGGATTGATGGTCTCAAATGCGGAGACAACTGAGATTCGTCCTCCGCCACCTGGATTGAGTCGAGTCACTACGCACCCATGAGGATTTAGAGCGCATTGGGAACTGGGCATTCCAAATTGGGGAGAAAAAGGGGAGAAAAAAAACATTAGTTAGCATTATTCAGGGGCAGTGGTGGCTCAGCGGTTAAGGCTCTGGGTTACTGATCAGAAGGGTAGGGGTTCAAGCCCCAGCACCACCAAGATGCCACTGTTGGGCCCTTGAGCAAGGCCCTTGACCCTATCTGCTCCAGGGGCACTGTATCATGGCTGACCCTGTGCTCTGACCCCAGCTTAGCTGTGATATGTGAAAAAAAGAATTTCACTGCACATGTAAAATGTGTGATAAATAAATATGATTATTATTATTAGCCAACGACCACAATATAAGTGACTGATTTGATGTAAAGTACTTGGGTAAAATAAGTAAAATGATTTAACAACTTTACTTGTACCCAACATTTATCTCTGTTTTAGTTTATTGCCAATTTTTTTATTGACATGACTTCATGATATGAAATTATTTATGAATGGGCTGAAATACGATTGAAGAACTAATGACCTGTCACCAATAGAATTGACTAACATTCCAGTTTAAACTGCAAACTCAGGATGAAAGGACATTTTTACACCTAAGATAAAAAACATCAAGTTAATATGTTGAGCTGTGTCAACTGTAAGGCATTCGGGGTGAACATATTTTGTTCATCCCAACTGCAAAAACAAAATCTCCTTGTAAACATTTCCATGTTTGTCTACAGCCAGGACGACACTTGGAAAAAAAAACAAAAGCCTAAATCTGTCAGAAACTGAAATCTGTGGGATTTTTGTCTCACAGATCCAGCTGGCTCTGGCACAGGATTCCTCTAAGCTGCTATCCATAACAGAGCCTTTCTCCCTGGAGTCCTATAACCGTACCCAGTACTGCCAGTGGCCCTGCAAATGCCCTAAAACTACCCCCACCTGTCCGCCAGGTGTGAGCCTGATCATGGACGGCTGCGATTGCTGCAGAGCTTGTGCCAAACAGATGGGGGAGGTTTGCAACGAGAAAGAAAACTGTGATCATCATCGTGGCCTTTACTGTGATTACAGCGCAGACAAGCCTAGGTACGAAAAAGGAGTATGTGCATGTAAGTGTCCTTGTACTAACACATGCCCTGTAATACAGCCTTCTTATTAACACTGTGTTCCGCTCTTCGATTAGATTACGGTGAAGATTTAGATGTTGGATTAAGGTGATGGAAGCCAGCTAAACCATGCCATGGAATTATAAATGGAATTACAATACATTTTGTTCACATTTTTGGATAACTCTCACATAAATATCACATACTTTTTTATATATATATATATATATATATATATATATATATATATATATATATATATATACACTATATTGCCAAAAGTATTCACTCACCCATCCAAATAATTGAATTCAGGTGTTCCAATCACTTCCATGGCCACAGGTGTATAAAATGAAGCACCTAGGCATGCAGACTGCTTCTACAAACATTTGTGAAAGAATGGGCTGCTCTCAGGAGCTCAGTGAATTCCAGCGTGGTACTGTGATAGGATGCCACCTGTGCAACAAGTCCAGTTGTGAAATTTCCTCGCTACTAAATATTCCACAGTCAACTGTCAGTGGTATTATAACAAAGTGGAAGCGATTGGGAATGACAGCAACTCAGCCACGAAGTGGTAGGCCACGTAAAATGACAGAGCGGGGTCAGCGGATGCTGAGGCGCATAGTGCGCAGAGGTCGCCAACTTTCTGCAGAGTCAATCGCTACAGACCTCCAAAGTTCATGTGGCCTTCAGATTAGCTCAAGAACAGTGCGTAGAGAGCTTCATGGAATGGGTTTCCATGGCCGAGCAGCTGCATCCAAGCCATACATCACCAAGTGCAATGCAAAGCGTCGGATGCAGTGGTGTAAAGCACGCCGCCACTGGACTCTAGAGCAGTGGAGATGCGTTCTCTGGAGTGACGAATCACGCTTCTCCATCTGGCAATCTGATGGACGAGTCTGGGTTTGGCGGTTGCCAGGAGAACGGTACTTGTCTGACTGCATTGTGCCAACTGTGAAGTTTGGTGGAGGGGGATTATGGTGTGGGGTTGTTTTTCAGGAGCTGGGCTTGGCCCCTTAGTTCCAGTGAAAGGAACTCTGAATGCCTCAGCATACCAAGAGATTTTGGACAATTCCATGCTCCCAACTTTGTGGGAACAGTTTGGGGATGGCCCCTTCCTGTTCCAACATGACTGCGCACCAGTGCACAAAGCAAGGTCCATAAAGACATGGATGAGCGAGTTTGGTGTGGAAGAACTTGACTGGCCTGCACAGAGTCCTGACCTCAACCCGATAGATCACCTTTGGGACGAATTAGAGCGAAGACTGCGAGCCAGGCCTTCTCGTCCAACATCAGTGTCTGACCTCACAAATGCGCTTCTGGAAGAATGGTCAAAAATTCCCATAAACACTCCTAAACCTTGTGGAAAGCCTTCCCAGAAGAGCTGAATCTGTAATAGCTGCAAAGGGTGGGCCGACGTCATATTAAACCCTATGGATTAAGAATGGGATGTCACTTAAGTTCATATGCGTCTAAAGGCAGATGAGCGAATACTTTTGGCAATATAGTGTATATATATATATATATATATATATATATATATATATATATATATATATATATATATATATATATATATTTTTTTTTTTTTTTTTTTTTTTTTTTCTGGATATATACCCCAATAATACCTGTCTTTGACATTTATTATGTATTAAAACCCATATATACTATATAATGTCCTAGATAGTGGTCAATATACTTTCAGTAAGAATTATGACCATGAAAAAGTTTTGCTCTATCACTTTCCAGACCTGCCTGGCACTGGCTGTGAGCACAATGGTGTGATCTATCGCAATGGCCAGAGCTTCCAGCCCAATTGCAAATACCAGTGTCTGTGTGTAAATGGGGCAATTGGCTGTGTCTCACTGTGTAATGAGTCTCAGCCACCCAGGGTGTGGTGCCAGAACCCACAGCGGGTTAAAATCCCATCCCGCTGTTGTGAGCAGTGGATCTGTGATGAGTCCAGGAGGGGGCGCAAGACAGCACCACGACACGCAATGGCTGGTATGTTCTGCAACATTTCCTGCAGATGAGATAAGAATTAATCCACAACATTTCTTCAGATTATTTGATAACAGTTGGAACATTTCCCATTATAAAATCTGTCACTCTCAGATTACACAAAATATGCACAAACAATTTTGTCTGAACAATGCTAAATAGTTTCAGACAATGCAGATCATTGCTTTGAAGTAAATATATGGATTTTACCTGTGGTTCAGTGAGGGTCCCATTTATGTACTCTTGTGTTGTTTTTGCAGAAACAAACAAGTTAAACCTTGTTTGCACAGAATATTTCGAGCAAACTGTTCCTTCAACACAAAGAGAGGAAATTGTTGGCAAATATTTTGACCAGGGTTTTATTTTCAGGCCTGGAAAATTCTTGGAAATGAATATAATCTTTCTATAAAATCCATAGTAAATGTATATCTTTGTAGTTATGCTCAGCTCTAAAATAGTTAATTGGCTTGAAATTGTTCTTTGTGAGTGCAGTCTTTATAAAATGATTTTTAAAAATACTTCAGAATTGCAATCCGATACTGATTACAAATTACATGACTAGAATTGCAATCAGTTGTGTAATTTCTTGGATTACATTTTAGGTAATCTAATCTGATTACTTTTTTATTACCTCTGACCTAACTCTTGTTTATTTGATGTCACATGCATTTCGTAGGATAATCAAAACTATTTTGATGTAGTGTTTCTTAAATGCATTTAAGAAAACTCAAAGAATCAAAAAATGAGAACTGATATAATTTTTTTGTGTTTTACTTTCTATTTTGATGGCAAAAAAGTTGGTGTGAATTTTTCTTATTAAAGGGATAGCTCACCAAAAATGAAAATTCTCTCATCATTTACTTACCTTCATGCCATCCCAGATGTGTATGACTTTCTGTCTTCTGCTGAACACAAACAAAGATTTTTAGAAGAATATTTCAGCTCTGTTGGTCCATACAATGCAAGTGAATGGTGACCAGACCTTTGAAGCTCCAAAAAAGATATAAAGTCAGCAATAAAAGTAATCCATACTAATCGAGCTTGAAATCATGATTGCTACACTGTAAAAAATGTCAGTAATTTTAATGGTAAAAGACTATAAAAATGCTACAGTAAAAAAAAAAAAAAAAAAAACGTAAATTGGTTAACGAGTAGTTACCGTACAATATATGTTAAAAATGTGTAATATATTTAAAATGACAATGCATGTGGTTTTATGGTAAAATGTTGTAAAAAAAATGTAAATTTTTTAGATGTAAAAGTATAATTTTCCCATATAATTAACAGTTAAAATGTATATTATACTGTATTTAACAAGAGAGTACATTTACTTTTTACGGTAAATTATTGTTAAAATTGCGGAAAAAACAGTAATTGGGCATTCCCAAAATTCCCCGCCAGACTCATTACATTTCATTATATTTTATGGGAATAGAATCTTCTTATTTTTAGATCAGTTATGTACTTTGGGGTGTTCTATGTTATATTTGATGTAGTTTAGTTAATGTTTATTGCATAATTTTAATTTCACATGTGTTACCCTGATGGTGTTTAATGTTTGTGTGAGTGACACTGAGCACTGTCTCTACATGTTTATTGGTCATTGCTCCTGGAAGGGCCATTAATGATGAACTTCATGTCATCATGTGCCCTTCAGTAATTAATACGGTAATTACGTTTTTTTTTTCTTTTTTTTTTTTTTTTACAGTGTAAGGAGACTGCTGTCAAGATGTACAGTAAAAATGGAATTATATTTTGGTCTGTTCTCATCCAAAAAGAACTGGATCACTTCAGAAGACACTGATTAAACTGCACTGGAGTCTGATGGATTATGTATATGCTGACTTTATGTGCTTTTTGGAGCTTCAATGGTCTGGTCACCATTCACTTGCATTGTGTGGACCTAAAGAGCTGAGATACTCTTCTAAAAATCTTTGTGTTCAGCAGAAGAAAGAAAGTCATACACATCTAAGATGGCATGAGGGTGAATAAATAATGAGAGAATTTTCATTTTTGGGTGAACTATCCCAATTTTTTTGTCCAGACTCCAGAATCAATAATTAGTGACGGTAACTGGATATGATGTAGAAGACATATTATTTCACAGCTATACATCAACAGTGTTTAGTAACTTGCATAATTATTTGTCATGAGAAGGCATGGTGTAATGTATATAAGCGGTAGGCTGATATAGAATGAAAAATATAAAACATTTCAAATGAAATTCAGAAAATTATGAACAATTGAATGCCGTTGCCTGATTAATATGTAATCATGTAATCCATTAAAAGTAACTGTAATCTGATTACAAATATTTACAAATTATATTTTATCTATTTACAAGTACTAAGATTTTGTAATCTTATTATGAAATACAGATTACATGTAATCCATTACTACCCAGCACTGGTCATCACAGGTGACTGGAAAAGTAATGAAAAATCCTGGAAATTCAGTGGGCAAAAGGTGTGTAAACCCTATATGACATGATATAGTATCTCCTCT